>NC_136462.1:93088200-94338200 GCF_902686455.1 Sciurus vulgaris
ATGTACTCTACCACTGAGTTACATCCCCAGCCCAATGGTGTGTTCTTTTGAATAATGAGAAGAAATGTTTTATATAGGAAACGTATAGTGGGTGATTTCTATCTACTGATCTGATCCTTGCTTCCAGAAGGAACTGAGGTCAACTCCCAGGCTTCCAAATTAATGCCCTTCAGAAACTTGACATTATCCTCCTTCATGTTTTCCAAGACTTCCCTTCCCCAGGCTGAATACCTGATTTTTATAATTGTGTCTTCACATGACTTATTTCTAGGTTTTGGTTAATATCTTGTTTTTTTTTTTTTTTTTTTTTCTTGTTTGACAATGTCCTTTAATTCAGACAATCATACTGAGCATATGTATTACAGTTTTATAATATAGTTAAGCTATGAAATCTTGATCCTAATGATGTATTTATATTAAGACAACTTAAACCTGTTCATATTTGGTTTTAGAGCAACTTACACTGTTGGTTATACTGGATTTGTGGATATCTAGAACCGCATTTTGTATGTTCTCCTTCTGAGTCAGCCTTCTCCAATCTTATACTTGTGCAATTTAATTGCTAGAACAAATTCAGTACTAGAACCAGATTCAGGGCTTACTCTGCCTGGTAAATTTCCATTTGTTGATTTTTAACTTCACTGTTTAGAATCCTGTTGAAATATATTAGATTTTTTTTTTAAGGTTACTCCTCAGTTAAGCCAGGAAACAATGATATATTTGGCTTTGAACAAGGTACTTCACCAAGATGGACAATCAATACTTGGGTGCATATGACTTTTAGCCATTTGAACACCTACTTCTGAAAGGTTTTGCTTAATAGATCAATTCAGTCTTCAGAGGAGATATATGTCCTAATCCTGCTTTGTTCCATAGTTTTTCCACTTAGATAATTACAAAAGAGATCAGACTAAACTTGAAGTGGTCCAAGTAGAGGGACTATAATTCCCAGGGCACCTAGAATACAACTAGGCACAGAATCATTGTTTGGATCATTCTTGTTAAGTTTCTTGTTAACTTTCTGAACCACAGAGGAAAGAGGCCAAGAACAATCAGTGGCACAAAGAAAACAAGACATTCCTCCAATTGTTTTGCTGTCTCTCTAACAGGTACTTATCCCTACAGCCTCATTTTTAGATTTAGCCATTTTGTGTCTTTCCTCCATTTCTTCATTTGCTTTACATTTGCTTATTAGATATTTTATTGTTGACTTATTCATCAGATATTTCTTGAGAGACTGCAATGTGCCACACCTGCTATTCACTAGACAGAAAGGCGAGCAAGGTGAGAAGGGGACAGACAGGCACTGCCAGTGCCGTGAGATAAGTGGAACAGTGCAGGAAGTGGCAGGGTGCTGTGGAAGGGTATGGCAGAGTTCCCTAGTTAAAGTGGGAGGAACAGGCTGGGCCTGGCAGTGTGGCACCAGTGGTCTCAGGTCAGGAGTTTGAGGCAAGAGAATGGTTTGAGCCCAGGAGTTTGGACTGTACAACACAGCCAGACCCCATGTCCCCTTCTCAAAAAACAAACAAGCAAGCAAATTAAAAAAAAAAAAAAAAAAAAAAAAAAAAAGGGAAAAGAAAGAAGAAGGGTGGGAGGCATTAAAGAAGTTTTCCCACTGGAAATAAAATCTAAGGTGAGTCCTTAAGGGTGAGTGGAAAGAGGCCAAATAAAAAGGGTCATGGAAAACAATCTTGAAAGAAAATGGCAAGGTTTGGAATTACAGAAAATTTTCAGTGCTGACTTCTTACAGCATCTTTCTTTTTGGTCTCCTGTCCAGTTGCCTAGAAATCACATGCTGCCAGTCCTCTGCCTCTAAGTTTCCTGGTAAAGTTTCTACAAGTAAAGGCTAATTGCCTTTTGTGCCTTGGAATGGTCCCATTTCTGTGCTATCCTTCCCATTCTTTTTCTCTGGAGAAAGCTCTGGAGTCAGTTAAACCCTTTCTATATTCTGGTTTCTATAAGCTTTTCTAGGAAAAGGAAGCCTTAGTCATCTTGATAATCTTGATCCCTGACACAGTGCTCAGAAATGCAGTAAGTATTCAATGAATGTTTCAAGTATTAAACAGCAAAATTTAACTATTCACAAATTATAATATGCATAAAGAATATGATGTAGGACATAACCAGCTCTGTGTAGCTCTGGCTAGAAAGAAAAGAAAGCCTAAATTGTAACCAAAAGAAATCAAAGACTTCTTATTTTTAAATCAAAATCAATAGTTTTTTTCTCTTAAGAATGTGTTATATCCGGATCCTTTTTCTTGCTCAAAGAAATGACTAAGGCTCTTGAGTCTTCTGATAATTATTCTTGGAGATGCTGAGCAATTTGCCATGGTGCCCACTGACTCGAAGGTGCGAACTGCAGGCTACCCAAGCTCTGCCCAGTGACTTGGAATTGTCTCTCTCTTCTAACGTGTTCAGCTGGGACAGAATCACAGCATGTCCAGAGCAGTGAACCATAAGAAATGAGAGCAGATTAGATGAGTTGAGAGATAAACTAGGCATCGCCCAAGGGACACTGACAAGTGAGGTGACCTCATGCTTTGCTCTCAAATCAGAGTCTCAAAATTCATCTAGGCTAGAACGTGTCAGGACGCACCAGAGATCAGAACTTCCTGCGGGCAGAAAGGAGGAGAGGATAAAATTAACAGGGAATGAAAAGATGTAAAGAGGTATTTGCTTCAATATTTAAATTACTATTTCAGAATTTAGGGGCTTAAGGAATAAAAATAAAAAGAGAGATACAAACAAGCAAAACAAATGAAAAATAAGTAACCATAAGATCACCCCAACAGAGATATTTTCTTGGTAAATAAAATGCAGTACCAATATGAGAGCAATCCAGAAAGGAGGAGGGCCAATCATCATCTGAAAGATGCTTGATCTCACTGGTGATCACAATGAGGGGGCTGGGGTTGTGGCTCAGTAGTAGAGCACTTGCCTATCATGTGTAAGACACTGGGCTTGATTCTCAGTACTGAATATAAATAAATAAAATCAAGGTCCACTAACAACTAGAGAAAAAAAATTAAAAAAAAAAACCACAATGAAATGCACATTTGAATGATTAGCAAACATTTTTTAAAAAAATCTAACAATTACAATGAAAACCATAAAATATTGCGGAGAGGAGTTAGAGACCTAAACAAAAGGAGGGGACATATTATGTTCATGGGTTTCAAGACTCAATATTGTTGTCAGTTTTCCTCAAATTGACCTACAGATTCAATGCAATCCCAATTAAAATCCCAGAAGAGTTTTCTGTAGAAACTGATTCCAAAATGTATGTGGCAATACAAAGGACCTAAATAGGCAAAACAACTTTTCAAAAGAGTAATGAATTTGGAGGATTAATACTATCTATTTTTAAGATGTATTATAAAGCTATAGTAATGAAGGCAATGTGGTATTGATACAAAGAAAGTCAACCAGATCAAGAGAATAAAGAACCTATAAATAGATCCACACATGTTCATTTTCAACAAAGGTGTAAAGGAAATTCAGTGGAGAGAGGAAATCCTTTTAAACATGTGGTGCTGGAACAACTGGATATCTACTTGTAAAGGGGGAAAAAAGGACTTAAATTCATATCTAGCTCCATATTTTAAAAATTAACTTAAAATGGATCATGTATCAAAATGTACAATCTAAAACTATAAAACTTCTACAAGAAAACATTTTTAACCTTGTATTAGGCAAATACTTTCTAAATGTAACACTCAAAACACAATCCATAAAATAAATAAATCTATCATAAAATAAATCAATATGCTGAACTTTAGAAAAATGTAAACTTTCTGCACTTCAAAAGACATTATCAAGAGAATGACAAGACCAACTATAGACTAGGAAAAAAGTTTATTTGCCATTCATATATGTCTTTGGCAATGTCTATTCAAATCTTCTATTTTTAAAATTTGAGTATTTTAAGTGTTCTTTTCATTCTAAATACAAGTCCTTCATCACATAAATGCTTAAAGGAAGATACAATATAAATCATACCCCCAAATCTCCAGTAAATCAACCTGAATGTTTTGAGGACAACATACTTTATTTTTGACAATGAAACTGCTATTCAATGGATTTGATATGCTTCCCAGGTCTTGTTTGTCCAGTTCCTACACCTCTAGGATCTTATAGGTAGATAATGACCCATGAATGTTCAGACACAGGGAGAGGCCACTAAAGTCAATTGTTGAGGCAAGGGACTGGGATTTAAAAGTGGAAATCTTAGAGATTCAGAACTCCCCATGGCTTGGGTGAGGGTTGTAGGACAAGGGAATCTGGAAACATCGCCACTATTATTGACCAGAAAGAAACCTAGGTAGTGATACACGAAGCTATTGGGTGATTTCTTTCTCTCCAGTCCAAAAAGTCCAAATGGATGTCATGAGACATTAATGCAGATGCTCTGCATTTTTTTCTTTTTTGCGTACATCTGCTTCATTAAGAATTTCCGTAGGGATCATAGCTCACTTTGACCTCTGATTCTTTACAAATAACAGACAAACCTGGGAAGTACAGTGAGATAAGGCAGAATGTTTCTTATTTAGGAACAACAACAACAAAAGTAACATAGAACTTGGGTAATGTGAAAATCAAGACTTCAAAAACAAAACCAATCTTCAACTGGAGAACAGTATTTAGGGGAACAGAACTAGGACATATTAGATTACAGTTGAATACTACATCCAATGCACTGCTCAGAATCCCAGATGTTCCATTTGAATTTCTCTAGTTGCCACTTTGAAATACTAGTCTATAAATTTAATTGGTTATAAGTATAATTTCCCAAGATGCTTGTTTACTCATTTAATACAGTATCATATTGCTTTTAATAAGGTATTCAGGCCCTACAAAGTATGTTTCCAAAAGGGGAAAAAAAAAAAAAAGGAAAGATAATTCATTCACTTAATACTTAGGCACTTCTCTAAGTCAATAACATCCACTTCTGCTTAAGTATAAACAGAACCTCAAATATCTCAGCTTTTGCAATGGAGAACTCTTCCTTTCACTCCTGCAGAAGTCCTTCAGAAAGTAGACAAGGCTGGTTGGTGTAAGATCACCTTAACATCTTTGCTCCTCTTTAGGAAGAATTAGTTTTAAGGAAAATAACTTATTATTTCTAACACAATATACCCCAATAAATCTTCAAATGAACTTCTCTCTATTTACCACCTAATGTCATTTTTGCTACCCTTTAAATCATTTGGTGCTTAAATGCCTTCTTGCCTCTGATTTTAATTAGAACCTGGCTGCTGACTCTTAATACTCCCTGGCTTATGCTGCTCCATTTTCTACTCAGACACTCAACTGTCCCTTGACTATTTTACTCCTCACATACGAAACTGAGTGATCATTGAAATCAAACACCCAAACCATACATCTGAAATCAGAATCTTTCTGGTCTTAAAATTGGTCCCAGTTGGAAGCAGCTGAGGAGACTGAAAATATATGTTATTTTAAAGGAGGATAGGGATTCAGTAAGACTAAGGCTGGAGTTCATCCTGGTCAGACACAAGGGGTTGTGGATGCTGTGCATATTCATCATATACTATATGTGAAAGGAATTTGTTTGTTAATTCATTCAAAAATATCGAGCCTCTATCCTGCCAGGTACTGTGCTTGTGACTGTTGAAACAGTACTAAGCAAAATGGTACAATTTCTGTTCTCTTTGAATTTACAAAGTCTACAAATCCTCAAATCTATGTGTAATTATGAAAAACACAAGAACTTTAGAACAATGTATAGTGAGGAAAACCTGACCATCTTGGGAGTTAGGGAAGCCGTCCTCTAATCTGAAGGAAGCACAAGAAATACCTAAATGAAAGGGGAGTGGACAGAGGGAAGAACTCCCCAGGCATAACAAACAGATTTGCAAAATTTGCAAAGTCCTTAGAAGAAGACCAGAATGGTGGAGCTCACCTTAATGCAGCTGGAGGACGTGGAGAAGAAGATATAGGTCAGGTGGTATGGAACCTTAGAGAAGATGTTAAGAATCTTAGACATTATCCTAAGTGCATCAGGAAGCCATGGAAGCCATGGAAGAGTTTAAAAGCAAAGGAGTGAGAGGATCAGATTGTGAGTGACTGAAAGGAAACAAGAGTTTAGGAAGGAGCTCAGTTATGAGGCTCTTTCAGAGGTTCTGGCAAGAGATGAGAAGTGGATGAATGCCATAGCTCTTCAGGAAGTAAAATGCATAGGGCTTGGTAATGGGAGGACCATGAGGGGTGATGAAGAGAAAGGCACTGGGATGATTTTGTATCTTGTTTGTCCATTAAGAGTAGTTGCATTTACTAAGACAGTACTGGTTTTCCACTGGTTTTGCCAAAGAATACTTCTCTAGGGAAGGAGGGAGAGAGAGAGGGAGAAAGGGAACGAAAGAAGGAAGGAAGGTAAGAAGGAGAGAAAGGAAGGAAGAAAGAAGGAAGGAAGGACCTACATTTTCCCACTTTGTAGGAATAGAATCACCAACAATGTTTACACAAGTTTTAATGAACATTAGTCTACTACACCAACAGGCAGCTCTTAGAACCATCTTGTTTACAGAGAAGAAAGAGAAAATATCTTACAACAGTAGAAAAATGATATGATAAGGAAGTCAGAGAACTTTATAAACACCATGCAATCTGCTTCATTAAAGCAAACATGGGCTGGGGTTGTAGTTCAGTTGGTAGAGCACTTGCCTAGCATGTGTGAGGCACTGGGCTCAATCCTCAGCACCATAAATAAATAAAATAAACAGATCATGTCCATCTACAGATAAAAATAAGAACCAAAAAATAAATAAATAAAACATGGATCTTAAGAGTTTAAAGTAGTGAAGAAGAAGAAATAGTTTTACTTATAGCAAAATTAATTGCTTTCATTTAGGATGAAGCCAGGACACCACAATTTTTAAACTGTTTTTCTTTTATTACTATTTTTCTTTGGATAGAATGCAAATAAGAATGGAGAACTTTTAATATATGTTAATTTAAAGTTGCACTGGAAAGGCATTAATTACAGGAGAAATGAGAAAAACTAACCCTGGTCCTCACTAAGTGTTATAAAGAAAGCCCCTGACAGATATCATTTTGTTACTCTTAAACAAGTAACTAGTTAAAAATGCCAAATGGAGATGATGTTGGTATAGGGCTTAAAACTTAAGTATTTATTGATGCTAATGTGAATCTTCATTTAGAAAAAAATGGAAATTAACTTGCAAACTGAATTCTAAATTCTCTCAGGTTCCTTTCTTTACATCTTCTTGATATTTAAAAAAAAATGTTTATGGTATAATGAGATGAGAACTTGCTATGTTGCCCAGGCTGGTCTCAAATTCCCCCTGCCTCAAGCCTCCTGAGAAGCTGGGACCACAGGCATTTTGTTACCAGACCCAGCTAAACTCTTCTGGTCTTGCATCGGCCAGACAAGCATTCTACTACTAGAGCTAAAACCCTAGTTCTCTTATTGGTTTTTAAAGATGGTCTTTTCTCATTGCCCTAAAATCTGATGCAGCCTCACATAGTCATATTAGGTACTTTATGTACACTTGTGACCCAGTCAAACTATATCATAGGGCCTGCCACTTTAATAACTTCAAAACATCTGCCTGTGGTAATGACTAAGTTGGTGAGGTCAGAATAAATCAGAGGACATGAAGACATGGAGATGACGCTGCAGGATCAATTTTTCCAAGAACCAAGCAATGGCACTGGCAGTCTGTGTAGGAAACCACCCTAGGAGAGTTGGCTGTGCTTTCAGAAGAGGAATCATATTTATTCATCAGTTCTGGTCAAGTTAGGAAAAGACAAACACTATTTTAAAGGGGGAAATAACCAAGGAACACTACGAGGCTCAAAACTGTGAATTGCCTGTTAAATCAGTACCAGAAACTGTACATTCAAGGTAAATATCCCCCGCCCCCAGAGAACCAAATGGGTAATGAAAATGCCCTTACTAATATTCTATTCATAAGACTTCTTTCCTCCTTTACCTCTTGAACATTTTAGGCATATTTATTTTGTAGTCTCTATCAGATGGCTCTATTATCTGTAGATGAGATTTTTCTGGTGCTCCAAGTTGGAAAATTAACATAATGTGGGGGTTGTGAGGATGTGGGGCCTTCTAAATTCTGCAAGAAGGGCATTCTGGGCCTCAACCCCAGGTGTGGCTCAGGTTGGGACTATTGATTTTTCAAGGATAACTCTTTTAATTTACTGCCCATTCAGGCTGCTCAATTCTGTCACACACTTCCTGGACAATGGGTGGACCCTTATAAGGGCCCAACTTCAGGTGAGGAGCTCAGGTCACTTCTAGGTCACTTATATGGTCTTAACTCCAGCCATGGAGGTACATTCCAATTCTCTTCTCCTTTTCAATAGAAAAGTATTGATCTGGCTTTCCTGACTGCAAGAATGCACTCCTATCTTCCCCAAAAGTCTATTAAGCCAGCAAAATTAACAATTCCAAGTCTGAAAATGTTTTCATACAATATAATACAATCAAAAGTACATTGGCCTGGGAGCTGGGAAACCTGAACCAACTGTCTAACTGTAGGTAAGTTTGTTGACCACTCTAGGTCTCAGTTGAGAAAACTAAAATTTTGGAATTAAAACAGAAGAGTACTAAACTTTTCCAGTTTTAAAATGTCCCAATTCTATGAAATACTATTTTTCATTTTCTGGGGCCCAGTGGGAGTCCAGGGGCTGGGGCAGTATGTGCTTGAGAGAAGGTTAGGACAATTTATAAGGCAGTCCCTTCATCCCAGTTTCCCTAGATGCTGCTGCTCTTCTTGTAACCATTTTAAAATGGTTACAAGATACATTAGCATTTCAAACACTGTTTTTGCCTGTGACAGGTGAGCTCAGGGAGATTAGGAAATAGCAAAATTCTGTTTTTGTTTTTTTTTCAAGCCAGGCTCAGTGTGTAAACATTAACTGTTAGTACAGACAATTCAACATTCCCCATTCATTTTTCATGAACTCACACAACATATCAAAGGGACTGATGCTCTACTCCTTAGTGCTTCTCTCAGAATTACAGACAGACTCATTTTACTCTGTCAGCAAACTTGAAGACCAGAGTCTTTAGCTGTGAAAATATCTCATGAAAATAGAAAAAAAAACTACAGAATAGTCTACCCTTCTTCCCCTCCCTTCTCTTTTATCAGGCAGTGTGTAGTCACACAGACAGCCTTTGGAAACAAGCACTGTGTGCTTGTTTGACTTGGGAGTCAAATAGATTCCTAAGCACATAAATGGCCAGCAGCTGGGAACCAGCAGGAGGTGCTGAGCAGGCAGAGGGTGAACACTACAGTAGGACCACATTGAGGCTCTCAGCTGCTCCAGGGCTCAAAGCCCCTATTATCTCAGAAATCCTCACCACAACTGCTTTCCAATTCACTATAGATAAACTGAGCATCCCTCTCAGAATGTTATTCTGAAGATATACTTATATCCAGAAAAAAATCACCATAGAGAGCCCAAAGATCATGGTCAATGACTTGGATTGTGTGCCATGTGATAGAAATTGGGTAGAAAGAGTACAGGATTGAGGGTCTGGAACCTCAATCCTGTTCCCCTCTCCACCTACAACTATGAGGCCATGGGCAAATTACCTGGCATCTTTTGGCCTTAGAGTTTGTCTAACAAAAATCATGTATGTGTCAATTCTAAAATTCTATTCATCTATAATAAGATTGATTACTAAGAACTAGGAAAACATGGCTTACATCATAGACCAAACCTAGTTATAATATGGGGAGCATTCAAATATACAGATTCTGATGCCCCAACCCAGAATCCTCACTTGGGAAAGCATAAAGCTCCACAGAAGATCCTGATGATGAACGAGAATGGGTAACTACCAAACATAGGATAGCACAACTGGCTGGACCACATGACCAAAAGGATAAAGACAATCTAACTGGGCAGTAAATTAGGAACTGACATTCTGTGGGGGATAATTAGCATTTACATTAATGCATAGAGAAATGTCTATTTAATTTGCAAATGAACATAAACTAGGGAGGGGAATCAGTATTCCAAACAATCTTAGGGATTGAAGCAATTAATACAAAGGTCAAAGAGGAAAAAACCATTGTTCAGAGAAGACAGAAAAATCTAAGATGAGGTTGGTAAGACTACATGTCAGAAAAAGACCTGAGTGTCAGAGTGGACAACAAAATGACCCATAGCCAGAAAATTAACACTAGACCTAGAGGTAGATGTAGGAATTGAACAAGACCACCCTTGCTTTGCATGGTTCTAAAATACAAGCATTTCACTCCCTAAACAACAGGGTTGAAATTTCAGTTGCCATGATATGTTAACTGTTGAGTAATCACATAAAGTACACACTTAACTACTAAGTCTTCAGTTCACAAATCACAACATAAAAAACAGATGTGTATCATGATCAGTGGCAAACACATCACTTCTTTCACAGTGCATCAAGGATTGGTTGCTATGCATCTGTTATTCAGTTCATGCACAAACAACTAAGTGTATAGTGGGGTTGCCTTCTTTTCTCCCAGTGATAAAACCCTAAAATAGATAACTGCAAGAGGGAACTGGTCAAAAAAGACTAAAATGCAGCAAAGAACAAAAAGTGATAATGCTGAATAAAAATAGAGATAAAATAGTTCAATGTGGGATTGACACTGCTGCCATTCAGGAGATTCTAGAAGCCAGGCACAAGTGGCACACACCCATAGTTCCTGCTGCTCAGGAGACTTAAGATAGGGGAATTTCTTTAGCCCAAGAGTTTGGGGTCAGCCTGGGCAACATTGCAGGACCAGGTCTCTTAAAAAAAGAAGAAAAAGGGAAAACAAAACAAAAGATGTGCACAAGAAAACTCAGTGAAGGCAAACTGATCAACATAAAGGAGGAAACAGTTGTGAGGAAAAGTATCAGGTGTGATGTTGGCAAAGACTTTAATTAAAGGAACTCCTGACGATGTTTATAACTCTGGCAACACAAAGAACAAAATGTTGGAAGCTCATCCAAACTAAGAAAGACCTGTGACAATTCACTGAGGCAGAGAAAAGAGATCTCCTCAGTATTATAAACTTTATGACAAGGAGAGCACTATTCAAACTACTCTGGATAAGATTTTTTTGTTTTGTTTTTTACAAACAAATAAGACTTCAATTCTCAATATTTGTGATATTTTGTAGTTTAACTACAAAATATTAGTTTTACTATATTTTGTTAATATATTAGTTTTAATATTAGTTTTACTATATTTTTATTTCCCTATACATTTATAATTGACAGTAATAGTATTAAATAATGGTTACATCTATATTACAATTTTCCCATTTTTCTTTTTGTTGTGGTAGTGGGGATTGAACCCAAGGGTGGTGTACTACTAAGCCACATTCCCAGCCTTTTTAAACATTTTTTTATTTTGAGATAGGTTCTAAGTTGCTTAGGACTTCGTTAAGTTGCTGAAGCCAGCCTTAAACTTGCAATTCTTGTGCCGTAGTCTCCCAAATCACTGGAATTATAGGCATTCACCTGCAGTCCCACTGAATATTAAAATCAAATTATAGTTTCAGACTTGAGATCTTAAGGGTCATTTTTAGAGTCTTGAACAACTGT
This sequence comes from Sciurus vulgaris, assembly GCF_902686455.1. Classification (NCBI taxonomy): domain Eukaryota; kingdom Metazoa; phylum Chordata; class Mammalia; order Rodentia; family Sciuridae; genus Sciurus; species Sciurus vulgaris. Next base: position 93,099,787 of record NC_136462.1, read on the forward strand.
GCAAAGAAAAAAAACTAATGGTATTTAAGAAACTTACAGTGAATGTATCATTAGATGAGGTATTCATCAGATATTTCTACAGCACTGGGTCCAGTTGAGGGTTTATAACTGAACACTGACATGGAGAATGTGAAGAAGGCGAAGACAGCAACAAGTGAGAAGCTAAAAATCCTGACCACAGGAAAAAAATGTTTAAGAAACAGATTTTAGCCACTGAAAAAATGAGTGCAGTGGTTAATTTAACCATGGCTGATCTTCAATGAGTTTTACATATGGGAAACCAGTCATTATGTGCCTTTACTAAAGAGTGAACCGAGGGGAGGTTTTCAAGATGGCGGCCTAGAGGGTGGCTGCATTACGTGTTGCTCCAGAACTCAGGATTCAAGAGAGGAGATATTGAGACGCTTGGGACCAACTCAAAGTAGCCGGGTGACTCTCACCCCCTGGGGGGGCATCCCGGATGGGACGGGGGTCCCGGAACGCAGGAAACTTTGTGAAGTAGAACTGCCAGCGAGACGCCCCTCCCCCCGCTGGAGCGCCATAGAGGAGGCCACTCGGCACAGCGCTGGGACTCGGAGCAGCCACTGGGGCTCCGGCGGCTGCCCGGGGGAGGAGTGGCGGGGAGAACTGTGTGGACTCAGGACACCGGGGCCTGCCCTGAGGAGGAGGAGAGGAGCGTGGCCACTTGGATTCGGAGAGACTGCACCAGAGCTGCAGGCGGTTGCCAGAGGAGAAGCCGCGCAGCGAGCTGTCTGGAATCAGAACGACGCTTCTGAACACCGGGGCCTGCCCTGAGGACGAGGAGGAAGAGGAGCGGCCGCTTGGATTCGGGTGACTACACGGGAACTGCAGGCGGTTGCCAGAGAAGGGGCTGCGTGGCGAGCTGTTTGGACTCTGACCACTTCTGAACCCCGGGGCCTGCCCGGAGGAGTAGGAGAAGGAGGAGAAGGAGCGCGGCGGGTCCTTTGGACTCGCAGTGACTGCATTAGCGCTCCAGGCGGCTGCTCAGAGGAGAAGGCGAGTGGTGAGTTGTTTGGTCTTAAAGTGACAGCTCCTGAACACAGGGGGGCTGCCTGGAGGAGAAGCGTGGTGGGACGCTTGGTCTTGAGGGGCCACACCAGAGCTCCGGGCGGTGCCCAGAGGACCCGTGCAGCGGGTCACGTGGATTCAGAGCCACTCAGAGGGACTGCTCCTGAACACCCAGGGGGTTATCTGGAGAAGGAGGAGGAACGGGGAGGGTCACTTCGACTCGGAGTGATTGATTGCCCCGGGCTACGGGTGGTTGGTGGGAGGAGGAGGCACGAAGTGAGTTTCTTGGACTCCTAGTGACCGCACCGGCATACTGGGCGGCTGTCTGGAGGAAGAGGCCTGTGGCGGGTCTCTGGGACTCAGAGCGATTGTTCGGGGCCACAGGTGGCTGCTCAGAGGAGGGGCCACGCAGCCAGGCGATTAGGTGCAGAACAGGGTCCCAGGATCTGGGAGGCTTCTGGGTGGAAGAGCCGCACAGAGACAGGCTTAGGGCGGAGCGAAGGTTCCAGGCCTATGGGCAAATTCTCTGAGGAGGGGCAGCCTAAGGAGATTCATCTGCGAAGGGTGAGGCTCCCAGGCCCAGGAGGTAGGGCCGGGCCCCTGGAAACTTTGCAGAGGAAGGCAGCCCAGCCCAGGCAGTAGCTGTAAATTGAGGGGAACCTCTAGGAGGAAACTGACCAGCGAGACCTCCCCACTGGGTGAGTCTTCCCTGCCTGGTGAGGTTTCCCCACAAGGACGGTAAAACCAGAGACACAGGCCCAAACAGGCCTTGCCTCAGCCCACAGCCTAGGTCCCCTTTGGATGACCATTGGTCAACAAGTGGAGGCACCTCTGCCCACTAGCAGGGAATATACCCCACCTGAAGGCCACCACTCCTAGAGAGGCAGCTTCCTTGTGGAGCACCGCATTATCAACCTCCTCCAAGACTTCAGCCTACTGAAGGCTAAGAGGGGATATATATAGAAATCTTCAGGGTCATTGTAAATCAACAGAGGAAATCTGCAATATCTCAGCGGTCCACTGATATCTGAACAACATGAGAAAACAAGGAAAGAAAATGCTGCAAACAAATCTAGATGTTACATCAATAAAACCCAATGACAGCATGGCAGAAGAAATGACAGAAAAGGAGTTCAGAATGTACATAATTAAAATGATCAGAGAAGCAAACGAGGAGATGAAAGAGCAAATGCAAGCATTGAATGATGAGATGAAAGAGCAAATGCAAGCATTGATTGATCGCACCAATCGACAGTTAAAAGAGCAAATATAGGAAGCAAAAGATCATTTCAATAAAGAGTTAGAGATATTGAAAAAAAACCAAACAGAAATCCTTGACATGAAGGAAACAATAAACCAAATTAAGAACTCCATAGAAAGCATATCCAGTAGGATAGAACACCTGGAAGACAGAACCTCAGACATTGAAGACAAAATATTTAACCTTGAAAACAAAGCTGAACAAACAGAGAAGATGGTAAGAAATCATGAACAGAATCTACAAGAACTATGGGATATCATGAAAAGGCCAAATTTAAGAATTATTGGGATTGAGGAAGGCCTAGAGAAACAAGCCAAAGGAATGAACAACCTATTCAATGAAATAATATCAGAAAATTTCCCAAATCTGAAGAATGAAATGGAAAATCAAGTTCAAGAGGCTTACAGGACTCCAAATACACAAAATTACAACAGACCCACACCAAGGCACATTATAATGAAAATACCTAACATACAAAATAAAGACAGAATTTTAAAGGCTGTGAGAGAAAAGAACCAAATTACATTCAGGGGGAAACCAATACGCATATCAGCAGATTTTTCAATCCAGACCCTAAAAGCTAGAAGGTCCTGGAACAACATTTTTCAAGCCCTGAAAGAAAATGGATGCCAACCAAGAATCTTATACCCAGCAAAACTTACCTTCAAATTTGACGATGAAATAAAATCCTTCCATGATAAACAAAAGCTAAAAGAATTTACAAAAAGAAAGCCAGCATTACAGAACATTCTCAACAAAATATTCCATGAGGAAGAGATGAAAAACAAAGAAGCAAATCAGCAAAGGGAGGAATTATCCTAAAGGAATTGTCAAATAAAGGAGGAAACAAGTTGTGTCAAACAAATAAATAAACAAAATTTTAAAAATGAACCAAATGACCAGGAAACCAAATCATTTCTCCATAATAACCCTGAATGTTAATGGCCTGAATTCATCAATCAAAAGACATAGACTGGCAGACTGGATTAAAAAGAAAGATCCAACAATATGTTGCCTGCAAGAGACTCACCTCATAGAAAAAGATACCCATAGATTAAAGGTGAAAGGATGGGGAAAAACATACCATGCACATGGACTCAGCAAAAAAGCTGGAGTATCCATCCTCATTTCCGATAATGTGGACTTCAAGCCAAAGTTAGTCAGAAGGGATAAAGAAGGTCATTTCATACTGCTTAAGGGAAGCATAAATCAGCAAGATATAACAATCATAAACATCTATGCCCCAAACAGTGGCTCATCTATGTATGTCAAACAAATCCTTCTCAATTTCAGAAACCAAATAGACCACAACACAATAATACTAGGTGATTTTAACACGCTGCTCTCACCACTGGACAGATCTTCCAGACAAAAATTGAACAAAGAAACCATAGATCTCAACAACACAATCAATAATTTAGACTTAACGGACATTTATAGAATATTCCATCCAACCAAGAGTGAATACACTTTCTTCTCAGCAGCACATGGATCCTTCTCTAAAATAGACCATATATTATGCCACAAAGCTAATGTTAGCAAATACAAGAAGATACAGACACTAGCATGTATTCTATCAGATCATAATGGATTGAAGTTAGAAATAAATGAAAGAGTAAAACACAGAAACTATTCCAACATCTGGAGATTAAACAATATGCTATTATATGATGAATGGATAACAGAAGATATTAGGAAGGAAATTAAAAAATTCTTAGAGGTAAATGAGAACAAAGAAACATCATATCAAAATCTCTGGGACACTATGAAAGCAGTACTTAGAGGGAAATTTATTTCATGGAGCGCATTTAATAAAAGAAGTAAAACTCAACAAATAAACAACCTAACACTACAGCTCAAAGCCTTAGAAAAAGAAGAACAGAACAGCACCAAAAGTAGTAGAAGACAGGAAATTGTTAAACTCAGAGCTGAAATCAATGAAATTGAAACAAAAGAAACAATACAAAAAATTGACAAAATAAATAGTTGGTTCTTCGAAAAAATAAACAAAATTGATAAACCTTTAGCCACACTAACAAAGAGAAGACGAGAGAAAACCCAAATCACTAAAATTCGGAATGAACAAGGAAATATCACAACAGACAGGATGGAAATACAAAACATAATTAGAAGCTATTTTGAAAATCTATACTCCAACAAAATAGAAAATTTCGAAGACATCAACAGGTTTCTAGAGACATATGAATTGCCTAAACTGAATGAGGAGGACATAAACAATTTAAATAGACCAATTTCAAGTACTGAAATAGAAGAAGTCATCAAAAGCCTACCAACAAAGAAAAGTCCGGGACCAGATGGGTTCTCAGCCGAGTTCTACAAAACCTTTAAGGAAGAGCTCATTCCAATACTTCTCAAAGTATTCCATAAAATAGAAGAGGAGGGAACCCTCCCAAACTCATTCTATGAAGCCAATATCACACTGATACCTAAACCAGACAGAGACTCATCAAGGAAAGAAAATTTCAGACCAATATCCTTAATGAACATCGACGCAAAAATTCTCAACAAAATTTTAGCAAATCGCATACAAAAACATATTAAAAAGATAGTGCACCATGATCAAGTGGGTTTCATCCCAGGGATGCAAGGTTGGTTCAACATCAGGAAATCAATAAACGTAATTCACCATATTAATAGACTTAAAGTCAAGAATCACATGATTATTTCAATAGGTGCAGAAAAAGCATTTGATAAAATACAGCACCCCTTCATGCTCAAAACACTAGAAAAAATAGGGATAGTGGGAACATTCCTTAATATTGTAAAGGCCATTTATGCTAAGCCCATGGCTAATATCATTCTAAATGGTGAAAAACTGAAAGCATTCCCCCTAAAAACTGGAACAAGGCAGGGATGCCCTCTTTCACCACTTCTATTCAATATCGTTCTTGAGACTCTGGCCAGAGCAATTAGACAAACCAAAGAAATTAAAGGGATACGAATTGGAAAAGAAGAACTCAAACTATCCCTGTTCGCTGATGACATGATTATATATTTAGAGGAACCTGGAAATTCCACCAGAAAACTCTTAGAACTCATAAGTGATTTCAGTGAAGTAGCAGGTTACAAGATCAATGCCCATAAATCCAACGCATTTTTATACATAAGTGATGAATCTTCAGAAAGAGAAATTAGGAAAACTACCCCATTCACAATAGCCTCGGAAAAAAATAAAATACTTGGGAATCAATCTCACAAAAGAGGTGAAAGACCTCTACAATGAGAACTATACAACACTAAAGAAAGAAATTAAAGAACACCTTAGAAGATGGAAAGATCTTCCATGTTCTTGGATAGGAAGAATTAATATTGTCAAAATGGCCATACTACCTAAAGTGCTATACAAATTCAATGCAATTCCAATTAAAATCCCAATGACGTACCTTACAGAAATAGAGCAGGCAATTATGAAATTCATCTGGAAGAATAAGAAACCCAGAATAGCTAAAGCAATCCTTAGCAGGAAGAGTGAAACAGGGGGTATTGCAATACCAGATCTTCAACTCTACTACAAAGCAATAGTAACAAAAACGGCATGGTATTGGTACCAAAATAGAAAGGTAGATCAATGGTACAGAATAGAGGACACGGACACAAACCCAAATAAATACAATTTTCTCATACTAGACAAAGGGGCCAAAAATATGCAATGGAGAAAAGATAGCCTCTTCAACAAATGGTGCTGGGAGAATTGGAAATCCATATGCAACAGAATGAAACTAAACCCATATCTCTCACCATGCACGAAACTAAACTCAAAATGGATTAAGGACCTCGGAATCAGACCAGAGACCCTGCAGATTATAGAAGAAAAAGTAGGTCCAAATCTTCACCTTGTTGGTCTAGGACCAGACTTCCTTAACAGGACTCCCATAGCACAAGAAATAAAAGCTAGAATCAACCACTGGGATAGATTCAAACTAAAAAGCTTTCTCTCAGCAAAGGAAACTATCAGCAATGCGAAGAAAGAGCCTACAGAGTGGGAGAATATCTTTGCCAATCATACTTCAGATAGAGCACTAATCTCCAGAATCTATAAAGAACTCAAAAAACTCTACTCCAAGAATTCAAACAGTCCAGTCAACAAATGGGCTAAGGAAATGAATAGACACTTCACAGAAGAAGATCTACAAGCAATCAACAAACATATGGAAAAATGTTCAACATCTCTAGTAATAAGAGAATTGCAAATCAAAACCACCCTAAGATTCCATCTCACCCCAATTAGAATGGCGATTATCAAGAATACGAGCAACAACAGGTGTTGGCGAGGATGTGGGGAGAAAGGTACACTCATACACTGCTGGTGGGGCTGCAAATTAGTGCAGCCACTATGGAAAGCAGTGTGGAGATTCCTTAGAAAACTTGGAATGGAACCACCATTTGACCCAGCTATCCCACTCCTTGGCCTATACCCAAAGGACTTAAAATCTGCATACTACAGAAATACAGCCACATCAATGTTCATAGCTGCTCAATTCACAATAGCCAGACTGTGGAACCAACCTAGATGCCCTTCAATTGATGAGTGGATAAAGAAACTGTGGTATATATATACTATGGAATATTACTCAGCCATAAAGAATGATAAAATTATGACATTTGCAGGCAAATGGATGAAATTGGAGAATATCATGCTAAGTGAGATAAGCCAATCTCAAAAAGCCAAAGGACGAATGATATCGCTAATAAGTGGAGGTTGACACATAATGGGGGGGAGGGAAGGGTTAGAGTTAGGGTTAGGGAGGGGGGCAAGTATGGAGGAAGGAACTACTGTATAGAGGGTAAAGAGGGGTGGGAGGGGTGGGGGGAAGGGAAAAAATAACAGAATGAATCAAACAACATTGCTCTATGTAAATTTATGATTACACAAATGGTATGCCTTTACGCCATGTACAAACAGAGAAACAACATGTATCCCATTTGTTTACAATAAAAAAAAAAAAAAAAAAAGAGTGAACCGAAAAAAAACAATTTTGACTACAACATGATGGTCTGGGTTAACTTAAGAATGAAAGAGGAATTATATATCAGAACAGGTTTTGAAAAGATCTGTGTAAGTTTTAAAAAAATTTTTCCTATAAGTCCTAAAATATAGAATTAGTTCTTATATATCTGGAAAGGTTTAAGTTTTGAAAACAGGCAAGGGAAGATGGACTATGTATGACCTGTCAAGGTCTCTGCCAGAGCTAAGATGCTGATTTTTACCATTGTGGAACTTTATCTTACCCTAAGCTGCCAATTATTTCTGAGCACTGTACTTAAATTGTTCTTTGCTTTGTATATTCAGTTTCCATTCTTGCAGACCCTCTTTGTTAAAGGGCATTAGATTATGGAGTGGGACTCTGAGGGGAAAGTAAAGTTACAGCACAATCCTGTTCTCAGCAAGGCTCTGTGGTGGGGACTGCAGTGGCTTTGATATATGCAGCTCCCACAGCATCAGTGTGTCCATACAAATGAGCCTGAGTGCCTGGGACAGGTTCCTGCTGCTGCAGTGTTCTGTACACTGAGACCAGCACTGCTCTGAGTTCCCACTTGGACAATCATGAAAATACACATTGCCAAACCAGGCTTATTAACACCCTCTCAGAACAAGGCATTAACAGGCAAGACAAATTTGGACCTCTTGAGCTCTCTCTCACTACTGAAACTTCTTGGACTATAAACTGAACAATTCACACACACACACACACACACACACACACACAGTCTTCTTCATTAAGAATCATCAGGCCTACAAGGAGAAGGACACTCTCATTTTTAAACAGGACAGAGACTTGTTCTCCACTCTCTTATTCTCTAACCTCCAGGCATGTCTTAGTTCTGCTAAATTTGAAGCTCACTCCAGTGTTCTTCAGAGATGACTCAATACTGATGCTCTGACAGTGCAGTGTTCTAGCCTTGTATCCTTCCCAAATCTTCACTGCCCATGGTTCCCAACAAGATGTTGTCTGGGAGTCACAGAAGTTCCTCACACTATGCTACTTGCAGATGAATCATCTTCTATTCTAAAATATATGATTGATATATAATATTTGCTTTCAGTTATAACTTTGGCCTTAACATGATAAATTTGGCTGTAGAAGTAAACAGTACAAATACTCCCATGAATAAGTCTCATAGAATTGCAATTTGTTCTTTCAGCATATTTCCAGTTGGAGATGTTCTCAGTTTTGTTTGTTTTTGTTTTGTTTTTGTTAATTTGACTTGGAATTTTAGACATAAGAATTATGTCTACAGCATAAATATTCAATTTTGGTTGGGCATTGCCAAGTATATCCAATTATCTACTTGAGGGGAAGGTTGTGAACTTTTAAAATAATTGCTAGGACTGAGGGGTGTAGCTCAGAGGTTGATCACTTGCCTAGCTCAGAGGTTGATCACTTGCCAGGTGTGAGGCCTGGGTTCAATCTCGAGCTCTACCAAAGTAAATGAATAAATAATAAATAACTTTAATGTTATAAATACAAGTAAACAAACACTTTTAGTATCATTAAAGAGAGTTACTTCTTCCCTATCACACTTGTACAACTTCTGATACAGGTATCTTTACTTATAAAAATTGGGCAACACTGATCAACCACATCATTCTTTCACAAGTCCCAAAAAGATTCTACTAGAAAGATGAGAGAAAGGAGTTCTCTGAAATAAAACTATTATAAACTGAAATAGAAGAGTTAACTATTATAATCTGTCCTCCCTTTAGATTAAATTTAATTTTCTTAACTAAGATAAGAGAATGTAACAGTTTCTAGAAATAAGAAAACTTCTCCTTTGAAAGTATTTTTTACATCGATTTGTTCTGAATTTTACCATGTTGGCCAATAGCACTTTCTGTGTTAAAGGAAATGTTCTATATCAACACTGTCTTCTAACCACTTGTGGTTCACTTGAAATGTGGCTAATGAAACTGAGGAACTGAATTTTCAGTCTTATTTAATTTTAATTTAAATACCCACATGTGGCCAGTAGACAGTGTAGATTTAAAATCAAGGTTCTCAAACCTTGCTATACACCAAGGGAGATTTAAAAATAACCATATCTTACATTCCTGGAATAAATCCCATTTCATTACAGTGAATAATTCTTTTCAAAATTTTTAGTTATAGGTGGACACAATACCTTTATTTTATTTGTTTATTTTTTTATGTGGTGCTGAGGATTGAAGCCACTGCCTCACATGGTAGGCAAGCACTCTACCACTGAGCCACAATCCCAGCCCTGAATAATCCTTTTAATGTGCTGTTGAATTTGACTTTTTAGCATTTTGTTGAGCACTTTTGAATCCAGTTCATCAGGTATATTAGCCTGTAATTTTTTTTTCTCTCTCTATATATATAGTTCCAGATGGACACAATACCTTTATATTATTCATTTTTATTTTATGTGGTACTGAGGATCAAACCCAGCACCTCACACATGTGAGACAAGAGCTCTACCATTGAGCCAAAACCCCAGCATCTGGCCTGTAACTTTTTTATACTGTCTTTGTATGGCTTTGGCACCAGGAGAACACTGACTTTGTAAAATGAGTTTGGAAAAAATGGTACTGGGAAAACTAGAAATTCATGTAGTAGAATGAAATTTAACCCCTATCTCTCACCCTACACAAAACTCAACTCAAAGTAGATCAAAGACTGAGAAATTAGACCAGGAACCCTGCACATACTAGAAGAAAGTGTAGATCCAACACTCCAATATACCAGCTCAGGAACTGACCTCTTTAACAAGACTCCTAAAGTGCAAGAAGTAAAATCAATAATCAATAACTGGGATGGCATTAAACTTCAAAGTTTCTTCACAGCAAGGGAAACAATCCAGAGCGTGAAGAGAGAGCTTATGGAAAGGAAGAAAATCTTTGCTACCCACACCTCAGACAGGGTATTAATTTCCAGGATATACAAAGAACTCAAAAACTTAACACCATAAAACTCAAAGAACTTAACACCATAAAAACAAATAATTCAATCAACAAATGGGCAAAGGAACTGAATAGACATTTCACAGAAGAAGAAATACTAATGGTCAACAAATCTATGAAAAATGTTTTAATATCCCTAGCAATTAGAGAAATTCAGATTAAAACTACACTGAGATTTCATCTCACTCCAGTGAGAATGGCAATTATCAAGAGGACAAGTAACAACAAACGTTGGTGAAGATGTGCTGGGGTGGGGGAGGTACACATTGCTGATGGGACTGCAAACTGGTGCAACACTCTGGAAAGGAGTATGGAGATTCCTCAAAAAACTAGGAATAGAACCACCATTTGACCCAGCTATTCAACTCTTCAGTATATATCCAAAGTAATTAAAATCAGTATGCTACAGTGACACAGCCACATGGATGTTTACAGCAGCACAAATCACAATAGCTAAGCTATGGAGCCAACCTAGGTGCCCTTCAACAGAAGAATGGTATGTATACACAATGGAGTATTACTCAGTCATTAAGAAAAATAACTTTATGACATTTACCAGTCAATGGATGGATTTGGAGAATATCATGCTAAGTGAAATAAGTCAGTCCCCAGAAGCCAAAGGTCAAATGTTTTTGCTGATACGTGGAAGGTAGCCCACAACAAGTGGGGAAAGGGGGAAGAACAGATATTCAATAATTAGACAAAGGGGAATGAAGAGAGGGGGGAATAGGAATAGAAAAAAGAGTGGAATAAACTGGAAATAATTTTTCTATGTACATATGCTAATACACCATAGTGAATCCCACCATTGTGTACATCCGTAAGAATGGGGTGCAAATTAGAATAAGATATATTCCATGCTTGTATAATTATATCAAAATGAATTCTACTGTCATGCATAACTAAAAAGAATTAAAAAATGGGTTTGGAAATGTCTGTTCATCAATTTTTGGTAACAGTTTGGGAAGGATTAGGATTAGTTCTTTAAATGCTTTGCAGAATTCAGCAGTGAAACCATCAGGTCCTGAGCTTTTCTTTGACAGGAAACTTTTTATTACAGATTCAATCTCTTTGTTAATGGCCTGTTGATATTGGAATTCACTTACATGTGATATGCTTCTCTCTTTGTCTTTCTCTCCTTGCTTTCAGGATTCTCTCTTTATCTTTGTTTTTTGTTAGTTTGCTTAGAATGTCTTATTGACTCTTGCTTTGATTGAGTCTGATTTGAGAACTTTGACCTTCCTGTTTATACCTTTCCCCAGATTTAGAAATTTGTCTTTTATCTCTTTAAAAAAGATTTCGACCACTTTTATCTCCCTCCTCTCCTTTAAATTCTGTAACTCAAAATATTGCTCTTTGGACATTGTCCCATAAATCCTGTAAGGCTTCTTCAATCCTTTGTATTCTATTTCTCCTCTGCACAGTTCTTTAGTTGTCAATGGACCTTTATTATTTATTTACATGTGGTGCTGAGGATCAAACCCAGGGCATCACACATGCCAGGCAAGCTACTCTACCATTGAGCCACAACCCCAGCCCCTCTGCACTGTTTTAATAACCTGTTTTTCAGTTTATACATTCTCTCTTCTGGTTGATCAATCCTGCTGTTGTGCTATTGTTTTTTATTTCATTTGTTGAATTTAACAGCTCCAACATTTATTTGATTTATAAAAATAATTTTGATTTGTTAAATTTCTCATTTTGGTCATTTATTATTGTCCTGGTTTTTGTGTTTTTTTGGCTGAATTTGTTTCTATGTATTTTCTTGAAGTTAACTGAGCTCTCTTTAAAACAATTATTTTGCCAAAATGGAGGCTCACACCTGTGATCCCAGCAGCTCAGGAGGCTGGAACAGGAGGATTGCAAGTTTGAAGCCTTTTGCAACTTAGTGAGACCCTGTCTCAAAATGAGAAAAGGGGCTGGGGATATGGCTCAGTGGTTAAGCACCCCTGGGTTCAATCCTCAGTACCAAAAAACAAAATAAAACAAAAACAATTATTTTGAATTCTTTGTCAGGGTTCATAAATCTCCATTTCTTTGGGGTTGGTTACTGGTGCTTTTTTTCATTCCTTTGATGATATCATTTTTTCTGATTGTTCTTGATCCTTGTGGACATGCATTGATGTCTGTTCATTTGAAGAAGTAGAAACTTTTTAAAGTTTTTACAGACAGTTTTGTCTGGATAGACTTCACCAGGCAGTCTATCCAGAGACTGTGGGCAGGTTGTCTGGTATGGTCCAAGGATATGCTCACTGCTGGAATTGTTGGGAAGGCTGGCAGGACAGGTGCATGGATCTATAGGGGTGGGCCTAGACCCACATCTGCAAAGGTTGGCCTGGAACAGATTCGCAGGGGCTGACTTAGTACAAGGGTGGGCCTTGAGTTTGAGTCTGCAGAGGCCAAACACATGCTGGAATGGGTGTAACATCTGGGTCCACTCTCAAGGGCATGGAGCCTGAGTCTACATTCACAGAAACTGACCTGGAGACTGAGTATGCAGGGGTAGCCCTGGAGACTTAGTTCATGAGGAGACCACTATTGCTTTTTTTTTTTTTTTTTTTTAATAAAACTCTCAGGAGATTTTTTTATTGTATACTCAGAGTTTGGGAAATATTGTTCTAGAATTTAGCTAAAGTGTTCTATATGTTAAAAATGCAGAATCTCAGGCTCTACACAGGACCTACTGAAATTAGAATCCACCTTTAACAACATACCCAGATAATTTATTTACATGTTAAAGTCTGACAAACACTGTTCTTGATCCTAGTCAACCTTAAATGTACATTAGAATCATGTGAAGAATTTTTGAAAAAAATGTTACATGCATCAGTCTTTCTTTAAAACTTCCCAATGGTTCCAACGTGGGGCCAATGGGAGAACTAGTGAACTAGAATGTAAAAATACAAAGAGTAAGTGCTGAGGTACACTCTGGATATGACAAGTAGAAGGAAAAAGAGGAAGGTTAAATTCCACCTTTCAAGGGGAGAGAGAACAGGGAGCTAGCTTATCTTCCTAGAAACTGCTGCTGGCACCTGAATTATAAAAGAACCTTATGGGGCTGGGGCTGTAGCTCAGTGGCAGAGCACTTGCCTAGCATGTGTGAGGCACTGAGTTCGATCCTCAGCACCACATAAAAATAAACAAATAAAATAAAGGCATTCTGTTCATCTACGACTACAAAAAAAATTTTTTTTTTTTTTTTTTAAAGAGCCTTATGATGACAAAGGCCTGGTTCTCACGGTTCCTTAACTGCTTTGCCTTACATCTTTGCTCTAAGTAAAACCAGCCTTCCTTTTTGTCCTGTTCTCCCCAGACTACACCCAAAGATTCTACCCTTGAGATTCATCAAGAAAACATGTCGGGTTTTAGAGAAAGAGAACAAACAGATCAAGCTCAAAAGTCTGCTATAAAGTTGCAAAGGATATATTTCTACCAACACATCCTCTTGTGGCTCATCAGTCCCTTCAGGGTGCCTGCTGGCGATAACCTAGGAAGCTGGGATTGTTGATAGAACCGAGTCATTTTCCATACAAGAAGCTGTCTTCTGGCCTGTAGTCTCCTTTCCCCTGAGCTTTCTTGATGTAGTTCTGCTGCCAGAGTGAATGGCTTTTCCCCCGGGCTTGATTTCTATTGTTAAATCTTTATACTGATGAAGTCTAACAGTGACAGTTTCCTTCCTATAATCTAGAAGATATTTACCAATGATGACAAGAAAACATTCCATCTCTACTATTTATAGAAAAACTACATGTTTTTCTATAAATCATACACAGCACATGAAACAGTTACCAACTTCAGTCCACACAACTTTTGTTGTTTTCAAACAATCACCACAATTCATCAGGAGAAAAGGGTCACAGCTGCTCCCAGGTAATACAATCTTGAGATATGTTTCCCTCCCCTACAAAAGGAGTTCTATTGTCAAAATTAAATGAGATACTGGATATTAAAATATCTGTGAATTGCAAAGTGCTCTACAAAATGTAGAAATTGTTCTTATTAGTTGGTAGAAGAGAGAGTGATGCTTCCTGGAACTTCAGTAAAGAAATAATGTCCAGAGCACAGTGAAGGACAGATGGCAAATCTCTGTAGAAGTGAACAAGGGTTCTATTTCTAGTTTTGACATTAATTTCAAAGAAGCCTACTTATCAGAGGCAATGCCTATGAAGCCAGAATTAAAGACAGGCAGATAGTGCAGAATAGGTAATCAGATCCAATCGAGAAAATGGAGGCCGATTTGAGTCTGGGAAGTTGGAAACTGCCCCTGGGAGATTGGAATGTTCATGTCTCCAGAGCCCTTGGATATCACCCCTCCCAAAAAGATTGTTAATGAAGCAACTCCTGAACAGAGAGCTACTAATCAATGCTCTCTGGGTTGTCGCTCCTTTCCTGCCTGATACTCCACTTGGCCCTCCCAGGCCACCAGCTCAACTCCTGGCCATTCCACCAACATTTCCCAGTCAACTATACAGGATGGGGCAAAATGAACAAGATAAGGGAAAAGAATGCAGGAGAACAAAGGAAACTTTAGATGTATATAAGGGACAGGACTTCCTCATCCCACAGATTCTGCCTTTGGGTCTGTTTTACTATCCTTTAATAAATCTTACTTTCTACTCTGTGCTTGACTCGGCGTACTTCTCTGGTGTTATACTTCAACATCTGAGGAAGCAGGAGATAAGCAGCGGTATCACATACATGATCCAACATTCCATGGGGAAGAAGACATGTCATTCTGTCATGACTGTTCGATTCTCTAGCTCACCCACATTAAGTGCAAATACCTAAACCCCATTGCCACCCATAATGGCAGAAACTAAGGCCTTATAACTGAATGTAACAAATGTGGTGTCCTTTTAGATCTAATAATGGTTGGCCAGAGGTTTCTATCCCTGGCAACCAAGCTGCTTTCTGCAGGGAAACTGATGAGATGAGCTTGTGAGATGAGGACTGATTTCCTATCAGGAAGTTTGGCTGTGATCTGAATGAAAAACTGGTTGCATTCTAAGGTTCTGCCCTGCCCTGAGATAGGCAGGCCTATTTTGATCCAGCTGCTATCTACCATGCAAGATGATGTCATTTTCCAGAATACAGTATCTGTGAACAATCTTCTAGCAAACAGGCACCAAAACTTCTGGAGAAAGAAAACGAGCTGGAGTCATCAAATGTGAGGCCAGGAAATAGACAATAAATCCCTTCCTCAGTTGTTAATAATGTTCTTCTTGCTTCACAATTTGCTTTTTAAGTAAATACCAAGTTCTACAACCAAAATTCTTCGGCAATTGACTGAAAGTGTACTGGGGACTGAATTAGAACAAGATATATTCAATGCTTTTACAATTATATGAAAAAGGATTCTACTGTCACGTGTAATTAAAAAGAACCAATAAAAAATTGAAAAGGAAAAAATGGCATTAAAAAAAAAGGAACTTACTGAGGGAGATACAGATGAAATATTTAATATCGGAATGTTGGATTATTCCAGGGCTCAGTCCTTGGCTTTATCCTACTAAAGTTCACACCCTTGGTGATCCTGCCAAGTCTTACAGCACTGAACTCCATTTTTATGTAGATCCCATGTGCTAACTTTAGCACAAACTTTTATCCCAAACTCCAGAAATGTGTGTACAATTGCCTTTTTGATGCCTTCATTTAGATGTCTAATAGCTATATTAAACTCTTAAGGTTGAACTTTGAAATTTTTTGTTTTGAAATAATTACAGATCTACAAAAAAAGTTGCAAGAATGGCACAAAGAACTCCTATATTCCTTTGACTTAGATTCAATTGTTAACACTTTCCCATATATAATCACTCTCTTTATGTGTTAAAACACACATACTTCATTATTATTTTCTGAGCCATTTGTAGAAATTGTCAACATGGGGACTATTTCCCAAATACTTGCATTTCCTAAGAATTACTACTGTCTAACATTACTGTAGTGCAACTGTCCAAATCAAGAAGTTAAAGCACTGACACACACTGTTATCTAATCTACAGGTTTTATATTTAAGTCAATTGTTCAAATATTTTACTGTACAACAAAAAAATATTTATTTCTTCTGGTTCAGAGTCTGCCCAGTCCAGAATGACAAGTTGTGTTTAGTGGTCACAGCTCTTTATTTTTCTTTAATCTTGAATAGTTTCATAGTCTGTCTTTGTCTTTTACAACTTCTCTTGACTTGAAATTTTCAAGAATTTAAGAAATTTTGTAGGATGTTTCATGTATGTGTGTGTGTGTGTGTGTATTGTTTCATATACACACAGTTTTGAAACAAAATCAAAACAATTGTGTCAAAATAAAACACATTTTTAAACATATACTTCAGTGGTAAGTATAATGATACTGCTGTGCAACCAGTCACCTGAAGTTTTTTTATCTTTCAAAATGGAAACTCATTAAAAATTCTTTTTTGTTCTAGTATACAATTCATTATTGTTATCATTGCCATGCTGAACATTAGGTTTCCAGAACTTAATCCATCAACCTTTGACCCACATTTCCTCATTTTCCCACACCCACCCCTAACCCCTGGTAACTACTTTCTGCTCTCTGAGTTCAACTTTCTTAGATTCTTCACATGTGAGACCACAGAGTGTTTGTCTTTCTGTATCTTATTTCACTTAGAATAATGGTTCCATGTTTATCCATGTTCAAATAGCAGAGTTTTCTTCTTTTAACAAGCTGAATAATATTTCATTATATATATCACAATTTCTTCATTCATCTGTAGATGGACAGTTAGGTCATTGGCCATTATGAATATGCTGCAATGAACTGGGAATACAGATGTCTCTTCAACATACCGATTTCATTTCCTTTGAATATATAACCAGAAATAGGATTGCTGGGTGACATGGTAGTTCCATTTTAAATTTCCCAAGGAATGTTCACACTGATTTTTACAGTGGTTATACTTATTTATGTTCCCATTAACATCATACCAGGGTTTCCTTTTCTCCATATCCTCAACGATACTTACCTTTTGTCTCTTTTTTTTTTTTTTTTTTGCGGTACTGGGGATCGAACTCAGGGCCTTGTTCTTGCGAGGCAAGTACTCTACCAGCTGAGCTATCTCCCCAGCCACTCAAGTACAAGAGAGGTACTATCTCAATATGGTTTTGACTTACATTTCCCTGATGGTTAACAATACTGAATACCTTTTCATATATCTCTTGGTTATTTTTATGTCTATTGTTTCATGGGTTGCCCTCTCATTCTGTTGAATATTCCCTCTGCTGGGCGGAAATTTTCAAGTTTGATGTACTCCCATTTGTTTGTTTTCACTTTTGTCTTCTGTGCTTTTGGTGTCATATCTAAAAAAAAAAAAAAAAAAAAAAAAAAAAAATCGCCAAGACCAAAGTCATGGAGTTCTCCCCCTTTTCTTTTAGTTTTAGGGTTTCAGATCTTATGTTTAAACCTTTAATCCATTTTGTTTTTGTGTATGGCATAAGATAAAGGCCCAACTTCACTCTTTTGCATGTGACTCTGCATTTTTCCCAGCACCGTTTATTGAAGAGATTATACTTTACCTACTACATATTCTTGATGTGCTTGTTGAAGATTCATTGAACATATAAAAGTGGGTTATTTCTAGGCTTTCTATTTTGTTTCATTGATTCATAAGTCTGTTTTTAATGCCAGCACCGTGCTGTTTTGATTAATAGAGTTTTGTAACATCATTTGAAATTAGGAAGTGTGATGCTTCCAGTTTCGCTCTTCTTGATCAAGATGGTTTTAGTTATTCTGGCTTTTTTTGTTTGCTTCATACAGATAACTAGGATTATTTTTTTTTCTATTTATATGAAAAATGCCAATGAGATTTGGTAGGGATACACCGATTCTCCTTTTTTGGCATGAAGCTGTGCTGCCTTGGGGAGGGTGACACAGGCAAAGTGAAACTGTGCTTACCCTCCTCAGTGTGTCTTCTTTCTAGCAGTGTGCTGGAACCTCCCTCTGGACCCCTGGGATCCCACAGAGGTACTCAGGCATGGATTGTGGTCTACATCAATGCTCCTGTAGGGGGATGACATCTGCTATCTTGCTGATGTCACTGCCTTAACCAAAACTCTTAAGTTTGCAAAGTTCCCTCAGTCCATCAAATAAGGGGACACACAGTGTATTCATTACTGGTGATACTAACTTGGATCACTTGGTTAAAACTGGCCATAAAGTAACTTTATGCATAAAGTAATATGCCTTTTTAAAATAAAGTATTTGAGACTATGTAGATATCCAATTCCTCATCAATTTTTTACCCATTAGTTTAGCACCATTGATAATTTGTGCATAAATCAATATGCATTTGTTTACCTGGCAGTCTACTCAAAAGAAGAGCTTTTTCCCTCTTTCATTAATTAATTAATTTGCTTGCTTATTATATTAGTATGTACTCATGGATTTTCATTTTATTTTATGGGTTATAATTTTTTACTATCATTATTTATTTTGTAGTTCTAGGTCGGACCACCTGAGGAAGCCCCTCAGGTTGGCTCCTGTGTTCTTGTGACATAGTCTCATTATTATTTGAGCACATTCTTACCTTCTGGTACAATCAGGTGTCTCAGGCTCATCTTATTCTTTCACTGAACTGGCCAAGAGTCAGCAAGTTCTGGAAGGTGTCTGATTTCTCTAGTGGAGAAGACCACGCCACATCTGAGTGTCGTGTGTCATTGTTACTGGTAGGGGGGTGGATTTCTTTCAGGCTTTCTCGGTGTTGGAGTTAAGAAAATAAGGCTTGAGAGTACTGTTTATATCCATTTCTACATCTATATATTTAAAATTATGAGTTCACAGTATCTCTAATTCTCATCTAAAATCCAAGGGTTCATTCTAGTCTTCCCCCTTTCCATATCTGCAACTCCTTTTCTGACAATGAGAGGCCAAGCACCTACTACCCTCACTTACATGCTCAATTCTAGAATACACCAATAGTAGTTCAAGAATTCCCAAGTCATATAACAGCAGCAGTCAGAACTCTTGATCTTTTGTTCCAGGTAGGGCCCACCTGGAATCTTCTCCATTGCAATTGATAGCAACTCCAAAAACCCTGGAATCATCCTTGAGTGAACTCTCTCTCATACTGCACATCTAATCTGTCAGGAAATCCTACTGGTTCTGCCATTAAAATATACTCACAACCTGATTACCTTCCACCACCTCCATTTCAGCCAACCACCCTAGTTCAAGACACCACTCTCATCTTGGACATAGATTTCTCTCAACTGGTTTCCCTACCTCTACCCTTGACTCTTAAACAGTCTACTGTCAACATAGCCATCAGTCATTTAAAAATGCTTGTCACTCCTCTGCTAAAATGCTCCAATGATTCCCCATAAAAGCCAAAAACCCTTTAAATGGCCTAAAAGGGCCCTACATGATCAAGCCCTCTGTAACTTCCTGACCTTGTCTCATACGTCTGTCTCTATCATCTGATT
Organism: Sciurus vulgaris; assembly: GCF_902686455.1. Lineage (NCBI taxonomy): Eukaryota > Metazoa > Chordata > Mammalia > Rodentia > Sciuridae > Sciurus > Sciurus vulgaris. The sequence continues at coordinate 93,119,459 of NC_136462.1, forward strand.
ACTCCAGTCACTCGTGCTTCCTCACTCTTTGTTACACTCCAGTCACATACCCATTAGGCCCTTAGCTCAGATTTCTCTGCCAAAAAACTAATCCTTTATTTCTTTCAAGTATTCAGTCTCACCTTTTAAATAAGGCCCACACTACCTACTGTGTTTGACATAGAGTCTTTGATACTACAACCATCACTGCTGCAGCCCCATCCTCCATAACTTACCATACATTTTTCTTCTTTTGTAGCACTTATTACTGCCACATAATCCACTCACTTATTATATTTATTATTTATGTCTTATCCCCCATCCCTGGCTCACTGCTAGAACTTACAAGGGCATGAATTTCTGATATATCCCAGTTGCCTAGAACAGTGCCTGGCAGGTACTCAACAAATATCTGCCAATGTTGAATGAATGAATTCCTGAGGCCCCAGTGTCATGAACTGCTCAACTATCTACTCTGCCAATGTAGTGAATGTATTAGTCAGGGTTCTCTAGAGGAACAGAATCAACAGGAAGTGTGACTATAAAAAGGGAATTCATTACATGACCAGAAGTTGTATAATCCATAATGGCCATTTGCAGGCTAGAGAGCTGGAAGAACCAGTAGCTGTGCAGTCCAAGAGACAGAAGCCCCAGAACAATTAGGATCAACAGTCTGAGACCAAAGCCTCTGGAAATTACCTGGCCAAATACTCCAAATACTGGCAGAGTCCACTTTGGAAATGAAGAAGTGAGAGTCCGATACCCTCAGATGATCAAAGCAGCAGCAATCAAGAACACACTGATGAATGGATAAAGAAACTGTGGTATATATATACAATGGAATATTACTCAGCCATAAAGAGTGATAAAATTATGGCATTTGCAGGCAAATGGATGAAATTGGAGAATATCATGCTAAATGAGATAAGCCAATCTCAAAAACCAAAGGATGAATGATATTGCTAATAAGTGGATGATGACACATAATGGGAGGAGTGAGGGGTTAGTGTTAGGGTTAGAGTTAGGATTATGGAGAGGGGCAAGAATGGAGGAAGGAAGGACTGTATAGAGGGAAAAGAGGGGTGGGAGGTGGGGAAGGGAAAAAATAACAGAATGAATCAAACAACATTATCCTGTGTAAATTTATGATTAGACAAATGGTATGCCTTTACGCCATGTACAAACAGAGAAACAACATGTATCCCATTTGTTTACAATAAAAAAAAAAAGAACACACTGAAGAAGAATTGAGCTTGCATCTCCATCTGCTTCCTTGTTCTTCCAACTTTTATTCCATCTAAGCCACCAAACTATTGGGCAGTCCTGCCCATGCTTAGGGAGGGTCTCCATTTCAGTTCACTCTCCCATATTCAAATCATTCGTAGATACACCCTCATTGACAAACCCAGAAGTCTCTTAATCATCTGTATCTCTTAATTCAATCAAGTTGACAATTCAAATTAACAATTACAGTGAGATAAAACAATTTGAATTTTAGGGCTGGGGAAGTAGCTAAGTGGTGCAGCACTTGCATAGCATGTGCAGTGCCTTGAGTTCAATCATTTTTTAAAATTTATTTCTATTGTAAACAAATGGGATACATGTTGTTTCTCTGTCCGTACATGAATTAAAGGCATACCATTTGTGTAATCATACATCTACATAGGGTAATAGTGTTTGATTCATTATTTTTTTCCTCCCCCATCCCTCTTTTCCCTCTATACAATCCCCCCTTCCTCCATTCTTGCCCCCCTCCAACACCCACTATGTGTCATCATCTGCTTCTCAGCGAGATCACTCATCCTTTGTTTTTTTAAGATTGGCTTATCTCACTTAGCATGATATTCTCCAACTTCATCCATTTGCCTGCAAATGCCATAGTTTTATCATTCTTTATGGCTGAGTAATATTCCATTGTATATACATACCACAGTTTCTTTATCCATTCATCAATTGAAGGGCATCTAGGTTGGTTCCACAATCTGGCTATTGTGAATTGAGCAGCTATGAACATTGATGTGGTTGTATCTCTGTAGTATGCTGATTTTAAGTCCTTTGGGTATAGGCCAAGGAGTGGGATAGCTGAGTCAAATGGTGGGTCCATTCCAAGTTTTCTAAGGAATCTCCATACTGTTTTCCAGGGTGGCTGCACTAATTTGCAGCCCCAACAACAATGTATGAGTGTACCTTTTTCCCCACATCCTCGCCAACACCTGTTGTTGCTTGTATTCTCGATAATCGCCATTCTAATTGGGGTGAGATGGAATCTTAGGGTGGTTTTATTTGCATTTCTCTCTCTTTTTTTTTTTTTGCATTTCTCTTATTACTAGAGATGTTGAACATTTTTTCATATGTTTGTTGATTGCTTGTAGATCTTCTGTGAAGTGTCTGTTCACTTCCTTAGCGCATTTGTTGATTGGGTTATTTGTATTCTTGGTGTAGAGTTTTTTGAGTTCTTTATATATTCTGAAAATTAGTGCTCTATCTGAAGTATGAGTGGCAAAGATTTTCTCCCACTCTATAGGCTCTCTCTTCACATTTCTGATAGTGTCCTTTGCTGAGAGAAAGCTTTTTAGTTTGAATCTATCCCAGTTATTGATTCTTGCTTTTATTTCATGTGCTATGGGAGTCCTGTTAAGGAAATCTGATCCCAAGCCGACATGTTGAAAATTTGGACCTACTTTTTCTTCTATATGATGCAGGGTCTCTTTAGGATCTGATTCTGAGGTCCTTGATCCATTTTGAGTTGAGTTTTGTGCAGGGTGAGAGATAGGGGGTTTAGTTTCATTCTGCTGCATATGGATTTCCAGTTTCCCCAGCACCATTTGTTGAAGAGGCTATCTTTTCTCCATTGCATATTTTTGGCACCTTTGTCTAGTATGAGAAAATTGTATTTATTTGGGTTTGTGTCCATGTCCTCTATTCTGTACCACTGATCTACCTGTCTATTTTGGTACCAATACCATGCTGTTTTTGTTACTATTGCTTTGTACTATAGTTGAAGTTCTGGTATTGCGATGCCCCCTGCTTCACTCTTCCTGCTAAGGATTGCTTTAGCTATTCTGGGTTTCTTATTCTTCCAGATGAATTTCATAATTGCTTGCTCTATTTCTGTAAGGTACGTCATTGGGATTTTAATTGGAATTGCATTGAATTTGTATAGCACTTTAGGTAGTATGGCCATTTTGACAATATTAATTCTGCCTATCCAAGAACATGGGAGATCTTTCCATCTTCTAAGGTTTTCTTTAATTTCTTTCTTTAGTGTTCTGTAGGATTTAAAAAAATTTTTCAACCTATATGGGCCGGGGTTGTAGCTCAGTGGTAGAGTGCTTACCTAGCATGTGTGAGGCACTGGGTTTGATTCTCAGCACTGCATGTAAGTAAAATAAAGGTCCACTGACAACTACAAAATATGCTTAAAAAATTTTTTTTCAACCTATACCATCAGCTTAGGGAAACAGCTTTCATATTTATACTTTAGATGAATATTCTCCCAAGGATAAAGTTGTCTTTTGCAGAAATTTGGTAACAGGCCCATACCAAAGAGCCCACATGCTTTAAATGAATGTAGATCACAGTTCCAGAGAAAATTCCATAGTTTCTATATAACCAGTGGGTAAAAGTCTGCTTTTAATTTTTTTACTTTTCTTTTTCTCCCTCTTTTTTTTTTTGGCAGTGCTGGGCATTGAATCCAGGGTGTTGGGCTTGGCAGGTAAGTGCTCTACCCCTGAGATTTACCCCACATCCTCTACTTTTAATTTTAATGATAGGGAATGTCTCCTCTGAAAACACTATTTTTAAATCTGTAAGTTCTCAGTCTGTGGATCAATTGAAGATTAACATCTTAACACACTGTTAATTTTCCCAGCATTTGTGAGGTCATGTATTTTTAACATAGGATACATTGGTGGTTTTGTATGCAAAATTCTGTATATCTATATTTTAATTGATGGGAGAGGAAGTCAATTCCTTTCATCAGATTCTCAAAGGAGGCCCTAATCTAAAACTAATTAAGAAACACCATAGAACTCCTCCATTGATAATAAGCTTCCTGAGGGCATGGGCCAAATTCTTTCCATTATCAAATCTTAGTACCACACTGGGTTCATTCCCCAGCACCACATAAAGCTAAACAAACAAAATAAAGGTATATTAAAAAAATCTTAGTACCATGTAAATAGTAAATAATGTTTGTTAAACAAATAAAACAAAGAGAATGAGTAAAGAAAGAATGAATTAATTAATAATACACTGCCTCAGTTCACACTATCTCCTCTTACTTCAGCTTTTTAAGAGATGGGTCATAATAGCACATCTGATTGATAATGATTCAGAGAGGAATAAGAATTGTTCAATGCAGTTTTCAATAGACTCGGGTGGGGTAACATTCACAGGGGTAGAAAAGAAATCATAAAGATAAGAAATACATTTGGTTTCCTGTAAATGTTTTTAGTTAAAATTCACCTATATGGATTTTTTGAGGCCTGAGTGTCCTGGGGGCTTTAAGGCTTTTGTGTACTTCTGGGTACAGGGACCCATAGCACAGGTTGCTAAGAGCTGCTCTGGATCTCAGGCTTAAGGGGAAAAAGTAGTATTCTCTTTTGGTTCTCTTGTTAGTTGTCCAACTTAATTCATCAGGATGGGAAATGAGATGGAAATACACATCAGAACCTGTCCAGGGATAAACATTGTGGATTTATGCTGAATCTTTCTGGAATCTGAGTGTATTACACAAAGCACAGACTACTCTTCCCTAATGGCATATTCTGAACTTCAAAGTGATTTTGAAATTTTTATTATCCAGTTTCTGTATCATATTGGCCGAAAGGAATCACTTCTATTTATAAGTGAACTATCCAGTAGGACCAATCAGATTGTGGTTGAGGACAGATTCCATCTCTGAAATTGGCTGCATCTGCTTTGCTAAGTGAAAGCTTGACTATGCATTACCAGAACTACTTAAGAGGGCAGCAAGTTGTCTTCTGTCCCCACTCAGCAGAATAGCTGTCATTACAGAGTTGCCCAGAAACAACCAGTGACCAGAAAATATATTAACGTCATGGTGATGATTAACTTCAGACATGAAGCCTTCAAGAGCCCCTTCCCTAAATTAGACCCCACACACTATTTTCCTGACAAAAGAGTGGAATATCTGAAGCACAGAAATGAGCAGAAGGAAATCAAACACAAATACAACAGAGACATGTCCCAGCTATCTTTCATGCAGGGAAAAAGAGTACTAGCTCTACATAGGAGTTGTCAGGTTCATACTTCATTATTCAATGTTTAAAAAAAAAAAACACTGTTGGGTACCTATTATGTGTTAAAGCATAGTAATGGGCACAGTGGGGTACTAAAGTGAACAAGATGATTGTGCAACCTTTGGTATCAGAGATAAAACCTGAACACTAATAACTGTAATAAAACAAAAAAGAAATACAGATACATGTGTTAAGAAGAGGTACAGTATTTGGCTAGTGGCATTGGAGTATATTGGTTGTACTTGGTGGATCAAGGAAAGAAAGGTTGGGCCTTGAATGCCCAGCTCAGGAATCTTTTCTTTTTATATTCCCTCCCTCCCTTTTACTTTCTAACACTTCTGTTATGGTTTAGATATGAGGTGTCCCCCAAAGCCCGTCTGAGACAATGCAAGAAAGTTCAGAGGTGAAATGATTGGGTTATGAGAGCCCTGATATCATCAGCGCATTAATCCACATGAATAGATTAACTGGGTGATAACTGTAGGCACACAGGGTACAGCTGGAGGAGGTGGGTAATGGGGCACGCTTTGAGGGTATATATTTTGACTCCAATGAGCCAACTTAGTCTCTCTCTGCTTCCCAGTGGCCATGTTCTGAGCGGCTTTCCTCCTTTCACACCCTCTGCCATCATGTTCTACTTCACCTCTGGCCTAGAGCAATGGAATAGGCAGTCTATGGACTGAGATTGCTGAAACCATGAGCCCCAGATGAACTTTTCCTCCTCTAAAACTGTTCTTATAAATCTGTTGTTATCCTTGTTTGTTCCTCCTGCACATGCCATAACATTTTCTCTGGCTGCTTTTAATAATTCCCCTTTAGTACTTGTTTTGAGCGATTTGATCGTGATGTTCCTTGGTGTTGTTTTCTTACTCTTTCTGTCATTAAAATTCTTTGAAATTCTTAAAAAGAGATAAAACTGTTCTTATTAGGTCTTTTGGTCATGGCAACAAAAAGCTGACTAAAACAACTTCACATCCTTAAAAGTTTTAAGTAGAGAATTGAAAATAAAAATTGTTCTCAGGAGAGATTAATCAGGTAGCAATGAAATTTATGGCAATCCGAATTGAGAGACAAAGGTGACAGATATTTGGGACATAATTTAAAAGGTCCCGGCAACCACCAACTGTTCTGGGGATCAGCAAGAATGATGAGTCAAAGGTCACTTGGAGAATATTGATGTCATTGAAGAGTAAGGTCCCCAGGGAGAAACAGAAGGAGGCTTGACACAGCCTATGATGTATGGTTCTGGACACACTGAAAAGCTAGTGAAGGTACTTAACAGGCTTTGGAAACGTGGGACTGGAGCCCTGGAGAGAGGTCTGGACCATCAAAGCTATAGATGTGAGAGTACTGTGTATACAAATGAGATCTGACACCATAAAAAAAGGACAAGCTCTCCAAGGGAGAGAGTGAAGGATAGAGGAGGGTCAAGGACAGAACCTTAGGGAATACTTACATTTAGGATAAGAAAATGCATCAGACAACATCATCACAGGAAGCACAGTCAGAGCAATAATCTGAGAGTCAGCAGACTGAGACAAAATAAAGGAAGAAAGTTCAGGAAGGAGTCATCATAAGAATGCTACACAAAGGTCAAAGGGGAAATGCCAAGGCTGGGGTTGTGGTGCAGTGGTAGAGTGTTTGCCTCGTATGTGTGAAGAACGGGGTTTAATTCTCAGCAATGCATATAAATTAATTAATCAATTAAATAAAGGCTAATCAACAACTAAAGAAAATTTTTTAAAAAGAGGAAATGCCAGACTTGAGGAAATGCCAGTGGAACCTTGAGGAACAGTTTCATTAGATTTCTGGTAGGAGCAGAAACCAGAGGTGCCAAGTGCGAGGATTAAAGAGGGGTCAAAAGGGTTATTCAGTTCATATCAGTGCGTGTCCATCTGTGTTAACTGCTTGCCTCTCCTTTTTCTTTCCCCAACTCAATATCAGTCTACTTTCAATGACATGTGCAAGTTTATAAATGCTCTTCATTTTAAGGATTTGATAGATACTAAAAAATAGTGACAAAAGTAATGAGGAAGTCTCCCTAAGAAACTCTAGACTCCTAAAAGGGTTATTGCTTGTCCAGAGTTTGTTCTCCAGATAAAGGTATACTGACACAATGAAATGTGGTGGTTTATTTTCACACGCTGCAAAGTCTGATTCTCTGGTCCCCTACCATTCACTAGCCATGTGATTTCTACAAGTGCCAATGACAAAAAGGGGACAGTAGTAGTTACCATTTCATACAGCTGTTATGAGGAGTAAATGGAATAATGTAGGTAGTGGCTAGTATATAGTGAGGGTTTGATATGTATATTATGTTACTGGGATATTGTTACCAAGGGTTATTTATTTCAAAAATATATTTAGTATTGGTAGAGACAATAAGGAGCACAAAACATAATAAAGTGTTTGAATTAGTTCCTGGCTTCATGGGAGAACACAATCTCACTAGGAGAACCAAGACCAACAGGTAAAACAAGGAAAGCACTCACTACCTGGCAGTTGCTAGCCAGTGTGGTAACATCTGTAAGTGAAATGGAAGAGGTGGAGATCACTGTAGGCTCAAGGCAGAGATGCTTTTGACAGGCTACAGATAGGCAGAGAGAGAGAGAGAGAGAGAGAGAGACAGTGAAAGTACCCCAGAGGATGGGTGAGGTTTAAATTCAGAAACCCCTATGCAGGTATTGGGGTCACTTATGAAATCCACATCCTGAACGTTAAGGATAAGTGATGGGAAATAACCAGCTATGTAGTTTGGAGCCCTGTTAAGGTCTGGGTATGGCAGCAGCTCTTGATGTTGGGCGGAGCTGGGTTGTTTGTTGGAAAGTCCATGTAAGATTCTAAGGTGTTGGGACTAATGACACGTTAACTCAGGCTGACTCCTTACTCCCTGGCGAGTGAAAAAGATCAAGGCTCAAAGGCGGTTTCAAAGGTTAATGACGATAAACCGGGCCACCATTAGGGATTGGTTAACAACAGTTCTGCTAACGTGATCAACTCTGCTTGCCATATAGTCCTATGGGACTCTTACCCGTGTGAACCCTCATGCCTTGCTGACCTTTAAGCTGATTGGTTCCCACCTAGCCCCCACCCTACATAAAAGCTGTGCGATTTCCTCAATAAACGAGTTCCTGCTGTGACAGGTCTCCCTGATGCTCTGATTGTCCTCTGCCCGGAGGGCTGGGAGCTGGCGGTCAGTCGGCCCTACCTATCCCAGTCTGACCTTGTTGGGGAGTGTCCCCTTCCCTTGCTGCTGGTCGAGAAGAGCAAGGGGGCTTAAGACCCCGACACTAAGGAGGTATGAGAAGGAGGGTCTACTAGAAAGAACTATGTGAGAAGATCAGAGAGGCTCAAGTGCCCACAAAGAACCAGAGAGGGACCCAAGGACCAGGGCAGAAGGACTAGGATGGAAGACTGGCTTCACATGGTAGCACCAGATAGGTTGATATAAGCCTAATGCTTGTGCCGGGACCCAAAAGACCAAGTAACTTATTGATAGTCAGCCAGGATTTAGAGCAGAAGATTTGTTGCTGACTGGGCTTGCTCCTGATAAACTACTAGTCCTGGATCTTGAGTTTTAGACAACAAAGAGCATCATGTAGGGCAGAGAAGGCAGAGTCAGCAATACATCAAGAATGTATAAATGCACCAGTGAATAAATGACACTTAAGAAGTCTTTCTGGGTATGGAGGGACTAACCCTTTGAAAACACTCTGCAGATAGCCTGATTCTTTTGACACCTCTAGGCTTTGCAAAACTACACATTATAATTACACCTAGTGAGAAATCTTCTTAGAATTCAAGTGCATTTAGCCATTTTGAGTCTGTAGTAGAATATGGCATTAAATGATAAAGTTTCTCTATCAAATTAAATAAGACTAACCATTTTATTAATAGATAAAAGAAAAACACACTTCAATATGCCTTTTTCAAAACTGGTGACCAACTTCCTAAACATCTGCACTGAACAGATATGATATTGAGAAATGTTGGGGGAAATTATAGGATATACTTAATAATGTTATTTGCTGATCTCAATTAATGGGATGGACGGACACTTGCAGGGTATATAAGTATAATCCAGGCTTAACATAATAATCTTTTGGGTTTACCCAAACCCTGGTAGTTACTGACAAGTTATATTCTTTAAAAGTTCATTCTATGCTTTTTTTTTTAAATGTAGGCATTCCATGCTACAAGCATTCCTCTTAGAACTACCTTCATACTCCCCCACTCCCCCCACCAGATTTTTGATACATAGTATCTCTAATCTCATTTGTTTCCAAAATTTTTTAAAAATTTCTTTCCTGATTTCTTCTGTGACCCATTCTCCTCCTTTAAAGGCATATTATTCAATCTACATGTGATAAAATGGTTTGTTTTTTTCTTGCTATTGATTTCTGATTTTAATTCATTATGATCTAATAAGATGCAAGAAATTGTCTTTTGTGTGTGTGTGTGTTTGTTAAGACTTGCTTTGTGTCCTAAAATATATTTTGTTTTGGAGAATTTCCCATGTGTAACTGAGACAAAAGTGAATTTCGTTGTTGATGGATGAATATTCTATAGATGTCTGTTACATTTATTTGAATAATAGTATCTTTTAGGTCTGAAGTGTCTTAACTTAGCTTATATCTGGATGACCTATGTATTATTGAAAGAACAATGCCAAAGTCACCCCATATTATTGGGGTCTATCTGAGTCTTTATGTCAAGTTGGATTTGTTTTGTGTAAGTAGGTTCACCAACATTTGAGGCATAAATATCTATAATCATTATATCTCATTGGATAGTTTCCTTTACCAATATGAAGTGACCTTCTTTGTTTATCAAAGACTAAGTAAGCCTCAATCCTACACATTTCACAAATATATCTCTTTAATTTCAGTCCAACATAGTAAATATTTACCTTATGAATTAAAATGTTCATCCTAATAGTGAAAAGCACACATTAATTTTCAAATGTCAATATTTCAGTTTGCTCATCCAACTTTACACTTTTCGTAAATACCTGAAGTCAAGAAGGTCATTTTTAGGGGCTGGGGATGTAGTTCAGTGGTAGAGAATGGGCCTAGCATACACAAGGCTCTTGGTTCAATCCCAGCACAGGAAAACAAAGAAAATGCCATTATCATCAATACCCCAGTTAAGAAAAAGATACATTCTCAAAGTTCACCAGTAACTTAGGTACTTAGAATTCATGAGTACTTTTTCATAGCTTTAATACTAGGCTCTGAGGTCTAGCCATAGACTTAATCCATAGTGGATAGTACATATTTGTATCCCTACTGTTTGTTATAATGCCTTGAACATGGTACTTTTAAAAAGTTTGCTGAACAAATACAATATAAGCTTATGCTATTCTAAAAGTAAATAAGTATAAACTTGCAGTCCCACCAGCAATGTATGAGTGTACCTTTCCCCCCACATCCTTGTCAATATTTATTGTTGATTGTATTCCTGGTAATTGCCATTCTGACCAGAGTGAGATGAAATCTTAGTGTGGTTTCAATCTGCATTTCTCTTAATTGCTAGAGATGCTGAATGTTTTTCATATATTTGTTGACCATTCATATTTCTTCTTCCAAGAAGTTCCTTTCGGTTCCTTTGCTCATTTATTGATTGGGTTATTTATGTATTTGGTGTTAAGTCTCTTGAGTTCTGTGTATCTACTTTGGAAAACAATATGGAGATTCCTCAAAAAACTAGGAATGGAATCACTTTTTGACCCAGTTGTCCCACTCCTCAGCATAAAGCCAAAACATTTTAAAGCAGTATACTACAGTGTCACAGTCAGATCAATGTTTATAGCAGTATAATTCACAATAGCCACACTATGGAGCCAACCAAGTTGTCCTTCAACAGATGAAGGGATAAAGAAATTGTCACACACACACACACACACACACACACACACACACACATACACACTGGAGCAGTACTCAGCCATAAAGAAGAATAACTTTATGACATTTGCCAATAAATGGATGGATCTGAAGACTATCATGCTAAGTGAAAATATGTCAGTCCCCCAAAACCAAAGGTCAAATGTTTTTGCTGATATGTGGAAGCTAAACCACAATAAGGTGAGATAAGTTCAGTAGATTAGATAAAGGGGAATGAAGAGAAGAGAGGGAGGAAATAGGAATAGGAAAGACTACAGTAGATTAAACCTAATATAATTTCCCTACATATATATATATATCAAAATACCTAAATGAATTCCACCATCATGTACACCCACAAGAATGGGGTCCTAATTAGAATAAGATATATTCCATGCTTGAATAATTATATTACAATGGATTCTACTGTCACGTACAACTAAAAAGAATCAATAAAAAAGAAAGTAATTTATTAAAAAACTGTCATATATTTAAGAAAAAAAAATTTTTTGAAAACATCTTGAGTTCTAGCTTGGTTGCCAGGAAGAGTGTCTCCTGTGGTTCACCCTTTAACTTTGGTGACAAATGGGAATTTCTCTCCCAGCTATGAAAAAAATCTCAAATCATTAGCTATCCTTTACATTTTCTCACTTCTACTGGAGAGTTCCTATTTAAAAAAAAGTTAGAGGAGTGAAAGGAAAGGGATGATGATGGGGAGCTATGTGAGAGACTGTAAACACTTTCACCAGAGATCATCACAGGTGCTGTTCCAGCCAATCCTGTGAGCACACGTTCAACTCAGGCAGACTGAGAACGGTGAGAGCAAAGGCTGGCACGGGAAGGGGTCGAGGCAGCATCTGTGATATGGGGAAAGCAGGGCCACCACTGCAGAAAGGAGTCCTCCTTTGCAAGTTAATCTAAGCCCGCTGTTCATCCAAATGTAAAGCATGACAGTGAAGTGCAAGGACCCTGCAGCCAGACTCTCTGGGTTGGGTCCCAGCTCCCCACTTATTAGCTATGTGATGTTGTACGAGCTACTTAACCTCTTTTTACCTCAGAAAAAGGGGATAGTAAGAATACCTTAAGTCCTATTAGCAGGATTAAAGAATTTAACAGTATCTGGGATATTCTAAGACTATATAATTTTTCCATTTGTTCTTTTTAGATATACATGACAGTAGAGTGTATTTTGACATGTTATACATAAATGGAGTACTACTTATTCTAATTAGGATTCCATTCTTGTGTTTGTACATGATGTGGAGTTATACTGGTTGTGTATTCATATACGAACATAGAAAAGTTATGTCTGATTCATTCCACTATCTTTCCTATTCCCATCCCCCTCACTGCCCTTCATTCCCCTTTATCTAATCCACTGAACTTCTATTCTTTCCTACCCCTATAAATTTTAACCAAACAAACATATCAGACACACATAAGCTTCTGATTACATATTATGCATGTGATGCTTAAAAACATGCTCAACCTTGAAAACTACAGGTTTCCCTAAGGACTAAGGAGCAAGAAGAAAATAAGATGGGTATTGTTTATTAAACAACAATGAAAATCATAGTATTATCTTCAATCATGTTGTGACTCCTGTTTTTTACCTTGAAAGAAAAAAAATGCCTAATCTTCGTGCAAATCACCACCTCAAAATAGGAATTTTTATTTAAATGTCACTATGAGAAACAACTAAGTCTAGTGGAAAATATTTTAAGAATGCATTTGCTTCTGATAATAAGGAAGAATATAAAATGCATCCTTTTTGACAGCACTACCCTAAGAAAAACTATTCAAAATGGGTTCTATTAAAGGGTACATCTCATTTCACTAAGTGAAATAAGGTCATCCTTTTTAATTTCAGAAATGTCTTTGCCCAGACAAATGACAAATGTCATTTGGACCCTTGGTGCATAAATTCCAATACTTTTTTAGACACAAACTTCAGGATTGATCTACATGCTTCCTTTCATGGTTTGCCAGCATGAAGAGTTGCTGGAGGAAATGTTTGTTAAGCGGGAAAGGTTACATTATATGGAAGGACTTGTACTTAGGGATAGTTTGCTTTTATCCAGGAATCAAGGATCATAGTGGCTGTCATTTCCTCCTTTACTATAGGATCATTCTTTTAAGTAAATGAAAGATTGATTTATATGTGCATTACCCTTATTATCTTGCTAGAGTACAGAGTGAGGTTCAGAATACAATAGTTAGAACTCAGTAGTGCCTACATGTAGAAAAGGATCCTGGGCGGGGGAGATAGCTCAGCTGGTAGAGTGCTTGCCTTGCAAGCACAAGGCCCTGAGTTCGATCCCTAGTACCGCAAAAAAAAAAAAAAAAAAAAGGTTCCTGACTACAGAGTCTCTAATAGAAAAGACTACCATCTTGGTGTCCTATCCGTTCACAGGCCTTAAAGAAGCATTGCTCCTTTGCTTTAAAACCAAGCCGCTTAACAGCTATGGTAATAGGCCTCTTGGTTCTCTCTTCCTCTACAGAGCAATCTAATTACACAGCAACATCTGCAAACCCAGAGAGGTGACAAAATGTGTTAGACTGGGTCAGAAAGTGGAAAGATAGTAAAAACCACTAAAAGTACTCAGAATGGTTAGCCCAATAGAACAAACAATCTAGCAAGAATTTGTTATACTACTGAAGTGTTTTTACCAAGGAGTCACCAGAGTCCTTATAATGCAGTTAATATTTATACATATAAATAATGTATTTCTTCATTATACCCCCAAACAGGCCATAAAGATAAAGCATGATATTGTGAACTGCACAGGCTCTGGAGTACAAAATCTTGGATTCAAGTTTGGTCCCACAATTTTATAAACTGGATAACAAGGGATGATAATAATATTGCTGTAGTTTATAGAATTTTTAAGAAGATCAAATGAGTGTATGTATTGCAAATATTTTATAAACTGTTAAGGCTTTGCAGATTCTATTTTAGAAATTCATCATCATCATCATTATTTTAAAAGACAAGGTTTCCAGGATGGCCCTGAAATTCTGGGGTCAAGCAATCGTCCTGCCTCAGATTCTCAAGTATCTGGGATGACAGGAGTATACCACCACTCCCAGCTTTAGATTCTGTTTTTTATTATTAGAATTACATGTGACTATTTGTTTAGTACTCAGTATAGCTCTTAAATAGGGTATACTAATAAGTCAATTGCACATGAATTGAATGCTGATTTTAGTAAGTCATTTATCTACTAGCATGAAGCCCTAGGGAAGTTAAACAGAATGACTTTCAAACCCTGCTGTAATCTACAGAACAAGATCCACTGTCTAGGACAGGTTAAATGTTTATATATTTTTGGGTATAAGAAAAGAGCAGTAAGAAAGTAGAAACCTGTACATCTATATTAGCATTTAAATCAATATTTCATCTGAGAATGTATTAGGCAGCAGGATTATTTAAGTTAATGTTATCAACTTGAAATATTTGTTCAAAGTGCAGACTGGCATCAAAGTATTTATATGGTTTAGATCAAGGGATTAGACTTTGTGGCTTAATGGAAATAAACTTCAAAAGGCACTTTTGTCAAAAGTTAATATAAATGGAACATATAAGTATAAAATACCATTTTGTCTCCAAGGAACAGTTAAGCAGTAAGCACAAAATCTGTTCCCTGTCTCAGTGGGATTTAGGTAGTCATAGGGGAGGTAGTAACTCCTTCAGTGAAGTGTGGAGCTTCTCTTAATGGTTATCTGCACAAGGTGATAAGGAATAATTTGATTAAGTTTGGGTATGTGAGTAATTAACTCCTAGTAAGGAAATCTGATAGAGGCCTTTGCATATGGAGCCTTGAAAAAAAAATGCTACACTGGGCACATGCATTCAAAATGTCACCAACTTCTCAAACTATTTTCTTGTTTAATAATAAGTCCACAGGCACAGGTTAGTGGCTGCACCCCTAAGAATTCTAGTCTCAAGGGATAAGACAAAGCATACAGGGTAGGAGGAGAAAGTTCAGGCTTCCATAGACCTAATTCTTTCCTTTTTCATTCTCCTTTTTTTTTGTACCAGGGATTGAACCCAGGGGCACTTAACCACTGAGTCACATCCCCAGTCCCTTTTTGTATTTTATTTAGAGACAGGTTCTCACTGAGTTGCTTAAGGCCTCACTAAGTTGCTGAGGCTGGCTTTGAACTCATGACTCTCCTGCCTCAGCCTCCCTAGCCACTGGGATTATAGATTGTGTGCCACCGCACCAAGCTTCCATTCTCCTTTCTCATATGGTTTAATAGAGCCTTTGCCCACAAATCCCAAGTCAGCACTGTCTCCTTGTCCTCCATGTTTGGGTCTTACTGACACAGATGGTTTATTTCCAGGACAGAATTTTTGGCACATTAAGGTAAATGGTTAAGAGTGAAAGGAATGGTGACCAGGTAATGTAGATATATATATATATACATTTTTTTTTTTTTCAGTCCTGGGGATTAAACCCAGGGCCTGCACTCTACCAGCTGAACTATCTCCCCAGGCTCAATGTAGATATATATATATATTTTTTTTTTTTTTTCATTTTTCTTTTTTTTTTTTTTTTATTGTAAACAAATGGGATACATGTTGTTTCTCTGTTTGTACATGGCGTAAAGGCATACCATTTGTGTAATCATAAATTTACATAGAGCAATGTTGTTTGATTCATTCTGTTATTTTTTTCCCTTCCCCCCACCCCTCCCACCCCTCTTTACCCTCTATACAGTAGTTCCTTCCTCTATACTTGCCCCCCTCCCTAACCCTAACTCTAACCCTTCCCTCCCCCCCATTATGTGTCAACCTCCACTTATTAGCGATATCATTCGTCCTTTGGCTTTTTGAGATTGGCTTATCTCACTTAGCATGATATTCTCCAATTTCATCCATTTGCCTGCAAATGTCATAATTTTATCATTCTTTATGGCTGAGTAATATTCCATTGTATATATATACCACAGTTTCTTTATCCACTCATCAATTGAAGGGCATCTAGGTTGGTTCCACAGTCTGGCTATTGTGAATTGAGCAGCTATGAACATTGATGTGGCTGTATTTCTGTAGTATGCAGATTTTAAGTCCTTTGGGTATAGGCCAAGGAGTGGGATAGCTGGGTCAAATGGTGGTTCCATTCCAAGTTTTCTAAGGAATCTCCACACTGCTTTCCATAGCGGCTGCACTAATTTGCAGCCCCACCAGCAGTGTATGAGTGTACCTTTCTCCCCACATCCTCGCCAACACCTGTTGTTGCTCGTATTCTTGATAATCGCCATTCTAATTGGGGTGAGATGGAACCTTAGGGTGGTTTTGATTTGCATTTCTCTTATTACTAGAGATGTTGAACATTTTTCCATATGTTTGTTGATTGCTTGTAGATCTTCTTCTGTGAAGTGTCTATTCATTTCCTTAGCCCATTTGTTGACTGGACTGTTTGAATTCTTGGAGTAGAGTTTTTTGAGTTCTTTATAGATTCTGGAGATTAGTGCTCTATCTGAAGTATGATTGGCAAAGATATTCTCCCACTCTGTAGGCTCTTTCTTCGCATTGCTGATAGTTTCCTTTGCTGAGAGAAAGCTTTTTAGTTTGAATCTATCCCAGTGGTTGATTCTAGCTTTTATTTCTTGTCCTATGGGAGTCCTGTTAAGGAAGTCTGGTCCTAGACCAACAAGATGAAGATTTGGACCTATTTTTTCTTCTATAATCTGCAGGGTCTCTGGTCTGATTCCGAGGTCCTTAATCCATTTTGAGTTTAGTTTCGTGCATGGTGAGAGATATGGGTTTAGTTTCATTCTGTTGCATATGGATTTCCAATTCTCCCAGCACCATTTGTTGAAGAGGCTATCTTTTCTCCATTGCATATTTTTGGCCCCTTTGTCTAGTATGAGAAAATTGTATTTATTTGGGTTTGTGTCCGTGTCCTCTATTCTGTACCATTGATCTACCTTTCTATTTTGGTACCAATACCATGCCGTTTTTGTTACTATTGCTTTGTAGTAGAGTTGAAGATCTGGTATTGCAATACCCCCTGTTTCACTCTTCCTGCTAAGGATTGCTTTAGCTATTCTGGGTTTCTTATTCTTCCAGATGAATTTCATAATTGCCTGCTCTATTTCTGTAAGGTACGTCATTGGGATTTTAATTGGAATTGCATTGAATTTGTATAGCACTTTAGGTAGTATGGCCATTTTGACAATATTAATTCTTCCTATCCAAGAACATGGAAGATCTTTCCATCTTCTAAGGTGTTCTTTAATTTCTTTCTTTAGTGTTGTATAGTTCTCATTGTAGAGGTCTTTCACCTCTTTTGTGAGATTGATTCCCAAGTATTTTATTTTTTTCGAGGCTATTGTGAATGGGGTAGTTTTCCTAATTTCTCTTTCTGAAGATTCATCACTTATGTATAAAAATGCGTTGGATTTATGGGCATTGATCTTGTAACCTGCTACTTTACTGAAATCACTTATGAGTTCTAAGAGTTTTCTGGTGGAATTTCCAGGTTCCTCTAAATATATAATCATGTCATCAGCGAACAGGGATAGTTTGAGTTCTTCTTTTCCAATTCGTATCCCTTTAATTTCTTTGGTTTGTCTAATTGCTCTGGCCAGAGTCTCAAGAACGATGTTGAATAGAAGTGGTGAAAGAGGGCATCCCTGCCTTGTTCCAGTTTTTAGGGGGAATGCTTTCAGCTTTTCACCATTTAGAATGATATTAGCCATGGGCTTAGCATAAATGGCCTTTACAATATTAAGGAATGTTCCCACTATCCCTATTTGTTCTAGTGTTTTGAGCATGAAGGGGTGCTGTATTTTATCAAATGCTTTTTCTGCGTCTATTGAAATAATCATGTGATTCTTGACTTTAAGTCTATTAATATGGTGAATTACGTTTATTGATTTCCTGATGTTGAACCAACCTTGCATCCCTGGGATGAAACCCACTTGATCATGGTGCACTATCTTTTTAATATGTTTTTGTATGCGATTTGCTAAAATTTTGTTGAGAATTTTTGCGTCGATGTTCATTAAGGATATTGGTCTGAAATTTTCTTTCCTTGATGAGTCTCTGTCTGGTTTAGGTATCAGTGTGATATTGGCTTCATAGAATGAGTTTGGGAGGGTTCCCTCCTCTTCTATTTTATGGAATACTTTGAGAAGTATTGGAATGAGCTCTTCCTTAAAGGTTTTGTAGAACTCGGCTGAGAACCCATCTGGTCCCGGACTTTTCTTTGTTGGTAGGCTTTTGATGACTTCTTCTATTTCAGTACTTGAAATTGGTCTATTTAAATTGTTTATGTCCTCCTCATTCAGTTTAGGCAATTCATATGTCTCTAGAAACCTGTTGATGTCTTCGAAATTTTCTATTTTGTTGGAGTATAGATTTTCAAAATAGCTTCTAATTATGTTTTGTATTTCCATCCTGTCTGTAGTGATATTTCCTTGTTCATTCCGAATTTTAGTGATTTGGGTTTTCTCTCGTCTTCTCTTTGTTAGTGTGGCTAAAGGTTTATCAATTTTGTTTATTTTTTCGAAGAACCAACTATTTATTTTGTCAATTTTTTGTATTGTTTCTTTTGTTTCAATTTCATTGATTTCAGCTCTGAGTTTAACAATTTCCTGTCTTCTACTACTTTTGGTGCTGTTCTGTTCTTCTTTTTCTAAGGCTTTGAGCTGTAGTGTTAGGTTGTTTATTTGTTGAGTTTTACTTCTTTTATTAAATGCGCTCCATGAAATAAATTTCCCTCTAAGTACTGCTTTCATAGTGTCCCAGAGGTTTTGATATGATGTTTCTTTGTTCTCATTTACCTCTAAGAATTTTTTAATTTCCTTCTTAATATCTTCTGTTATCCATTCATCATATAATAGCATATTGTTTAACCTCCAGATGTTGGAATAGTTTCTGTGTTTTACTCTTTCATTTATTTCTAACTTCAATCCATTATGATCTGATAGAATACATGCTAGTGTCTCTATCTTCTTGTATTTGCTAACATTAGCTTTGTGGCATAATATATGGTCTATTTTAGAGAAGGATCCATGTGCTGCTGAGAAGAAAGTATATTCACTCTTGGTTGGATGGAATATTCTATAAATGTCCGTTAAGTCTAAATTATTGATTGTGTTGTTGAGATCTATGGTTTCTTTGCTCAATTTTTGTCTGGAAGATCTGTCCAGTGGTGAGAGCGGCGTGTTAAAATCACCTAGTATTATTGTGTTGTGGTCTATTTGGTTTCTGAAATTGAGAAGGATTTGTTTGACATACATAGATGAGCCACTGTTTGGGGCATAGATGTTTATGATTGTTATATCTTGCTGATTTATGCTTCCCTTAAGCAGTATGAAATAACCTTCTTTATCCCTTCTGACTAACTTTGGCTTGAAGTCCACATTATCGGAAATGAGGATGGATACTCCAGCTTTTTTGCTGAGTCCATGTGCATGGTATGTTTTTCCCCATCCTTTCACCTTTAATCTATGGGTATCTTTTTCTATGAGGTGAGTCTCTTGCAGGCAACATATTGTTGGATCTTTCTTTTTAATCCAGTCTGCCAGTCTATGTCTTTTGATTGATGAATTCAGGCCATTAACGTTCAGGGTTATTATAGAGAAATGATTTGGTTTCCCGGTCATTTGGTTCATTTTTAAAATTTTGTTTATTTATTTGTTTGACACAACTTGTTTCCTCCTTTATTTGACAATTCCTTTAGGATAATTCCTCCCTTTGCTGATTTGCTTCTTTGTTTTTCATCTCTTCCTCATGGAATATTTTGTTGAGAATGTTCTGTAATGCTGGCTTTCTTTTTGTAAATTCTTTTAGCTTTTGTTTATCATGGAAGGATTTTATTTCATCGTCAAATTTGAAGGTAAGTTTTGCTGGGTATAAGATTCTTGGTTGGCATCCATTTTCTTTCAGGGCTTGAAAAATGTTGTTCCAGGACCTTCTAGCTTTTAGGGTCTGGATTGAAAAATCTGCTGATATGCGTATTGGTTTCCCCCTGAATGTAATTTGGTTCTTTTCTCTCACAGCCTTTAAAATTCTGTCTTTATTTTGTATGTTAGGTATTTTCATTATAATGTGCCTTGGTGTGGGTCTGTTGTAATTTTGTGTATTTGGAGTCCTATAAGCCTCTTGAACTTGATTTTCCATTTCATTCTTCAGATTTGGGAAATTTTCTGATATTATTTCATTGAATAGGTTGTTCATTCCTTTGGCTTGTTTCTCTAGGCCTTCCTCAATCCCAATAATTCTTAAATTTGGCCTTTTCATGATATCCCATAGTTCTTGTAGATTCTGTTCATGATTTCTTACCATCTTCTCTGTTTGTTCAGCTTTGTTTTCAAGGTTAAATATTTTGTCTTCAATGTCTGAGGTTCTGTCTTCCAGGTGTTCTATTCTATTGGATATGCTTTCTATGGAGTTCTTAATTTGGTTTATTGTTTCCTTCATGTCAAGGATTTCTGTTTGGTTTTTTTTCAATATCTCTAACTCTTTATTGAAATGATCTTTTGCTTCCTGTATTTGCTCTTTTAACTGTCGATTGGTGCGATCAATCAATGCTTGCATTTGCTCTTTCATCTCATCATTCAATGCTTGCATTTGCTCTTTCATCTCCTCGTTTGCTTCTCTGATCATTTTAATTATGTACATTCTGAACTCCTTTTCTGTCATTTCTTCTGCCATGCTGTCATTGGG
The DNA here is from genome assembly GCF_902686455.1 of Sciurus vulgaris. Taxonomy (NCBI): domain Eukaryota; kingdom Metazoa; phylum Chordata; class Mammalia; order Rodentia; family Sciuridae; genus Sciurus; species Sciurus vulgaris. The sequence goes on from NC_136462.1 coordinate 93,140,272, forward strand.
TTTTATTGATGTAACATCTAGATTTGTTTGCAGCATTTTCTTTCCTTGTTTTCTCATGTTGTTCAGATATCAGTGGACCGCTGAGGTATTGCAGATTTCCTCTGTTGATTTACAATGACCCTGAAGATTTCTATATATATCCCCTCTTAGCCTTCAGTAGGCTGAAGTCTTGGAGGAGGTTGATAATGCGGTGCTCCACAAGGAAGCTGCCTCTCTAGGAGTGGTGGCCTTCAGGTGGGGTATATTCCCTGCTAGTGGGCAGAGGTGCCTCCACTTGTTGACCAATGGTCATCCAAAGGGGACCTAGGCTGTGGGCTGAGGCAAGGCCTGTTTGGGCCTGAGCCTCTGGTTTTACCGTCCTTGTGGGAAACCTCACCCAGCAGGGAAGACTCACCCGGTGGGGAGGTCTCGCTGGTCAGTTTCCTCCTAGAGGTTCCCCTCAATTTATGTCTACTGCCTGGGCTGGGCTGCCTTCCTCTGCAAAGTTTCCAGGGGCCCGGCCCTACCTCCTGGGCCTGGGAGCCTCACCCTTCGCAGATGAATCTCCTTAGGCTGCCCCTCCTCAGAGAATTTGCCCATAGGCCTGGAACCTTCGCTCCGCCCTAAGCCTGTCTCTGTGCGGCTCTTCCACCCAGAAGCCTCCTAGATCCTGGGACCCTGTTCTGCACCTAATCGCCTGGCTGCGTGTCCCCTCCTCTGAGCAGCCACCTGTGGCCCCGAACAATCGCTCTGAGTCCCAGAGACCCGCCACAGGCCTCTTCCTCCAGACAGCTGCCCAGTATGCCGGTGCGGTCACTAGGAGACCAAGAAACTCACTTCGTGCCTCCTCCTCCCACCAACCACCCGTAGCCCGGGGCAATCAATCACTCCGAGTCGAAGTGACCCTGCCCGTTCCTCCTCCTTCTCCAGATAACCCCCCGGGTGTTCAGGAGCAGTCCCTCTGAGTGGCTCTGAATCCACGTGACCCGCTGCACGGGTCCTCTGGGCCACCGCCCGGAGCTCTGGTGTGGTCCCTCAAGACCAAGCGTCCCACCACGCTTCTCCTCCAGGCAGCCCCCCTGTGTTCAGGAGCTGTCACTTTAAGACCAAATAACTCACCACTCGCCTTCTCCTCTGAGCAGCCGCCTGGAGCGCTAATGCAGTCACTGCGAGTCCAAAGGACCCGCCGCGCTCCTTCTCCTCCTTCTCCTACTCCTCCGGGCAGGCCCCGGGGTTCAGAAGTGGTCAGGGTCCAAACAGCTCGCCATGCAGCCCCTTCTCTGGCAACCGCCTGTAGTTCCCGTATAGTCGCCCGAATCCAAGCGGCTGCTCCTCTTCCTCCTCGTCCTCAGGGCAGGCCCCGGGGTTCAGAAGCGTCGTTCTGAGTCCAAACAGCTCGCCGCGCAGCTTCTCCTCTGGCAACCGCCTGCAGCTCTGGCGCAGTCTCTCCGAATCCAAGTGGCCACGCTCCTCTCCTCCTCCTCAGGGCAGGCCCCGGTGTCCTGAGTCCACACAGTTCTCCCCGCCTCTCCTCCCCCGGGCAGCCGCCGGAGCCCCAGTGGCTGCTCCGAGTCCCAGCGCTGTGCCGACCGGCCTCCTCTATGGCGCTCCAGTAGATATATATTTTTAATGCACCTTTCACTATCTTTTGTTTGTTTGTTGTATAAGGTCTAGAGTTGATATTCTTATATTCTTTCCCCTGTTTTTTTTTTTTTTTTTTTTTGAATAAAAGGGTCTAAGTTGCTTAGGGCCTCATTAAGTTGCTGAGGCTGGTTTTGAACTTGTGATCCTCCTGCCTCTGTCTCTGGAGCAGCTGAGATCACGCACCAAAGCAACCAGCTAGAGCTGATACTCTTATCAGCATAGCTAGTACACACAGTGACCATCTACTAAGTGATTGCTAATGATGTGCTTAACATAATCCAAGATGCCTTGGAAAAGAAAATCTGTGGTATTTTAAAAGCATTAAAAGAAGGATTGTTTTTTATAATCAGAAAGGCTAGTCAAAATATCTTATATCCTATTAAGGAAAAAAAAAAAGAACAAACAAAATCCTTGGCATAATGTCAAATGCCAAATACTTATTACTTCATTTTTTTTTCTGTTCTCAATGTTCTATGCAAGTTAATATTAGGAGAAGATTATACTTCCTATGAGTGTAAGATCTGTTTCTCTAGTATTATCCAGAGCACCCAGCATTGAAACAGGCAGACAAAGAGACTGAAAATAGTTAAAGAACTAAAATGAATGTATGCTTTCTTTGGGTGAAACAAATGATCTGAATAAAAATCCTTATCTCATTAAAGAGTCCTTTAACCAACCAACATATGAAAAAAATTCAATATATATGAGCAAATCATACCATAATAAATCTCAATAAGACTGCTTTACATTTATTTAATACTGCTTGTTCATAAAATGCTTTCAGTGTAACTTTTGCTCTACCCTCTCCCCAGTGCAGTAGCATCTTAGGTCTACTGATTGTCCTCAACTTACAGATGAGAAATTGAGACAATGCAAAGTTATGTATCTTTATTTGCTCAATAAGCCAGGCACTTTTTTGGGTTTACAGAGACAAAGATTTACAGAGACAAAGTTGCTGCTCTTGGGGAGTTTACTTACTCACTGGTGTTTGTAAACATTCAACAACCTACTGGTCAAGTATAGATTCACCATAAATGTATGAATTAGTATTTTCCTTTAACAAAAAGACAAAGTTAAAAAAAAATAAAGTCATATGTTGGAAATTTACCAATTTGTCAATAATATGAGTGATTTCCTTGCTAAATCAATGAATAATTTTTAAATACCAGAAAAATATTTTCTCATTTTTTGGTGTTATTCATAATGCAGTGGCTACAGACAACACATTTTTAACCTTTCACCCATCTAAATAATCTAAATAATCAACCAAACAATAAGTCAACCCTGATTTATAGTGTTTGCTGATTTCAGAGGTGCAAATATTCCTACCATGTGAATTTCAAGCTATCAATGTGAAATTACTGAACTTAAAGAGTTGGGGAAAAACAAACAGCAGTACACCTTTGAATAGTCTTTCTACCATTCACATGCAAATAATCTCAAGAGCATTTTTAGTCATAAAATGATTAGTTTTGAATATAAATAACTGTTTTAATCTACCTTAATTTTACATTATATAGTTCAAATTTTAAAAATTTCTGTGCTTTTCTATTCATAAAATGGAACACTCTAGGTATATCCCCAGAAGAACTGAAAACAGGAACTCAGATATTTGTACGCCGATGTTCACACTGGCAGCAGTTAAATTCATGGAGACAGAAAATAGAACCGTGGATACCAGGGTCCACTAGGGAGGGAGTATTAGGGAGTTATTATCTAGTAGATACAGAGTTTCAGTTGGGATGATGAAAGCTTCTGGAAACGAATAGTAATCATGGTTGCACAACAGTATGAGTATTTTTAATGTCACTGAATTTGTATACTTAAAAACGATTAAAATGGGGCTGGGGTTGTAGCTCTGTGGTACAGTGCTTGCCTAGCACATGTGAGGTATTGGGTTCAATCCTTAGCACCACATTAAAAAAATAAAGGTACTGTGTCTATCTACGACTGAAAAAATAAATAAATAAAAACTGATTAAAAGGATGAACAGTATGCTATATATATTTAACACAGTTTTTAAAAGAAGGTAGGTAATAATGAGTATCCTGATGCTTGAATAATTTTTTTTAAAGCCCATGATATTACTAAAAACAAATTATTTTGTGAGGCAGGGCAGGCTGCCTCCAGGATATTAAGGACGGTATTCCCCTTCTAATGGAGAGAGAAGAGGAAAACCTTGCCCAGGGTCACATGTGAAATGGAAGAGCCAGCCGTGACTCCAGGTCTTTGTTTTCCATACAGGCAAGAGGCTGTCAGATGAGTGACAACAAGTTCTAAATCACATGTGTTTGTTATAGAGTAGCTGCAGCAGAATCAGAAAAATAACTCTGAAGTTAAGCTTCATAAAGATGGTGACTTTGGAAAAAAGGAAATGGCAAATTTTCGAATGAACAAATGGGGGAATGGAGTGAGGTCAGAAGCCCAGTAATTTATCTGCAGGATCTATAGCTATGTAGGAAAACGGGGGCATGAAAAGACCCCATCTTTGAGTCTCACCAATTATGTACATTTCTAGGTTGAGATTAGGGGTATGAGAAACGTTCCTGACTTCTAAATATAGCTACCATCAGATATCAAGGATATCCTCATATCCCATAAATTTCCCCAGGTCCCTCAGTACCTCCCATTTGGAGGTTATCATAGGAACCTGCAAATGAGCTGTAATACTGACATCCTAAAAGAGGAATCCTAAGCTCTGATGTTGAGAAAACATTCTACTCAGAGGAAATGACATGTGCAAAGGCTCAGAAGCAAGATAAGAATGCAAAGGGCTATGGCCAGAAAACATCTCTGCCAGAATGGAAGGTGGTCACAGGCACAGCACTCCAGAGGAGCCTGAGCTCTGTGATGAGGAGACTGTCTTACTGTGAGAAAGATACTGTTATAGCACAAAACCTTTTCAGTATTTTTTTTTTCAGAAATAAGATCTTCCTTCAATTTTTTTGAACATCTAGATTCAAAAAACTGTAGAGTGATTTTTTAAGAATTTAATTAATTTACTTGTATACTGGGGATTAAACTCACGGATGCTCTACCTCTGAGCTACACTCCCAGCCCTTTTTATTTTTTATTTTAAGACAGAGTCCAGGTTGCCCAGGCTGGCCTCAAACTTGTGATTATCCTACCTCAGCCCATTTAGTCACTGGGATTATACTGCTCCAAGCTACAGAGTGAATTTTTAATGTTCTTTTCTTTCTTTTTTTTTTTTTTCCCCCTAGTAAGTTGGACTTGATTTATGGTCCACACACATTCCCATCAGATCAGTGATCCTATCACAGTTTAAAAATGGAATTATAAGGGGAACTTGCAAATAGGAAGGTCATTAAGAATAAAATATACAGTATGTGAAATTCACTTTTTACTAACATTAAAATGAACTCTTAAGAACTCAAGTTGTTAACTAATCATAAGTTATAGAGCATTAATGCTTTGAAGCTACACAAGTAGTACAATACTTGGTGGAATTCGGAGAAACAGCATAATGTCAAGAAAGATGTACACTGGCTTCCTGGATCTCATTTTCTCATTCACTAGCTGATCTAACAATATTGCCTTGCAAGGTTGTTGAGGGTGGGGAAGGAGGGAAGCGTCTGTGGCACCTACCAAAAGTAAGCAGTCAGCATCGCGACTGTTACCACTGTGCACATGAGTGTTTTAATGCAATACATATTTATTAAGTATCTTAATATACAAGACATGTTTAGGACCTATGTTTTGTTTCATCTTTTGTTTTACATTATTCAATATGTTTATCATAGAGAAAAGTACAGAAAATAAATAACAGATGTCTGGCAGATCACTTGTTTTAATTCCTTATGATTTTCAACTGCATAAAAATACCACAGTTTATCCATCCCCCAAATAACACCAGCACTAAAAAGATATACATTGAGGAATGGAACTGCTGGGTTACAGACTATGATGATCCTCACACCTCCAGAGTGCTCCCTAGAGGGGTACCGTTTTCCTTTGCACTTGGCAATGTAGGCGCACTCTCCTTTGCCAACACGAGATGTCAGTCACTTTAATTTTTTGCCATCATTATGGGTATAAAATGGCATCACATCACTTCAATTTATATGTTTCCCTGACTGCTAATTATCATTTCATACATTTTTGCATATTGCAGTTTACCCTTCAGTAAACTTCCTATTCATGCCTTTTGTTTTGTTTTGTTTTTAATTTGGAAATTGCTTTTTTATCCTTTTTAATTTATGGGATTTTAAAGACATATTTTGGTTCTCAGTTCTTTGCCATTATATGTGGTACAAATATCTTCTCAAAACCTACTATTTGTTTATATAACTTTGTTTATGCTGAACATAGGTTTTCTCATCTGTAAAATGGAAATGAAAACATCTACCTCATATGACAAATAATGCATCTGAAAACTACTGGTCAAGTGATAGGCACAGATTAGCTATTCAGTAAATTTGAATTCCCTCAATTCACGCTCAACCTACATCCTTAAGAAATTCATCATGGGTAGTTGGGGAATGGTTAAAAGCATGGGTTCTGGAGTTGACCAGATTCGGTTTTGAATCGCAGCTTTACCATGTTCAGAGACAGAGCTTAAGCTAGGCTTGCTCTGCCTAGCTTAAGCTCTGTTAGCCTGGATTTTCTATTTGTAGAGGTGGGATGATAATACTTAACTCACAGTGGTGTTGCAAGGAACAGTGGTGTTTAGTCCAGTGGCTGATAAACAGCTGCTGTCACCACCTGCATTAGGAGAGACATACATACACACTGCTACAACAGAGATCAAAATATCATAAAAACTACCTTTGAGAAAAATAATTCAATGCTGTTAGAATGCAGAGATGGGAGAAATAACTTCCTGAAGACCTGGAGAGAGTGAACAAAGGCTTCATGGAGAAATGCATTTGGATGGACTTTAAAGGAAGTTAGAAATGGAGAACATCATTCTGGCAAACAAAATGGAGGCACAGAGGACACACAGACACATAATTATACATGTATAATATTGAATATATGATCTATTTATCCATCAAATATAGAGACAACTGAATAAATCAGAATTAGATGAGATCATCTCACCCAGATAAGAATCACTTTTTTAAAAAAGGTAAAAAATATCAAAATATCAAATGCTAGTAAAAATGGGGACAAAAGGGAACTCGTGAATTGTCGATGGGAATGTAAATTAGTACTGTGGTTATGGAGAACAGCATGGAGTTTCCTCAAAAAATTAAAATTAGGGGCTGGAGTTTTGGCTTAGTGGTAGAGTGCTTGCCTTGCACGTGTGAGGCACCACATAAAAATAAGTAAATAAAATAAAAGGTATTGTGTCTACCTTCAACATTTTTTAAAAGAAGAAAGAATGATGAATGTTTAAAAAAACTGAAATTAGATTTATCATATAATTCAGCTATCCCACTTCTGGGTGTATATACTAAAAAATAAAATCACATCAAAGAAATATATGAACTTCCACAGTATTCACTGTAGCCAATACATGAAATCAACCAAGGAATCTATAAGCAGATGACTACATAGAGAAAACATGGTATACACATACAATGGATTATCATTCAATCATAAAAAGAATAAATCTTGTTAACTGAAGGAGATTATGTTAAATGAAATAAACCAGATACAAAGACAAACACCGCATGTTTGCTCTATGTGGAAGCTTAAAAGTTGATCTTCAAGAAGAGAGTAGTGTGATTACTAGCTGCTAGAAAGGGTAGTGGGTAAAAGGGATAGAGGGAGGCTGGATAACAGGAAAAAAATAGGAGGAGTGAGTTCTAGTGTTCTATAGCACAGCAGGGTGACTATGGTTTACAACAAACTGTTATGTATTTTATGAAGAACTAGAATAAGAGAAGTGTTCAAAGGTTACAAACATAAGGAAATGAGGAAATGTGAATACCAACTATTCTAATTTCATAATTACATATGTATAGGTACTAAATTATCACTCTGCACCCCATAAATATGTACATTTACATCAATTAGGAAGAAAAAATTAATAAAATCACCATGCAAAAAATTAAACATTAAAAATCTAAGGACTAAACATTCATTTTTTAGGTTATCAGAGAATTGCACTAAAAGGTAATTCGTAACTTCATTACTATTCAAGGTGTAAATATAGGCTACTGTGGGCTTTGGAATAAAATCTGGGACAGAGGGCTCTGTGGAAGAATTACCCAGAGCTGGGAGTATGAGGAGAACGGGGGTATTGCAGGTGACTGGAGGGACTGCTTCTCTGGAGGACCAGGCTTGGTGGCTGCTCACTTACTGCCTTTCTGAGAATCAGTAAGATACAGCTTTCTTTCTTAAACAGAATTGATTCAGAAATCTGACCCAGAAAAAGCACCCTGCTTCTCATTGGCTTCACTTATGTGGGCCTGAGCAATCATTGTCAGCCTAATTCTTTCTCTTTTCTTGGCCCTCCCTTCCTTTTCTTTGCTTCCTTTCTGTTTTGAAAGAAAGATTTAATTCAGTATAAGTTATATTAAACAAAAAATATTCCATTAATTATCGACCTTTGTCATGTCTGTTTTATAATTTAAAATAGCATTTGATTATATTAGACTACATAAGCATGTATTACTGAATTTCTCATGCCATATATAGTTTTTCTCTTTCCATATTTACAGCATATGACCAACTACTTTTTCTTTTTATTTATTTATTTTTATGATTAACTACTTTTAAAGGCCAAGCCAGGCACAGTTACACACACCTGTAATCCTAGCTATTCTGGAGGCTAAGGCAGGAGGATTGCAAGTTTGAGGTCAGCCTCAGCAACACAGCAAGACCCTGTCTCAAAAATAAAAAGGAGTGAGGATGTAGCTACGTGGTAGAGCACCCCAAGTTCAATTCCCAGTACCAAAAATAAAGTAAATAAAGATGATCCAGTCTTACATTATTGTTTTCCTTAACAGCTTACAATTTATTTACTCATGACAGAACTGACTTATAAATATATTATCAGATCTGGCTGAAACCTTGAATATCAAATTATCTGAAGTTAGAACTGTTATTTTTTTCTTAGCAAATCTCATATTTGAGCATGGTGAAATGCTTTTCCTCAAACAGAACACGGTGGGCAGTGCTGCATACAAAACTGGAAATGAACCATATCAACTGAGAAATTCTAAACACCCAAATCTAGAGGAATTCTAAGTATTCTGAAAAAAAAAAAAAAACTACTACATTTTTCTTTTTCCAAAATTTATTCTGCTAGTGGTGATTACTATGTGTGCACAGATGTAGCTAAAATGATCACAGTGGGACCAACAGTTCTTTCCTCACAGTCTATCAGTCTTTTTGTTTGCCTCTGGCATGAGTAAATAAACAGCAGGTGTATTTACCACTAAGTAAGTACCACATAGTTGCAAACTTTAAGACACAATGGAAGAAGAAATAGCAAGAAGAATCCTTGGTGTTTTTTGGAATCTGAATGGAATCACTTGTATCCACACAAATGTATGCAATTGGACAAAAATGACCCAATGGTTGCCCCAAAACAGTGGACAATTACTCAGGGATCACAACTGAGAATCTACCACTAATGGAGTGAATGCTTCTTCTCTCATTTTTTTTTTTTCTGTAACAGAATATTTTCTATTCTTTAATAACCTCTTTCTAATTTTCATCTAGATGTGATGTATGCATAGCATATAGCACCACTCATTTACACAATGATAATCACACATCTTTCTTTTAGAGTCAAAATCAAATACACACAGTCAGATTTGCACTGCTGTGACCAAAATACCCAAAAAGAACAACTTGCAGGAGAAAAACTTTATTTTGGCTCATGGTTTCAGAGGTTTAGTCCATGGTTGGCCAAGTCCATTGCTCTGGGCCCAAGATGAGGCAGAACATCATAGAGAAAGGATGTGGTGGAGGAAACCACATCCTTCCCTGGCATCTAGGAAGCTGAAAGAGGGAGAGTCAAGGGAAGATGAACCCTTCCAGGGAATACACCCAATGAACTACCTCTTCCAGCCATGCCCCACCTGCCTACTGTTCCACCCAGTTCATTTAAACTAGGTTAGGGCTCTCACAATCCATTGATTTCACCTTCAAACACTCCTGGGGAACACCTCATATTCAAATCATAGCACACACATCCTGGCACAAAATAACAAAACAAGAAACAAAAGCCAGAGATTAAATTATTTTCCATACAAAATTCCTTTTGTTATGTAACACAGCAATATTTTGGAAAAAAAAATTAGGATGCTTTATTCTTTTGCCTTTCTGAATACATAACCTATTTGGCTCAAGACATCTATCTGCTTGGGGGAGATATTACAATTTATTAAAGAAGGAATGCAAAGAGGAAAAAGGAAGTGACATTTGGCTTCTGACATGCAAACATTACAGAGTATACTAGTATACTAGTCTGCTTTGCTGTAGTAACAAATAACGTTAAGTCTCAGTGGTCAACAGGAACAGAATTTTATTTCTCACAGTTCTGTTTGGCTGCAGATCAGTGGCAGCTGGGCTGCTGCTCTATGTGTCTTCTCATTCTGTGACCCATGCTGAAGCAGCAGTCCCTATTTTAGTTATGTCACTCTCAACAAGGAATAGAGCAAGAGGGGCTGGTGGAAACTTGCACTGACTCTAAAAACTTCTGCTTGGACCTGCCTATATCTGTTCACATGTCATTGACCAAAGAAAGTCACACATCTAAGCCCAAAGCATAATAGGGCAGGGTGTATGCTCCCCTCATACAAGGTACTACAGCTGTAGATAACAATACAACCTATGATATGCAGAAGATGGCAGCTTGCAAGCTGATTATTTTAAGAAAGAATATTCCCAAATCCTTTATTCTGTCCATTTGTTATATCAACCAATAAGTGTACGGAAAAGGTAGTATAGCAAAGATAACCCATCCACCCATCATGGCCACACTAGAGCTAGTCAAGGAGGAAGATATAATTAGTAGACGAAAGTCCAGTACTTCTAGACTCTGGAACATGATGGATGTAAAGCTAAGGAGCCCTGATTTCCTCAACTTGAAGAAGAATCAGTGTGTTAAATGAGTGAGGATGAAACCAAAGGTTGAGTGCCTGCTCTCTCTTCATGTGTGAGACTCGAGACATGACAACTCTTAGGGGCCTCTTCTTCCACATGGGGCAAAGACATGGGCCTTAGTGTTGTAGCAGGGCTGATAGAGAAGAGTCTGAGGTTTAGATTTCCTGAGCTACAGAGTCCCCATAAGGCACAGACAATGAGGTTGCAGGAGGTGAACTGGACAGCAGATGCAACTGTCCGGGGGGAAATGCAGTCATAGTCAAGGGCAGGCCCAATTGGCCAGAGTGCTATTGGGCTCTGAGCAAGCAGCACACAGTCACAGATTTTGACCATAAATGCCAGCAGAACAAGCAGCACTCAAGTAGAAAAGAGACAGTGCCCCTTAGACCAGGAGACACAATGCCCTTCATTTATGACATTACCTCAAGGCACTGTTTGAATTATTGAATTAATTTCAACTTTAACCCTGATCGAATGTTTAGGTAATCTAGGTAGAAGCTCAGGATGAAGGCCATTAAGATATTGACCAAATATAGGAGCTACACTGTCTCTAGGGAAGGTTCAAAGAAGTAGAATGAACCACTCTGTCTTATTTACTACTATATCCACAGCCCTAACCATGTCTTACATATGTAGGTATCCAGTAAATATTCACTGAATGAAGAAATGAGTGAGAGGTCATGGCAGGAGGAAACTGATCAACTGGCAGAACTATGGTAGAAGCACAGGCAGACTGAATTCAGAAGACAATGCCAGCTTCTTTTTGTCATTGAACCAACACAGTCCCCATTTCACTTCTAAATCAAGTGTGTCACTTAAATGAAATGGCTCCTATCACCATCTTTTACTTTTATTTGGTTCTCTTTTTCAAAGCCCTTAGATTACATTGTTGCATCCTTTTACCTCAGGGGAAAAAATCATCAATGGTTATTCAGGATTCAACCTTGCAGTCACAACAGGAAAGCCATGAGTGTTATGGAACCAGGATGGGTATGTCAGAACCAATAAAATAACATGGCATTCAGCAGCAACTTGACCCTAACCTACCCCAGGAGGACTTCAGTGTTGACACTGTCAATCCTACAGGTGTCATGGTGGTTTAGAATTAGCCCACAGGACATTAAAGGGACTGGACAGAGAAGATAAGGTAACTAAAATACAAGGTTAAACAGGACTGAGGTAGATACTCGGGCTGACTGAATCACTATGCTGTCCACAAAAAAAAAATTATGCTTCTCAACACCCTGGCAGTACATCAGATCACCCATGACATTTTAAAGTAGGATAAACACATGGGGATTTCGGTTTAGCAGGTCTGGGGAGAGGTCTGAGGAATGCAAAGTTTGGAAAGAATAAGTGATTCTGATACACAGCCAGTGGCCCTGCAACTGAGAACAACAAGAGAATGATCAGTAAATACTGAATGAATTAATGAATAAAAAGGCACCTCTGAATTATAAATTCTTCAAGAGCACAGGCTATGTTCTTTTCGTTTTTGTACTCTAACCTATGATGCTTCTTTAATGAATGGATAAGTGAATGAATGAATCATGAACACTCTGCTTGATAACCTGCTGCTCTCAGAGAACTGAACATGGGAAACAAACAAAAAGTTGATAGTTGATGTCTATTGTAAGTCTGTATTTCCTTAATAGAATTCCTGCCATTATATTAGGCAGACCAGTAAGAACAACACTTTTTTTTTTAATTAAATAAAATTAGCCTGGCACAGTGGTGCACGCCTGTAATCCTAGAGACTCAGGAGGCTGAGGCAGAAGGATCTCAAAGTTCAAGGCCAGCCTGGGCAACTTAGCAAGACCCTAACTTGAAATAAAAAATAAAAAGGGCTAGGGATGTAGCTCAGTGGTACAGCACCCCTACCTGGGCTCAATCTCCAGCATTAGAAAATAAATTAATGAAATTATTTTTTGTTCAAATAAGGTAAGAGGAGAAGGGGCAGGCCAGGAAATTGGTGTCCTAATAAGATTTGTATAATAAAAATCCCAAATCTAAAGTCAGGGTATGAAGAAGAATAGAAATACAAAGGCACCCCATTTAAAAATCCTGATTCCACCTGCTACAATCTCTGGCATTGGTGAGGGAGCGGGAACTGGGTCTTCAACCCAGGGCCTCATACATGCTAAAAGCACATGCTCTACCACTGAGCTACACCCTCAGCTCCTATTTCTCTTATATTTACATCTCCTTGAGGGGCTGTATAAGGTACAACTGAAAAAAACCTAGTGACTGGTGAGATTTATGATATAATTCAGCACTACTTTGAAGGAATACAGAATGTGTAAATGATTCTGAAGCCCTAGATGAATGAGACAAGTAGATTTCATTCAGTAAAATTTCTACCTCCTGGTAAGCATCATTCCTAGACTTTGTAAAAACAAAACCCTAAATTGGGAAAAAGCAAGCATGTTTCAACTTTCTAAATCCTGCTAGTTGAATGCTATAATCAAAGGTAACTCTACCTCTCAGCAAAGTTCAGTGATATCACAGATGTCACTCAAAAAGAGAATGAAAGGTTGGCATAACTGGACTCCATGAGACTCCAAAGGAGATTGCAGTTCACCGTCTCACTGACCCTGAAGGTTACATGGAAGGGAGGTAGAGTGCAGTGCTGGATGAGAGATACCAAACAAAAGAATGCAAAGTCTGAGACAGGTGGGAGAGAGAATAATGGCCTGGAACTAAATAGGGAGAAGAAATCTACTCTCTATTAAAACAGTAAGAGGTCACTAAAGCAAGTTTTCCTAATGAGACTAGGATAAAAAATGAAGGAAAGAGAAGCCCTGAAGTGATGCAGGTGAGTATTTAATCTGACTGAGTCTTCTAATCAGAAGTTCTGGCAGAGTGATTAGACACCCACATGTTCAACAACCCAAGTGAGAAGTGCTCTGGGCTCCTGCCTGCCTGGGTGGATGGGTGCTACACACTTAAATACTTGCCTTGGCTAACAAAAGCAATTATACTAAGCGGGGTAAATGAAGGTTGTCTTTGAATTCCTTGAAAACTGCAAGAATGTAAAGTTCTGCCCAGGGTCTTCTTCCACTGGGGGAAAAAATACAGATATTACAGTTATTCCATCATTTCTCTATGAAAATATAACTATAAAATTAATAACAATTTATCACAGTTTGGGGGGTTGTTATAACAAAATATAATCTGGGTGACTTATTAATAACAGGAAATTTATTTTCCACAGTTTTGGAGGCTGGGAAGTGTTAAGATCTAAGTGCCAGCTGGTTCAATGTCTGGTGAGGGCTCTATACCTCGTGCATAGATGATGCCTCTTGCTGTGTCCTCACGTGGCAGAAGAGAACTCTGGTCTAGTTAACCCCTTATAAAGTCATTAATCCCAAGCATGTTGATTCCATTCTCAAGACCTAATTACCTCCCAAACTCCCCATCAATAATTACTATCACAAAATTCATGTTTTAATACATGAATTTCAGAGAGACATAAACATTTAGTCCATGGCAATGTTAATACTGTATTGTTCTATTTCATGTACTTCAGTAGTTGGTGGCTATTTTCATGTCATTCCCCAATCACCTTCATCTGCTTTACCTTTAAGATTACCTGAACATAGCTAGGTGCAGTGGTGAGCACCTGTAAGACTAGTTACTTAGAATGCCAAGGCAGCAGGATTGCAAGTTCAAAGCCAGCCTGGACAACATGCTCAAAATTAAATAAAAAGGACTAGGGATCTAGCTCAATGGTACAGTGCTCCTGCACAAAAGAGAAAAAAAAAATTACCTGAACATTACAAAGACATTAGAGAAACTAAAGATTTAAGCACCTTTTCTCTAATGATTACTCTATTTCAACTCTACAGATTATATGGACAGATGCAAATTGTTACCAGATCTCTTGGAAGCTATTTTAATATTCAAGCAGACCAGAAAATTAGGTTATTAAAGCTCTTCAAACATTCTATTTTAAGAGGAATCTCAGGCACAGAGACACACGCCTGTTATCCCAGTTACTTAGGAGGCTGAAGCAGGAGGGTCACAAGTTCAAGGTCAGTCTGGGGCAATTTAGTGAGACCCTGTCTCAAATTTTTAAAAATAGGGCTGGAGTTGTGGCTCAGTGATAGAGTGCTTGCCTAGCATGTGTGAGGACTGGGTTTGATTCTTAGCACTGCATATAAATAAATAAATAAATGTCCATTGACAGCTTAAAAAATATATATATATATATATATATACAGCTCAATGGTAAATTATTAAAAAAATAAAGGGCTAGGGATATAGCTGAGTGGCAGAGGGTCCCTGGGTTGAATCCCCAGTACCACAAAGAAAGAAAAAAGCTTTTTAACCATCATAGTAACAGTTTTTTGTACAGGCTTCCCTTTCTTGATGTGGCATGAGTGAGCTTTATGCATAATATTTCCATGCATTATTAATTTTCATTGTGTACATTCAGCTCAGGCTTTCATTTATACCATTATTTACACTTGCTTTGTAAGATTTTTCCCTTAGAGAACTACATAAATAAACATTTCTAATATTTCAAAATTTCTAAGTTAACTTCAAAAATGAGAAAAGAAAAGGCAGTAGAAATCATAGGCAGTAGAATCAAGGTATCTGAGTTCAAATTCTGGCTCTAACACTAACTAGGTGACTTTGTGTACATTATTTGAACTCTCTAAGCCTCGTTTCTTCTATAAAATGGGTGAAAAGTTTGTTCTTAAAGATTTATAAAAGCTAAATAATATTTGGAGCCTTGCACAATGTCTGATTTATTGAAAGTGTTCAATAAATGGCGATCATAATTCATTCCTATTTAGTCTAGAATATAACTTTCCCATGAAGCACTTATAAAGGAAACACACCAGGCTACTGACACAACACGTCAAATACTGGTAGACAAAGATTCCAGGAATTTGCCTGTTCACATGGGTCTCTGGATTTAGCCAGGTTCCAGAGCTGACACTGTTATGCTACCCTTGTTTCCTTGATAATAGTGTGGGCATGAAAAAGATCCCGATTTTTATCATGAAGTTAATGAAAAATATGCTCCTCAGGCAGGTGTTGTGTCTAAATATATCTTGTCTACTTGAAATATACAATAACACAATTATCCATAATAGGATCTTAAAAGGTCACTGATCACACGGGGATGACTACAATTCATTCATCTCCCTGGTTTTACAAAGTAATTTTTTCAGGTCTTCTAGTTGGTTATTGACTACTTACTTGTATGGATGTTCCCCCAATCAAATAATGCCTGAGTGTTTTTCTTGAAGGTTCTCTTGGCCTAAACTCTAGTTCCCAGACTTCTATAAGTGAGGAAACTGAGTTAAGTTTTTCTCGTTGGCCATTTGCATTAGCACCTATTTCTGTACCAGTTAATTTCACACTAAGGGATTAGAGAGAGAAAGCATGTTCTTTTTTCATACTCCTTTGGGGTTATGGGCTTATGTGCTTATCAACCTGAGGGAACCATTTCCCCTCTGCATTATTTGGAGCAGGGAGACATAGGACTTGCCTAGTTTCCTGTTTCAACCTCCATGCTGGATCCTCAGGAACATTAGTTATTTTCACATTTAGCTCTTTCTCCAGACTTTGGGATAGCCAAACACTTGGGAGCTGAGGGGAAAGAAAGGATTTAAAAAGCCCTAGTCAAATACTGATGAGTTCCCTATTAGGCTCAGTAGAGCTCTAATTTGGCAACTGGGTGCTCATAACTAAGAACCTCTTTTCCCTCCTCTGAGGTCAGAGTACTGTATCCCCACCTCCTCTTTTGTTGGCTTGAAGCTGAGTCCCACAAACACTGAATACTGCGTGCTCCTGCAGTCCCGAATTCCACTGGCCAACAGAACACTGTAATTCTTGTTTACAGTCCTGCCCTTGTTCATTTCCATATTTGCTGAAAGCCTTGTCCTACTTCTAAAATCACAGATGCAGCACATGTAGCAGGTTCCAGGCTTCAGTTCAAGCTCCAAAGTGCCTGCAACCATGCTGTCAGAGTTGACTCTTCTAGAGCTAAGTTACAGGACGTGGTACTCATAAACAGACAACATTCCACATAACCTGTGGTTTTAAATTTTTTGGTTGTTTTGCCTTGTGAAGCTGACAAAAGGCCATAGAGAATCTTAAAACATAATCACAGAATCAAGCTTGGAACAAGTCGTACACTTCTCAGGCCTGGTCGGAACTCATTTTTGAACACTTACACTTTTGAAGCATTGTCCCAAGTGTTACTCTGGTGGTATGAAGAAGCAACCCCTCAGATTTTGCACGTGCCTGACTGGCTGTGAGCCCAAAACACAGCATACTGGCTGAGTGCTACTTTGGATAGAATGTCTTTTGCCAAATTCTTCTGGCATTTATTTGAAGCCATCACAATATATTTTACATCCCAAAGAATATTAAATTTCTTATCCAAAGAATGTCTATTGATGATGAGGTGCCATTAGTATTGTTAGGGGACCACAGAAGTAAGGAAAAACATTTGGAGATACTTTTGGATTTGTCAGTGATGTGCAAATATGTGGATGTTTGTCTTGTTAGAAGTTAGTATATGACTATTTTTATTTGCATCAACTGTCAGTGGAGCAGTATTGATCCTATTTTTAAAAATTTATAGCGTTTTAAATTTTCTGTTTATATATCATTAAACAAGGGCAGTTCTGTGCTATTCTGAAGCATCTCAAGAAGGCAATTTCAGTAAGGTACTTTTTATTTATCAGCTCAGAGGCTGTTATTCTGTCTTAAAGCCAAGTAAGTAGAATGACTGGAAAATATTATACACATGCTCCTGATAGATCTTCCCCACAGTAAAACCTGTGAACAGGCACCACTTGGATGAACTAAGTGAGAAATGTATGCTGACCTAAGAGAAGCCTCTGGCCAGAAAAACTGCATCACATGTCACAAAAATTAAGGGAACAATTCCTAATGCAGCATTGCCTCTAACATGTAGTCAGAGAGGATTTGTCACTAGAATTAGAATACCAGAAATGCCTGTTCCAAACTGTGTTTTATTTCAGACATAATGACCCTTGTGTTAGTGTCAGCAGAAGAGAGGTCATTTCTCCCAAGATTTTGCCCAAGTTCTCCTTTAATTACTTTTTGCCTCCTCCAGATATAAATCGCATGAATCAGTCCTTCCCTTCCCTATCACTCATACAACTGCTCAACATCCTACTATCTTCAAATCAACAACAATGAAAACCCTTCTTGTATCCTGGGTCTCTCCTAATTACTATCTCTGTCCCTGCCTTCCAGGAAAGAATTAGTAGTGAGTAGAGTATGGGCCCTTGTAGCTGGACTGCCTGGCCCCAAATCTCATACTGCTGCCCAGGTGTCTGTGTGACTGTGCTACTTCTTTAATCTCTCTGTGCTGCAATTTCCTCACCAATAAAGTGGGAGTGATAATTGTACTTAATCATAGTTATTAAGAGGATTATATTTGTTATTATCAGCTTTTTCACTGCTGTGACCAAAAGACCTGACAAGAATGATTTAGAAGAGGGAAAGTTTAATTGACACTCATATTTTTCAGAGGTCTCAGTTGGCAGCTGGTCTCAGTTGGTCTCAGCTGACTCCACTGCTCTGGGCCTGAGATGAAGCAGAACATCATGGTGGAAGGGTATGGAGGAGGAAAGTAGCTCAGAAAATGACCATCAGGAAGCAGAGGGAAAGGTCCACTCACCAGGAACACAGTATAAACTCCCAAGGTATACCCCCAATGATCTACCTGCTCCGACCACAGTCTGCTTCCTATAGTTACTACCCAGTTAATTCCTATCAGGGGATTAATGCACTGATTAGATCATTTCACCTCTAAACTTTCTTGCATTGTCTCACACATGAGCTTTTGGGGGACATCTCATATGTAAACTATAATGACAATAGATCACATGTGACAAGCACCTGGAGCAAAAATCAAACTTTCATTTTTACATATTCTCAATACTCAATAACTTACAGATTCTCTTGGATTTTTCTGGTAGAAAATCACAAAAATATCATCTGCAGGTAATTATATTTTTGCTTCTTTCTAATACATGTTTATTTTATTTTCTGCATGGGCTCTCAGGACATGGTTAACAGAAAGAGTGCTGGGTGAGCACAATTAGCTCCCTCCTGACTCTTCTATGTACTCTTCTGTTTCCATCAGCAGCCACCCACGGTCACGAAAAGATTCTGGCAAAAACCATCAATGACATTCTTCTTGTTTAATCTAATAGACGTTTTTCATTCTTCATTTTGCCTGAGTTGTGGGCAGTAAACCCATAAGCCAAAATACAATGGCTCTCTAGATACATTGATTATCTCAAAGTTGTTATAGTAAGGGAAAGCTGATGAGAAGCATTAGACATTAACCACCACAGCTTTAAAAACAAACAAAAAAAAAAAAAAAAAAAAAACAAAGAAGAAAATTTCCACTCCCTTTACTTTCTCAAAACCACACTTTTTGTGTTCATCTCCTACCTCTCTGAACATTCTGTCTGAGACTCCTTTGAAGACTATACTTCCTCTGGCTGTTCCCTAAATATAACTGTGACACAAAATTCAACTCACATGTGGAGAGAAAAATAAAATTACTTCATTTTGGTTAGAACTAATCTGACTTTCCTCTCACGTCTACATTCCCTGGCTAGTGAGAGAAAAACAAGGAAATGTCTAATCCAGTGTAAAGTGTAGTCTTACTTAATAATTTATAAAATCCTGTTAGGTAGAGTTCAGTCTCTTCTGTATTACTCAAACCATCAGGTATGTCCAGGAAGGCATTTATTCCCCTCCAAGTGATAACAAGCAGCATGACTGAATAATTAGTGATTTCCACCATTTGTCCTAGATATTTTTAAATTTAACCTTAGAGATTTGGATAAGACATTTATGACAAGGACTTGTTTTCCTGTCATGCTGTCTCTTCTAACAAAAGAGAAATGGCTAACAAGTTATGACATTCACTTCCCCTCCGGTTTAGCTTGTATTCCTGACTATGCTTAAATGATTCATACCCAATGGCTGATCAACCTATACCAACCACAGTTAAAGCAATTAAAAATGGCAAAAAGAGAAGGAAAGTGGAATAGAAAATTTACTCAGCCTATGTACATACTGCTACATGCATGCTCATATACCCTTCAGAAACATCAGTGACAATTAAACTAGTTAGGATGACTCTTCTTTAGCACAGTAATGTGGGAGAAGGAAAAATAAAATGGTGATAGAATGGTCAGAAAGGGCATTCAGAACGTAAGGAAAGGGCAGAATAGTAGAAGGAGAAATGCAATACTTGTTCCACACTCTCTTTGATATGTGAATACAATGCTCTGTTATATCCCAAACAGAAGAGTTGCCTTTAGCATTGGGTCAAAGCACTTTCTCACTAATGGGAAATACAGTTATTCCTTCAGCATGAGATCAGGGATTGAACAAGGTCTGTTGCCATTTGTCACTCTGTCACTGAAGAGTTCAGTGGAGTTGTTGTATTCTTCTTACCTACAACAATATAGTCTTTTTGCTGTTATCATCATCCTGAGCATTGCAATGTTACGTTAAACTGTAGTTCAGAGTCAGCCCTGCAGTCACCTCCTTATTATTTTTTTTGAAACATCCATCACCTAGTAAAATGCTTGCCAGAGTAGGCATTCAATAAATAACTCATAAATGAATGAATGAATACTCCTTTCATTGATGAAAGGGAAGAAGGTGTTTTAGTCTTCCATTCCTAAATGTTCCTCAAAGAAAAAAAATTTTGGCATCTTTAACTCTGAATAGAGAACAAGTAGGAAAGAAGTCATAACAAAATAAGAAGGGGGAAAGTAATAAATAGCTATAGATGTGCTAATACATCACATTACAAATAGAAGTGGACAATCACACATTCTACAAAAATAATTTTGAAGACAAATGATGGAAAGTACATTAAGACCTATATCGCTACTACATTTCCTTAAAGTGTGCACTTTCATTTCTGTTTTTAAGGTTAATTCAACATCTGATTATCAAGGCCAATTCAAGGCAAACAGAAAATTACAAGGGCTGCAGACAAAAATACTAGCCCAAGAAGCTAATCTGAACATAAATTTCCAATTTTCCTTCATAATAGTAGTTTTTCTGATGTTTGCTAGCTACACAGGCATTCCTTTGGTTCTGGAATTGAAATACACTGTTAGTGTAATTATTTTTCCAAGAATAACACTACAATTTTCCTAAACAGTTTATAACTTAAATTCTTGGGAACAATACAATACATAAATTTAATACATTTGGAAGTTGCATTAAGGTTAGCCAAGCTCAATTTTCCTTCATTCTAAAATATCAAGAACTAGAACATCCACATAGCCCAACAGGTTTATGGTAACCTGGTTCCTACTGGTACAGGGTTATCATAAACCCATGTACCAGCAGGAACAATTCTGAGAAGACATTTAATCATATTTTTACTGTAGATGATTAGTAGGCCAGTACTATTTTTACTATGAGGATATTCTCTTTGGAAACAATCCAACTGTTAAACAATGAAAAGACTGTTTAAGCTTCCTCTGATCAATTATTGGACCACCCAGTGCCATGTGTGTGAGCATTCACATACACAGAAAAAGTACTAGACCAAATACGGGTAATCTTTTTTTTTTTTTTATTAAAAATCATAAATTTACATAGGGCAATGTTGTTTGATTCATTCTGTTATTTTTTCCCTTTCCCTCCCACCCCACCTACCCCTATTTTCCCTCTATACAGTCCTTCCTTTCTCCACTCTTACCACCCTCCTTATCCCTAACCCTAAACCTAACCTTAACCCTAACGCTAACCCCTCCTACCCCCCATTATATGTCCTCATCCGCTTATCAGCGAGATCATTCGTCCTTTACTTTTTTGAGATTGGCTTATCTCACTTAGCATAATATCCTCCAATTTCATCCATTTGCCTGAAAATGACATGATTTTATCATTCTTCATGGCGGAGTAATATTCCATTGTATATATATGCCACAGTTTCTTTATCCATTCATCAACTGAAGGGCATCTAGGTTGGTTCCAAATCTGGCTATGGTGAATTGAGCAGCTATGAACATTAATGTGGCTGTATCTCTGTAGTATACTGATTTTAAGTCCTTTGGGAATAGGCCAAGGAGTGGGATAGCTGGGTCAAATGGTGGTTCCATTCCAAGCTTTCTGAGGAATCTCCATACTGTTTCCAGAGTGGCTGCACTAATTTGCAACCCCACCAGCAATGTCTGAGGGTACCTTTTTCCCCACATCCTCACCAACACCTATTGTTGCTTGTGTTCTTGATAATCGCCATTCTAACTGGTGTGAGATGAAATCTTAGGGTAGTTTTGATTTGCATTTCTCTTATTACTAGAGATGTTGAACATTTTTTCATGTACCTGTTGATTGTTTGTACATCTTCTTCTGTGAAGTGTCTGTTCATTTCCTTAGACCATTTGTTGACTGGATTGTTTGTATTCTTGGTGTAGAGTTTTTTGAGTTCTTTATAGATTCTGGAAATTAGCGCTCTATCTGAAGTATGAGTGGCAAAGATATTCTCCCACTCTGTAGGCTCTCTCTTCACATTACTGATAGTTTCCTTTGCTGAGAGAAAGCTTTTTAGTTTGAATCTATCCCAGTGGTTGATTCTAGCTTTCATTTCTTGTGCTGTGGGAGTCCTGTTAAGGAAGTCTGGTCCTAAGCCAACAATTTGAAGGTTTGGACCTACTTTTTCTTCTATAAGATGCAGGATCTCTGGTCTGATTCCGAGGTCCTTGATCCATTTTGAGTTGAGTTTTGTGCAGGGTGAGAGATAGGGGTTTAATTTCATTTTGTTGCATATGGTTTTCCAGTTTTCCCAGCACCATTTGTTGAAGAGGCTATCTTTTCTCCATTGCATATTTTTGGCACCTTTGTCTAGTATGAGAAAATTGTATTTATTTGGGTTTGTGTCCATGTCCTCTATTCTGTACCATTGAACTACCTTTCTATTTTGGTACCAATACCATGCCGTTTTTGTTACTATTGCTTTGTAATAGAGTTGAAGATCTGGTATTGCGATACCCCCTACTTCGCTCTTTCTACTGAGGATTGCTTTAGCTATTCTGGGTTTCTTATTCTTCCAGATGAATTTCATAATTGCTTGCTCTATTTCTGTAAGGTACATCATTGGGATTTTAATTGGAATTGCATTGAATCTGTATAGCACTTTTGGTAGTATGGCCATTTTGACAGTATTAATTCTGCCTATCCAAGAACATGGGAGATCTTTCCATCTTCTAAGGTGTTCTTTAATTTCTTTCTTTGGTGTTCTGTAGTTCTCATTGTAGAGGTCTTTCACCTCTTTTGTGAGATTGAGTCCCAAGTATTTTATTTTCTTCGATGCTATTGTGAATGGGGTAGTTTTCCTAATTTCTCTTTCTGAAGATTCATCACTTATGTATAAAAGTGCATTGGATTTATGAGCATTGATCTTATAACCTGCTACTTTACTGAATTCACTTATGAGTTCTAAAAGTTTTCTGGTGGAATTTCCAGGTTCCTCTAAATATATAATCATGTCATCAGCAAACAGCGATAGTTTGAGTTCTTCTTTTCCAATTCGTATCCCTTTAATTTCTTTGGTTTGTCTAATTGCTCTGGCTAGAGTCTCAAGAACGATGTTGAATAGAAGTGGTGAAAGAGGGCATCCCTGCCTTGTTCCAGTTTTTAGGGGGAATGCTTTCAGTTTTTCACCATTTATAATGATATTGGCTTAGCGTAGATGGCCTTTACAATGTTAAAGAATGTTCCCACTACCCCGATTTTTTCTAGTGTTTCAAGCATGAAGGGATGCTGTATTTTATCGAATGCTTTTTCTGCATCTATTGAAATAATCATGTGATTCTTAACTTTTAGTCTGTTGATATGGTGAATGACATTTATTGATTTTCGGATGTTGAACCAACCTTGCATCTCTGGGATAAAACCCACCTGATCGTGGTGCACTATCTTTTTAATATATTTTTGTATGCGATTTGCTAAAATTTTGTTGAGAATGTTTGCGTCGATGTTCATTAAGGATATTGGTCTGAAATTTTCTTTCCTCGATGTGTCTCTGTCTGGTTTAGGTATCAGGGTGTTATTGGCTTCATAGAATGAGTTTGGGAGGGTTCTCTCCTCTTCTATTTCATGGAATACTTTGGGGAGTATTGGAATGAGCTCTTTAAAGGTTTTGTAGAACTCAGCTGAGAACCCATCTGGTCCCGGACTTTTCTTTGTTGGTGGGCTTTTGATGACCTCTTCTATTTCATTGCTTGAAATTGATTTATTTAAGTTGTGTATGTCCTCCTCGTTCAGTTTAGGTAATTCATATGTCTCTAGAAACTTGTTGATGTCTTCGAGGTTTTCTGTTTTGTTGGAGTATAGATTTTCAAAATAGCTTCTAATTATGTTTTGTATTTCACTCGTGTCTGTTGTGATATTTCCTCGTTCATTTCGAATTTTAGCAATTTGAGTTTTCTCCCTCTTTCTCTTTGTTAGTGTGGCTAAGGGTTTATCAATTTTGTTTATTTTTTCAAAGAACCAACTATTTATTTTGCTAATTTTTCTGATTGTTTCTTTTGTTTCAATTTGGTTGATTTCGGCTCTGATTTTAACTCTTTCCTTTCTTCTACTACTTTTGGTGTTGGTCTGCTCTTCTTTTTCTAGGGCTTTGAGCTGTAGTGTTAAGTCGTTTATTTGTTGATTTCTACTTCCTTTGTTGAATGCGCCCCATGAAATAAATCTTCCTCTAAGTACTGCTTTCATAGTGTCCCAGAGATTTTGATATGATGTGTCTTTGTTCTCGTTTACTTCTAAGAATTTTTTAATTTCCCTCCTGATGTCTTCTGTTATCCATTCATCATGTAATAGTGTATTATTTAATCTCCAAGTATTGGAGAAGTTTGTTTTTTATTCTGTCATTTATTTCTAATTTCAATCCATTATGATCTGATAGAGTACAAGGTAGTATCTCTATCTTCTTGTATTTGCTAACAGTAGCTTTGTGGCATAAAGCATGGTCTATTTTAGAGAAGGATCCATGTGCTGCTGAGAAGAAAGTGTATTCGTTCTTTGTTGGATGGTATATTCTATATGTCGGTTAAGTCTAAATTGTTGATTGTGTTATTGAGATCTATGGTTTCTTTATTCAATTTTTGTTTGGACGATCTATCCAGTGGTGAGAAAGGTGTGTTAAAATCGCCTAGTATTATTGTGTTGTGGTCTATTTGATTTCTGGAATTGAGAAGGATTTGTTTGACGTACATGGATGAGCCAATGTTCGGGGCATAGATATTTATGATTGTTATGTCTTGCAGATTTATGCTTCCCTTAAGCAGTATGTAATGTCCTTCTTTATCCCTTCTGACTAGTTTTGGCTTGAAGTCCACATTATCTGAAATGGGGATGGATACTCCAGCTTTTTTGCTGTGTCCGCAAATATGGGTAATCTTTAGTCTGATTTCTGATTTGTCCATCAGTTTAATGACTGTGTTTGCCAGCTTTTCATTACTGTATCAAATACCTGAAATAATCAACTTACTGTAAGAGAAAGTTCATTTGGGTTTCAGAGTTTCAGTCCATGATCTAGTGGACTGTTGCTTTTGGGGGCCCCTTGGGAGGCAGTCCAACATGGTAGGAGTGCATGGTGGAGCAAATCAGCACACCTCATGGCTAAAAGGTGAAAAAGGGAAAGGGGAAGAGACTAAGCCTCCAAAATTCCCTTCAGGACATGCCCCCAATGATCTGATGACCTCCAATAGGTCTTATTCTTTTACCTTTTAAAGTTTTCAGCACCTCCCAATGGTACCAAGTTGGGGACCAAGCCTTTAACAAATGGGCTTTTGGATAGATACTTTCTAGATCCAAACCATAGCAATGACCATAGACCTACAGAAAGGTTCTTAGGTATTTTGGGGGTGTTCCTTTCCTTACCATAAAGATCAATATATTTCATCTTGTGAACATCTATGACATTTTTTTAAAAACAGCTTTATTGATATGCTTCATATAACATAAAAATCGTCATTTAAAAGTATAGTTCAATAGTTTTTAGCATATTCACAAGGTTCTGCAGTCATCATACAATCTAATTTTCCAACATTTTTCTCTCTCCTAAAACAAGTCTCAAATCCACTAGCAGCTAATTCCCTTTCCTCCTACACTCTTCCCTCACCCCCATCAGTCCCTGGATTCCACTAATCTACTTTTTATTTCTGTGGATTTGCTAATTCTGCACATTTCATACTAGTGGAGTTAACACAATGGTCCTTTGGCTCTATCACTTACTGTAATATTTTCAAGGTTCATCCATGTTGTAGTATGTATCAGTACTTTCTTTTCATTGGATATAACATATTTTTCATCCATTTCTCAGTTGATAACCATTTGGGTTATTTCCACCTTTAAGCTATTATGAATAATGTGTATAAGTGTACAGGTGTACAATTTTGTGTGTAAATTTCCATTTCTCTTTGTGTTTCTACCTAGGTGTGGTATCGCTGAATAACTGGTAACTCTGTGTTCAATTTTTTGAGGAACTGTCAAACTGTTTTCCAAAGTGACTGTAACTTTTATATTTCTGTAAGAAGTATATAAGGGTTCCAGTTTCTCCACATCCTTACAAGGTTTGTATTATCTATCTGTCTTATTATAGTTATCTCAGCGAGTGTGAGGTGGTTGGAGTTTCATTGATTTTGATTTGATTTGAATTTCCTTTATAAGTGATGATATTGAACATCTTTTCATGAGCTTACCAGTCATATTTCCTGATCTCCATATCACTCTGAACATGCACACACAAATTTCAGTTCAGTGAATGAAGGTTTCTTTTTTTAAGTCAAATTTAGAAACACCAGTAGAAGATTAATATAAACCATATCTTTCACATAAATCACATTTATGAATTGTTAATACATAAGCTTATTACCTTCATCCGGAATACCAGCTATTCTAGTTTTCATATAAATGGCTTCTCTTCTTCTTTAGCAGTGTGCAAAAAGAAAGGGGGTGGTTACATTTTTAGATGATTTCAAATCAAGTAAAAGAACTCCAAAACACTGGAAGCAAAAAATTATTAGAGAAGTTATACTTTAGGGGCATCAGATAATTAAAAAGTATTTTTCTTTTTTTTTTTTCTTGAATTTAGAAAAAATTCATCTAAACCTACCCCAATTGGGCAATGATAAACTTACAAAGCAAACAGTTAGATCCTAAATTGACCATTTCTCATTGACTAAAAGTTGCAGGGTATTGTTTAACTATTTCCATCATTTTTTTTAAGTTGTTGATGGACCTTTATTTTATTCATTTATTTATGTGTGGTGCTGAGAATCGAATCCAGGGCCTCACACACGCCAGGCAAGCACTCTACACTGAGCCACAACCCCAGCCCACTATTTACATCTTTCATCTCCTACTTAGCTTATTTATTCAGCACTTTTATAAAAACTTAATTTCTTTTTAAATTTTAGAACAGTTTTAATGATATAAAAAATTATGAAGCTAGAACCCAGAATTCCTACATACCTCACACTCAGTTTCTTCCTCTATTAACATTTGACATTAGTATGTCACATTTGTCACTATTAATAACTAACATTGATGCATAATTTTTAAATAAAATCCATACCCTATTCACATTTCCCTTAGTTTTAACCTGGTTTTATGTTTTAGGATCCCAGTCAAGATACCACAATACATCTTGGACTGTACTTTAAATTTTTCCTGTTTTTTTTTTTTTTTTTTTTTTTTTTTAACCCAGGGCACATAATCACTGAGCCATATCTCCAACCCTTTTTTATATTTTATTTAAAGACAGGGTCTCACTATGTTGTTTAGGGCCTTTCTCTGAGACTGGCTTTGAACTCAAGATCCTCTTGCCTTAGCCTCTCAAACTGCTAGGATTACAGGTTTGCACTACTGCATTGGCTCTTATTTTTAAAAAATGATTTATAATCACCACATAGTGTCAAGGGCACATACTATGAACATTATTTGCAACTGTTACCACTAATCCTCATCATCTGGCTAATGTAATGATGTCAGGATTTTCCACTGTAAGGCTATTCTGCTTCCCCTTTCAAATACAGCACAATGTGGAAGGAAGTTGGTATGAGCAACCCACACCTGAGTGGGGAGTTATGCTTTACAACCTTGAGGGCAAAGTAGTTCCATAAATTATTTAGAATTATTATGGGAGATTTGTCTGTTCTCTCCATGTATTATAGATTTTTCTATTCTCACCCACTTATTGATTTATTCAATCATTTATATCAGTATAGACTTGTGCATATTTATTTTAATACTTTGGGCTATAATGCAATACTACTTTATCCTGTTGACCACTGGTTGCTCTTTCAGTTGGCTCCTGCTATCTTTCCTCATATCCTATCTTAGTGTGTCTTTTGAACACTTATTTTCTGGCAATAGAAGGGACTTTAGGCTCATACTGCATGTTTCTTTCTCCAGTCCTGGCATTTCTCTAAGGATATCTGGTCCCTTTCACTGGAGAATAGTGCCTTTTGGAGAATCTAAGAGGTGAGAGCTAGTGTGCTTGCTACTGCTTAGGTGCTATTGCTTCAGAGCTACTTCTTTTTACACACCAGTTCTGTTTCCAGAATCAAAATGTTGTTAAGGTCACTCTGAGATACAGCCTAGGAAAAATATTAGAGATAAGCAAGCCCTTTTGCTCTGATCTTTGAGAAGCCCTACTCTTAATATATCAGTTTCAGTCTCAACAAAAGATACTGGCACTATTTCTCCCATCTAGTAAACAATTACACTTTGTTCCATACTCATCTAGTGGTACACTGCTCGGTTCTTTATAGACCCATAGTAGCAGAACAAAAAAGGGCCTTAGAAAACATCAAATTCATTTGTTCATCTATTTGCAAATATATCTTGAGAGCCTATTCTGTACTGGGCACTTTCCTAGGTGATGGAAACATACCAGTACTTAGAGCAGGACACAAGCTTGTCACCATGGAGTGTATGGTTTGATAAGAGATATATTAATTGAAAGATGTCACATAAATAATTACAACAATGCAACTGTGCTAAGGACAGGTAGATTATATAACAAGAGAATACCCTAAGGAGACCAGACCTGAAGTGGATTAGGGTTCAGGGAATGCTTCTCCCAGGAAGTTAAAATCAGGTAAGAGCAGGAGGCAGCTAAGTAGAGGCATCAGGAGACAATTCCAAAGGGAAAGTGTGTCTAAAGTTCTGTGGCTGAGGAAGGAATGTGGCATGTTACAAATCTTAGAGAGCTAAGGGGAATATGACAAGAGGTAAGCATGGAAGGGAAGCAGAGCCCAGGCACACAGATCTTTGCCAGTTACAAAAAGGATTTGGTCCTTATTTTAAAGGAAATGGGGCGTCCC
This sequence comes from Sciurus vulgaris, assembly GCF_902686455.1. NCBI lineage: Eukaryota > Metazoa > Chordata > Mammalia > Rodentia > Sciuridae > Sciurus > Sciurus vulgaris. The sequence continues at coordinate 93,169,290 of NC_136462.1, forward strand.
TGAGGAAAAACTCATTAGGATTTTAGGCAGGGAGAGAGTGAGTAGTAACATCTTAAAATTAGTGTTTTACAAAGTTCATTCTGGTTGCTCTGTAGAGAATGGATTGAGTAGGCACTCAATACAGGGTGACCAGAATACTCTAGCAGCACAAAAAGAGATGATTCTGGAGAGCTGGAATAGGAGTGGTGGCAGTGGAGGTGCAGACAGGCAGACAGATCTGAGACCTATGCAAGAAGCAAAATTGAGAAGACAGTGACATATTGGCTATGGAGCAAGGGAAGGGATGACTTAAGGGCAAGAACTACGTTTCTGGTTTGCACAATAGATGGATGGCAGATGACATCATTCACTAGTTTGATACAGTCATTGGTTTTATAGATAAAATCACGAGTTTATGAAAGAATGTAGAAAGGGAGTACCTTCTACAAAATGGGATTAATTACCATTTCATAAAAGTATAGTCAGGATAAAATGTCATCACCTAGGTGAAGGAAAATGGCAAAAACTACTAGCACAAATCTGTTGGTTATTACAATTAAAATTGTTCATTTTATTTAAAAAATTCCAATGAAATATGTCCATGGTTGTTTGTGTTCCTGTATTCAACTACTGAACATGACATACTATGTATACAATTGCTTACTACTCAACATGCAGAAACTCTGGCAATCTTAGTAAAGGACTAACAGCTACTTATGATATAAAAAATAATATTACATTGATGTTATCTCATTCTCCTAACTGATGATCCACCAGTGGAAAATGAGGCATTGAGGAAAGAAAGCACCAGGGTGTGGGAACAAGTCTAGTTCCATCTTCCATCCTGTACCTTGCCTATAGCTGTCTGCTCCCCAAAGTCATTTGGAACAGCCATATCAATCCAAACCTGCACAACTTTTGGAAAAACCTGCTGGATTTTACCAATACTCTTCCAATACACATTAACTAATTAAATGACATAGTAGCATCTTCATTATAGAAATTGATTCTTGGATGAATGAGAAAACATTTAATATAAATAATTGTTTAATATATTGTGGCCTTCATTTAAGTGCTATTTTCATACAGGCTGTCCTCCAAAGAACAGAATTAGCATATACATATATATTTAAGTATAATGGAATTAGTATGTATGTATGCGTGTGTATGTGAACTTTTAAAGATTAAAATCAAGATATGTCAGTCAAAAAAGGAATGTTGGAATCATAAACATGAAAGGCATTCAAAGATCTGCTTCTGAAAGAGTAGAGCTGCTTTCTAGAATCACAGTGTGTGTACTGCTCAAAGGCACCTGGCTATGGAGTCTATAATCCAGCCCTGTTCTTCTTACGAGCCTTGTGATCAGGAACTGGCTTGAAGAACAGTGATGGGAGTTTTGTTCATTTGTTTCGTTGTTGTTGTTGTTGTTTTTCCTAAGTTGATGCAGACTTGACTCCTTTGGCCCCCTAAGGTAGAGTTACTGTAGAAGGATCAAACATAAGAGCAATTGTTCAGACTGCAACCACTGGAGCCTTTTATGACTTGATTTGGGTTTACATAGTCGTCTATACTTTTATGACACAAGCAACCATTAAAATGGTTTCATTAAACTATAAATGCTAGGCTCAGTTATTTAGGTCTGATTTGCTTAAGACCCATCAATGTAAAGTTATCATACACACTGGAAGCTTTAATGCCCAATGCATTTTGAAACATTAAAGATAAATACATAAAGTCCCTTTAATTTCACCAAATATTTCTGTGAAAAAGCCACCAAATAATAAAGATGGTTTTTCAGAAAGACAGTATGAGACATTCTTAGAGGAGATGTGGTACTCTGTGGTACAAATAAGATACGGCACAATCTCTGAAATCTGAAGACCTCAGTTCAAATCTTGGCTCTGATCTGAACTACTATGTGACTTTAAGACACTTAATCTCTGTCAGGGTCATTTCTTCACCTAGCCATGGAGTGCATTGAACTAAATTATTTAAGTCCTCTCCTAACATTCTATAATTCTAGAAATGTTATTTACATGTTTCTTTGTGTGATCTTCTTCCACTTTCTAAACCACAATTATTATTTTCTCACTGTTTTGCCTCCTATCCTATCCTGATATTACCATTTGTCTCCACAGTGAAAAAATCCCCTCCCTTATTCATTAATCAACATATGATCCTCTCATCTTCAAACCTTTCCAAAAAACTGACTTTAAATTTTTCACTGCAAAGCTTAATACCTTAATTACCTCTTTGTCCATTGTCCAAATTCTAGTGGACAACTTGGCCTACATCAAATACTTCAGCCAACATTTTGACAGTCAACAGCATTTATAATTTGAGGCAGTGTGGGGGGTGGTTCACAAAAAGTTGAGGACATCCAGGAGATAAATTAGCACATAATTGAACCAAGAGAGGCTCATCTTGAAGTAATATAGAAATGAGAGTAGCATAAATGTAGTGAAAGTAAGAAGTCCAAGCAGGAGTAATCTCAATATAGGCTACTCGGTTCATCTCGAAAGAATAAGAACTGAATTGACAGGAAGTCTCTCCATGTGGGGCAACCTACACAGAAACCCAGGTATTGAGCAAAGACAGTTCTGAAAAAAAGCCTTTCTAGATGTTTTCTTTTTTTCCTAGAGAAGAGAAATGACCAAGAGAACAAATTTTCTAATGACAGTTTTAGTTAGTTTCTTAAATATCCAAGACTGAAGAGTCTTAACCATACCAATGTGAAAAAAAATATTTAGTTGGAAAAGAAAGAACATGTCAATCTAAGTAAATCCCTCAAATATAATAGCTGTAGGTGTAATCAGACGCTTGGACGAGAAAGATATTATCTTGGCAAGTATCTCAGACATATCTTGTGTAACCCCTCAGGTTACCTCCACACCATGATCTCACTGCCTCTAAGGCCAACAAGGAGGAATGGGAGATCCTTCCTACTGACTGCCATTTAGCCATCTACCCTGAATTTCTGGATTCTTCCATCACTTCTGAATTTGGATAAAATTCTTCATCAGGGCATAAAAATCTCTCTTTCCAAGTAGTGGGACAAGATGACAGAACCATGAGTTAACTTTCCACAAATGACAGACCTTTGATAATGGGAAATAGCAGGCAGAAAGGTGCAGAGCAAGTGAAACTCCCACTTGCTCCCAAGAACTGTTCTATCAATCCTATCTGGAAATATCACACATGATCAAGCATATGCACCTGCTGAACAGCCAGCTGTGTCTCTCTGAGGCTCATCATCACACAGTTGCCAGTATGATAATCCAGACACCTTCCTTTGTGTCTCATAGCTGCTTCTCACTTCTCCCTCTTTCTCGCTGTTCTGGGATTATACCTCCAAATTAAAGCTTCACTTATCCCCTTCCTTGGGCTCTCATTTCTAGAGAACCCAGGTTACTACAACAACAAAGAATAAAACCAAGTAAAGCAAAGACTGTTGGATTAGGAACTAAGAAACAGTGCTTCTAATCTTGCTATTATTGACGCTGCTATTAATTACCTATTTGACCTAAAACAACTAATATTTGAAGATCTGTAAGATGGGATAGGAATCAGAGAAAGAGGAACTAGTCTGAATGACTGCTGAGTCCCTTCCAGCTACAATGCTTTATGATTATTAGGAATTAAACAGCCCAAATAGGAGATAGCTATGTCAGTGTGAAAACCATGAAGTCTTATTATAATGCAGTTCACTTGACCACAGCAATAATATGGATCAGCCTTATGAAATGACTATCACTCAGTCGTGAGCAAAATTCTCTTGACTCTGAAACAGGATCATTTTCATTATCATCAGCAATCAGTATGATTTGATATGTGACAGTATCTTTAGCAACTTAACCAAATATCACAAATTCAATAAAAACAGACCACAGAAGGACTTATGGGAATTGCAAGACTACATTTGTTCTGAGGAGAAGTTATAAATACAAGAATATTTTTAATCATCAGTAGTATTGACAGGCATGGTGGTGCACCCCCATAATCCCAGCCACTCAGGAGGCTGAGGCAGGAGGATCACAAGTTCAAGACCAGCTTCTGCAACTGAGCAAGACCCTGCCTCAAAAATGAAATATTAAAAAAGACTAGGATATAACTCAGTGGTGAAGCATCCCTGAATTCAATCTCCAGTACTGTAACACACATACACATCCAGTAATACTGAGTAAAGGAAGCCAGTCACAGATCATATATGGTATGATTCCACTTCTACGAAATTATAAAATGTCCAGCACTGACAAATCTATAGAGACAGAAAGTAGATTAGTGGTTTGCCTAGAACTGGGAACTGGCTAAGTGTGGAATACTGTTAAACAGGCATAAAGCTTCTTCTGGAAGTGAGGAAAATGTTCTAAAATTAGACTGCGGTGAAGGTTACACAACCTATGAATATACTACAAACCACTGAATTGTGTACTTTAAATGGATAAATTGTATGATGTGTGAATTATATCTCAATAAAGCTGTTTTAAAAAGCAATGGGACTGTTTTATTGTGGGACGTGAACTGATTCAGAGACAAAAATGCATGAGGAACAAATGGGCATTTCTCACTAAGAATAGAATATTTTAAAGATCATATCTTTTAAATTTTATAGGGCTGGGGTTGTGGCTCAGTGGTAGAGTGCTTGCCTAGCATGTGTGAGGCACTGGGTTCAATTCTCAGCATTGCATGTGAATAAATAAAATAAAGTCCACTGACAACTAAAAAATATATGTTTTAAAAATTGTGTATATATGCATATATATGTGTGTATATGTATTATATTATATATAATATAATATATATATATTAGTTATTGTTGTACTGTTGTTGTTGTACCAGGGATTGAACCCAGAGGCACTTAACCACTGAGTCACATCCCCCTTTAGTTTTCATTCTGAGGTAGGGTCTTGCTAAGTTGCTTAGGGCCTTGCTAAGTTACTGAGGCTGGCTTTGAACTTGCTATCCTCCTGCCTAGCCTCCTGAGCTGCTGGGATTACAGGCGTACACCATCATATCTGGCAAATTACATAATCTTAAAAAGACTCTGGAAGAGGAAGTATACAGGAACTTTACCTGGTTTCTGCTTAACAGTGAATTTTCCCATGTAGCAAAGAGCTAGACTCTTTGGGATAAAATGACAAGGGATACTATGGAATCTGCCACTGGTAGGAGTTTTAATGTGAGCAGGTACAAGAAGACATGTTTGGGAGGAGGGGCCCTCAACTAGTGTCAGTTACAAACTACAAAAGGGACTTGGGAGAAATAGGAGATTTTTCAATTTAGTAGGACATTTTGGAGGCCACTATTATATGTAAGGTCCTATTTTAACAGCTGTAGTAAAAAGGAGAATAAAAAAATGACACAGATTCTCTTTCCCATTTCTACTTCAAAGAATATCTAATCTAGTAAGAGAGAGAGCATGCATACTGCAAGGCCAGGTGAATAAATGCTATGAATAGGAACTAGAAAGGTTATAGAAGACTTAATAGAAGAACTAGATTTCTCTGGACCTTAAACTATTGGGAAGATCAATTCATTATACTGTTGTATCTTGGAAGACCCATCAAATGATGGGAACCATGTAAAGAGGGCAACTAAAGTAAAAACCAAATTATCTACATACCAAATAACCATGCTCTTAGTATGTGTCACCATACTTTATGAGAGGCAGAATAAAACTTCATTCATATAAAGATTAAGTCTCCTGACAAATTCCTGGCTTCAAATTCAGAAGCGTCTTTTCTCTTTAAGTATTTAAGGTTCACAGCTAGCCCCTGAATACCTGGCTGAAAAAAAAAAAAGCCAAAAGTACTAAAGAGCTGCAGGCTGATCAGATGACTGTAGAAAAACCCTCCTCCGACTTGCTGACAAGCTTTTGGTCTTTTCTTCTGTGGCATTGGGGATGGAACCAGGGCCTCACACATGCTAGGCAAGTGCTCTGCCACTGAGCCTAGATTCGTAGCCCCTGACAAGGTCTATAAATACCAAGGATAGGAGAAGGAAAATACACAAAGTAAACGGGGAAGCAACAGATAGCAACAGTCTGGATGCAGAAGCAGAGATTGGAAATGATGGCCGGGTAGGCAGCAAAGTTGCAAGCAGCAGCTACTGGCACAGAAGAAAGCCAATTACTAAAGAGGGGAAAAAAAAAAAAAAAAAAAAAAAAACTCATTCTACAGTGTGCTAACAGAGTTAGCCAGTTTACGAACCACCCTTGAAGGCAGGGGATAGAGAGGGAGATCAAGAGCTCCTAAGGATACTGTCTTTAGTAGCCACACCAGGCCAATAGCCAGAAGTCAGACAACCCAAGCAGTTCAAGGGCCCAGGGAAGAAGAGTCTGTGATGGTGCAGAACTACATAGTGACAAAGTAAATCAATCAGCTTCATGCCCTGCACCATATATATCCGCAATATAAAACACTGACTGACATTCTTATATATGATCTTGACTCAAAGAATGATCGAACTAAGATAAACTTTTTCCATTTTAAAAAGGCACATCTTAGAAATGCTTTAATTTAAAATTTAAATTAAAGTATTTGGGAGTATAAATCAGCAAAATCCTTAACTATATGGCACACTGATTTTTTTGGACTTCCATGATAACCTCAGCCAACAGAATTTTCATTCCATAATGGAACAAGAGGGCAGTTAAAAGACAAAAATGATAATTCTATGAGGACAATCTAAAAAGAGACAAAGTCAGAAGCCATTTAATTACATGAAAGAATTAAAAAAAAAAAAAAAAAAAAAAAAACTCAGTATACTTTTTCTTCAAATCTGAGTCTGAGAATCCAAGAGAGGAAATGAGACAGGTTCCCATGAGCAAATATTTTAGAATCTTTTAAAAAATGCAAGCTCAGTGAAGAGAAGGAACTGCTTCATGTTTCTTTCTGTATTCCCCACAGTACTTGGGAGGTGATGTCTAGTATACAATATAAACTTTCGAACTGCAACATTCTTTCCTGCCACTTAATAGTGAAATCTTTCACTCTGGACTAGCTGCTGCTTTTGATTAGTTCAGAAGAGTACAACAATATCCTCATACATTTTTTAGCTCTAGACAAAGATAGATCACTTGGGAAATCCTATATCCTTCCTGCCTCTCTACTCCATGTGATTTACAGATGTGATTTTATCATTATGCTTTTCTCCCAGTTCCTACAACCAGACATGCCAGATTTCTCTTGAGATCATAGTTACTTAATTCTGACTCCTTCACAGTCAAAATCTAGGGAGATTTTTGGGACAAGTTTCAAGGCATTTGAAAAAGATTATGATTTCAGTATGGGCTTAAAGGCACACAAACTGTAATGCCCGTGGGTGCTCCCAGAGGTTCAGTCCTTTAAAAAGTGGGGTGGGGGGGCAGGCAGTGAGGGGCAGGGGGCATGAACTTCACCAACATAAAAGGCACAAAGGGTGCCCAGTGGTTCCTCACTATCAATCTGACCCTTTGGTCAGACTACTGTCATTAATGTTTGTACTTTGAATTGTTCAGGGCTTCTGGTAGGTCATAAATGTGACCATTCATCTCAGCCTGTCACCCCAGTACAATTTACACCTGCTGTCTCATAATTCCATACAATTTAATGTTTGAATCAGATTATTTACATATCAAAAAAGTATTACTTATTCATTGCATTAAAATAAACCAGGATGGATGCAGCAGGCTCTTTCCTTAACTTTCAACCTTTGTCATGGTCATGTCTAATGGTAAGATTCATTTACATTTCCCATAGGCTGCTAAATCTGTAAGATGACCAGCAATCACTTCTCCCACCACGTTCTGATACAAATAATTAACACCTCCTTTTCAAAGACAGCATGCAAATTGCTTGCTGGTAAAATGAGAGGGGCAGGAGCATCCAGGGACAGTTCATTCTTTCCTGACCATGTGTTTTCCATGCCATGTCTTGTGAAATGTCCAAAGCTGCCAAGGCTGCCAGGTAGTGAGGTCAGTGGGAAACAAGGGAAATCATGGGTTAGATATATACATACAGAGAATACAGTTTGAGCAGCCCTGCTATAAAACATTTAAATAATATTCTGTATGCCATAGTTATAGTGATTTTTGTCATTTATAGTATTGGTGCAAATAAAGACATCATATTATTGTTTGGTGATTCTTTTTCATTTTACAATAAACCCTTTAAGCAGCAGTGAACTAAAAAAAAAGTCCAACTTAGGGAAAATGCCAAATTTTCGTCCCCAAATAAGTTCATCATAAATATAAATGCCATATAAAACATTTGTTGACATCTTCCATCCACTACAGGGCCACAGGGATGTCACTGTCCATATTAAGATTAGAATTAGTGTTAGCGCCTACTTCAAAAGCTGGTAGATACACATATGGAGGTGTCAAACAAATAAGTAAATGGAGGGCAGATCTAGCAATCTGCTTCTCACTGTTAAAAAAATGAAGCTACCAGGCACAGAGGAACATGCCTGGATTCCCAGCACTCAGGAATCTCAGGCTAGAGGATCCATTGAGAGCAGAAGTTCAAGCCTAGGCAACATAGCAAGATCCCATTAAACGCAGAAGGAAGGGGAAGAATGAGAGGAAGAAAGGGAAGAAGCTCAGAATGAACTATGTAGTACTGGATTAAAATCAAAGACATCAGTGTATCTCATACTCAAATTCCAAATTTAAGATATGGAAATATAAAACTGCTAAGAGAAAACATATGGGGAAAGGGCCATGACATTGGTCTGGGTAAAATTTTTTTTTCATTATGACTCCAAAGTCACGGGCAACAGAAGCAAAAATAAACAAATGGAATTACATCAAACTAAAATGTTTGTACAGAGCACAGAAAAAAAAAAAAAAAAAAAAAAAGTGAAGAGACAACCCACAGAATGGGAAAAAGTATTTGCTAGCCATACCATCTGATAATGGATTAATATCCAAAATATGTAAGTAGCTCTAACAACTCAATATCAAGAAACAACTTCATTTAAATATGGGAAATGAGGGGTGGGAGTGGAGAGGGGGGAAGGAAAGATAATAGAATAAGACAAACAACATTACCCTACATACATACTCTACTACATGTACAACCAGAGAAATGAAAGTTGTATCCCATTTGTGTACGATGAATCAAAAAATAAACAAATAAATAAATATGGGAAAAGGACCTGAACAAACATTTCTGAAAAGACATAATCAGCCAACAGTCATATGAAAAATGTTCAATATTACTAATCATTAGAAAAATGCAAATTTAAACACAAGATATCACCTCATACCTGTTAGAATGACTCCTATCAGAAAGAAAATTAAATTTCTTTTAAAAATACAGGGATTACTCTAATTTTCTTTCTCGCAAGCTAAAGTTGTGTCTTTAAAGAAATGTTATTTCATTCAAGTTGTCAAATTTATTGGCATAAATTTAATCATGTAATTATATACACTGTATTATTAAAAAAATCTAAAGTCCAATAATGCATGAAACCATTTTTCAGTTAAAAAGTAAATATTTGAAAACATAATATTAATTATTTCAAGAATCTCTTTTCACACTCAAAAGGATGAGCTGGGGGTGTGGCTTGGTGGGTAGAACACATGCCCAGCGTAAGTGAGGCCCTGGGTTCAATCTCCAGCATTGGAGAAGTGAAAGGATGATAAATCACATCATAAACTTAGGTACAGTCTACTGCCTCAGATCAGTATCAGAATGACTTTCTAGGATTTTCCTATGACTTTTGAAAGTCATCTTTCAAAATCACCCTGGAAGAACCCAACAGAGAAACAGAGTTAAATACATATGGTTTGTGGCATGTGGCTGAGGAAGCTTACAAATAAACCAGGAAAAGCCTAGATTATTCAATAAATGGGTAAGGCAACAGGCTTTCCATTTGGAAATACACACGCAATTATATGTAGCATAACTAGATATCCTATCCCTCACATTATACACAAAAATGAATGCCAAGTAGATCAAAGGCCTAAAATTTGAGGCCTATTTTTGCAAGACTGTTTACATAAAAATTACACATTTTATACAACCAAATATATCATAAACAAAGTTAAATAGATAAGCAATAAATTGAGAAAATATTTGCAACATATACAGGAAAGAATTAATATTCAGACTCTGTTACAAACTACCACAAATCAACAAGAATATAGTTATCCATGAAAGATGAAACTCACATGAGCAATAAACATGAAAAGATGATCAACTTCATTAGTAACTGGGAAAATGAAAATTAAACCCACCAGACTGGCAAACAGTTAAAAAGCTTACAAAATTATTTATTTATTTGATATTGAGATTGAACCCAGGGATACTCTACTACTGAGCTAAATCCCCTGCCCTTTTTTGTTTGTTTTGTTTGTTTGTTTGTAGTAAGACAGGGTCTTACTAAGTTGCAAATGTTGGCCTCAATCTGATGATCCTCCCGCCTCAGTCTCCTGAATGGCTAGGATTTGGGATGTGTGCCAAAGTGAACTTTTCCAAAAAATTTATGAATTTTAAGTGTAAGTGAGGAAGTGGAAGTAAAGGATACTTCCAACTATCCTAGTTCAAATATATTAAAGAGTAATTTGGCACTAGCAAAGATGAAAATAAGCACATCCAGCAATTTCAACTCTAGGTACAGAAATACAGAGTGGCACTGTTAATTATGCAAAAACGTAATGCAAACCACATAAATGTCTCAGAAGCCAAATTTTAAAAAGCAAACAGGTAAAATTAATTTTCATAATATATCTTGCTTAACTTTATAACATTCAAAATAATATTGTTTTGGCATGCAATTAACAATTGACCTTTAACAATTAATATAAAATGTTTGAGATTTTTGCGTTCCTTTTTCAAACAAAATCCTCTAAAGTCTCATGTGTACGTTATACCTACAGCACAACTAAATATGGACTAGTCTCAAGTACTCAGTAGCCACATGTGGCTTGAGGCTATAGTACTGGGCAGTGCAGTGCTGGAGCCTTGCTGCTCAAAGCATCAGCATCGCCTGGGAACGTGTTAGATATGCAGAGTCTTGGGCCCAACTTCAGACATAGAGAATGGAAGTCTGCATTTTAACACCATCAGCAAGTAATTCATATAAACACTGAAGTGTGGGGCTGGGGATATAGCTCAGTTGGCAGAGTGTTTGCCTTGCATGCACAAGGCCCTGGGTTCCCCAGCACCACACACACACACACACACACACACACACACACACACACACACACACACAAATGCTACCAAGAATAAACACTGAAGTGTATAAGACAATACCCTAGAGCACTTTCCCACATATGACGTGCCAAGGTGATACAAGTGTGCTGACATGAGGATTCCTGCAGCCCTTGGGATGGCAGCTGGGCTGTTAGCCAGAGACCCTACCATTTACCTCTTCATCTGTTCTCTGCAAGGAGTCATGCAAATAGCCTTTTCTATCTTTTTTTGACAAATAAAAAATGGGGAAAGGTCTACCCTAGAGAATCTCTCACACAGGCATACAATGACATGTATAGGGGTGTTCACTGAAGAAAAGTCAGAGGAAAAACTTCTGAAACAATCCAAACATCCAGCAATGGGTGATGAGACAAATTAATACATTCATGCCATGGAATATAATGAACTAAAGTTAAAGACATGGACATGACTAAATATTGAAAACACTGTTTCAAAAAAGTTGCTTATTTATGCAAAATTAAAAATATACAAAGTAGTATACATTGTTTCTAAATTTTTAACTTTGTAACATAGGCATAAAAACATGGAACAGACACAAGCCAAACTGATGACAGGTATTGCCTTCATGAAGGGAAAGAAGAATATAGAATTGAGAAGAGAACATAGGAGACTTCAACTTGTAATTTTCATTTTTAATCTTTTCTAAGGATGGGTATAGAGTTCAGTGGCAGAGCACTTGCCAAGCATGCACAAGACCCTGAGTTCAATCCCTAGCACCACGAAATAAAAAAAATTTCTAAAGCAAATATGAAAAAGAAATGCTTATATTTCTCATTTTGAGTGACTGGTACACAGGAGTGTGTTTTAATATCATTGTATGTATTTGTGTTTAGGGAGCTGTTTTACAAGAAAAATAAACCCAACTAAATAGAAATAGAAATAGATGCATATAAAATTTAAAACAAATCAGAGCTATATGGGATTTAAAACCTACCTTATTTCTTCCCTCATCTCAGCTATGGTTTTTACCATAGTTGAAAACATAGTATATACTATTCTAAACATCTTCTTATACATTTATGGGTATGTAACGCCTATAAGTTAAGGGGCCTTAAAAGAATAGTAAACACATTTTGGGAAATTTCTCTTTTTACCTGACTATATATTGTGGACATATTTTCTTGTCAAAATGTATTTATCTAGTTCATTCTTTTAAATAGCTACTTAGTATTCCACTGTATGGCTGTGTCATGGTGTATTTAAAATCAACACTGGAAAATTGGAGATCATTTTTACTGAAAATAGGTAAAGCTTCCTTAGAAAGTATTTATATTTATTTTTATCATCCAAGAAATTTGATATTACTATATAAGAAAAAGCTTAATATGTTGCCTATATCTCTTCATTTAGAGGGGTGTAAGGCTTAGAAGAAAATTGGGAAAAAATTCTTCTGAAATAATATCAGAAAGTACACAGTAGTCTTTCATTTCAAATACAAACTTTAGAATAAGAAACAAAAACCATTTTGAGTTTTCAAATAACAAATCTCTTTTAAGTCCCTGAATTTAAAGATCACTGAATAATGAAAGTTATGTAAAGCCTTGCACCCAAGATGCTCTGGATATTACTTCTGAATTCCCACACCATTATCATTAATGGACACCAGCTGTGAGCTATAGTATCCTGGGTACATTACACAATAAAAACACAGACAGGATGTGACTGCACATATGCCCTGTGCACAGCTTGGTTCTAATTAGCATCACTGAGAATACACATTTATTGAAGATGATAGTCTAGTGGCTAAGAGCACTGGAGTCAGACTGCCTGGGTTCTAGTCATGGCTCAACCACCTATGTAATAATGTGTGACCTTGAACAAATCATTTAAGTCTCATTTTCTCCTTTAAATTTCTCACAAATTTGCTTTGAAAATTAAAAGAAATGAGTATACAGTATTTGGCATAGCATCTACTCCTCAGTAAGACTCAATAAATACGTGATTATCATTATTAGTATTATTGGAAATTATTATATGAAAGGGGTCCTGTTAGAATTAGAGTAATGTATGTATATTACTCTACACATTATATATATATATATATATATATATATATATATATTCATTTGCCTGGTTTTGAGAACTTATAATTTAGAAATCAATATATAGAATCCGAAAAGAAAGTAGAATAATAAAGAATATTACTTTTCTACTCAGACCTGTAACAAAGTGACTTTTTAGCCACCCAACCCAAACAGGTAAATATTTAATTAACTGACCTTACAACCCAACAGAGTAAATAATAATACAGTAAATAATACTATGCATGTAATGGAGTTGTGAATACAATCTAGTACACAGACTAACTTAAAAATTTTTTAATATAAATATTTGGGATTGGGTTTATCCTTAAGTACACTTTTCTTTTGGTCATGATATTGATTTCATGACCCACCCAGCTTAAAAAACCAGCTGACAGACTGCCACTGCCTACTAACCAGTTGCCAATACTTTGGAAGTTATAAACTGACCCACATTTGGTAGGAAATATTTTTAAACTTTAAAGGTCAACTTATGTATAGTGCTTTAGAGTTTACAAAGTTCCTGCAAGTCACTACTTTCTCTCTCCATAACTGGGAGGGGAACATGACATCCTTCATAGCAATTCTAGGGCTTTCATTCAGAAGAGATGATTCAGTTTGTCAGATAAGGTGACTTTACATCATTTTACTCAACCAGTTTCTTTTAACCCCTAGTGTTTTGAGAATTAAGAATAAATCTGCTATGCACTGATTAGTCTTCAAAGGCAAAACTGACATCCAGGAAAATGAAGTCTTGAACTCCATCTATTCTGATTCATTAGAAATTACCTTTTCTACTTCACCTTCCACTATCTACTCATGTTTTCTGCCTTAACGTTTCCAGATTTTTCTCCAAAAATGAAGGTGCCTAGGTTCATTCATTTTATTTTGTTTATTTATTGTTTGCGGTGCTGGGGATTGAACCCAGGACCTTGTGCTTGCGAGGCCAGCACTCTACCAACTGAGTTATGGCCCCAGCCCCCCAATTAACTTTAAATCAATTAATTTTTTTTTCACTCAATTCAAGAAATATCTAATAGATCTAAAATCCCGGGCTGGTTGCTGGAAAGGATTCAGCAATGGGTAAACCACTAGATTCTACCTTTAAAGATCTTCTAATCTATTTTTTAAAGCTACAAGGTAGGATAATACAGATCACACAGAATGATAAGGGCCACACAGACATCTGTAATGTGATACTGGTTTAAAGATTGAAGAGTGCCCTCTGGTGGAAGGGTGAGGAAATGATCAAAAGAGACCAGGGCATCCAGAGTTTTAGACAGGATTTCCATCGGAAGAGTTGAAGCAAGACAGGTATTCTAGGGAACAGGCATTAAGCAGCAAACTAGTCGTGGGGGGCTGTTCGGGGAAGAGCTGTCCAGATTTCTGAGTTGAGACAGCAGGTCATAAAGGGTTTTGAATACAAGGGTGGAGAGTCCTATAGATAACTGCATATTAAATGAGTTATCAAAAATTTTAGGCAGGGAGTTAAGTGACAAGAACTTCTCTTGGAAAGATTCATTTGATAAAAAGTATATAAGTCTAAATGTGAGACTGTACTTGGTGATCAACAAGAGGGTTACTGCAATAATTCAGATGAAATCAAGTGACTCTTTTAATAGTTAAAGGGAAGGCATCAAAGACTTAGTAGGAAACAGACATGAAGACTAATGGCACAGAATAGAACGGTGCTGGGAAAACTAGAAATCCACATGCAGCAAAATGAAATTAAATACCCAACTCTTGCCCTGCATGAAACTCAACTCAAAGTGGATCAAGGACCTAGGCATTACCCCAAAGCCCCTTTGCCCACTAAAAGAAAAAGTAGGCTCAACTTTCCATCACATAGGCTTGGGAACCAAATTCCTCAACAAGACTCGTAAACCGCAAGAAGTATAATCAAGAGTCAATAAATGGGATGGTATCAAACTAAAAAGCTTCTTCTCAGCAAAGTAAACAATCAATAATGTGAAGAGAGTGCCTACAGAATGGGAGAAAATCTTTGCCACCTGCACCTCAGATAGAGTGTTCATCTCCAGAATATATAAAGAACTCAAAAAACTTAACACCACCCCCCCAAAAAAAAAACCAAAAAACAAAAACAAATAACCTCCTCAATAAATGGGCAAAAGAACTGAACAAGTACTTTCCAGAAGAAGAAATACAAATGGTCAACAAATATATGAAAAAATGTTCAACTTCTCTAGCAATGATGGAAATACAAATGAAAACTACACTGAGGGGCTGGGGTTGTAGCTCAGTGGTCACTTGCCCAGCACGTGTGAGGCACTGGGTTCAATTCTCAGCACCACATAAAAATAAATAAAATAAAGGTATTGCGTCCATCTACAATTTTAAAAAAAATTAAACTACACTGAGATTTCATCTTTCTCCGTTCAGAATGACAATTAATCAAGAATATAAGTAACAGGCTGGGACTGTAGCTCAGTGGTAGAGCACTTGCCTAGCATGTGTGAGGCACTGGGTTTGATTCTCAGTACTACACATAAATAAATAAATGTTCATTGACAACTAAAACATATATATATATATATATATATACATACACACACACACACACATATATATATGCATTTTAAAGAATACAAATAACGATAAATGTTGGCAAGGATCTGGGGAAAAAGGTACACTCATACACTGCTGGTAAGACTGCAAATTGGTGCATCCACTCTGGAAAGCAGTATGGAAATTTCTCAGAAAACCTGGAATGGAACCACCATTTGACCCAGTTATCCCACTCCTTGGTATATACCTAAAGGACTTAAAATCAGTGACTACGGTGACGTGGCCACATCAATGTTTAAAGCAGCTTAATTCACAATAGCTAAGCTACAGAACCAGCGTAGGTGTCCTTCAACAGATGAATGGATAAAGAAAATGTGGTACATATATACAATGGAATATTATTCAGCCATAAAGAAGAATGAAATTATGGCATTTGCTGCTGAATGGACGGAACAGGAGATTATCATGTAAATGAAATAAGTCATCCCAAGAAAACCAAAAACTGAATGTTCTCTCTGATATGCAGATGCTAAAACACAATAAGGGGAGGAAGAATAGAAATTCACTGGATTAGACAAAAGGGAATGAAGGGAAGGGAGGAGGGATGAGAATAGGAAAGACAGTACAATGAACTAGACAAAGTTTTCCTATGTTCATATATGAACACATGACCAGTGTAATTCCACATCATGTACAATCACAAGAATGGGAAGTTACAGTCCATGTATATATGATATGTCAAAATATACTGTCATGAAAGGAAACTATCAGTAATGTGAAGAGAGAGCCTACAGAGTGGGAGAATATCTTTGCCACTCATACTTCAGATAGAGTGCTAATTTCCAGGATCTATAAAGAACTCAAAAAACTCTACACCAAGAATACAAATAATCCAATCAACAAATGGGCTAAGAAAATGAACAGACACTTCACGGAAGAAGATGTACAAGCAATCAACAGATATATGAAAAAATGTTCAACATCTCTAGTAATAAGGGAAATGCAAATCAAAACTACCCTAAGATTTCATCTCACCCCAATTAGAATGGCAATTATCAAGAACACAAGCAACAATAGGTGTTGGTGAGAATGTGGGGAAAAAGGTACAGTCAGACATTGCTGGTGGGGTTGCAAATTGGTACAGCCACTCTGGAAAGCAGTATGGAGATTCCTCAGAAAGCTTGGAATGGAACCACCATTTGACCCAGCTATCCCACTCCTTGGCCTATTCCCAAAGGCCTTAAAATCAGCATACTACAGAGATATAGCCACATCAATGTTCATAGCTGCTCAATTCACCATAGCCAGATTGTGGAACCAACCTAGATGCCCTTCAGTTGATGAATGGATAAAGAAACTGTGGCATATATATACAATGGAATATTACTCCGCCATGAAGAATGATAAAATTATGGCATTTGCATGCAAATGGATGAAATTGGAGAATATCATGCTAAGTGAGATAAGCCAATCTCAAAAAACTAAAGGACGAATGATCTTTCTGATAAGCAGATGAGGACATATAATGGGGGGTAGGAAGGGTTAGCATTAGGGTTAGGGATAAGGAGGGTGGTAAGAATGGAGGAAGGAAGGACTGTATAGAGGGAAAAGAGGGGTGGGAGGGGTTGGGGGAAGGGAAAAAATAACAGAATGAAGCAAACAACATTGCCCTATGTAAATTTATGATTTTTAATAAAAAAATGGGAAAAAATTAGTCGTAACAAAAATAAAGAACAGGAAAAGCAAAATTTTGGTATTTCAAAAGAAGAATATGGAAAAATGAGAGAACGTGAAAAAACGCAGAAACTAACAAATTTGAGATAAAGAAAATAGAGAAATCTATGACAAAAAAAAAAAAACTCAACTTTTTCAGAAAGTACAAGGCAACTTCATTTTCCTAGGATATGGGATTAGGGAGGAACTAGGTACTTGTGAAGAGAAGCACTTGGAAAAATTTAAATGGCCTCATTAAAAATTAAAAACATTTGTTCTTCAAAGATATTGTCTTAGTCTACTCAGGCTGCTGTAACAAAATACCACAGGATGGGTAATTTCCAAATAGCGTAAGTATATTGTTCACAGTTCTGAGGCCCAGAAGTCCAAGATTGAGGCACCAGTGGATTGAGCATCTGGTGAGGTCCTGTTCCTCACAGACAGGGCTTGTTGCTGCAGTCACACTTTTATCAAGCTCCCTTAGGCCTGGGTTATAAGGCACTGATCCCACCCATAATGGTGGAGTCTTCATGATATAATCACATTCCAAAGGCTCCATCTCTTTATTTGGAATTGTTTCTAAGACAATAATTTTGGGGAATGCCAACATTCAGACCATAGCAGATTCCACCAAGAAAGTAAAAATACAACTCACAGAATGGAAAAAAATATTTACAAATCACATACCTGATAAAGGTCTAGCATCCACTATATATAAAGAACTCTTACAACTCAACAATGAAAAGACAAATACCCAATTCAAAGACAGGCAAAGGATATCAATAGATATTTTTCCTAAAAAATAAAATGGACAGTGAACACATGTAACAATATTCAACATCATTAAAATCACTTTCACCAGAATGGTCATAATCAAAAACACAAGTGGCCATAATAAAAAATTAACAAGTACCAATGAGGTAGTGGTAAAACTGGAACTCTCATTCACTGCTGGTGGGATTGTAAAACAAACAGCTATTTGGGAAAACAGATTTCAAGTTCTCCAAACAAATAAAAAGTCACCATATAACCCAGCAATTAACTTCATTCCTGATATATACCTGAGAGAGATGAAAATATGTATCTCCATAAAAACTTATACAAATGTTCATATCAACGTTATTTACAGTAGAAAAAAGTGGTAACAACTTAACTAATGAATGGGTAAACACAATGTAGGTTATCCAACGACAGAATATTATTTGACCATAAAAATGAAAAAATGTACCAATACGTACTACAATAAAGAGAATCTTTAAAACATGCTAACTGGCACAGTGGTAACACCTGTAGTCCTAGCTACTCAGGAGGCTAAGGTGGAGGGATCACCTGAGATCAGGAGTTCAAGGCTAGCCTGGGCAATATAACAAGATCCTGATTAAAGGAGGAAGGGAGGGGTGATCCAAGATGGCAGACTAGAGGGTAACTGCATCTCCAGTGGCTCCAGAACCCAGGATTCAAGAAGGGGAGGCACTGAGAGACTCGGACTAAAACAGAGCCACGGGGAGAGTCTCCCCCACCCGGTGAAGCTCGGCCCGGGCAGCAGGCCCTGATAGGGTGGCTTATTAGAGTAGGGCAGGGCAGCTAGAGTCTTCCCCAGGCAGCCCTGCGCACTCCCGTGGTGGGGTCCTCCCACACAGCCAGATTCTCCAGCTTCTCTGAGCAGGCCCCCCAGTGCGAGCCTTTCTGCACAGAACCAGCTCCAAGTCGCTGAGCCACCACGGCAAGCTCCGGCCCCCAGGTACCTTCAGGGACCAGGACAGGGCAGCCAGGGACTTCCCAAGCAGCCCGGCTCCCTCCAGCGGGAAGCGCCTTTCTAGGCTAGCTGCTTGGAGCAGACCGCCCAGTGAGAGCCTTTCTACACAGAGCCAGCCACAAGTCCCCAAGCCAGCGGAGAGCTCCGACCCACAAGCAGCCTCTGGGACCAGGGCAGGGCAGCCAAAGACCTCTCCAGGTGACCCTGCTCCCTCCGGCCGCAGGCTTTTTCCACGGGGCGATCCAAGATGGTGGACTAGAGGGTGACCGCATCTCCAGTTGCTCCAGAACCCAGGATTCAAGACGGGGAGGCATTGAGAGACTCGGACTAAAATAGAGCCAGGGGGTGAGTCTCCTCAACCCGGTGAAGCTTGGCCTGAGCGGCAGACCTGGATTCGAGCGGCTTATTAAAGTAGGGCAGGGCAGCTAGAGTCTTCCCCAGGCAGCCCTGCACACTCCAACGGTGGGCTCCTCCCACACGGCCAGCTTCTCGGAGCAGGCCCCCCAGTGAGAGCCTTTCCACACAGACCCAGCTCCGAGACCTGGAAACAGTAGCGGGCTAGGGGCAGCTTTCTTCAGAAGCACTGCATTATCAAGTTACTCCAAGACTTCAGGCTACTGAAGGCTGGGAGGTGACACACTGGAGATCTACATGGACACTATAAGCCAATAGAGGAAATCTGCAATATCACAGAGTCCCACTGACATCTGACCAATATGAGAAAACAAGGGGAGAAAATGTCCCAAACAAACCTACATACTATATCAATAAAACCCAATGACAGCACAGCAGAAGAAATGTCAGAAAGGGAGTTCAGAATGTACATAATTAAAATAATCAGGGAAGCAAACGAGGAGATGAAAGATGAAATGCAGGCATTGAAGGAGGAGATGAAAGAGCAAATGCAGTCATTAAACAATCGCACCAATCAACAATTAAAAGAGCAAATATGGGAAGAAAGAGATCATTTCAATAAAGAGTTAGAGATACTGAAAAAAAAAAAAACAAACAGAAATCCTTGAAATGAAGGAAACAATAAACCAAGTTAAAAACTCCATAGAAAGCATAACCAATAGGATAGAACACCTGGAAGACAGAACCTCAGATACTGAAGACAAAATACTTAATCTTGAAAACAAAGTTGACCAGAGAAGATGGTAAGAAAGTATGAACAGAATCTACAAGAATTATGGGATATCATGAAAAGGCCAAATTTAAGAATTATTGGGATTGAGGAAGGCTTAGAGAAACAAACCAAAGGAATGAACAATCTATTCAATGAAATAATATCAGAAAATTTCCCAAATCTGAAGAATGAAATGGAAAACCAAGTACAAGAGGCTTATAGGACTCCAAATATACAAAATTACAACAGACCTAAACCAAGGCATATTATTATGAAAATACCTAACATACAAAATAAAGACAGAATTTTAAAGGCCGCAAGAGAAAAGAATCAGATTACATTCAGGGGGAAACCAATAAGAATATCAGTAGATTTTTCAATCCAGACCCTAAAAGCCAGAAGGGCCTGGAACAACATTTACCAAGCCCTGAAAGAAAATGGATGCCAACCAAGAGTCTTATACCCAGCAAAACTTACTTTCAGATTTGACGATGAAATAAGATCCTTCCATGATAAACAAAAGCTAAAGGAATTTACAAAAGAAAGCCGGCATTACAGAACATTCTCAGCAAAATATTCCATGAGGAAGAGCTCAAAAACAATGTTGCAAATCAGCAATGGGAGGAACTAGCATAAAGGAATAGCCAAATAAAGGAGAAACCAAATCATGTCAAAAAACAAAAATGAGTCAAATGACTGGGAATAAAAATCATATCACAATAATAACCCTAAATGTTAACAGCCTGAACTCATCAATTAAAAGACATAGACTGGCAGATTGGATTAAAAAGAAAAATCCAACAATATGCTGCCTGCAAGAGACTCATCTCATACAAAAAGACACCCATAGACTAAAGGTGAAAGGATGGGAAAAAACATACCATGCACACGGACACAGCAAAAAAGCTGGAGTATCCATCCTCATTTCAGATAATGTGGACTTCAAGCCAAAACTAGTCAGAAGGGATAAAGAAGGACATTACATACTGCTTAAGGGAAGCATAAATCAGCAAGACATAACAATCATAAACATCTATGCCCCAAACAGTGGCTCATCCATGTACGTCAAACAAATCCTTCTCAATTCCAGAAATCAAATAGGCCACAAAACAATAATACTAGGCGATTTTAACACACCTCTCTCACCACTGGATAGATCTTCCAAACAAAAATTGAATAAAGAAACCATAGATCTCAATAACACAATCAACAATTTAGACTTAACGGACATACATAGAATATACCATCCAACAAAGAACGAATACACTTTCTTCTCAGCAGCACATGGATCCTTCTCTAAAATAGACCATGTTTTATGCCACAAAGCTACTGTTAGCAAATACAAGAAGATAGAAATACTACCTTGTACTCTATCAGATCATAATGGATTGAAATTAGAAATAAATGACAGAATAAAAAACAGAAACTTCTCCAATACCTGGAGATTAAATAATACACTATTATATGATGAATGGATAACAGAAGACATCAGGAGGGAAATTTAAAAATTCTTAGAAGTAAACGAGAAAAAGACACATCATATCAAAATCTCTGGGACACTATGAAAGCAGTACTTAGAGGAAGATTTATTTCACGGGGCGCATTCAACAAAAGAAGTAGAAATCAACAAACAACTTAACACTACAGCTCAAAGCCCTAGAAAAAGAAGAGCAGACCAACACCAAAAGTAGTAGAAGACAGGAAATAGTTAAAATCAGAGCCAAAATCAACCAATTGAAACAAAAGAAACAATCAGAAAAATTAGCAAAATAAATAGTTGGTTCTTTGAAAAAATAAACAAAATTGATAAACCCTTAGCCACGCTAACAAAGAGAAAGAGGGAGAAAACTCAAATTGCTAAAATTTGGAATGAACGAGGAAATATCACAACAGACACGAGTGAAATACAAAACATAATTAGAAGCTATTTTGAAAATCTATACTCTAACAAAACAGAAAACCTCGAAGACATCAACAAGTTTCTAGAGACATATGAATTACCTAAACTGAACAAGGAGGACATACACAACTTAAATAAATCAATTTCAAGCAATGAAATAGAAGAGGTCATCAAAAGCCTACCAACAAAGAAAAGTCCGGGACCAGATGGGTTCTCAGCTGAGTTCTACAAAACCTTTAAAGAGCTCATTCCAATACTCCCCAAAGTATTCCATGAAATAGAAGAGGAGGGAACCCTCCCAAACTCATTCTATGAAGCCAATAACACCCTGATACCTAAACCAGATAGAGACACATCGAGGAAAGAAAATTTCAGACCAATATCCTTAATGAACATCGACGCAAACATTCTCAACAAAATTTTAGCAAATCGCATACAAAAATATATTAAAAAGATAGTGCACCACGATCAGGTGGGTTTTATCCCAGAGATGCAAGGTTGGTTCAACATCCGAAAATCAATAAATGTCATTCACCATATCAACAGACTAAAAGTTAAGAATCACATGATTATTTCAATAGATGCAGAAAAAGCATTCGATAAAATACAGCATCCCTTCATGCTCAAAACACTAGAAAAAAGCGGGGTAGTGGGAACATTCTTTAACATTGTATAAAGAACTCAAAAAATTCTACACCAAGAATACAAATAATCCAATCAACAAATGGGCTAAGAAAATGAACAGACACTTCACGGAAGAAGATGTACAAGCAATCAACAGATATATGAAAAAATGTTCAACATCTCTAGTAATAAGGGAAATGCAAATCAAAACTACCCTAAGATTTCATCTCACCCCAATTTAGAATGGCAATTATCAAGAACACAAGCAACAATAGGTGTTGGTGAGAATGTGGGGAAAAAGGTACAGTCAGACATTGCTGGTGGGGTTGCAAATTGGTACAGCCACTCTGGAAAGCAGTATGGAGATTCCTCAGAAAGCTTGGAATGGAACCACCATTTGACCCAGCTATCCCACTCCTTGGCCTATTCCCAAAGGCCTTAAAATCAGCATACTACAGAGATATAGCCACATCAATGTTCATAGCTGCTCAATTCACCATAGTCAGATTGTGGAACCAACCTAGATGCCCTTCAGTTGATGAATGGATAAAGAAACTGTGGCATATATATACAATGGAATATTACTCTGCCACGAAAAATGATAAAATTATGGCATTTGCAGGCAAATGGATGAAATTGGAGAATATCATGTTAAGTGGGATAAGCCAATCTCAAAAAATTAAAGGACGAATGATCTCGCTGATAAGCGGATGAGGACATATAATGGGGGGTAGGAGGGGTTAGCCTTAAGGTTAGGGTTAGGTTTAGGGTTAGGGATAAGGAGGGTGGTAAGAATGGAGGAAGGAAGGATTGTATAGAGGGAAAAGAGGGGTGGGAGGGGTGGGGGGGAGGGAAAAAAATAACAGAATGAACCAGACAACATCGCCCTATGTAAATTTATGATTACACAAATGGTATGCCTTGACTCCATGTACAAATAGAGAAACAACATGTATCCCATTTGTTTAAATAATAAAAAAAAGGAGGAAGGGAGGGAAGGAGGGAGGAACAACCATTATGCTAAGTGAAAGAAGCCAACATAAAAGGTAATATATTATATGATATTATATGATAACATTTATATAAAATGTCCTGAATAGGTAAGTCTGTAAAGACAGAAAGTGGATTAGTGATTTCCAGGACTGGGGTATTGGGAGAATGGGGGAGTGAGGAGTGACTGCTAACAGGTATAAAATTTCTATTTTGGAGGGATGGAATTTCATATTGATGATGATTATACAACTTAGTAAATATATTAAAACCCACTAATTTGTATACTTTACTTTCAACACATGAATTTTATGGCTTGTGAATCCTATTAAAAAAAAAAAAAAAGGACTGCTAGGCAGCAGTGAGTTTAAACAACCTCTGTTTTGTTCTACAACTATTCAGAATGGAATGATGACTTTTCCAGCTGTAATAAGTCACATAAGTCAGGCTGTATGGGTTATGTGAGCAGGGCACCAGGAAGGCAAGAATGGCACCAAGGCAAAGGAATGACCAGCACGCTGCTGAGATGGTCATCTATAAAAGCCCAGGCTCTTTCAAAGCCCAACAATAAAAACAGAAACAATCCAATTATAAAACAGGCAAAAGACATGAACAGACATTTCACCAAAGAGGATATCTAGGTGGTAGATAAGCACATGAAAGGATGTTCAATATCATTAGCCATCAGGGAAAAGCAAATTAAAGCCAAGAGATATCACATACCTATCAGGATGACTAAGATAAAAAAGTGACAACACCAAAAGCTGGCAAGGGTATGAAGAAACTAGGTTACTCACATATGGCTGGTAGGATGTAAAATGGTACATACACACTGGGAAATCATTTGTAAACTAAGCATGGAACTACCATATATAACCTAGCAACTGCACTCCTGGACATATTGCCCAGAAAGATGAAAACCTGCGTTAACAAAAAACTTTCACACAGACAACAGTTTTATTCCTACTGAAAGCACAGACATCCTTGAACAGGTCATGGTTAAACAAAATGTTTCATACCACAGAATACTGCTCAGCAATCAAAAGAAACCACTAATACCAAGATGAATCTTTGAGAACTTTGCTAAGTAAAAACAAAAGGTTATATATGGTATGATTCATTTATACGACATTGTTAAAATGACAAAATTATAGAAGTGGATAATAGACTAGTGGTCGCCAGGTGTCAGGAGTGGAAAGGTGAGAGAGAGGAAGGTGACCGTGAGAAGGCAGGAGGAGGTGTGGTGGTGGCAATGTGCTATTTCTTGACTGTATCAATGGCCATATCTTTGGTTGTGATATGTACTATAGTTTTGCAAGATGTTACTACAGAGGGAAACTAGGTAAAAGGTATATAGGAACTCTGTAAGATTACTTACAACTGCAAATGAATCTACAATTATCTCAAAATCAAAAAGAGTAATTTATTTTTTTAAAAAATAGATCAGGTTGAGTGGGAGCCAAGTCAAATCAAAAACTGATGTGTGGGTTATAATAACTACTGTGAGTTTTTAAAAATATATGTAGAGTAAGGAAATTCTGGAACACAAAGTCTCTTAATAATAAGTGGTAATTCAAAATAACTTCTACCTTATTGAAATGGCTCAGAACTGCAAATAACTAACCATTTCCAGAGGATTTATTCCCAAACACTGTGACGGTATATATATGCCTTAAACACCACATTCATGAGATCTGAAACCCATCAAAATCCAGACCCTACTGATGCAGGTTGTGCCTTCTCACTGAGAGACTCATTCTGTTTAAGAACACTATCATTAAAAAGGATGGGACTGATATTTATTTAAGTTAAAAAAAAAAAAAAAAAGGAATGAAGGCCAGCTACACCAAAGAAGTTAGCAAAACTGGCTCCAAAGGCAGACTCACCTGAATGTGAATCCTACCCCACCAACTACTACCATATGACCACAGGCCAGACAAGTGGCTCTGTGAGCCTGGGCTTCCATGTGTATTGTAAGATTCAAAGAGATCACACATACACATACCCTAACTGTGCTTCAGTAAAAAACCAATAAAAGTTAGCCATCATAGGTAGAGCATCTCTTATCTGAAATGCTTGTGGTTTCAGATTTCAGAGTGTTTTAGATTTTGGAGTATGTGTATAGACTTTACCAGTTGGACATCCTTAATCAAGAAATCTGAAATCCCAAATGCTCCAAAATCTTTTTTGAACATGTCAGCACCTAAAAAGTTTCAGATTTTAGGTCTTCAGATTACAGATGCTCAACCTGTATTAGTAATAAAAATAGGCTATAATAATTAACTCATATAGTTGAGCCTTATCTGAATGGAAGGAATCACCTCAACAATATTCCCAATATCCTACCCAAACTTTACTTCAACATACCTAATGATAGGTAGCTCACTACTTTTCTTTCTTTTCGTCCTTTCTTTCTTTCTTTTTTTTTTTTTTTTTTTTTGGTTATTGATGGACCTTTATTTTATTCATTTATTTTTATGTGGTTCTAAGAATTGAACCAGTGCCTCCCGCATATGAAGCAAGGGATCTACTGCTAAGCCACAACCCCAGCCTACCTCACTACTTTTCAGAGCAACCAATTCCAATGTCAGGCAGCTACAATAGCTAGAAAGTTGTTCCTTCTATGATTGTCCCAATCCTTTTCTTTAATTTTCAAACATTAGTCTTGATTCTGCCTTTTCAAGCTTTGAATATCAGGCCCCTCTCCCACACAGTATGTCACTTATGTGACACCTTTCCTTATCATCTGGCACCTTTGGAAACTAATCTTCAGTCTGCTTCCTTCTCATCATGTAACCCAGGACACATTTCCCTCAGCCTGTTTCTTTATCTTAAAAGTTACGGTTTCACGTCAAATAATCTGAGTTTTTCCCCAAAGGTAAGAACTATGATTTTACTCATGTCTTTGCCTAGTTGCTCTTATTCATCCTTCCATGACTGTTTTCAGTCCCCT
The DNA here is from genome assembly GCF_902686455.1 of Sciurus vulgaris. NCBI lineage: Eukaryota > Metazoa > Chordata > Mammalia > Rodentia > Sciuridae > Sciurus > Sciurus vulgaris. Next base: position 93,196,082 of record NC_136462.1, read on the forward strand.
AATCTCCTTGCTGCCTTCCTCTGAAGGGTGTTGGTTAACACTCTTCTTAAAATTTGATGCCTAGAATAGAACGCAAAACTCATGTTTTGGCATCAACAGTCGAATGTATTACAAATCTCTTCCTTCCCTATTTAATACAATTTAATATAAACATTTGGGGCTAATGTTTTAACATCTTTCTTTATGGTGAGCTTATAGTTAACTAAAACCTCCGGATCTTTTCACATAAAATGTGATCTTCTCTATATTATATATCCAGAGTTGATTTTTGGAACCTCAGTTCAGGATTTTATATTTTTTCTAACGTTTAGTGTCTTCATTTAGCTATGCTCCATCATTTCATATTATGAAGCTACATTTGAATCTTAAGTTACTCATTGTATTAACCAAGGTTAATTGACTGCATTAAGAATTATGAAAACATTTTTTAAATCTTTAATATTCCACTAGATATACAAGATGATTTAATGCAAAAACTGCATCCTTACCGTTAAATTAATGCTGAGTTTTTTTAATTTTTAAGATTTTATTAAGAGATCTAATTGTACAAACAGAATAGATGTTTTGGACCTGCTGATATCATCACTGTTCTTTTAAAAATTCTAAAACCTAACAGTTCTAAGTGTGATATATATCAGCAAAAACAGAGCAGGGTATGCCTCTCAGTGTGTTGGGACTGCCTGACACAAACAGCCCACTCCACACAACCCTGCAAATTCTTGCACCATCTTGCTGCTTACCATAATAGTGACCAAATGATTCTCCTTTGTTAATTAAAAGATTTAAAAACACAACTATGCCATGCCACCTTTCCCTCTCAGGGTGAAAAAACTAAAGATTGCTAATTCTGGAAATTTGCTGTTACAGACATTTACATATTTTAAAAAACAGCTCTGGGTGTTTTTGCTTTTGTAGGACATCAGAATTACTATGCAGTACTCTTTTATGTCATATTAATGTCCATTCAAGGACTGTGTTCAGGTTGAAAGTTCATTCCTCTAACTGGATTATGATTCTAGATAGTAGATACTGTCTCCTTCACAGATACAAGTGTCCAAATTTTTGCTAGCAAAAAACTTCCCATGTTTTCAATTTATCCATAAGTTATACCTTAATAAAAAATTTAAAATTAAAAAATAGAGTTTTTGTTTTAGGTAAATCTGAGGATTCCTCTCCCCATTGAATGAATTCTTCATGTTTGCCTGACCCAGAGGTTAGAATTCCACTTATTGATCCTTCTAGAAACTCTGCATACAAAAAATGTGTACAAAAACAAAAATAATATTCTGCCAAAACATCTCAAAGTTTATCAGTAATATTACTACAGTGATAGGTATTTGAATATAATTATTGTCCATGAATTATGTAGTAAAGGAATTCACATATTGATTTGAAGATTTACTGGTAAATGGATAAGGACTTATGATTTTTATTTTATTTCTTAATAATAAAATTTTATTAGCCATCTATTGCCATGCTTGAATCTTGCTTATTTTGCTTAACATGATGCTCTCAAATTCCATCCGTTCCTAGAATTTATTTCAAAGAGATTATTTGCTACACAACCTAAAGGTCAGATTTTTTTTTTCTGAGTTGGAATTATGGTACTAACCAATCAAGATTTTCCCATGTTGTTTAGAAGTCCTGGTTGGCTCTGATCAACAAAAATAGGAAACAAATGAATTGTTACTTAATCAATGCAGAATAGTAAATCTTTCAAAATATGGAGACTAAGTGGGAAACAAATAATTAAAAAGATTTTTGGCAGGGGAAAAAATGGAAATCATAGAGCTAGATCACCAAATTATTCTTTCAGCTTAAATTTACTGTGTATTTATCTGTGCCAGGTTCTCCATAAGGTCTTTTTTTTTTTAATTGTAAACAAATGGGATACATGTTGTTTCTCTGTTTGTACATGGCGTAAAGGCATACCACTTGTGTAATCATAAATTTACATAGAGTAATGTTGTTTGATTCATTCTGTTATTTTTTCCCTTCCCCCCACCCCTACCACCCCTCTTTACCCTCTATACAGTACTTCCTTCCTCCATACTTGCCCCCCTCCCTAACCCTAACTCTAACCCTAACACTAACCCTTCCCTCCCCCCCATTATGTGTCATCCTCCACTTATTAGCGAAATCATTCGTCCTTTGGCTTTTTGAGATTGGCTTATCTAACTTAGCATGATATTCTCCAATTTCATCCATTTGCCTGCAAATGCCATAATTTTATCATTCTTTATGGCTGAGTAATATTCCATTGTATATATATACCACAGTTTCTTTATCCACTCATCAATTGAAGGACATCTAGGTTGGTTCCACAGTCTGGCTATTGTGAATTGAGCAGCTATGAACATTGATGTGGCTGTATCTCTGTAGTATGCTGATTTTAAGTCCTTTGGGTATAGGCCAAGGAGTGGGATAGCTGGGTCAAATGGAGGGTCCATTCCAAGTTTTCTAAGGAATCTCCACACTGCTTTCCAGAGTGCCTGCACTAATTTGCAGCCCCACCAGCAATGTATAAGTGTACCTTTCTCCCCACATCCTCGCCAACACCTGTTGTTGCTCGTATTCTTGATAATCGCCATTCTAATTGGGGTGAGATGGAATCTTAGGGTGGTTTTGATTTGCATTTCTCTTATTACTAGAGATGTTGAACATTTTTCCATATGTTTGTTGATTGCTTGTAGATCTTCTTCTGTGAAGTGTCTATTCATTTCCTTAGCCCATTTGTCCACTGGATTATTTGACTTCTTGGAGTAGAGTTTTTTGAGTTCTTTATTGATTCTGGAGATTAGCGCTCTATCTGAAGTATGATTGGCAAAGATATTCTCCCACTCTGTAGGCTCTTTCTTCGCATTGCTGATAGTTTCCTTTGCTGAGAGAAAGCTTTTTAGTTTGAATCTATCCCAGTGGTTGATTCTAGCTTTCATTTCTTGTGCTATGGGAGTCCTGTTAAGGAAGTCTGATCCTACACCAACAAGGTGAAGATTTGGACCTACTTTTTCTTCTATAATCTGCAGGGTCTCTGGTCTGATTCCGAGGTCCTTAATCCATTTTGAGTTTAGTTTCGTGCATGGTGAGAGATATGGGTTTAGTTTCATTCTGTTGCATATGGATTTCCAATTCTCCCAGCACCATTTGTTGAAGAGGCTATCTTTTCTCCATTGCATATTTTTGGCACCTTTGTCTAGTATGAGAAAATTGTATTTATTTGGGTTTGTGTCTGTGTCCTCTATTCTGTACCATTGATCTACCTTTCTATTTTGGTACCAATACCATGCCGTTTTTGTTACTATTGCTTTGTAGTAATAGTAACAGGAAATCAATAAACGTAATTCACCATATTAATAGACTTAAAGTCAAGAATCACATGATTATTTCAATAGATGCAGAAAAAGCATTTGATAAAATACAGCACCCCTTCATGCTCAAAACACTAGAAAAAATAGGGATAGTGGGAACATTCCTTAACATTGTAAAGGCCATTTATGCTAAGCCCATGGCTAATATCATTCTAAATGGTGAAAAACTGAAAGCATTCCCCCTAAAAACTGGAACAAGGCAGGGATGCCCTCTTTCACCACTTCTATTCAACATCGTTCTTGAGACTCTGGCCAGAGCAATTAGACAAACCAAAGAAATTAAAGAGATACGAATTGGAAAAGAAGAACTCAAACTATCCCTGTTCGCTGATGACATGATTATATATTTAGAGGAACCTGGAAATTCCACCAGAAAACTCTTAGAACTCATAAGTGAATTCAGTAAAGTAGCAGGTTACAAGATCAATGCCCATAAATCCAATGCATTTTTATACATAAGTGATGAATCTTCAGAAAGAGAAATTAGGAAAACTACCCCATTCACAATAGCCTCGAAAAAAATAAAATACTTGGAATCCATCTCACAAAAGAGGTGAAAGACCTCTACAATGAGAACTATACAACACTAAAGAAAGAAATTAAAGAAAACCTTAGAAGATGGAAAGATCTCCATGTTCTTGGATAGGAAGAATTAATATTGTCAAAATGGCCATACTACCTAAAGTGCTATACAAATTCAATGCAATTCCAATTAAAATCCCAATGACGTACCTTACAGAAATAGAGCAAGCAATTATGAAATTCATCTGGAAGAATAAGAAACCCAGAATAGCTAAAGCAATCCTTAGCAGGAAGAGTGAAACAGGGGGTATTGCAATACCAGATCTTCAACTCCATAAGGTCTTAGGATCACAGAATGCCATTGAGAAGTCCACAGCCACAGTCCAATCCAGGGGATGACCTCTTTGGTACTTTCTAGCTGCAGTATGGAAGGTCTACTTATTTGTTAGTGGAGAAGCTGGTCAACGTAAGAAAAATTTAAAGCTTCATCAGAAAGGGCACACACAATACCTTCCGCCTGCATTTCATACTCCTGCCTGCTTGTCTTAATGACGTCAGCTATTGTGTCATGGTCATGCTTTTCCTTGGTCTACATTTCAGAGCTACAGTGCTTACATCCTAAGCACCAAGGAAAGAGAGTGCTGGGTCCCTCTGAGTGGAGGTTGAAGCCAGGGCTGGGAACAAGGGTGACAGCCATCACAGAGCCTTTCTCTGCCTGGGCCAGATCTTCATACAAGTTACTCCTGAGAGAAAAGAAGTCTTTGGCTCTGCATAGTATAGAATAGATATTTGTTTCTTCCTTTTACATAGTAGATGGCTTTAAAAAAAATCATACAGACCCTGGAGGGTTTCTAGACACGCTGGTTTAATACAGTGCCATCACAAATAGATCCATCTTCTCATGGCTCGGAGACTAGTTATTTTTAAGTACTGGATGGGAAATGAAGTCTTAAACAAGTAGACCTCAACTGCAAATTCTACAGTGGTGCCAATTTTAATGGAAAATAAACAAGCTGTTTCCACCAAGATGCTGCTTAACCCTTGAGTGGTCATAGTTAACTAAATATATTAAAGGAGAATATGATTCTTAAGCTTCTATCATTTTTTAAAAAGTGTGTTTACTTTCTTACTTTAATTAAATCCTATCTCAACCTTTTTTACATTTATAATAAAACATACCCCACTACAAATGCTCAGATGATGGGGTAACTGTAGAACACCATACCCTTATTTTAGACAGTATGTTCCTTTTACTTAGTGTTATCATTTGGATCTGGAACATATCCCAAAGGATCATGTGTTGAAGGCCTGGTCCCTAATGTAGCACTGTTCAGAGGTAGGACCTTCAGGAAAGTAAATGGATCACAAGGGCTCTACTGTCATCAGTGGATTACTCCATTGATGGATTCATAGCTTGATGGCATTATTGGGAGGTGGTGGAAACTCAGAGGTGGGGCAGTGATGGAGGAAGTAGGTCACTGTGGGTGTGCTCTGGAAGGATATATTCTGGCTGCCATGAGATGAGCAGCTTTCTTTTGCCACGCCCTTCCAGCCATGATGTTTCTGCCTCACCACAGGCCCAGAAACAATGGAGTCAGTCAACCATGGACTGAAACCTCTGAAACCATCAGACAAAAGCAATCTTTCCTCTAAGTTGTTTTTCTAAGCTATTTTGTCACAGTATTGAAAAGCTGACTAACATACTTAGGTTCCAGCATATCAAAGACAACAAATGTGTATGTATCCACAGAAGCATCCTGGGTTGTCTCCCATGCTTGTCCTCTATTGGACCCATTTCTCCTAGAGATGTTTCACATAGGAAGGAATGGTCTAACTCAAAAACAAAACAAAAAAACTATCCAAATTCAATTATTCACTCCCCCTGATGTGAGAGCAGGAACTTGTGAAAGCACAAGTCCTGACAGGCAGAGGGAAACACTCAAACAAATGAAAAACTCTATGAACAAATACAGATGTTTCCTGGTCTCTGGGCTTAAAATGATCCCTCTTTCAGTTATCTCTCAGCCTGAGAGGTCCAGAAATGGGTATCCCAGAGTGGGTGATCTACAGTTGTCATCATGAATCTCAGTTCAGTCATCACATGTTCTCTTAGAAACGCCATATTCATCTGCTTGGATTTGCCCTTGGATATAGATGGCAGCAGCAGGGAAATATTGTGATGTCTGAAATCACAACACTCTTGCCCTGATACATTCCCCAGAAAACACTTTTTTTGCTCACTCTCTTGCAACATTTTTCCTAGGGAGGCCTGAAAGACAAGGATGACTGGTTATGGCCCATTATGTCAATGGATAACTGAATACAATTTAGGGGTAAACTCTCATTCCCTGCCATGGCTTGAAGGTCATGTACATCAGAGAAACTACCCTCACCTAAACATAAAGGTGTTATTTTCCCTTTTATTTTCATTAAATTCTCATAGTATACTACTTTGAAATAATAAATATTACTAGAGTGGCTTGAGGTTTTGTTTGGAGGGAAAAATCATTACAAAGAGATGGTCATTTCTTTAAAATATTCTTAAATACATAGGAGAAATGTTCAATGCACTAAAGGACAAAAATAGGAATTGAAACTAGAAGAGGTTACAGAAAGAAAGTATGATACCTTTTTGATGTATAAAATTGTTAAAGTTTAGAAAGGTAATACAATATTCAGAACTTTCTTATATTAGGCATTTGGGGGCATATATATTTTCATATATTGGGCATATATGAAATCTTTACAATGCTAATAACCTCTGACTCAGTAATTCTACTTATTGGCATTTCTTTTAAAGACATTATAAAATACATACTCAAAATTTATAAATATAACTGTGCATCTCAAAAGTATTCACAATAGAGTAAATGTTTTTTAATAATACCTAATTGTCCAACAAAAGGTTCTGGTTAAATAATTTGTGGCAGGCCCATGAAAGAATGCTATGCAGTCTTTTTTTTTTTTTTTTTTTTTAATTAAACCAGGGATTGAACCCAGGGGCACTTAACCACTGCGTCATATCCCCAACACTTTTTATTTTGAGTCAGGGTCTCGCTAAGTTGCTTAGGGCCTTGCTAAGTTGCTACAGCTGGTCTTGAACTTGCAATCCTCCTGCCTCAGCCACCAAACCCCTGGGATTACAGGCATATGCCACTATGCCAAGCTGCAGCCAATTTTTAAAAAGAACAGAGTCTACTCCACCACAAATCTTTACTTAGCAGTTAATGTATATAAGACAAATTTATGTGTATATACTCAAATACATATACAAATGAAAAAGACTACAAAGTAATATACCAATAATGTTAATGACTATCTGAAATGGTAGAATATGGGTAATTAAATTTTTCTTCTTGGATTCAGGATACAGCTCAAGTCCTCAGCTTCACTCCCTAGTGCCTTGAAAAAAATTTTTTTATTTTGGTTATTTCTTAATTTTTCTATTAGAATACATATCACTCTTATATACAAAAGAAACCATTGGTAATAGTAATAATCTCCATATTTAATGAGTACTCATATTGTGCCAGATTGAACAAATGAGCCCTATTCAAAAATTATCTTATTCAATATTCACCATATTCTTATGAGACTACTTACTCTGATTATCCACATTTTCAAACTGCACTAGTGCAAGGTTGGGACTTGAATACAGATCTAATTTTGAAGTTTGTGCTCTTGACCACTCTTAACCACTAAGCTACCACATTTTTCTAAGTTATTTTCCTGGAACCAAGTTTTCTAAGAACCACTATCACATCCAGGAGTCTCATCTGGAAAGAGAAAAGTAGCAAATAAAGAGTTTGGAATTACTCTGTGCTAAAAGAACAAAGAATCCTTTATGACTCCACTTAAGGATACAATTTTGGCAGCCTGCTCTTTCCATAAGCCCATGACAAGATAGATACGTACGTACTGTCTAAATTCATCAAGAAATCTCTAGATTTTTAAAGTGTTTATGCACATAGTTCTCTTCCAGTCCCACATGCTACTTGATGCTAAATAAATGGTACCTGATGGCAATGATGAAAAAGCGAACTTCAGCAACACAAACCTTAGTGTACTTGAGTTTTGCTAAAATAAAAGTTTGGCTTCATGCAGTAACAGCTCAGTGCTCAGCCTGTCTCTAAGACCTCTGACTCTTAGAAAAGAACATATTTTCACACTGATGAACCAAACATTCTCACACACTTAAAATATATCTATTAAGGACTATCACATATATTCTCAAGGAGGTATTCATGTCTTTAAAAAGTCTACATATTGATAGCTCAATGAGTGTTTCTAAAAATATTCTTTTAAAATACATTCATGTAAAGTATTTAAACTTATGTCCTTTCATTAAAACACAAAGCATTCTATGTTTCTTGTGATGGTTTCATGGCTGCATAGCATGGTAAACAATTTCTCATTAATTTTGCTTTTTTCTACTGATTTTATGTTAAACTGGGTAAACCAAGTGGGGAGACCATCAACTATTTTGCAATGATCACTACTTTAAGTGAAAAATTCAAATGACCCAATTGGGCTTCATAGATAACAACCTGTCTTAAATATATCAACTAGATAGCAGCTATACATCCATATACTTGGAACTCACTGAAAACTAATTGGGTGAAAAGGATATGGCTGCTCCCTTTTATGAGCAAATAATATTCCATAGCATATTGATGACTAACTTTGAGAGAAAGCTGGCAAGATCTAAACATCCATAGCAAACTCTACAAAGATTCAGTTATCTAATGGTAAGATATGTGATAGGTCAGGCTTTAACTCTATCTACTGGAAAACTATATCAGAATCAATACTAATGTTATGTATAACTAAAAAGAACAAAAATATACATAAAAACACAATAAACTTCTCACCTTTTAACCAAAATTATTAAAAGGAATCATATTAAAAAGTGACCATCACTACCAAATTTGGAAAACATCTTTCCTTTGAATAGATAAGGGAGAAAAGTAAGTGAAGGGATGTATTAAGTTACTAAGTCAAAAAAATTCCTTTCAATACTGCTTGTTATCAGATAGGAAAAAAACACAATTTTTTTATATTTAAGATTTCATTAAAAATAATCATTAATGGACTGGAGTTGTGGCGCAGTAGTAGACTGCTCACCTAGTACGTGTGAAGCACTGGGTTCAATCCTCAGCACAACATAAAAAATAAATTAATTAATTAAATAAAGGTGTTGTGTCCACCTACAACTAAATTTTTTTTTAATTATTAAATATCTGCTAGGGAAAGCAACTTGCTGCTTCATGGAAATAACTTTCATGAAGTTGCTCAAAGCTATCATGATTTGCACATCCTTAAACAATAAAAGGTCCCTCAGGATTTGAGTTGTTTTTCATAGCTTGCAAATTACATCTACATTGTGATGGTATAACCCTTCCCTACCATCCCAAGTTTATCCATTTGTAAAGCAAAACTTAAGATGATTTAAAGTATGGGGGTAGGATGGAGGATTAATTTAAATTCTCAGGGTAAATGGATATTCCCCAATAAAATTTTTAAAAGTCATAAGGCATGTAAACTGCCTTTTTAAAAAATGTGCTTTTTATTTTTCCCTAGAGTAGTATCTTTTATAAATCCCATATTTTATTTCATATGGATTTAAAGAATACCATGTAGCCCTATACTGGCTTAAATTGTCAGACTCTGCTTTTTATCCCAAACTCAGATGAGCTAGAGAGAATTATCTCAAAAGGAGTTTTTTCTATTAAAATGTCATAGAAGACTTCTTATAATGTATTTTAAAGACCACAGCAAAAGTACGTTGCTGTCATAAAATTCATATAGCATCTCAAGGAACCTCAAATAACCAAAACAACCTTGAAAAACAACAAAGTTGGGGTTAAACACTTCCTGACTTCAAAACTTATTACAAAGCTACAGTAATAAAAACAGTGTGGAACTGGTATAAAGCCATCTAGACCTGTGGAATATAATAGTGAGCTTCACCCTCACATTTTTGGTCATATGATTTTCAACAAGGGTGCCAACACTATTTAATGGGTAAAAAGGCAGTCTTCTCAACAGTGTTGGGATATCCATGTGCAAATGAATGAATTTGGATGCTTTTGTTACACTATATACAAAAATTAAGTCCAAATGGGTCAAAGACCTAAAACTAAGAGCTAAAACTACAAAATGCTTAGAAGAAAACTTAATTGAAAAAGCTTTGTGACACTCAACTGGGCAGTGATATCTTGGACATGACCCTAAAAGCACAGAGAACAAAAGCAAAAAATTGATAAATTGAACTTCATCCAAACTAACAACTGCTGTGTATCAAAGGACATTATCAACCGAATGAAAGGCAACCCATGGAAAGGAAGAAAATATTTGCAAATCACATATCCAATAATCAGTTAATATCCAAAATATATAAAGAACTTCTACAACTCAACAACAAACGACCCAATTAAAAAATGGGCAAAAGACTTAAACAGACATTTCTCCAAAGATAAACAGATGGCTAATATAATAAGTATATTAAAAGATATCCAAAATCACTAGTCAATGGGGAAATACAAATTAAAACTATAATTAGAGACCACTCCACACCCACTTGAATGACTATTATGAAATATATGTATAACAAATGTTGGCAAGGATGTGGAGAAACTGTGACCTTTGTGAATTGCTGATGGGAACGATGCTGCCACTGTAGAAAATGGTATGACAGGTCCTCAAAATATTAAACACAGCCAGGCATGGTAGCATATGCCTGTAATCCCAATGACTGGAGAGGCTAAGAAGGAGGATTCCCTGCTCAAGAATAATCTCAACAACTTGGCAAGATCCTGTCTCAAAATAAAATAAAAAGGGCTAGAGATGTAGATCAGTGGTAAAGCACACCTGGGTTCAATTCCCAACCACAAAACAAACAAACAAAAAAATGAAATAGAATTAGCATGATTTAGAAATTTTACTTCTGAATATATTCCCAAAAGAACTGAAAGCGGGGACTTGAACAGACACAGGTATACCCATGTTCACAGCATCATTATTCACAATAGTCAAATTGTGGAAACAATTCAGATATTCACTGATGGATGAAAGGATTAAGGGGAAAAAAACATGGTCCATATATACAATATATGGCCTCAAAAAAAAAAAAAAAGGAAATGGAATATTTTTCAGCCTTAAAAAGGAAGAAAATTCTAACACATGGTTGACCCTTGACAATATCATGCTAGGTAAAGTAAGACACAAATAGACAAATATTGTCTAATATTACTTAAGAGGAAGCTAAGGTGGTTGAATTCAGAAACAGAAAATAACATGGAGAGGGCTGGGGGTATGGCTCTGTGGTTAAGTGCTTACTTGGCATGCATGAGTCCCTGAGTTCAATTTCAGCACCACAGAAGAAAAAAAGGAGAGTTATTATTTAATGGATACAGTTTCAGTGAGAATGAAAACTTCTAGGAATAGATGGTAATAATGTTACTATAACAATGCAAACATACTTCATGTATATACCCAAAGATAGCTAAAATACTAAAATTAATGTTATATTTATTTTACTGAAATTTTAAAACTTTTAAAGCATGTCACTGAGGTCACAAGTAAAGGAATAACAAAAATAAAATTTCATATCACTCTTATTTAGAATATTTTGTCTGAATTTCTAAATTTTCAAATGAAGAATTTGCATATATATTATCTTCCAAAATTTGACAGTTCAGTTTTAAGGAGTTTCTCCTCTTCATGAAGGTCTTATATAGAAATGTTTTGTATATGTAATAAATACTATTTCCCATATATTCCTAAAATAACTAAATTCTGCATTTGCAACCCAAATAAATGATAGCTTTCAAGAAACACTGTATGTGTGTGTGTGTGTGTGCGCGCGCGCGCACAGCTTGTTCAGGGCATACCTAAATTTCTACCTCTATCTTTGAAGGAATCAGAAACTGAAAGTTTACATTTCTTTCTCTGCTCAAAAGTTGATGGGAGAACTGGGGGTATAGCTCAGTGACAGAGCTATTGCCTAGGATGTGTGAGGTCCTCGGTTTAATCCTCAGCACTCCCAATAAAGAGTTTACAGGAAAGGTACAACAAGGACTTAACTATTTGGGGTTCAAGAGAAAAGATGGGACTAGCGACAGATATTTAGAAATCTTCTGATCTTTGTAAGGAGACTACTGAGACGAGCAGGATCACGGAGCAGCAACCTCTCTGCTGCCCTGACTTTTTAAGAAATCTCAATGAACTATTTGTGAAGAATCACTGATCCTGCCTGCAAGGTTTTTGCATGGCAAAGACATCGATCAGTGTTAAGTGAAGACCACATTTCATATACGATCTTGACTTTTTTTTGTCTTACATTATATTTTTTATGTTATAATCATGGTACTGGGAAAGGTGAAGAGTTTGACAATAAGCTTTGACTGTCTTAATGACAGCAATGTCCCTGTGTATTCTAGTAGAGATACTGTCTCAGGAAGGGTGAATTTAGAAGTTACTGGAGAAATCAGAGTAAAATCTCTTTTTTTTTTTTTTTTTTTTTTTTTTGCAGTGCTGGGGATCGAACCCAGGGCCTTGTGCAGTAAAATCTCTTAAAATTCATGCAAGAGGACATGTGAAAGTACGCTGGACTGAATCTAGAAACGCCAGCTCCAATACTGCCTATACACAGAATTACACTGAAGAAGTTGAATATTTCAACCATAAAGACATCCTAATTGGGCACGAAAGAGATGATGATAATTCCGAAGAAGGCTTCAATACTATTCATTCAGGAAAGCATGAATATGTATTCAGCTTCAGGCTTCCACAGACACCACTTGCTACCTCATTCAAAGGCCGACAAGGCAGTGTGTGCTATTGGGTGAAAGCCGAATTGCACAGGCCTTGGCTTCCACCAGTAAAATTAAAGAAGGAATTTACAGTCTTTGAGCATATAGATATCAACACTCCTTCATTACTGTCACCCCAAGCAGGCACAAAAGAAAAGACTCTCTGTTGATGGTTCTGTACCTCAGGCCCAATATCCTTAAGTGCCAAAATTGAAAGGAAGGGCTATACCCCAGGTGAATCAATTCAGATATTTGCTGAGATTGAGAACTGCTCTTCCCGAATGGTGGTGCCAAAGGCAGCCATTTACCAAACACAGGCCTTCTATGCCAAAGGGAAAATGAAGGAAGTGAAACAGCTTGTGGCTAACTTGCGTGGGGAATCCCTTCCTGAAAGACCTAAAGCACCACCCAGTTATGCAGAAGTGGTAACAGAGGAACAAAGACAGAACAATCTTGCACCGGTGAGTGCTTGTGATGACTTTGAGAGAGCACTTCAAGGACCACTGTTTGCATATATCCAGGAGTTTCGGTTCTTGCCTCCACCTCTTTATTCAGAGATTGATCCAAATCCTGATCAATCTTCAGATGATAAACCATCCTGCCCCTCTCGTTGAAGGAATACTTGGTTGAATCAAGTTGATGTGGGTTCCGAACTGTATCTCTTCCGGCTGAGGACAGAGAAGTATCTTGGAGACACGTTTTCAGAGGAAGTGGAATTGCTTTTGCCCAGAAAAATGGCAAATATTTGAAACAACAAGTGATCATGCTTTAGAAGCCTACAGCAACAATCTGAGACTGCTCCAATATGCTTGAAGATCTAAGCTTTTCTTCTTTAAAACTGGCACATATAAAGAGCAGTCTTCTTAGCCTATGGTCATATGTGTCAAGACACCATCTTATAAGAGGGATGATTTCCTTCTTTTGATTTGAAAATTTGCACATGCTCAATGCTTACATTGTGCGGTTCAATGTCACTACAGTTTTTTTTTTTTTTTTTTTTTCATTTCAGCCAGACTCTTGATACTCTTTTAAAACTTGTTGTGCTCAGCACAACAAGGAACAAAAGAAAGCTTTGAAAAAACTTTAACATGAAAAAAACGCATTGACTTTTTTTTATTTAATATTGCCTGGACTTTACCTGCATATGCACATGTTCAGAATTGTCCTACTAGGCTGACCATGTATCACCTCTTCAGCTTGGATCCTATTGTGGATTTATTTACAAACATCAAATGCCTTCAAGCCAATCCTTTTTGCTGTATGTTTTGCAGCCTACTATAGTAGATATGCAACAGATATGCGGGGAAAAGGAGATAAGAGGAGGAAGCTAATAAGAGACCTTGTCAAGATTGTATAACTTCTTGGTTTCTTTTGAGAATTTGTTGCCTTTCTACTATAAGAGCAAAGCAGCATTTTGTTACTGACTGCCTAAAATCACTTAATCTCAGGTGAACGCATCACTTGCCAAACTGTTGGAATGCTATTTGTGTTTTGTTGCACTGTTGAGTTTTTTTTGTTGTTGTTGTTTATTTGGTTGGCTTTTTGGAGAGGGAAATTTGGAAACGGGACATACACAAAAGTGATAACCCACCCACATCCCCTTTTAGTCATTACATACAAGAAGAAACTAGCAGAGCTAAGAATGGAGTATAGAAAGGTAGTATGGCAGGCACCAACAAAGAGTTAAGGGCTGTTGCTCTTAAAAATTATTATTTTTATTATTATTTTAAAACTGGTGGAAGTTTTCCAGTCACTGAGGAAAGGAGGGAAAAGTGCATTTATTTTTATACAGAGTTATTTACTCCAAAATACATATGTTGGAAATCATTTTTGCTGATGCAAAGTATTTTAATGAGGATATATGTGTGTGTGTGTATACATATATATATATAAACATGATACATATATATGTGTGTGTGTGTGTGTGTGTGTGTGTGTGTGTGTGTGTGTGTGTGTGTGTGTGGTTATGACTAGAGCTCAATTTATACATTTGCTATCCTGGTCAAGTTCACAGTATAAAAACCCAAGTTTATTCCAAAAGTATATAACTTCACAATTAAAGACACTAGAATGTTTGTTGGGATGACTTTCCCCCCCCCCATTATCAAAAGAACAATTTGCTAAGTGTAAAAAGTCATTCTGAGTATAGAGAGATGAAAGAACAATCCCATCAGTAAATTGTAGTTTTTTCTTTTTTAAGTAATTCACAGTTGGATCATAAAATATACCAGCATTCATGATAACATTTAAAACTATACTGAGGTTCTAGTGTACTTAATTTTTTTAAGAAGAAATTCAGCTGTGATATTTTTATGAAAATCAGCATCTCATGTTGCAACATACGTGTGAAATGGGTATATCTATCACCATTTAATCCCACAGTTAATAAAGTGACTGAAAATAATAGTAACTCTGGCTTGGTACTTGGTTAAATACTGTCTTAAAGCTTCATACAAAACAAATAGGCTTTTCCATAAGTGGCCTTTAAGAAAACATGGAAGACAATTTATGTTTGAAATAATGCTGACAGGGTGAAGAAAAGCCCAGTGTAAAAATGAATCACGTTTTAAGTGATTCAGTTAAAAGGGTTTGTTTGGGCTCCCGTAGCAAACAAATACTAGATGATAAGGAAATGGGGGTGAAATATTTTTTACTGTTGTTAAATTGTGAGTGTCCCCCTCAAAAGAAGCTAGTGGAATATTTGGCATAAAGGGCATTTGGTGGTTTTATTTTCGTTTGGGGGGAGGGGGTTGTCAGAAAAATCCCTTTTCTTTTCTTATGTCTGACTAGGGAACAATTGTTGATATGCATAGCATTGGAATACTTATGACCACATACTCACAAACAACACAAGAAGCAAGAATGACCAATATTGTGATAATTGGCATGGGATCACAAAATGTGATAAAATTTTAAGTTTATAAAGCTTTATCAAATAAAGTTTTATTTTTCCCATTTAAGATTTTTTTCACTCTCATTTAGAGGCATTCTTTTTTTTTTTTTTTTTTTTCCTAAATATTGGTCAATTCCTAACACAAGATGTGAGGTTCACAGTTGTATTTCAGTATTCAAGATAGATTCCTGATTTTTCAATTTGGAAAAGTAAAATCCAAAATGTTAGCAAAACAAAGTGCAATATTTAATGTTTGCTTTTTAGATTATATTCTATGGCTCTGTGTAATTCTCTTTTTTTCTTTTTTTATTTGGTGCTGAATATGTCCTTGTAGGCTCTGTTTTAAGAAAACAATATGTGGGAAATGATTTAATTTTTCCTATTGCTCTTCCTTGTGGAAAATAAAAGTGTTTTTTTTTTTTTTCTTTTTTTGTAAAAAAAAAAAAAAAGAAAGAAAGAAAGAAAGAAAGAAAAGAAATCTTCTGACACAGTACTATTTTATACCATGGCCTAGTATATGTACCATTTGTATACTTGTCTCATTCTCCATAATAGACTATAAGCTCCTAAAGAGCAATTAGCATGCTTTACTCAGTATTTATTCCACACATCATTAGCACAGCATCTTTTTTCTGTCTCTCTTTTTTTTTTTCTTTGAGAAGGGGTCTTGCTACATTGCCCAGGCTGGTCTTGATCTCTTGGGTTCAAGTGATTTTCCTACCTCAGTCTCCCGAGTAGCTGGGATGACAGATGTGCACCATCACACCCAGCTTAGCACAGCACCTTTAACAGAACAGGTATTCCGTAAATACTTTTCATATTGAACTGAATCTGAGGACCTTCAAGTCTTTCTCCATCTGTTCAACAGAGATCTGAAATGTACACATTTCCTCTAAATCTCAACTAATCATCTTGTTCAATTGCTAATGGAAGGTCAGAGGTTTGCAACTGGACCATAATGCCTATATTTCAGTCTCCATTTTACTATATAAACATCCAATAAATAGTGTAAGCCAGAACTTTCTCTCCTCCCCACTCTCCTTTTAGTTCATTCAGCTCCAGATTTTCCTTATATACCTGCCCCCCATCCCCCCCGCCCCCAGGATCCTGGCACAGAGTTTCATGGCCAAAAATAAGGCACAAGGTTAAGTAGTGCAGGGAGGATGCTCCCACCCTTTCTTCTGGGAACACTTCAACTAACCCTGTTTTAGTTTGGCTGCTTTGCCTCATTTCTAAAATATTTCATTACACTCCACAGCCCTTCCCTTGATGCCCTAGTTAATTAAGTTTACATAATTTCCTACTGATTAGTTTTGAACAGCTTGCTCTGGATTTTCTCTCCTTTAATTTTCCGCCTTCACTGACTGCTTAAAAATCTTCAACTATGAACTCGGGAAAGACTACATGTCACCACAAAGTTCAATGTAGTACACACAAAAAAGCAAGTCAACACTGTGACTCTTGAAGTAATCTGGAATTGTCTATTTCAGGAAACCAAAAGACTATTAGGTGGAATTCAGCAACAACAATAAACAGTAACGATAAACACCAAGAAGGGACTAGTTATACTCTCTCACACACAAAGATAAACGAGGATCTATTTCTTTACTTAGAACATATTTCACATTTACTGAGTTCCTATGAGATTCTCTCACTATGCTTAGGAACTTGGAGGATTAATAAAAAGAATTATTAACGTATTTTAAAATTATTGCTGAAGCTGATTTATATCCCCTACAAATAAAATTCTGAACTGATGTTTTGTCTGTTTGGGGGCCATAAATAAATAGCTTATAAAGCAATTTAAAAATCCATTAATTTTTCCCATCTTTGTGGCTGATGTAAATTGCCACACAACCAATGTAAGTTTCTAATAATGGAAATGGTGAAAATTAACAGGTCAGCTGTGCCACAATCTGGTCCATCTGCTACATATAGACAGCCTCCGAGGACAATGAGGAGGGAAACTGAACCCAAAATGTCAACACCAATATCCTAAAGGTCTCTCAGGATCCAAGAAATAGCAATAGGCTTTGAAATTATTTTGAAACTTGGTTTGCTCATAAATTCTTTAATTTTCTTGGTACTTTGGGAACCGTATAACAATCTGTTTTCAAAAATGGCCATTCTTAAGGATTGTTCAAAGTTTCACACAGATTTTTTCTTCCTCATGTCAACTCTGAGAAACCACACCAAGGGCTCCCTTCCTCAGCTAGCTCACATCAAAAACACAGAAGGAAAAAGTAAGGTTCAAGGTTACAGCAAATCTCCTTCAAATACACTCTATCCACTAGTCAAAAATAAGACTGCAACATAGCAAAACCAAACAAATGTACTTTTAAAGGTACTCTCAGGTGACTTCTCTGGTGGTTAGATACCCTCACCTACACACTGAATTACAGTAGGTCAGCCAGAATTCTTGCTATGTGGCAATTAGTCCTCCTCTTTGGAGGGACAAAGTGTTTTACTGCTGGTGATTTTGTCTATAATTGACAGGCAATTATGTGCTGCTTTGTACAAATCTCATTCCAATGTTCTTTTATTTCTGAAGAAAACCTTGTTTCACATGCCAAGAAACACTATGATTAGGTTTCTTTTTTAAATTTTTTTTAAAAATCCATCTTCACATATATATAGTCTAGAGATTTTTTTTTAACTCAGACATATATAATCACTTCCCAAAAGCATAGCTGAAGGTCATATTATGCAGTGATGAGATGTCAAGCAAAGGAATACATACATTTCAATTTGCAAGCTCACAAATAAGTGTCGGTACTAAGAGGAAAAAATTCATAGGCTTGGGAATGAAAGATAAGATATGGAACACTGGCTAATTGGCTAATTCACAAGGATAGCTTCTCCTTGGAACAAGCATAATTCCCACTATGATAAGCACTTTGCAGGTGTACTGAAGGAAGGAGAGATAAAGTTTGGCAATTAAGTTAGTGTTTTCCCAAGTGAATTCTGACTCCAACAATGGTACCAAAGGAGTGTGATGCAATTATGAAACTGAATTTCACAGGATTTGGTGACTGAATATACTCTGTAAATGACTCACTGAAAGTGCTCATAATTCATAACAGGTTTTGCTAACACTTTCTGATTATATGCTTTAGATGACAGAATAAAAAGCTCTTCTTTTTACCTTTGGGCCTCAGTGGACACATATAAGTATCACTGGATATTTCATAGGATCACAAAACAGTAAAAACAAAACTAGAAATATGCAAAATATCCTACTCTCTTCAAGATGCTCTGGGAAAGACTAAGACATGCAATCTCACAGAGAACAGAGACAAATCCAGATGTTCCCATTATAGAAAAATGCATCCATTTTAAACAAATCTATTTCATTAGCTCCTATTAAAATATTCAAAACCAGGGCTAGGGCTATAGCTCAGTGGTAGAGCACTCACCTAGAATAACGAAGTTCCGGGATCAATCCCCAGCACTACAAAAATCAAAACAATGATTAAGAATAGATTTTATTTCCTCATGCCAATCTCACATGGTTACCAGTCATTGTGATATTCTAATCCTATGTGCTTAAGTTTGGAGGACAGAATTGCTATCTACCCACATTATATCCAACCTGACTATTTCAGTTGTACAGTTCAGGTCTCTAACTAGCTGGTGTGCTCCTAGTCAAGCTTTAGCTAAGCCAAACATCCCTTTTCCCCCTGCTATTATTCCATTGTAGAATGTTTTATTGTTTTTATAGTTTTGATGTTAGAAGTTTTGAATGCTTTGCCATTTAATGCATTTGTTGTTTGTGGTAAACATTCAAGACACTGAGATAAAGGTAGACCTAAAATGAAACAAAATCGGTGGGCTCAAACTACAAAAATAATAGAACATTCAAAAGCAATGACAAAGAGAAAAAAACAGACATGGAACATAGTTTAAAAATCCATCAAGTCAATGGTTCATTCAGTTCAGTATCTTCTCTCTGACAGTGGCACCAGGGTAAGTTTTGTGGTAAAGCTTGTCATTCACGCTTTTGATCTTGTCCTCAAAAGGTTCGAAAGGCATCCTGGGCCTTTCTACACCGACCTATACCTAGTTCTCATTAAAAATGCACTAAGGATCTAGGTATAACCTAGCCTTGGGTCCATCATTACTTTCATTAAATTGTTTTTATTTTCTCTTTAGTGTTAAAATGAATAACTCCTTTGTCTTAAACCATTACAGATTCTAGTCCTAATTCTATTCTAACTTTTTGATCTTTGGCAATACAAATAACTGTATCTGAATGTCCCCATCCACATAATACAAGACGTGATCAATGAGGTTCTTCACTGCTCTAAAATTTTATGATCTGACCACCAAATTTCAAGAAAATGACAGTACACCCACCTTACATAAACATACCCGCTGTTTTGCAGGCTGTAGCAAACTTCCTCTACCTTTGTTTCCTCTAGACTTCACATAATCTGTTTCTCTTGGTAGAAAAGGATCTCAGAAATCATCTAATATAACCCACAGATGCCTGAATCACTAGTGCAGAATTCCCCACTAATAGTCATCTTGTTCCTGTTTGGATACTACTATTGATGGAGAGTTTTATGAATTCCCAAGGCGGCCCACTTCATTTTCAAGTAACACCAACTGTCAGAAATTCTTCTGATATGAATTCAGATATAAATGCTGATGTGCAGCTATCTGGCTGTAACATCTTGATTCTACCTTCTGGGTGACACAATACAGACTCAGACCTTTTCCTACATGACCCACAGGACAGATCTTCTAACACTGGAGGAAGCTATCACATTTCCATACATCTTCTCACTTCTCAGGGCTGATTATTCCTTTAGCCTTTTCCCCCCCTGAATTGTACACTTTAAGTGGGTAAACTGTATGGCAAATATTACACCTCAAATTTGTTTCTAAAAACAACTATGGAAAAGTAAGGCATCTTAATTGTTATGTCTCTCATGAAATATTGATAATAACTTTAAGAATACTTCCCTAAGTTGTAAAACTTAGGCCATCCTTCATTCTCTTGGAGAAACATATTTATAATTCTGATAAAATATTATGGCTATGATCCATAATTTGAGGAAGCAGCACATGTAAACCACATCCAGGGACCAGGATATGAAGACGCTTATGATCTGACCACAAAGGGAAATCTAATATGGCCATCAGGAAATGTTCCCATATGCAACAACTTCACTCAGCAATTGGCATTTATATAGATTTTTATTTAACAATAGCAGCAAATAATTTGCTGTGAATTTTAAAAGGTGAACAAGTATTCTAAGTAAATATTGTGATTTAAAGACATAACAGATATATAAACCACTATGTTCCAGAACCTAGAAATAAAAAGATGAATTTAGTTCAGTTCTACCTGAAGGGAGTCTGGTATGAGAGGCAAAGGTAAATGACAAGATAAGACAAGAAACAATAGGGAAATAAGATAAGAAATACTTTTTAACACTTTATTTCTGGTAGGAGGGTGGACCAGATAGCCTAAAACACCTCCCTCAACAGAACTCAAAAAACTCGGAATAAAATAGAGCAAACATCCTTTTGAACACATAGCTAAGAGTTTAACATGGGAACTACTCCGAAGCCAAAGTAGAAAAATTAAGTAAAAAATGAAGATTAGGCAAGTGTCCTCAAAGTAGGGCAACCCCATGGTTGGTGGGGGTACAGACACTGACTTTTGATAAGGAGCCACACAGGACAGGAGAAACCAAAGAAATGGGTCTCTAATCCAGCCACGGAGTTTGGTCTTTGTCCTATAAGCATCATAACAGCAGGAAATAAAATAGGGAAGCAACATGATCAAATTTGCATCTTAGAAAAATTCTGGCAGTAGTTTGGCTAATGGATTTGTGTTAATCAAACCTGAGGAACAGAGGTTAGAAGATACTTAAAAACAGTTAACAATAGCTAGGTACAGTGGCATATACCTGTAATCCTAGTGACTTGGGAGGCTGAGACAGGAGGCTAGAAAGTTTGGGGTCAGTACAGCCAATTTAGCAAGACCCTGTCTCAAAACTTTTAGCAACTGGTTAAATAAGATATATTAAGAATCTAATGGTTTACATGGAAGGTGAAAAGAGGTATCATATTCAGGAGATACTTGGAAGGCAGAACTGAGAGGGCCTGCCAATCAATTAGCTTGGACTAATGAAGGTGTTTCAATGGAATATTACTCAGTCTTAAAGAAAAATGAAATTATGGCATTTGCCAATAAGTGGATGGAACTGGAGAATATTATGCTAAGCAAAATAAGCCAATCTCAAAGAACCAAGAGCTGAATGTTTTCTCTAAGAGGCAGATGCTAATTCACAATAAGTGGTGGCGAGGGGAGAATAGAAGTATTTTGGACTAGACAAAGGGGAGTGAAAGGAGACGGGGTCTGGAGGTAGGAGTGATAGTAGAATGAATCGGACATTATTACCCTATGTGCATATATGATTACATAACCTGTGTAATTCTCCATCATGTGCAACCAGACAAACAAGAAGTTAAACTCCATTTATGTATGACATGTCAAAATGCATTCCACTGTCATGTATAACTAATTAGAACAAATTAAAAAAATAAAATGCAGTGAGGGCAACTTGATCTGCCCTTGGACATAACATTTATTGCTGTATTCATTCATCAAAAAAAAAAAAAAAAAAAAGAAGGCGGTGCTTAATTGTAGCCCAAGGAGTAATACAGTATTGATAACACTATAAAAGGAATATTGGGAGGCCCACAATAAGCTAAATATAAATTCTATGACACTACAATTCTAATTCTAAATTATTTATATATCATATATACTCAAAGTATACTTTTTGAGTGTATATATATATATATATACTCAAAATATATATATATATATATATATTCCTTTGAGTATATATATATATACTCAAAGGAATTAAAAACAGATGTTCAAACAAATATTTGTGCATGAATGTTCATAACAGCTCTATTAACAATAGCCAAAATGTGGAAACAATCCAAATACCCATCAATAGACAAATAAACAAAATGCAGCATATTCACACAATGGAATTTGTTCAGTTATAAAAAGGAAAAGAGTACTAATACAGCATACAACATGGATGAACCTTGGAAACACTATGCTAAGTGAAAGATGCTAAACTTCCAAAGTCACATATCATATGATTCCACTTATATGAAATGTTCAAAATAGGCAAATCCACAGACAGAGGCAAATTAGTGGTTGCTAGGGACAGCATACAGGAGAGAACTAAGAGTGACTGCTTAGTGGGTCTCCTTTAAAAGTGATGAAAATGTTCTGGAACCAGATAGTGCTGATGGCTACACAAGACCGTGAATGTACTTATTGCCACTGAAATGTCCACTTAAAATAGTTCCAATAGTAAATTTTATGTGTGTTTCACCATGAATTTTAAAAGGTGGATACTGACCTCTTAACAGAACATTTCCACGGAGATATTTAGAGGGTGGGACTGATATATTCATCCTTGTCCCTCACCCCACCATTAAAAAGCATAAATTATATCTTTTATAAAACATCTGCATAAAAAAGGGGCATTTGTATTAATAAAGCAATAGTATGTAAAGAATATCCATTTACTGTAAAAATC
Source organism: Sciurus vulgaris (assembly GCF_902686455.1). NCBI lineage: Eukaryota > Metazoa > Chordata > Mammalia > Rodentia > Sciuridae > Sciurus > Sciurus vulgaris. Next base: position 93,219,261 of record NC_136462.1, read on the forward strand.
ACTCATCATCTTGATAACAGAATGAGTAACACAGGCCAATAAGGGCAAGGGCTAGGAAAGGATAGTCAGTCCCTGCCCTATAAGTTTTAAAATCAAGTTGTAAGTAGGATCCGTAGACAGCCCCAAAAGACAACAATACATATATGATAAAAAAAAAAAAAAAAACTTAAGAATAATACAGTATTCTATGAATAAGAGGGGAAAGTACTCAGGGCAGACTCCTTTGAAATATATAAAACAAAGCATTATATGACAATCGGGTATAGTAGTTAGAAGTGTGGGTTGTGTGGCCACGAACTTCAACTATACCACTTACTACTTGCCTGACCATGTAAAAGTTACTCGATTTCCTCATCTGACAAATGAGAATAATAGAATCCACCCCAGACTTAGGAAGATTGAGTTAATATGTATTTAAAATGCTTAGAAGAGTGCCTGGGACATAGAACATGCTCAATATATATTATATCCTCCTCCTCCTCCTCCTCCTCCTCCTCTTCCTCCTAGGCACTGAAGAAAGAGTATATTATATTAGGAATAAAACTTAATGATCCAGACCAGCAAATTTTAAACTTCTTTGGATGTGCAGACTACCAATTGAGCATCCCAGTAAGAAAATCTGAAGTGCTTTAAGATCTGAAATTGTTTGAGTATTATGTTAGCTCTCAAAATTTTTCTATTTCAGAGCTCTTCGGTTTTGGATTTTCACATGAGGAATGCTCAACCTGTAAAATTCAGTGGGTTTTAGTGTACACACAAAGTTATGCAACCCTCACCACAATCAACTTTAGAACATTTTCATTACCCTACAAAGAAACCCTCTACCCATTAGAAGTCACTCCCACTTCCCTTTAACCTTCATTCCAACAGCCCTGCACCAGCCAGCCCTATTCAAATTTGTGTCCCTATAGTTTTACCTATTCTGGACATTTCATATAAATGAAGTCATAAATGTGTAGTAAGAACTCAACAATTTTAAGACCATTTCAGGATATTTATAATATTCCGTCATTTCCATGTTTTTTGCTCAATATCAAGATTTGAAAGAGAAAAATGAAGCCCTGATTCTTCCTTCATAAGTTTGTTTTAGTACCAGGGATTGAACCCAGGGGTGTTTAACCACATTCTCAGTTTTTTTGTTTTTTACTTTGAGACAGAGTCTCACTAAGTTGCTTAGGACCTTATTAAGTTTCTGAGGCTGGCCTTGAATTTGCGATCCTCCTGCCTCAGTCTCCCAAGCCACTGGGATCACAGGCATGGGCCACCACACCTAGCTTCTTCCTCTGTAAGTTTTGCTTCCAAGCATATACTTCTGAATAAAAACCTAGTGTTTCCTCCTCACTCCTCTTTCTTCTCCAAAAACCTTACGTGTCCAGAGAGATACTCAGGACTGGAGTTAAGAGGAACGGAAACACTACCGCGACTATCAGTGATTCACTCCATCCCACATGCCAGGCACTATGATACATACTTTACATGTATGATCTCCTTTAATTGTCATAATTCTGAGAGATAGGCACTACTATTATCTTCAATTACCAAGGAGGAAACTAAGGTTTGGAAAGATTAACTAGCTTGCCTGAAGTCAAACAGCCAGTAATGTCAGAGGGGGGATTTCATCTCTATTCAGTCTAAGCCCTAGGCCCTTAATTTTTAAGGTCTGCCACCCAGTAGTGGTCCCAGGACCGGTCAAAAATGGCTTCTTACCACATAAAACAAATCCCTGATATTTCTGATTGTTGCATCCTTGATACTGGGTAATAAACTTCCATATTGGTCTCATATTTCATAGGTTTATATTAAAAAGGCTTCAATATAAAATGAAAGTTGGCTACCTGATAAAATAGAAAAACTTTGTCAGCACAGGAAAGGACAAAAAGATGGTGTCTCTGGGTCTCCAGACCTAATTAGCCAGATTTTGTATTTTTTAAATAGCATGTTTTTTAAAATCAAAGATTAATGTTGTGGATGCCTTCCCTGAACTACCAAAGAGATGAATAACTTCAATTTTCTTCTAAAGATGCACATGTTTAAATTAAACTTTATTGTATTCACTTCCAAAGAAAGTGCTATATTGTAATCACTCTACCTTCAGTTTTGAATTTTTAAAAGATCACTGCAAATCTTTATCATGACTAAATTTTCTCCATTGCTAAAGACTGCAAATATGCAATCTGAGAAAATAGGCAACTTGAGACTTCCTAACACAACCAGCTTGGGGACCTTGCACAAAGAGCACTGTAACTATGGAAACACTTGGCAATGGAGTTACAACGTAAATCAAAGAACCTGTTCCATTATTCAAGTAGCAGGCATTCGGGATCAATTTATAGCAACCGTAAGCTATTAATAACTATATTTTATTTAATTTGTCAAGCATGATTCTCTTTCTCAATGAGATCTTTAGGAACTCCTTAAGTGTTTTTCTTCAGGAGAAGAAAATGATAAATTAAATTACTTAAATGGTATGGTATACCTGACTGATGGTCCTTAATCTATTAATGAAATAAACACTATGAAATCAGGCTAATCTGGCACACTTGGCATATGTTCATACCATATATCCATATGCAGATACATGTGTGTGTTCACATATGGCCTATTTCTTCAACCAGGATTATAAGTTTCTCCAGAGCAGAACATATAAATAACTCATAGGTCTCATAATCCCTAGTGCCTAACAGAGTGCCCATGATATAGTCCTTAATGAAATCTTTCCTAATTTAGTTTTTATTTTCTAAGCACAAGAAACTTAAGAAGATAAATCTCAGCACATTAGTGTGAACAAGATTTTGTGACGAGGAAAAATGGGAATCAGTGACTGAAAGAGTCTTACAGTGCTAGGTTCCTGAAGGAGGTGTACAACCAGACCTTTAGAACACAGTGGTCATTTCATTAAATATTCATTTTTTTCACAAACTTTTTTTTCCTGAGAAAGGAAACTCTAGACTAGTGCTCTTAATTTTCTTCTTTCCACAGTAAGTTTTTTTTTTAAATAATTTTTAGATGTTGATAGACCTTTATTTTATTCCTTTATTTATATGTGGCGCTAAGAATTGAACCCAGTGCCTCACACATGCTATGTAAGTGCTCCACCACTGAGCCACAACCCCAGCCCCTGTTGTTGTTTTTTTTTAACTGGTGGTTTTTGTTTTGTTTTTCTTTAGAGCTGTGTGCTGCCTAAGCTACAGTATGTACCTCCTTTTTGCCTGCTTCTACTGAGTCAAGAGAAGAAGGGGAAAAAACAAAGAGGGCCCACGTATGAATTATAGGATAAAGCTGAGACCTGACATTCTACCTGGAACACAGAGAGCCTTATCATATGACATCAAGATGAAACAGAAGCAGACTTTGAAGTATATATATATTTATTTTTAAGTATATATTTTTAAATATCACTTCTGGCAAGGTGTGGTGGTACATACCTGTAATCTCTGCAACCCAGGAGAATGAGGCAGGAGGTGCAAATTTGAGGCCAGCCTCCCAACTTGGTGAGACCCTCAGTAACTCAGCAAGACCCTGTCTCAAAACAGAAAACCAAGAAGGGTTGGGAATGTAGCTGAGTGGAATTTAGGTTTAACATTACCAACTTTTAATTTAAAAAGCAAGGGGAGCAGGGCACAGTGGTGCACGCCTATAATCCTAGTGACTCAGGAGGCTGAGACAGGAAGATCGTGAGTTCAAAGCCAGCCTAAGCAACTTAGCAAGGACCTGTCTCTAAATAAAATACAAAAAAAGGGAAAGGGATGTGACTCAGTGGTTAACTGTCCTTGAGTTCAATCTTGGTACCAAAAAAAAAAAAAAAAAAAGTAGAAGCAAGGGGAACAAACTATTTCATAGTTTTCTTTCATAAAACAGTACTCATAGATTTCATTTGGTCCTCAATCTCTTTTAGGAACCTAGTCCCTTGACTGAAATAGTCTCTTCCCTCCCATGTGTTTGGCCCTCAGATTCCACTTCCAATGTCTTAAAAGCATTCATTCTTTCTATTATAGCTCATAGTTCTTCATTAATTCTCACCCAAGCTATTGTATTCACCTCTAAATTGGTCTTATACCTCCTAGCTATCTCCTACAGCTCACTCTATATGATCCTAGAATATATATATAACATATATATTCTAGCATCTATATATATAGATGCTAGAATAACAATGCTAAAACAGGGGCTGGGGTTTGTGGCTCAGTGGTAGAGCACTCGCCTAGCACACGTGAGGCAGTGGGTTCAATCCTCAGCACCACATAAAAATAAATAAAACAAAGGTATTATGTTCATCTACAACTAAAAAAATGTAAAATAAAAATGCTAAGATATAGTTTTCTATTTGTTTGTAGTGATGGAACAGTGCCTTGCATATGCTAGGTAAGAGCTCTATCAATGAGCTACAACTCCAGCCCTTAAGATATAATGCTGATCATTCAGTCACAAGTATTTGTTAAGCACAACACTGTCTATGCTAGACACTGTGCTAGACTCTAAAGATTAAAAAAAAAAAAAAAAGACAAGCAGGTTTTTTTTTTTTTTTAATCTCTTGGAGCTCACACTGTAATGGTGTGATAACTCTTTCCAAAATTCATCAATGGCCAACAGTTAAGTGTAATTTCCTCACTCTGCCTATCAGAGGATATGAGCTAAGTGACCCTGCCTAGATTAATAATCTGTGTCTTTGCCTTCTGTTCTAGTGAAACAGGTTTTACACACCTTGAATTGTGCTACTTCCAGTTCCTATTTATTCTGACTTTAATACCTAGAATCCTCTCTCCCCCTACCTCAACCTCCACTAATTCAATTTATATCTTAAGGCCTAAGTCAAGTGAAATAGTGGTGAAGTCTTTAGCTGACCCCGTAATCCTAATGCAACATCTCCCTATACTGATGTTCTGGAACTTTCACCTTACTTTGCATTATAGTAATTGTGTATTTGTTCTATTCCAGTTTTGTTCCCTTTTTATTGAGAGTAATTAACACAGAAACTCTTATAAATTAGGTAGAGAGAACATGACTGAGGACTCATTTTCGGGTACACACACACTTTCTAAATCTCTTTCTTTCCCTCCCAGACCAAAAATATCCTTGATCTCATCAGAGATAGAAGGGAAGGATACATAGAAATAAGGAAAACAAACTGATGAGTTCTTCCTCTGAAAAGTCACTTAAACTCAAACATGAACAGGGTTTAATCAGATGCCAGAGGATAGAACTAAATCTATCCATTTATACAGAAGAGTGGCAATAGTTTGTAAATAAAATATGGTAACCATATTAGTATCTTAATGGAGCAATATCACAAAAACCTTCAACAACATATATCATCGTAGTTGCATTTTGGGGGAAGCAGACCAGCTTCCCAGGATCCTTCTTTCTCAGCAACTACATCTGTATTCCATCTCATCACTCTAGATACACGTGAACTCTGGCAGCCTTATGATTTCATGAAGCAGATTGAAAACAAAAGCAAGGGTTGAGGGGAAGTATGAACATCCCTTGGTCTATGCTGGCCTTCCATTTGTTCCCTGGTTCCAGTCTCTGAGACCCAGCTGCTCTTGTTCCTGGGTCTAGTAACCTTATAATAAACCTTCTTTCTGCTAAGGCTAGCTCAGATTCCTTTCAGACACCCATAACCAGCTAGTCCTAATTAAGACAAAAATGTTTTACTGAGCCACAAAATTCCCACCTGCCAGTGTGTTGGAATTCCTCTCATGCTTATCAAGCTCCTACTATGCACAAATTATTGACCATCAGTGTAAAGAATCTACAAGTTTTGTTTTCCATTTTATTTAATATCTTTTAATGATAGAACAAATTATTTCAGGTCACGCATATTTAAATGGTTTATGTCTACAACATATATTCAAAGTCTATGTTTCCTGTTTCATTTGGTTGGTAATATTTACTCTGAATTGCTCATATGTGCACATCAATATTCTAAAAGACACTTTAGAAGATAAGGGGGCAATGAGTTCAGAGAATTTATTCATCTCGTTAATCAGATCAATTTCATCCAAAAAATTTCAGTTGGGCTGATAAATAATAGTCCTAGGAAAATTCATCGAGGGACACATTGAAATGACCTGTTTAGGAAACATCAGTGGAATTATTATATCCACAGATATATTACCATGATCCAGTGATTCACTGTGCATTACTCACTAGACCCCTGGAGAGCCAGCCAAAAGAGTCCCACCCAGCAAAATAAATGTAGTCTAGTAACACAGTGTTTCCCCAAAGTACCCAATCATAAGACCTGCCTGGAGCACTTGTAAACATGCCAGAAGCCCATCTCAGACCTATGTGAATCAGAATCTCTAAACAACAGGACTAGTACTCTATGTGTAATAAGCATCCCTAAGAATTTCACAGTTTCTCTTTAGCATGACTTTAACAATGACCCCTGAGTTCTGCACCCCAGAGGGAGTTCCTGTCAGATATTGCTGAAGGAGGCATATGTTTTCTGGCTCCCTTTAAAATGTACCCCCAGTAGCAAGGTTTGGCAGCTTTTCCAGAGTTTAGCTGCCTTATTCCTTCCTGGAGTGGTCAAGTGAAAACCCAGTAATAAAGGAATTGCTCCTATATCTTCTCCCCATTTTTGCCTTGGCCCTTCCAACTGCATACTGCACTCTAAGGCATCCCTGACTGGATATTATCTGGCCTTGACAGTCTGCCTCAACCCAAAACAGACTCCAGGAAAGCAGACCTACTTGTCATCCGGATGTATGAGTATCACCTCCATCATTCCAACTCAGGGTGACCAATTTGATCACAAATGCAGCACTTTTTTTTTTTTTTTTTTTTTTAGTTGTCAATGGATCTTTTATTTATTTATATGTGGTGCTGAGTATCGAGCCCAGGGCCTCATACAGGCCAGGCAAACACTCTACCACTGAGCCAAAACTCCAGCCCAAAATGCAGCACTTTTGCTATGTAAACACTTTGAAACAATTGAGGTGCTATAACTCATCCAATGGATAATCTGAAGAAAATTCCCTGGAGTATTACTAAAGGATAGGCCTAGTAGTATGTATTTCTGAAATTATTTTGTAGGAAGGAATTTACAAAAGGACAGTCCTTGGCCAGAGCATTTCATAAACCACAAATGTCCATGTGCAGAGAGGCCTCACTGTGTATTCCAGCTGACACACAGGTGCACTACTCCCTGGGAAACGCCAAAGTAAGTGAAGAGGCATGAAGAGGGATGATGATAAGCGACCTTTGCTGCATCTCATGCTGATGATGCTTGAAGCAACAAAGTGTGGGGTCTGCTTTGGAAAATGAAAATGCATGACAGTAAATCAATAGGCAAAAGGAGAGAATGGATGTCAGGAAGAATTTATTCATAGATTTACTGATAATAGTTAATCAAATCATATAATGATGTAAAATTTTAATCATTTTAGTTTATCATTTAATTTAGGTTTCCACAAAACCTGAAAAACAAGTCCAACAAAACCACTTTGATCTCTGAAATAAACAAACTGATACTTCTAATGGTTAAACCCATTACCAGGGTTGATGAGTGAGAATAAAGCAAACCTAGGAGGAGAAAAGAATAGTTGCCCTCATCTGGAAGGAAATACAATCATATTATTAGAAAAAAAAATCTGAAATGCCTTTAGCAAGGCCTCCCTTTCTCTCTACAGTGGTGCTGTTGGGAGACAGTGGGCAAGCAGTCTGGGCCACAAGACTGACTGGGTGGGAACCCCTGTAGAATGGCACAGTACAGAAGTGTTCAGGTCAGACAAGGTGGAAGGGGAATACCCATCAACCTGACACCTGAACCATCCTTCAGAGAAGTAGGTGCTACCAAAACAGAATACAGGGAGGCTCTGCCTTCAATGCTATGTAAAGAGATAATACGTAATCACATATACCCACAAATACACCACACACAAACACACACACACACCACACCATCTATGTCCTAGAGATTCAGACCACACACCATCTATGTCCTAGAGATTCAGACCACACACCGTATATGTCCTAGAGATTCAGAAAAGTAACTTGTCAAATGTGTGCAAACTCCTTCTGTGGGCAGAAGGACTGCTACAGTGTGCCCAGATGGGTACATGGACAAATTTTGTTTATCCAACTTCAGAGAAACCATGCCAAAATATTCCTCCCAAACAAATGATTTCACTTCTTGTTTTCCTCCAACACCAGCCTGACAAACTGTTTTATACATGCATTTGACTTTTCAAAAATATGTATGCAATCATGGCAAATTCTCCAAGTCCCTATGCCCCAGAAGCTGCAGAAAGGCCTTTGAATGATACGTGTACAGCATCCTGATGTAAAATGTCATCTTTTTAAAGTACAAGGGAAAGGACCTGCAGCAGTAGGGACCTGGTCTGACCCCATGGTATGTGCATCAGCAGGGAGCCAGATGCCTAAAGCAGTCAGAAAATAAATGCCACACTCCTAAAAGTTCATGGTGACAAAAACAAACAAACAAATAAAATACCCAAGTTTCAATGCCTATGAGACTCTGGTCACTCAACTCCTCACTCAAAAAGCATACTCCATACAAGAAAGGAGACACAAACTGAAGTGCAATTAGGAGGAAGCTTCTGCCAGAACCTTTGGTCTCCATTCACTCACAGAATTGGACAAATGTGACTCCAATCATATATGTACAATTTCCTCACAGTCATCTGACACTTCTGATGTCTTCTAAAAGACCCTGTCACAGCTGTGACTTAAGGAGACTGTCTACATTTTTAATATATCATTTAATTCCTTTAAACATCATGTGTCAGAATAAATATATAAGCATTAGGCATAATTAGACAAAGTCACCCTTTTCCAAAGGCTACTAAAATTCTTGCAAAACAAATCTTAATTTAAAAATTATCTTTCAAGTTTCTAAAATCACCTATTTGCTACTTACAGATGCTTGTTTTACAAATGGCAAACAGTGAACTGTACTCCACTCCTAGACATGTTTATCAAGTCAAATATCAAAAACAACAACATTATCTTTTGAGTTTTCAGATTAAGAGCACCAATAGAAACTGTTTATATTAGGTGTTATGTAGTTTCAGCATGGAAACCAGTAACCCCCACATACCAACATCTCCCTCACACCATATGTTGTAGTAGGTTCTGGCCAGTTCACATTTTAATAATCAAAAGAGATTGGGAAATCAAGTGTTCTCATGACCTATAGCCACAATTCCCCATGTCAGAGATGCTCAAAATTTAACACACATACAAATCACCTTGGGGTTTCATTAAAATACAGATTCTGATTCAGTATTTCTGGGTGGGGGATAAGATCACGGAAACCTAACAAGCTCCCAGGTGATACGGTTGCTGCTGCTCCATAGACCCCATTTTCAGTAACAAGGTCATCTAGCATGATCCCTCCTGGGAGTTCTAAGCAATCTCTTTGACACACAAGAATTCTCATCACATGATAATGAAGTAAGAGACATTGTTAAAAGAAAATATACAGGGCCTGGGGTGGTAGTTCAGTAGTAGAGCACTTGCCTAGTACATGTGGGGAACTGGGTTCTATCCTCAGCACCACATAAGATAGATAAATAAAATAGGAGTATTATGTCCATCTACAACTAAAAAAAATTTTTTTTTAAATATGCAAAGAATATGGAGAAAGTTTAGTTCTCACTTCTGGAGAATGGGAGGGAAAAGCAAATATGGGATTCTTTGTCCCTATTTTGACTCACACCATCATTCTATTCTCCTTTCCTCAAAATTGGCATGGCATCCTGACTCCCTCAAGAGAGATGGAGATTGTTTGTTGCCTAGATTCACCAGTATCCAAGATACAAAAGCATTATCTTTAATCATCTACTGGCAATGACCAAAGGCCAGCCCTGGGATGGTTTCAGGTTTGCTATGGAAGTGGCCATTAGACTATCTCTAGAATTAGAAATATACCAAAATAACACTGAATTCAAAAGAGTTTCACATTAAAATGATAATCTTATCTGAGTTTAACCAAACTATTCTGGTTAAGCAATTTTACCCACAACCTTGTATGTTAGGCAAGAGCTTTACCGCTGAGCTAAACCCCCAGTCCCAAAGTCTTTCATTTTAAAAGATAGAGCACAGAAGGAAAATGGTTAAATTGTATTTACTAGAGCTGAAATCTAGTCATCTTGACTGTATCTGACAGCTCCTCAATCACGATTTTAAACCCCAATCACCTGCCTTGTCACTGAGCAGCAAATGGAATCTATATTACTAGAAATCATTAGGGTACATCAAATCATTCAGATGAATTAAGATCCCCTACAAAGAAGCACACAGTTTATGAATACAATATACTTCCTCCTTGTGCAACATTTAAAAATACAAGTTGTTGACAAGTGGGTCTGCTGAACTAAAAACCACTTTTACATTATTTATCTTAGTGATCTCACATTGGACCCAAGCTCACTCTCTCACTCTTTCAATCTGTGCCTGTGTCTGTCTCTGTCTGTTTCTCTCTCTCTCTCTCTCTCTCTCTCTCTCTCTCTCTCTCTCTCTCTCTCTCTCTCTCTCTCTCTCTTTCTGTACTGGGGATAAACTCAAAGCCTAATGCATTCTACCACTGAGCTACAATCCAGTCCCCAGCTCTCTTGGAACACCAGAAAACAGCAACCAACAGTGAGACACAATTAGAGGAGCTGGTGTCTCCCTAGGCAAATGGCAACCACTGATAGTTTGACCTCTGTGCATTAAGACTTTTTTTCCACCTCCCAAAGAAGTTGCTGTTTTTACTCATTAGACTAAAGGGCCTAGACAACAAAACTGACTCCTGCAGCTAGAAATAAAATAGCTCTTCCACCTTGTGATGACAAGCTGTAGAAGTCAGCTTTGTGGCCCTGCAGTGGGTCACAGGATCCTGAGGGACTTTCCCCAGAGAGGGGAACACAAAGAAAGCTTGTGGAGAGAATGCAGTGTATGAAATCAAACCAAATTAAATAAAAGTGTTAGAGGACACATGCTTCCCCTCAAATGTAGGGATAATGGAGTATCTTAAACAATGTAAAACAACACTAATACCATAACCTCATTAACTAACCTACTTACTATGTATTTCTTGTTGCTCATTCTCTTGGGTGCCTCTAGATTCTAGGCCTCTTATGGATGATTTGAAACTCTTGCCAAGGTGGAAGCAGACTGATAGTGAGAAATGGCGTACCTGCTTCTTTTTAGGTTGTCACTATGAAGAATGGAAATAAATGTATTTATTCCCAGGGTGTGGATGAGCAAACATCAGGTAATGAGTACTGTTGTTATTTTAGAACTAGATATATTCCAGGTCGTGGACAGTTTATACTGTATTTTTTGTAAATTACTATTAGTGCCTCCTTATTCTTTAGGGATATAGTCTATAACTAAAGGAAAGGTGGTTACAGCAGTGTTTCCTCCAAGAATTATGCCTGAATCAACTGCATCAGAAACATTTGGAGGCTTTTTAAAAATGCAAATCCTGGGTGCTACTTCAAAATAGTCTAGATCACAGATTTGGAGGGATTCCAGGCATCTACTTCAAATCATTACTCTTAGTACCCTCTAAAGTCTGGAAACTGGTTTAAGGAACTGCAGGACTAAAAATCTTTGCACTATTGACTTACTGCAGTCTTTGTAATTGATTTTTCTGGAGATGGCCATAGCACATTCAATGGCAGGCCTGGTCCACCTGGCACATTATCCATTCTTGGCAGGTACTTTTGACCTCTTGACACAACATATTCCTGGACCACAAGGCCTATATACAAGCAAGATGCAGTGGGTCATGCACTGGCATGTAGAGCCTTGAAAGAATACCCCAATCAGAGGAAGAGAAGAATATGCAGTTCATCACAAGAAACAAAGTTGGATCAGCTGAAAGGTGAGAAGTCAGCCTGCGTGCTGAAGTGTGAGAAAATAAGGTAAAATCCAAAAAACATCAGTTGAGTTTGAATCAAATGAAGAGAAAGTTCTGAGAAGGAAGGAGTAGTCAGGAGCATTATCACAGGAAGTCAAGAAGAACGTGAATTTTAGCATGAAGAAGGTCCCCAATCGTTAAGAATATATTTCTGGCAGATAGGTCTGGTAAACACGGAAATAAAATGGAAAGGAATTAAAAGGGCCATGGAGAAATCAGGGTAAGAAAATGAAGATTTCATAAACAGACTATTCTTTGACAGAAAAAAAATGAAAGATATTGGCCTAACTTATAATTAAATGTAGTACTTGCTTATTTGTGTATAGATAGGCGTCTTTTCAGGAGCTCCCAAGAAAACTCCTTGATGCTATATAAGAGTTCAAAAGATTTCCTAATCCACAAATCCTATTGATCAAAGGGACAGTCAGAGTTGCACTTATGTCTCGCTGACTCCCTTGGGTATCACTTAGGCAACGGGCTGTATGCCCAACTGTCCACTGTGTGCCCAAAAGAGTAAACAAATCAGAAAAACTCAGGCACAACTTTCTGCTCTGAGGTTTGGAAACCTAAAAGGAATGAAGAAGGGGTTCAGATAAAAGGAGATGACAACTGTGAAACAAATGCCTTGTCTACACCAATAACCTGGGGTACCAGGAGAAGGGAAGAAAGGAATACCAGCAGTCATGGTTAGGGAATTTTCCTCCTGTTGTACAGAGATACAGCTAAGAGAAGAGGACACACTGATCATTCAGGAAGAAAAACCTCTCTGTGCCTGATACACTGGATGCACTGTCTACACACCATTCACCCTATGCAAGAACAGCCTTGGGAACATAGCCAGCATGGGCATCCACCTGACTCATCAGCTGGCACAGTGCTGGACTCCAAGACCTTGTCAGGTCAGTGTAGAATGAGCTCTGCTGGGATCCAGAGTTTCTCCAGAAAGGGAAAAACAGGAATTTGTATCAATAAGATGGCATAAGATACAGAGGATTTTTATCTTCCCAAGGAAAAAAACCTTTCTATTCAAATTATGAAGTTATATGGAATATCTCTGATTAGATAAATATTGTGCAATGTGGTCTTTGGCTTTTTACCTTCCCCAACATGAATTTTCAAAATTTTCAATATTCAAGTTAATACTATAATTGAAGATATAGGTAGATCAAACAGTTTGATTCATATGCCATACAGTATACCCATTTAAAGTACATAATTAAATAGTTCAATCCCGTGTACAACTTGGTAGTCTCATCCATGTTGCAACCTATATTACTTTTTGTTACCAAATAATATTCCACTGTATAGACATGCCACATTCTATTTACCCATTTCTCAGTTGATGGTTATTTGTGTTCATTTTCACTTTTTGGCTATTTTGAATAAAGCTGATGAAACCTTCAAATCAGTACCATACATAGTAGTGAAGAACTTATCTTTCAAATTATTCCAAAAGTCTAGAAAGCAAAATTTCTCTCTCTCTCTTTTTTTTTTTTTCCTTTTTCTTTCTTTTCTTTTTTGCAGTGCTGGGAATTCAATTCAGGGCCTCATGCATAATAAGCAAGAGCTCTATTACTGAGCTACATCCCCAGATCACAAAATTTCTCAGACACAAACCTGCTAGTCTTAAGAAACTGTTAGATTTAAATGACTGTAAAAAAAAATGCAGATTTGGTAACATGTTTTGTTGTTATTACTGAGTCAAAGATTTAAAGATTTAGAATTAAATACTCTTTATTTGTTGGCTGTCATTCTTTCCTAACTATCTCGCTTTTAACTCTAGCAGTTTTCAATTTAGCCTTTCCAAAAAAATGGAAATACTTTTTACATTCATTAGCTTTAACAAGAAAATGCATTACTATTACTGCCCATCAGAACTAAATGGATGGCAAACATTTACCTCACGAATCCTTTCTATTAAGTTTACTATTATGTTTTTTAAAACTATGGTTACATTCTGTTTCATGGAAAAACAAAGTTAAATGACCATTAACTTGCACAAATGTTTTTCAACCAAGACTAACCTAACTTCATACAAAAGTTTACTTTTCCACCTATTTTTTTCAAGGTATCACTAGAAGCATAGAAGAAATATTTACAAGCATACATTAAAAGGCATTAATCACTTGATTATAAAGCAAACATATAAATCGATATCTTGACAAGGCAAAGCAGAGAATACACTGGAAGATCAGTGGAGGAAAGACAAAGTCAAGTCACAATGTGGAACAAGTTATTTTGTACACATTCACAGCAGAATCCTTTGAATTTCTACAGATGACCAAGTAGAGGGTCACGACCTAATTTACACATATGCCTCATAACCTGTACTTGAAGCCCTCAAATTTCAGAGAAATCTATTAGGAGCCCATTTGCTAACAATCCATCAATGAGTGTTAGTAGAAGGGCTTTGTTTTCAGACTGTAAGTCAGAGACTTATTCTATTTATCTGAGTTGCATCTATAAAAATTTTATATATTTCATTATAGACTCCTACCATTATTGATTTTAAAAAAATTGATGGCTTCATAGAAGTCCAACTCACACAACTAGAAATTGTATCCCTCAAAATGCACAATTCAATAGTTTTTAGCCCACATACAGAGCTGGTTTTCACTTTTGAGAAGTTTTGTGACCAACTCTTCACCTTCCATACCTTCCCCCCATTTCTCCTTTTCCTTCGCACTAAGAGGTGCCCTGTGTACCAGTGGTGACTCAGAAGCAGGGCTGTTTACACAGAAATACTGGTTCATCTTCTAGATGTATCTTTGACCTCTTTCAGCTTTGTTTCCTCATAGTAAAATGAAGATAGAAAAGTGTTAATACATGTAAAATGTTTAAAAATATGTCTAACACTCAATAATTAATATTTTCTAACAAACTAAATTATTGATGTATAGAAAGAGGAACTAAAACATCATTTTCTTTTTGAGGATGGAGCCCAAACTCCTAAAGGGCTAAAATGATCTCTAAGGTCTGGCCCCTGCCACCCTGGTCTCCACTCCCCTCCAAGACTCGCCCTGCCTGCAGGAACAGAGACCTACTTGCATTTGCTGGCACATTCTGCACTCTTCTTTGCTTCCCACCTGTGCTCCTGCTGCTCCCTCTGGAGTGTCTCCTACCACAGTCCTTCACTTGGTTCACTCATTGTAATCTTTATAACCCTTGATTCCTGGTCTTCTCTCTAGGAAGGCTTGTCAGATGCGGCTCCAGACACTCACTGCTCCCTCCTACTACATGCACCACGTTCACAACAAGTTGGGTTTGTTTCCCTCTGGAGTCCCTCCACCGGAAATGTCTCTACACTTCCTGCCTCCAACTGTACTTACTCTTTGAAGAGTGTGTCTTCACCTCTAAACAGTGAGGGAAGGTTCTGTCACTGATTCTAAGGGACTAGTACTGCACCTGAAAACACAAAGGTGCTTAATGAATGCTTTTTGTTTGCGATGGGACACATTGGCCATTCTTAAACATTTTGGTCTCAGGATTCCTTGTATTGAAAAAATGATTAAGGACTTCAAGGAGTTTTTGTTTATTTGGATTACAAATATTGTATATTACTATTTACCATGTTAGAAAGTTCAACTGAGAAATTTGTAAAGAATGTATTAATTTAAGAATAAGAAAAGTATACAACTCTTAGCATATTATAAAAATAGCCATGACTTCTGGGACTCTCTGAATCAATCTCAGGGACTCCAAAGGACCCAGACCAGTATATCATGGTATAGTGGGGTTTGTGTGTATGTGTGTCTTAAATTACAAAATGTATTTTCACTCATATGCAAAGTTAAAGTATTTGAGGAAGCTGATGGGCAAATGAAGAGAAATAAGAAGGGAAGGAAAATACAACCCTAAATAGCTAGAGAAAACGGCTGGGGACAGCAAGGCAAAGAAAAGGAAGGGTGGTAATAAAGTATAAAGAGTGCCAGTCTTAAGAAAATTAATAAAGAAGTCAAAAGTAATACTACTCAAACAAAACCAAAACCAAGAGTGACACAGAAAGTTAAAAGTTTAAATGAAAGCTTAAATAGAAATTGATGTCTGGGGTATGAAATGCAGTTTTGACAACTCTATCCCACCCACTCATCTTTTTCCATTCGCATTCCTCCTGTGTTCTTTTTTACACATCCCTCCTTTGAACTCTACTCTCTCTTGCTCCGGAGTCATTGGCTGAAAAATGGTGCTCGAATGTTACATGATTAAAGAAAAAAACCGACAGCTCTGATGAAGCTGCATGATTGGAATTCAACTGATAAATTCTTTAACATTCTATTAGATTATAAAAAATGTTAATGAGATTTTAAAAATAGGAATGCTGAAGTTATTTTTATGTGCTGAAAATACATTAAAAATTAGTGTCCTTAAAATATGCCGCATGGGCTTGCCGCCGCCGCGCACACCATGGGAGCCGTGACTGACGATGAAGTGATACGGAAGCGTCTCCTCATTGATGGAGATGGTGCTGGAGATGAGCGAAGAATTAATTTGCTAGTGAAAAGTTTCATTAAGTGGTGCAACTGTGGATCCCAAGAAGAAGGATATAGCCAGTACCAACGTATGCTGAGTACACTGTCTCAATGTGAATTTTCAATGGGCAAAACTTTGTTGGTATATGACATGAATCTCAGAGAAATGGAAAATTATGAAAAAAATTTACAAAGAAATAGAACGTTGCATTGCTGGAGCTCATGAAGAAATTGCTGAGTGCAAAAAGCAGATTCTTCAAGCAAAACGAATACGAAAAAATCACCAAGAGTATGACTCTTTGGCAAAAGTGATTCAGCATCATCCAGACAGGCATGAGACATTAAAAGAATTAGAGGCTCTTGGAAAAGAATTAGAGCATCTTTCACATATTAAAGAAAGTGTTGAAGATAAGCTGGAATTGAGACAGAAACAGCTTCATGTTCTTCTTAGTACCATTCATGAACTTCAGCAAACATTGGAAAATGACGAAAAGCTCTCAGAGGTAGAAGAAGCTCAAGAAGCAAGCATGGAAGCAGATCCTAAGCCATAGGCAGGCAAATCACCATTCCCAAGAATACCGAAAGAGCTATGTGATCTTAGTGTGTTTAGAATTTGTTGTGCTCTTGACATATTTGAAGTTGTGGCAGTGAAGTGCTTTGCTTTTAAATATTAGTGCACATCTCATTTATATTTCTTCACACGAAGGAAATGGCTTCAGTATATATTTGTTTTTATTGAAATGCATTTTTCATTCTTAAAAGGTAGGAAGCAACACCAAAAAATGTTTAATAAAATGTCTTCAAGCTACATGTTTGTGCCATTAGTAACTGGTAACATTGATTGCCTTATAAGTAAAGACTGTGAAAAGGTGGCATTTCTAGGATGTACATGGGACGATGAGTCAATTTCTGGAAATCATTACCACTTTAGAAAATGAAGTCCATGAGTGGGCTTCTGGAGGGCCATGAACCTGTGAAATTACATGCAAAATGTTTGTGGTGTATGTTTACTGTGGGAGGAGGTTCTGTGATGTTAAGAATCACTGGTGTCAGAGGTAATTACAAGAGCCAAAGTAAATCCATAGGCATTGCCTTCTATAGTTCTCTCCAGTATTTGAGGAATGTGATTGTTAAATATTTTCTTTTATGTTTTTTCTCTTCTGTTTTGGTCTTTAGAAGTCATTTTCAATCAAAAAACATATTAATAAAATGGAAAGTTATTTGAAAAAAAAATATGCTGCATGAAGCCAGGACAAGAAAGTGACATGCACTTGGCTACTGTGATAGGGTGGCAGAATTACAGGTGATTTAAATTATTTCTTTGATTTTGTTATGTCATCTTTTCTACAGGAACAAAAGTCATGAAAACATGGCAAGTAATCTGTACGTTCTTTGTGCCTGTGGTCCTCCTTCAGGCTTTTCAGGGATATCCAACTGGTTTGGATTTTGTTAACCTGAGGTCAAAAGCTCAAGTTCTAGATTGGGGGTAGACAAATTACAATCCCAAGCCAAATTCAGCCAGCAGACAGTTTTTGTATAGCTTTCAAGCTAAGAATGGGTTTTATATTTTTAAAAGTATATGAAAACAAAAATAATAGATAAAAGAAATTGCAGATAGCCTGTAAAGTCAAAAATATTTCCTAACTTGTCTTTTTTATTTTTTTAAGTTTCCTGATGCCAAATATAAAGCATTCAGCTTAGTGCGTGTTCCATAATATGGATTTGATAAATGGCAATAATGTTGTTAATCATACTACTAATACAATAGTACTACAAAACTATTAATAGTACCAAAAGTTCTATTATTAGTTTGACATTATTGTTCCTATATTTTATTATCCTTAATGATTATGCTCCTTGAATAATTTTGTTTGCTCCTTGCATTCTTGTTTATTCTTAAAATATCTACTTCTCTTTTCTTTTACTTTGGCAAAAATACTCATAAAATTTACTGGGTTTTTTCCTTCATTTTTGAAAGATGTTTTCACTAGTTACAGAATTCTGGGTTGACAGAATTTTACCCCCACTTTCAGCACATCAAAGATGCCATTCTTGTCTTCTACCTTGCAAGATTTCTGATGCAAACTCTACCGTAATTCACAACTTTGTTCCTCTGCATGTAATGTGTCTGTCTGCACTGGTACCATCAAGATTTTCACTTCATCTATGGTTTTCAAAAATTAAATATATGACATGGCTAAGTAGGGGTGAGGGCAAGAGTTGTGTGCTTGGCATTTATCTTTCTCTTATCTTTCTCAGGACTCTCTGAACTTCCTGAATCTTTCATTATTTTTTGAAAACTCTCAGCCATTATATCTTTCAACATTTCTCTGTTCCATTCTTTTTCTTCTGGGATTCCAATTAGATGTACATTAATACATGAGACTTTTTGATATGGCTCAGTTCTATTTTTCAGGTCTCCACCCCCCTATACACACACACACACACACACTTTTCACTTGGTTTTTTGTTTTTTTTTTTTTTTTTTTTTTTTTTTTTTTTTTGGAGGTCGGGCTCTTTTATTGGGCAGCAGGGGCCCACGCGCCAAGTTGGGTGGCTCTGCCTTCACCGATAGAGGCAGTCGGCCTGGATGTCGGCAGCAATCTCGGCCTCTCAACTTGACCCTGTTCAGCAGTTTCTTCTTGTACAGCAGCTCCTCATGCGTCTCCATGGAGAACTCAAAGTTTGGTTCCTCAACGGTGGCATCCACAGGGCAGGCCTCCCGGCAAAAGCCACAGTAGATGCACTTGGTCATGTAGATGTCATAGAGGGCTCAGCCTGGATGGTGATGGCCTGGGCGGGGCAGACGGCCTCGCAGAGCTTGCAGGCGATGCAACCCTCCTCCCCGGTCGCGTAGCAGCACAGCGTGTGCTCCCCATGGTAGCGCAGGCTCAACGGGCCTTCTCAAACGGGTAGTCGATGGTGGCCAGCTCCCGGAACAAGTAGCTCAGGGCCATGCCCAGACCTCAGAAGAGCTCAGTCCATATCAGGGTCCTCGCTGCACGGTTGGTTATCGACTTCATGTCCACCTCAGGCTCCTGCAGGTTCACGTACTTGTAGGTCGCTGCCACTGTGCTATTATGAAGGCTTCGGCCATTGGGATGTCCTGTGCTCACAGCCTGGGTCAGGGCAGCAGCGTGGGCATGGTCAGGCAGTACATCTCGAAACGCTGCCACTCCTCCTTCCCTTGCCAAGCGGGGCCAGTCTTCATTTTAGTTGGGGTAACTACTATTGACTATGTTCATGTTCGCTAATTCTTTCCTCAGCTGTGGCAGGTCATCTTACGAGCCAATTAAGCTAGGCATTCTTTATCCCTGTTACTATGTATAACACGCGTACTATTTCCATTTGATTCTTCCTTACAGATTCCATCTCTTTGCTAAAAATCCCTATCTGCTAATGTATGTTCTCCATCTTTTCACTGGAACTTTTTACATGCTAATCACACTTAAAATTCCCTGGTTGTTCCCACATCTTGTTCTGTCGTTTACTTTGTCTCTTGATAGTGGGCTAGTTTTTCTTGCTTTTTTGTATTTCTCATAGTGTTTTTTTTTTACTGAACACCAGAGATCACATAGGAGAACTCCAGTGTAATGATTTTCTCTCCTTCCCCCATTGGTAGAAGGTATTTTATTTCCTTTTTTCTAGCAACACAGAGTTTCCACCAATAGGTTTCAAGGAGGTTTGCTACCCTTCCCCAAATGGCTTAAGAGAGCAAGTACCCAGAGAGCAAGGTACTGCTGAACTTTGTGTTTTCCACAGCAGCAGCCACCCTCCTTCCAGGTGCAAATCTTAGGGTGATTTTTCTGGTCTCCCACCCTATTCCCAACTTTCCCCTCTAGAGGTCCTTGAATATGAAACTATTAGTGGGTGCAAACTTTGTATCTGAATCTCAATACTTTCATCCTAGCCCATATTCACCTGTTAACAATTTGTTAAAATTTTAGCTGAATTCTCATTCGTTTGTATGTAGGTTCCATCTTCCTTCCATGCCCTGTCCCTGGTGAGCCAGTGCTTGCAGAGCACCTATATTTTTCCTAGATTTCAGTGTAATTGATTATAGGTTCCAAGAGAGTCATGGTTTTATTATTACCATACTTTTTCTCATTTGTAGGATGATACAACTTCCAAGCTTCTAAATGCAAGCATAAATTTGTCCCAATTTGACTATTTTTTAATACTCTGGCTATGAATAGCTCTTAAAGAGTTCATAATTTCCTGTGCTCTTCTAATCTATTTTAGAGATTTCATGCCCAATGTCATCATGCACAAAGAATAAATTTGGACACTAGAGTACACATCCTAATAAGCAGATATTTGTATATCCATTATGAGGCCTCAAGTTATTTTAATTTGCTACCATTTACTTAGGCAAGACAAATTCTTTAATGCTACCTTTATGCAGGACTTCATGTGTTTTACAAATGCAGCACATAGAGTCCTCGATTTATTGCCATTCAACAAAGTAAACGGCTCACGCAACCCTCTGGCAATTACTTTCCATGGCTGCTTTGAACAAAGCAAAAACACCTCTTTTTTCTATTATGATCCATCTCTAACCTCAATATTCTTTTATTTGCTACTCATATTTCTAAAACTGAACTCTCAGGAGTTAGCATTCTCTAATCCCCTTAATGAATCCATGCTCCAGCACGTTCTGGTCATACGATCTTCCTCATACTGAACCTCTCAACTTCAGTTTCCTTATTTTCAAAATGAAGATAATAGTGTAAGAAATTAAATGAGAAAAAATGAATTATCTTTGAAAAGTGCTTGGCTATTATTGTCCTCTTCTGTCATTAATAGCTGATTAAATATATATTTATAGCCAATTGTACAAAGATTCAGGTATCTCTTTCTAGTCAAGCATATAACCTCAATTATTATGTTATTTCTAAAGGAAAACCAAATTAAACTTATAAATCATTTTCTTTTAAAATACTTTTTCCAGGAATGTAACTGGCTATAAATTTGAGGTCTTTGTGAATGTAAAAATCTTCTCTTTCTTATTTTAACTGTCATGTATGTATGTATGTATAGGTGTATAAATACATTTGTGTATGTGTCAGTGTGTCACACACACACACACACACACACAGCCTAATCATACAAGCCTGTGACTGCCCTGCACATCTGGCCCTCCATCTGCAACAGGGACAGTGCCAGGCTCAATGCTTAGTTCATTTTTTCTTGGACAGACTCCATTACCCACTCATATATTTCACCGACTCTAAAAGAACCAAGCAAATGATCTGATCGTTTTGGTAATTAAAAAACTTCCTGCCAGTGTGCATTTTCAGCAATTGCCAAAGATATTCCAGAGTGATAAATTGCTCCTACAAGGGCTTAATCAGTTTATTTCTCTTCATCTTCAGGTTTCATCCTGTCTATAAACAAAGTTCCTAAGAATATTGTGGTACAGCTGCTAGCAGTATCCTTGTGATGTTGACTGGGTATGCATTCCTTTTTAGCCTGAGTACTTTCAACCTGAAAAAGACTCATAAAAGAGGATTTCTAGATCAAAATACAATAAAAATTTCTAATGCTCATATGGAACACTTCTTCCACATGAAGATATGCCTGTATGTCTTAATGTTATTTTGGAAATGCATTTGGTAGTATTTGTAGATTGTATAGAGGGGGTTTATATGTGGAAAAGTTCCAGAGGTTAGACAGCAGTCTTGTAGTTTTCTAAAAAAGCAAAGTAAGTTATAGAATAGTAGTATGTATATCAGCAGTAACTAAAGCATGAACTATACAAATCTAGTATTCATTTCAGACATCATGGAAAACAACTTTATATATATATATATATATATATATATATATATATACATACACACATATATATTTCTTTTCTTTATATATATATATATATAAAGAAAATATATATATATATATAAATTTGCTTCAACCAAGAGGAGAAAAATGATTTTGTTGCAATAGAGATTAATGAAGTTCTAATTATGATCTGTATATACTCTGACTATCTACTAATTCAGATAAAATGTACCAATATGGGGGCTGGGGTTGTGGCATTGGTAGAGCACTAGTAAAGCAAAGCACTTGCCTAGCATGTGTGAAGCACTAGGTTCGATTCTCAGAATCACATACAAATAAATGAATAAAATATAGGTCTATCAACATCTAAAAAATATTTTTAAAATATAACAATATGTTCAAAAGATTAAAAATACTTACTATTCATAAAGGCATATAGTTCCTTTCAGTTTCTTTGAATCTCCAGGTCACCAGGCATAAAGGTGTTAGACTTCAACTTTCCTTCAACTCTTAACATTTAAATTGGGGGCGGGGGGGGGGGGGGAGTAGTAGGAATTGAACCCTGGGGGAATTTTACCATTGAGCTACATCCCCAGATCTTTTTATTTTTTATTTTGAAATAGGGTCTCATTAAGTTGTGTAGGGCTTAGGTAAGTTGTTGAGGCTGATCTTGAACTTGTGATCTTCCAGCCTCAGCTTCCCATATTACTGGGATTATTAAAGTTGCTCTTAATCACCCATTCAGAACCCCAAAAAAGTAAAGCAATAAGCACCTTATTTGTCATCTCTACAAAAGAAATCGATGTTACTTAGGGTACTTGCTCCATTCAGTCATCTGGGGACATATCTACTAACTGACATTTCAAAAGTTATCAAGAAAAAAACACATGCCATAAAAATGACTTGTTGAATACTTCTCTCTTTTCATATGAAAATGCCAGAAGTTTCTAGAGACAGAAGTATATCTGATTTTTATATTTCAAAGTTGTGCTATAATGATTATCTTAAATGTACAGGACTTACAATGAACTTATAATAGTTTTATACAAAAATTTTCCTTTTATGTTTTTTCAGAAATCTTTCCCATGTTTGAAAAAAATACTAAGAAACATTTTATAAGAAGGGAATCTCCTTTCTACCATACCACTCTCACTGATTTTTTTTAAATGAAAATGCTTCATTCATATTTGAGACTCATTAGTGAATATATTTGAACACAAATATATTCATTAATAGCCAGAGGAGAAGAAGGTCTTAAAGGAAAGGTTCTTTAAGGCCCCCTACCTCCTACAGCTACCCCAGACAGGATCAGAGGGTATTCAATTTGCAGAACTCTAACTCACAAACAGGCTACAACTGCATGCTAGAGAACCCCCATCCCTGGAAAGGTTAGGTGCCACTAACAATTAAACATCCTACTTTCCCAGCAGGAGAACAACAGAACCTTCAAAAGGAACTATCTATGCCTTATGGTCATGCTCCCTTCTAGTTTCTGAGCACTGAGGGCACCTCTGCTTCTACCTGTTTTCCTGGACTCCAGGCTACAACCTGTCTTGGAAATGTGGCTTTGAATTTAGAAAAATCAGTCTTATTCCCAACCCTGTTGCTTTTTAATCTCGAATGAGTCACTTATACACTCTAATCATTAAAAAAAAAATCACGTTCATCATTTTAAAAAGTGGTGATCATACTACCCTCTCAGATGAATGATGTAGGGACTGAATAGGATAAAATAACATGATCTATGTGAACTTTATTTGAGAAACTGTGAAATATCAAACGAATGCCAATCTGACCAAAACAAAAGAACAAAGCATACCCAGAATGTGGAAGACAAAACTGAACATGAATCTAGAAAGGCTAACTATATATTGGATGGAAGTTACTATCTGTCAAAAGTTCGTACATGTTCCTCTACACCAAGTCCAACATGGTGTAGGTATCTCAGCAAAAATGATTTGCTTAAAATAAAGCTGTAACCTATTGGTAGTGAGATTTATATGAATAAAATATTAACAGAAGATGGCAGTATAAAAGGGTTTTTTAAAAAGAGGGAGAGGGCTGCAAAGAAGAATCTGGCAACATTTACCCAGCAGTGTCCAAGAGAAATAGATACTGACTCAGCAGGCATTGTGATTTTGAGAGACAGATGTTCTGTATTATAAAAGCTAGCATAATATGTCAGTTCTCACTAGGTGTAATGAAATCTCCTTCAAAACTACTTTGCTTCCTTTATTCTGATTCTCTGTTCCCCAAGCCACCTTTTGATTACTAATTAGATCAGTAAAAATAAAAACCAGACCTAAACTGATGCAATCCCCACCAGGACACTGTGAGAACCAATGGGTGAAAAGCCAGTATATTTTCTGACTTCTCTATTAACTCCTCTTTCCAACTTCAATATGTGCTATTTTTGAGAAGGTACTTTGTATATTTATCAAGGGCCATATAACCATTCTCATTTTTTTATTCCATAGTTCTTCTAGGTTACAATGTCAATGTGGAAAAATGTTTATAAAGTTGAAAAATCACAGAATTTCATGTATGTTTTTCAAAAGAAGGAAAATTGACAAATCTAATACTCTTACTCCATTAATATTTCATACTTAATAATTTAATATGGTTACAAAGATTACATAGTAGGATTCATAAACTCATATGTGTAGAAGATGAGGAAAGAAATCATAGAGAAGCAGACTGGCTCAAGAGACAACAGGAATTGATGAGGACTCTGGTGAACATCTAGCTAACACGTCAGCCATGCTCAGCTCTAGCTATTTGCTGCCATTGTAGAATGTGGACTCAACATTATCAAATCTCTGATTTTTTTCAAAAGAAGCTGCAAGTCAGAATCTCTGTGAAATCACTTGACATTCAAACACTGGCAATTTTAATTTTAAAAACTGAGTGAGCTAATATTATGAGACCTAAACAAAAACATTTCAAATACCTGAATTTGGCATGGAGTTCACCAGTTTGAAATATGCTATGAAATTCTGAAAAGTACATAGAATGCCAAAAACACATAAGATTGGAACATAAGTCAAATTATACAAATGTAATATACTCTTCTCATAAACAGAGACATTTCAAAACTACCTACATGTGTTACATATAATATAAACCAGTAACAAATCTTGTTATCAACCTCAATTTCATCTCCATGAAATAGTAGTCATCTGCACTACTCAGACATTTATGTCACTTTGCATTTTAATCTTTTACATATGGAATCAACTTGCAAAATCAACATAGTCTACTTTTTAATATACTTGCACTGGGAAATATGTTTCTTCCTGTAAAGAAAATTATAAATAATGTTCTAATCTTTAATAACATTTTGAGTTATTCATATACCAAAGGGTGATATTATACAACACTACAGATTTGCATACTAAAATGCATAGAAAAAAAACTAAGACTGGTTTGAGATGACAGGCTTGATGCACATATTTCAACTCTTCCCATCCCAAATCCAGCATAATGAAAGAAAATACATTAAAAGAATAAATTCAAATTTTCAGTGAAAGCAAGAAAGAATGCTAAGCAGATAACAACTTTTGAGGATTTCTCGAAGGAAAGAAAGCAGGTAGAATTAGATCAGAGAAAAAGATCAGAGGAAATCAAAGTTCTAAACACTTGCAGAAAAAACTGCTGTGATGGTAGGTGCAGCTTCATTGAGCTCCAACTGTAGTTGAATAAGGAGCAGATGGGGGTTCTCAGGCAACCACCAGGATAAAAAAGTACACCGGGTACAGCAAGGCTGGTTTTTTCTTTTTCTGGATTATGCTAAGTAATTGGCTGATCAGAGCAGCTAAAGCAAGCACTGGGGTCTAACCAAGTGCCTCCTCATGATAGGCCCTACCCCATCAACCCTATTTGATTGCCAATCTTCCTCATTATGACAGTGGCTCAGGACATGTGCTAACCAGAAGTGATGGGATAAAGTGGAGGAAAGGTGATTTATTAGAGGAGGTAAAAGAATATTTCAGGAATATTTCTTTAGCTTAACAACTGGCAGAGACCACACCCTGTTTACAAGTCTACAACAGCCAAAGGAAGGGCACCTTTTAAAAATTGTCACAAAGGCCTACAAATAAGCAAGTTGGGAACACTGCTGCCAGCATAATACGCCTTCAAGAAAGGGTTAAAGAAGAAACCAGCTGCCAGTAACTGATTAGGGTTGGGAGACACGGAGAAGGATCAGCATTCTCTCCATCATTCCTCTGTTTCTCAGTTCCTCTTGATCCTAGCACTGGTTACTGATCTTTCTGTCTGCAACCCTTCTTCCCTCAGGCCCAGAAAATAGAATTTTTGGACCCCCAAAGCAACCTTATACAATCATGAAAAAATTTATTTTAATGTGGATGCACCCATCCTGGGGAAAGGAGGAGACACCTAAATACATTTTTGTCTTTACCCACACTCAATTTGTACCTTCTTTACTGCCCTCTAGGGAAAGCTCTCTTTTGGACTGTCCAGTTTCCCAGGACCTTTTATGGTTCAGAATCAAGAGAATAAAAAAGGCAAGACTGGAGAACTGAGAGAAAAGAAGAAAGAATTCCTGCTTGCTCCGTCAATTTCTGGACTCACCCTTGTTGTAGAGAATCTGAGTAATGGGCCCAGAATAGAGAAAAATAAGAAGAAAGGCTGGAAAGACTGTTTGTCCATCTAATGAAGAGTTTGAGGAGGATAGATAAGAGAAAAAACAAATCGGTTTGGAGAACCAGAAAGAGTTCAGGCTTTTTGTAAGGGAGGGGTTTCTGAGCAGCCCTAAGGAAAAACTGGAGAGAAAAATAAAGACAGGGATTGTGAAAAGTATTGCTATGGTTTACAACTTAGAATTTATATGACATTCTTTGAAAGAAGCAAATGTCTTTTAAATTTCTTCTGGATACTAGACTGTATTTCACTGTGCTGCTTCACTGTGCAGCTCAGCAGAGATGGCCTTACCAGGGCCTTAGTATTCACGAAGGTTAGGGATTTAGAGGGACCAGTGGAGGTAGACGGGAAAGTGATATAAGTTTAATCAGGGTTTCAGCAGATGTGCATACTAATTCTTTTGTCCAAGATACTCATGACCTAAATTAAAATTAAAAGGAATTTCTAAATATAGCATCAGCTTTCAGTCACTAATACATCTCTCTCAAATACCCAGTTTTAAAGGTTTGCTTTGAGGAATTAGAGGAAGGAATAAAAACTAGTCAGTTCATCTAAATTCCATTCTTTCTTTTCTTTTCTTTTTAGCCACCATTCTTCAGAGGGAAAAACACCTAAAAAATTAATGAAGCTTAGCCAGGCCCAGTGGCACATGCCTATAACGCCAGCAGCTCAGGAGGCTGAGGCAGGAGGAGTGCAAATTCAAAGCCACTCTCAGCAATTAGCAAGGCTGAAAGCAGCCTAGCGAGATCCTGTCTAAAAATAAAAAGGGAGGGGGTTTCAAGATGGCGGCCTAGAGGGTGGCTGCATTTCATGTTGCTCCAGGACTCAGGATTCAAAAGAGGAGATATTGAGACGCTTGGGACCAACTCAAAGCAGCCGGGTGACTCTCACCCCCTGGGGGGGCATCCCGGATGGGACGGGGGTCCCGGAACGCAGGAAACTTTGTGAAGTAGAACTGCCGGCGAGACGCCCCTCCCCCCGCTGGAGCAGTGAACTCGGACAGCTGGGAGCGCCGTAAAGGAGGCCGCTCGGCACAGCGCTGGGACTCGGAGCAACCACTGGGGCTCCGGCGGCTGCCCAGGGGAAGAGTGGCGAGGAGAGCTGTGTGGACTCAGGACACCGGGACCTGCCCTGAGGAGGAGGAGGAGGAGCGTGGCCACTTGGATTCGGAGTGACTGCACCAGAGCTACAGGCGGTTGCCAGAGGAGAAGCCGCGCAGCGAGCTGTTTGGACTCAGAACGACGCTTCTGAACACCGGGGCCTGCCCTGAGGACTAGGAGGAGGAAGAGGAGCGCGGCCGCTTGGATTCGGGTGACTACACCAGAGCTACAGGTGGTTGCCAGAGAAGGGGCTGCGTGGCGAGCTGTTTGGACTCTGACCACTTCTGAACCCCGGGGCCTGCCCGGAGGAGTAGGAGAAGGAGGAGGAGGAGCGCGGCGGGTCGTTTGGACTCGCAGTGACTGCATTAGCGCTCCAGGCGGCTGCTCTGAGGAGAAGGCGAGTGGTGAGTTGTTTGGTCTTAAAGTGACAGCTCCTGAACACAGGGGGGCTGCCTGGAGGAGAAGCGTGGTGGGACGCTTGGTCTTGAGTGGCCGCACCTGAGCTCCGGGCGGTTGCCCAGAGGACCCGTGCAGCGGGTCACGTGGATTCAGAGCCACTCAGAGGGACTGCTCCTGAACACCCGGGGGTTATCTGGAGAAGGAGGAGGAACGGGGAGGGTCACTTCGACTCGGAGTGATTGATTGCCCCGGGCTACGGGTGGTTGGTGGGAGGAGGAGGCACGAAGTGAGTTTCTTGGACTCCTAGTGACTGCACTGGCATACTGGGCGGCTGTCTGGAGGAAGAGGCCTGTGGCGGGTCTCTGGGACTCAGAGCGATTGTTCGGGGCCACAGGTGGCTGCTCAGAGGAGGGGCCACACAGCCAGGCGATTAGGTGCAGAGCAGGGTCCCAGGATCTAGGAGGCTTCTGGGTGGAAGAGCCGCACAGAGACAGGCTTAGGGCCGAGCGAAGGTTCCAGGCCTGTGGGCAAATTCTCTGAGGAGGGGCAGCCTAAGGAGATTCATCTGCGAAGGGTGAGGCTCCCAGGCCCAGGAGGTAGGGCCGGGCCCCTGGAAACTTTGCAGAGGAAGGCAGCCCAGCCCAGGCAGTAGCTGTAAATTGAGGGGAACCTCTAGGAGGAAACTGACCAGCGAGACCTCCCCACTGGGTGAGTCTTCCCTGCCTGGTGAGATTTCCCCACAAGGACGGTAAAACCAGAGACACAGGCCCAAACAGGCCTTGCCTCAGCCCACAGCCTAGGTCCCCTTTGGATGACCATTGGTCAACAAGTGGAGGCACCTCTGCCCACTAGCAGGGAATATACCCCACCTGAAGGCCACCACTCCTAGAGAGGCAGCTTCCTTGTGGAGCACCGCATTATCAACTTCCTCCAAGACTTCAGCCTACTGAAGGCTAAGAGGGGATATATATAGAAATCTTCAGGGACATTGTAAATCAACACAGGAAATCTGCAATATCTCAGCGGTCCACTGATACCTGAACAATATGAGAAAACAAGGAAAGAAAATGATGCAAACAAATCTAGATGTTACATCAATAAAACCCAATGACAGCATGGCAGAAGAAATGACAGAAAAGGAGTTCAGAATGTATATAATTAAAATGATCAGAGAAGCAAACGATGAGATGAAAGAGCAAATGCAAGCATTGAATGATCGCACCAATCGACAGTTAAAAGAGCAAATACAGGAAGCAAAAGATCATTTCAATAAAGAGTTAGAGATATTGAAAAAAAACCAAACAGAAATCCTTGACATGAAGGAAACAATAAACCAAATTAAGAACTCCATAGAAAGCATATCCAATAGGATAGAACACCTGGAAGACAGAACCTCAGACATTGAAGACAAAATATTTAACCTTGAAAACAAAGTTGAACAAACAGAGAAGATGGTAAGAAATCATGAACAGAATCTACAAGAACTATGGGATATCATGAAAAGGCCAAATTTAAGAATTATTGGGATTGAGGAAGGTCTAGAGAAACAAGCCAAAGGAATGAACAATTTATTCAATGAAATAATATCAGAAAATTTCCCAAATCTGAAGAATGAAATGGAAAATCAAGTTCAAGAGGCTTATAGGACTCCAAATACACAAAATTACAACAGACCCACACCAAGGCACATTATAATGAAAATACCTAACATACAAAATAAAGACAGAATTTTAAAGGCTGTGAGAGAAAACAACCAAATTACATTCAGGGGGAAACCAATACGCATATCAGCAGATTTTTCAATCCAGACCCTAAAAGCTAGAAGGTCCTGGAACAACATTTTTCAAGCCCTGAAAGAAAATGGATGCCAACCAAGAATCTTATACCCAGCAAAACTTACCTTCAAATTTGACGATGAAATAAAATCCTTCCATGATAAACAAAAGCTAAAAGAATTTACAAAAAGAAAGCCAGCATTACAGAACATTCTCAACAAAATATTCCATGAGGAAGAGATGAAAAACAAAGAAGCAAATCAGCAAAGGGAGGAATTATCCTAAAGGAATTGTCAAATAAAGGAGGAAACAAGTTGTGTCAAACAAATAAATGAACAAAATTTTAAAAATGAACCAAATGACTGGGAAACCAAATCATTTCTCTATAATAACCCTGAATGTTAATGGCCTGAAGTCATCAATCAAAAGACATAGACTGGCAGACTGGATTAAAAAGAAAGATCCAACACTATGTTGCCTGCAAGAGACTCACCTCATAGAAAAAGATACCCATAGACTAAAGGTGAAAGGATGGGGAAAAACATACCATGCACATGGACTCAGCAAAAAAGCTGGAGTATCCATCCTCATTTCCGATAATGTGGACTTCAAGCCAAAGTTAGTCAGAAGGGATAAAGAAGGTCATTTCATACTGCTTAAGGGAAGCATAAATCAGCAAGATATAACAATCATAAACATCTATGCCCCAAACAGTGGCTCATCTATGTATGTCAAACAAATCCTTCTCAATTTCAGAAACCAAATAGACCATAACACAATAATACTAGGTGATTTTAACACGCCGCTCTCACCACTGGACAGATCTTCCAGACAAAAATTGAACAAAGAAACCATAGATCTCAATAACACAATCAATAATTTAGACTTAACAGACATTTATAGAATATACCATCCAACCAAGAGTGAATACACTTTCTTCTCAGCAGCACATGGATCCTTCTCTAAAATAGACCATATATTATGCCACAAAGCTAATGTTAGCAAATACAAGAAGATAGAGACACTACCATGTATTCTATCAGATCATAATGGATTGAAGTTAGAAATAAATGAAAGAGTAAAACACAGAAACTATTCCAACATCTGGAGATTAAACAATATGCTATTATATGATGAATGGATAACAGAAGGTATTAGGAAGGAAATTAAAAAATTCTTAGAGGTAAATGAGAACAAAGAAACATCATATCAAAATCTCTGGGACACTATGAAAGCAGTACTTAGAGGGAAATTTATTTCATGGAGCGCATTTAATAAAAGAAGTAAAACTCAACAAATAAACAACCTAACACTACAGCTCAAAGCCTTAGAAAAAGAAGAACAGAACAGCACCAAAAGTAGTAGAAGACAGGAAATAGTTAAACTCAGAGCTGAAATCAATGAAATTGAAACAAAAGAAACAATACAAAAAATTGACAAAATAAATAGTTGGTTCTTCGAAAAAATAAACAAAATTGATAAACCTTTAGCCACACTAACAAAGAGAAGACGAGAGAAAACCCAAATCACTAAAATTCGGAATGAACAAGGAAATATCACAACAGACAGGATGGAAATACAAAACATAATTAGAAGCTATTTTGAAAATCTATACTCCAACAAAATAGAAAATTTCGAAGACATCAACAGGTTTCTAGAGACATATGAATTGCCTAAACTGAATGAGGAGGACATAAACAATTTAAATAGACCAATTTCAAGTACTGAAATAGAAGAAGTCATCAAAAGCCTACCAACAAAGAAAAGTCCGGGATCAGATGGGTTCTCAGCCGAGTTCTACAAAACCTTTAAAGAAGAGCTCATTCCAATACTTCTCAAAGTATTCCATAAAATAGAAGAGGAGGGAACCCTCCCAAACTCATTCTATGAAGCCAATATCACACTGATACCTAAACCAGACAGAGACTCATCAAGGAAAGAAAATTTCAGACCAATATCCTTAATGAACATCGATGCAAAAATTCTCAACAAAATTTTAGCAAATCGCATACAAAAAACATATTAAAAAGATAGTGCACCATGATCAAGTGGGTTTCATCCCAGGGATGCAAGGTTGGTTCAACATCAGGAAATCAATAAACGTAATTCACCATATCAATAGACTTAAAGTCAAGAATCACATGATTATTTCAATAGATGCAGAAAAAGCATTTGATAAAATACAGCACCCCTTCATGCTCAAAACACTAGAAAAAATAGGGATAGTGGGAACATTCCTTAACATTGTAAAGGCCATTTATGCTAAGCCCATGGCTAATATCATTCTAAATGGTGAAAAACTGAAAGCATT
The DNA here is from genome assembly GCF_902686455.1 of Sciurus vulgaris. Taxonomy (NCBI): domain Eukaryota; kingdom Metazoa; phylum Chordata; class Mammalia; order Rodentia; family Sciuridae; genus Sciurus; species Sciurus vulgaris. Next base: position 93,251,636 of record NC_136462.1, read on the forward strand.
CCCCCTAAAAACTGGAACAAGGCAGGGATGCCCTCTTTCACCACTTCTATTCAACATCGTTCTTGAGACTCTGGCCAGAGCAATTAGACAAACCAAAGAAATTAAAGGGATACGAATTGGAAAAGAAGAACTCAAACTATCCCTGTTCACTGATGACATGATTATATATTTAGAGGAACCTGGAAATTCCACCAGAAAACTCTTAGAACTCATAAGTGATTTCAGTAAAGTAGCAGGTTACAAGATCAATGCCCATAAATCCAACGCATTTTTATACATAAGTGATGAATCTTCAGAAAGAGAAATTAGGAAAACTACCCCATTCAAAATAGCCTCGAAAAAAATAAAATACTTGGGAATCAATCTCACAAAAGAGGTGAAAGACCTCTACAATGAGAACTACAGAACACTAAAGAAAGAAATTAAAGAACACCTTAGAAGATGGAAAGATCTTCCATGTTCTTGGATAGGAAGAATTAATATTGTCAAAATGGCCATACTACCTAAAGTGCTATACAAATTCAATGCAATTCCAATTAAAATCCCAATTGTGTACCTTACAGAAATAGAGCAAGCAATTATGAAATTCATCTGGAAGAATAAGAAACCCAGAATAGCTAAAGCAATCCTTAGCAGGAAGAGTGAAACAGGGGGTATTGCAATACCAGATCTTCAACTCTACTACAAAGCAATAGTAACAAAAACAGCATGGTATTGGTACCAAAATAGAAAGGTAGATCAATGGTACAGAATAGAGGACACGGACACAAACCCAAATAAATACAATTTTCTCATACTAGACAAAGGGGCCAAAAATATGCAATGGAGAAAAGATAGCCTCTTCAACAAATGGTGCTGGGAGAATTGGAAATCCATATGCAACAGAATGAAACTAAACCCATATCTCTCACCATACACGAAACTAAACTCAAAATGGATTAAGGACCTCAGAATCAGACCAGAGACCCTGCAGATTATAGAAGAAAAAGTAGGTCCAAATCTTCACCTTGTTGGTCTAGGACCAGACTTCCTTAACAGGACTCCCATAGCACAAGAAATAAAAGCTAGAATCAACCACTGGGATAGATTCAAACTAAAAAGCTTTCTCTCAGCAAAGGAAACTATCAGCAATGCGAAGAAAGAGCCTACAGAGTGGGAGAATATCTTTGCCAATCATACTTCAGATAGAGCACTAATCTCCAGAATCTATAAAGAACTCAAAAAACTCTACTCCAAGAATTCAAATAATCCAGTCAACAAATGGGCTAAGGAAATGAATAGACACTTCACAGAAGAAGATCTACAAGCAATCAACAAACATATGGAAAAATGTTCAACATCTCTAGTAATAAGAGAAATGCAAATCAAAACCACCCTAAGATTCCATCTCACCCCAATTAGAATGGCGATTATCAAGAATACGAGCAACAACAGGTGTTGGCGAGGATGTGGGGAGAAAGGTACACTCATACACTGCTGGTGGGGCTGCAAATTAGTGCAGCCACTCTGGAAAGCAGTGTGGAGATTCCTTAGAAAACTTGGAATGGAACCACCATTTGACCCAGCTATCCCACTCCTTGGCCTATACCCAAAGGACTTAAAATCTGCATACTACAGAGATACAGCCACATCAATGTTCATAGCTGCTCAATTCACAATAGCCAGACTGTGGAACCAACCTAGATGCCCTTCAATTGATGAGTGGATAAAGAAACTGTGGTATATATATATATATATACACAATGGAATATTACTCAGCCATAAAGAATGATAAAATTATGGCATTTGCAGGCAAATGGATGAAATTGGAGAATATCAAGCTAAGTGAGATAAGCCAATCTCAAAAAGCCAAAGGACGAATGATATTGCTAATAAGTGGATGATGACACATAATGGGGGGGAGGGAAGGGTTAGTGTTAGGGTTAGAGTTAGGGTTAGGGAGGGGGGCAAGTATGGAGGAAGGAAGGACTGTATAGAGGGAAAAGAGGGGTGGGAGGGGTGGGGTGAAGGGAAAAAATAACAGAATGAATCAAACAACATTATGTAAATTTATGATTACACAAATGGTATGCCTTTACGCCATGTACAAACAGAGAAACAACATGTATCCCATTTGTTTACAATAAAAAAAATACATTAAAAAAAGGAAATCGATATTCTTTTAACCAAATGTAAGATAAAATTTAAGGAAAGGGACAAATGATTAATGGTAAAGGAAGACAAAAATAAATAAAAAGCTATGCTTCAAGCTGATAAGACTAAGTATTGCAAAAATAAACCCCTAATTAAAAACAAATTTAATTCAACAGCTATTAAAATTCCTTTGTACTTTTAGTGATTACCAGCTTGATAAAGTAAATGTAAAAAAAACAAGATGGCAAGAAATCACTTTATAGCTATCTTAAAGTAAACAGTAATCAAAATGATATGGCACAGGCTTAAGGAAAAGTGACACTGAAGGAACATGATAGATTTATTTGGTATTGTTTATTTAGTATATAATCAGATAATAATCAATAGCAACTCAATGTTGGGGAAAGGAATCACCCCTGAGGAATTGTTGCTGTAAGTGAATATTAGTAAGCAAAATTTGAATTTGTATCTTGCCTCATATATTTGTATATATCTATGATTGAATATTTTTAAAAATAAAGAAACCTGAAAACTTATCTTTTTTGATGATTAACAAACTACTTCAGAGAAAAATAGATGAAAAATTGTTTTAATAGAATGTAATAAATATAAAAAGGAATATAACATATTGAGGAAAACTGACAGAAGTTGGTTGTTCAAAAATATACAAGAAAGAAGTATACAATCATATAAGGACAACACTAAAATTCATTCATACATGGTCAAGGAGAGAAAAAAAAGATACTATTGGAAAAAGAAAATACAAATAAGAAAGAATCATATGGGAAAATACACAAAAATCAAGTCAGGCATGGCAGCTCATGCCTGTAACCCCAGCTACTTGGGAAGCCGAGGCAAGAGATGCCAAGCTCAAGGCCAACCTAAGCAACTTAGTGAGAACCTCTCTCAAAATAAAATTTTAGAAAGGGCTGAGGACGTAGCTCAGTCATAGAGTACTTGCCCAGCATGCACAGGGTCTTATGTTCAATCCGCAGTACGGAAGGAAGGAAGGAAGGAAGGAAGGAAGGAAGGAAGGAAGGAAGGAAGGAAGGAAGGAAGACAAATTAAGGAAATGCTCATTTAATTAGTTTTAAAGTGCTATTATTTTAACTAACAAGACATAAATTATAAAATCTGGTGTCGACTGTGCTATATTTCTACTGAGTGACATTATTAATACATCCAATCATCTGAAAACTAATCAGGATACATAACCAAAACAATAAAAGTATTTCTATCTTTTGAACCAATAATTCCACCAAGTACTATAAGGAAAGTGAGGAAATATTCAGAACCCTAAAAATGAAAGAAGGAAGGAAGAAAAGAGGGTGGGAAAGGTGAGGGAAGAAGAAAACTTATAAAGATGCTCTTAGATATGCTATTTAAAATAGTGAAAACTGGAAAACCTCCAAGTTCCCCTCAGGAGAATAATTGTGAAAAGTAGATGTACCAAAGTGACAGACTTCAACACAACAACTGAAACATATCCAGTGACAAGACCAATTAATTTGAATGTAAATAAAATTTTGTAACTTATTTCTCTAAAGTGGCTTGAGTTTATAAAAAGGGTGTTTTCGTAGTTTGTAAGTGAAAATGTCTCATGAGTAACAATCAAAAAACCTTACTTAAATCAAGAAAAAATAACTTACTATTCCCCTTTGTCTATGGGTTTTTCATTCTATCATGGAAGAACAGGAAATGGATCTGACATGACTAAATTTCACAGAGGAATTTTTATTATTGCCTAGAATCTTGTGTTCTTATAAGTAATACCAAACTAGATGTTAGATGATTTGTTCCAGTTTCTTTCTAAATGCTTAAATTCCTCTGATTTTTAAACTCCTTTACCTTACCTCAGGGCCTTTGGAATTAAGGATAGAGCTTCCACTATAACTTCTGAGATCTTGAAATCTTTAGACATTAGAAGGGAGAAATGTGGCCTGATGAATACCAACTACTTTTGACTTGCCATTCAGATGAAATAAAAGCTCTTTTCTTACCTCTAAAGAAAATTTAAAAAGGAACATGAAGATGATAAAATCACACTCTTTCCCATCAATCTTAAAAATTTCACCATCACTTTTATAACCTGCTTTATGGCATTTTTTGTGTATCAATGGTCGGTGGATACAGTGCCCAGCACCTGTCTTGCCACAGCAGTTCTCCTATTCCTGTCATTTAGAACTCACCCTGCTACGCTGCCATCACTGACTTCAGGGAAGCACAATATTAGCAGGCAAGCGGAGGACATCATGGCGTTCCCTGAGTATATCTAAAAGCAATAGAAAGCTTTTAAAAATATAAGTAGCCTTATCACTAAGTTCCATAAATTACCTTTCACTTGGAGAAATTCCCACAGAGTTGTAATCAGATGGTATCAAAAAACCAATATAAGTCAGGTCAGCTACTTCAATGATTTTGCTGGACAAATGTACTCAAGGTACACCAAAGTCTCATTAAAAGTTCACCTCTCTGAACCTCCTCCCGTGTGATAATCGGCACCAGAATCATTTCCTCCTTTTCTCTAATATAGGTTACATTAAAATGACACAATCCAACTTGCTGAGTTAAATTAAAAAAAAAAAAAAAAAGCTTTTAAAGATTCAAGAAATATGGCTCCAACTGACAGTTTTGAAATCCAGGCTGAGAATCTAAGATAACAGCATTTCCTCATGATGAAGGTTACTTTCCACCAAAGTACTTACTTTAGATCAATTCATTTAAAAAGAAAAACCCTAAAATTCATAAATTAACACAATAAATCTTTAACATAAGCTAAGTCTGTGTGTTACCTGTTGCTAAAGTATACTGAGACTAAATACCACAATTCTAGTAATTACGGTACATTCATGAATGTCACCATGTAGCCATCTAAATAGCAATGCTTAGCTTCTCTTTCCTCCATGGGGATGTGGTCCTGTCATAAACCCCTGCAGAAACCTCACACCAGGAACCAACTCAACTTCAATCTGAGTTTCACCTTCATATCATTAGACATCAAGGACCCTGACCCCTTACTCTCCTACAGGCCCTTACCACAATAGAGTATACCTAGCCCTCACTCTGATGAGCTGGTAGCGCATCATTCTATCCTTGTCTCTTGCCTCTGTCCTGAGTCCCTCCCACTCTCAGCTAGCCAGTCTTCCAACCTGCCATCACTTAAATCTTGTTGGAAATTAGTCTTCTTCACAAATCTTTCCCAAGTAATGGGAAGGAGAAAAGTCCAGCTCCCAGAGTTAACTAATTAAACTGATACACTTTCCTCGTCCCGCTCATTGGGCTCTACTGCATTTGTACAGCACAAACACTTTCTTAAGTGTTTGATCCTAATGAGTGTTCATTCTGTGATTGTTCACTTTAAATAACACATACCTAGAGAAGAGCAATTTGTATGTACAGTATACAACAGAATGTGTGTCACATAGAATCATTTAATAATTGCTTTTTGTGTGTGTGTGTGTGTGTGTGTGTGTGTGTGTGTGTGTGTGTGTGTGTGATTGAACCCAGGAGTACTTAACCACTGACTCACATTCCCAACCTTTTTTTTTTGTCTTTTTATTTTCAGACAGGGTCTTGCTAAATTGTTGCTTAGGGCCTTGCGAAATTACTGAGGCTGAACTTGAACTTGTGATTCTGCTGCCTCAGCCTCTCAAGTTGCTGGGATTACAGGCTTGTGCCACCACAACTGCTTAATAAATACTCTTTTTTATTATGAAGGTCATAAGAGATACCTAGATCTCAGTCAGTAGCTTTCAGCGTTCATTTCAGAAAGTGAGAAGCACTGCCTAACCATCACCATCTCCGCTTCCATGACTACTGTATCTCAACTTCATTGTTGTTGGCTCTCTTTTCCCTCAATGACACTCACTAATAAAAATAACTCACCAGATATCTGGGTCATTCTAAAGAACATGCTTTTGGTAATATGAAGGAAGCAGTTGGAAGAATCTAGCCTTCCTATCCTTTCCCCCTTTCTTTATACTTCCATTTTTAATTAATTTATTTAGTAGCTATGGAGGAAAAGGTAAATTTCACCCCTGTGGTATAGATAGAATCATGGCAGTCACATTTCAATGATTCTTTAGAGAAAAAAGGGCAATCTTCAAAAAACTTCCCAAGATGGATAATTTATTTTATATCATTACTTAATACACAAGAGTTAAGGAATTAGACTGGGGGTATATGTAGCTCAGTAGTAAAGAGCTTGCCTACCAAACACAAGGCCCTGCTTCAATCCTCAGAACTGCCAGAAAAAAGAGTTGAGAAATCAGGTTTTACAAGTAAGTGTCATTAAAAAAAAAAGAAAGAAAAAAGAAATAGGATCATGGAGTTTAAGATACATGCCAAGTATAACACACTAGAATTCCAACACTGGCATTCACCATTGAGTATCATAGGGCATTCCTAGATATGTTCTCACTTAAGCAAACTGTTATCTTTTTATTAGACAAATAATATGACTACCTCCATGACTTCTTCTGCCATCCCCAACATCATTCTTTCTTTTTACTGTGGATGATGAGAATTAATTTAAAACTGAATTTTCAAAATTTCCACAAGGGTAGAGAGAGAGACTAGATAAGCTAAACAAGGAAGAAGACAACACAAACAGTAAAGTGGAAAGAAGTCACTACACATTGGTGGGTAGGAGTTAATTCTGGAAGAGGGAAGCAATGTTAACCAAATATCAGCTAGGTGAGGAACCGCAGTGGAGGTCTTAAGCTCTTTACAGGTAAAGTCAACAGGCTAAGGAAGAAGAATCTCAAGTTCAAGATGCCTCAAAAATTTAGCAAAAAAAAAAAAAAAAAAGTGGGGGGGGGCGGTGCTGTGGATGTAGCTCTGTGTTAAAGCACCCCTGGGTTCAATCCCCAGTACTCCCCCCAAAAAAGTCCATTACACTGAAAATGTACAAGTTGCTCTTATTTTTCCTTAATCTAAATAATCAAAGAGATTCCTTACTTACATGCCATTTTTAAAAGCCCATTGGAGCTGGGAATGTACTCAGTGGTACAGCACATACTCAGAATACATGAGACCCTAGGTTCAGGCCCCAGCGCACACACAAAAAAAACTCCCTCTAGTATCTAAAAATAATTTTTACTACATGTCAAAACCCAAACTTATACACTAACATTTCATAAACCTGAAGACTGACCATTGTGTGATTTATTATTAAGTCAGATTCTATAAGTGCAAGAAGCATTATCCCCAAAATGTAATAAACAAAGGAATCACAGATATTATCCCCAGGCTAAGGAACTATAGCAACAACTTTGTCCTGTTTCTGAAGAATCCACTGAGGAGTGACAGCAATTCCTCTGATTGTATCTTTACCCTGTCATCTGTACCTCAAAGGCATTTCTTAATGTAAAATAAACAAAAAGTGAAAGTAATCCTTAGAGATTCCCTCAAGTCCCCAGATGATATTATAACTCAGTTTCCGTTTCAATATTCCACTAACTCCAAACAAGGCAATACAGCTTAAAGTCATTTTCAAGGGCATCAAGAAGATACCTCAGGATAAACTTTTAGTGACAACAATCCACACCACAAAAACAGACCTAACTAGAGCCCAGAACAGAAGAAAAATTTCCTCCCCAATTTTCATAGCCACTGTGCCTCCTTCAGGAAAAAGGGATCCTAGACCTCAGATTTGCAGCAGTTTCCCAGGTTAACAACCAGGACCCTTCCTATGGCTGACTTCTGGCAAGGAACAAATAAGTCATGGGCAAGGTGAATGATTCAGCAAATTTCTGTAACAGGCATTCCTCCAGAGAACACCAGCGTGAGGAAGGTCAACCAAGCTGTCCAAGTTCAAGCTAAGACATCCCTTACTCAGAGCCCTTATACCACAAATCCCTCTTTTTTGAAAAATTCTGAGACAGCTTGCACCTTGCTGAGTGATTAGTCTGCTTCCTCCTTCTTGCAGTTAATGATCACCTCCAGAACCACCAAACCCATTGTGCTTCAGGCGATTGCTACCACTTGTCATCATAACATGCAGGTCCTTGTGCAAAGTGAGGCCCACAAGAGAACCACATCCCCACCAAGCCCTGGAGGACACAGGATCTGCCCACTCAACTGAGGCAGCTCTGCCTCACCTCATGGACAATGCAGGTTAGATCCCTCCCCCAGGACCCTGACTAGACTCCCTTCCCACTTCTTTTTCTAAAGATCATACTTCAGGGGGGCTGGAGCTGCAGCTCAGCAGTGGAGTGCTTGCCTCCAATGCATGAGGCACTGGGCTCGATCCTCAGCACCACATAAAAATAAATAAATAAAATAAAGGTATTGTGTCCATCTACAACTAAAAATACTTTTAAAAAATAAAATAAAAAAATAAAGATCATATTTCAGCTCCAGTACTCCAGGGAGTACAAGTAAAGCTCCTGGGCAAACAAGTAAACCTGTTCTTGAGTGACTCTAGCTAACTAAGAAGAAAAAAATAAGAGTCTAGTGCAGTCCAGGCAATGTGAAACTTGTTCAAAGTTCAAGACATTGACTCTAGAACAAATATTTCCATAAGGTAATTCCTATTTAGGAATTTGCAAGCTTAGTACTTTAGAAGGCACATATTTATTCCAAACCTAAGGAGCCATACAAGCTATAAGAGAGCACCTGATTTACAGTCATATGGACCCACCAGGGATATCTAAAAGAGAAAAGGCAGCACCTCTTACATAACCTTTCATTAATTAGAACTTCAATGGGCAGGGTGCTTTATAGATTTATTTACAACCCTGACTCAGGCAAGCTGAAGCACCTTAACATAAACTGTTGATGTAAACAATGAAAAAGAAATTCTTATTTCTCTGCTAGTAATTTCACAGTAATGTTGCTACCAGAAAATTAAGTTTCTTTGACACAGATGTCCTCTATTTGCCAAACCAGGAAGTAGCCTTATAGGTATCCAGACTTTCACAGAGGCCTAGCCAAAAAGCTATCTAGTCTCTGAAATGCCATTCATAAAGTCTCCAACCCTTATTGTGGTACCAAGATGGTGCCATCCACTGTCCTTCAAAAGGGTATCAGAAAGTAATTCTTTAGACAGTTATCTAAGGAAGATAAACAAATGGGTAATAAGCATATGAAAAGATGCTCAACATCACTAATCATTAAGGAAATACAAATCAAAACTATAATGAGATACCGTATCCTACCCAATAAGATGGTTAGTACCAAACAACCAGAAAGTAATAGGTGTTGACAAAGATAAAACTGGAACCCTCTTACACTATTGATGGGAATATAAAAAGGTATAGCCACCATGGAAAACAATATGACAATTTCTCAAAAAATTAAATTAGCACATGATCCAACAACTCCATTTCTGAGTATATACTAACTGAACTCAAGGTCTCCAAGAGATATTCATACAGTCAAGTTCATTGTTCTCAATAGCTAAAACATAGAAGCAACCCAAGTGTCCATCAACAGATAAGTGGATAAGTAAAATGTTGGAGATATATATGTATATACAGATAGATTGATTTGTTTTTCCCCAGTGGAAGATTATTGAGCTTCAAAAAAAGGCAAGAGATCCTGGCTTACACTACAACACAGATGAACCTTGATAACATCATGCTCAGTGAAATAAGCCTGTCACAAAAGACAAATACTGTATGACTATATATGGTACTTAGGATAGTCAAAATCACAAAGACAGCAGGGCACACACCTATAGTCCCAGCAGCACAGGAGTCTGAGGCAGGAGGATCACAGGTTCAAAGCCAGCATCAGCAAAAGTAAGGTGTGAAGCAACTCAGTGAGACCCTGTGTCTAAGTAAAATACAAAATAGGGCTGGGAATGTGGCTCAATTATCAAGTCCCCCTGATACCCCCCAAAATCACAAAGACAGAGTAAAACGGTAGTCTCCAGGGACTGAAAGGAGGATGAAAATGTGGAATTATTACTTAGTGGGAAAAGGGCTTCAGTTTGATAAAAAGGCAAGAGTTATGGAGATGATGGTGGTGACTAACAATTGCACAGCATCATGAGTGTAATTAGTAACACTGAACTGCACACTTAAAATGGGTTACATGGTAAATTTTATGTTGTGTGTATTTTAACACAATAAAACAACTGACAAAAATTCTGAAGTATCTTTGCAAGGAATCTTTACTTAATAAAAAAGGATACTTTTAGAGAACTAAATAATGAAAAATTAAAGGAAAAGAACTGCTAAACAAGACTTAATTTTCAACAAACAAGAAAAAATAGGTTGCTGATGTGAAAATGATAGATATTTTGGAAGAAGCCTATGTAAAATTCAAACACTTAATTTTAAAAGTAGCCCAATTATCTAGACATATATATTAACATTTAACAAAATAGATTACAGAAGATTTAGAGAAAAATCAGATACAAGTCAATATCCAGAGTTTGTTTAAAAAAAAAAATTAAGTCCTACAAGACTAAGAAAAATTAAAATTTTATATGCACAATCACTAAAAGAAGAGGAAGAAAGGGAGTCCTCTCTAAATAAACCAATGCAGATAGTCAAGAAATTGTGAAGCACCCAGACTTTCAAAGGATGTCTTCAAAACAAAGGGGGAAAAATTACATGGCCATACAGAATTGTGCAAAAAACTGGCAAATACTTATAAAAAAAGAGTATCCAGAAGGTAAAGATCCAAAAATGAGCTGAGACTCATGAAAAATATGGAGGGCAACAATAAAAGTTCTTAGATGCATAGAAAGTGAAAGGGAGGGATAATACTTTTGAAAATGAAGCTGGGTAAGAAGATAGAGGGGCATATTGAGACAGTCAGCAGTGGTGGCCTTTCCAAGAAGAGGACATTGGACTGGATGAAATGAAGATGCAAGCCATGCAGCACCAGCAAATGAAAGGCCCTGAGTCAGCAGGGACACCCAAGTGAGAAACAGAAGGCGGCTACCATGGTGAGGGCTAAGGGAGCAAGGAAATGAGCAGAAAGAAATAAGGTGGGAAGAGCTGGAGAGAGAACCTGGAGGACACCACACACATTCATACTGTAGGAGAGGGAAATCTTTGAGTGACAGAGCAGAGCAGACATAAGCCCTGACTCACTTTAAACGTATGCTCCTGGCTACTGCAGAAGAGACTGAGGGATAAGCATGAAAGGAGGCAGACCAGTAAGGAGACTATTGCTAGTTTGAGGGAGGGATGATGGTAGCAAAAGAATCTAAGTCCCCAAACTTATGGTATTAAAAAACTACCAGATGTGTTGCTCATACAGCCACTCTCAAAATTTTTTTTTTTACAGAAACCTAGAGATAAATATTTTCCCAAATGGAGGAAAGGCAGATTCCAGAAACTAGGAGCCAAAACAAGCCCACTATGAATGAAACAAGTCCAACTGGTTTTATTTCTTTTAAGAAGATAACAGTTGTTTCCTTTTTTTCTTTTTTTTTTTCATATTTTCTTCCAGTCCTTATTTCTATGCATACCTGATTTTTGTCCATTGTAATTATAACAGACACATTTCTACTGCCTAATTGTTTTAGATTTCACTATCTTACATGCATTTCTCTTTGTGGTGACTCTGCCATAATTTGTTAAATTACTGCAAATAAAAGGGAACAAAAGAAAAGTTTGTAGATGAGGCACAAAATTTTCAGGGTATTTCTGCTTATTTCCTGAATAATACGTTCACAGTATTCTTTAAGACATAAATCTGATATAGGTGGGTGGCAACAAGTCATGCCAGGAAAATTATGAAATGAAACATTTCTTATCAGAGGCATATAATATTTTAATAAAAGCAGAATGTCAGAAATTCCACAGCCCTTTCATAAGGATAGCTAGAATGAATACTTTTATTGTATAAATTCTAGAGAGGAACTTTATTTCTCTAGTTATATATTCCTATTTGCTAGGTATAACAAACTATGATAAAAAAGTAAGAGAAGAGAGTAAGATTTATTTGTAACCAGTTGACATTTTCTACTTTTGATCATATTAATTCATCATAGTTTTCAAAGAGCACAGCCCTTTATTACCTTTCAGTGATAGAAAAATGTGTTACGTCTTCTACATTTCCTTAGGCAAATGGGTTTGCATTGGAATCTTAAATACATACTGTCTTCTTTCTCTATCCAGGATAATAAATGCCATTACATTTCAGTTTTATAGTGTTATGGTTCAGAACTATGCAAATCAGTAGTGGTGTTACATGTCCAGGTCCAAAAAGGAATCATTTGAAATTGGAAAACAATGTAAGTGACAGAGAATTCTGGGCAAGGTCACTGTAGTGGTGGGAGGCCACACTTCAGGTACACATACTCCTAAACCACTCATGGAACACTGATTTTTTTTTTTAAGTACAGATTTTTTAAATGAAATAATAGTTGCTGTTTTTAGTCAGGGTTGAGCTACAAGTATTTTTTCTTTTTTAAAAACTCTAGTATTTGAAACAGAATCAGATTTAACTTTTAGGAGCTAACAGCTACTAACAAAACAATTGGAAGGGTTGGTGAAGCAGGTTTTATGCTAGACCTTAAGGAATGAGTCTCGGAAGCCACACAAAGCTGGCAGACCAAGGGAATTGTCACCACTACTGTCACGGGAAGCAGGACACTTCCATGTGCCAACTACTGGTACAGCAGTACCACCCAGCTAGAGTCCAGGAATTAGGAAGCCACTACTGTGATTGTTGGCTCTAAGAAGACACAGTCTTAGCTTCAGGTAGAGACCAGGAAGTTGCTGCCAGAATTGTTTGCTCTGGGGAACACAGCCCAGGGTTGCAACGTAGGGACTAGATATAGCAGCAAACTCCAAGCCTCTGGAGCTACACCAGCAAAATGGCTGCTATGTGTCCTATTACCTTTTCCTCCATTCTCAATTTAAGTCTCACAGAAATAAATATAATTAATACAATCTGAATCACAGCAGAAACTCTGGACGGAACGAAGCCCATAGGGTAGTTTTTACTGTCCAGTCACTGTAGTACAGAAAGGCACATGGGAAGAAAATTAAAAGAGACACTGAGTTAGTCCATCTACTGAACTGTATATTCCACAGTCATTTTTCCAAGAAAAATGGCAATAAATTATATTAACTCTACAATAATGTTTTATTTATAAAAAATATTTCCAAGACTGTAATTGGTACAGAAACAGAAAGTAAAGAGGGAGGCCCGATGGACTCCATGTCAGGACACAGGTAAAGAGGGCCAGGTTTAATGAGAATTAAAATTGCCTCACTTAAGGCAGAGGACCAAGGCCAGGCTCGCTGCTTAAAGCCAGAGAGTAGGCAGAACTCCAGAAATGGGACTGCAAAAAGGAATATAAGCTGGGTGTGGTGGCACATGCCTATAATCCTAACGTCTCAGGAGGCTGAGGCAGAAGGATCACAAGTTCAAAGCCAGCCTCAGCAACTTAGTGAGGCCCTAAGCAACTCAATGAGACCCTGTCTCTAAATAAAATACAAAAAAGGACTGGGGATGTGGTTCAATGGTCAAATGCCCTCGAGTTCAATCCCCAGTTGCCAACCGCACCCCTCGCAAAAAAAATATAAAGCTGTACATTAAAAGAGGCAAGAGGAACCAGAATCCAAGTCAGTCACTAGCTAGCATGGTGGCTAGACCTGCACCATCATCATCCTCATGATGATCATGCATCCCTGCTCAGTTACTAGAACCAGAAGAGGCAACCCTACTGCTAGACAGGGTAGGGTGCAGTGAAATAAGCAACAGCTCTCATTCAAATTAAACTCTCAACCCCAAACTCTACAATACATGAAGAAAATTAACACCACAATTCCCCTCGAATCAACTTCTGGAAGATGAACTCACTTAAGAAAAGGAGAAAAATCTAAAAATCACCTTTAAAATATTTAGAATCCTCAAAGAGACAAAGGAAAAAATACCCATAAAATGGAAATTCAGAGTCCAATCTCACTACCAATCAAGATAAACACAAATAGATCCACATCTAGACATTTCATAGTGAAACCACAGAATGTCAAGGTGCCATAAAGAAATACTTAAAAAACAACAATCACACTTGCAGCAGACTCTTCATCAGCAATAATAGACACCTTGGTATGTATAATGTTCAAAATGTTAGAAAAGACTTTCAAATTAGAATTCCAAGTTCAGTTGAGCTATAAAGATGAAGCAAGATAAAAATATTTTAAGACCTAAATGACTATGAGTTTTCTACTAATAGACTCTCAGTAAAGAATTAATAAAGTATAGGATATACTTCAGAAAGAGCCTAAAGAAGGAAACAAGATATACTAGTGATCACACAAATTAATAAAACTATATTATCAAATGTAGCTAATTAATAGATTATAAAAAAATAAAGTGGCAACATAGATGAACCTGGAAAAACATTATACTAGGACTGCAGAGGTAGCTCAGTGGTAGAGAGGTTGCCTGGCATGCTAGAGGTCCTGGGTTCTATTCCCCATGCCATAAAAAGAAAAGAAGAAAGAAAACTTTGTGCTAAGTGAAGGAAACCAGTAATAAAAGCACATATTGTATAATTCTATTTATACAAAAAGTTCAGAGTAGAGAAGTTCAAGAGACAGAAAGTAGATTAGTAGTTGCATAGGACTGAGGGAACAGAGGAGAGAGTAGAAAGAAGTCCAGGCACTGTTAACAGGTACAAGATATCTTTAAAGGGGAATTAAAGTGTTCTAAAATTAGATGGTGATGGTAGTTGTACAACCCTGTGACTATACCTGTATCACATCGACATGTATCTTTAAATGAGTGAACTGGATATGTGAATTTTATCCTTTTTTTTTTTTTAATCTTGTACTGGGGATTAAACCCAGGGGCACTCTACCACTGAGCTATACCTCCAGCCCTTTTTATTTTTTATTTCAACACAGAGTCTAAGTTGTTGAGGCTGAATTTGAACTTGTGATCCCCCTTCCTCAGCCTCCCAAGTTGCTAGGATTGATTATAGGTGTGTACTACCATGCCTGGCAGAATATCTTAATTAAACTGTTTTTAAAAGTGGAACTAGAAAAGGTGAATGTTCACATATACTAAGCTCCTTTTAAACTTTGATAAGAAATTTTGTACTTATTTATGATTGTTAAAAAATTAAGAGGGCTGGAGCTGTGGTTCAGTGGCAGAGCGCTTACCTAGCATGTGTGAGGCACTGGGTTCGATCCTTAGTACCACATAAAAATAAACGAATAAAATAAAAGCATTCTGTCCATCTACAACTACAAATTTAGAAAAAAAAAAAAACTAAGAGCCAGGCATGGTGGTGCATGCCTGTAATTCCAGCAGTTTGAGAGGCTGAGACAGGAAGATTGCAAGTTCAAAGCCAGCCTCAGCAGAAGCGAGGCATTAGGCAACTCAGTGAGACTGTCTCTACATAAAATACAAAATAGGGCTCGGGATGTGGCTCAATGCTTGAGTACCCTGAGTTCAATCCCCAGAATCAAAAAGGCAAAAACAAACAAACAAACAACAACAACAACAAAGCATGAACACACAATCATGGAGTCCTATACAGTGTCAGGACCATCAGTGTCACTGTCTTCCACCTCTGCATCCTGCCCGCCTGGCGGGTCTTCAGGGGCAGTCATTATACATTGAGCTGTCATAGCTTATGGTAACAGTGCATTCTTCTGTAACACCTTCTGAAGGACCCGCCTGGGGCTCTTATTGACAAAGTGTGCCTCCTTTCAGAAATATGTCCTTGCTGGTTTTCTTGGTTCATTTCTAATGTCATATCTTTGCCTGTTAGCAGATAATGTACTATAAACATTCCTCTCTGTTAATGAAAACTTTTTGGTACTGGCATCCACATTTCCATAATTTTGACAAGCTTGTCAAGGCTGCAGAGGTTTCTGCTAAACCCTTCACTGTACATTTTCTTTGAGGTGCTTCTTTTTCTTTTACTTCGGTCTCCTTTTCCCTTTCCTCTTCTTCAGCTATGTATTCCTATTTCAGTTCTAACTACTCATCAGTTGACTCCTCAGGAATCACCACTAGGAGCTCCTCAACATCATCCGCTCCCTCCCCCATTTTAAAAATTTTTGCCAACTCAACCTCAGCAACGTTGCCTTTTGCAACCTTTTCTTCACATACTCCTTGTTGACATCACTTCAATCCCAAACAAGGTTTTGATACAGTCACAGATGTTGTAATCAAGCCTTCCCGTAGTGCATGTGTCTTCTCAGTTGCAACAATAGCCTGGGCAAAGATCCTCCAGGGTAGCAAGGCTTAAAAGCTGCTATAACTCCTTAATACATTGATTGTGTCAAAGAGATAATGTTGGAGGGAGAAATACTGCTTTGAGATTGGGATGAAGAGCACCAAAAAAAAAAGAGAAAGCTATGCAAGAGCTTTATCAACAATAAGCAAACTCTGGAAAGGTATTTTATTTTCCAAACTACTTCTCCATTTTGCTGGCATAGCAATTTAGGAGGCACCTTGGAAGGGAAGCTGGGTCATATGTGACTTCTTATTGCTCCTATAGTATACTGGCATCATGTATTTACTGATATGCTTGAAGGCCCTGGGGTTTTCACTGTGCCAAATCATAAACGATTTTAATTTGTAACCTGCAACATTACCCCCAAGCAAGGACTGATATACAGTCCTTAAAAGCTTTGAAAGCCAACACAGACATGGTCTCCTTATGAATGTAAGTTGTTTCAGGCATTCATGTTCAGAATAGAGAGGTTTCATCATATTGAAGATTTGCTCTAGCAAGTAATTTTTCTCCACAATCAGCTTATGTAGAGTTTCCAAAAACCCTTCAGCGGTTTTCACATCAGCACTTACAGATTCGCCATTCGCTTTTCACATTACATAATGAATAACAATTCTTGAACTTTTTAAACCACACAAAGCTAACAGTAAATTCATCACTGTGGTAGGGTCCAGTTTTTTCTTTCAACATCATAAACATTTCCTTCTGGCCATGATCCTCAGGGTGCTAAGGTATGCTTCAGTGTCTGGTTTGTGATTCAGGTTATCAGAAGCTTCTCTCTATATCAGATATAGGCAATTCTTGAATTTTTGTTAGCCTCATTGCCCTCAACAAAGCAGACCCTTTAACAGCTTCCAGCACTTTGTTCTGGTACCTCAAGATGGTAGCTATGGTAGAATGGGACATGCCTGGCTAGCGAGCAATAGCCATCACTCACTTTCTACATCATAGTCCTTAATCACGTTTAATTTCCTTTCCAAATCAATAACTCAACATGACCTCTTCCTGGCAATGACAGCAGAAGATTTTGTACACTCAGGCTGTGATAACAAAACAACATGGGCTCAAACCATGCAATCCAGAGTCATGTAAACACAGGAGGTCAGAGACTGCTGCCAGTATAACAGGCATGCTGCTTCAGAGGCAACCTTTTTTATAAGTAGGAGTACGTTCTAAAATAATGATAAAAAGTTTAGTACAATAAAAACATAAATCAGTAACATAGTTATTTATTATTATCAAGTTTTATGTACTATACATAATCATATTACTATACTTTTATATAGTAGGTTTGTTTATACCAGCATCATCACAAACTGGTGAGCAATGTGTTTTACTATAACATTATGACAGCCAAAATGTTCCCAGAAAATAGGAATTTTTCAGCTCCATTACAA
Source organism: Sciurus vulgaris (assembly GCF_902686455.1). Taxonomy (NCBI): domain Eukaryota; kingdom Metazoa; phylum Chordata; class Mammalia; order Rodentia; family Sciuridae; genus Sciurus; species Sciurus vulgaris. The sequence goes on from NC_136462.1 coordinate 93,269,333, forward strand.
CCTTATCAGACTACCATTGTATATGCAGTCCATCATTGACCAAAAAGTTATTATGTAGTTATGTATATGTATATACACATACTCATGTATGTATTTGTATAAAGTTATATAAAACCTAGTGCTAAACAGAAAAAGAATATATGTTGGTTTTAGGCACACATAAGTTATTTATAAAAATTTACCATATATTAGTTCTCAGAGGTAGCATTAATTAATTTCTAGGAACAAATATCATACCAAACATATTCTTCATGTATATTGTAAATAATTAGAAATAAATTTTAAAAAGTAAATAGTCCTTAATCACAATGTTATGAAAATAATGTACTCAAAAATAACTCATAGGGAAGAATCAAAATATTATGAAATACTAGAACTGAACAGTGAAAGTACCACATATTAAACCTGGAGTAATACAAGGGTAATACTACTACAGGGTAAAGAGGAATAGTCAAGAATAAATGAAGACATCCATTAACATCACTTCTGTCAACATTGTTTTAGAGGTCCCAGACAGTACAATAAAGTAAGAAAAAATATATATATAAAGCAAAAGAATTAGAAAGGAATTATTAAAAACTATTATTATTTGTGAGCTATCATTACTCTTATTTCTAAAAAATCCAAGAGAGGGCTGGGGTTGTGGCTCAGTGGTAGAACACTTGCCTAGCGCGTGTAAGGCACTGGGCTCAATTCTCAGCACCACATATAAATAAATAAATAAAATAAAGGTTCAACAACAACTAATATAAATACTTCAAAAAATCCAAGACAATCTACAATTAGAATTAATAAAGAGAATTCAGCAAGTTGCTAGTTGTAAGATCAACTTACAAGAATGATAATATTCTTATATTCCAGTTAAAAAAATAATAATTTAGAAAATATAAGTTAAAAAAGAAACCAATTACAATAGCAATAAAAGCCATAAGGTAACTGGGAAAAAACACCCAACAAAATATGTATAAGTCCCTGCCAGATAAAAGTATAAATTTTTATTTAAATTTTTTTTTAAAAACTAACTAAATTGAGACCTATATTATGTTCACTAGAAATACCCGATGGGATAACCAGGTCTGTTCTCCTTAAACAACTCCATTAAAAATTAACACAATTCCAGTAAAAATGCTACAGCAAATTTTTATGGAACTTGACAAGCTCATTCTAAAGTTTACACAGAAAAATAAAGAGGTATAAATAGCCAAGACAGTTTTGAAGAAAATAGCAAAATAATTAAATTAATGTGATACTAGCACAGGGATAGACAAATAGATCAACAGAACATTATAGAGAATTCAGACTGTTAAGTGCTATACAGCAAGTTGATACTGGACAGTGATAATACAAATTGAGGGGAGAAGGACTATTCAATAAAAGGAATTGGAATAATAATAACAATAAAAAAGCTATACACAAGGTAAATTAGATCCCTACTATACTACAAAATAAAATTGATGGAAACAGACAAAATTGATGGAAAAAAACTACATATGAAAAGCAAAACTATAGAACTTCTTAAAAGAATAATAACACTACAGTTTCTTGGACTTGATACAATTTGTAGGCTCTAAACAATCCTGCTTGTTCTCCTCAAGGGTACCCTGTACTCAGAAATAAATTCTCCTAGTAATCTGGAAAGTACAGGGATAGAGCAGAAGCTTCACTTTCCAATTCCTGTTATCAGACTTCAGGTGACCCAGTCTTCCTAAGTTCATACTAGCTTTATTTGTTCACTCCAAAACAGGACTGATGAATACTGCACTGGTTATCTGTTAAACAGCTAAGTCACTTTCTATCAGCTATACTTCAGCTAAGCCTCTCACATCCTGGGCTATTTAAATTAAGTTAAGCTTCTTGTCCTTGTCTGTAGTGACCTTTTCCATATTTCCTTAGGTCATCAAATGTATCCATTACCCTTTCCACACTGTTATCAATAAGCATGCCTTCTATAGAAGCCTTCATCTGAAGAACTCATTAAAAATGTTGATCAAAGAGCCTTAAATAGGGAACACAAGAGACATAAAAGAAAGCTTCCTCCATTGATTCATTAATACCAATCCACTTAATTACATTAGCAATTAGTTCATATTTTCCTCTATTCTTCAAAAATACTATGAAAAATGGTCAACATTCTGCTGAGTTTGGGCCTAGCTTTACCTAGTGCATTTCCATGATGTGCCGATCAATTAAACCTTTCAAAGAAGATAAATCTGGCATAACTTGGTTTTAGTGAACCCATAGTAGGTGGCATCAAGGAACTTATGCCTCTTCTCTTAGAAGCTTGCAAACCACTAATTAATAATTGTATAAGTACACTTATGAAAAAGTAGAACAAATTACAGAAGAGACCAAATTATGGGGCCTCTACACATTTTTAACCTAATTACTATATTCTCTATAGGAGATATATAATTATGAAAAATGTTTCTGTACAATGTGCAGGCTGGAAAATGTCTTTAAAATCTATCATTCACAGAAAACTGGTTACTCTAAAAAAATGAAACACTTTGGGGGTAAGAGGAAAGTCTGGGGAGGGCAATAAATGTAAAAGGATAGCTAAGTTCATAAAAAGTGCTTTCATGGTTTAAGATAAGAAAAGAAGGACTGGGATACAACTAGACAAATTCTGTACTTCTTCATAAAAAGAGGTAAACAGTGGTTTTCAAAATCTAAATGGAGTTCTAAAACACAGTTCTCAAACCTGCCTGACCATAAAGGATGTATTACCCAGTACACCCCAAAAACTAAAACTGTAGAATACAAAATATCCTGCCACTGTCACACAGCTAGCTTAGAAACACTTCTTCAGTTAATCTACCTGTTGAATTGACACAGGACTACCTATGAGATTTACTTCTATCTAATATTCTCAGTGCTACACAAATACAAATTGTTCACTCTGGGACTAGAAATCAGTTTTTTTTAATTATTTTATTTATTTTTTTTTTATTTTTGACAGACCTTTATTTTAATCATTAATGTGTGATGCTGAGAATTCAACCAAGTGCCTCATACATGCTAGGCAAGCGTTCTACCACTGAGTCACAACCCCAACCTACTAGAAATCACTTTTTATAAAGATACTATATAACACAGAGATGAGCATAAAGCCAAAAAATTTTCACTGACCACAGAGAACGATGAGCTAGAATAAATATTTTGCTACTTATAGTGCCTTTCCAAGGGTTCTATTAATAAGCAAGATATGAGAATTTAGCCTCAAAAGCCAATTTGGAGGAAAATAAACATTATATTTCTAAAAAAAACTACACTAATGAAATGAGAATGCTTTACTGGATAGTAGACAATACTATCTTGATTGTAAATCACTGGTTTTTTTTTTTTTTTTTTTTTTGTCCTGCAATGCTGGGGATCAAACCTAGAGCCTTGCACATGCTGGGCAAGTTCTCTACACTGAGTTAAACCCCAAGTCCAAACACGTTCAACTTGATTGTAAATGAGAAATGGAAATACATAGCACCTAAAAGCTAAAAATTGTACCCAGCATGACTCTGAAAGCCCCCAAGATCCCTCTCAGTGTCTAATACAGTAAGCATTCAACAATTTTTAAATTTTTTGTCTGCTCCTCTGTAGCCACTTCCTTCTTCCTTTCCACCAAGAGCTAAGCAAAAAAGATTGGATCATATAGATGTTACAATTATCATTCAATACTTTTTTTTTTTTTTTTTTTTTTTTTTTTTGCAGTATTGGGAATTGAAGCCAAAGGTGGTCTACCACTTAGTGACATCCTCAGTCTTTTTTATTTTTTGAGATAGGGTCTCACTAAGTTGCCCAGGCTGGCCTTGAACAGCCTCAACCACCTGAGATTACAGGCATATGCCATTGTGCCCATTTAATATCATTTTCTAAGCATTATGAGTAGAATCTGAGAGTGACTTGGGCCCAAATAATAACTTTGTGGTTCAGGGACCCCAAAGGATCCTAGACAACTATTTTTCTTTGCAAGGGTACTGTGAGCTAAACGTTTTCTATGAACAAGCTTGAAAACCTCACCCACCACTTAAAGCATTAGATCTATTTCAAACACATCCTCTCATAATCAACTGGCATTTGAACACCTGCATAACTCATAAACATGCCATTGTTGTACTTAAGACTTTCCATTCATTTCCTTCAAACAAAATCCTTCTAGAAGAAATCCACAGAAAATCTAAACCTTCTAAAGTGGGAGAAGACTAAGGAAGCCCATGCTGCTCCCTTTCAGTGGCAGGCTGAAGGAAAGCTGGTCCTTGGTACAGGTTTGGTATACAGAGCAGGAAAGGAAAAGGGTAGCTGAAACCTAGCCAGAGACCCACTATCACAGAGTTATTATTGAATTTATCCTGATAAAGTATTCTAGAGAGAGAAAACTCATTCTTTTCAGTTTACTAAGATTTAAAATAAAAATTTCTGAAAGAGAATCCCAGGGGGGCATATATAAATTGCAGCAGTCTATTTCTCTGTTTTTGCTCTTTCACTACTGATTCTGCTTGACAGACCTATCTATAAAGGCCTCCTGCAAGCATTTGTCCTGAGGTCCTAATGCTCCAGGCCATCAGGGAGCTGACAGATAGCAAAGCAGCACAGAACTGAGTGCACCAGCTGCCCACTCTAGGCCAAAACAAGAATGGGAAATAATCATCTGTTACGACACCATTACCTCCTTAAAATCCAACTTCTTAAAAATCACTGTTTCAAGTAATATTTTACTTTTCACTATTACAGAACAGTGTTTCATAAATGTGCTCACACCGATAAAACAGTCAGGGATTAATTTCTGGTGTCAATAAAAGAGTATGGGAGAAAGGAATTTCAGTTCTTAGAATAAGGGTTGACAAGAAATAGTAAATGGAAACTTAGATGAAACATATACTTCAAAACCGAAAATATTAGAGGATATCTATTTCAGTGCAAAACTCATTTCTGAACAGGACTCCAGTTCTAAGAAACCCAACAGTAAAGGTCGCTATTCAGAGTCTGGAATATGTTAGCATATACTCACAGTTATAATTCTGATTGCCCACTAGCAGTCCAATTATGTTTAATAAGCAGCAGGGACACATGGTTACCAAGGATAATTCTGCCAAACTGAATGAGAAAGTTCAAGATTTAAAACATGTAATTTAGTGAGCACATTGAGCGACTGAAAAATTATAATGGGCCCCTTGTCTTTCATTTTAATCATCTTTATTAGAAGAAAAACACGCCATACTAAAGGAGTTTTCCATATGGAAACAGCAACTTAAAATTGAAAGCTCTATTACTATGCAGAAAGTTAATACATTATGGCTTTGCATGGTGAGAATAGAATTGAACTTTCACTTTGAAGTGAACTTAAGTTAAAAGCATTATGTCTTTCAATAGGAATTAGAAAACAGGAGTAAAGCTAGGCATGGGGGTGTATGCCTCCAATCCCAGTGACTTAGGTGGGTAAGGCAGAAGGACCACAAGTTCAAAGTTAGCCTCAGCAGCTTTAGCAAAGCCCTAAGCAACGTAGCGAGATCCTGTCTCAAAATAAAAAGGAATGGGGGTATTGCTCAGTGGTTAATCGCCCTTAGGTTCAATCCATGGTACAAAAAGAAAAAAGTTCAAACCAGTAGCAGGCAAAGAGGCAGAAGCCATTATTGTTATACCTCCCCTCAGTATTGCAAAACCCCTCCTCTTTCTCCTCTTCAGTGGAATGTGAAGCCAAAGTGACTTCCAATGGAATAGGATTGAGAGCCCATAAATAAATAAATATGGCCAAATGATTTCTAAAAAGGGTACAAGATCATTCAACGGAGACCAAACAGTCCCTTGACCATGTGACGCTAGGAAAACTGGATATCAACACACAAAGGAATGAAGTTGAACCCTTACCAATACCATATTAATGAATTAACTCAAATTGGATCAAAGATATAAACATAAGACCTAAATGATAAAACTTTTAGAAGAAGCCAGGCACAGTAGCACACACCTGCAATCCCAGCAACTCTGGAGGCTAAGACAGAAGGATCGCAATTCAAAGCTGCTTTAGCAGCTTAGTAAGATTCTAAGCAATTTAGTGAGACCTGTCTCAAAATAAAAATAAAATAAAATAAAATAAAAAGGCTGGAGATGTGGCTCAGCGGTTAAGCACCCTTGAGTGCAATCCCCAGTACTTCCCCCCAAAAAAATTGGGAAAAAAAACTGTTAGAAGAAAACATAAGCAAAAACTTCAGCATATAGGATTTCACAGTAATATCTTGGACATGACACCAAAGGCTTAGACAACAGAAGAAAAAAAAAAAAAGGCAGGCAATTTGGACTTCATGATTTTTTTAAAAAAAAATTTTAGATGTAGATGAATACAATACCTTTATTTTATTTATTTTTATTTGGTGCTTAGAAACAAACCCAGTGCTTCACACATGCTAGGCAAGTGCTCTACCACTAAGCTATAACCCCAGTCCACTTCCTGAAATTTTTAACCTTGTCCATCAAAATATTATACCAACAGACCAAAAGAGCAACACTAAGGGTGAGAGGAAATATTTGTAAATCAAATATCTAAGAAGGATTAATATCCAGAGTATACAGAGAACTAAAACTCCACAAACAACCTGATTCAAAAATGGCAAAAAGACTTAAATCAAAATCTCTCTAAAGAAGATAAACAGACAGGCACAGTGGTACATGCCTGTAATCCCAGATGCTGAGGCAGGAGGATCCCGAGTTCAAAGCCAGCCTCAGCAATTTAGCAAGGCACTTAACTCAGTGAGACCCTGTCTCTAAATAAAATACAGAAAAGGGCTGGGGATATGGTTCAGTGGTTAAGCACCCTGGGTTCAAGCCTTAGTACCAAAAAAAAAAAAAAAGAAGACAACAAACAAATCAACAATAAGCACATGAAAAAATGTTCAACATCACTAATCATTAAGGAAAAGCAAATAAAAACTACAGTGAGGGGCTGGGATTGTAGCTCAGTGGTAGAGCACTTGCCTAGCATGTGTGAGGCACTGGATTCAATCCTCAGTTCCACATAAAAATAAAGTTATTGTGTCCACCTATAACTAAAAAAATTTTTTTAACTATAATGAGACATCATTTCACACTCATTTAAATGGCTACTATCAAGAAAAGAAAAAATAATTGTTGGTGAAGATGTGGGGAAATTGGAGTCCTTGTATACTGTCGGTGGGAATGTCAATGGTACACAGATGGTACAGTCACTGTGGAAAACAGTATGGCAATTCTTCAAAAACTTAAAAATAGAATTATTATATGATGCCCCAAAGAATCTCAAAGAGATATTTGCATGTCCATGTTCATAGCAGCATTTATGCTATGAGGAGTGAATGAATAGGCAAAACATGGTATAGTCTACAACGGAAGATTGGTCAGCTGTGAAAAGGAAGAAATGTCTGATATATGCTATAACATAGATGAACCTTGAGATCATGCTCAGTGAAATTAGCCAGTCACAAAAAGGCAGATATTGCATGATTTCACTTGTACCATTCAGAGTTGTCAAAATCACAGAGACAAGAGAGTAGAATGGTGGTTACCAGGAGCCAGGAAAATGAGGAGTTAATTGTTCAATGAGCATTAAGCGTCAGCTTTACAAAATGAAAAGGTATGAAGATGGATGATGTTGATGGTTACACAGCATTGAATGTATTTAACATGACAATTGTTAAGCTTAAAATGGTGAAGAACATAAATTCTGTTATATGTACTTTTGAAAAATATAATTAAGGGCTGAGTTGTGGCTCAGGGGTAGGGTGTTCACCTAGCTTGTGTGAGGCAGTGGGTTCCATCCTCAGCACCACATAAAAATAGATAAAATAAAGGTATTGTGTCCATCAACAACTGGAAATATTTCTAAAATATGTATATATATATATATATAATTAAAAACTGAACAATGTAAGAATTACAATAAAATAATGAATTGATGTAGTACACAAGTTGCTAGTTTACCCTAATCACCATGTCAACTCCCTAATCTATTTCCGCGTTTGGTTACTTCAAAAACCAAAGCTTTTTCTTTGGGATTAATATGCTTTTTATTACTACTCAATGATATAAACCATTATTCAGACTCATAGTCAGTATACATTTATAAGATGCTTCTAGTGAAAACTGCTTGAGATATACTGTTAATTAAGTTTTAGTAAATTGGTTTTGCTGCAAAAAAGGCAATACTTTATGCATAAAGCCTTTATTGAAATCACTTTACAATGTCTTCTGAATCTGGTCAGTCACAAAGGACCTCATAATATAAGATTCTATTTATCTAAAATATCCAGAATTGACGAATCTATACACATAAAGTTAGATTGGGAGGAGGTAGTGAGAGGAAAGAATTAGATAATGGCTAACCGGTACAAGGTTTCATTTTGGTATAATGAAAATGTTCTAAAATTGATTGTGGTATGCACAAATCTTTGACTATACTGTCATCAATTATATCCTTTAGATGCGTGTACTGTATGGTCTGTGAATTATTTTTCAAAACAGTTAATTCAGAAAGGAAAATAGGTATTTGTACAGGTACTTTGCTAAAAAAAAATGAAAAATATAAAAAGATGCTCAGTCTCATTAGGCATCAGAGAAATGTAAATTAACACCAAAATAAGATAACATCATACCTCCACCAAAATGGCTATAATTGAAAGATAATAACATGTTGGTGAGGGTATAGTGTAGCACACATACACTATTGATAAGAATAAAAGTTGTACAGCTGCTTTGGAAAGCAATTTGGAAGTATCTATTAAAGTTGAATATAAGTATGCTGAATGACCTAACAACTTCATTCAGATAGATAGATACACACACCACAAAGGCACACTAAAACACATGTCTATAGTAGCATGATTTGTAGTAACAGTGAACAGAAAGCATCCCTCAAAAGTTCATTAAAGGGCTGGGGTTGTGGCTCAGTGGTAGAGTGCTAGCCTAGCACACACGAGACCCTGGGTTCAATCCTCAGCACTAAATAAAAATGAAATAAAGGTGTTGTGTCCACCTACAACTGAAAGAAAAAAAAAGTTTATTAAAAACAAAAACGCAGCCAAGTACAGTGACACATGCCTGTAATCCCAGTGACTTGGGAGGCTAACGCAGGAGGATAGCAAATTCAAGACCAGCCTCAGCAACTTAAGAAACTTAGTGAGACCCTGTCTCAAAATAAAAAAAACAAAAAGGGCTGGGGATGTGGCTCAGTGGTTAAGCACCCCTCAGTTCAATCCTCAGTATCAAAAAAGAAATAAAATGCAGTTAGAATTATGGTATATTGGTACAATGGAATACCACACAGTAATTAAAATGAAATATCATTATTTACAACAACAAAATAAACTGGACCAATATTATGTTGAGAAAAAAAGACACAAAAGAATATACTGAAATAATCCAAAATAGGTAAAAGTTTTCTGTGGATGTCAATAATTGGGATAGTGATGACCTTTGGTAGAAGAAAAAAAGTGTAGTGGGAGAGGGGACATCGTGAGGGAAGTTTCAGGGGTGCTGGTAATATTTTTTCTTGACTTGGGTATTGATACATGGGAGTGTCTATTTTGTGAAAACCCACCTATTTTATATTTATTATTGGGATTTTTATTTATATTTATTATATTTTACTTTAAAAGTTTATATTCAAAATAAGAGACAAAAAGAAATGGTGCACAATAACATAGTATCTGACTATGCCAAGACAGTTTGTCATTTACCCAGAGTAACTACTAATTATCAGTTATACTGAACATGTATTACCATTTCAATAAGTGACAGTCTATGTTATGAATCCTGTCATTTTAGTTCAACATATATTTGTGATATTTTATTTATTATATATTAAATATTTATACTACTCTTAGTTGTTCCTCCGCTAGTTCATAATCTACACATGATCCAAGCAAGCAAAAAGCCAGACCCTTCACGGTAAAAATAATAATCACAGCACTGGTTTAAAAAAAAATGGTAAATAAACTAACATTAAAGAATTTATAATTTTCAGAGCTGCCTATTTTAAGAACATAAGATTATCACAAACCTGAAGCTCATGTTCTTTACTTTGTTAGAAGAAAACCTTTCTTCAACAGGCATATGCTGTAACAAAAGACTCCCAACAAAATAAATGAATAGATCTGATGTCAACCTACTACGAAGATCAGACAATGCCAGTGTGGTTCCTGAGTAAACAGTGGGTATGTAGAAAATATAAAAACATTGTTTTCATTTTTAATATTTTTTCTGTTGCATTTGAGAATCAAATAAATCTATAATTAAAGCATTTATTTGTAAATGTTTCTTTTTTGTCCTTAATAGAATGTTTTATTTGTAGATTAAGACCCAATTCTAAAAAGAAAAAAGCAAAGGAATCAAATTCTTCTAATCATTTATTATAATAGCTATCTATCTCCTTTGTTAACATTTTGTTATATTTTAATCCAAGCACTAAGTATATATTTCTACCTGTATTTCTTTAATGAACTTGACACTTTAAAATGTTTCACAGTAAGTTTAGGAAACCCTAACCTAGAATTAGCTTCTCAATTTCAAAATATTGGAAACATACATTCATTACCACCACATTCTATAGTCTCAAAAGATTTTTTTTATATATTCACAAATTTAATCTTGCCAAAAACACATCATTTGAGTGACCACTGGTTAGGTACAATAAGGAGTATAATGAAATATACATGGGAGTGTCTCTAGAACAGGGAAGTTCTCTGGAGGAAAAAGAGCAAATGGTCATAATGCAGAGCACATAGCTATAAAGAAATCACTGAGGCAAAGATCAAAGCCTTAAGGATATTGTTTTGCCTCAAGGGACAGAAGCCAGTCAACTACTCCCAACTGTGAAAAATAAAACATAAAAAAAAAAAATACATATTTTTTTTAAATTGTAGAGGTCATGAAAAAGTGTGCTTTAAAAAGTAAAGTTCGGGTTTTTGTAATAGCTTTTAGCAGTCTAAATTTCCCTTAAACACGTGAGCCCAATGTTTGAGGTTCCCATATTTGACTTTTATGAGATTCCAGGAACATATACACATTCTATGAAATTTGAGAAGATCCAAATAGGCTGGTGCTGCTTCTGAACCTAAATCTCATCTCTATCCCTGCCATTTGGAAGTAGAAAAAGGACTTTGATACACATTTTTACTTATATCACTCTATGCTGGCACTTTGATAAACATTGAGAATATATCTTTTAAAGTGCCCCTTCTAAATACAAAAGAAACCAGTAACAGTATAGCATTGCCCCTCATAGGGCAAGCTCAGAAACTGGAGGTCAGGGATAAGACAGAGACCGACTTTTCATTTTATATCCTTTTGCTCTGTTATTAAAAATGAACTGAGCTTATCAAATAAAGTCACTATAATTACAACTTCAATGTCATATTATACATAAATGTTTACATAGATTAATTATTTTTGTGAGAACTGAAATCCAGACCCCTCCAAACAAGTTTAATTCCTAGATCTCCAAGAAAAAAGTCTGTCTTCTTCATCTGCCCCTATTCTTAACTCCTAAAAAATCATAGTTCATTTTAAAAAAAAACACATAAAGAACCCAAAGTAGCTCCACTTCACATGTTTTCTCCAGTGGCCAAAATGTTCAAGAATAATCAATCAGTATCAATGCAAGAGATACTCTATATTTATGATCTGTCTATGAGTTTCTCAGAATTACTGGGCCTTCAGAATTACTCTTTTTAAAATGATTGCTGGTCTTTTAATTATATGAAAAGCTTAACAGACATCTGAATTATTAGCACCACTGGTAGTACCCTGCTGGCACGAGCTTTTTTGAAAAACGTTTTCCTCTGAATTGTATATAATTTTAGACAAATAAATCAATAAAATTATAGGTGCTTCATTTGGAAAATAAGGAAAGTCCTACAATTAAATACTTTTGCAAAGCAGGCAAGGAAAAACAAAAGACCCTTGTTGAATAACCTTCTACTGAGTTTTTAAATGACATATTTTGGGGGAACAAAACAACATTCAGTTACATCAGTGCACAATGTGGCCTAAATCTCCAGAGGATAAACTAAGCTAAAATCCTAGAGGCAGGTATTATTAAAAGGCAGTCAGCTTGTTTTCTACCAGTATTTTTAAGTTAGTTTTTTAAAAAACCTAAATAACTGTGATATCTTAAAAAGTCCTACGTAAGTCCTATTACTAAGGTACTACTTGTCCAGTGTTTTGGAACAGAAATTTCTAAATGTGTTGTGTGAAAAAAAATAACTATCACTAATTCATTTATAACATAAGTTATAAATCCAAAATACCAACAGCTCTACATAAGAATGTGTACAATCTAATTTCAATTTAAATTATTTTCACTTCTTTTCTTCACTAGACTCCAAATAGGAAAGAAAATTATAGAGTACAGTTCAGAAGTTGAAAGAAAAAGAAAATTTAGGATCTTCAATCAGATCTGTATGACTTGGGTTATGTCAATTGCGGATTTCTGATTTCAATTCTTTAAAACAAGAAACCTCAAGGACTCTTCAAATTATGTTCAAGCCATATGCCTGATTAGACAATTGAATCATTTTACTGGACTACATTTTCCCCCTTGATTCAGATCCTCTCTTGCTGCCACAAATATATTTGTTCAGTGTAAATGGAGTGATGAAGATTGACCTTTCTAGCTGAGCAGCTGGCTGAACTGGATTTTAAATAGTGTGCTTAGGATTTTACTTTACTTGATTTAAGGGAAAAGGAAGCAAAATAAAAGTTCATGGATGATAGGTCCACATATCTAATTTTATTCTAGGGATTTTTGAGCCCATACCACTCTTGACAAATTCAGTACCTCACATCAGGATAAGGAATAGCCAGCGATGAAACACTGAACTATTATTGTGAGAAGTTAGAGACTCCAAAACAGATGTAGTAGCAGTTCTGTCTTGTAAGAATTTTTCCCATCTATTTTCCTGTTCTTGAAAAAGGAAAGAAAAACAGAGTAGTACAGAGAAACAAACAGAAGGGAAGGAGAGAAACTGCCTTGTCCATAAGTCCTGCTAATACTTTGATTCATTCCAAAATGCCTTCTCATTGATGTTCTAACCAATACCATCAAAATAATAAGATTTCCATTTCCTTCTTTCTTTTGTAGCTCATAACCTGACAATGAAGTCCAGGAAACTAATTGTTCTGGATAATTCAGACCACATATAATTACATAAAATTACATATTTCATAAATTTTTTCCTCTCCCTTAATCCTTGTCCCTTTCCTCCAATTACTGTACACTCCTGGCCCAACCTATCACTCACTAAAATTATGAACATGGGAGATTATGTGTAACTGCCTGAGAAATTACATACTCAAAGCAGCCTGCAAAAAACAAATTTTCATGAATATCTAATGGGAAGAGGAAAGAGCCTATATTTATGAAATTTCTTTAGACCTGCTGCCTGATTTTCATTCAATGATAGCAAGTGCTAATTTGCATAGCTGATAGTAAGCTGAGTCCAATCATTTATTCACAGCAGGCACAGAGCTAGAAGCTAAGGATACAGAGATAAAAGAAGCAGTCAGAGTCTTCATACAAAGACCTTAAAGTCCAAAAGAAAAGAGAGCTACAGCTACAACCACAATATCTTGATCAAGCGTCATGATAGCAGTATATCCAGAGTGACATGGGAAGACCAGGAAAAAAAAAGATTCAGGAAAAGCTTTTCAGGCAAGGTGGCAGGTGGCATTAGAATTAAATCTGGTGAGAGCCTTGGGAGGAACAGGTATGGGAGTGGAAGGATAGGGCTTTCTATTCAGAGAAAGCAGCATTAAAAAGATAGAGCTGTTCTGTTTGGGATGATGAAAATGTTCTGGAACAGAAAGATGATGGTTATACAACATTGTGAATGTACTTAATGCCACCGAATTGTATAATTAAAATGGCAAGCTATGTTACATATATCTTACCCACACTCACACACATAGATGTCTGTGACAAGAAACATAAAATATCTGTGAAGAAGACTGAGTGGCAGGAGAAAGCATGGAGATGCAGCAGGGCTGGGACTTTTTTTGTATTCCACACTGCAGGAGGGTGGAGGCTAACCAAAGAGAGGAAATACAAGGTCCAGGAATGATTAGAAGGGTACTAGAATACTCCTGATGAGAAATTAAGGTCTGAATTTTGAGAGGCAGTGGAATCAAAAAGAATGAATGGACTTCCAAGATAGCAAGAAAGAAGAAAGATGGGGATTTGGAAACTCAGCAAGACAGATGAGGCAGATAACAGAGTGCCACCCAACCAGAGGACAGAAACAGGATAGACTAGAAGACAGTGACTTCTGCTTTGACCTCCTACTTTCAACCCCTGTGGATAAAAGATGAAGACCAGCAGCTGGAAGAGTTGCTTGATTTCTTGAGTGGGCCTGTGGATTTTGTGCTGCCTCAGGGCTCAGGCAACAAAAAGCAGCCCAGATATGATGAGGAAAATATTTTTTTATACCTATGAACAGAATCCAGCACCTGTGTAACTCCACATCATGTACAACCATACAAGGACCTGAGGTTTTCAGCATTAGTGAGGCCCACAGAAGGTGGTATTAATCAACAAGGGTGAACCAAAGATGAATATACAGATGGCACTTTATGGTGGCCACTGCTGGCATTTAGGTCTCACAGAAAGAACTGGGGAAGTTTTACAGGATGGAACAGAATCTGCAAAGAGGAGGGCAGCATGAGTTGTTATCACTTGGAGAATATAAATGCAATCTCTTTTATTCTCCCAAGTTATGAAAGCCTATAGCTTGCCAGTTAATAAACATTTTAGCTAAAGTTATATAACCATATTATTCATACTGTTTGTAGTCTGCTCCTTTACATTTAACAATATGATGGCACTTTTCTATGTCATAACACTCCTCTATAACTTTACGTTCAAAGCTCAATAATATCTGATTATTGCCAGGTGTGGTAATGCACACTTGTAATCCCAGACATTTAGGAATCTGAGGCAGAAGGATCTCAACAACTTACGGAGATGCTGACTCAAAAGAAAAAAAAAAAAATTTTTTTTAAGAGATTGAGGATGTAGCTCAGTGGTAGAGCACTTGCCTAGCATGCACAAGGCCCTGGGTTCAATTCCCAATATTGTTAAAATAATAATTATGTATATATTTATAATAATAATTACATACACACACACATATATATGATTGTACATCATAATTTATTCAACCAATCACCTATTGTTGGATATTTAGGATTGAAGTTTTTCAAGCTAATTTTAAGCATTAAGCCCATAATCACCAAATAATTGACATTTTTATGATGACATCTAGGGATATCTAAGTTTTTTATTTTAAGATTCTTTGTCTATAAGTTTGCCTTTAAATTTCTGGCTTAAAAAAAAAAAACTTTTTAACTCTACATAGTCAGCTAAAGAATCAGAGCAACTTAGCAAGGGAGTGACATACACCTGTAATCTCAGCTACTCAGGAGGCCAAGGCAAAAGGATTGCAAGCTCAAAGCCAGCATCAGCAATTTAGTGAGACCCTGTCTCAAAATAAAAAATAAAACGGGCTGGGAATTTAGCTCAGTGGTTCAATCCCCAGTACTGGCGGCAGGAGTTGGGGGGATCATAGCAACTTACTACCTCCAATTATTTTTAACTTTTGGTTGTTGTTCTTTTTCAGTTATACATGACAGTAGAATATATTTTGACATATCATACATATATGGAGTATAATCTCCCATTCATGTGGTTGTACATGATGTGGAGTTACACTGGTCGTGTATTCATACATGAACATAGGAACATTAGGTCCAATTCATTCTACTGTCTTTCCCATCCCCCCCCTCCTACCCCCTGTCTAATCTGGTGAACTCCCACTCCTCCCCAATCCCCCCATCCCCCCACCTTCCACCTCTGGCCTATTGTGAGTCAGCATTTGATCAGAGAGAATATTCAGCCTTTGGTTTTTTGGGATTGACTAGTCCCAATTTTATAAGAAGAAAATAAATTACTCACTTGTTAGAGATACATTAATTTAATCAAGTCAATCATACCATATATATGACAGAAAAGGCAGGTAATTCACTAAATGGCACTCTGGTGAACAAAAGATTAAATGCATCTCCAATAAGTAAACCATGTACTTTCTGTCAGCAGGATCAAACATATTATTTTAGATCCCATGGACACTTATTGGTCTCTCCTTGAGTTTGCAATAACTATAGTCAGAGAAGCTTCTACCTGTGCTCATGATGTTCCTTCTACCCATAATATCCCTCAGCTCTCCCAATTTCTGTGCTCCACCAGCATATTATCATTCACGAAGGTTCAACTATGACTTCTCCAGAAAGCTTTCCCTGACCACAGTCATCTTGAGCCAATGTGTCCTGCTCATATCTCTGAGTATACTGCACAGTTTATTAAAATGGTAATTTGATATTCACCCACCAAATAATAAGCCTCTTAAGTCAGACCCTTACCTTTTACTGCAAAACCCTCAAGGCCTAGCACATTGCTTTATTAAATGATTGCTGAAAAGGAATGCCTGTGATTCAAAAGTGCCACAAAATTTCATCCAGTTATCAAATACCCTTCTCTGCTAGAAATATTTTCTATTGAGAGCAATTGAACAGCCTGTATAACTATAAAGGTTATGTATAATTTTCTAATAAAAATACAACAATTTAACGTTTGATGTATAATCATTGATGTGATACATGGTAATTAAACAAATAACTGATCTGTATAAATTATTACCATTGGTAATTCCAAGGAATGCAGTAGGATGACATATGACAACTAGCTTCTTCCATCAGAGATGGTACTGATCCCATCTACTTCTGTCTGCACCTATCTAGATGTTACAAGTTCCAAAATAGCCTTTTACTCCCTCATACTTCTCCCTCCTCCCACAAACTCTTCACCAAAGTTATGTTCACAGGAAATAGAGCTCAGATGAGAGACTTCTTTCTCTACTTTATTAAAAATATTTCTTTTAGTTGTAGATGGACACCATACCTTTATTTTATCTATTTATTTTATATGGTGCTGAGGACAGAACCCAGTGCCTCACACATGCTAGGCAAGCACTCTACCACTGAGCTACAACACCAGCCCCCTTCTTCTACTTTTGTATGGAACTGCTTGTCACATTTGTGAGCCGTATGTTCTGCCATTCCTTTCTGGGAATTTTAGGTGGATACACACTCTAAAAGAATTATAAGAACCTCAGACTTCTCTCTTTTGCTTCCCTTCCTTAATGCCTATAAAAATAAAAAGTAGTAACAAAAGGTCAAGTGGTATGAATTAAGAAAAGCCTGTCTTGCCGCAAAATCTCTCCCCTAGATTACCAGGCACTCCACCATTTACACATTCATCTGAATTAACAAACAAGCACTCCCTCCCCTCCTGCCACTGAAAAAGCAAACAAACTATGTAACATAGGTCTACTGGTGGTATGAAACAAGCTCATGTTCAGTTGTACTGAGGGGACGAAGGGGAGGAATGAAGGTAGAGTTCCACTGAACTAGAAACTGCTGTAATGGGGTAGCAAGAAAGCTCTGGCTATGAGATCACAGAGGAGTCAACAGAGCAAGAAGCAAACTGGGTAAAGCCCAAAGACTGAATCTCAACCTAGAGCCACCCAAGCATCTTTGCCTCCCTGCCTTTCTCTCTGAAAGCCAACTTCTGCCCCTATTAGCAGCCATGTGAGGAAGTCATTTAAGTTCTGTTGGTCTCAACGGTTGCATAGTCATTTACTTCTCAAATAATACCTTGAACTATACGCAGGTGTCTCATCTTGAAAATGGGGAGAAGTAGATGACTACCTAGCAGCAAAATAACCCTACTTCGTTAGTTTAAGAGAGGCACTTAAAATATAAGTCCAAAGTTCATTCCTCCACATCATGATTGAGGTATTTCAGATTAAAATTAAATGCTAGAACACAAATATTCACAAGAATTATTCATATAATTGCCCAAAGTGAAAACAATCTAATGTACATAAAATGATGAGTGCATACATAAATGTGGTATAATCATACAATGGAATATCATTTAGCAATAAAAAGGAATGGAGTAGATAAATGTGAATGCAGTTAATGTCACCACTGTACATGTAAAAATTGTTAAAATACAAAACTTTGTTCTATTTTGCCACACTAAAAGAAAAAAAAAGAATAAAGTACTGATAAGCAGTGCAACATGGGTGAATGCTATGCTAGTGAAAGAAGCCATAAATACAAGATGACATACTGCATGATTTCATTTATATGAAATATACACAACAGTAAAATTCATAGAAAGAGAAAGTAATTAGTGGTTGCTAGGAGCTGGAGGTAGAAGAGAACAGGGAATGACTGCTAATGGGCAGAGGGTTTCTTTTTGAGGTGGCAAAATATTCTAAAAATAGAGCAGTAATAGTTGCACAACAATGAATGTTCTAAAAATCACTGAATTATACACTTGAAAAGGATGAACTGTACGGTAAGTAAATTACAACTCAGAGTTGGGAATATATGGCAGAGTACTTGCCTAGCATGCTTGAGGCCCTGGGTTCAATCCCCAGCACCAGTAAACAAATAATACATATGCACACACACACACAATTCTCATTTAAGCCGTTATTTTCAAAAAGGTAAAAGCAAGTAAACAAAGTGACATTGATACCTGTGATATTTGATAAACACTTTAAAACGTCAGGATCAAGGTAAGTCCTCAGCAATGAGGTAATTAACATATTTGTATATGAAAAAAACATCAATAAGGTACAAAGCGCAAATCTGACTACCACCATGAAACTAATATATATATCATTCAGAAAAGAAACAAGATTACCAGGAATTTTTTTGTAATTATTATGTGCAGAATCAAAACTCCCTTTGGTTTAAAAGAAAAAGAGAAATGTGTGATAGTTACAGGTTCAGACATGGAAAACAGACTGACCTAGGACCTAAACAGCGACCCATTGCTAGCTCTGTGATTTCCAGAAAGTGACTTAAATTTGAGATTTAAATTCTTCATCCAACACACAGGAAGTTGTTGCTGTTTGCACTCATGTTGCCAAAATAATATTTTGCTTTCAACTTTTTCACAATTATCAAATAAATTTTTAACATTTTGACTTTTATATTTTTGTAGTATCTTAACTTTTCATATTTAACTATTCATTTTCATATTTTATATTTCTCTATTCTATTTAATTTTTATGGGGGTACATGCAATGTTTTGATACATGCATATGCTGTACAACATTTAAATCAGGTTAAACATATCTATCTCCTTAAACATACATCATTCTTTTATAGTAAAGCTTTCAAAATCCTTGCCTACCTTTTTGAAATATATAGTACACTATCATCATCTGTAGTCACTCTCCTGTGCAACAGTGCACCAAAACTGATTGCTCCTAACTAACTCAATACCCATTGGTCAGTCTTCCTCCATGCCCTTTATCTGCTTTTCCATTTACATCACTTTGCGTAACACTCTTCTTTTTTCTGCTAGCTTTCTTGTGTTACAGTTTGCCAATTTTGGATTGCTGTTATTTCCTCTAAAGTCATGTTTTTTCCTGCCTCTAGGCTAGCGAGTTAATGTTCTCTTTGTCTTAAAAGTCCTATGTTCCCCACTATTTCCCCATCTTCGGAGCTTGTATTATGCTTGATTGTCTCAGGATTGTAAGAAAATGTTAAAACATATTTTCATAGCACTTCTTGATTATATTCAATGAGTCCATTTCCTCAGTAGAATGAACTCCTCAAGGGCTGGCAATAGGTCTATAGTACCTGTGTACAACTGGTGCTAGAACAGAGTGCTTAGGAACGCAGTAAATACCTTATTAATGATTGAGTGAATAAATAATGATTGTAGTCATTATGTGCTTCTTTGGTTTTAACAGATTCATTATATTGTTTCTTTTGATCACTTCAGATCGAACATTCCTCCCACTTACATCAGTTTGATAACTACACTAGAGTTCTATTAATTATTCATCATCTTCATATGACTACCAAAAGCAAAGCTGCTGAGAATCTGGCTTCAGCATATATGGATATTGTACCATTTGATAGTCAGATTGCTAACTAAACCTTGCATGAAGCAAAACGCCCAAGTATTCATTCGTCAGCAGATCTAAAAGAGAAAGAAATGAGCAGCTAGAGAATAACTTCTGCAGGGTCTCCGCAAGGGTAAAAAACTGCTGTCTCCCTCTCTTCTTTCTGCTGTGTTAAGGTTTTTAACAAGGCCGCTTCTCTCACTGCCTGCAGAGAGTGTGCTGCTGATTAGAGGCCCTGAATGTTGCCTAGTCAAGTGCCTCCACTTCATTCTGTATGAGCCAAATTAAATGTTGATAGACATCATCATCTGCTTTTAACCCCAACATTCTCTGTCTCTGCCTTTCTTCTAGCAAGGAGAAGTCTTTCAAACCTGAACTCCATTTTATGCTGCCTATTCTCAGCATCCACATCAGCTCCTAGGAAAGCCAGACAAACAACAGAGACAAACTAACAAGAGGTTTCTCTCTTCCAGTCCCCTCCTTTCTTTGCAACTTCTCACTGTCCTGTCTTTCCCTTCCAGAGGTCTAGGCACCATCATGATTTCCTTGGTTTCCCTGACCTCGTTGCTCTCTATTGTGTATGGTCATTTCAGCAGATGCCAAGGCAAGTCCAGCATTTTTCTCATTTGACCTTTTTTTAAAATTTTTTTTTTTTTTTTTGGAGTTGTAGATGGACAGCATGCATTTATTGTATTTGCTTATCTCTGTATGCGGTGCTAAGGATCGAAACCCATGCCTCACCCATGCTAGGCAAGCACTCTGCCACTGAGTCACAGCCCCAGACCTCATCTGACCTTTTCATAACACAGTCTACTTATGCATTTCCCAATGATAACCTAGCCTAAAATTCCTCCCACTTGATCATGGGATACTCTTAGTATAGTGTTGTTTTTCATTTAAAGCACATTTTTTTCATTATAAAAATTTTTTTCCAACTTTGATGGATTCATTTAACAACATTTAATGATTTTTTGACATGTTAAAAGCTCATATTAGGGGCTGGGGTTGAAGTTGAGTGGTAGAGCACTTGCCTGGCATGTGTGAGGCACTGGGTTCAATTCTCAGCACAACATAAATAAAATAAAATAAAGGTATTGTGTCCATCTACAATTAAAAATATTTTTTTAAAAAACCCAACACTACTGGTCATTTCTGAAGATTCAGAACTATTCTTCAAATTAAAATCAGCCTATCAATTAGAGATCACATATGAAACTGGACTGTGACATACTCATGAATGACACCATACAATCAGAGAAAATTACAGAACGCTAACCTATTCACTCGCAAGATAAGAATCACAGAAAGGAAATGTTAAAACTCTGTTCATGTTTTCGTGGATACATAGATACAATAGACTTCTTTTTCTGCCCAACATACAAACTGCTTCTGTGCTTTGTGAGTCGTAGGGGGAGACACTACAGAAACAGAAAACAACAGATATTCACTTTCCCAGCCTCCCTTGCAGTTAGGATCAAGTATATGACCTGGGCTTGGCCAATCAGACACTTCTACATGAACTTTGACTGTAAAACTGTGACAGTAAAGCAGCAGGGACCAAAGAGGATATATTTTGGAGGCAGTAAAGAGTGTAGCACCAGTGTGATGTGTGCAGGGACAGAAGTGGCAGCAATGAGGCACTGGTGCCCAGTTTTCAGTGCCCTGGGTGATAGTGGGACAAACTACAGCACCCATAATTCAGAGGTGGAGGCATCGGGGTCCTCTGTGAATTGGCCCTGCAGTGTTATTCTGGGTCCTAGATGCTCCCTAAGCCTCCCTTGCCCATTTCCCACACTTGCTTGTGTGCCCCTTCTGTAAATTTCTAAGCTATCCAATGTCCTTTCAACAAAGTTCCTTTCTGTTAAAATCAAATTCTGTTCTGTTGCTTGCAAGAACTTGGGTACAATTGGCTAGTAGTTAGCAGATAATAAATGATAGATTAATCCAATTCCAGTCCAGCAAATATTTGTTGAGGACCCACCGTTAGGATACCTAACTTTGGGAGGGTGGGTAGATTTAATGAGGTACAACTCTCAAAAAAAGTAAAAGTATTTTAAAAGTACACACTTTTAAAATAGTCATCCCTCAGTATTTGTAGGGAATTGGTTCCAAGAAACCATCCTCTGTAGATGCTCAAGTTCCTTAGATGAAATGGCACAGTATTTGCATATAACCTATGCATATCTCCCATAAATTTTAAGTCACCTCTAGATTATTTTATTTATTTTTATTTACATATTTTTTATTTATTGGTGTTGGGGATTGAACCCAGGGCCTTGTGCATGTGAGGCAAGCACTCTACCAACTGAGCTATATCCCTAGCCCCACTTCTAGATTATTTACAATGTAAATCTATCTAATACAATGTAAAGGCCATGTAAACAGTTGTTATACTGTATTGTTTAGGGGATGACAAGGGGATAAAAAGCCTGAAACATGTTTAGTATAGATACAGTTTTCATTTCAAATATTTTGATCCACAATTGGTTTAATCTGTGAATGCAGAACTCATGGATATGGAGAGCAGACTATAATGTATTCTGACAAATGTTACAGTCATTTAACTACCACCACAATCAAGACACAGAATATTCCTATCATCTAAACAAGCTGCCTTATATAATTGCCTTCTGGAATCAATTCCTTCTCTGTATCCGTAGGCTCTTTTAATCACATCTGTATGTGATTTCTGTCCCTATATGTTTGCTCTTTCCAGAATGTCACAGAAATTATACAGTGTGGAACATTTTATGCCTGATCTTTACACATAACAAAATAGATTTGAGATTCATTCACATTGTTGCATGTATCAGTAGCTTGCTCCTTTTCGGTGATGAGTAGTGTTCCATTTTATGGATGTACCACAATTTGTTTTTCCTTTTACCATTTGATAGATATTTGAATTTTCTCCTACAATAAGTTTTCAAAACACAGAATTTATCAAAACAGTTATCATCTGGAATAATACAACTCTTGGGACCATAGTTCTATTATTTAGAAATAGGTATTTTCTTTAGCACAAAACATTTTCTCCTATTTTTAAAAAAGCAATATATGCTCAGATATACATATATGTGAGTGTATATATATTTAATAATTTTTTGTTTAAGTATGCCCTTTGGCACATTTGTAAAAAAAATAAAAATAACATTATTGGTCCTTCCCAATGTCGCAAGAAAATTATAAGAAAAAATTTTCAGGGAAAATTTGGGGGAAATATATGTTTGTTTCTCCTTTTCTAACAGCATGATTATAGTACAATGAAATAAAAAGCAGAATGCTACTTCAGTGATACCTTCTCTCTTAAAATCAACTAGATTCCTAACCCAACAGCAATTCCAACACTGTGGACAGCTTTTATCTTGCAATAATTCATCCTACAGGAGAAAATCATTTGCCAAATCTATTTTCATGATTCTCAAGTTTTAAAAACGGTATGGTCAAAGACTGCTACACTCCATTCAATCTCTGAGTATTAAAAGAGACATAATTAACATACATGTTTCAATATGTAGAAGAAATACTGGTTGAAAGAATCATAACACTTCTGTGTGTGTGTGTGTGCTAGGAAATGAATCCAGGACCTTGTGCATGCAAGGTAAGCACTCTACCAGCTGAGCTATATTCCAAGCCCCATAACACTTCTTTGAAACACAGAATCCTAACCCTAACTCCACTAACACAATGTGAGCATATATATTGACATTAGTACCTCTACTTCTCTCCATTCACACTGAAAATAAGCAGTCTTGCCAATTCTGAGATTCTGAAATCTGTTTACTGATTTATAGTCACTTTTCAAGTACATTCCCAAGTTCATGAATTCCAAAGGCATTGATATTAATTACCTACGATTAAAAATAATAAAGTTAAAATCCCCAGGCAACCAGTGTACATACTATGCCCATGCTAAGTAAAATCAATTCAGTCCACTTATTGCTAGTATCAGTGAAATAATACCTTTCTGGATTAATGTACAATAAGAAGATACTGTAAAATATGCATAAAATGGGGGGGATTGAATACTAAAACATAAAATAAACCTTGGAAATTAAATCATGAACTTGGTCATATTACACTTATTGATTGAGGCTGGAGATGTTCCTTTTATGTTACATTTCTATAGTAAAATGAAACATTTGGAAAAGATTAACTGATTTAACAAAGGCTACTTTACCCTTCAACAAAATAAAGAATTGAAACCCATCCTCCACCTGCAAGCTAAGCATTCTTTATGCAGTCTCAAAACTAGTTCCTCTCATTTTAAAGAAAGGTCTTATGGAATTGAAGAAAAAAAAAAAAAAGGTAGAAACTGGGTGCAGTGGCACACACCTGTAATCACAGTTACAGAGGAGGCTAAACCTGGAAGAACACAAGCTTGAGGCCAATCTCAGCAACTTAGCAAGACCTTGTCTCAAAAAAATAAAAATAAAAGGGCTGGGGATGTGTAGCTCAGTGGTAAAGTGCTCCTGGGTTAAATCACTAGTACCACACAGGAAAGAAAGGAGAGGAGAGGTAGAGGAGGGGAGAGGAGAGGAAAGGAGGGGAGAGGAGGGGAGAAAAAAGTCCCATGGTGGCAACAACAGTAGTAACATTAGTCATAGAATTCTTCAGCTGATGGAAACGAAATTTCAACCTTCCAGCAACCTGGGCTACCCACTTCCATAGTAATCCTGGAAATAAACCAAGATATTTTCAAGAATTGGCATATCTGAGGAGAGACAAATGGGTGAAATTCTATTTGTATCTACAGTTATAAACACACAGCTGAGCTTTCCTGACTTTAAATCTTAACATTTCACCAAATTACCATCTGCCCATCAAAATGAAATGGGATACTCACTTCATACTAAAGCTAAAATCAGTAATCAAGGTAGAGAGTGAGTTGGAGATAAAAGTAAATTAGGATACTCACTAATTTAAAAACAGAAATTCTGAACATTGCCCAAAAGCTGAAGGACCCTGACCGAAGCAGAGATGGTTTTATTAAAGATAATCAACAGGGTTTGGGATGTAGCTCGGTGTTAGAGCACTTACTTAGCATGCATAAGCCAAGTTTAATCCCAGTTCCCCCAAAAAAAACAAGAAACAAAACTAGAGGGGCAAAAAGACCTTATTTTTAAAATATTTTTAAATGCCTTCTGATAAAGAATCTGAAAAGATTTAAATCATATCTGATACAATTTAAGAATAGCTAATAGAGTTAATATTATTTCCCTGAGACTTCCTGGATGATGACAGAAAAGTTATAAAAATAAAATTAAAATCCTGCACAATCCCAACACTCAAAGATAATCACCATTATATTTGGGGGAAAGGTCCTGGGGATTGAACCCAGGGCTTCACACATTAGGCAAGTGCTCTACCACTGAACTACATCCCCAGCCCTCTTTTATTTTTTATTTAGAGACAGGTCTCACAAGTTCAAGACACTCCTACTTCAGCCTCCCATGTTGCTGGGATTACTGGGATGTGCCTCCATGTCTAGCACCATTAAAATTTTGATGTACTACCTTCCATAATTGGCTGAATAATTGCCTTCAAAGATATCAGATCTAGTATCTGGAACCTGTAAATGTTAACTTATATGAGAAAAGGTCTTTCTGTGCAGCTGTGATTAAAGATCTTGAAATGGGGACATTATATCCCGATTTATCCAAGTGGGGCCTAAGCACAATCACAAATGTCCTTATTAAAAAGGCAGAAGGAAATTACACAGAGAAGACAAGAAAGCGTTGTGACTGAGATTGGAGCAATGCAGCCAAAGAATCCTGGCAAGACAAGGAATGCTGGCAGCTAAAGAGAGCCGGAAGAGCAAAGAAGGGTTCTCCCCTGCAGCCCTTGGCAAGGGCACTACCTTGCTGACACCTTGATTTTGGCCCGGAGATGCTAATTGTTTACTTTCAGGTTCCAGAATTATGAGAGTAAAAGTCTGTGGAGGTTTTGCTTGTTTGTTTGTGGTTTACTTTAGGCTAGGTAAGCACTCTACCACTGAGCTACATGCCCAGCCCACAAGTCTATTGTTTTAAGCCATTAAGTCTGTGATAACCTATTATAGCAGCCACAGGAAATTAATATACTTGTGATATTTTTAAGAATTATTTTACATAGTTCAGATAATATACATTAACTTTTATGAAAGTTATTTTTTAATTTTTTGTATACATGTCCATGTTATTCTATCATCAGACATAATTTACTTAACCATTCTACTTCTGATAAAAATTTAAAATTTTCACGATTATAAATAATGTTTTAACGAACAGTTTCATATAAAAGGAATTTTCTTGTATTTTAAAAAAAATTTTTTTAAGTTGTCAATGGACCTTTATTTATTTATATGTAGTACTGAGAATCAAACCCAGGGCCTCACACATTCCAGGCAAGCATTCTACCATGGAACCACAACCCCAGCCCCAATTTTCTTATATTTTTAATCATTTTCTTGGAGTAGAGTCCTAGAAGAGAACTTGCAAATCTTTTCAGAAAGACTGTACCAATTCAAACTTGTACTCAGTACTTTCTCAAAATACCAAGAATTTTTAGTTCTTGTTAATTTAAACAATAAAAACTGGTATCTTTTTGTTTAACTTAGTTTTTTGCTTGCTGAAGCTAAAACATATTTTTTACATTAATTAACTAATTGTAATTCCTAATTCTATTAATTACCAATTTTGTGACATTTTCCCCACTGAATTATTGGGTTCTTTTTAAATATTTACATGAGGGCTTATTGTTATTATTAATCATTTATCATGTTGGCTACAAATTTTTCTCCTAAATTTTTACTTACTTTCTAGTTGTTTGTTTACTCAGGATTGAACCCAGGAGCCATCTACCATAGAACTACATCCTTCAGCAACCCCCTCCCCCTTGTTGAGTTTGTTTGTTTGTTTATTTGTTTGAGAGACAGGATCTTCCTAAGTTGCCTAGGTTGACCTCAAACTTGTGATCCTCCTGCCTCACTCAGCCTCCCAGGTAGCTAGGATTACAATTGGGTATCACCATACCCAGCTTTTAACTTTCGTTTTTGATGTTTTTAACCTAAGAGATTTTTAATTTTTTGTGGTATATCTTTTGATATCTTTATCTCTTTCATTATTTTTACATTTAGGAATTATTCCCTATGGAAAAATTAAACAAATAATTTTATTTTCTTCCAGTGACTCCCATTCCTGCTTATTTAGAAATTAAAGTTTATCCTCAGAAGTCATCTTCTGAGTTTGCTTTTACATAAACACAATAATATTTTCAAAAGTCCGTGAATCATTTCCACTAAAACAAATCAGAGATTTAGTATCTTTCAGCATTTTTTCAATTCAATTAATTCCTTAATTAGTAATTCTTTTCCAAGAAATTTGTCTTTACCAATTAGATTTTTCAATACAAAAATAACACTAGATGGAAGAACCAATAGGTTTTATCTCTAAGCAATCAGCATTGGCTGCACAAAGCATTGGATTAAGAAAAATACTGGGCAGAGAAGAGAAGCAGCATTACTAAGGCCCTGGTTCAGGGAGGGGAGAGCAGCAACAAAATGCACTCTTGCCCCACATTCCTGGACCCTGGAAGGTGGGACTTTACTTCTCATTCTTCATCCTCTATATTTGGCCTAGTGCCTTTTGGGTAACAAAATGATATCCAGTCCAAGGCCCTCTCTTTCAGGCATTGTAAGCACTTTATTTTATTTATTTACTTATTTACTTATTTATTTATCTAACAATACCTTTATTTATTTATGTGGTGCTGAGGATTGAACCCAGCGCCTCACACATGCAAGGCAAGTGCTCTACCACTGAGCTACAACCCAAGCCCTCGAAGTACTTTAATTCAGTGTTTCATTATTATAATTTAACTTCAAATTTTTTATAGAGTCACTGAGACAAAGTCCATCTTCAACAAAGGAGAACATTGCTTCTATTTATCCTCTGTTCTAAGATACACTGATGTTAATATCAATTAACTGTACAAATAATTGTCAAATCAGAGAAAGTGGCTAGTAACACTATTACCAGTCAATAAACAGATAAGCAAGCCTTCATTGAAACTGAAGAATAATTTATTCAACCGTTAAGAGAACTGTTAGAATAATTCAAATTGCTTACACTGAATAAACAAACCTCTTATACAGAGAGAATGAATACACTAAATAGAATGGACCATGGCATGGTTTATAAGACTGTTTAAATACAAGTCTCATGCTCTCTGAATTATTTCCCAAGTAAGAGATAATTAATTTTAGAATGCAAGTAATATTTATATTTTTTTAAATCTCTACATTTTTAAGATCAGACTACTATGTCTGAGGGTCCTTCTGAGTTTAGAAATCTGAGTTTAGAATTTCACATGTAGATCAACTATTTGATTAAGTTCTCCCAAAATCAGTGGGAGAAATTAGACTTGCTCACTTACAAACTGAAATGAATTTTAAGATCCTTACATTCTTATGGGTCACTTGATTTACTTGGTGGCAAACACAACTGAATCTATAATAATAATGTCAAAGACAATTATTTGTTGTAAAAAAATTTTTTGTTTAATAGCAACACTTTCAGAAAGTGAACATAAACTATACCTTCATTGCCCAGAGTCCAGGTATCGATTTAAATGTACACTAGAGTTAAGAATTAAAACTGTAGGTGCAATTATATTTGGGGGTTGGGAAAATTCAAAGAATTGAAGCAAACCAATTTTTCCAAGGTACTTCATTTCCAATAGTCCATATTGTATGTTTACTCCATCTCTACTCACTTTTTCTCTACTTCCTTCCAAAGTGTATATCTTAATATACCAGGTTCCTCCTCTGCCAAGCAGACTAAATAAGTGCTATTCTATCCTAACATTTACCTGCTGTTACAGACCTCCTTCACTTCAAACATTTCTTCTCTTCCTGTTGCTCCTTGATCAATATCATTTCAGATTCACCGAGGCTACTCCTCCCCATTGCTTACTATTTCAAACTGTACTATTAGTTCTCTCCTGTACTTCTGAACAAGCACTGGTCACAGAAAATTCACATGACAAATATATAGGCCTTAGATGAACCTCCTTTAATTTTGTCCTATTGAAGCTGGGAAATATAAAACTTCTACACTAATAAAACATTTATTTCAGGGTTGGGGGTGAAGCTCGGTGGCAGAGTGCTTGCCTAGCATGCATTAGGCCTTGGGTGAAATCCTCAGTACCACAAAAAAATAAAATAAAAATAAAACATTTATTTCTGGCTTCTGTATTACACTTAGATTTGCTCTCTTCACCTCCCCCATTTATTCCTGGCTTCCTGAAAGACTTTGATCAATTTTTACTCTCACCTTGCCTATAATCCTTCAGGGCACTCAATGCCCTTTGCCTTCCATCAAGAAAATATAAAATAGTTCCTTAGATTCCTCCATGGAGGAATGTAATATTCAGTCTTTGCATATTGTCTTTTATACAGAGCTACATGCCTTTTTGTTCCTGGAGAAGTGACAGTATCAGTATATAAATTGTTCCTTCTGGTTTTTAAGTTCTAGGTTTTAAGGTTTTCTTCTCAAATATACATTTTCCAAAATCTATATTTTTTACCTTTTAAACTGCCATTTTAAAATGCCATTTAAAAATACTTTAAATATGTTTTCATATTCACATGAAGCTCACCTTAACGAAAGTATTCATTTGGAACTGAGACCCATCCCCAACAAAAAAAAAAAAAAAAATTTTTTTTTGAGGAGTTCCCATTGTTTTAATCTTGGGGTCATAAGATCACAGGTAGAAAATGGAAAGAAATGAAGTTCCTCAAAAAAGTAGAGTTGAAAGGAAAGAGAAGGACTGGCAGAAAGTTGATGAGAACAGTTATTCTGGAAACATTCAAGCACACATCTCTTCCCACCAAATGCCAATGGAGGGTGAAGTCACCAGAACCTGCTAGGTCAGGTTTTATAGTTGTTTACCTAACACCAGATTCCTGGGGACCCTTGCTTCATATCTGCCTTCAGAATATGTGGGCTTCAGGGCTGGGGATATAGCTTAGTTGGTAGAGTGCCTGCCTCGCATGCACAAGGCCCTGGGTTTAATCCCCAGCAAAAAAAAAAAAAAAAAAAAAAAAAGTGGGCTTCAATATGACACAATGATAAAAAGAGAGAGAGAGAGAGAAAGCTTTTATCCACAAATAAGGTGGCTATATAATTTCTCAGAATCACAAATTCAGTTAGACTATTTGAATATATTTTTTTAAATGTGGTAACTATAGCTATTTCCCTATTTAGATGTAGTACTACGAAAATTCCTTTCCATATGTTATAGAAAAAAATGTACTGTCATTACTGAAACACATTCAGATGGAGACAATTTGTCAATTAAAAATAAAAATTTTTTTAAATTTTTTTAAAAAACATTCGGAGTAGAGCTGGGGTTGTGGCTCAGTGGTAGAGCTCTCACGTTGCATGTATGAGGCACTGGGTTTGATCCTCAGCACTGCATATAAAGAAATGAAAATAAAGGTTCATCAAAACTAAAAAAAAAAAAAAAAAAATTAGAAAAAAGAAACATTCAGAGATAGAGCATAATATTCAGCCTTACATATAGAGCTATAAGCCCTTTTGCTCCTGGAGAGGAGATAGTATCAGTATAGAAATTGTTCCTTTTGGTTTTTAAACATTATTTTTTAAGATTTTCTTTTCAAATATAACATTTTCCAAAGCCTACTTATTTGGGGGAAAAAAGGTGACTTTAAAAGAAAAAAAAAACACCTCATTTTAAAATACTTTAGGGACAGGAAATGTGATTCAGTAGCAGAGCACTTGAGTAGCATGCATGAAGACCTGGGTTCAATCCCCAGTACCACAAAAACAAAACTCCTTATCATTAAATACTTTAAATGTTTTCAGATACCTCTTTGGACACAGAAAGAAATCCCCATTTTTCCGAGATTTTTCCCTCTGTAGACTTGTAAATCCTGTACTTAACCATTACTCCATTTGGGCCCCAACAGCATTCCTAGGCCCTAGGCCTCTTGCAAATAAAACAAGGTGAGTCTAGCCACTTTTGTGTTATTCACACATAATAACTGCACATTTTTATGTGGTACAATGTGCTGCTTTGATACCTTAGGCTTTGTGTAATAATAAAATCAGGGT
Organism: Sciurus vulgaris; assembly: GCF_902686455.1. Lineage (NCBI taxonomy): Eukaryota > Metazoa > Chordata > Mammalia > Rodentia > Sciuridae > Sciurus > Sciurus vulgaris. The sequence goes on from NC_136462.1 coordinate 93,300,453, forward strand.
AATCAGACATTTATCATCTCTTTATGATAAGAACTTTCAAACTCTTCTAGGTGTTTTGAAATATATGTTATTGTATTTAATGTATATATTATATTGACGGAGGTTTTGCCCTTAGATAAACCACTGACTTTTGCCTGCTATTTCACACATATCCAGTTGGTTGCATTATAATATCTACAACATGACAGCTCTAGGTTGAATTACACAGTACTTTAATTTCTATATGATTCTTCATTTAACCAAGGGATACAGACTTTTGTAAATAGTTCATTTAAAAATACTTCCATTTAAAATAAATTTTTCTAGAAAGCCAACTATTCCATGACAAAATATACCTATGTTACTCTAGCTCATGATGCTTTAACTATATTGCCTATTCATGTTTCTATGTTTTAAGAAACATACATATGTCATTAAAATCTATACTAGTCATAGTTCAGTGACAAGACACACGCCTACAAGCATATTTTTAAGAGCACACAAAAATATCTTAGGGTTCTAAGCATAGGAACCTGCTTTTCTTAAAGTACATGTTAGTGCCTATTTTTGGCATAACAACATTTAAATACAAAATATACTGTTATTAGAGAATGGTGATAATTTTTTAAATGATATAATGTATATACTACTTAAAAATATGAAAACCAAATTATAATTGCCACCATAATTAAGTCTAGTGATATTTTAAGAAGTCATTCCATTTCCAAATGCCCAATTCACTGGTTATGAATCTCTTTGGTCTACTGAGTATTCAACACTACAAGCTTTCAGTTATAATTTCAAGGCTGTATTTAGGGACCGCTAATTTCAGTTTTTCTTTTCAATATACCATGAAGCATATGATAATACACACTGAGAATGTTGCCCCTATAGTATTTTGGGGAAACATATTTTTATAAGCCAAGATATGACTCTCCCCTAGAAGTGAATGATTAAAATATATGCCAAACTGTATTCCCAATGAGTAATTCAACTGGCATAGACATCTTCATCTCCCCACTCGAGACTGTCTTCCCATCCCACCATAAAAGATTGCTGTGTACAAAAAGACCCTAGGATGTCTTTACTGAAGAGAGAACTCTTTACATGATTATGTTCTAGCTTTTATCACAATATCACTTTACATCATTTTTATTCAACTATATGAACAATCTATTTTCTAAAATAAAAAGTACAACATAACCCAGTAGTAATTCCAATTAAGTTATACACACATCAATATATCTATCTTCTTTGTTTTAATTTAGAATTAAATTCAGTGACTTTTTGAAAACTAGACTCCCAATTTCAAAAAAGGGACATACTGTTGTTGTTAAATATTGCTCTAAATGATGAAGGCAGATCTAACAAAAGAAGCCACAAATAAATCTCCTAAGAATGAAACAGTATTTTACACTAGCTATGATTGTTCTCCAAAATATCCAATCATCTCAGTACTACTTAAAATATACAGTTTTATTTTTAAAATTAATTTGAATAAAAAGAAGTTGATAGGATAGACAGTAACCATTCAAAATGACTTTCAAAACCTTCAGGAAAAAATTCTCCTTCTGTAACCTGAAGGAAAAGGAAGTAACACTGAAAGTGACAACCTTATCAGCTACAGATATCAGAAAAGGAAGGTACTTCCATTTCATCAGCAGAGGAGAAAGTTGTTTTCAGTGCCTACAGTCACCAAAGACTGGTAAAGAATTTAACTCCATCTGGGGTAGAGGAGTCAGATCAACAAATGAAACCACTGCTTGTCAGTACTCAGGGAGGAAAAACCTATGCCCCAGCCATTGGTATCCACAGAGTGTGTTGTGGCAAGATATACTCTATCACAGACCAACAAATGGATTTGGCCAAGGCAAAATTGAGTAAGGTTTCAAACACTTCTAAAGAAAACAGAAAGCCCACAGAAAGGACAGCAGTAAAGAAAACATAACCACAAAGGAAACTTAGGCATAAAATATGGATATTTGATGCCAGAGAAGAAAACCTAAGAGCGACTTACAGGCTTTATACATCAGCCAGGCTTATTGAGTTAAATATCCATAAAAAATAAAGCCCAATTCATCTTTTCCATCGGTGAAAACTCATATAGCCATCTCTCCTGTTGTACTGAAATGAGGAAGGGTCATTTATTCCACTAAAGACAGAGCAAAATTTCCCCAAAGAACTAGAGACATGGGACAGAGACCAAAAGAATACAAGTAAATTACAGTCACATATGAGCAAGGAAAAAACACTTTTTTAAAAACCTTATAGATCACAATTCCAAAGATTGTTACTAATGAAAAAAAAAATGATAGTTGAATAACACCAAAATTTACAAAACACTTTCACACGTTTTCTCATCCTCTTACAACTCTGGGAAATAGGCTGGGTAGATATCAGTATCTTCTAACTTTTGGGGAGGAAAAAAAAAAAAGAGTCAAACAAAGTTAAGTGACTCATTTAAGGTCATATAAGTAGTATGAAACAGAGACAAAACTTCAAGTTTTTTTAATACAAATATTATACTCTTTATTATACCATTATTATATAAAACTCCTACTGAAATCCACCCAAAACATACTAATAAAATTCTGGTCAATCTAACCATGCACTGCTTACTTATCAGTCCTGCAGCCAATCTCAGAATTGTCAATATAAAACTGCTTTCACACTCTGGTAATTTTTTGAAAAACCTCAATAAAGGAAGAACTTCAGAACTGAATCCTTCCTATAAAAAATAACTTATTCTGACCATTATGATTGCATTTAATGAATTCAATTTTACCCTCTCAACACTGATGAGCCACCGCCAGTGTTTGTCAAAACTAATAACAAAATATAATGTCTGTTTCCCCACGGCAAATCCCTACTTGTTCCCTCACCTACTTCCATAATGCATTGTCATTTATAACCTCTGACAGTTGTGCCACATTTCCTACATTACTTAGAAACCAAGCATAGTAATTTTAGAAGGTTTTGTACTAGAAATTGGTTTCCTAAAGAAAAGGTAACCCTCACTTTTCAGTAGAGTTAACTCATGAGGATGACTTAGTTTTCATGCACTACTTTTTCAGCATGAAAAATATTTTCAATTAATTTTTATTTTGACAAATCTTGATCAATAGAATTTTCATTGTAATTCTTCCTTGGGCTAATAAATAGAATTTGAGAGTTATGACAACATAGTACATTGCAGAATAAGGAGCACTGTTGTATAAGTCTATTTCACAGGTATAATAATCTGCATATAGTGGGGGAAGGAAGAGGATGGAGTAAAGATAAGACTTCATCAGTTCTTAGTGCTATTCAAAGAAGAAAGAAAAACTTAATCTGGTACATAATTACTAGAATTCTACAATGAAACAGAGACCATTTATTAGACTTTAATACAACCTGGAAGAATATCCCTCACCACCAATTGGTTCCTTGTTTTCCAAAACAGTTTTCTAATTTGGTTTTCCAAATTCTGATCCTAAAAGCATTGCCTACAATGGAAGAAATTAATATTCCTCATTCCAACTACAATTAACAGATTCTTGATTATCAAAAAAAAAAAAAAACTTCTTGTGATTTTGGTTAACACAAATCAATCATCCAGAATTTCATTTGTATTGAACCTGCAGATAAAAACTGTGTTCTGCAAAACTAAGGACCAGATCACAAACTGAAGGAGTTACCAGGCTCTTACTTTGATATCTCTTTCTTTCAAAGAAATAACTCCATTTATAAAGAATTGCTTCACCAAGGGAACAGAAAAGGAAAACACATATTGAGCAATAGACAAATGTCTTGTAAACTACAGAATGTCTGCACTAAAAGGGACTGGAGGGACCTTCTATCTGAGCCTTACTGTTTTGCAGATGAGAAGTTACACTGCATCCTAGAGATTAAGTTACATATCCAGGGTCTTAAAGTTAGTTGGAGGCGGGCATTTAACACAGGTCTCCTGACTTCCCTAAGTCAGTGGTTTTCCCATTAAACAACACTGCCTACTTCATCCTAAAACAGTTAAGAACAACTCTGAAGTCACCCGAATTCAAATACCAGTTCCCCTACTTCTTACCCCTGATAGAAAGTGATTTAACTTCTCTAAGCCTCACTGTATTCATCTGTAAATAGAAACAAAAATATTTTCTAAAAGAACTAAATGAAAAATAAATATGAAGTGCTTATCACAGAGCCCAGAACAAAGTAAGAACTCAATAGAAATCATGGATTAAGTAACACAATTACAATTTAAACATACATAATATGAACCTTACATCAAATAACTCTCTAAACCACAATAGTGTTACCTTGCTATGATACACATACTTCCTAAGTACATTAATTTTAATTATAATTATGCCAGAGAAACAGTGTAATAGTAAAAAAAATCAGGATCTAAAAATAATACCACCAAGATATCATTTCTAAATGCTTAATTTATCTTTTTATTAGAATGTAATTGACTTTATTTTTAAGTGTCATATGTCAAAGCTTACCTACTTACAAATAATCATACATAATTTTGAAAAGTAACCAGATCCTAATTAAGTGAGAAAACTTTCTATAGTCATTCTAAACCATAAATCTTAGTAATAAGCACATTTGACTAGGAAACTAATTTATTCACCTTTTTAAAATGCTATGATTTAATAATTACCAACACAAAAAGTTATAAAACTAGTTAGAGATGTCCCAAGTACTCCTCACCCCAATAGTAACATCTTATATACCACAGTATATCATCAAAACCAGGAAACTGATGTTGGTGCTAATTGAGATAATTCACACAGCATAAAATTCATCATTATAAGTGTACAACTCAATGGTTTTCATATTCCCAGATTTGTACAACCATAACCACCAACTAACCATCTTTTAAGGTCACCACAGCATAACTCTAAAGACCATAATGTCAAATGTCTTCATTTTTTAAATCTACCTAGTTCAAGTTAGAGATAACTTTTCATTTTTATTAGTAATAACCAGCTTTTTCAGAATTCACTTTTATTTATGCATGTTTACACCAACATATATTAAGATACTAATTCTACAAAGATGTAATTCTTGCCCTTTAAAAAGTTTGCGGCCTAGTAAAAGGCAGACATCTGAAATGGTACATTTTGAGGTGATAAGGTCCCTCAGGCACTGCTCAGCGACACTGGGGAGGGAGTCTATCCTGGAATAAGAGGTGGTAAGAGTCTGATCCATGCAGGCAGAGAAGACAGCACATGAAGATGAGACCAGACAATGCTGGAAAGGGAGGCAGCAACCAGGCACAATGGCACACAGCTATAATCCCAGCTATTCAGGAGCTTGAGGCAGGAGTATTGCAAGTTCAAGGCCAACCTCAGCAAATTAGTGAGCTTCTCAAAATAAAATTTCTAAAAAGGGATTTATTTTAAAAATAAAAAATTTAAGCTGGGTGCAGTGGCACACGCCTGTAATCCCAGCAACTTGGGAGACTAAAGGAGGAGGATCACAGAGTTCAAAGCCAGCCTCAGCAAAAAGTGAGGCACTAAGCAACTCAGTGAGACCCCGTATCTAAATAAAATACAAAATAGGGCTGGTATGTGGCCCAGGGCCAGATGCCCTTGAGTTCAATCCCCAGTACCCCCCAAAAAAAGAAAAAAGTTTTAAAAGGTGTAGCTCAGTGGTAGAGCACTTGCCTAGCACGCATGAGGCCCTGGATTCAATTTCTCTAGTATCTCAAAAAAAAAAAAAAAAAGAAAAAAAAGAAAAAGAAAGGCAGCAGAAAGATCATAGAAGTCCTTCTAAAAGTCTACGAATTGACAATGGAAAAACCATGAAGGATTTGTAAAAAGAGAAAATGATCAGAGTTGCATTTGGGAAGCACATGAAAGATGGGAATAGGTCTATAATGCCACAGTTAGATTAAAACCTAGACAATCTAGCTAGCAAGAACAGACAGGGAGCCAGGGAATGCATTGCATTCAGCTCTAAATACTTAGCATTGGCCCAGGAGAGGGTCTTATTCCCAGCTGCAGGTCACTCTGGCAGAGTCTTGCTCAGTGAGGTGTTCAACATGATTCGTTGATTGTTGAATTTTTTAAATACCACCCCCACATGAAGGATAAGCTCTGAGGACTTATAAAATTGTTATATTTATCATGTAGACAAGATAAAGAAAAGTGTTCTAGATTACAATTTAGCTTAACTAAATATCAAACTAAGACAAATCACTTAAATTTTTTTATTATTTTTATTTATCTTTTAATTTTTTACAGACTGCATTTTGATTCATTGTATACAAATGGGGTACATAATTTCGTTTCTATGGTTGTACACAATGTAGATTCATACCATTTGTGTAATCATACACGTACACAGGGCAATGATTTCTGTTTCATTCCACCATTTTTCATACCCCCTCCCTCTCATTTTCTTCTACATAAAGTTCCCCCATTATTCTCTCATTCCCCACCCCCACCCCCATTATATATCATCCTCCACTTATCAGGGAAAACATTCAGCTTTGGTTTTTTGGGCTTGGTTTATTTCACTTAGCATGATATTCACCAATTCCATCCATTTACAAACACCATAATATTATTCTTCTTTATCGCTGAATAGTATTCCATTGTATATATATATATATATATATATATACGAGAGTTTCTTTATCCATTCATGTGTGAAGGGCATCTAGGTTGGTTCCACAATCTAGCTATTGTGAACTGAGCTGCTATAAACATTGATGTGGCTGTGTTACTGTAGTTTGCTGATTTTAGGTCCTTTGGGTATAAACCGAGGAGTGGGATAACTGAGTCAAAAGATGGGTCCATTCCAAGTTTTCTTAGGATTCTCCATACTGCTTTCCAGAGTGACTGCACCAATTTGCAACTCCACCAGCAATGTAAAAGTGTGCCTTTTTCCCCACATCCATGCCAACATCTATTATTGTGTTCTTGATAAAAGCCATTCTAATTGGAGTAAGATGAAATCTTAGAGTTGTTTTAATTTGCATTTCTCTAATTACTAGAGATGTTGAACACTTTTTCATATATTTATTAATTTCCTGTGTGTCTTCTTCTGTAAAGTGTCTGTCCAGGTTCTTGGCCCATTTATTGATTGGGTTCTTTGTATTTTTGTTGTAAAGTTTTGTAAGTTCTTTATAAATTTTGGAGATAACTGCTCTATCTGAAGTGCATGTGGAAAAGATTTTCTTCCCCTCTGTAGGCTCTCTCTTCACATTCTTGATTGTATACTTTGCTGAGAAAAAGCTTTTTAGTTTGAGTCCATTCCATTTATTGATTCTTGCTTTGATTTCTTGTGCTTTGGAAGTCTTATTGAAGAAGTCTGATCCTAAGCCAACATGATGAAGATTTGGGTCTACTTTGTCTTCTATTAGGTGCAGGGTCTCTGGTTTAATTCCTACGTCTTTGATTCATTTTGAATTGAGTTTTGTGCAGGGTGAGAGGTAGAGGTTTAATTTCATTTTACTGCACATGGATTTCCAGTTTTGCCAGCACCATTTGTTGAACAGGCTATCTTTCTCCATTGTATGTTTTTAGCTCCTTTGTCTAGTATGAGGTGACTGTATTTATGTGGTTTTGTCTCTGTGTCTTCTATTCTGTACCATTGGTCTGCCCGTCTATTTTGGTGCCAATACCATGCTATTTTTGTTACGATTGCTCTGTAGTATAGTTTAATGTCTGGTTTGTGACTTTTTCTATTCAGGATTGTTTTGGCTATTCGAGGTCTCTTGTTCTTCCAGATGAAGTTCATGATTGCTTTCTCTATTTTTTAAAATTTTATTTTATTCTTTATTCTTTCTTTCTTTCTCTATTTTTGGTACTGGGGATTGGACCCAAGGGAGCCTTACCACTGAACTAAATTCCCAGTACTTTTTCATTTTTTAAATTTTGAGACAGGATCTCACTAAATTGATGAGGGTCTCTCTAAATTGCTGAGGTTAGCCTCAAACTTGCAATCCTCCTGCCAAGGACTCCTCAGTCTCTGGTATCACAGGAGTACACCATCACACCTGATGAGAGAATTCCTTTAAACAGTTAAGTGTCTACCATCACACATAGTTGCAACATTAAACCATAGATTTTCAGTATTCTTTCTTCATCCCCAACCTGTTTCTCCAGATTATAACTGGGTATTTATTTCTGCTTACATCTCATCCTACTCCATCCTCAGTTGCTCTGGGTTTGATCTTTTGTTTCTTCCTTTAGCCAACTATTTTAATTCTCCATTCAATTTCTCTAACTTCAGCTATCCATAGAAAAGAGTCCCTTGGCCATGAACAAAGACATTCAACCCCAAAGTAAAGACACAATAGACACACAGTCTCACTTGAGCTAATAATTTTTTTTAAAAAGTAAATAGAAAACTCTAAATATTTAATAGCCAATCTAACTAAAATCCAGTTTTCAGGAATCTTTAGGTTGGAGCCCCAAAATGTCAAGACAGATTTCCATTCATATTATCTCAAGTTCCAGTTAACTACAATACATAACATTCTTATGTTAAATAACAACTTGAAAGATATTCATATGTGAGATATGTGTGTCTATATATGTATATTAACATATGCACTTTTGTATATATTACCTGCATTATGATACTTTTTTAAAACACCTCCTGCCACACAAAAACCATAAGTCAAGTATATCCAGGCAATGATGGCAATAAGAAATGGCAATAGGAGTGCTGAGAGTGAGGAAGAGTCCTGCTTCACAAGAGGAAGGCCCTGTATTCAATCCCAGCACCAAAAGAATAATAAGAAATTATAAGAGATTATATGAAAAGAGTGGCCAGATGTATAAATTAGCATAAAGCAAAGGAAATAAGAGATAAACAGAAAAGCTATCATGTCAGGAAAGATGATAGAAAACAAAATTGTGGAATTCAGGATGTGAGGGGAAAGTAAAGTTTCTACACTTAGAGCACTTGCCCAACATACATGAGGCCCTGGGTTCCATTCCCAGCCCCACAAAATAAATAAATAAATTTCACTTCTTTTGTCACTGTCTTTCAACCAGAAAGTAAAGGTATCTTATGTGAGATATACTACTAGTAAAAAATAGTTCATAACATTTTGTAATTACATATTGAAAGATCTAATTTGTAGAACATCATATCTGCCTCTTAAAAAATGTATTCTACTGTCATGCACAACTAATTATAACAAATAAAAAATAAATAAAAATAAACTTGAAAAAGGCAAATGGAAAGATGAACATATACCACTTGCATCCTTTCAATAATAAATAAGTTTTTGGAAAGTTGAAAAAAAAACAAATTAATAAGTTCTCACACTCATTACATATTTATCATCTGAAAAACAATCATCAGACTTTCTAGTGTACCAAATGTTAAAAATTTGAATGAGCAATACTTCCTTTATCATAAAAATTATTAGAAAACAATTCTTAGATGTGCTTTCTATAATGTGACTATTCATTTAAACAAGTTTGTCTAAATTATTCAAGACATAGTTAAAAGAAAGCGTGTGCTAATTTTTCAGATCATTTATTCTACTTATAAAGCCTGACACAGCACAGCAATAGTTAATTCAGTATCTTACGTGCTGCAACTACTTCAAGCAAACTCCTATGCACATTTTTTAACCTATTTCAAATGTACTAGAATCTGTAGTTGGGCATAATTTGAGGTTATACTCTAGTACTAGGATAATCTTTTTTTTTTTTTTTTTTTTTTTTTTTTTTGGTGCTAGGGATTGAACCCAGGTGCTTGTGCATGCTAGGCAAGCACTCTACCAACTGAGCTATATCCCAGCCCCTTATATCAGATTTTACCTCTCAAAAGCAAAAATTTCTTTGATAGAATAATCTGAGTGGTCTCCCAAGAAACTGATGGGATATTCTGTTGCACAAGTAAGTGTATATTGTAGAAATGCAGGTTCAATACACCATAAAACATTCCAGGCATCTTTGCCAGTCCATGGAGTCCTTCTGACCTACAAACTTCCAATTCCAATAATAACATTCAAGGTTTGAATTTTTCTAGAGGCCAAAATCTGAAAAAGGGCAGGCTGGGTACTTTTTCCAGCCTAAATAATTCCTAGAAGTTCATAAGCTCCTTCAGTGAATTGATTGATTCTGCTTTATTGTGTTATAATCAAGGTTTTTATCTGCTTAGTTCATGTCTAACAAAGAATCTTGGTGGGACCTGCCTAGAGCATTTGGAATTCTCTGGGAATCCTGAAATCAACTCTTTCACTTAGGTATTCTCAAAACTAAGCTGGGGCCATGCACAGTGGTAAATGCTTGTAATCCCAGGGCCTAGAGAGAGACTGAGACAGGAGGATAGCAAGTTCAAAGTCAGCCTCAGCAACTTAGCAAGGCCCTAGGCAACTCAGTGAGATCCTGTCTCTAAAATATTTAAAAAGGCTGGGGATGTGGTTCAGCAGTAAAGTACCACTGGGTCCAATCCCTGGTACCCCCATCACCCCCATCTCAAAAAAAGAAAGCTAGGTGGGGCACAAACTAAAGGCCCTTTAGTTAAATCAGGATGCAGAGAAAAAAGGTTCCACAGCAGCCTAGAGACGAAGGACAATTTGCCTGACTATGAAAGGTCAAACTATGAAGATCCCAAATGTTTCAGCTTATTCCTGCTACATGTTCAATGACAGTAGCCAGACATTAGAGTGTGCCCCGGGATATGCTGTGGTATGCCGTTTTGATGTACCACTATTTTTTTCAGATCTTGGGTCTGTGGGCTTTTACTAATTTTTTTGGCTCTGATAATTATTAGTACTTCACAGCAAGCCCCCTTAATCTCTCCAACAAAGGAGTGCTCCTATTGTCAGTTATCCCCTATTCATCAGTCTTTAGACTATCCTTTCTTTCTCTCATTTTCCAAAGCAAAATAACCTATTAGCATTGGCATTCTGCCAAACATTGATTGCCCAAATGCCCAGCAGTGCTTTCTTGGAGGTTCCCATTCCCAAAGCTCTAGCCTGGCATTGTGTTGAGAGCTAAAAGTGCACCCTGTGTAGGGCTGGGAGATTTGGAGCTGGTAGGCTATGGAACCAGGGAAGCACTCCTGGATCTTCTAGAGAAGTTATTTTAGGTGGACACTTAGGTTTAGGTATAGAGACGTTGAAATGTGCCTTTTAGGGCTGCATGGGTCACGTTTCTTAACTGTTCATACACACAATTAAAGTCGCACTGTATCCATCAAAAGATTTTTGAGGGGCTGGAGTTGTGGCTCAGTGGTAGAACACTTGCCTGGCATGTGTGAGGTCCTGGGTTCAATACTCAGCCCCACATATAAATAAATAAAATAAAAGATCCACTGACAACTAAAATAATATATTTTTAAAGAGGGGGCTGGGATTGTGGCTCAGTGGTAGAGTGCTTGCCTCGCATGTGTGAGGCAATGGGTTCAATTCTCAGTACCACATACAAATAAATAAATAAATAAATAAATAAATAAATAAATAAATAAATAAATAAAGGTTCATCAAAAACTAATAAAAATTAAAAACAAAAAGATTTTTGAACCTCAGCTAAAAGTTGAAATTTGACAACCTCTCCCCTTTTTTTCATCAGGTTGCTAAAATGATACCAAAGAGAAGAGGTCTTTTGGAAATAAAATTCATGTGTAGTTGCTGCAACCACAGAATTAAGATTGAAATCTGAATCCACCTTTTTGTTATATGATGTCATTGCTCTGGAAAGAACCTTAATTTGTGTTGTACAGTTTTAGAATTAGATTTAATTCAACACCAGCTTTATGCATTTATTTTTAGTTTGGACTGACTCCTCTCAGCATGTCACATATGATTGAAATTTACTGACAGTAATTTTCCCTAAGCAAGTACATTTCTGTTATTTGACTCAATTATACCAGAGTAAGACAGATAAACATAAAGGAAAAACCAAAGACTCATCTTCATCTGTTCTATCTAGAATCAGACTACTGATCTCAGCCTAGAATGACCTCTGCCTATCCCAACATCCCATTTTCTGCTTTGGGCAATTTTTCATAACCTTGCTCAAATCTCACCTCAATTGAGAAATAACTTATTAATTTTAGAGTCCCTCCCCTCTCCCAGGCTCCCCCGTACATTTGCACTGCCACAGCATACCACTTGTCTGAGCCCCTAATTTCATTATGTTTATAGTTTGCTATTTGTGTTTACAATTTCTAGCTAAATTGTAAGTTCTTGGATGACAAAGGTACTTACTCTTCCTTTTACTCAATGTCTTAAGTTGTGCAGAAAAATTGTTTTTAAAAACAACTAAATATACAAAAATCACATTGTTTAGGTGAGGGAGAACAAAAAAAAAAAAAACCTCATAAATATAAAGGCACCAAGTTAGTATAACAATCCCACTGTAAAATCCTTAGAATCCTGCCCACTTGAAGAAAGGTGTGTACACCTACAAACAACCTAGCTTTCACCTTACAAGAATAGAAAATCAGTTAAGACTATTCAGAAATAAAGCAAATGTTAGAAATGTAACTTTTTTCATTCTTTGCTTCTTCTTTCTCACATTTGATATCCAATCAATAAGACTTGTCAATTTTACCTACTAAATGTCTCTAACCCCCTAGTAGTGACTTACCTGGAAACCTTAATAAACTACACTGCTGAACTCCATCTCTAGTTTTTGTTTTACAACATCTCGGATGGAGCCAATAATTTATAATTCTAACAATTACCCAGCTGATACTGATGCTGCAGTCCAGGGACCACACTTCGAAAATATCACTGTTTTAACGCATTCCTTACTGTATCTTCCATGCTTTTGACAGAGTTCACAATTTCTACAAAAGGGAAAAAGAGTCCTTGGGTTGTAGCATGGGAAGAAGACTTGAATGATGCATTAGAGTAATTAGATTTGTTCTTGATCTTGAATAGGTTCCTTGGTGGGCAGTAGACTTCTGAGGTATTGAAATGATCATTAATACTCAGGAATGAGACCTAAAGCATTTCTAGAGTTGTCCACAGTGACTCAAAATTTGAACCAGCAGATGAGGTCATGGTCATACAAGGAGTCAGAAAAAGAGGAGGGGGAAATGAAAGCAACAATCACTGTCAATGGGGTGTTTTCTGTAGACAAGTGAATGGAGCTATTGTACACAAATTCAGTGATTGCCAAGCATGTGGTCCAATTATTTTGCCTGTATGAGCATGGCACGGAAAGATCTATTTGGAGAACTTGATTCACACAAGTTTGTGTTTAGCCTGATGTATAGCAGACCAAAACCTAGAGAATCTGAACCTAAGAATTTTGACAAGTTCCTGTCTTCCAAATCTAGAACACAATGGAAGGAAGTTAGAAAGATCACAAAAGTAAACACCATCCTTAGAAATAATAAATTGCAACTGATAAAGAACCAATACAGCGGTCTATCTTGTTCAAAAACATTGACAAAAATAATGAGATTATATAGTAGCCTTGAGAGGCAAGAGGTCTATAATTTAAATCTAGGATTTAATCTCCCAGAAAAACTGGAGTTTGGAGTATGCACACTTAGACTCTACCCTCCTCAGGCTATCTTTGACTCTACCTAAATTTAAAGTGTTTATAAAAGTTCAAAGGGTTGTATTGGTCACCGGAGTCTAGAGTCTTGAAGGAAGGGAAGACCTGCTTCAAAGCTAGAATAGACATACGACTGGGTACTTTGCTCTCTTAAGGGAAACACCATTCACTCTGCAACATGGAAATGAAGATGGTTTAGTACCCTTCATATTTATCAGCTACATAAGAAAACTATTCAGGTTGTTGACCTGAGCCCGACAGGTCAAGGTCAGGAAACAAGAGGGATGATGACTGCCACTTGGCCTTCAGGAAAGCAACATTACCCTTCCTTAAGCACCATGCAGGTATAAAAGAGAAGGTTGATACCAATCCTCTGTGGTATTCACATTTGTTGTACAAGCACTGACTAGGCACGACTAAAGGAAGAGTGACAAACAGCTGCTCCATGAAAAAGGGTCTGCAGAACACACAGAATATTATGATGAAGCTGTCGAAGATGAATTCCGATTAAAATAGACAACTAGAAACAGGTTGAGCAGCATGGTTGGAACAAAAGTTTTTGAAAATGAAGCTGTGAGGGTGTCTGCTTCTTGTTTTATGTGGTACTGACTTAGAGGAAAGAAGTGAAGAAGGTTTCTATAGCTCTGGTGATCCCTACATTCAAAATCCTAATTCTGGCAGATCTCTGACACTCCATGATGCAACGCACTACACAGTATTCATTTGATCTAAGCCCTCTAAACCTGCAGAGATGAGGGGGAAAAAAACCTGAAAGACCTGAAATCCTAAGAGACAAGCCAAAAAGTCACAGGAGCTTACAGACTGGGGCTCCATTAATTCAACAAAGGATAATTGCAGAAAGTTAACAGAGACCTCAAAGACTCCATAAATACCACATTTACATACTGTACTTTTCACCAGGGAGATGGTTGAAGAGCAAATGGTTTGCAATGGGATGGGTTGAGATTACAGAAGAGTTATACAGTTGTTAGGAAATGTTTATTGTTTTCAGGTATAAGAAATCTTAAAGTGTTGAAGCTAACAAAGCAATCATGCTGCACAAACAAATCAGAACAAATATTTATTGAACTATAACTGTGTATGGCTTTGAACGAGGTGCTATAATTCTTAGGGTTCGTGATTTACAGTTTTCTCTTACTCTCTCCTTTGTAAATTCTAAAATACAATCTAACATAGAAATACTTTGGATCGTTTTAAGAACTTTAATATAGTAATTATTACATCATTGACAAATCTCTTCTAAAATTAATGCCTTAGCTCTTATTTTGTGTTATACATTTTCATACCTATACCTAAACCACTGCAAATGTACAACAAAAATGTCTTATTTTAAGTCTGATATGAATCAGATTATGATAAATGAGTCCCTGGGAAATTATAGCAAATAAAGGACTCAAAAATCATATTCTTTTTTATTAAACACTATGTTGAATAGCCTCTTCTAGTATATTCATTCTAAATATTTAACAGAATGCAAATTCATACAAATACCCATGAGTAAAATCTGCTGTGGTAAATGCTCTGGATCTCTCTCGGATTCCACTGACTCTTCCTTAAACAGGAAAAAGAATGAGTACACAATTGCATATCTAGAATTTACCTTCCAGACAAAAAAAGACAGATTTCAATTAGTTTATACAATAAATATTTAATATAGAAATGAAGAAACAATATAAGTGCTTTTAGGATTTCTAGAAGGCTAATTTTGGAATTATCTTAGTTTCAAGAGTTAGTCTAACTGACTTGCTATTGTAACAGAGATCCTGAGAAAGCATAATTATCTGTTAAAATTTAAAAATGTAAATCAATATGAAAATACAACAACTTTGTGTTTTTCTCTGTGAATAAAATTATCTTAATTTTCTAACAACATCCCTTTTGCATTAATGAAACCAAGGCTTCCACTTACCAAATATGAAGCAGAAATTCTTAGAAAAGACAAATCATACTCCAGGAATAAATACCCCTCTGAAGCCAAAGACTTGGTAGGATAGAAGGAAGGTAAATATGAACTCCTGGAATTTAAAAAAGGATCCCAATAAAGAATCAAGCTATCCCAGTCTAGGATCTTAAGATTTCATAGAAATTAACCAGAAATCATTTTAAAGGCACTTAAGGTATTAACGGATTTATTTCTTTAAAAAGAATAAAACAGGGGCGGGGGATATAGCTGAGTGAGTAGAATGCTTGCTTTACAAGCACAAGGCCCTGGGTTCAATCCCCAGCACTATAAAAATAAATAAATAAATAATAAATAATAAAAAGAACAAAACATTTTCCAATTCTATGTTTTACTTGAATAAGCCACAATGTATATAATATATTACTGTTTAAGTGGTCCTTATTATTTGTAATATTTCCAAATAATTTTCTTTTGACTATAAAATAAGTATTAATATTTCCATTTTACAGATGAGGAAATTAAGTTAGAGATGAAATGACTTAGGAAATCAGAATGGAGAGAAAAAACAAAAACGGATTTAAGAGATAAAACAACCCTTTTTTTTTTTTTTTAATTATAATAGGGCCGCCTACTAACATTTAGCAAGTTCCTCTGACCTCATAGACCTATTTTTTCAACATTAAAATAGAAATAATACCACCTACCTCTCAAATGGTTGATGTAAGGTGTAAGCAAAGCATCTAACAGCACACTCAATACATAATTAGGCATTTGAAAAGTGCTCTCTCACCAACCCTCCATTCCATTCACCTTGTATGATAGATATGTAATCAATCCATAATGCTATTGTGAAGGAAATGAGATAACAATACATGTAGAGTGCCTGGCAAGCACAGGACTCAATTCATTTGCTCTCTCCCTCCCTCAGCCTAGGTCCCAAAATTACTAAGCGGATGAGCCACAATCAAATCAAAATATTGGTTCCTCTATAGAACTGCCTCCTAACATTCATTTTATTTATGGTAGTAAATTATTTAAAAGTCAGTTTAACCTGGCTACTTAATCAGTTATTTTAATGTATCCCCACCAAAATCAAATTCACTTCTAGGATACCTTTTCCTTTCAGGAATAACAACAACAAAAAAAAAACTATTAAAATTTCTCACTTGAAATATGTATTTTTTCAATACATGTTTCCACTGAAAAATCAGACAATGTATATCTTAATAATTTATAAATTATTATAACATGAAAGATAGTTAAAAATATATTCTTTAGGATATTACATGCCTAAGCATTTAAATGATTCCATTCAGTTTGAGTTAAAAGACATCAGATGGCTTTCTCATTTTTCATTTTTCCTACTTTTCTCCCAAATAAAATAACAAAGTAAGGTAGTAAATGTGGAACATAAATATAGATATGCATAATAAAACAGATAAGTGAAAAATATGGACCAGTTCTACATTTATGAGGCAATGACCTTCAAAACTGGCAGGGAGCTATTAACAATGTTCTTCACAGGGGAGCAATTATATTACAACCCTCCAATGTATACTTTCATTCCTCATGGTCTACAAATACATTTGCATATCAGAAAGAACGAAATAGTCTGATAACTGTGGCAACCTTCCTTGAGAAGACATAAGGCATTCTGATTACCTTAATAATCACATCCTAAATGCCAGATCAGTATAGCTGCATTATGAAACTCTAGACCAATACTTTGACAGAAATGCTTACAACTGAAATTTACCAATGTAGCTATCATGATTTCAACCCAGTGATACATTTCTAATCCTGTAATAACCTAAGTGGTCTCTGATTATCTCAAAAGTCATAAAAATCCTTCTAAAATAAAAACCTTATTTAAACACAAACATGACATAACACTTCAAGGAAAAAGAGTTCAAATTATCACCCAAAAATTTTATATATACAGTACAATTTTTAAAATATTGGAAATATTGGTTAACCTAATAAAAAGCTTACCTATCCTTTCCATACTACTTTAACAGACTGTGTACCAGTGTTTGACAAATAAGCACTTGCATACACAAACACTATAGAAATGTACAGGACAGTTGCTAAGAAAAGCTCAATCTCTGATCAAAAAGCTATATGTAAAAATATTAATTGCATATGATACTGTTTTTTTATTTAAGCTTTCCTCACGTGGGTTAAAACAAAAGCAATTCAAATAGTGGTGCCATAGAATGACATTACATATACTTTAGAATTCCTGTTTTTTAGATTCCATACAAGAATCACAATACACAATCATTAACACATCTACACTGACTACAGTGTGACCAATTACAACATGCTTAATTTTTTAATAGCATTAATAGCATTAAATTATAATAATGTAACATAAGGGAGCAGGAAAATGAACACAACTGTAATAGGATATAGCAAGCAATAAGTCCTGCTTAACTTAAAAATATTCTTTTTCTCAATGACAATGAGAGGGAAAAAAAAAAACTACCCACAATTGTAATACCAATCAACCAACCTCATAAGTTCCACCAACTGGGAAAAATAATTAATTCCCATTGTGATACCTTAAAACCACAAGGTTATCAATTGTTTCTAGTGGAGTGGTAATGTGAATTGTGTTCATTATACTTTATGCTTTGGCAAAAGTTAATGACCTGCTCCAGAAATTGTATTTCACTTCATACCGGAAAAGTATTCTTAAGACTCATGAAGTCTAAATCTCACATTGCCCTTGATAGGCTATTGTGTAAAAATGCCTTCAATTTTAAAACAAAAGGATAAAGACTTCGAATGTTATCAAATAACAAAGATATCAACTGCATGTTTTTTCCTCCTCCACTAAAACAAAAAACTCTACGTGGCACAATGATACAATAGACACAAAAAGTAGCATGCCACTCATTCATTAAGGAAATAATACATAACATTTCTCTACCATATTCAACTACAAAAATCCTTTCACTTGATGGCTAGCATCTTTGTGACCGTTTAATTCGTATTTAAGTGGCCTTAAAAAGATATTTTGAGCTCTTTCTTTACCCTCATGGATCTTTGGTAGCAGTCATCACTTAAGCCCAGAGCTGGTTTTGGGGGGAGGAAGGAAAGGGAAAGCGGAGACAAGGCTGAACTGAGTAGAGTCAGCACAGAGCAGCTGCTCTCATATACTACCCAGCGTCTTTTTCACACACCGCTATTTTCTGCTATTGAGCATTGTCAGCAGAAATAAATAAATAAATGGGGGTGGGGTACCAAAGAGGGTAAGACCCCAGCCGGCAGTTTTTGTCTATCACATCTGAGCCGAGAAGCCTCCTCTGGATTCTTGCTGCTAAGGAAAGGGATCAGGTGAGACCCTTCCGGGTCCAACTCAATTTGCTTCTCCACAAAGGGCAGTTACAAGCAGTGAGCACAGAATCCTCGCGGCTGATGAACTAAACACCGGGATCATTGTCAAATGTTTTCAATCTTTGACTTTATGAAGGAGAAGAGGGGGCTGACTGCATTCCTGGGAAAGACTACTACTCCTGATGTGGCACACAGCAGTAGTGCAGGAGCATAAGCAAGGGGTTGTAAAAATCCCTTCAAAAATACCAGGTTTTGAAATAAATGCTGTGCAGCATTATCGTATTGTTGGCGTTTTTTTAAGTCACTGATTCTGGCCACTGCCAATCACCCCAATCTCTGGGACTTGTTGCTAAGTCTCTACCTTACGCCCCCCAGAAATGCCCAACACAATAAGCTTTGGGGATCAAAAGGCGGGAGGGGGGCGCTAAATCTTTAAAGCCCAGAGGGCTGGGCTCCCTTCAATAGGCCACTCTGCATGGGCTGCGCGTTCAGTTCCACCTTCTGAGAGCTCTGACTCACAAATGCTAGGGGAGAAATTATGACATAAACCTTTATCCTTCCAACCAAAGACATAAGAAAAGCCGGCCAGCAGCCGTTGCTCAGCCGAGGAGTCGAAGCCTGCGCCCCTCGACGGGGCGGCCCATGAAGGAGCCTCCCGCCCTGCCCTCCTCCCTCTTGACGCCCTCGGAGCGTGCTCCCTAGCCAGAAGGGCTCGAGGAGCCAGAACCCATCGTCTTCACCTCGAAAGAGGGCAAGAGAGGAGTTGAGGGGCCGGGACGCGAGGACTCCCCGGAGGCAGCGCTGAGTATTGATCCCCGGCAGGGACTCCAGCGAAGGAGCCCTACACCGGGGCGGTTCTCCTCAGCCAGGATGGACAAAGCGCCGCGCTGGGGCTGAGGAGACCACCTGGCGGTGGCCACCCGCCAACTTAACCGACTCGTGAGACTCGGGGGCCCCGCGAGCGGGGCGGCGCGATGCTGACCTGAATGGTGCAGGTGTACTCGCTGTCGTCCAGCAGCCGCACGGTGCAGCTGTACTCGCGCTCCAGGCTCCTGCTGCTGCCGCTCATCAACCTGCTCAGCATCTTCCCGCCCGCTCGCCCGTCCCTGAGAGCGACGCGGCGGCGCTGCGGACCCTGGACCAGGCGCCCCTCAGCCCGGCAGCTCCGCGCCCGCCGGGGGCACCTGCACCATCACCCCGGCCCGATCGCCTCCGCTGCCTCCTACTGGCCCTGCTCCTTCTCCTTCTCCTCCTTCTCCCGAGTCGCCACCGCTTCCCCCAGCCCAGAACAAGCGCTGGGCTCTCTCTCCGGCGCCCCACTGCCCGTGCCCAGCTCTTGGGGCGGGGTCTCAGTCGGAGGGGGCCAATGGGGGTTAGCGCGGCAGAACTGAGTGGCAGACAGAAAAACCAATAGAGATAGGACATTGGGATGATGGGCGGGCGGGGAAAGCAATCACGGGAGAATAGTCATACTCAGCGAAGCTGGTCCAGCCCTCTAGCGTCCCAAACCAGAGCCTCCTAGCTTCCCCGTGGTTCCTATGGATGCTGTTTCCCCTCCCCCGGGCCAGGTGTGGGTACCCAACAAGATTGATGTCTGCTGTCAGGAATACATTTGAGCTGTTTCAGTGGCTATGTCCCGCAACCTGCAACGCTGCGGTTCCGGCCCTCTTGGGAGCCAGGTCAAGGAGCCGGCAGAGTGCGAGATCACAATCCCTGCACCTGCAGAATACAGGCGCCTCCCATTCCAAACCAGTCTGCTTTCCCCCACCTGTGCTGTGCGTTGTCTGCCTTATGGACCTCTGTACCCCACTACTCGTATTTCGGAGAACATCTGCTTTGTAGAAGCTACTTAAGTAAAAACTGTGGAGACCGCAGAGGTTCGTAAGCGCCTGGGTTTAACCCCTACACTTTGTAACACCCTTTTCCTCCTTCCTTTTATTTTCAGAAGACAAAAGGAGATTGAGGTGTGCCCCTTCAGCTGATAAGAAACAGGAAGCATGGATCCTTTCCTTGCACGTTTAGAACTAAAATTCTTCAGACTTCCTCAACAATATGTCAGGAGGTATACATCACAAAGAAAAAAAAATTGCCTACTTTCCTTTGTGACTCCTACAGCTAAAGACATAAAGTTCCTTACTAAAACTTCCCTAAGAGATATAATAGTCTTCCTCAAAGACATTTATGGAAGGAAATGTTAAGAAATAATCATGTTGGGCTAGGAGTGGAACTTAGTGGTAGAAAGTATGTCTACCATGCCTGAGGTCCTGAGTTTGAGCCTCACACCTCAAAAAGAAAACAAATTAACAAAAAACATGTGAAAGCAAAACATTATTGCTGTAATAAATACGTTTATTTAACACAGCAAGGGCTGAGATGGTAGAGTGCTTGCCTAGCATGGATGAGATCCTGGGTTTAATCTCCAACACCATGAAAATAAATTAATGAAATACACATAGTTTCTTATTATTTTTGTTTATGCTGTACTTGTTATATAACACATAACAAAATTGAAAGCCTACATTAGGTTAGAAAAAAATATCTTACTGATTTTTTTTTTAATGCTGGGTATCAAACCCAGGGCCTAATGCTAGGCAAGCACTCTACTACATCCCCAGCTTCCTGACCTTTAAAGTATGCTTTTTCACTAGGGTCTTTAAATTCCAGTATTTCTCCCAAATTTTTTGCATGGAAGTTCTCACTTGTTTTTATCCTCCCCTCCCCCATTTCTTCCTTTCCTCTTATCACTTTAGTAATCTGGATTGCTCCTATTGGCTGGATTCTCCCTGGTGGCATTTAATAGCCATAGGAGGAGATTCCTCTTTCCAGTGCAATCCTGGCAGAGTTAATTATTGGACTAGAATCAGTAAGTCAAGTGGTCTAGGCATAAAACCAGAAAGTAGCTTAGTATCTGCAACATAATAGATATTCTATAAATGTTAAACTAAAATAATTGGAATCAACAGATTTTTTTTAGTCAATAAATTTTGACTGCATCTACATGGCAAGAGAAGATCTATAAAGAAACTAGAACTTCAGGAGTGTCTTAGGTATACATAAAATCATTAATATGACAGTGATAGTCTATAAAGTTCAGTTTTGTTGTGTAAGTGGGAGAAGATAATGAAAGATTTCAAACAGGAAGAACTTTTATTAAAGGCAAAAATTGTTATTTATTATAAAATCCACAAGAGCAAGAAAAAAAAAATGTCCAAGAAGCTAGAGAAAGCCCATTAGTAAAATAGTAGGGAAGTATCTTTAACAGGTTATGCAAATAAGCAGCTGTTAGAATAAAAAGGCAAAATACCATGAATCCAGAAAAGCTCTAAGGAACTGAATGCTGTCTTTCTTCAAAGTATGACCACAGATGCAATCAACAGGCATAAGATTGTGACTGCTGTGCCAATGTGTTAAGTAGCTTCTTACTCAGTCTAAGAAAATCATGTCTGCTTAGAAACTCACCTCATTGAAAAAACAGATATTCATCCATGTTTGTGCATAATATCCAGCTGCAAAGACTCTTTCTCTCTGATATAGAACATTTGGTGAAGAAAATAGAGGATGAAAAAAAAAAATAGAAGAAATGTAACAATTTAAATGTATGCCTCTAAAACAAAATTTATAAGCAGAAGAAGCCTAGGGAGAATTAGAAAGGGTTCATATAAAGTCAAACGGAGGAATACTTTGTTACCTTTGTTTTTTTCTGAAGTCTCAAATCTTGAGCAGAGTTCCCAGAATGGAAGGGTTTGTTTAAAGAAGGCCTCATGTGCCCTTGAGAACCAGAATGTCATAGCTTTCATGTGTCTTTGAGTAAAAGGATGCTATACTTAAAATAAAACTGCAAATTACAATGGCTCTGAAACCCTGCCTTCCAAATTATCAGGATGTCAGCCCCTTTCTCTACTATGAAGGAGTCCCCAGAGAAGATGGTGGTATCTCCTACATATACCTGAAATAACAACTCCTGCCTCAGCTTTTGGGACAGTGATATCTTCCCTCCCTCCCTCCCTCCCTCCCTCCCTCTCTCTCTCTCTCTCTCTCTCTCTCTCTCTCTCTCTCTCTCTCTCTCTCTCTCTCTCTCTTTCTCTCTCTCTCTCTCTCTCTCTCTCTCTCTCCCCCCACGCCCCCTCTTTCCCCACCTTTCTCTCTCCAGCCAGGAGTGATCTTTCTTCACCATTGCCATTGCCTTGGGTTAGGGCAGGAAGGAGCACTGCCCTCTTTTCAGGAGAATATCATGAGTATAGGTCCTTCCCATCAAAGTCTCCCCATAACACAACTAAGACCAGGCTATAACTTCTAACATTTAGAAAAGAAGAATCCAAGGTGTAATCTGCAGGTATGATATGGCTACTCAAAGTCCTCATAGACGATACAGACAGGTCCACATAGCTTTACCTCTCCAGCAAGAATTCCCCTGACTGTTTTGGGCATCCTGACCCAACCATTGTGAAACTTAGAGAAGAAAACAACTCATCTCACTCGGGTTAGGATCCATTTTCAAGAAAAGTCCCATTTTCTGTCCCACATGCCATGTCTTCCGGGAACTAATGATGGAAATAACAACTCTTTTAGAGGAAACCTCAACCTCCCTGCCTAAGGTGTGTGACCTTTACCTTTGATCCAATGAGACTACCATGTTTTAAAATAATAAGTTAACCTCAACACCTTTCTTACAGAGATTGAGTTATTCAATCTTTATGCATAAGTTCAGGAAGAGCTTCATCAAAGCCAGTCCAGTCCCTTTGCATAATTATTTCACCAGTAAACAATATAGTGTCTGTCCTTGTTTTCTCATATCCTTTAGATCTCAGCTTCTTTTTTCCTTGAGAGCAAGGGCTCAAACAAAAACATTCATTTCTCTACAGAAACAATATATTAATACATATATGTTCTAAATCCGCAGAGAGAAAATATACAGTTTTTCTATTCTCTTCTGCATCAATGTCTGCAGGAGCAGGGCTTCTGCTCCACACACAGAGATTTGCATATCCAAATGGAACACTATTCTTTATCTAAAGAATCTATACCCAAATTAATGGTTCCTTTACAATTTTCTAAGATAGTAGATAAAGAGTAGTAGATATATACTTGCTATAATATAAATAAACAATTCATGCAGTTTTCCCATAATAGTCTGCCCCTGAAAAAATATTCATGTCTTTTCTTTTATCAAGACAGAAAGTCACCTATGGTTTTAAGAGACATCGTTTCTACCTTCTCCTAACTCTTAGAATTTTTGGTTCAGACCTGCTCACACTCAGAACCTGAGTGTTAGCTTTTAAAAAATTATTCCAAACTACATTTACTGAACATTTAATGTCAGGCACTCAGATATGTAAGACATAGCCTAAATATGAGGAAAAGAAATACACAAATCAAGAAGATTGCAGCCAGGCGTGGTGGCACATGCCTGTAATCCCAGTGCCTCAGGAATCTGAGATAAGAGGATGGCAAGTTCAAGACCAGCCTCAGAAACTTAGTGAGACCCTGAGCAACTTAATGAGACTCTGTCTCAAAATAAAAAATAAAAAGTGCTGGGAATATAACTTGGTAAATTGTACTTGCACTAAATCGCCAGTCCAAAAAAAAAAGGAAGTTGCAAACTAGAAGATAATATTATATTTTTAAATGTATGTACAGTTAGCTATAATACAGTATGTGGAGTTGAGCAAAGGACTATGGGAGCACAAATGGTGTTAATTATTTTTGCTTGAGAAAGTAAGCCTTGCAGAGAAAGTATTTGAGTTGGACCCTGAGAAATGGGGTATCATGATGAGAGTACCTTGATGAGTAAAGAAGCAAGAGAAGAAAAGGATGCAGGAAGAGGACTGATTTTTTTTTCTTCTATTTATTTATTTGTTTTGAGAGGGAGTCACCCTGTTGCTAGGCTGACTTCTGACTTCTGAACTCCTGACTTCAAGCAATCCTCCTGTCTCAGCCTCCGTAGAAGTTAGGACTACTGGTATGCACCACTGAGCCCAGCAAGAGGGACATTTTAAGTAAAGAAAACTACATGAGCAAAGACTTAGAAGCTTAATGTGCATAGCATGTTCCAGAAACTGCAAGTTTTACTGATGGATAGCATGTAAGGGTACATTGGCCAGGAACAAATGGACTGAGGTTGGATCATATAGGACCTTCAGTGACATGCTTAAGAATCTGGACTCTGCTATATAGTCAAGGAGGCAGTCATTAGAGGTTTTTAAGCTGAAAAGTGACAGGATCAGATCTGTGTCTGGAAATGATCATTTTGATGGCAGGATTAAATTAGAGTAAGGAGAAATTATTTACTGAGAGGAAAATAGACTCTTAAAACAATAGAATGTTTTTAATGAGGCATCAGAAGCATTTGTAATAGGTATCTCAGGTATAGGTGACAAGCTTTATTATATTCTCCAATTATGGTTCATTTTCCTTATATTTCTAGCTAGTCTTCAACCATTATTCTAGCGACAAAATGTATATGGAACAAAGAAAATTAATTCATTTATTCAAAAAAATTTATTAACGGTCTACTATGTTCAAGCCCCTACACCAGGTACTAAGAAAATTCAAAGATGAATAAAACATATTCCCAATTCTCCTAGGACTTAGCATTTTGGTACAACCTGAAAAGTTACTTCAACAACATTTATTAAGTATTCAGTTTTGTAGATTAATATTCAATGCATATTGACTTTTTTAAAAAGATATAAAGGGAAAAGGCAGCAAAGATGTGAAAAATAGTCCAAAGAATAAGGGCCAGGAAGTTGGCCCTGGACCCTACAGAACTGAAGAGCAAAGGCCTTGTCTTGTCCCTAGAGAAACAGCTCCGTGCTTTGACCCTGTCTGAACTCCATGACTTAGAACCATTTCCTACTGTTTCCCTTAATGGTACATCCTTCAAGGTGGAACTTTTTAAAGACACACAAGTGAGCACTAAAATATCATCTCTGTTGGCAGAGTTGGAGGCAGTCCCAAGAAATTCAGGGTCCCAAAAGAGTGTCATTGTCTCTCAGTGGACCAGCATGCCAAAAGTTGTAGCACTTCACCTTAAGAAGCACGAATTGACTTATGCCACCATTGATGGCTCCAGAAACCCCAAACAGAGAATGGACTTGGTGGAGATATTTAACCACTCCAGAGGCCCTCAGGTTATGCTAATCTCTCTCTTGGCTGGAGGTGTTGGTCTAAACCTGACTGGAGGAAATCATCTTTTTCTTCTGGATATGCACTGAAATCCATCACTTGAAGATTAGGCTTGTGACCGAATTTACAGAGTAGGGCAGCAGAAAGATGTTGTCATACACAGGTTTGTTTGTGAAGGAACAGTGGTAGAGAAGATCTTACAGCTCCAGGGAAAAAAGAAAGATCTGGCCAAACAGGTTCTATCTGGATCTGGAGAATCTGTCACCAAGCTCACCTTGGCTGACCTCAAAATCCTTTTTGGCATCTAAGCTCCTGTCTATAGGGTGCAGAACAATGCCATTGGTGGTGTGTTAGGGTCCAAGACTAAAACCCTAGCATGTTCCCTGAGCCCTGTTCTTACATTCCTTTTCACCTTCAAGCCTTAACACTCTCCTTTCAAAATGAGGAATAGTCTTGTCCCTAAAATTGAGGATGGGTTATCATATTCAACAATTAGCATTCATGTTAATCAATCAGCTTATTTAAGGAAAGGCACAGAAACTAATCAGTTTTTTCAAGTGAAAGAAAATGCTTTGGAGTTAGATGGTTTTGGAAGGCATCTCTGGCAGAATTGGATTTAAGCTTCATTAAAGCTCAAAAAACTAAAAAAAAAAAAAAAAAAGAATAAAGGCCAGGGAAATAAACTCCCCCCCCCAAAAAAAATTGGAAATCAGACAGCCCATATTTCTTGATTAATAGTGTCAATTGACTACTTGTTCTACAAAATGAGATATTTAACATTTCTACATTTCCTCCCACCTTCCATATTCCCACTTCCAATTTTTGTGGCACAAGTTATTTCTCTTTTGTCAAGGTTTACAATATTCATAGACTTTAGCAACCATATTTCCTCTAGTGCTTAATCTTACTTCTATATTCAAATGGATTAGGCACTTATCTCTAGTCTTTTTATTTTTATTTTATTTATTTATTTATTCATTTATTTTTGGTACTGGGGATTGAACCCAGGGGCACTTACTGCTCAGCTACATCATCAGTGCTTCTTTCTTTCTTTATTTTTTTTTAGAGAGGGTTTTGCTAAGTTTCTGAGTCTAGCCTCAAACTTGTGGTTCTCCTGCCTCAGACTTGCAAGTTGCTAATATTACAGTCATGCTAATATCACAGTTTAGTCTTTTTATCTTATCATCATCTCTGGGTTTTTCATTCCTAATCTAATGGGTGGGATTTCCTTATTAAGTAGTTTGCTTAAGAAAGGCTAATACTTACCAGTTACAAAAATCAATTCAAAATGGATTAAAGATTTAAATGTAAGACATGAAACTACTAGGAAAAAACCTAGGGAAACACTTCAAGGCACTGGAATAGGCAAGAATTTTTTTGGATAAGACTCCCCCCACCCCCAAGCATAGGAAACAAAAGAAAAAATAAACAAATAGGATTCCATCAAACTAAAAAGCTCCTGCAGAGTAAAGGGAACAATCAACATAGTGAAAAGACAACCTACAGGAGGAGAAGATATTTGCAACTATACAGCAGACACGGGTTAATATCCAGAATATACAAGAAGCTCAAAAAACTCAACAGTGAAAAAACAAATAATTCAATTAAAAAATGAGCACTAGACCTTCTAGTTAAAAGAAGACATACAGTGGTCAATAGTGTATATGAAAAATGCTCAACATCACTAGTCATCAGGGAAATGCAAAACAAAGTCACAATGAAATATCACCTCACTCCAGTAAGCACAGCTATCATCAAAAAGACAAAAGAGGGCTGGGGCTGTAACTCAGTGGCACAGTGCTTGCCTGGCACATGTGAGGCACTAAGTTCAATACTCAGTACCACATAAAAATAAACAAATAAAATAAAGGTATGCTGTCCATCTACAACTATAATTTTTTTTTTTTTTTTTTTTTTGCAGTGCTGGGGATTGATCGGCAAGCACTCTATAAACTAAGCTATATCCCCAGACCAGAAAAAAAAAAAAAAGATAAAAGATAACAAGTGCACACTGTTGGTAGAAAAAGAAATTAATACAGCCATTATATAAAACAATATGAAGGTGTTGGGGTTCGGATATGAGGTGTCCCCCCAAAGCTCCTGTGTTGATGCAGGAATGTTCAGAGGTGGAACAATTGGGCTGTGAGAGCTGTGACCTAATCAGTCCATCCTAGTTTGAATGGACTGACAAGATGGTAACTGTAGACAAGTGGAGCATAGATGGAGGAGGTAGGTCACTAGGGGTGTGCCCTGGAAGGGTACATCTTCCCTGAGAATCCTTCCCCATTGTTTCTTCTTTCTGACTGGAGCAGCACTCCTCCACCACACCTTTCCACCAGGATGTTCATCCTCTCCTTGGGCCTAGAGCAATGGACTTTGCTGACCAAGGACTAAATCTCTGGAACCATGAGCCAAAATATACTTTCCCTCCTCTAACTTGTTCTTGTAGGTATTTTCATCATACTGACACAAAGTTGACTAACACAGAAAGTTAAACTAAAACTAGAAGGTTAAATTAAATCTAAAACTATCAGATGATCCAGCAAACCCACTACTGGATATATATCCAAAGGAAATGAAATCAGTATGAAGTAAAATCATACTGACGTCAGTATGTGAACATGACATCTATACTCCATTGTTCACTGCAGCACTATTCACAATAACCAAGAAATGGAAATGACTTCAGTATTCATCAATTAATGAATAGAGAAAATGTGGTACATGGACCCAATGGAATAATACTCAGTCATAAAAAAGAATAAAATCCTGTCCTTTTCAGCGACATGAATTTGTTAAGTAAAATTAACCAGGGACAAAAAGACAAGTACTGTGTAATCTCACTCAAATCCAGAATCTAAAAAAGCTGATCTCCTAGAAGTTGAGTGTCAAATAGTTACCGAGTCTGGGGAGCAATGGGGGTGGGGAAGGGAAGGGTTTGGGAGGAATGAGGAGAAGCTGATCAGTGGATATTAAATTACAGTTAGATAGGAATAAGAAATTCTAATGTACTGTAGGGTAACTATAGATAGCAATGATAAAAAAGCAATAATGTATTATACATTTCAGAAAGCTGGAAGAAAGAAGTTTCAGAGTTTTCACCATTAAGAAATGATAAATGTTTGAGAAGATAGATGTTTAGCCTAGTTTAAATATTACATATGTGTATCTAAACACATGATAACACATAAGTAGGTGCAATTTTTATGTTTTCAATGTATAATTTAAAATATAAATTCTAATTTTTAAAAAAATAATGTTTAATGGCTAAATTCCCTGAGTTCTTTTTTGCCTGTTCTTGCCTTTATATTTGAATAATGGCATAGAGATACTGCTTAGGGGCCATTCATGGTGTTGCATATCTGTAATACCAACTACTCAGTAGACTGAGGCAGGAGTTTTGCAAGTTTGAGGCCTGTGTGGGCAACTTAGTGAGAACCTGTCTCAAAATAAAAATAAAAAGGGCTGGGGATATAGTTCAGTGAAGAGTCCCTGTTTTCAATCCCTAGTACTATAACAACAACAGCAAAAAAATCTGTGTCTTCCACTTTCTCATTTTCTTTCAGAATTTTGTAACCATGGATTGTTTGTCTTTTTGCCTGACATTTGCTATGAAGAAGTCTAAGATGAGTCTAATTTTTTTCCCTTAAATTGATTTAGTTTTTCTTCCAGGATGCCTGAAGAATCTACATATTTATCCCTGAAGTTCGATAACTTAATCAGATTATATCTCTATTCTGATTGTTCTAAAGTTTTTGTCCCTGGTGTAAGATTGTGGTTTTCTTTATAGTAGCTCTTAATAATTTTTAATTTGTGTCTTTTCTTCTGGAATACCAGTTAGCCATACATTGAATCATATTTGACCATATATTTTATTTCTTTGCAATTCTTAAATCTGTCTTTTCCCTCTTGATTCACTGTGATTTCCTAAAGTCTTTCCTCCATGCCATTAGCCTGGCTTCAGCCCAGAGTAATTTGTTCCTTGCTGTTGCAAATTTATTCATATGATCAGTAAAAACATTATTTGGCTCTCAATCATTCTCTTATTTTAATGTCTCATCTTGGATCTCTAATTTTATTGAATTTTATTCACTAAAACACATACCTCTCCAGGTTGGTTATCTACACCCTCACAATTATTCTTTGCAAGTTAGTGAAGGTATTAGGAAGAATTTTCACAATTTGTCAGCAGCCTTACCTGTTTGTTTGTTATTTCTCTCACTCTACTTCTGAAGAATAGGGGCACAGTAAGGAGCAACACTTTACTGCATCTAGTTATTTTGCTTCTTTCATTACCACTTTTTAAAAAGGAAACATTTCATTTATGTATAACGTTTTAGTTTTACGTATTGTAGATACTGATGAATTTTAGGTGTTGTCAATTCAGTTTTGTTATTTGTTTCTTTAGGTATTAATGGATAAGAACCCTGTGACCCTATCTGCCAAAGACTATTCTGAGTACTTTACATACTTTACACATATTACTTAGTTGAATCCTCATGATAGGGTGGTAAGGTTGTGCTATTGTTATTATCCCCTTTGTGTGTGTGAGAAAGAGATTAAACAACTTGTCAAAAAGTACAACTATCAAAAGGAAAAACCTAGACTCCTACTCAAGCCTCTGATAACAAAGACTATGTTTTTTGTTTTGTTTTGTTTTGTTTTGTGTTTGTTTGTTCTGGTACTGGGGTTTGAACCCAGGGCCTTCTGCATGCTAGACAAGCATTCAACCAGTGAACTACATCCTCATATCTCTCTCTCTCTCTCTCTCTCTCTCTCTCTCTCTCTCTCTCTCTCTCTCTCTCTCCCTCTCTCTCTCTCTCTCTCTCTCTCTCTCTCTCTCTCTCCTCTCTCTCTCTCTCTCTCTCCCCTCCCCTCCCCCCCCCCTCCCCGTCTCTCTCTCTCTCTCTTTTTTCCCAGGATGCTTTGCCAATCTGAGCAAGCCAATTAAACTCTGTTTCTCATTTGTAAAACAGGGATACCGGCACCTTCCCTGATTGTTCTGTCATAAGACTTTTGCTTAAAACGGCAAGTTGAAAGTTAGTGGTGTAGCCCAGTGGTGGTGCACTTGCCTAGCATGCACAAGGCATCACTTAAAGAAAAAAAAAGAGGGAGACAGGTTGAACACCGGCACTTGCCTCTGTTGTCACACCAAATTCTCTAAGACAATAGTGAAGTGATTGTTAGAAAGGATAAACCTTAAGAACAATGTGAAAGAAGAGGAATCACCACAAAAACATATTGAAGACTGAAAGTATATGAATAAATAACAATTGAGCAGACCCAAGAAAGCTGAATCCAAACCCAGAAAAGGGGAAAGATGAGAAGCAAACCATGTATTGTAAACCCCACAATATATGTAGAAATTGATGCACCCACTATTTGTTTTATTTTATCATAAGGGGTTCAAACCCAGGGCTTCCTACATGCTAGGTAAGCAGCTACCTCTGAACCACAGCCTCGATCCCCACTTGGTACTCTTGGAAATGGAGATAGAACTGGAAACAGGAGGATTGTTTGAAAGTCTATTTTAAAAACAGTTCCAGAGCCAGGTGTGGTGGTGGTGCACACCTGTAATCCCAGTGACTGGAGGCTGAAGCAGAAGGATTGCAGGTTTGAGACCGACCTCAGCAATTTCGCAAGACCTTGTCTCAAATAAAATATTTTTGAAAGGCCTGGGGATGTGACTCAGTGGCTAAGCAACCCTGGGTTAAAACCCTGGTACCAGGGGCTGGGGAGATAGCTCAGTTGGTAGAGTGCTTGCCTCACAAGCACAAGGCCCTGGGTTCAATCCCCAACACTGCAAAACAAAACAAAACAAACAAACAAAAAAAACCCCCTGGTACCAAACAAAGAAAAGAAAAAGAAACAGTTTTCTACCCAACTCTGTGCAGCCAAAAGACTTCTGCCCTATATTGGAGTATTGGAGAGTAGTTCTATTGAGTGACTAAAATGAAATTTCTGAACTTTAACAGGATTATCTGAAATGTGAGAAATATCTCTAAGGATTTTGAATGTTTCCTGTACTGATAATAAATGATTTTATCATTACATGTTGTATACCTGTATTGAAATGTCACACTGTATACCATAAATAAATATTAAACAACTATGTGTTAATTAAAAGTAAAAATGTTTTTGAAACAGAAAGAAATGTCTTCAACATAGAACACAGAGACCAAACAAAAAAGGAAATAGGTAACTTAGAGGACAGAAAAACTAAGCAGGAAGAAGAAAAATTTCAAACAGCAAATTTGGTGGCTGGGGTACTGCTGAATGGCAGAGTGCTTACCTAGTATGTGCAGGGCCTTGGGTTTGATTACCGGTACCACAAAGAAAAAGGGAGAGAGAGAGAGAGAACAATTTATTAGTAAATATTCTAATTAGAAATAAAATAGGAGAAAGCTAAATAGAAATGGGGGGGGGCAGAAATGATAAAAAGCATAATTCAAGAAATTTTCCCATAATGAAGGATATAAATTTCAAAATTTAGAGAGCCTACCAAATATACTACACAATGGAGAGAAACAAATCCACACCATGACACACCACTGTAAAATTTTAGAACGCTAGAAATTTAAAAAGAGACTTTTTTCCCAAAAGGAAAAAATTACAAATGAGTAATAGAATTACACTGGACTTCTCAACAGCAACACTGGAATCAAGAAAATAGGAGAAGAGCAGATTCTAAGGAAAATTATTTCCAATGTAGAATTCTATACCCAAATACACTACAATCGAGTAAAAAGATATTTTCAGACAAGGAAAACCTCAATAAATGTAACTCTTGGGTATCCTGCCTCAGGAAGTTTTTGAGGTATGGGTTCCCCAAAAATGTCAGAGCAAACTAAGAAATAGGAATGCATAATAGATTATATTAAGTCAAATATACACTGCCCCTCTCCACTGGGGACTAGAATTTTACTTACTATCTTACTGACATCAAACTTGGCTATCAATTTACTTTAAACAATGGAGTATAAGTGGAAATGGTGAATGTACTGTTCTTTTCTCAACCAAAAGACTGGCATGGCCCAGAAGAAGATTGCTCCTGAGTCCTGGGAAGGAGCCAACATGAAGCTGATATGCAGCCAACCCACAAAGGATGTCTAATGAAAGTAAGAAATAAATCTTCTTTGTTGTAAGTCATTCATATTTTGAGTCATTAAAAAAAGTATCAAAAGCTGACTAAAATCCATAGGATCCTAGAAATGGGATCTAACACAAAAAGAAGTGATATAAACCCTCAGAATAATGAAGTTGGGGACTGGGGTTGTGGCTCAGTGGTAGAGCACTTGCCTAGCACATGTGAGGCACTGGGTTTGATTCTCAGCACCACATAAAAATAAATAAATAAACCTGGCCACAGTGGTACACACCTGTAATCCCAGTGCCTCAGGAGGCTGAGGCAGGAGGATCACGCATTCAAAATCAACCTCAGCAATGGAAAGACACTAAGAAACTCAGCGAGACCCTGTCTCTAACTAAAATACAAAAAAGGGCTGGATGTGGCTCAGTGGTTGAGTGCCCTTAAGTCCCTAGTATACAAAAGTAAATATATAAATAAACAAATAAACAAATAAAATAAAGGTATTGTGTCCATCTACAACAAGAATAACGAAGTTTGCTCCCAGAACAATAATTGTGCTGCCAGTGTAGGAAGAACCAAGGTTGAAATAGAGAAAATCACATGACTCTTAGATGTTTCCAAAAAGATAAAATTGATAAGTTGTTTAATATATTCGACTACCTTGAGAAGAAATACATTGGGGGGAGGCAGACAATTTGGTTACGAGTTAGTTATAACTATATTAAAAAAAAGTTAAGTGAAAAATAAAAACAAAGCATTCATTAATTCCAGGAAAATCAAAAAGTTGTATGAGTCTAGTATGTAAGCATTTACATAGTCATAATAAAATATATATTATTGGTTTAACCAACATTATAATGTGAACTATATTGGGAGAACGGATAAAAATGTGTGTATATGTGTGATTGAAGTAGGCTGGGGTTTGGAGTACTTGAAAGAAGCAATATATCTTTCATAAATAACATCTAAATTTTTAAAAAGCAAGAGGTAGCTATATATTCCGGAGATATTAAGATATCCCGGAGGCTGGGGAGATAGTTTAGTCAGTAGAGTGCTTGCCTTGTAAGCACAAGGCCCTGGGTTCGATCCCCAGCACCCCAAAAAAAAGATATCTCTAGTATATTTAGAGACATTTAGAGATATTGAGACAAATACCAAAAGATACAGCTAAAATAGCTGAAAGTTATTGTAGGAGGTGGGGACTTGGGAGCAAGAATTCAAGTCCAGAGAATCAATGTTTTTTATAGTAGGCCTTGTAGAACTATAGTCATGTGTCACCTAATGACGGGATACATTCTAACAAATGTGTCGTTAAGTGATTCTTGCCATTGTGTGATTATCTAGAGTACTTACACAAACCTAGATGGTGTAGCCTACTGCACACCTACATTATATGTTATGATCTATTCAGCTCCTAGGTTGCAAACCCATACAGCAAGAAAGTGTGCTGAATACTGCAGGCAATTTTAACCACATGGTAAGCATTTGTGTATCTAAACATATCTAATGATAGAAAAGATACGGTAAATAACAACAAAACACACTATAAGAGATAAAAAGGGAATGCACTTACCACTACTAGAGTTTACAGGATTGAAGTTGTCTGGGTGAGTCTGTGAGTGAGTGGATAAAAAAACATGGAGGCCTAGACCTTACTATTCCCTACTGTAGACTTTATGAACTCTGTGTACGTAGAGTACACTAAATTTTAAAACAAATATTTTCTTTCTTCAATAATAAATTAGCCTTAGTTTACTATAATTTTTTTTGCGGTACTGGGGATCGAACTCAGGGCCTTGTGCTTGCAAGGCAAGCACTCTACCAGCTGAGCTACCTCCCCAGCCCTAAGTTTTTACTTAGTAAACATTTATTTTCAAAAATAGTTTTGGCTCTAGTAATATTTAGTTTAAAATAGAAACGCATGAGGCTGAGAATTGCAGCTTATTGACAGAGAATTTGCCTAACACTTTCAAGGCCCTGGATTCAATCCCCAATACTGCAGAAATAAAAAAGAAAAGAAAACAACCACATTGTAAAACCTTAAAAAAAAATTACTTTTCTGGTTGGGCACAGTGATGAGTGTATATAGTCCCAGCTACTTAGAAGCCTGAGGCAGGAGGATCTCTTGAGTCCAGGAGTTCAAGGCCAACTGGGGCAACATAGCAAGACCTGTCTTTAAAAAAAAAAAAAAAAAAAAAACTTTTTTGTATCCTTATTTTGTAAACTTTTTTAGTTATTAATTTTTGGTTATAAACTAAGATACAAACACACCCATTATCCTAGCCTTCACAGGGTCAGGATCGTTAATATCACTTTTCCATCTCTGCTTCTTGCCCTACTAGAAGGTCTTCAGGAACAGTAACATGCGTGGAGCTGTCTTCTCCAGTGACAATGCCTTCTGGAATTCCCCCTGAAGGACCTACATGAGTCTGTTTACAGTTCCCTTCTTATAAGTAGGGAACATTCTCTAAAATAACATTCAAAGGATAGAATAGTAAATACAAAATGCAGTAACATAGTTGTTTACTATTATTATCAAGTATCATGTACATAATTGAACATAATCGTGTGCGCTATACTTTGTTACAACTGGGAGCACAGGTTTGTTTACACCAGCACTACCACAAACACAAGAGTAACACATTGCACTACAGCAGTCACCTGGTAATTAGGTGATAGGAATATTTCAGCTATCATACTGCTATGGGACCACTGCCATAGATGGGGTCCATCTGAAACGCCCTTATGCAATGCCTAACTATATCTGACTCCTACACGGTGTGCATTTTTAGTTCCAATAAAAAATAATCTTAAACATTGTAGCACAGAGGAGCTTGAGGCTTAAGAACTGAAAAAATATAAAAAGAAGAACATAATAAACCAATGCAGGACTCATTTATATACCTATGGAATAAGGAAGAGGAGGAGTTTGAAAGGACTGTGTGAACTCTAAAGCACCAAGAACAAGTTAGACGTGGCATGGAAGCAGGCAAACATGATGGATTAGAACTTGGCTTGAGGCTCAGAC
The DNA here is from genome assembly GCF_902686455.1 of Sciurus vulgaris. Lineage (NCBI taxonomy): Eukaryota > Metazoa > Chordata > Mammalia > Rodentia > Sciuridae > Sciurus > Sciurus vulgaris. The sequence goes on from NC_136462.1 coordinate 93,336,416, forward strand.
AGTTCACAGTGAATATGCTGTCTCCATGAGTTGCTGCTACTAGCGTGACCTTGGGCATCTTGCTAACTCTTAGTTTCCTTATTTGTAAAACGGGAGTAATAACAGTCCTTCTCATTGAGTTGCAATAAGAATGAACTGAGTTAAACTCTTGCACAGAGAAAATATCAGGAAAGTTTCAGCTAATATGACTTTATTTTGTTACTTCATCTTCTCTGTGGATTAACAGATGACTGAAAGGCAGTTTGGGAGAAGAGGAAATCTAAAGCAAAAATCTGAAAAGATAAACAAACTGGAGAACCAACCTCTCAATAATATTTTTTTTTTTTTTTTTTTTTTTTTTTTTTTTTTTTTATCTTTAGCGGTATTGGGAATGGAACACAAGGCCTTGTGCAAGCAAAGCGCTCTAACGCAGAGCTACATCCCCGCTCCAACCTCTGAATAATTGAAAACCCACTGCACAGCACTGTAGCTCCAGCAGTGGGAATTGGCCAGCCAATTACCTTAGGTGCTGCCCACCTTGCCAAAATTCTTTAGTTTTTCCTCCTTGATCATAGTTTCCCCAGGCTATCCCCTCTCTCTATTTTCATGTTCTTTCAGTGCATACCAGTAAGACAGGACTTCCTCTTAACACATGCCCCTCTGGAGGAATTCCTCCTGGAGGACCTGCCTGATGCTGTTTAACAGTTCACCTTTTTCTATAAGTAGAAGGAGCATTCTTTAAAATAACATTTAAAGTATAGTAAATAACTTTAGACTAAAAGTATTTAAGTCCGTTCATATTAATAGGACTTAGTTTTAGGTTAAAGAAAGAAAATTCAACTACAAGGTTTTACATGTTTGGATCTATGCTTTTTTGTTTTGAACATTTATGGTAAAACATGAGCCTTTTGCTGCAAAGATTTCTCATCATTCAGTATTTTTTTGTGACCCATTTGCTCACAAAGCCTGCCCCATCTAAAATATTAGCCTGTACCTGTCTTGACTCATTGTACCTTGTCCACCGATAGTTAATCAGGACATGCTGACCCTGACCTGAGATAAGACAGTCATTCAACCAATTATATTCTACTGGGGAGAATATAATTTTCATAAGGAAGTAGTCTGAACTTTGAGATCAACACTGCCTGTATAAATAAAACAATTATATACAGATACATAGCACATATACACACTGTACCTTTCTTTACCTAAACTGCCTTGTGCCTAAAGATTTGAAAGAATATCGCACTGACAGAACAATTAGTTCCACTGACTGAAATTTCAAAAAAATAACAAGGATTTGCATTTTGGGATAAAATAATGACTAATGTCACTTAGTATATGCTAGGCACTGTTTTTAAATGCTTCACAAAAATGCATTTAATCCTCATAACTATCCAATGAAGTAGTACTGTTATACTTATTTCATAAATGAGAAAATTAAAGCACAGAGAGGCTGTGTAATTTACCAAAGGTTACACAGCCACAAGGGCATTAAACTTAAACAAACATAGAGGACTGCTTTGCTATATCGCTTCTGATAGTTCATTCCTTCCTCAAACTGGATTTTGTAGTCTTTAAAGTTCAAACCGATTCCTCTCAGTGAATCCAGTAACTCTTACTGCATTCGGCTACGTCTTCATAATACATTGGCTAATGTAAACAGGAAAGCAGTCAATTACCAGTAAAGCATGTTTTGTATTTATTAACAATACTATAAAATTCTGATGAATCCCCCTATTGTAATTCAGACTTGAGGAGTTTTTTTGTTGTTGTTATTGTTGTTGTTGATGTTCAAAAACTGGTCCAGCTGTTTCTCCAGCTGCCTGGTAATTCAACAGGAACAAAATCAGTGAATCAGTTCAAATTCTAAATTCAAAAAAGGACAATGCTTTTCCTTTTGTTTTCATAAGACACTTACATTTAAATTACAATGCAAACACAACCATGCACTGCATGAACAGATTTACATAATTGGTGTCAAGGGTCTAAAGCAGAAGCAAAAGGGGACCAGAAATTGATGGATCTGATAGAGTTGATTATTCTATCCATCTTAGCATCTTTTCAAACCCTTTTATAAAGGACATCAAATTGATGTGTATATCTCCTTTAAATCTGTCTATATTAATAGGGCTTAGTTAGGTTAAATAAAGAAAATTCAACCATAACTTTTTATGTTTGAATCTATGCATTTTTGTTTAGAACATGTACGGTTAAAAAAAAAAAAAAAAAAAGGTGCCCATTGCTGCAAAGATTTCATGCCATTCAGTATTTCTTTGTGATCCATTTGCTCACAAAGCCTGCCCCATCTGTTGTACCAAGCAACCATTTCATCTACTAGAAAGCTAATCTAGATAATTCAAGCAAAATTTTCACAAGCTAGACAGCTGCAGTCAATATGGCCTCTGTCCTTTAAAGATTTTAGCCATTCTTTGTGGAGAAGAACACTGTCTTAATCAGGGATAACTGCTTGCAAGGACAGAATCCCACTCAAATTAGCCCAAGCACCAGGGAATGCAGCTTCTTGAAAAGAGATCTTGTATATCTTGTTAAACCAAAGCTGGCACGACGGCCAGGTTTCACAGAGGTCTTAACATTGAACTTAAGTCAGGAACTGAAGATATTACTTTCATCTTTTCTAGGCTCCATAATGTGTTCTCTCTTTTTCTCTGAAGATTGACTTTTTCACCTCTAGCATCTCCTTGATAGAAAATGGCAGTCCTGCCCCAGCTCTTCATAGTTCACTACCTCCTGGGCCCAATACAAACTAGCAAAAGACTGTAGCCCAATTCCAGATTCCCAGGAGAGAGAAGTAATTAGCTTAGGTCAGGTGTTTAACTCTTCAATCAGCTGGAGCTCTGGAAGTGGCATCATATGGGCACTAGCTTGCTTTCACCACTTCAGCAACTAGGGAGAGTGGGCTATCTGAAAAGGATTTCCGGCATGTTGTTGCCATTATTCAAAATTAGAGATGATAATGCATATTCTTTTTGTTAAAAATTTTTTTAGTTGTAGATAGACACGATAACTTTATTTTATTTATTTATTTGTGGTGCTGAGGATCAAACCCAGTGCCTCACACATGCCAGGCAAGAGGTCTACCACTGAGCTACAACCCCAGCCCCTGATAATGCATATTCTAATGATTTCAATTCAGCCATTCCACAATGCATACATACTTCAAAACAGCATGTTGTACATGATAAATACATATCATTTTAATTTGTCAATATGAAAATTTAAAAATAAATTAGAGATAATGATCTACAGATGAGTTAGCATTTAAGCCCTCTTGGATCCATCTCTACATTTTGTCCATCTCTGCATTTCAGATCTACCATTGTCTCTACTGATAATCTTAAATAGTTGATTTTTTAAAAATTTCTACATCTGCCAAAATCATCAACAATGTGCTAATAAACTAATTCTGAGCATTTGTCAACTTACACAACTGATGCTGACTGTCTCCTCATGGAGAATTTCCTGAAAATTTTCTTCTCATGATTCACGAAATTTCACAAATTGTGCCTGCAAATATTTCCACACTTCCCCTCAAGTTAGGTGCTTGAGACTAAAAATAGCAACAGGAAAGTCAATCTACACTCATTAGTTAGAACCTCCAAGTAAATGAGACCAATGTAAATAAATGAGACAATTCCGTGAAGAGGCATAAAATGAAAATTCAAAGTGATAATGTACACATTATAATTTTGGCATGCTAGCTGAAAATTGAATCACTTCATTTAAATGCAACCATATCATTGTCCATTCCAAGTGACATTTCAAGACAGAATAAGTGGTGGTCCATTTCATGACCAGCCTCAACCATGATAATTCCATGCACTGTGTTTTACCCCAGACCAAGTCCCCTTTTCATGCTAAGAAGGAGAAAGTGCCTTCTTAATGGTTATTTAATCTTTAGTTTAATTTTTATCTTTTAAAATCTATGTGAAAGTCCCCTTCTGGGCTCTAGAGTTTTTCTAGATAACAGAAAATAAAGAAGATCTGTAGATTAAAACTTACTCAATAAGAACTTAGAATTTTAGGGACTGAAGATAAAGATGATTTCTAAACTGCATCTGGGCAGAAAAATGCTGACTATGGGTCCTAGTCCAGAAATAACCACAGTCATTTTTTTTCCTTCTTATGTTTTCTAAATGAGTCATAAAGGACCCTCTGCACTCAAATAATGTGTCATGAATGATAAAATACAGGAAATAGACATCACTGTCTGTTCTTGATGAGTTCAGCTCTTTGTTACTGGTGTGAGGCAAGTCACCTAACACAGGAGAGAGTTGCACTCCATGCCAGCCACTTCTGGTGCTTTGCATTATTACTCCTCTGCTCTTTGTGTGGCACCTCATACTGGGGAAAGCAGTACTGTTTTGTCTTTGAGAATGTCTGGCCCAGTGGTTTATTATCCCTGATTAAAAGTTAGAATTATCTGGGAGCTTTTAACAAAAATTTTTTTAATTTAAAAAATACAGGGGCTGGGGAGATAGCTCAGTTGGTAAAGTGCTTGCCTTGCAAGCACAGGGCCCTGGGTTCAATCTCCAGCACTGAAAAAAAAAAAAAAAAAAAAAAAAAAAACAACAACAACAAGGTGTAAATTCTGCCAATTAAATTAGAATCTGTAGCTGGGTGTGGTGCTACACACCTGTAATCCCAGCTATTCGGAGTTGAGGCAAGAGAATGGCAAGTTTGAAATCAGCATGGCCAGCCCCTGTCTCAAAATAAAATTTTAAAATAGGTTGGGGAATGTAGCCTGGTAGACCACTTGCCTAGCATGTGTGAGGCCCTGGATTCAACTTCTGCTGACACAAAAGAATAAAAATAAATAAGGAAGAATCTCTGAGAACTGGATTGAGTATCAGTGCTTTTGGAAAGCTCTCCAGGAGCCCTCACCAGAGTTGAGGTCCCTCCCCAGGCTATGATGAAGATAGCCTGATCATTATTGAATGTTTCTAAATCTTTATTTCATTATCAATGCTCTGTCTGTCTCTCTGTGTCTCTCTCTTTTGAGACACAATCTCTATGTGGCCCAGGCTGGCCTCAAACTCAAGATCCTCTAGCCTCAGCCTCCAGTGTTGTTGGGATTATCAACCTGTGCCACTCCACTCCTCTTTCCTCATTGGCTTTTGGGGGATGGTGGGTATTGGGGATAACCCAGGGCCTTGTGCATGCTAGGCAAGTGATATACCTCTGAGCTACATCCCCAGCCTTCCTCAGTGGCAATTTTGATCAGGTTTCTTATTTCCACTTTGAGTTTGAGCATACTCACTGACCACATTATATATCCTGTGCAAAACCTATTTTAGCTTCAAATCCCCAAAATTGCAGGTCAACATCTTGTTTCTTTTGTTTATCAAGAAAACTTCTTCCAGGAGTGGAGAACATTTCTAGGCCTTACAAAGGAAATGGTCAAAGTATTCCATCACAGACTGTGGTGATTGAGTATATTGCCAAGTGTTCTAATCTAGAATGAAGTTTTGATTCAGTGTATAAAAAAGTGTAGTTTTGTGTGGAAATCAAACATATCATTTAAAAATAGCCAAAGGGCATTAAAAGAAATAATGCTTATGGAAAGTAAGCATTTTAGTTTAAATTGACGAAATGACTCAAAGTACTTAAAATGACGCCTCTCTTGATTCTTGCAATTAGACACAGCAACTCCCTTGATTACCAAGACAAAACTACCAAATTGGCCTAAGTGCTTAGAAGTTTTAGAAAGCCTTTTGATTGGGGACGGGAATTGGAGTCTTAGTCTTGTGCTCAACCTTCAGAATGGAAGAATAAACCCTTTACTCCAAAGACTCCTGAATTGTAGACCACATTCCAATGGATTGATGGTTGTTCCATCTTCCTCTTGGAAATTCCATAATGTTTCCCATGTATTTTTAACACTGTGCTTTGTCTGTTCATCTTGAGGACAGAGCTTCACTCTTAATAATTGACCCTCCCATAAACCCTTTTCTCTTACAGTTCATTCCTGTGCCTGCTGCAACAATCTCAACACTTTGAAGAGATTAAAAAGAAATTTTCTTCCTAGGATTCCATCACTTAGTACTTTCTTCAGTTCTGCCCCTCCTAAGTATGGGAAAGCCTATTCGTGAATGTCACACAGAAGGGTCATTCTCTTAGGATCCTAAAGGTGTCAGCAGTGACAAACTTTTCTTAGTAGATATGTGATAACAAAGTCTAAACATCTTTCTCCTCACACCATATGTCTCTAGAATTTAATGGTGAAAACAGGAACATGTGTACATGTGGGCTCTTTATCATCTGTTTCAACTGGAGATCTAAATGATAGGGGGAGCCCAAACATGAGCTCCCCAACTCTTTTTGGTGAAGGGTGCTATCTAAAGATCCGAGCCTGGGGCTGCATTGTAAGCTCAGTGGTAGAGTATGTACTCAGTACGTGCAAGGCCTGGGTTCAATTCCTTTCTCTAGTGGCCTTTCTCTAGTGGCCCATTCCTGGAGTCATCAGGAACACCATCGAAGCCCTTGTGACAGGGTCCAATTTGTTGTGAAGATTTTACCATATGACAGAATTGGATGCACATGTTCACAAAACTGGATCTCAGCTTTCACAGTAACTCTATGGAGAGAGGAAATTGATAGGTTTCCAAGTAGCATGCTGCTCTAGGCTTCCCTCTTTCTCAATCCCTGAACTCTTTCCTGCTGTTTGTCTTTATAGTTACAGTTCTGTCTGATGTAGTTCTTTCTCAATTTTTCCCCCCCTCATGAATTAGGAATCTGGCTTTGACCTGACATACCAGGGATTGGTTATGTCACTAGGATGACAACTAGAATCTTCACAACCTACCCTGAACAATCAGGGAAATATTGGTCCTTAGAGAAAAGACTGTTGAAGAGTAAGCAATACTGCCGCCTTGTGGAAGACAATAATTATATACTTTTTGTGGCAGAAATGGCTAAGAAAAAAAATAAGTAACCTCTGAAAGTATAATTACAATGGGGCCAGAAATTCACTTTTCATTTTATACCTTATATTTATATTGTTTGAATTTGTTATTTGCATTAGCGAATCTTGTTTTAAAATGTAGCCTACTAGTAAATTTCAAAAAGTTAAAAAAAATCCACTTAGGATATTTTAAAATACCCTCTTATTTAAATTATTTAATTTTTGTCCTGGCTCCACCTCTAACTATATAATTTTAATCACTTAAGTTTTATTCCTTGTTAGTAAAATGTAGGATCTAATGACATTTAAAGTATAGTTATTGCTCTATTATCTTTCCATTAAAATTTTCCCAACCTTCTTTTTCCAGAAATAGAAATTACTGTATATATAACTCACATAACAGAAAAAATGGAATTTCAATGGTGAAATATCAGTCAAGACAGGGTCATTCTAACCTGGGCTTGGTGTTGCACTCCTGTATTCCCAACTATTTTGGAGGTTGAAGCAGAAGGATCACAAGTTTGAGACCAGGCTCAATAAATTAGTGAGACTGACTATTTCTCTCTCTCTCTCTCTCTCTCTCTCTCTCTCTCTCTCTCTCTCTCTCTCTCTCTTTCCCACACCCCCCACCCCTCTCTCTCTCTCACACACACACACACACACACACACACACCCCTCTCTTTCTCTCTCTCTCTCTCTCTCTCTCTCACACACACACACACACACACAAACCCAAAGACGGTCTTTCTCATCCAATGGTTCTCTAACTGTGCATTAGAATCCACCTGGGGAGCTTTAAGAATTCCAATTCCTGGGCCTGACCCCAGCACAATTATATTAGAATCTTCAAGGGTGAAGGAGAGGTACATCCCAGTCATAGACACCTTTTAAAACCTTCTCAAATGATTTCAGTATGCAGCTAAGATTAAGAACTACTGCTAGTTAAATTGTTGCCTGGCTTAAAAAGCATCTCCTTCATAGAGCTTAAAATTCTACTACCAAAATCATTGTCATGGGCTGGGGATGAAGCTCAAGGGTGGAAGAACTTGCCTATTATGCACCTGGCCCTCGGTTCCAACCCGAGCACTGAAAAACAAAGCAAAACAAAATCATTCTCACTTGGGTTAATGACTGTCTTCTTTTCAAAAATAAATACACTCAGAACCAAATTATTTTATTGAAATTAGTTTAGTAAGAGCATTTCCTTTCTTACATCTAGCTAAGGTCAACCCCCCACCTCCAGAAGAGGCTTACAGTTTGAATAGGATTAGAGAGAAAGACAACTTACTTTGTTGTACATCATGAAATTTTGGAAGAGTTTAGATCTGAAGAGGCTGCAGAAAGGGAAGTAATGAGCCACCAGAACTATCTGGACACCAGGAATGTAAATATGGAAGAAGATAAGCCAGAACTGAAAAGGTAAGCCAAAGGCTAACTGCAGCTATACTTCAAAATTTGTCTAAAAATTTTCTTCCTCCAATCCATAATGTACTCATTCTTAATAAGATTGAAACTCTCAGAGGAAGAGACTAGATATGCAGAGCATCTGATTGTGATTTCTGTGTATTATTTTACTAATTAAAATTTCCTGTACTTATTTATTTTATGTAATATTGTTTTATTTAATCCTTATCACTTCATGAAGTAGATATTATTTTCTCCATTTTACAGGTAAGAAAAATTCCTTGGTTTGAAGGAAGTAGGATCAACTCTCTTTTGGCTTTGTCACAAAAGTAATTTAATCAAAAGGTATTTATATTTTAATGAATCTATAAAAGATATATATTTATATATCTATATATTTTTTTAGATATCAGATACCTTTACACACACACACACACACACACACACACACACACACACACACACACATACACATATATATATCTCAGCTTCCTGAATAATTATGCCTCAGATAACTAACTATCATCCTAGGATATCTGCTCATTTCTTTTCTTCTTTGTAAAAAATATTTTAATATTATTTTCTAATATGTTATAGTTACATTCATTTTAAGGTGAAAACATGACAAAGAAGAATGTGGTCTCTTCTTTTTTAATGATGCTTATGCATACCCACAAACACTTCCCTTTTTATGATAAATGGTTATCTTGACATTTTAAAAACTACTGAGCATAAAAAAAAATGGTCTGACACAGATTACCAAATATGACACCTGGATTGAGTTTCTAACCCTCACAAAAAATTAAAAGCACAAGCTGTTGTTTTTATGCAGTAAGCTAAGAGAGAGATATTATTCGCATATTTTGAAATATTAGCAGCTAAAGCAGAACTCAACTAATGAAAAAGAATGAGCTTCCTCCCTGGAAGCTTAAAGGAATGTCATTTCCACCAATGTTTAAACAAGTGACCTTTACACAGAGGTTTCCCATAAAATGAGGCTGGCAATGGTTTGTTATAGCACTTTCTTCCTGAAACAAAATCTTTTTCTTTTTAAATTTTTTTTGATTATAGATGGACACAACACCTTTATTTTACTTATTTCTTTTTATGTGGTGTTGAGGATTGAACCCACTGCCTCACTCATGCTAGGCAAGTGCTTTACCACTGGGCTACAATTACAGCCCCATGATACAAAATCTTTGTGGGGACCACCAGAGATGGAATGGTTTGTTTTGGACTAAGTGAAACCTAGTTTCAGGTTATAGGAACTCACCTTGAGAAGGGTGCCTAAGTGATCATAATGCTTTGTTAGGTTTTTTTTTTTTTTTTTTTTGTAGTACTGGGGATTTATCCCAGGACCTCTCACATGCTAAGCAAGTGGTCTATCACTGAACTAAGTTGTGGTGTCTTGAAGTTTATACATGATAAGCTAATTAAGTTACTTCAGTTCAAAGAATATTTATTAATGATACTGGAAGCAAACACTAGTACTCAACCTTGTGGGGAATGTAGAGGTCTAAACATCTAAATCATCATTGTCTCTTGCCTGAATGATTGCAAAAAACAAATAAAACCACCCCCTACAAAACAAACAAATACACAAATAAAGCTGGCCTCATATCTGCTCATGTCTCCAATCTATTCATATTGTAGCCACTGTGCACTTCTTTTTTTTGTTGTTGTTGTTTTGTTTTTCAGTGCTGAAGATTAAACCTAGGATCTCACACGATAGGCAAGTGCTCTACCAGTAAGCTACATCCCAGCCCTTTTTAGTTTTATTTGGAGGGAGGGTCTTGCTAAATTGTTCATGCTGGTCTCAAAATTGTGATACTCCTGCCTCAGCCTCCCAAGTAGCTAAGATTACAGGCATGCACTACTACACCCAGCTACCAATGTGTACTTTAAAAAATATATTTCTGGTGTCCTCATTCCTCTTATTAGAACTTCCAAATGCTTCCAACTGTCCTTAGGATAAAAATCATAAACTATGTACATTTGTAATCCCAGTTACTTAGGAGACTGAGGAGGATTACAAATTCAAGGTCAGACTTGGCTATTTAGTGAGACCACCTGTCTTGAAATAGAAAATAAAAATGGCTGGCAATGAAGGTCAATGGTAGAGTGCCTCTGGATTCAATCCTTAGTACTGAAAAAAAAAAAAAAATCACTGACTCAGGACTGTGAGATTCAAATTCTCATTGCTTCTGTAGGCTAACATGATGCCACACATACTCTGATTCATTGATTTCCCAAGCTCTAACTTTTTCCACTACTGAGAATTGTAAAGAGACAAAATTTAACAAATTTAAAGACTTAATTGGCTTTGTGTGTATGTGGTACCAGGGATTGAACTCAGGGCCCCTATCCCCTAATTGACTTTTATTATGATTCATAAATGTATATTCATAAATATACAAAACAGAAAAGGCTTTTTGAGCTGAGTAGAGGAGGTGGGCTTTATAAGCAGAAAAAGTAGAAAAAGAACAAAAAGCATATTGGTCATTTCAAAGTTGTTTTCCTCATGGGGTTAAAGCAGAGGGGACCTCCTTATATGCCAGCTCAGATTGACTGGTCCTCTTCTGATTAGTTGATATGAATCTTTGGTGTTATGGAAGACTGGCCCATTTTATTTTTTATTTTTTTATTGTTTGTTCTATTTAGTTATACATGACAGCAAAATGCATTTTGATTCATTGTACACAAATGGAGTACAACTTTTCATTTCTCTGTACACGATGTAGAGTCGCACCATTCATGTAATCATACATGTGCTTAGGGTAATGAAATCTGTCTCATTCCACCAAATTTCCTTCCCCCTTCTCCTTCCTCTCCCCTCATTTCCCTCTATACGATCCAAAGTTCCTCCATTCTTCCCTTACCTTCTGCCCACCCCACCCCCCCTTTAGGTATCAGCATCCACTTATCCGAGAAAAAATTTGGCCTTTGGTTTTTTGAGATTGGCTTATCTCACTTAGTATGATTTAAAAAGTTTAGTTCGATTTCATGACACCTGGATGAGTGACTCCATTGTGTGTTGTTCTGGTCTCTTGGGACCCAGTACAAAAACGCTTTCCAAAATAACATCCTCTCATAAATATCATTTAACCAAACACATTGTTATTGAGTTACTTTATCACTAAATTACATCCTCAGCCCTTTATTTTTTCTGAGGTCTGAGATTTCTTAGATATCATTCCCATTTTCTTTCAGTTCCCTTCCCATTTTTACCTGTCTACTTCCAACTATCCTTTAGAATTCAATTTAGATATTACTTCTTCCAGGAAGTTTTCTCCAATTTACCTGATTAAATTTTGTTCTCTTTCTGTTCCTGTTAAGACTTGCCTTTCTGTATCATAATATTCAACACCCTTTAATAATTTGTTAATGTCTGACTTCCCTGACTTATTAGAAGTTTCAATTAGTATATTAAGACAGTGGTTATCCCCATTCATTACAGAATGAATAAAGTTAATAAAAATTTTGGTGACTGCCCTCAAGAGTCCATAGACTAGTAGGACAAGGATGCACACAAATAACTCTTAATTTTAATACAAGATGAACCAATTAAGTAGTGACACAATATGAAATGAGAGTAACAGGAAAATAAGGAAGAAAGACACTAACTTTCATAAGGAGATGTAAAATAGCGCTCTTTAACCTGGGCCATGCAGAATGGGAAGGACTTCAACAGGCAGAGCTTGTGGGAAAGGATTTCATGAGGAGGAACTAGCATAAGTGTGGAGATAAAGGCTACAGACAGGTTGGGGCAAAGGCAAATACTCCAACATGGTTGAGGTATAGAACATGTGAAGGTGTGTGGTACAAGATAAAGGCAGAAAAGTTGACTGGCGTGATTAAACCGAATTTTCAGCCTGAGAAGTTTATGTGTTATTCTGCAGGCAATGGGATCAGATCTGGCTTTCGAATGAACACTCTGGGATATATACAATTAAATAAAGGAGAAGGGGCAGAGAGATCATTTAGGGACTGTTTTGAAAAGAAGATCTATTTATAGAAAACAGTTTTTCTGCTCTTTAAATATGTCTGTAAACATTTAAAACACACAAGGGAGCTGGGGATGTAGCTCAGTAGTAGAGGGCTTGCCTCCTATAAATGAGGTGCTGAATTTGATCCCTAGAGCCACAGGAAAAAAACAAACAAAATAAAATAAAATAAAGAAATCTCTATCCTACTACACATTCCACCTCCAGAGGAATGTATGTTAACCTACAGACATTCCTGATGCAGAATCCACACAAAGAAAGTATTCACTAGCTTTCTTTATGCCAAGAGGTGTGTGCAGGTTCCAAAGTTAAGAGTGATTTTTTTTTTTTTTTTTTTTTTTTTTTTTTTTTTGTGCTGGGGATTGAACCCAGGGCCTTGTGCATGTGAGGCAAGCACTCTACCAACTGAGCTATTTCCCCAGGCCAAGAGTGATTTTTGTTTTTAGTGGTTTTTTTTTTTTTTTTTTTTTTTTTTTTTTTTTGATACTGAGAATTGAACCCAGGATATCCCCAGCCCTTTATTTTTTTGTTTCAAGAAAGGGTCTCGTTAAGTTGCTTAGAACCTCACTAAGTTGCTGAGGCTGACTTTGAACTTGAAATCCTCCTACTCTTGCCTCCTGAGTTGCTGGGATTACAGACTAGAATGGTTTTCTTTCTGAAACAGACTTTTATTTTAATCAGGGCTAAGAAACTACTATTGCTCTAACACTAGTACTGATAATTTCTCTTAAAGAACAAAATGCTTCAATTATGTGAAGAAGCTGATCTGCACACTCTACTGTCATGTATACCTAAAAAGAACAAATAAATAAGGAAAAATAAATTTTAAAAATGAAGTTCATATGGCCTTTGAAGACAAAAAGAATAGTTAAGAATCATAATATTGGTGATTCCTCCCCTATTTCAGGAAAATGAATTCTCATACACAGCTGGTGTGATCACAATCTACTTAAAAGACCAATTCAGCAATTAGTTTCCTACAAGCAAAATACAGTTGATTTCACTTTCTGTGGTACAATGTTTTAATGACAGTCTTGTATGATGCATGTATCCATAACACAAACCTATCCTGACTTTGAAATTTTTTGTACCAAGTGATACTTCTTGTATCAATTATTCTGAAATGTAACCATTTTTTTTTTTTTATTGCTTTCAAGTAAGTTGTTTGGTGTGTAATAGGTATTCCTTTTACTTGCATATCAGTAACAGAATGTAACAGTTTCATATACTTGTGGCTATCTTCCTTTCCCAGGTCTTTAATAACATTTTTTGCAAGAAGCTTGGTGTGGTGGTACGTGACTGTAGTCCCAGCTACTATGGAGGCTGAGGTAGGAGAATCGCTGGAGGCCAGGAGATTGAGAACAGCCTAGGCAGCATAGTAAGACTCCATCTAAAACACAAAACTGGGTCGGGATTGTGGCTCAGTGGCAGGGTGTTTGCCTAACACGTGTGAGGCACTGGTTTCAAATCTAAGCACCACATAAAAATAAAGAAATGAAGTAAAGGCATTTTCTCCTGCTACAACTACAAAAAATACATGTTTTTTTTTTTTTTTAAAAACCCACAAAACCGAAGTATATGCAAAAAAAACAAACAAACAAACAAACAAAAAAAAACTATGGAATTTTGGTCCTTTCTCCAAAATGAGTGTTCCATTTATATCAAAGTTATGGTTTATCACTCTTTCTAAGCTTTTCTGAACACAGAATAAGCTTTTTATTTGAATTCTGAATCAGATGCAATCATGATTAGATTCAAATGGCAATTAAACTTAATACCAGTATTTAAAACAATACTTATAACTTAATTAAAGCAACAGCAATATGAACAATATGAGTCCTGTCATATACACATGCACAAGCATTGTCAACTATGATATGGCTACTCCTTGGCTGAGGACAATTTTGTGACACAATACCCTGACTTCAGAGAGTTAAAATATGGGAAAATGGAAGTACATCACAGAGCCATGAAATATGGTTAGTCCTGCCTCTCTAACTAGATAATAAGTCTTTGAAAGTTGGAACCTGCCTCCAGTAGGATGTTGACAGTAAATAACATACATAAGAAAGTGTATTGGTTCATAAAACCAAAAAACCAGAGTGATATGGGTAAAATTCAGTTTTGGTTAATTCAGTGGAAAAATGATGTGATTAAGAACTCAGATTTTGATCCAGCAATCTTACTTCTAGGTATTTACTAAAAAGATTTGAAATCAGTTTGTCAAAGAGCTATCTGTGCTCCCATGTTCATTGTTGCCAAGTTCACAATAACTAAGCTATGGAATTAACCTGAGCATCTGTCAATAGATAAATGGAAAAAGAAAATATGGTACATATACACAAGGGAACACAATTCAGCCTTTAAAAAGAAGGAAATTCTGAGTGCTTGCCTCACAAAGGTCTGGGTTCAATCCCCAGCACTGCAAAAAAAAAAAAAAAGGAAGGGAATTTTGTCATTTGTGGCAACATGGATGGAATTGGAGAATGTTTTGCTATGTGAAATATACTCCAGGTATAGAAAGACAAATACTGCAAGTTCTCAATTATGTGAGGATTCTGTATCAACTGAACTTATAGAAGCAGAGCAGAGAGTAAAATGGTGACTACAAAGGCTAGGGAGTGAAGCAATGGGAAAACGCTGGTCAAAGGACATAAAATCTCAGAAGAGGAAATATCTTATTTTTTATTTTTGAGGCCTATTGTACAATGCAGTTAAAATAATTAATAATTATATGTTCTACATTTCAAAATTTCTAAGGAGGTTCATTTCAAATGTTCTCCACAAAAATAGTAAGTATTTGAGGTGATGAACTTGTTAATTGACTCTATTTAATTATTCCACATTGTCTTTATTAATCACAACATCACTTTGTACCCTGTAAATATATTCCTATAAATTGTCAGTAATTTTTTTTTTTTTTTGTAACTGGGATTAAAAACAGGGGCACTTAAGCACTGAGCCACATCCCCAGTTCTTTTTTTATATATTAGTCAGCCATAGGTCTCATTGAGTTGCTTAGGGCCTCACTAAGTTGCTGAGGCTGACTCTGAACTTGCAATCCTCCTGCCTCAGCCTCCCAAATCGCTGGGATTACAGATGTGTGCCACCACACCTAGCCTGCTATGGGCCAGGCTAGATGGGCAATGACCAAACAGACTTCATTCTACCCTGAGACTCCATGTCATGTAAGAATGCTTCTCCCATGGGAAAACCCCTGCCTCTGTACCCATCAACAGTTGCTTAGCATATCGTATTTGGCAACACAAAATGGTAAGTCTTATACAATGTAAAATTGTTCTTTTTTTGGTTCCCATTTTTCTTGTGCAACCTACCCTAACTGCATAGAATGTTAACGTTTGTCTAGACATTAGTAACCATTCTTTAAATTGTACTCAACTAGTGTCGTTTTGACCCACTTTCCCTTCTGCTTATGATATTAGATCTCATGTTTTTTGTTTATGGTTTTGGATCATAGTAACAGCCACTATGATTAATGTACAGACATGCTTTAAAATGTGTGCTCTAACCTCTGACTTGGGTGGAGGAGTGTAGACTTGCAGCCTTCTCCTCCCACCAGCTGATGCCCCACCAGATGGTAAATAAAGATAGTTCCATCTTCAGCTTTAAGATCCACTAGGTGATTTATTGCAACCTTGCCATTACAAGCCTATATTTTACAGATTTTTCCGTTTCTCTGCCTACTTTCCATAAGATAAGCTTCATTCTAGGGCCATCTACTTCCTCTGCTATTATCCTGAGATGGTTGTCGGTAGCTATTAAGGTTATGTTCTAACTCTTAAAGTTCAGCAAGGTCAATGGACTTCCTTTCCAGAATCAAGCCTCTCCTTATGACTTCTTGGTCAGAATTGATTCATATGCTTCTTCTTAAGGCAATTACATGACAACGAGGAAGGGTTATTAAGACTGACTTAGATTAATTACATCTTCAGAGGCATAGAATTGAATCAGTTTCATTTGAGTCATATGATTTGTTCAATAGAAGAGTGAATTCCTGGTCAAAATCAGAGTTCTGATAGTAAGAAAGAGTAAGATAATAATTTGTCTACTCCAGAACAACTGTCTCTTGATTACTTCTTTTACATTAGTACTTGTAACCTAGCACTTAACACACTAAATAATAATTCCTTTAAGGCCAATGACTATACCTTACATATTTTTTTGGTTTTCTTTCATTTTATTCACATAATTGATGCTCAATAAATATCTGCTAACTCTTAATAGTAGACATTATTGTTTTTAACATTGGTTGTATTACTTGACAAGCAAATTTAAAAATACCTAGTTTCCTTTTCTTTTTTAGACCCTGAACCAATGTAAAGAACACAAAGATTTTGCTTGAAAAATCTAGCCCAGTTGCATTCTTGGGTTAAATTCTTGACATTCTAAAGAATTTCATAGGCATGGCAACTTATCCATGAAAGTAAAGTTTGAAGGTATTATACAACAGCTAGGTAGTAAACCATTATCATTAAAAGATATATTAACTGAGGGTTGGGATTGTGGCTCAGTGGTAGAGCACTTGCCTAACACGGGTGAGGCACTGGGTTCAATTCTCAGCACCACATTATAAATAAAGAAAATAAAGATCCATCAACAACTAAGACATATATTTTAAAAAATGTATATTAACTGAAACTGTTTACCAAGAACTTTAGAAAAGGTTCAGAGACAGGAAGAAGTAACCCTATATCTATATCAAAAGATTTCTTTTGTAGAATCTAAGGAAGACAGAAACAGTAGGAGTTCTAATTTTTTATTTTCTCCTTATTCTTATTATTTTTCAGTGAGTTGTTCCTTGTTTTCAACCATTCTGTTTCCTATTATTTGATCCCAAAAGTCAGAAAACTTAAGATAGGCAAGTAGATGACTGGTGAAAACCATTACCTTCTAACTCTGCTGACTTGTTTTCCTTCAGTTTGCTTTAGACTTACAAGTCAGGGTTGTTTCGGAACTGGGGATTGAATCCAGGACCACTCTATCACTGACCTACATTCTCAGCCCTCTTTATTTTTTATTTTGAGACAGGGTCTCACAAAGTTGTGGAAGCTGGCCTCCAACTTGTGATCCTCCTATCTCAAATTTCTCAGATGCTGGAATTATAGGCGTGCACCACTGTACCCAGCAAAGTTTTTGTTTTTGACACTGCATATGCATTATATTTGTTAGGTTCTAAATAGGCCAATGGCCTCCATTAATTTTATTAGTGTGAATAAATAGCGCACCATAAAAGGGAACACAGATGCATTGAAAGGCCTTTTTTTTTTTTTTTTTTTTTAATTATCCTTAACCCTTTTATGTGGGTTATTAGAATAAAAGTGAAAACTAACAATATTATGTTTTACAGATTTGAAAGCACAGGCATTTGACAGTCTTTGATGGCATAAGTATTCCTCTGTTTTTGCAATTCTTCCTCATTTCCTCATTTTTTTTTTAGATGACTCAATCCCACTTTCTCCCACTAGTGTATCCCACAATACTACATATATTCCACTAGGATGCAAGGAATAATTTTAGGTGATATACACAAGTGAAATTAATTAACTTGAACAATAAGAAAATTATTTTCCTTTCAATTATTTTTTAATAGCATGGACTATGACAAGAAGAAAGTTTCACTTTAATGCTAATATGTCTTAATACTCTTTAACATCTATAATTTTCTTTATAACAAAGAGTGAGTCAAGCTTTGGGCTCAGAATCTAAGAGTGTCTAGATAGAATTTGATGAAAATGCTTTATATTCTTATGGTTGTATTCTGCTTCTGATAACAGAAGCTGATTTCTTATTTATGGGAGTGATATAAACATATATTCTTTTTAAGTAAATATATGTAAATAAGAATATCTAAGGGAAATATTTGGCATATGTTACTGAAGCATAGAAACTCATATCGAGGCTATTTTTCACTTACTGAGGTGGAATAGAGAATAGCCTAGAAGAGAATTTTTAAGTCTTCTCTGTTCCCAAACACATACATGCAACTATTTCCCTGAAAAGTAAAAGATGTAATAAACTATGTCAAATCACCCAACCTCGGCTGTGGTTGTGGCTCAGTGGTAGAGCACTCACCTAGCATGGGTTCTATTCTCAACACCACATATAAATTAATGGATTAAATAAAGGTCCATTGACAGCCAAAAAGAAAAAAAAAAAAAAAAAAAAAAAAAACACCCAATCTTAAATTCATAAGATAAATGATATTTTTTCAGTACTGGGAATTGAAACCAGGGCCTTACATAAGCTCTGCAAGCACTCTACCACTGAGGTACATCCCTTGCCCCTGACCTTAAATTTTGTTAGAAATTTAAAAGAAAATAGTCTCTGTCCTTCTCTCATGACACACTACCCTTCCTAACATTCAATAACTACCACCATCTTGTTTTATTTTTGTAATATTTCATTCCTTTTATGAAACTGTTTTTAGGCATCAAATTTAGATTAAAAAGACAAATCTAGGAGAGTGCTTTCATCAATAGCAACCTTTTTGTTTTTATTAAAATAAATGGTATGCTTAACATTTTATCTTCTAGTCAATATAAGACAGATAGTGTGGTGTAGTATTCAATCAAATTATTTGGAAACATCATAGAGCTTATCTTGGATCAATATTTGAGAAATCACTGTTTCCTAAAACATCAACTGTATCAGATTACCTTCCACAATATCACTCAATTATTGTTGAGCTTCTACTATGTACTCAGTTCACTTAGATACTGAACAGCACGAAGAATTAAAACTCATGGACTGTCCTCCTAGTTTGTGATATGAGAGAGAAAGAGAGAGAGAGAAAGAGAGAGAGAGAGAGAGAGAGAGAGAGAGAGAGAGAGAGAGAGAGATACTACACTAATGAACCCACATGAAATAATCAGACACAATAACTGAAGTAAATACCTACATACTAAAAAAATGGTAAAGATTCCATATGCAAAGGAAGTTATATAAAGATTTGAAAGAAGATAGCTGAAGGTTACAACAGTCTAAGAAGTCTTCATGGTGGGATTCTATATTATTCTTCGACAGATGGGTTAACTCTGAAGTAAAATAAAGAAGATAAGGGAACTTCATGATTTAGACCAGGATTTAGTAAGATTTGAGATGAGGTCAGAAATGGGTTAAAAGAAAATGTGTAGGACAGTTTGAGTGGAATGTGGAGTATGTGAAGAATACTGGTGACAGGAAATTCTGGATAGGCAGAGACCAAACTGAAAGATCTTGAAAAGTAGCCTCAGGTTCTGTATCAATAGAGAGATTGTCTCATAGACTTATTGTAAGGTTTAAACAAGTTAATGTATGTGAATAGAAATGGTATTTTTGGAAATATATGTCTAACAGTAATAGGCAAGATAGATTAAAATAAAAAAGACATTAGGGAGCCTAACAGATAACTATTTCAATATTGTAAACAAGAGCCAATGAGGGTCTGGGCTAGTATGGTGGCATCAGGGATAAAGAAAAGAGGCAAGCCAGGCACAGTGGCACATGCCTTTAATTCCAGTAACTCAGGAGGCTGAGGCAGTGGTATTGCAAGTTCAAGATCAGCCTTAGCAATTTAGCAAGGCCCGAAGAAACTTAGTGAGAGCCTGTGTCAAAATAAAAAGTAAAAAGAGACGGGGATGTGGCTCAATTGTAAGACACCCCTGGGTTCAATCCCTAGTACCAAAAATAAATAAATAAATAGATAGATAAATGCAAATCTGAAACATTTTATTTAAAAACATTTTTTTCTGGTAATGTTGATTGAACCCAGGGGTGCCTTACAACTGAGCTATAGCTATATCCCTATTTCTTTTCAGATGTATTTTTATCAGGATCTCACTAAGTTGCTTTAGGGCCTTGCTTATTTGCTGAGGCTGTCCTTGAACTTGTGATCCTCCTGCCTCAGCCTCCTGAGTCACTAAGATTACAGGTAGGTGCCACTATGCCTGGATGAAACATTTTAAGATAAGAATTGGACTGGAGCTAGTTCAGTGGTAGAGCTCTTGCCTCGCCTATATAAGGCCCTAGATTGGATCCTCAGTATCACAAAAATAAATTTAGAAAAGATAAATAAATAATCTAATTTTGTATGTGTGTGATGTTGTGAATTGAACCCATGGCCACATATATGCTAAGCACATGCCCTATGCACTGAGTTACAACCTCAGTCCATCATTCATTTTGATTCATTCATCATTTAATATTTATTGAGCAATAATTGTTATAAGATAAGTACTGAGCCACGGCCATGCAGAATTGCTAGAACTCAGTGAGACTGTACGTAAGAAATTCATGAAAAGTCAGTCATGGTGGCACATGCTGGTAATCCCAGCAGCAGAGGAGGCTGAGACAGGAGGATTGAGAGTTCAAAGCCATCCTCAGCAAAAGTGAGACATTAAGCAACTCAGTGAGACCCTATCTCTAAATAATATACAAAAAAAGAGCTAGGGATGTGGCTCAGTGGTCGAGTGCCCCTGTGTTCAATCCCCAGTAACACCACCCCCCAAAAAAAGAAATTCATGAAAAAATATTCAAAGAATTTTGAACCAGGAGGTTAGAAATAAATGTAGTATCCTTCAAAGACAGAGTCAGGGGTGTTGAGGAATGTACTTTGTGGGAAAATTTAATCAACTCTAACTTAGACATAGGAAGTTTAAGAAGATGGATTGTCTACTACCATTTATTTATCAAACACCCAGTCGCATACTAAGGCTACAAGGAGGTGTAAGAAAGGGTCCCTACCATTAAAGAATTTAGTGACATATGGGAAATTATAATACTCAGTGACATGTTAACTGTCAAGTGAGTGGTACAAATGTAACAAGTGCTACAGAAGTTCGGAAGAGGATAGGGACATATAGTAGGAGAAGTCCAGGAGTTTGTATAAAAGATGTAGTGCTCTTCTGAATATAAAAGACTAGGAGTAGCAGCAGTGGAAAAATTACTATTTGTTAACTGTTTGCCATATGTTTATCATCTCATCTCATTAGCATAGGTTACCTCCTTTAATCTTCACAAAAATTCTAGGATATAAACACAGAAGAGATAAAGGCTAGCCAGAACAGTGATTCATACTTGTAATCGCAGCGGCTTGGGGAGACTGAGGCAGGAGGAGTATGAGTTCAAAGCCAGTCTCAGCAACTCAGCCAGGTCCTAAACAAGTCAGTGAGACCCTATCTCTAAATAAAATATTTTTTAAAAAGGGCTGGGAATGTGACTCAGTAGTTAAGTGCTCCTCAGTCAATCCCTGGTACAAAAAGAAAAAAAAAGAGAGAGAGAGAGAGAGAGAGATGAAGTATGTTATATAAAATTATGTGGTTGTGTTAGTCAGCTTTTCATCGCTGTGATAAAATATTTGAGAAAAACAACTTAAAAGGAGGAAAGATTTATTTTACCTTATAGTTTTAGAGGTTTCAGACCAAGGTTACTTGGTTCTGTTGATTCTGGGCTTGTGGTGAAGCAGAACATTATGGTGGAAAGGATATGACAGAGCAATCTGCTCACCTTATGGTGGCCAGGACTCAGAGAAAGAGAGGAAGGGGCTAGGGACAAGATTTGGTCCCCAGGGGTATTCCCCCAAGGACCCACCCCCTTCAGCTAGACCCCCCCACCTCCTACAGTTTTCCTCACCTCCCAATCGTCCATTCAGCTATGTATCCATCAATGGATCCATTGATGAGGTTAGGGCCCTCACAAGTTAATCACTTTTCAAAAGCCCCAACTCTCAATATTGCTGTATTGGGGACCAAACCTTCAACATATGATGGGTGATATTCCAGATCCAAACCATAATAGGATGATAAGAAATAGAACTGAAATATCAATCCAGATTTCACTCTAAAGACTTTTTCCCCCCTGATGTGTGGATCAAACCCAGGGCCCTGTAAACTCTAGGTAAGTGTTCTACCACTGAGCTACATACACCTCTAATCCCAAAAGACCATATTTTTAATTACTTTTCTAGAGGGAGGAGAAAGAAGTTATGGGAATTGAAAGTAAAGGATGGGGCTGGGGAGATAGTTCAGTTGGTAGAGTGATTGGCTTACAGGCACCAGGCCCTGGGTTCAATCCCCAGCACTGCAAAATAAAAAGAAAGAAAAAGATGAATTCAAGGGGCATGCAAGTGGAGATGCACTAAGAGCAGATTAAAAATATTAATCTTTTTTTTTTTTTTTTTTTTCCTTTCCTGTAATTGCCAAGGACCTGGAACAGCCGCTCGCTAGCTCTCCTGGGAGAGCAGAGCCATGGCAGCCACACATGATAAAGGTTAGGAACGAGCGTTAGACCAAGTAGGCCAGCCAGTCAGGAGAGCCGCAGGCCACAGACATCCCAGAGCTGTCCTGGGAACTGGGGCCTAATTGGCTGGAACAGGCTGGGGCCAGGCAATCACTCATAATGCATTTATTAAGCACCAATGGCATACAGAGCATTGCCTTAGGCAAGGTGAGGGAAAGTATTGAGGTGCCAAACATGGTCCTAGCCCTCTGGGCATGCCTCGTATGGAGGGGGCTCACCAGGGCCTCAGGACACGGGTGTTACTTAGCTGTATCTTTAAAGGTGCCATCAAAGCCCGAGGGGTGGGCAGGTGGAAGGCCTGTGCAGAGGAGGCAGGTGAAGTCTGGGGCGAGTGCGGGCACCTGTGCCCGCCTGAGATAAAAAAATTAATCTAAACAGGGCATTATGGCACACACCTGTAATCCCAACTCCTCAGGAGCCTGAGGCAGGAGAATAACAAGTTTGAGGCCACCTTGTTTCAAAATAAAAATAAAAAGGAATGGGGATGTAACTTGCTAGTAGACCATTTGCCTAGCATGCGTGAAGCTCTGGGTTCAATTCTCAGGACTGAAAAAAAATTAAGTAATCTAGCATAATAATACTATTAGTAATTACATAAATCTACATGATTCCCCCAAAATCCAACCAATCCAAGTATTATTATCCTTCCTTTTATAGATGGGAAAATTAAGTGACACTGTTAGGAAATGGCAGAGTGGAGATTTGAATTCCATTTTGACACCACAGTCCATGCTCTTAACTTGCACAATATCTTGCCTTTTGAGTTAAGCACAAGTTAAAGGTTAAGTGGGAATATGGAAGGAATATGTAAAGAGAAATGAGAGGGCATGAAAATGAACAAGAAAATGAGACAAAGCTAAGCCAAGGATTCACTTTATTGATATACACAATTAAGACAAAAGAGGGAAGAAATGTTGACAAAGGATATAGAGGGGTTGTCTGGTCCACAGCCCTATTGTCCCAGGGCAGCAGGATAGGTTGCCGAGAGACCAAGAAGAAAACTCCTCGAGACAGTGTGTAGATGTAGGGTTTATTTAAAAATGCTTTACAGGGAAGATCCAGTGGTGCTGGGCTGGACAGATGCACCTACATTTCATGTTTCCTCCAGAACTTCACCAGAAAGTCCAGTGGCAATGGGCTAGGCTGTGCCTCCAAACTTCGCCAGAAAATAGCACCTCCTATCCTTCTCAATACTTTGTCTAGGGGCATTTGCCATCTGGTTGAGCACCTCCCTCTCCATGGTGCTCTGATCCACATCAGTTACCAAAGAGAGATTTTATAAGTTAGGATACAGAAGCAGTGACATCATTAATGTGCTTAGTTTGATTCGTTCCTTGTGTGTTCAGTATCCCAAAGAGAAGATATCCTGGCGGGCATGTAAGAAATCTGCTTTCTATAGATAATACTAACTTGTCCTAGTTCCCAGCATACATGAGAAAAAGTCGGTGTCCTTCTAGATAATATTTATCTAGGCATTCCAGCCTGGGCCAGCTCTCATAGTTCCCTGGACTTGGCTAGGTCCTTATAAACTAAAAGAGGTATTTCAGGGACATGATGTTACTTTCCTCCTTTTCTTTAAAGATGAGAGAGTGGTAAACCACCAAAAGACACTAATGAGAGGTTCTTCCATCAGTGAGAGTGATCAGCATAATAAATGTTGTGAAGCAGATAATATGAATTAAATAAAACTGGCTGAAAAGAGAATATTGGTTATCTTACAGAAGATAGCCTAAGGGATGGAAGTCAAAGTTCAAGAAATAGAGAGCGAGGGATCTCTTTCTTGCAACCCCTTGGGGATAAATCTGTCTTCTACTATTCCATCTAGTCCTAATATATTGTTGCCTGTTGTAGCTTATCAGTAGACATTACTGCAAGTAGGAGGTTTCATGCTGCAGCATTTCCACTTGGTTGTCTCTTCCTGTTCTCCAATGTTCGATTCAATGCCACCTCCTTTTGAGGCTTTCTTTGACCCCACTTTGAGTGACAGTCTCTATTCTGTCACAGAACCCCATTCAGACTCTATCTTAGCACCTGCTGCACTCTCCCATGACTGATTGCATCCTGACTGTTCTCACATAAACCACATTCTCTTGTGGGAAGAGTGGGACTTTTATTTATTTAGGTACTGGGGATTTAACCCAGGGTTAAATCACCCAGCTACATTACCAGTCCTTTCCATTTTTTATTTGAGACAGGGTTTTGCTAAGTTGCAAAACTTAGTGAGGCTCTCACTAAGTTGCTGAGAGTGGCCTCAAAATCTGTGATTCTCCTGTCTCAGCCTCCTGAGTCACTGGGATTACAGACATGCAACACCACACCTGGCCGAGAGAGGGGCTTTCACTGCTGGCTTCCCAATGTTAAACACAGCACTTGAAAATGGTTAATGAATAAAGGAGTAAATAAAGGTAAGCAATTATAATCCATTTGAGAAATTGAAGTTCAAATCCCATAGTTCTTATGGTGAGAAAAAAACCAGGGGAAGAACCATGAGCCAGGGAGAAGAAAAGTTCTGGCCCCTATGTAGTAAATCAGTTTGGGTTCCTGGTCCATGTTCTTTGCTTTCTAGATAATGTTGCAGATTCTTTTTAAATCAAGTTTCCTGATAGCACTCTAGATTGCATGGAGGAGGGAAGACCTACAGTGGGGCTAGAATCAGAAGTTGGGGTTTTAGGTAACATGATTGTATTGGTCCAAATTTTGAGTTTACTATATACAAAAAAATTAATGATAAATTACTGGGTTAGTTTAGATTTGCCAAACCATAGAAGGGGGCCTGTAAATCTCTGATAAACATTTTTTAAATTATTTAAAAGAAAGGTATATATTGCATAAAGTTTAAATCAGGTTAGATAAATCTTCTCAAACATTTATCATTCTTATGGTGAAAACATTCAAATTCCTTTCTTCTAGCCTTATAAAATGCGTACATGCTATCACCGTGCAAGAGCACACTAGAGTTTTTTTACTTCTATCTGTAACTTAGTACCCATTGATCAACCTTCCCCCATTCCTCTCCCCAGCCTCTGGTAACCACCATTCTACTGTCAACTTCTATGAAATCAATTTTTTTTTAGTGTCCACATAGGAGAGAGATAACATGATACGTTTCTTTCTGTGCTCAGCTTATTTCACTTAGCATAATGATCTCCAGTCCCATTCATGTTGTTGCAAATGACAGGATTTCATTCTTTTTTATGACTGAATAGTATTCTATCATATGCACATACCACTTTTCCTTTATTCATTCATCAGTTGATAAACATTTAGTTATTTCCCTCTTTTCTATTATGATTACTGCTACATTGAACATGGTAGTGTAGATGTCTCTTCAACATACTGATTTGATTTCTTTTGAAGGTGTAATCAGTAGTAAGATTACTAGATTATATGGCAGTTCTATGTTATTTTTAACTTTTTAACTTTTTATTTTTATTTATTTTTTAAATTTTTTGCAGTGCCGAGGAGTCAACACAGGGCCTCACATGTGCTAGGCAAGTGCTCTATCACTAAGCTACACTCCCCAGTCCATTAGTTCTATTTTTAATTTTTTAAAGAACCTTCATACTGTTTTCCATAGTGGTTGTTCTAGTTTACATTTCTCACCTTTTTCCCCTGCATCCTCATCAATACTCGTTATCTTTTGTCTCTTATTATACCATTCTTTAGCCATAAAAAGGGATTAATGATCTTCCATATAAAATTTATTTCAAACATTGCACTCTAAAACACATATTTGGTCTCCTCTGCCAGTCTCTGTCCATCAAGAATTGGATCAAGCTGGGCATAGATGCCTACACCAGTGACTCGGGAAGCTGAAGCAGGAGAATGGAAAGTTCCAGAAAACCTTAGCAAATTAGCCTGGTCACTTAGCAAGACCCTGTCTCCAGATAAAAAATAAAAAGACCTGGGGATGTAGCTCAGTGGTAAAGCACTCCTGGGTTCAGTCTCTAGTATCAAAGCCAAAACAAAACAAAACAAAAAACAAATTGGATCAAGTCAAATACTGAACTTTGACGTGGACAAATATTAGAGAGAGAGAGAGGGAGAAGGAAATGACATTTAAAAAAGAAGAAAGAGAAAGCAAATCACTTCTCTGTTATCTTGGTTAACAGATAACAGTGTTTGCACTTTGTCCTTTCCTGGCTCCTACGTACATTCATTTCTCTGTAGTAACATTTAATGTTTTCACTTAAACTTTAAGATTACAACTTAAGAAATTCATTCAAAACCTATTTCTTTGTTTAGCTCTGGGTTTCTGAAATGATAGGCTAGGTTTCATACTGCTCAAGGGCAGGTATCAGGTACTAAGTCTGCTACTTCCGGGGTGTTGCCTGACACATTTACTTCTTGTCTGTAATGAATACGTCATTAATCTCACTGACGAACAAGGTAAATAACCCCTGTGAACAAACCACCCCCTTTCCCAGCTTAAATTATTGCCATGTAATAATTCATATTGGTTTAGGAAACACATTATGTGGTTTTGGAGAAAAAAATAATTTGATCCTGCCACATTTTAATATTAAAAGAGACAAAGCTTTCATTTTATGTCAGAATGAGGGGTCATCCTTATTACCAACATAATCTGTGGGTTTTTCTGAATGAACAGTTATAGAAATAAGATTGTGTCTGAGTAAATACATTAATCTTGTTCTAGGCTCAGTTTTTTGGCTAGTATGATTTCAACTGTTCACTCTTCTTCCTTGAATAGTTTTCTCTGTGTAGTCATAAAAACATTTTTGTAGCAGTTATTACCAAATAAAAGGACAGGATACTGTGCTTTTGTGTAACGATGCAGATAACACTATTACACTCACATAAAAATTATTAACAAGTGCCTTTTTATCATGACACATAACTCATCTAATCTTTATGACTACATGAGGTAAATATTATTACTATTATTACCATTTTCAGATGAGTAAAATGAGATTTAGAGAGGTCGAGAAACTTACCCAAAACCATAAATAAAAGAAGGAGCTGGAAAACAAGCTCTATTCACTCTCTTTCCCTTCTCTGTGTATTTGTCATGCTTAAATCTTTTGG
Source organism: Sciurus vulgaris (assembly GCF_902686455.1). Taxonomy (NCBI): domain Eukaryota; kingdom Metazoa; phylum Chordata; class Mammalia; order Rodentia; family Sciuridae; genus Sciurus; species Sciurus vulgaris. The sequence goes on from NC_136462.1 coordinate 93,364,070, forward strand.
TGTTATTTGGGACAATCATAATGTTTGAGTAATAAGAATAAGGAAAGAAAAAAAGTTAAAATGTCAACTGAAGAAGAAAATAACATTTAACTAACAGTCTCTTTGATGATAGAAGCTATGTCATATAAAAATTATATGAGCAGTGTCAAAAACTAAGAAAGTACTAAAAAAAAAATGAGGGAAACAGAACATCACCTTCACAGCACCACAGTAACAATTGCTGCAGGCAAGACCAACCAGATATTCAAATGAGTTGGTGCAGTGAAATCCAAATATAGAGTTTAGTTAACAGTAATATATCGATGTTGTAACAAATGTACATGCAAGACATTAATAGTAGGGGGAAATGGGAAGGCATATGGGATTTCCCTGTACTCTCTTTGCACCTTTCTGTAAATCTAAAACTATTCTAAAGATAAAAGTTTATTTAAAAATAAAAAATTAGTGGGTGAAGTTTTAAGGAGAAACCAGAGGGGTTGGAGGTGTAGCTTAGTAGTAGAACACATGTCTAGCATGCTCGAGGTCGTAGGTTTGCATTTTTTTTTTTTTTGGTATATATATATATATATATATATATATATATATATATATATATACCCACACACATATACATACATACACACATGCATAGCTTCAGAATATATTTGTTGATGAGAAAAACAACAATCTTACAGTGGAGAAACTCAACACATACCACCTCAATCAAATGATCAATGTTAATAACCACCAGAAATTAAACATGTCAATATCATGTATTCCTGACAGGATGCAGCAAGGAGGACACATTGTCACTGTAACACTTTTACCCCAAATCTACAACATTCATAATGAAAGCATCAGACGAAACCAAATTGAGGGACTTTCTATCAAATCCTGATCAGTACAGTTCAAAAGTGTCAAGGTCACAAAAGACAAGAAAAGATGGAGGAACTCTCAGAGATTGGAGAAGGCCAAGAAGAAATGACAACTGAATGAATTCTGGGATCCTAGCTCAGATCCTGCAACATGAAAAGGCTACAGTGACAACTGATGTTACCCAAATTAAGTCTGTGTTTTAGTAATACTATTTTACCAATGTTAATTTCCTAGGTTTAATACATTTTTTTTTTCAATGTTAACATTGGAGGAAACTGGGTGAAGGGTATATTGAAACTCTCTGGTGTTTTTTTCTTTTTTCCTGTGTGGGGGATTGAACCCAGGGCCTCATGCTTGCAAGGCAAGCACTCTACCAACTGAGCTATATTCCCAACCCTCTTTGTATTATCTTTGTAACCTTTCTCTAAGTCTAAAATTATTTCAAAAATTTTTAATTAATTAAAATTCCATGTAAATAATACAAAAACCTGTTCTCTTCTGCTTCCTATGGCTGAACTATGCTTTCTGGAAAGTCCTATTGGGCTTTAATATTCTAGGTAGTATAACTTAACAAATATGGTCCCTATGTATAAAATTGTCACTTCAGAAAGACAAATACCAGTCAGGTTTATTGGAAGGTTAAGGCAGGAGGATCTTAAGTTTGAGGTCAGCCTGGTCAACTTAGTGAAACCATGTTTCAAAATAAAATTTTAAAAAGGGCTGGATTGTGGCTCAGTGGTAAAAGTACTTGCTTCACACATATGAGGAACTGGGTTTGATCTTCAGTACCACATAAATATGAATAAATAAAATAAAGGTATTGTCTCCATCTACAACTAAAAATATTTTTTAAAAACCCAATACTACAAAAAAAAAAAAAAAAAAAAAAAAAAGACAAACACCATTAGACTGCAAGCTCCTTGACAGCAGAATTCGTATCTTATTCATCTTTGTGTCCTTGACGCAGGGCACATCAATATCTAACAATTGCCTATTTAACTAAACTATGCTAACAGATACATATTATGCATACACATATGTACATAAATACATGGGCATTTATGGGAGGGAACAAAAGATTACAATCATAAAGACAAAAGTGTTCCTAAAACTGAAGAACTAAATACAAAAATGAAATGTCTCATGAATTAAACGAGCATGTTTTATAAGCTCAGATACTATGAACCCTTCAATCTTTTCCTCTCTGATGAGCTTCCAGGCCATTTGACAGAGCACATTTGCCTTTGCCACCTGGTGACAGGATTGCAGTAATAGCAGTAGCTGATAGACTATTCCTGTGAGGAACCTTCCACAAAGTGTTCAATCATAGTTCTCCACATATCTATAAAAGAGCATCTCTGTGATGGCTTGTGTGAACTGACAGCAGCCATGGAACCACTAAAAAGGGAAATCATGCAGCAGGAAATAGCAGACTGGCTTTTTGCACACCCACTTTGTCTCCAACCCAGCATGAATAAGGGAATAGGAAGAGAAATGAATATAAGAGAGAACATTTTGCCCAAATTTGCAGAGTGATGGATAGGACAGTACAAATCAAGATGAATCAGATGGGACCTGTTTTTATCTTTTCTTTTTTTACATACTTTTTGTTATGTGTATGTCTGAATATGTATGTATGTGAGAGAAAGAAAGAGATACAGGGGAGAAAGAGACTAAAATTCATTTCTGAATGTGTGTAAGAGGCCATATGCAGTCACAGTTACACACAGACACTTAGAGGTGTAGCTAGAATTGGAGACAAAACTTCCCTGCTTGCCAATTTTTCTAAATAAATATGTTCACAGATTTCATAGCATTAATGAGCTGCAAAATAACCACATATTGAAGCTAGAAGCAGTTGTCTATACTAAGGATATTTTAAGTGAATATTAAACAAATAATTTAAATTAGACCAAATTTTTAAATATGAAGCCAGTGTGAAAAGAGGAGGAGCACATGATTTGGACATCAGATGTTAAATTCATGGATATTTATTATAATATATAATATATATATGGTGAGTTTAAAAATATATGTTCCAGGGTGGGTGTGTACCTCAATGGTAAAGTATTTACTTATCATGTAAGTGAGCTCCAAAAAGAAAAAAAAAATCTAAATTTTTCATACTAACTTTATGCCATACTTCCAGATTCTTGTTCCATTTGTTGTTCTTTTTCTCTTTCTCTCTTTCTTTCTTTCTTTTCTTTTTTTTTTTTTTTTTTTTTTTGGTGGTGCTAGGGATTGAACCCAGGACTTTGCAGGTAAGACTAGTGCTCTACCATTGAACTACCCCATCTCTGGAAAATATTCTAAATTGGTTTATAGGCAAGTACAAATCTTTAAAATTGAAAAGATGAGGCACAAGTTGTAGTTATGATAAGTGGGCGATGACTCTCAGAGCTGACTGATACTTTGTCTGCTTCATGTCATGATAACTTTGACACATTTCTATAGTGGACCAAAAACTATTTATCATGATGCCAACACACATGTGTAGCGCTGAATTTGAACGGTCTAGGCACAGTCTGATTTTTATTGCCTTGAGCATTATAAAAATAAAACCGATACACTTGGTATGATTTATAACGAATATTAGAGCAGAAAGAGAAAAATTATGGCATGAAATTAAAAGTGTACATCATAATTTATAAAACATTCACAAGGAGTATATCTATATACTGGGGCTGGAGATGTGTGGCTCAGTGATAGAGCACTTATCTAGCACAAGTAAGACACTGGGTTCGATTCTCAGCACCACACAAAAATGAATAAATAAAACAAAGGTATTGTGTCCATCTGCAACTAAAAAAATAAAATTAAAAAAGGTATATCTACATACTAATTTTTACACAAACCTCTAACTTCTGCCAGGTTAAATAACATGAACTTCTGGAAGTCAAGCTTTTATTATGCAAAATCTTCTAGCATCTTTGACCTGCCATTGCTCCCAGTTAGTTGAGAAAGGTATGGTGAACAAGTCAAGAGAAAATAGGCGTAGGTGTATGGATTACCATTAAATTTCTTCTTTCCTTCCCTTTCTCCCTCCTTCTCCCTCCCTTTCTCTCTTTCCTTCTTTCTTCTTTTTGTTCTTTTTTTGTTTTTTTTTTATTACTGGGGATTGAACCCAGGGGTGCTCTCTACTATTGAGTCACAAGTCCAACTTTTGTAAAATGTGTTTACTTTGAGACAGTCTCACTAAGTTGCCCAGACCAGTCTAGAACTTGCCATTCTGCTGCTTCACCTTCCTGAGTCATTGGGATTAGGGACTTGAGCCACTGTTCCCAGCTGCATTAAGTTTCTTTTCTATACTAAGGACTTTTGTTGTTGTTGTTGCAGTGCTGGGGATTGAACCCAGGGCCTTGTGCTTGCAAGGCAAGCATTCTACCAACTGAGCTATCTCCTCAGCTCTTATACTAAGGACATTTATACAATTTATTCCTCATAAAGAAGATATTTTAATCCCCATTTTACAACTGATGAACTTGAATTTAGCTAAGTTAATTAATTTGTGTTTATAGTCTCAATGAGAAGGATGAGGTCTCATATTTGCAATAACAAAGTTATTTCTCTTCAGTAATTTTAGAAATAAATATGTTTTGTTATTTTGGCCTAAATATAACATCTGGTTGATCAAAATGGATAAAAACAAGGCTGAACCCTTCTCAGGGCCTACGTTAATAGAGTGGTGGCAGGGATAAATTCAAATTCAAGTATGACATCAACAACCCATGATTTTTATCCACAATATCACGTGTTTTCAAAGCGCTATTGCCATTCAAGTTCTAAGTAAACATGATCCAATAGAAACAGATTCTGACAGTCAGCCCTAGGAGAGAAAATCAAAGAGCCACTTGACACTAATTTTAAGTTATATAGAAATCAAGTAGCAAAACAGCCAAGACTCTTTTGAAGAACAGGCAGGGTGAACTTGTTCTCCAGGACATAAAGACATAGTATAAAGGTATAGGAATTAAGTCAGCGTGATACTGGCACAAGGGTAGACAAAAAGAATTTTGGAATAGAAAGCTCATGCATTAATCAACATTGGATTTTTAGCAAAGACGGTACTGCAGAACAGTGGAGAGAAAGACAGTCTTTTCCACAAATGATGTTAGGATATTTTAACAAGAAATTTGGAGAGAAAAAACAAAAACAATTCTTAACTCACACAACAATCTGAGGTGGATTGTAGATTTATATTTGAAAAGTAAAATTAATAAGGTTTTTAGAGGTTAATATAGAATATCTTCATGATCTTAGTGTAGAAAAAGAGTTCTAAAACAGGACACATATATTAAAAAGTTGATAAATTTGACTCTAATTAAGAATATCTTTTCTTTGAAAGACCACAATGTATTTAAAGAGAATGAAAAGGAAAGCCACAAAAAGGAGAAGAAATTTACAACATATGTACTAAATAACAGAAAGAGCTTGTATCCAGAGTATGGCAATAACTACTAGATATCAACAAGGAAAAGATGAACAACTCAGCTGACAGGTAGGCAAGAAATGTGAACATGCATTTCACAAAAGGGTATACCAAATATCTAATAAACATGTAAAAATTGCTCAGTGTCTTTAGTAATCAGGAAAGTGAAAATTAAAACCACAATTGCAACCAGGCATGGTGGGCATGCCTATAATCCCAGCGACTCGAGAGGTTGAAGCAGGATGATAAAAAGTTCAGAGCCAGCCTCAGTAACATAGCAAGACCCTAAGTAAATTAGCAAGACCCTGTCTCAAAAAATTAGAAAGACTGGGGAGAAAGTACAGTGCTTAAGCATCCCTGGGTTCAATCCCCAGTACCACAACAAAGAGACAAACAAACAAAAAAACCCAAACAACCCCCTCCCCCAATTCCATAATACTATATATATCCATCAGAAGAGCTAAAATTAAACAGACTGACAATAACAACAGTTGCCACTGGGAACTCATGTACACCACTGGCAAGAATGATACAACAATAGTTTAGCTTTCTTTATTTAAAATTGAAGATTTACATACCTGATGATCCAACAATTCCACGTCAGTTATAGAAACGTATGCATGAATTTATCAAGAGACACATACATGAATGTTCAAGAAAGTATTACATGTGATCTCTCCAAACTTGAAAAAAACTCAATTATGGCATCAGTAGTGGAAGGAGTAAATATGTAGTGTGATGTATTCATACAACAGAATGATATACAGAAAGAATAATTAACAAACTACATCTGCATACAACATTGCGAATGAATCTCATAAACATAATTCTGAATAAAAGAAGTTATGTACAAAATGATACCTAATGTGTTATTTAAATAACAGAAAATTTTAAGAAACGGGCAAGACCAATCTACAGTGTAGAAGAATAAGTGCTTAGAAAAGTCAAGAGAATAGCTATCTAAGAAGAAACAAAAAGGATAGTGATCAAGAGAGATTTGCTGGTTCTTTTTGTGTGTGTGTGGTACTGGGGATTGGACCCAGGGGCGCTTACCGCTGAACTATATCCCCAGACCTTTTCTTATTTTTTATTTTAAAACGGGGTCTATCTCTATGTTACCCAGTCTGGCCTAGATCTTGTGATCCTCCTGTCCCAGTCTCCCAAGGAGCTGGGATTACAGGCATGTAACGTCACATGAGGCTAGGAATTTCTTTTTTTTTATTGTACACAAATGGGATACGTGTTGTTTCTCTGTTTGTACATGGAGTGAAGGCATACCATTTGTGTAATCATAAATTTACATAGGGTAATGTTTGATTCATTCTGTTATTTTTTTCCCTTCCCCCCACCCCTCCCACCCCTCTTTTCTCTATATACAGTCCTTCCTTCCTCCATTCTTGCCTCCCTCCCTAACCCTAACTCTAACCCTAACACTAACCCCAACTCTAACCCTAACTCTAACCCTAACACTAACCCCTCTCACCCCCCATTATGTGTCATCATCCACTTATCAGCGAGATCATTTGTCTTTTGGTTTTTTGAGATTGGCTTATCTCACATAGCATGATATTCTCCAATTTCATCCATTTGCCTGCAAATGCCATAATTTTATCATTCTTTATGGCTGAGTAATATTCCATTGTATAGATATACCACAGTTTCTTTATCCATTCATCAATTGAAGGACATCTAGGTTGGTTCCACAATCTGGCTATTGTGAATTGAGCAGCTATGAACATTGATGTGGCTGTATCTCTGTAGTATGCTGATTTTAAGTCCTTTGGGTATAGGCCAAGGAGTGGGATAGCTGGGTCAAATGGTGGGTCCATTCCAAGTTTTCTAAGGAATCTCCACACTGCTTTCCAGAGTGCCTGCACTAATTTGCAACCCCACCAGCAATGTATGAGTGTACCTTTCTCCCCACATCCTTGCCAACACCTGTTGTTGCTCGTATTCTTGATAATCGCCATTCTAATTGGGGTGAGATGGAATCTTAGGGTGGTTTTGATTTGCATTTCTCTTATTACTAGAGATTTTGAACATCTTTCCATATGTTTGTTGATTGCTTGTAGATCTTCTTCTAGGCTAGGAGTTTTTTGTTTGGTTTGGTTTGTTTTTTTTTTGAGATGAGTGATAGTTACAGGGATATTTGTTTTGTGATAGTTCATTAGGCTATACATTTTTCCAATTGGAAGTTATATTTCATAACAAAAGAGATTTTAAAAATAAAAAATTCAGAATTTAAAAATTCCTATTCAGTATTACCCAGGTGGGAAAAAAGTATTCAGCGCTAATGTGTTTGGGTTGGTATTCACTTTCTGAAGCCAAGGAGAATGTGGGATACGAAGATAAAGGTCATGGTTCCTGCCCTCAAGAAGCTTACCATTTTGGGATAGGGATGTAGCTCAGTGGTAGAGTGCTTGCCTAGTCCGTATGAGAACCTGGGTTTGATTACCAGAGCCACTGAGGAGCGGGGGGGAGCTGGGCTCAGTAGTGCTTGCTTGTAATCCCAGCAGTTCAGGAGGCTGAGGCTGGAGAATCAAGAGTTCAAAGTCAGTCTCAGCAAAAGTGAGGCTCTAAACAACTCAGTGAGACCCTGTCTCTAAATAAAATACAAAATAGCGCTGAGGATGTGGTTCAGTTGGCTGAGTACTCCTGAGTTCATTCCCTGGTACCCTCCCCCTCAAAGAAAAGAAAGAAAAGGTTGCCTCTTATGGCAATGAATGATACATAAAGTATTACTATTACAAGATAGAATTTAATAAGTGGCAAGTAAAGATACTATTTGGCTATTTGTAGTATTTGGGTTCCTATAAAATATCACATTATTAAAACAATTGGTTTTAAAAGTGATGGTATCAATAGGAAGAACTAAGGTATAACAAAGAAAAATATTAGAGTTTTTTTCCTCAATAATTTCAGGAAAAAAGATATTTTTGTTATTGTGTCCTGAATACAACAGACTGGCTGATCAAAACAGACCAGGAAAAAAAAAAAAAGTCCAAGCTAAGTCCTTGTCACGACCCTTTAACTTCATACTCTGGAGCTTTTCTATTACTGTTTTCATCTTTGGCCTCAAATTTTCCCATAAACTTTTGTTCCAGTAAGATAATTTTTAAAATCTTATTAACATTGACTCTAATGATATAAAATCTAACAGCTCTAATGATATTGCATGTCTTTTTGAAGAATGTATTACTATTGCCTTTTACATAAGTCATGGGCTTTATTTTCCTAGCTCTACTCAGTACTGTCATTAAACACTACATATGCTATCATCACTTTTATTACTCATTTTAATAGTCAATATCACACAGAAGTGATACCTGAGCAAAACAAACCCCAGTCCATTTTGTAAATACCAAGCATGAAGAAAAAGCCAATTGAGCTCCCAGTCACTCACTCAGGCAACAGCAGTTCCAAATCATGGTCATAATATAGAATCTGTGGCCATTCAACGCCCCACATATTATTTGATTATACTTAGCTTGCAATATGAAAATCTGTAGGTAAAATGTCTGTACATGTAAGTTGCTATGGAAACAGTAAAAGAAATGTTTAATTCCTTCTTTGAGGTATAAGGGGGTTGAAGTGCAAGGAAGGTTTCACATTCAATCTGAGTTTTGAGTAAGGATATGAATTCTGCAGGTGTAAAAGAAAGGGAAGGCAACTCCAGGTGAGGACTTTGAGAACAAAGACAGGAAACAAACTGAACTGTCATGGCGCAACAAGGTTTTTGAAAGCTAACTTTTAAAACTCATTTAAAATAATGAATCTGTATACCCATTTCATTGTGTAGAACTAGTATATCTTATTTCCTGAGAATAGGTGCTACTCCTTGGTCACCTCTCAGTGACATATTTATTTAGATGATTTCAGTCCTATTAATCTGCATTTATTTCCTTCCCATTTGCCATTTTTTCCTTTATAATAATGACTGTAATTCATACAAGGTATTGGCAGTTACTGCTAAAGATGAATGTTTATGAAGAGGCATTAGTGTGGTTTGGCAGCATGAATACAACCCCAAGCAGAATATCTGTGTGCTTATCCTGGCACATCTGTCAAGAAACTCTATGACCCAGGTGCAGTGGTCCACAGCTTTAATCTCAGTGACTCTGGAGGCTGAAGCAGGGAGATCACAAAGTTCAAAACCAGTCTTAGCAACTTAGGGAGGCCCTAAGCAATTTAGTGAGACCCTGTCTCAAAATAAAAAATATAAAAAGGACTGGAGATGTGGCTCAGAGGATAAACACACCTGGTTTCAATCCCTAGTACAAAAAATAAAAAAAGAAAAAGAAGAAATGCCATGAACCTGAGTAAGTGACTCAACCTTTTTTGACCTCAACTTTTAAAATTTGTAAAACAAGATGATCCCCAAGATCCTTTCTAATAAAATGGTCCTTTCAGATGGTCAACAGTGAGCTAATGAGTAGCTTAAGGTCCTGTCTGGCAAGAATATTTGCCTCATCTACTTGGAACAAAACAGAAATGAAAAATATTTACACCCTAAGATGAGGGCTCATAAGTAAAGATCCCCTAGACAATGATGAAGCAAGGGGAAGAATCTCAAACTAGGGATGTGATAGATATTACTAGTGACAATAATTGACCATCAAAATTTAGTTAAATTAGAATTAGGAAATCTATATACTTGAACGATGCTATATCTTTTTAAAAATTGTAGCAAAATATATATAACATTAGCTTTAGCCTTTTAATCATTTGTAAATGTATGATTTGGTGGCATTATGAACATTCATGATGTTGAGAAATTCTCAACTATACCCATAAATATTATGCTTTCATGTTTTGCTTTTTTCTACTTAGTTTCCTTAGAAAATACTATTTTTAACAAATTGTTTCCTCTCTAAGCTGAATGAAAAGAAAAAGGATTTTTTATACCTCTAAAAGAGTTGTTCTCAACCTGGGGACATTCCTTGCTCAGGGATATATGGGAATGCCCAGCAACTATTGACAGATAGTGAATATATGCTAGGAATGCTGCTAAACATCCATGATGCACAGGACAGTCTCCCCATACCCTAACAAAAAATTATGCTACTTTTATATGACCTGTTTTTGGAATTCACATCACTGTTCTTGCTTTGAAAAGATCTATTCTACAAGAAACCAATCTGTGGATTTTGGAGCTTTACTTTGGTCACCATAACTGCTTTGTCTATATTTTCATGTAAGATTGATTTGTTAGATCGGTTGTTATATTTCAGGACATTGTCTACTTATTTAAGGATTGTAGAGCTTTCGACTCCAGGCCTACACTGGAAATAAAATGAACCAAGCCCCAAATGTGGGAAAATGACTGGTTATTAGATTTTTGCTTTTGATATTTTATGAAATTTTAAATAATTATTGTCAAAAGAAGATCACAATTCTTCGCTGGCACAGAAATAATATGGTAACTAGCTGGGCACAGTCACACATGTCTATAATCCCAGCAACTCAGAAAACTGAGGCAGGAGGAGGGCAAGTTTCAAGCCAGCTTTGGAAACTTAACGAGAACTTGTCTTGAAATAAAAAATAAAAAAATAAAAAGGGCTGGGGATGAGGCTCAATGGTAGAGTGTCCAATATGGGGGAGGGGGGAGGAAAAGAAAAGAAAAAGAAAAAGAGATAACTAAAGCAGTCTTTCCCAGGGTATGCTCTGTGAGACATGAATGACAAGGAATTCAATAAGTATTAAGGAAAAAATTTTTTTTTAATTTTAGGAAGGAGTAGTTTAAAAACCAGGACCTGAATTAATTAGTTTACCTAGTGAAAATATCAGTGCTCTAAGAGGCAGAATTAAATTAGAATTTTTTAAACATTGTTTCCTTATTTTTTACCTAAGATAACATTAATTACTTGGTATTACCTGCACTGGTTTATCAACCATCTGCTCCTGATGATATTGCTTCCAAAATTTTATCAAAGTTCCAAGCAGAACTGGATTAAGCATGCCCTTCTCCATAAGACATGACTTGGTTACTCCTCCCTGCTCCCCACGTGAACTGTTGCTTACTCTTTTAATAAAGAAGATTGATATGAAGATATTAAATCATAACTCTTTCCTTCTCATTTGAAGCACAAAAAGGTAGATATCTCTACTAGAAATATTATAAAGTAGTAAGCATATAAACATTTTTTTGTAGGATTTTTATAAACATTTTTAAATACTCCTTCATTTTCTTTGATTTAATCTATATGCACCATTTTGTATAAGAACAAGCTAAACCTTAAATCTCAAACAGTATTTTCCTAGTCAGCTTAACTCTTCAAGTGACATTGTATGGTATACACATATTCACAGGCATGCCACAGTCTCAGTCTGCTATTCAACACACACAAAATTAACAAGTTTCTTTGTAGGTAAATGCTCATGGCAACATTATTCATAATAGTAAAAAAAGTGGAAATAAACTAAATGTCCATCAACTAATAACCTAAACAAAATGTGATCCAACCATACATTGGAATATTATTCAGCAATTAGAGTAATAAAGTGCTGATACATACAACAAACATTGATGAAGCTCAAACACAGTATACTTAAGCAAATCAGAAAAGACCACATGTTGTATGATAACTATTTATATAAAATGTTCAGAATGAGTAAATCCATGGAGATCAAAAGAAGATCTAGGGACTGGAGTTGTGGCTCACTGGTAGAGCACTTACCTGGCATGTGTGAGGCCCTGGGTTCCAAACTCAACACCACATATAAATAAATAAATAAATAATAAATAATAACTAAAGGCCCATTGACAACTAAAAAATATTTTTAAATTTTTATTTAAATTTTCATTTTTACAGACTGCATTTTGATTCACTGTACACAAATAGGGTACAACTTTCCATTTCTATGGTTGTACACAATGTAGATTCACAGCATTCATGTAATCATATATCTACATAGGGCAATACTGTCTGTCTCGTTCTACTATCTTTCCTTCTCCCACCCTCTCCTGCCCCATTTTCCTCTACACCATCCAAAGTTCCTTCATTCTTATCTTCTCCCCCCCCCCCCCCCCCCCCCCCCTTATAATGTATCATCATCCACTTAGCAGAGAAAACGTTTGGTCTTTGGTTTTTTGGGCTTGTCCTATTTCACTTAGCATTTTTTCCAACCAGCAAATGCATAATTTTATTCTTTTTTATGGCTGAGCCCATTGTGTATATATACCACAGTTTCTTTATCCATTCATCAACTGAAGGGCATCTTGGTTGGTTCCACAATCTAGCTATTGTGAATTGAGCAGCTATGAACATTGATGTGGCTGCATCACTGTAATATGCTGATTTTAAGTCCTTTGCGTATAAACCAAGCAGTGGGATAGCTGGGTCAAATGGTGGGTCCATTCTAAGTTTTCTGAGGAATCTCCATACTGCTTTCCAGAGTGGCTGCACTGCTTTCCAGAGTGGTTGCACTAATTTTCAACTCCACTAGGTATGTATGAGTGTGCCTTTTTCCCCACATTCATGCCAACACTTATTATTGTTTGTGTTCTTGATAATAGTCATTCTAATTGGAGTTAGATGAAATCTTAGGGTGGTTTTAATTTGCCTTTCTCTAATTATTAGAGATGATGAGCACTTTTTCATCTATTTGTTGATCACCTGTATATCTTCTTCTGTGAAGTGTCTGCCTATTTCCTTAGCCCATTTATTGATTGGGTCCTTTGTATTTTTGGTGTAAAGTTTTTTAAGTTCTTTATAAATTTATTAGCTAAATAATACTATAGCTAAGGCATTTTTATCCCCAAGTAGAAGAGGAAAAGAAGGAAAGGCAGTGGAGAACGGTCTTCTTCTCCAAGCACACTCAGGAGAGTTGGCCATGAGTCTTACTAGCCATGTGTCCTTCTTGGGGAACAAAACACAAGTTCCGAATGGGGGATTAGGAATACCAGGTATAATGAATCTTTCCAGGACCCGCCTGCTATTCTACTGCTAGATCAAGAGAATTATCTGTGTCTTGTTACAAACCTAACTGATTAAATACCAAGACTATTTCCTTTACCTATGGAATACGTCTTTCTGAAGCATCAGTCAACAAATTAGAAGTGAGAAACAGTCTGGATAGAAGACTGTTCCTCCAAAACAACTTCCCAGAGAAGAAGGAGTAAGAAGAGGAACAGCAGGAAGAGGAGGAACAAGGAAGAAAGAAGAAAAAGGCACAGGGAAGTATCACACTCTGTGAATTGATTATCAAAAGAACATTTTAGAAAAAAATAGTTCTTATTTAGCTCTCATCGTACTTTAGAAGGAGGAGGTGAAAGGCATGACATGGTATTCCACTAAGAAAATGTATTTCATTATGATGGGATAAAGCTACAGGAGTAATGCATGACATTAAGGCTCAAGACAATTACACCCCCACAGAACTCTTGCATAGCACTTGAGAGAGTGGAAAGATTTGAGGTTGTCAGGTGAAGAATTCATGAAGAAACTTGCAATTTTCCTCTAAAAGCAGAAAAGCTTCTGCAGTTATAGAAACAAATGTAAATTCATTGGCAAAGAAACTTCTGATCAGTTCTCCAGAGTTCCTGATTTTAGTGAATAGTTCTAGCATTGATAGAGTTGTCCAAGTTAAAAACTGCTTCCCTGACTTCTTGACTCTCTGATTTCTCCCCTGAATTGAAATTCTCCTGACTAAACTTCCTGTCATCCTCTCTGCAGGTACAATTTTGCAGGTACAATCACATTTAGCCAGAATAACCTTTCTAAAGCATAAATCTGACTATATTATTCTCTTCTTAAAATCTTATAGTGACTTCCTATTTCTTACTCTGGGATAAAAATCCAGACTATTTAATATGATATGAACCTCACCATCATCTGGGCCTCACTTTTCATCCTTGTTTCTTTCTGTTTTTTTTTTTTTTTTTTTTTTTTTTTTTGGTTTGGTTTTTTGTACTGGGGACTGAATGCAGAGGTGCTTTACCACTCAGCTATATCCCCAGTCCTTTTTTATTTTTTATTTTGAGACAGGGTCTCACTAAATTGCTGAAGTTGATCTTGAACTTGTGATCCTTCTGCCTTAGCCTCCCAACCTGCTAGTATAACAGTTGTGTGCCACCATACCTGGCTTTGTATAAGATCTTAAAAGACTTAGAGAATGAATATGGAATACATTCTAAAGAAGAGAAGTAGCCTACCAAGGCATGGAGGTATTGAGATATCATACTATGTATACAGTGTGATCTAGTCATACTTTTTTTTCACAGAAGTTACTTTGCTTGGAAATTAATAGATTTTTTTAAACAATACTTTAAAAATAGATTTTAATTAATCCTAATATTGTCCAGATGCCAAAAGAAAGAACATTGTGCACAACAACATAATTTTAGTAAGGATCAATATTTCAAAGTTACTGAACCACCCTGTTACAAAATCTCTGGCTTCTGGTCTGTCTTAGGATGCAACATGCTGCTTTTCTAGGGTACTGACAAAATCAAAACATAGCACCTGAACAGAAGTAGTGAAGTGGGTTCAATCCATCATCATGTTTACTTGATATCATGGAATTGTACTACTGAAAACAACACAAAGGACATGCTGAGATCAACAAATTTAGCGAAAAACTATGTAGATTTTAAAAAAGCGTTAGCTTCTACTTACAGCTCAGACAACAGATACACAAGGATCTGCTTAAAGGGCAGATCCTTACATATTACACATGATTAACTCTGCTCACAGCTGTGTCTTATGCTTGAAAGTCAGTGTAGGAGGATTTATTGTGATGCCGTGCTAGCATCTGCAATAGGTAACTTACCAGGAAATGAAGGAAAAAAGTAAATAAGTAAGGTTTGAAAAATGATAGCATAATCATTTGAAACCAGCTCCTCATAGAGTCTCACTGCATTAAATGGGGCCATCTTTAATTGGGTCACTTTACTGAACAATGTCAAGCAGAGAAAGCTACCATGAGAAGATTATATGAACTGCAGTGCAAAGAACAAAAAATAGGGCAGAAACTTTGGGTTTTCTGCCAAGTTCAGAAAAAAATACATTGCAGCAGACTGTGCATGACTATCTTTTCATTAGTTGCCAAGAATCTAAGTCTGGTTTTTAAAAATTGTAAAGGAAATAGAAGCAAAATGTTAAGAAATAAGAAACTATTATGTTTAAAAGATAGATGAGTAGTACTAATCAGTCAAAAATATATATTGAATCCCTATAATGTGCCCAATACATATATATATATGTATATGTATATATATATATATATAT
Organism: Sciurus vulgaris; assembly: GCF_902686455.1. Classification (NCBI taxonomy): domain Eukaryota; kingdom Metazoa; phylum Chordata; class Mammalia; order Rodentia; family Sciuridae; genus Sciurus; species Sciurus vulgaris. Next base: position 93,379,583 of record NC_136462.1, read on the forward strand.
ATATTTAATATAGCTGGCTTCTGTGCTACTTGCTAAGAGGTGAAGAAATCTCTGCTTTCTGGGGTTAACAAGACACCAATGTGAAAGAGTTGAGTAACAAAATAAGGTAGTACCATGTGATTATTGCCCAAATGATGCTGTTTGTAGGCAGTAAATGCAACATTCAGAAGAGAAAAGTACAAGCTGAGCTAGAACTTAGAGGAAGTTCCCAGAGAAGCTTCTTGAAGAATCTTGGATTCTAACACTGTGCCTGCTTTTGACTGGTAAAATAATTTTGAACAAGTTATATTACTTCTCTGGATCTTCATCTTCATCTACAAAATGGAAGTTTTCGAGTAAGTCATCTTTAAATTCCCTTCTTGTTCAAAAATTCCATAATTCAAGGACATGAGAAGTAATTTGAATGAAATGGAAGAAGAGCATTTAAAAAATATTTCAGATAAATCCAAAGAACATGGAGAGAAGTGAGCTGTCCCTGGAGAAGGAGAAGGCCTAATGGTGTGAGTCAAAACAAAATCACAGCCTACATCATAATATGTGGTAATGTGGTTCTGCAGAAAACATCTGTGAAAAGTCTAGTAGGTGTCTAATGTCACGAGAAAATAAATTCCTATGATAGAAACCAAGAGGACATCATGGAGGCACAGTAAGATAGAGGTCACTTCCATTTGAGAGTAGCATGGGTGAGAGGTGTCAAAAATGTTTTTGAGGAAGGAAAATGCTTCCCAGGTTGGTTGACAGTGAAGAAGGGAGATGGTGCACACGTGTAATCCCAGCAACTTGGGAGACTGAGGCAGGAGAATTGAGAGTTCAAAGCCAGCCTCAATAACTTAGCAAGACCCTTAGCAACTCAGCGAGACCCTGTCTCTAATAAAATATTAAAAAGGACCGGGGATGTGGCTCAATGGTTAAGCACCCCTGGGTTCAATCCCTGGTACCAAAACAAATAAATAAATAAATACATACATAGAAGGAAGAGATTGGCAGCCTCAGTAGAACTTTTCTGTCTCTGCTGTTTTCTTAACATCTCCCTCCATCTACAGTACTGTCTGGCACATATCAGGCACTCAATGGACATTTGTTCAATTAATTCATTTGTTAATTAATTAACACTCCATGATATAAAGCCTGGCATAAAATAGGTTTCCAATAAAAATGACGTAATTTTAAAATTTTTCATTTAAAAGCATTACTCAATTCATAAAAACTCATTCAATTAAATATTTTTCAGTACTATATTAACATTATAATGGCCATTGCATGGGTATGTGAAAAATTTGTATCATCATTAAGAATGAAAAAATTGGGGCTGGGGAGATAGCTCAGTCGGTAGAGTGCTTGCCTTGTAAGCACAAGGTCCTGTGCTTTGGGTTCGGTCCCCAGCACCCAAAAAAAAAAAAAAAAAAAAAAAGAATGAAAAAATTCAGGGGCTGGTGTTGTAGCTCAGTTTGCCTAGCATGCGTGAGACACTGGATTCAATGTTCAGCACCACATATAAATGAATAAAGTAAAGGTCCATTGATAACTAAAAAAAAAAAAAAGAAAAAATTCATAAAATGGTAGTGAAAGAAAGAAGTTCAGGAGGCATTCCAATATGATGGAATAGCCAAACAAAGGTCAGAGACATAATAGTCTAGGAAATAAGAATCCTTAGAGCAAGGGTTGTAGGGACATGAAGAAAAACAGGGCTGTGCATTTCAGTAGAGACAGGGAATAGTTCTGTCAAATATGTGGTCTTTGCCAGGTGTGGTGGCACACACCTGTAATCCCAGTAATACTGGAGTCTGAAGCAAGTTCAAGACTAGCTTCAGGAAATTAGTGAGTCCTTAAGCAACTGTTTCAACAACAACAAAAAAAAAGTGTGGGGGGTGCTGCTGGGGATGTAACTCAGTAATAAAGCACCCCTAGGTTCAATTTGAAGTATCCACCCCCTCAAAAAATGTGGTCATATAGGCCAGAGATCACTAATTTTTTTTTTTTCTGGGATTGAACCTAGGGACCCTTTACCACTGAATATCTCCATTCCTTTTTATTTATTATTTTGAGACAGGGTGTCCCTAAGTTGCCAAGTCTGACCTCAAACTTGGGATTCTTCTCATCCTCCTGAGTTGCTGGAATGACAGGCATACTCCACATGCCAAGTTTAAAAACCTTATTTTTAAATGTCAAACTGGACAGATGTTCATATGATAGTCATATTTTATATAATCCTATTTTTAGTATCTGTTGACTTACATTATATAATGAAAAACTTTATGATGAATTTACCAGTCATTTCAATTTTTTATTTTATTCATTATAAATTTTGGACATTTTTTAAAGTAGTGAGATATTATAGACATTATTTTTCTATATGTGTTTTATTGCTGGGCTACACCCTGAACCCTGCTCTTAGTTTTATGTGACAGAAAAGAAAATTCTATCTTATACCCATTACTTTTATTTTTTCCCATTATATGGAGTCAAAATTAAACCCAATATGCCATTTTGAAAATGAGAAAACTGGGATACTAAGATTCAATACTTTGATGTTACGAAATTTAAAAAGGGGGTCTGGAGATATGGCTCAGTTGGTAGAGTGTTTGCCTTGCATGCACAAGGCCCTGGGTTCAATCCCCAGCACCCCCCGCAAAATTAAAAAGAGGCAGAGATGAGTTTTTGTTCACACATTCTTACTCTAGAGTCCACCTTACTCTTAGAGCTTCTTGCTTCTTGCTACATAGCTGTGGAAAATGGGTCTGACACAGGGAACTTAACAAATGTGTGTTCTATTGACTAGTATTGCATATGACTAGTCATATAGTATTGACTAGTATTGCATGAGCTGCCTTCATGAAGTAGCCCTCTTAAGCTGAGGCAATTCTGAAGGTGACTGATCACTGAGAGTTGTCCACCCGCAGCAATCCCAGAAGCTGGCAGAGGTGTAAGGAATACGTCCTTCATTTGTGAAGGGGATCTAGGTGGCACAGCATAACAACCACTATCTGTGCATGGCATTATATTCCCTTCCTGTGCCTGTTGCCAAGTTACTAATTGATCATAGCTTTTTTTCTCATTTAGCCCTGATGCACCTTCCTAATCTTTTTTAATCCAGCAATTCAGGCATGTTACTATAGCCTATAGTCTATAGTATATAGTCTATAGTATAGAGCATATAGTCTATTTGCTCTTATCCCCCTAGTTATTCTAATCAGGTCAATGTGGGGATATAGAAGCCTGAGTCCCTCCAAAGCAGGACAATTCTGAAGGATCATTCTGGCTTCAGAGCTCTACAAGGAGTTTGCTAAAACTCATTGACACTGCAGAGCATCCGGACTTCTCTCTCTGCCCATCCTGTTTTCTTCCCTTCCCTTTTCTTCTTCAGGTGATGATCCCAAGAACATGCTCTAAAAATCTTGCTTTTACTAATCTCCATTTTAGAGTCTGTTTCCTGGGGGACCCAACCTATGACACCACAGAATCATTGGATCATTAACTGTTCCTAATCAGAAGAGAGGTAATTAATATATCTGAAGAAAAAATTCAGTTATTGTTTTTGTCTACCCCATACTCTGTTTCTTGGTAACGGATTGCCCATGGACTACATAGGAGTGTCATATACTGGACCAATCATAATATCTCGTCCCTGGCCATAGTGATGGTGTACAATGAAGGGTTCGCAATCAGACTTGGACAATCAGGATCCTTCTTTGGTAATTTTTGTACTGAGAGCTGAGAGACAACCTCCCTTGTCTCTCAAATCATAAAAAGTCAGGAATGCTATGGCCTTATTTCCTGTCTACAAGGAAAAGGATCATCTGAATTAGGAGAGAATTAAGTCAAGTAGAAGGAAGAAAGAAAAACTGAGAGAACTGGAAGCATCAAATCTCTGGTAGGTCCCTGGTTCCTGATGCTCTTCCAATAGTATTGTGAATTATCCTAGTATCGTAAAAATATCTTTATTTTTTAATCTAGTGCAGGTTTAGGGTATTTTCATTTATACTAGAAAGAACCTTGTATAATACATGTGTATTTGGTATTTCTGTGAATTGCCACATTCTCTAACCTAGTCCTAAATATTGAGGAATAATCTAGAAAGTAATTCACTCCTCTGCCCAGCTCCATGATATCAAACTTTTCACAAATCAAATACATTGGAGATAATATATGCCAAATAGTGTTTCTGACTGGAGAAAGGATGAGAAAGATTACAGAAAAGAAACAAATGACATGATTTTTGCCTTTAAAAAAGACTCCACCCAAATACAAGTTTCCCACATTTCAAACTCACTTGCTACTCTATAATAGATTCTTAGCCTCTAATTAAATCTTAAAACTTTATCTATGGTTATACTGCCTTTCCAGTTAATTATATTAACATCTATACTTGGTATCTTAAAAGATAGGAATTAACTTTTAAAAATGGTTTCAAATTGTTTAAAATTTTAGGATAATTATAGATCTACAGAAAAATTATGAAAATGACACACAGAATTTCTTTATACCTCACCTGCAATTTCCCTCTTTATTAACTTTCTATATTACTGTGGTACATTTGTGACAATGAACTAATACTGATATATTAAAGTATATATTTTATTCAAACTATTTTAGTTTTTATCTAATGTCCTTATTGTGTTCCAGGATCTCACCCAGAATACAATATTGCATTTAGTCATGTCTCTTGAGGCTTCTTTTGGTTTGTCACAGTTTTTCAGATTTTCTTTGTTTTTGATGATCTTGACAGTTTTTGCTTTTTGGTTTGTTTTGCTGGGCTGGGAATTAAACTCAGGGCCTTATGCATGCTAAACAAATGCTCCAACACTGAGCTACATCTCCAGCCCACCTTAACAATTTTGAGGAGTATTGGTCAGGTACTTTGTACAATATCCCTCAAGTTGAATTTGTTTGATGATTTTCTCATGATCAGACTGGGGCTTATGAGGTTTTGAGAGGAAGACCACAGAGTGTTATCATCATCATGTCATATCAGGGATATACTGTCAATGAGATATATCACTATTAATTTTGATTACCTGGCTTAAGGAATTGACTTTTACCTTAATTTATTTAATACCTAATCCATAACTGCTTATATGAAAACACTTATATACTGTCTTGGTGATATTTGGATTGGACTCATTACTAGGGGGAAAAAGTTGGTGAGGTAACCATCAAAAAAGGGAAAAAAAAAAAAAAGCTGGACACCAGGCGATGTATGCCAGGTATTCAGGAAACTGAGGCAAGATGATCGCTAGTTTGTGGCCTGGGCAACTTAGGGAAACATTGCCTCAAAATTAAAAAAAACTAAAAGGGCTGGGGATGTAGCTCAGGGGTAAAGCACCCTTGGGTTCAATCCCTAATACCTACCAAAAAACAAACAAAAAATCTTTCTGGAAGAGTGAAAAGAGGATTGACTTTTAAACTTTGGCTTTGCCATTTATTAGATGTATAACATTGGACAAATTATTTCTGCATCTGTAAATAGAATAATAGTACCAAATAGTGCTTTTAAATACCTGTCGAAGAAATGTTTGAACATATGTTTTGTAAAATATACTTTTAGTACTGTTAGGATCCCACATTAAAAAAAATTCTTGGGGGCTGGGGATGTGGTTCAGTGGTAGAGTGCTTGCCTAGCATGTGTGAGGCACTGGGTTTGAGTCTCAGCACCACATATAAATAAATGAATAAAATAAAGTTCCGTCAACATCTAAAAAATATTTTAAAAAAATTCTTGGAGTTAACATTTAAAAAAGTTAACATTACTTAATGGATTAATTTTCAACTCTTAGATGAGCAAAGTAAGGTCAATGTGAGTTGAGAAAAGTATGGGTGAGAGGGTTTCTGAGTTCCCACTTTTGCCTTGCTTCTTTTTGCCAGTCTGCTTGCTTTCTCATAGTGGAGAGGATTCTTTAGATATTAGGAAGCCAGAGCAAAAAGCTCAACTTTGACATGAATTAACTATTAATAATTTTGATGTTACTTATTTTTCTCTACAGTATTTGAGAGAAAGCATTCCTCTTTCAAGGTTCAATAATTTTTGTAAGCTGCAAGACAAGTAACTATTTTAGCAATGAACTGGAAGCACAGAAGAATTATTCAAAGATAAAAAGTCTTTTTGCTTCAGAATTGTGCCACTTGATTTGAATGAAAATACCAGTTTTTGTGTTCTTGAGGTTTTATGCTGGTGGCAGTTACTGATAAAGCAACTCCATCCTCTTTTTAAAACAGGCGAGAGCCAGCAACTTTTAATTTTTAATACACATACAAAGGAAATATGCAGGGCTTTCTCTGCATCAATGAAATTAACACTGCACATATAACAACAGCTAGCCTGATATAATGCAGAGTCTAGTGATATGAATTCAAGACTAACTTTCAAACAAGATATAGGACTTTTGAGAAAGTTTTTGAACGTCTTCGTTTTTTTGGATTTCTGAGCTGCAAAACTGTGTTGTTGAGAGGGTGAGACGAGGCGTGCAGAAACATCTCGTAAGACAGCTATTGTTCGTAACCCAGAACGTGTTCCCTGTCATTAACGGTGCATTAGTTACTATTCATTGAGGGCAGCTTTTGGACTGTGTATTTGGAAACCCTGTTGAGGCAAAAAAAAAAAAAAAAAAAAAAAAAAAAAAAAAAGTAGTGCGTTTAAAAATAGGATCTCACTACTCTTAAATTTTTTCGGATCATGAAAGCTGTAACCTTGGAAACCAGACTGGCACCACCTTTCAATCCTAAAGCTTATGATCTCCTGCTTTTCCCCGTAATGTCTTCGGGGCATCGTATTTTATAGTCCTTCCTCTGCAACAAAACCCTTCTAGTCACCTGTTTCTGGCTGCAGCTCACCTACTGCTTTACCTACTTCGCGGTCGCACCCCTAGATGTCCTCAAAGACAAAAACCCTCACGAGGACCAGTCGAAGTCAGGAATTCCCTAGACACTGGAACAAGGAAATCGAGCAGGGAACTGCACTCGACACTCCCACCCAGGTACAAGACGGCCCCCAGATCGCCAAATTTAACATCGCACGTTATCTACCAGAGATAACCCTCGCGAGATAAAACTGCAAGGGGGACGAGAGGAAGCCCACTTTCTCGCGAGAAGAGGGGGCGTCGGCGGAAACTAGCAAATGGCCCCCTAGGCGACCCAGCCCCAGTCGGTGGGCGGGGCCAGAGTACATCCGCCTCCTTCCGGCTCTTTCCCCCGCCCCCCAATCCTGAGGTGTTGGGCCCGGGCGCGGGCATTTGGGTCCTCCTGGTTTCCTGCGACTGGTGCTGGGTTGGGTTCAAAACCTCCGGCACGCGCTTTGGCCTGCTTTGAGGAGGGGGGGCGGGGAAGGGACCTGCAGCTTGCGGCCCCGCCCCCTTCTCCAGCTAGCCCGCGAGCGGATCAGACCGCCTCCTGCTTCTGCCGGCCCTGGGGCCGCGTCCGGGGTGCAACCCCGTAGCCAAGGCCTGAGCTTTTGCTCGCAGGTGCGGGTGGCGAGTCCCCCAGGCAGAGCCCTGTTCGGCCTCATGGTGGGCTTTGGGGCCAACCGGCGGGCTGGCCGCCTGCCCTCCTTCGTGCTGGTGGTGCTGCTAGTAGTGATCATCGTCCTCGCCTTCAATTACTGGAGCATCTCCTCCCGCCACGTACTGCTTCAGGAGGAGGTGGCCGAGCTGCAGGGCCAGGTCCAGCGCACTGAGGTGGCCCGCGGGCGTCTGGAGAAGCGCAATTCGGACCTCTTGCTCTTAGTGGACACACACAAGAAACAGATTGACCAGAAGGAGGCCGACTACGGCCGTCTCAGTAGCCGGCTGCAGGCCAAGGAGGGCCTGGGTAAGAGATGTGAGGATGACAAGGTAAGGACGAGCTTTTTCCCCTCAATCCCCATCGTTTTTCTTTCAGTTCCTGTGGGGGTTTAAGCCCACCAGCGGTAACCTTATCACTTCTAGGACTGCAGCCCTGGAAAGCTCCTTTTGCCTCGCAAACCCTGCTTCTGTCAGACCTATCCTGGTTTATTAATGCCACAGTCTCTAGTCCCTGCCAGAGACTGACTGTAGGTTCTGGTTCTCAAAAAACAGAACTTGACCTGTGTATGGTTGCCGCCTTTTCTCCAGGCTCAACTGCTGAGCTGGCAATGGTAATCATCTGGCCTGTGTGGCCGCCTTATGTTCACAGACACACATCTGGAGACTGCCAGGTTTGGTGGGTATTGTTGTCTCATCCTTATTCTGTGCACACAGATCAATAATAATTTCTTATTTTAAGAAAGGTGCCTCCTTTTACTCCTTACTGTGTGTGAGACACACACACGCACACACACAAATTTTTTTAAGCAACATGACTTCTTAATTCTCTATAGGTTTGTGTATCAACGAAAGAATCAGCTATTACTGCCTTTTTGTGATCACAATTTTTTTGATAAATGGGTCCTGGAGCCATGTCTGAGCCACATTTGTGACTTAGACTTGGTTAATCTGTTATTATATACTCAATTTGAATTGTTAACGAAATTAGCCAAAATGGTAAAATCTAAAACTAAGTCCTAAGCAACATAATCTCATGTCTGTTTCCTCATTGTTCTTGAAATAAAATAAAAAGAAATTGTGTATGCTTCAGAATTGTAATTGGTGTTTATGTAGAATACCAAAAAACTTTGTATTAAAACAAGTTTTAAGTTTAAAAAGTTTAAAACTGGACTTACCATGCCTGCTACTAAATAAATAGTCTTTGTCTTTGTCATCATTATATTACTAGATGTACTAAGAATTTGTGATTTACACAACTTCTTTTGGTATAGCAGAGTTGTGCATATTTCTGATGGGATAGTAGATACCTCTTTTTCTGAACTCTTTAGTAATCTTCCCCTTTTTTGTTTCCATTATACATTTTTACTTTGTGTATCAAAATCTTTCATAGTAAATCAGTAAAAATCTCTGTGAGTTCCCAACTTTCCTCTTGTCATTGGTCTCTACCTCCTCTTTATTTAATAAGCTTGATGCCCTTGGGTGTTTCCCTATTTCTCCCTCCTCTTCACTATAAGATAAGATATCCTCTGAAAACGACAAAGGATCAGCAAATGTATGTACTTATTACACTTCAAATTCTAAAGACTGAATAACTGTCTTGGGTAGAGAAGGCAGAAAACTGTGCAGTTTCAGAGCATTAAATGAGGTCTTCAGACTTGGAATGTTTAAGCATTATTTAAATTCTTATCTCTAAACTTGGGGAAAGATGAGTTTTTTTTTTTTTTTTTTTTTTTCCTTCCTAGTATATACCCTGGATTCCATTTCTTTTATCTATTAGACTGTTGCAGTCTCTTTCAGTCGATTTTCATGTTTTACCTTCAACCAGGTGCAGGTGTCCCCATTTCTAAATTTTAAAATTTCTATATATACTCCCTTTTCTCTAACAACTAATTTCTTTTTTTTACCTTAACTACTTACTCAAGTTATTGGTGGTCTATTTGTGTACTTCTTCCTCTTTTTTCATCTCCATCCTACTCTTTTAAAATATTATTTGCCACTTCTTTTTTTCCCTTTTCTGAAGCTATTCATGGAAGGTCACAAGTGACAGTAATCCTTGTCAAAGTCAAAGAATATTATGATTCTCAGTTTATTTACTATTTTGTTTGGTCCTCTTATTGTTAGCTTTTTGAAAACTCTCTTCTCTTGCTTCTGTAATATTGCTGTCTTCAGATTCTCTTCCTGTTTTTTTCTTCACTGTATTCTTTGCTGTTTTTTTGTATTTTTTTTCTTTTTCCCCAACCACTCCAATCTTGGACCGTTGTTTTCCCCTTACAGCAGTATTTCCCAAAGTGGTATTAAACAGAATACTGTTCTTGGAATTGTTTCTGGGTGGTCAAGAGAAAAAAGGAAAACATTTTTGGAAATCCTAAGTAGTGTATCTACCTCTTAAAGTTCATAATGCTTGTAGATTATAAAGGCTCTGAGAAATCTACTAGTAAAGAAGTCTATTTAATTTTGTTTAGCCCAGTCTTTCTTAGTTTATTTGAGCACAGTTTACTATTTTCGTGGCCTACTATAACCATGATATAGAATAATGTAGCAAAGCACACTAATATGGGGAATGTTGCCCTAGGTATCTTAACTACTTTTAAGGTTTGGCCAATATTCTATGCAGTTGGAGCACAAACCTCTTATCTCCTGCTGATAGGCCAATTACATATTTTGAGCTAACTATGACATTTTTGTTGGAGTGCTTATGAATGTTCTTGGGGAGGCTATGAGCTACCCCAAAAAGAATAGTCTTGGTCTGTTTTTTTTTTTTTTTTTTTTTTTTTAATAAAAGTTTTAGATCTAGAAAATTGTGAAGATAGCACAAGGTATTTCCTTATTTTCCATACCCAGTTTCCCTTATTGTTATTATTAATATCTTACATTAGAGTGGCACATTTGTTAAAATTAATAGACCAGTATTGGTATGTTGTGACTAACTCAGGACTATTACTTTATCCAGATTTCATGTCCTTTTTCTGTTCTAGGATCCCAATCATGGTACCTATTACTTTTAGTCATCCTGACTTCTTAAGTTGCTTTTAGTTGTGACTCTTTTCCAGATTTTCTTTGTTTTTAATGACCTTGACAGTTTTGAGGATTACCGATCAGGTATTTTGTACAATTTCCCTCAACTGGAATTTGTCTGATTCTTTTCTCAGGTTTAGACTCAAGTTATGATTTTTGGAAAAAAAGACCGTAAAGTATCAATCTTATCACATTATATCACAGTTACATCTTTCATGACTTATATCACAATTGATATTAACCATTATCACCTGGCTTGAGGTAGTGCTTATCAGCCTTCTTCATTGTGAAGTTACTTTTTTTCCTCCCTTCCCTGTCTTTATACTTTAGAAGAAATTCATTATGTCCAGCCACACTTAATGATTAAAGAATAGTGAGTTATGTTTGTATTTAAGGGCAGGATATCTACATAAACTATTTGGAATTCTCCCCTAGAGATTTGTCTCTTCTCTTTGACATGTTAATTTATTCATTCATTTATTTGTATCACTGTGGACTTGTGGATATTTATTTTATACTTTGGACTATAATCCAGTGCTACTTTATTTTTTTGTTGTTGCCCACATTGTTCCAGCTCTGACTGTAGAAGAGCTCCTTCAGTTGGCTCCTATTTCCTTTCCTTACTTTTATATGCCAGAAAGTAGAGTTTGCACACACACCATACCCAGTTGCCTTGTCACATACCCCTTCCCTACTTTTTGACACTCTAACATTCTCTAGGTTCATCTGGTATACTTTCTACTTTATTCCTAGGTCAGCCATTTCTCCAGGGAGTTCTAGGTCCCTTTACTGGAGAATGGCATTAGAAACTCAGATCTGGGTGCTAGATATCCCCACTGCTACTGTCACGCTATCTTTGGAAATCTAGGAATCCCTGCTCCACAGGAAGCAGAAAGATATTTGTTTCTTCCAATTTATTATGTTATACTGCCGTTTTCAATCTGTTACTAGTCTACTAAACACAGAATAAGGGAGCTTGAAATTGTTTCTATTGTTGTCCAGGAAAGTAAGAAACAAAATCCATTTCTCTGGGTTCCTTCAAATTTTTTATTTGCCTTTCCTATAAAGGGTTTCAGCATGTAGGGGCATAGAAGTTTGCTAGGGCTGCCATTACAAAATACCACAGACTAGTTGCCTAAACAACAGAACTTGGTTTTCTCATAGTTGTGGAGGTTAGGTGCTGGCAAAGTTGGTTTCCTCTGAGATCTCTCTCCTTGGCTTGCAGATGGCTGCCTTTTTGCTACTTTGTCCTTATAGAGTGCTCCCTCTGTGCATTTACATCCCTGGTGTCTCTTTGTCTTCTTAGACAGGGGTCTAAAGGTCCTATACTAATGGCCTCATTTTAATTTGATTACCTCTTTAAAGATCTTGTCTCTAATATGGTTACATTCTGAAGTTCTGGGCTTTGGGACTTCAACATGTGAAATTGGGGCAACTCAGTTTAGCTTAAAAGAAAAAAAAAAAGTCCTATGGGAAACAAACACACATATGAAAGTTAAGTTTTGATGTCTGAAGCTGATAACAATAAATGACCTCTTTTCTCTTTAACTACCACAATTCTCCTTGAGTTAGAGTATACCTTTAGTTGAGTGGAGAAAAGGTCATGTCCCAGAAAAGAGAATAAGAAGCATATTACATTTTTTCCCCAAAAAGTCTTTATTGTGTGTGTGTGTGGGTGTGTGTATACATGTGTACAACACTTATTCACATGCCAAATATGTATGTGTAAAAATCCTCGCATATAGTAGATACTCACCTAGGTTCAAATCCTGACTGCTATTTAATGTATGTATGACCTCTGGCACATTACTTCTCAGTGCCTCAGTATCCTCATCTCTAGAATGAGATAATAATAATAACCTTTCCCATTCTCGTGAAGTTTAAATGAGTAAATTAATTAGAATTCTTAAAATAGTACCTACTGCATAGTGAATAAAAAAGGTTCAGTAAATACTGTAAGTTATTATATTATTCTACAGATACTTCCTTATTTCTGTCCTGCCTTCTTTCCAGGATGGGGCTCTGTATTCTTGCCCAAGATCTGGTTCCAGCTCTAGTACCTGCGTCACCCTTTGCTCTTGGCATCTGACTCCCACCCCCAAGCCCCATTTCCGGGTCCATTTTTAGACAGGCTTAGTTGGCTTCACCCCTGGTTGTTTTAGCTAACTCCCTGGAACCTACCAGTTCCTCTGTACTGTAATTTGAGGATCAGGTATCACAGTTCTTTGAATATGTCACACGTAATGGTTTGAACCTTTACCTCTACCTCACCAGACATAATCTGGTCCAGTTCTAGGTGTAATTTAATTGCTACTTCACGTTATTCATAAATCATACTTAACTGATACCTTCCTTCTTCCCAAACTCCTTTTCCTGCCTTCTTGGTTTCTTTTTTTTTTTTTTTTTTTGCGATGCTGGGGATTGAACCCAGGGCCTTATGCTTGCAAGGCAAGCACTCTACCCACTGAGCTATATCCCCATCCCCCCTTCTTGGTTTCTATAAGTGGTATTTATGCTGCAACCATTATTAAGATTGAGGTTAGAAATTTTGGTATTATTTTTGGTTTCTTCACCATGTCATATCAAATGATTATTTTTTAAAAAAATAGTTTTTAAATTGTAAATGGACACAATGCCTATATTTTATTTATTTATTTTTATGTGGTGCTAAGTGCCTTACATGTGCTAAGCAAGCATTCTGCCACTGAGCTACAACCTCAGCCCTTGGTCTCCATTTCTTGGAGCTAACCTGCAGGAAAATCGGATTTTAAGCAAACCTGATTTTCCTCAAATCTTACTTTCAGAGAGACTGTATCAGAGGCTGGGAATATAGCTTAGTGGTAGAGCACTTGTCTAGTTTGTCCAAGGCTCTGGGTTTAATCCCCAGTACCCTGCCACTCCCACCAAAAGAAGATAAGGGTTTTATGTAGATAGAGTGGCTGCATCGTCAAAGTTCTGCTATGTAATCTTTGATATCTTCCATAGAATGACTTCAGCTAGTGTTGTCTTCTATTAGCTCCTGACCTAGACTGTTCCAGACAAGTTGCTTTGCTTGCTTTTGTCTCCCCTCCTGTCTTTTCGTGTCATATTATTTTGTGTTTTTGTGCCTTTGTTTCTGCCTCTTGCCTCTTTTTTATGTATCTATTCTATTAATGTTTTATCTATCCTCTGATCCATGTATATATGCCACAAAGCCCCTGGGACTTCTGACCCAGAGCATACTTTTCCTTCTTTTTCTTTCTTTTGGTACTGGGGATTGAACCCAGAGGTACTATACAACTGAGCTACATCCCCAGTCCTTTTTATTTTTCATTTTCAGTAAGAGTAAGTTCCCGAGGCTACTCTCAAACTTGAAGTCTACCTGCTTTGACCTACAAAGCACCTGGGATTACAGGCATGCACACATGCCTGTCAGCTTTTCCTGCTTTATATACAATTTAAGTTTATTGTTTGAACTGTCTAATATGTTTTGTTCATTTTTTTAATAACAGTTTCTTGTGTGTTGACCTTGTCCTAACAAAATTTCAAGTTTCTTGAGGAACTTTAAATGCTTTAAATTTTTTCCTTTGTGTTTCTGATAGTTCTTAGTCCTAAGGCAAAATGTCATGAGTTGATTTGTGTCTTTCCCAAAAATTATGTTGAAGTCCTATTCCCTGATACCTGTGAATGTTAACTTATTTGGAAATAGGTCTTTGCACTTTTAATCAAGTTAAAATGGGGTTATGTTGAGTCAGGGTAGGAACCAATCCAATATGACTGGTGTCCGTATAAGAAGATAAAACAATTTGAGAGGAGAATGTCAGGTAAAGACACAGAGACACGCAGACATGTCACGGAAGATGGAAGCAGAGATTGAAATTGTTGCCAAGGAATGCCCTGGACTGGAAGAATCCTTTTTACTAGAGTCCACAGTGAGAGCAAAGCTCTTGTCAATACCTTGATTTTAGACTTTCAGCTTCCAGATCTGTGAGATAATTTCTGTTGTTCTCAGCTATCCAGTTTATGATGCTTTATGACAGCATTCATAGGAAATGAAAACATATAATGAATACTCAAGTTTTTTGATTTGTTGGTTAGGTAACTTCTCTAATAGGATAATATACTGTGTGGCAATATAATTTAGTGGAAAGAGCAAGATCTTCTAGATTTAAATAGAACTGAGTTAACAATTGTGCCATTGTATTATCTCTTTTAAACCTGTTTCTTCACTCATGAGGATTTGTGGAATAAAATATATAGAGAACTGTCTGCTACAAACTTGACATTTAATAATGTTAGTTTCTTTCTCTTCTGTATACACTGTTATAGTTAATCTTGACCATATTTCATCTGTACTGTTCTCAGGAAACCCAAATATTATTAATTCAGTTGACAAAATATATTGAGCTTGCTCTTTACTAAAATAATCTAAAAACATGTCCCTGCTGTTGTTTTTCTCTCCCATTCTTATTTTCATATTGTCTCTTTTCTCTTGCTTCCATGATAAGGGATTGGAGGTTCTATGGATAATCTCAGGAGGTTCTATGGAGCTCATAAAACAAACTGCTTCTCCAAAAACAGTGACTGAGGGCTGGGGTTGTAGAACAGTGGTAGAGCACTTGCCTAGCATGTGTGAGGCACTAGGTTCAAGCCTCAGCACCACATAAAAATTTTAAAAAATAAATAAAGGTTAAAGAAAAAAACAACAATGACTAGGATGTAGTTATGCAGAGAAAAGGTAAAAAGATATTCAAGGAGCTCCCTTCCACCTATTCCATAGAGGAAATGAAATATAGTGTGACATGTGACCTTTGTCCACTAAAGTGATAAGAGAGTGATAAGAGAATACTTTTTGAAATATGACTTCATTAAGCAGGAAAAACCATTCCTTATAATTTTTGAATGAAGATTTAAGATTCTACCATTTTAGTTTCTTCCTCAAAAGAGTTAAAAGTTTCCTTGGATTAAAAGTCTAGGTTTCCTATTAGGTTCAGTCTGGGTATGTGTTAATTTTAGTTTCTCACAATGCTTCAAGTCTCTTTCTTATTTCTAACTGACATTACTTAACTTTCTTACACTGTTTCTGGCTAGGTAGATCCTTCTTCGAACAGTGCTGTCTCAGAGCTTTTGCTTACTTGCCTTCCTTATCTGATTCTTCCTCTCTGCTAAACTAGATCGTTTTCTAAAAATGACTTCAAAACTTACTTCCATAAGTTTAACATTAGAAACAGAATATTTTTACTATCCCCCAAAGTTCCTTCTTGTTCAGTTTGTCTTTCTTCACTCTGCCTCTGGCCTCAGGCAACAGCTCTTCTGCTTTCTACCATATAGATTAGTTGTCTTTCTCTACAATATTTTGTAAGTGGAATCATAAGATATATACCTATTTAACATAAAATGATTTATTTTCCCCTTACAATTTCAGTTCTTTATATCTAAATTTATCTTTTCTCATTTGATGATTAAGCAAAGATCTGATAGACTGACATTTTCACCATTAAACTTGAATTTTCTAGCATTTTGTATTGCTCATCTCTCCTGAAAACTTTTGTCCCTTAACTTCAATTACACCTATTATCTTGAATATTCAATCCCTCTCCCACTCAATGTTGATATGTCTTGTGCTTTCATTTTTAATCCTATTTTCATGTCTTTCTTTTTTAAAAAAGTTTTAGTCATAGATGGACATAGTATCTTTATTTATTTTTATGTGGTCTGAGGATCGAACCTAGTGCCCCATGTGCGAGGGGGCAGAACCATGTGTGAGGCAATTGCTCTACCACTGAGCCCCAGCCCCACCTACTCTCCTTTCTTTATTTATCATATATATTCAAGTTTCTGTTGTAGGTCAGTTTCTGTGCTGTGTGCAGTGGATACTGCAGTGAATGACAGCATCATGTCACTGTTTATCATTAGGGTACTTACACTTGAGCAGGGGATACAGGAGGGTCTAACTAATTTATGGTTTCGGAGAAGACAAAGAATTTAATTGAGTCCTAAAAAAGTTTAGTCTTTAATGAGGTGAAGCATGAGAAGCTTGTGAGAGAGGAGAAAAGCATTCCAAATGTAGGGTGTTAAATGTTCCAAAGAACAGTATAGGGGAAAGTGTGGAGTTTTTGAATATCTAAAAGTTTAGCATGTAGAGTGTGGGAGCTAGAATAAAATTGATAGCTGGGCGTGGTGGTGCACACCTTAATCCCAGCAGTTTAGGAGGCTGAGGCAGGAGGATCATGAGTTCAAAGCCAGCCTCAGCAACTTATTGAGGCTCTAAACAACTTAGAAGATCCTGTCTCTAAATAAAATACAAAAAGGGCTGGCGATACGGCTTAGTAGTTAAGTGTTCCTGAGTTCAATCCTCTGTACTCTCTACCAGGAAAAAAAAAAAAAATTGATGCTAGACTGGAAGACTGGAGTCAGATTATCAAAAGGGATTTGTGAACTACATTAAGGGCAATAGGAGGTAAGTAGCTAGGATTGCAGGTGTATGCTACTATGCCTGGCTTGTTATTTATTTAACCTATTTATTTATTTATTGTGGTGCTGGGGATTGAACCCAGGGCCTGTACATGTCTTCTAGTTATTTTGAAATATATAATAAGTTGTCGTAGACCATAGTTATCTTAATGTGCTATGGGACACTACAATTAATTCCTAATATTTAACTGTATTTTGGTATCTGTCATCCAGCATCCCTTTATCCTTCCTGCCTTATTACCCTTCCTAACTTCTAGTGACCACTATTCTACTATACCTCTATGAGGTGCATTCCCTGCATTTTTAATATTTGATCATCTTTCGATGTATCTGTTTTGTGCTTTCATGCCTCTACCTCAGTCACTTTCCCTCTTTTCCTTATTGTTCACTTGGCAAACTCTTAGTTATCTTTTAAAATTCTGTTAGAACAGTACCTCCTGTATATGCCCTTGCTGACCTCCCCAGGCTTCTTCTGTATTTATCTTGGATCTTGTACATTTTTAAAGCACTTACCATATTGCTGTAATTATTTATTTATAATTACTTCTCCATAACTAGATTGTAAGCGAGGCAGGACTATGTTTTATTTATCTTTGTAATTTGACAATACTTGAAATAACATTAGTTAATAAATAAATATATCTCCCCCCCCCAATGCAGGGATTGAACCAAGGCCCTTGTGGATGATAAACCACTAAGTTGCAACTCCAGCCCTTTAAGATTCTTGAGGATAGAGTCCATATCTCTTAATATACATATGTATTGAGTACCCAGTTCATACAGAGTTAATAACAGTAGTTCCCCCTTATTCACAGGGGATATTTTTCAAGAACTCAATGTATGCCTGAGACTACGGACAGCTAGTACAAAATTCTCTATATACTATGTTTTCTTCCTGTAAATGCCTGTGATAGAATTTTATTTATGAATTAGACATGGTCAGAGATTAACAATAATAACTACTAATAAAATAGAATATTTATAATATAAAAGTTGTGGGGTTTTATTTTCTGTGCTGGGATACAACCAGGACCATGCATTCTAGGCAAGTACTCTGCCATCAATCCATTCCACCATCCAAATAATGAAAATTAGGTGAATGTGGTTTCTCTCTCTCTCTCTCTCTGTCCGCCTCCTCATCCTCCCTTCCTCACTCTTAAAATATCTTATTATACCTTACCATTCTTGGGATGATATGATACAGTGCTTTTGTGATGAGATGAAACAAGACAAATGACATAGGCATTGTGACATAATGTTAGGATACTCTGTAAGGGTTACTTGAATACAAGCACTGCAGTACTATGACAGTCAATCTGATAACTCAGATAGCTACTGAGTAGTGACTAGGTAGTATGTATAGCATGGATACACTGGATTCATGTCCTAGGTGGCATGGAGTGGGACCTTGTGAAATTTCATCATACTACTCAGAATGACTTACAGTTTAAAACTTATGAACTAGTTTTCTAGAATTTTTCATTTAATATTTTTGGATTAAGGTGGACTGTTGGTAATTGAAACTATGCAAAGTGAAACCCTGAGTAAAGGAGGAGTACTATAAATAATTGTTGAGCAGGTGACCATAGCTGTATATTATATTGGACCTACTTTTTTCTTGTCTTCCAAATATACATTGTGAATCTTTTGCATATAAAAATCTAGTGTAGAGGAGCTGGGGGTAAAGCTCAGTGGTACAGTGCTTACCTGGACTTCTTGAGGCCTGGGTTTTGATCCTCAACACTGCTGGAGGGAAAAAATCTAGCCTAGAGAGTAAGAGGAGATTAGGAGTGGTTGGTCAACAGATACAAAGTTACAGTTGGATATAAGGAATAAATTTTGACATTCTATTGCATAGAACAATGATTGTAGTTAATAATAATGTACTGTATATATTTTTGGTACTGGTGATTGAACTCAGGGGCACTTTACCACTGAGCTACATGCTTAGCCCTTTAAAAAAATTTTTTTTGAGACAGGGTCTCACTGAGTTGCCCAGATTGGCCTCCAACTTGCAATTTTCCTGCTTCAACCTCCTGAGTTACTGGGATTATAGACATATACCATGGTGCCCAGCTGTACTATATATTTTTAGGTAGCTAAAGAGAGGATTTTTAATGTCTCCCCACCTAAAATGTTAGATGTGCTGATTACTCTGAATTGATCATTACACAGTGTATATATGTATCAAACATGACATTGTACTTCATAAATTTGTACAACTATTATCTATCAATTAAAATAAAACTTTAAAAATCTTGTCTAAATGTTGTAAAAACTTATGTATTTGGCATTATCCGATAGGTGTGGACTTAGTAAATTTTTATTTGGCTGTTTGCATTGGTTCTTGGAACAAAGCCTGCAGAAATATGTGCTGAGGCTACTGCAGGTATTATCTACATATCTGATTATGCTACCTTTTCTGGAAGACATGATCAAAATATTCTGGTGTAAAAGCCATCCATAATCAAGTCATTATCTTTCTATCATATGTAGAATTCCTTCCTTCCTTCTAATGGGGTTTGTAATGTTTCCAAGTCTGGCCTTGCTGGGACTGCTGGCATGTTCCACCATGCCTGGCTTTAGATTATATCATTTCCTTGAAACATGTCATGTTAGATCTAGAATGATATTTTGTTCATTTAAGATCTCAAAAATGCTTTTCTGCTTTGATTTAGCATTTAAATGAAGAGAATAATTTAGGCCCTCTTCATGGGCCTAAATTTAAAACAAGAAAAATAAAGAGTAGACTTGAAGGTTGGTTAATTTGATATGTATAATTGAATTGTTCCATAAATAGACTTGCAATTCCAATTTTATAGACAAGAAGACAAAAACTTTTAAAAGTGATTCGCATTCAGGTATGGTGGTATACACCTTTAATTCCAGCTACCCTGAAGGCTGAAGCAGGAAGATCCCAAATTCAAGGCCAGCCTGGGCAACTTAATGAGACCTTGTCTCAAAATAAAAAAGGGCTGGGATTGTAGCTCAGTGATAGAGTGCTTGCCTAGCATAGACAAGGCCCTGGGTTCAATCCCCAGTACTGGAGGAAAATAAATTTGCCTTTAGTATCATGACTAGTCAGAATTTGCCTTTGAAAGTAAAACCTAAGTCTTGATTTCTAATCCTGCATTTTTTTCCAGCATATCATAATTCATGATTACTTTTTCAGGTGGAGAATTATAGATAGTGGAAAATAGAGGGATCAGTCAATATATTTTTTTAACCATCCCTGTTTTATTCATTCATTTATTTATTTATTTATTTATTTATTTATTTTTATTGTAAATAAATGGGATACATGTTGTTTCTCTGTACATGGCATAAAGGCATACCATTTGTGTAATCATAAATTTATTTAGGGTAATATTGTTTGATTCATTCTGTTATTTTTTTCCCCTTCCCCCGGACCCCTTCCACCCCTCTTTTCCCTCTATACAGTCCTTTCTTCCTCCATTCTTACCACCCTCCTTATCCCTAACCCTAAACCTAACCCTAACCCTAACGCTAACCCCTCCCACCCCCCCATTGTATGTCCTCATCCACTTATCAGCGAGATCATTCGTCCTTTAGTTTTTTGAGATTGGCTTATCTCGCTTAGCATGATATTCTCCAATTTCATCCATTTGCCTGCAAATGCCATAATTTTATCATTCTTCATAGCGGAGTAATATTCCATTGTATATATATGCCATAGTTTCTTTATCCATTCATCAACTGAAGGGCATCTAGGTTGGTTCCACAATCTGGCTATGGTGAATTGAGCAGCTGTGAACATTGATGTGGCTGTATCTCTGTAGTATGCTGATTTTAAGTCCTTTGGGTATAGGCCAAGGAGTGGGATAGCTGGGTCAAATGGTGGTTCCATTCCAAGCTTTCTGAGGAATCTCCACACTGCTTTCCAGAGTGGCTGCACTAATTTGCAACCCCACCAGCAGTGTATGAGTGTACCTTTTTCCCCACATCCTCACCAACACCTATTGTTGCTTGTGTTCTTGATAATCACCATTCTAATTGGGGTGAGATGGAATCTTAGGGTAGTTTTGATTTGCATTTCTCTTATTACTAGAGATGTTGAACATTTTTTCATATATCTGTTGATTGCTTGTAGATCTTCTTCTGTGAAGTGTCTGTTCATTTCCTTAGCCCATTCGTTCATTGGATTATTTGTATTCTTGGTGTAGAGTTTTTGAGTTCTTTATAGATTCTGGAAATTAGCACTCTATCTGAAGTATGAGTGGCAAAGATATTCTCCCACTCTGTAGGCTCTCTCTTCACATTACTGATAGTTTCCTTTGCTGAGAGAAAGCTTTTTAGTTTGAATCTATCCCAGTTGTTCATTCTTGCTTTTATTTCTTGTGCTATGGGAGTCCTGTTAAGGAAGTCTGGTCCTAAGCCAACAAGTTGAAGATTTGGACCTACTTTTTCTTCTATAAGATGCAGGGTCTCTGGTCTGATTCCGAGGTCCTTGATCCATTTTGAGTTGAGTTTTGTGCAGGGTGAGAGATAGGGGTTTAATTTCATTCTGTTGCATATGGTTTTCCAGTTTTCCCAGCACCATTTGTTGAAGAGGCTATCTTTTCTCCATTGCATATTTTTGGCCCCTTTCTCTAGTATGAGAAAATTGTATTTATTTGGGTTTGTGTCCATGTCCTCTATTCTGTACCACTGATCTACCTTTCTATTTTGGTACCAATACCATGCCGTTTTTGTTACTATTGCTTTGTAGTAGAGTTGAAGATCTGGCATTGCGATACCCCCTGCTTCACTCTTTCTACTGAGGATTGCTTTAGCTATTTTGAGTTTTTTATTCTTCCAGATGAATTTCATAATTGCTTGCTCTATTTCTGTAAGGTACATCATTGGGATTTTAATTTTAATTGCATTGAATCTGTATAGCACTTTAGGTAGTGTGGCCATTTTGACAATATTAATTCTGCCTATCCAAGAACATGGGAGATCTTTCCATCTTCTAAGGTTTTCTTTAATTTTTTTCTTTAGTGTTCTGTAGTTCTCATTGCAGAGTTCTTTCACCTCTTTTGTGAGATTAATTCCCAAGTATTTTATTTTTTTTGAGGCTATTGTGAATGGGGTAGTTTTCCTAATTTCTCTTTCTGAGGATTCATCACTTATGTATAAAAGTGCATTGGATTTATGAGCATTGATCTTGTAACCTGCAACTTTACTGAATTCACTTATGAGTTCTGAAAGTTTTCTGGTGGAATTTCCAGGTTCCTCTAAATATATAATCATGTCATCAGCGAACAGGGATAGTTTGAGTTCTTCTTTTCCAATTCGTATCCCTTTAATTTCTTTGGCTTGTCTAATTGCTTTGGCTAGAGTTTCAAGGACGATGTTGAATAGCAGTGGTGAAAGAGGGCATCCCTGCCTTGTTCCAGTTTTTAGGGGGAATGCTTTCAGTTTTTCACCATTTAGAATGATATTGGCCATGGGCTTAGCATAGGTAGCCTTTACAATGTTAAGAAATGTTCCTACTACCCCAATTTTTTCTAGTGTTTTGAGCATGAAGGGATGCTGTATTTTATCAAATGCTTTTTCTGCATCTATCGAAATAATCATGTGATTCTTAACTTTAAGTCTGTTGATATGGTGAATTACGTTTATTGATTTCCAGATGTTGAACCAACCTTGCATCCCTGGGATAAAACCCACCTGATCGTGGTGCACTATCTTTTTCATATATTTTTGTATGCGATTTGCTAAAATTTTGTTGAGAATTTTTGCGTCGATGTTCATTAAGGATATTGGTCTGAAATTTTCTTTCCTCGATGTGTCTCTGTCTGGTTTAGGTATCAGGGTGTTATTGGCTTCATAGAATGAGTTTGGGAGGGTTCCCTCCTCTTCTATTTCATGGAATACTTTGGGGAGTATTGGAATGAGCTCTTCTTTAAAGGTTTTGTAGAACTCAGCTGAGAACCCATCTGGTCCCGGACTTTTCTTTGTTGGTAGGCTTTTGATGACCTCTTCTATTTCATTGCTTGAAATTGATTTATTTAAGTTATGTATGTCCTCCTCGTTCAGTTTAGGTAATTCGTATGTCTCTAGAAACTTGTTGATGTCTTCGAGGTTTTCTGTTTTGTTGGAGTATAGATTTTCAAAATAGCTTCTAATTATGTTTTGTATTTCACTCGTGTCTGTTGTGATATTTCCTTGTTCATTCCAAATTTTAGTAATTTGAGTGTTCTCCCTCTTTCTCTTTGTTAGTGTGGCTAAGTATTTATCAATTTTGTTTATTTTTTCAAAGAACCAACTATTTATTTTGTTAATTTTTCTGATTGTTTCTTTTGTTTCAATTTCGTTGATTTCCGCTCTGATTTTAACTATTTCCTGTCTTCTACTACTTTTGGTGTTGGTCTGCTCTTCTTTTTCTAGGGCTTTGAGCTGTAGTGTTAAGTCGTTTATTTGTTGATTTCTACTTCTTTTGTTGAATGTGCCCCATGAAATTAATCTTCCTCTAAGTACTGCTTTCATAGTGTCCCAGAGATTTTGATATGATGTGTCTTTGTTCTTGTTTACTTCTAAGAATTTTTTTTGTTTCCCTCCTGATGTCTTATGTTATCCATTCATCATATAATAGTGTATTATTTAATCTCCAGGTATTGGAGAAGTTTCTGTTTTTTATTCTGTCATTTATTTCTAATTTCAATCCATTATGATCTGATAGAGTACAAGGTAGTATCTCTATCTTCTTGTATTTGCTAACAGTAGCTTTGTGGCATAAAACATGGTCTATTTTAGAGAAGGATCCATGTGCTGCTGAGAAGAAAGTGTATTCGTTCTTTGTTGGATGGTATATTCTATATAAGTCGGTTAAGTCTAAATTGTTGATTGTGTTATTGAGATCTGTGGTTTCTTTATTAAATTTTTGTTTGGAAGATCTATCCAGTGGTGAGAGAGGTGTGTTAAAATCGCCTAGTATTATTGTATTGTGGTCTATTTGATTTCTGGAATTGAGAAGGATTTGTTTGATGTACATGGATGAGCCAATGTTCGGGGCATAGATATTTATGACTGTTATGTCTTGCTGATTTATGCTTCCCTTAAGCAGTATGTAATGTCCTTCTTTATCCCTTCTGACTAGTTTTGGCTTGAAGTCCACATTATCTGAAATGAGGATGGATACTCCAGCTTTTTTGCTGTGTCCATGTGCATGGTATGTTTTTTCCCATCCTTTTACCTTTAGTCTATGGGTGTCTCTTTCTATGAGATGAGTCTCTTGCAGGCAGCATATTGTTGGATTTTTTCTTTTTAATCCATTCGGCCAGTCTATGTCTTTTGATTGATGAGTTCAGGCCATTAACATTCAGGGTTATTATTGTGATATGATTAGTATTCCCAGTCATTTGACTCATTTTTGTTTTTTGATGTGACTTGGTTTCTCCTTTATTTGGCTATTCCTTTAGGCTAGTTCCTCCCATTGCTGATTTGCATCGTTGTTTTTCATCTCTTCCTCATGGAATATTTTGCTGAGAATGTTCTGTAATGCTGGCTTTTTGTAAATTCCTTTAGCTTTTTTTTATCATGGATGGATCTTATTTCATCGTCAAATCTGAAAGTAAGTTTTGCTGGGTATAAGATTCTTGGTTGGCATCTGTTTTCTTTCAGGACTTGGTAAATGTTGTTTCAGGCCCTTCTAGCTTTTAGGGTCTGGATTGAAAAATCTGCTGATATTCTTATTGGTTTCCCCGAGTGTAATTTGATTCTTTTCTCTCACGGCCTTTAAAATTCTGTATTTTTTTTGTATGTTAGGTTTGATTTTCCATTTCATTCTTCAGATTTGGGAAATTTTCTGATATTATTTCATTGAATAGATTGTTCATTCCTTTGGTTTGTTTCTCTAAGCCTTCCTCAATCCCAATAATTCTTAAATTTGGCCTTTTCATGATATCCCATAATTCTTGTAGAGTCTGTTCATGCTTTCTTACCATCTTCTCTGTTTGGTCATCTTTGTTTTCAAGATTAAATATTTTGTCTTCAATGTCTGAGGTTCTGTCTTCCAGGTGTTCTATCCTATTGGTTATGCTTTCTATGGAGTTTTTAACTTGGTTTATTGTTTCCTTCATTTCAAGGATTTCTGGTTTTTTTTTTTTTTTTTTTTTCAGTATCTCTAACTCTTTATTGAAATGATCTCTTGCTTCATGTATTTGGTCTTTTAACTGTTGATTGGTGCGATCATTTAATGCCTGCATTTGCTCTTTCATCTCCTCCTTCAATTCCTGTATTTCATCTGTCATCTCCCGTTTGCTTCCCTGATTATTTTAATTATGTACATTCTGAACTCCCTTTCTGACATTTCTTCTGCTGTGCTGTCATTGGGTTTTATTGATATAGTATCTAAGTTTGTTTGGGACATTTTCTTCCCTTGTTTTCTCATATTGGTCAGATGTCAGTGGGACTCTGAGATACTGCAGATTTCCTCTATTGGCTTATAGTGCCCCTGTAGATTTCCAGTGTATCACCTCCCAGCCTTCAGTAGCCTGAAATCTTGGAGGAACTTGATAATGCAGTGCTTCCAAAGAAAGCTGCCCCTAGCCCGCTACTGGTGCCAGGGCTTGGAGCTGGCTCCGTATAGAAAGGCTGGCTGTCACTGGGCTGTCTGCTCCGAGAAGCTGACCGTGAAAGGAGCCTGCCGCTAGAGTGAGCAGGGCTGCTTGGGCAAGTCCCTGGCCGCCCTGTCCTGGTTCCTGAAGCTGCCTGCAGGCCAGAGCTCGCTGCTGGCTCCAGAACTTGGAGCTGGTTCTGTGCAGAAAGGCTCCGAGAAGCTGGCTGTGTGTGAGGAGTCCACCGCCAGAGTGAGTAGGGCTACCTGGGGAAGACTCTAGCTGCCCTGCCCTGCTCTGATGAGCCACCCGTATCCGGGCCTGCCGCCCAGGCCAAGCTTCACCCGGTGGGGGAGACTCACTCCGTGGCTCTATTTTAGTCCGAGTCTATCAGTGCCTCCCCTTCTTGAATCCTGGGTTCTGGAGCAACTGGAGATGCAGTCACCCTCTAGCCTGCCATCTTGGATCGCATCCATATTTAATATTTTTATGAATGATTTAGAAAGTTTATAACTGTTTTTTTTCTTTGTACCAGGAATTGAACGGGGGTGGCCGGGGGCATTCAACCACTGATCCATCTCCTCAGCCATTTTTTATTTATTTAGACACAGGGTCTCACTGAGTTGCTTAGAGCCTCACTGAGTTGCTGAGACTGGCTTTGAAGTTTGCAATTCTCCTGCCTCAGCATCCTGAGCTGCTGGGATTACAGATGTGTGCCACCATGCCTGGCACAAATAAATAACATTCTTGAAGGAGATAAACCACAGGAAAATCATAACTATGTGTTGGGGAAATTGAAGTTTTAATGGAAGCATTTAGGAGAAAATAATTCAAACTGTACTAACAGTATAATTGCTACCAAAAAGGAATTGGGAGCCAACCAAGAAATATATTAGAGCTAATTAAACAAAGTCAGTACATTTGCAGAATATAAAACCAAGACACAAAAATCATTTGTTTCTGTTCACAAGCAATGAATTATTAGAAAAAAAATCAAGAAAACACTTCCATGGGCTGAGGTTGTAGCTCAGTGGCAGAGTTCTTGCCTAGCATGTGTGAGGCACTGGGTTCCATTCTCAGCACCACATATAAATAAATAAAACACAGGTTCATCAACAAGTAAAAAAATATTAAAAAGAAAAGAAGAAGAAAAACTTCCATTCACAATAATAACAAAAAGTAAAATAGTTGGGAATATATATAACCAAAAAGCTAAAAATATCTTTTACACTGAAAATTATAAAACACTGATGAGGGAAATTAAAGAAGACATAGATAATCCATGTTCATGGATTGGAATAGTTAATATTATTCAAATGTTCATACTTCCCAATATAGTCTACAGATTCAGGACAATTTTTATCAAAAATCCAAATGACATCCTTTACAGACATAGAAAAAAACTTTTAAAATTCATTTGGAAACAAACAAGAAAAAAAACAGTAAGCAAAGAAATCTTGAAAAAGAAGAAGGGTGGACTATTTACACTTCCTGATTTTAAAACTTAACCACAAAGCTACAGTAGTACAACTGTAGTCAAGCTCCTCCAATCTGCTTGCTGTACTCTACTGTGGATCTAATGTGTTCTTAGCTACACGCATGCATGTACACACACACACACACACACACACACACTCACACACTTACACAAAGTGGTAACCCTCTGCGGCAATTATTTCACAGTGAATTTTTATATCAAATTGTCAAATCATGTACCTTAAATATATATGACCTTTAATTGTCAGATATACCTCAATTTTAAAAGAAAGTAATAGAAATAAAGTACTACATTAGGAAATTCTGTGAGATTCCCTATGCATTACTTTCACCAAAAAAGCTAAATTTTAGAGACTGCCATGCTAAGTATTGGAAACAGGAAAAAACATTCTATCCTTTTTACATAACAATAAAAATAGTTAACATTTATTGAGCACTTACTATGTGCTGGCCAGTGTTATAAACACTTGGTTTATATCAGAAGTAATCCCTTGAACAGCCAATCCTAAGGCACAATTTCTTCATCTGTGAAATGGAGAAATAACTGTGCCTACCTTGTAGGATGGTGGTATGATTGAAATAAGGTAAGACTTATAAAGCACTTGGCACAGGATCTGACACAGAACAAGCACTCAGTATTCATTAGTTATGCTATAGTGTGGATCTTGAATGTTCCCTAAAAACCCATGTGTTGAAGGCTTGATCCCCAGCCCATGGGAGGTAGTAGAATCTTTAGAAGGTAGGGCCTATTGGAAGGAAGTTAGTTCATTGAAAGCATGCCCTTGAATGGATTTTTGGGACCCCAACCCCTCCTCATCTCTCTTTTCTTACCAGCCATCATGAGATAAACAGGCCACATGTTCCCTTCCGTGTTGCATGCCTTACCACAGGCTCAAAGGCAAAGAGGCCAAGCAACCATGGACTGAAACCTCTGAAATCATGAGCCAAAGAAGACTTTTTCTCCATAAAAGTTGATAATTCCAGGTATTTTATCACAGTAACAGTAAACTAACAACTATTAATGGTGCTCCATTTTTATTCAGTTGTTATAGGTTTTAGTCAAAAATATACTATAAATCATTGCTACATCTGCCTATTTATCAGAATCATTTGTACTTTTTTAAAAACAAGATTCCTGTGCCATATCCATGTTTATTGCAGCTCAGTTTACAATAGCAAAACTATGGAACCTACCTAGGTACCCTTCAACAGATGAATGGATAAAGAAATGTGGTATATGTACACAATGGAATATTACCCAGCCATAAAGAAAAATGAAATTATGGCATTTGCTGGTAAATGGGTGGATCTGGAGACTATCGTGCTAAATGAAATAAGCCAATCCCCCCAAAACTGAAGGCTGAACGTTCTCTCTGATATGTGATGCTAACACATAATAGGGATGGGGAGGGAAGAATAGCAGTTCATTGGATTAGACAAAGGGAAATGAAGGGAAGGAAAAAGGGATGGGAACAAAACAGTAGAATTAATTGGATATGACTTTCCTATGTTTATGAATACATGACTGCTGAAAATCCATGTCATGTACAACCACAAGAATGGGCTTCTCATAAGTTATACTCCATGTATATATATTATGTCAAAATATACTCTGTTGTCATGTATATCTAAAAAGAATAAATAAAAAATTTGCATTTAAAAAAATTAAAAAGATTCTTGTACCATCCCCAGACTACTAAATCACATTGGAGGGTGAGGAAAAAAGAATATGTATTTTTAAAAGCTCCCCAGGTGATTTCTGAGTGTCAGCTAAGTTTGGTGGTTATGTTAATGAAGATAGAGTTGTCTCTAGAAACCATCTGAACATGAGACAGTCAATAAAAATGTTTCTAGTGTGGAGAGAAAGGAGAGAAATGATATCTTATAAAAAGCCAAGTATATACAACTTTTGGAATGAATGGTCATAGTTGTGCTGATTGCCTCAAAACAGGCCATGATGAAAGTGAGGCAGACAAAGCTGAGCCATCTTCAAGGACGCCCACTGAAAAAAGAACAACAATGTGAGCTGGTTATAGATGCCAGAATCAGAGAAGCCACATGTGATCCAAAAGGCATTAAAAGAACTTCAGAAAAAGCTGGTGAAAATATAAAAATTTTAGTTATTGGAGAATGAAAGATTAGACGGAAATGGATGGAGTAGCTGAAGATGAACAAGAAGTGATATAGGATAGTATCTGAAGAAGGGAAGACAATTCTTGCTGGGAAAAAGAGACAAAGAACTTACCCTCAAAAACAAAAAGAAAGAAAGGAAACTTCAGGAGAAAGAAGTAGAGAAGTCTCAGGAAGGATAGTAAATGCATTTTAATCCATTAACATAGAAAAGACTAAACAGCAAGCAGAACAAGGATAATTGGCCTATGGTACTCCAAAGCTCAGAAAAAGAAGTACTACAGAAAGGGAGAGGTGAAACAACCCAAGGCAGTTACGTCGATGACAAGGCGAAATAAATGAGGGAGTTCAAAAGACAACTTGAAGGATAATTAGAATTATACAAATACAGGTGAAGTTTAACTTAAGGTAGGGGAGAATATGTAGTACAAAGAGCAAGGGATGGGAAAGTCTAGGGAGTCACTCAGCAAACATTTACCTCAACATTATAAAGGCTATATGTGATAAACCCAAAGTCAATACCATGTTGAATAGAGAACAACTGGAAGCATTTCCTTTAAAATCAGGAACAAGACAAGACTGTCTACTCTCACCACTTCTATTCAATATAGTGCTTGAAACTAGCTAGAGCAATCAGGCAGGAGAATGAAATTAGGGATACAAATAGGAAAAGAAGTCAAATCATCTGTCTGCTGATGTCATGATTCTGTATCTAGAAGACCCAACAAATTCCACTAGAAGACTTTTACAGCTGATAAATGAGTTGAACAAAGTAGCAGGATACGAGATCAACATTCATAAATCAATAGCTTTCCTATACTCCAGCGGTGATTCTGCTGAGAAAGAAATGAGGAAGCTGAAGAAAGAAATTGAAGAAGACCTTAAAAGATGGAAAGACTTCAAAAGATGGAAAGACCTCCCATGTTCTTGGATAGGCAGAGTTAATATTGTCAAAATGACCCTACTAGGGTTGGGGTTGTAGCTCAGTGGTAGATCACTTGCCTAGCATGTGTGAGGCACTGGGCTTGATTCTCAGCATCACATATAAATAAATAAAGGTCCTTCAGCAACTAAAAAAAATCTTTTTTTAAATGACCATACTACCAAAAGTAACATATAGTTTTGATACAATTCCTATCAAAATACCAAAAATTCCAAAATTCCAAAAATTCCAAAATTCTTCCCAGAATTAGAAAAAAAAAAAAAAAGTCCTAAAATTCATTTGGAAGAGATACAAAATAGCCAAATAATCCTGAGCAAGAAGAGTGATGCAGGAGGCATCATAATACCTGATCTCATAGAGTAGAATAACAAAAATAGGATGGAATTGGCATCAAAATAGAAATGAGGGGCTGGGGTTGTGGCTCAGTGGTACTGCGCTTGCCTAGCATGTGTGAGGCACTGGGTTTGATCCTCAGCACCACATAAAAATAAATAAATAAAGGCATTGTGTTCATCTATAACTAAAAAATAGTTAAAAAAATAGACATGGAGATCAATGAAATAGAAGACACAAGAGACAAACCCACATAATTAAAATCATCTGATATTTGACAAAGGTTCCAAAAAATATGTTGGAGATAGCCTTTTAAACAAATGGTGCTGGGAAAACTAGATCTCTCCCTCTTTCCCTGCACAAAAGGTCAAAGACTTAGAAATTAGACCAGAGGCCTGGGGGTGTGGTTCAGCAGTAGAGCCTTGGCTAGCATATGAGGTCCCTGGATTCTATCCCCAGCACTGAAAGAAAACAAACAAACAAACAAACAAACAAAAAAAAGGAATTAGACCCAGAAACTCAGGGTCAACACTCCAGCATATTGGTACAGGCACCAACTCTATTAACAAGATCCCTAAAGCTCAAGAAATAAAACCAAAAATCAACAAGTGGGATGCCATCAAACTAAAAAGCTTCTGTGCAGCAAAGGAAGTGCTTTAAGCATGAAGAGAGAGCCTACAGAATGGGATAAAATCTTTGCCAGCTATTCCTCTGACAGGGGATTAATATCCAGCATATATAAAGAACTCAAAAAGCTTAACACCAAAAACCCAAATAGCTTAATCAATAAATGGGCAAAAGAACTAAACTGACACTTCTCAAAAGAAGAAACAGATGACCAACAAACATTTGAAAAAAATTTCAACATCTCTAGCAATCAGGGAAATGTAAATCAAAACTACACTAAGATTTCATCTCACTCTACTCAGAAATGGCAATTTTTAAGAATACAAACAAATGTTGGGGAGGATATTGGGGAAGAGGTATATTTGCACATTGTTGATGGGACTGTGACTAAGTATAACCACTTTGAAAAGCAGTTTGGAGATTGCTCAAGAAACTAAGGATGGAACCACTATATGACCCATCTATCCCACTCTTTGGTATTTTCCCAAAAGATCTAACATTGGCATATTTAAGTGATACAGCCACATCAGTGTTTATAGCAGCACAATTCACAATAGCCAAATTATGAAACCAGCCCAGATGCCCATCAATAGATGAATAATGGATTAAGAGAATGTGGTATTTATAGACAATGGAGTTTTACTCAGTCATAAAGAAGAATGACATTATGACATTTGCTGGTAAATGGATGGAAATGGAGAAAATCTTGCTAAATAAACCAGACTCAGAAAATCAAGGGTTGAATATTTTCTCTCATATGTCTAAGGTAGAGCAAAATAAGGGGAAAAGAGATTGGGTTGGAATATCATAAGATACGGGGAAGATCAGTGGAATAGAAGTTCAAGAGGAAGGGAAGAGGGACAGAAAAGGGGAGGAAATGTGGAATAAATTTAACAAAATCACACTATGTGCATATATAAATATGGAACAGTGAATTTCACCTTTATGTATATGTGGAAAGCACCAATGAAAAATAAATGAGGGATGGGTTGGAGTTTGGCTCAGTGGAAGCATGCTCACCTAGCATGTGTAAGGCCCTGGATTCAATCCTCAGCATCACATAAAAATAAAATAAAGGTATTGTGTCCACCTATAGCTAATAAATGTGTGTGTGTGTGTGTGTATGCACATATATATATGTATATATATAATTTAAAAATGAAGGGTTTAAAAATGAGTGAAAAGAAGATCAGTAGGGTTGAGGAAGAACAGGGAAAGAGGAGGGGAGAGAAAGCAGAGAAAGGGAACTGGGACTGACAATGGAGGAAATCAATTTCCATGCATGTATGGATTTGTCAAAACGAACCCAACTACTACGTATAACTAATGCTCTAATTTAAAAAAAAAGAATGTATGTGATTTAAAAAATTACATTTTTTAAAA
The DNA here is from genome assembly GCF_902686455.1 of Sciurus vulgaris. Lineage (NCBI taxonomy): Eukaryota > Metazoa > Chordata > Mammalia > Rodentia > Sciuridae > Sciurus > Sciurus vulgaris. The sequence continues at coordinate 93,412,018 of NC_136462.1, forward strand.
GAACTAATTATGGAGTTCTTCGTAGTAGATTTGGGCTAGGCAAGGTGTTTTGAACATTGAAAATTATTTTTCCTTAAGGGATCTCACTGTGTTTCCCAGAGTGTCCTTGAACTTTTGGAATGAAGTGACACTCCTCCTTTAACCTCCGGAGTAGAGGGCTGTGACTACAGGCATATTGAAATTTGGATTATAGTCTGTCTGGCCATAGATGAAAATTAGGCAAGGGGTGGTTTGTGAATGTCTATTTGTCTATCTAGCCAACCATCCATTATCCATGTCTGTCTCTCATCTGCAAGTAAATTTGAAAGAAAAAAATTATTTGGTATCATTCTTTCATATTGTGAGTAAAAAATCTGAAGATAATAATTTTTGAAAAACCCAATGAATCCAGATAATTAGCATTCTTTCATAAAATGAGGATTAAATTATACTTTTTAGAGTTTATGTGTTATTACCTGTCTGGAATGTATTTAGGAAAAAAAAGAAAGTATTCCTATAGTATTGTCAGTTCAACCAAAGAATATGTGTGGCAAAGTGAAAATAATTTCTTTTTCAATCAGGCAATAGTAAGAACTCATATTAATTTCTCAACAGCTGGGAAGTTTTGGCAGACTCAGAAGATAAGCAAATTACTTTTGGGACATAAGGAAACTCAAACTAATAGGAGGAATAATTAGAAGAGAAGTTAAGCTTTCTTTTGGAAGTGATGGAATGGTGCAGGTATCAGAAGTGAAGGCTCTGAGAAAGGGGTAAAGCCAAAGGAGTTAAAGAGATAAACAGCCTTTTCAGTATGCAGAAATGATTAATGAGAAGCATAAAAGGAAAAAGAGTTAAAGAAATTGGAACAAATATTAAAAATCAAAAACCAAATGGGAGAAGTCTTTATAAACAGACTTAAGATGAGATTAAGCATAAGTTTAAAGCCAAAATTTAAGTCATTGATTCCCAATTCTTAGATTTTGCAAGATTTGGTAGGTGAAAACATTTAGATTACCTTAAGTCAATAATAAATGAGGAATTCTTCAACTTGTTTGGGCAAGATAAGAATTTGAGGGGTGGGGATTTTAGGTGAAGAAATGGGGGCTCAGATGACTGTAATGTGTCAAAAAGAGGAGCAAATAATACAACAATAGACACCTAGGTTCTGTAAGTGAGCAAAATAATAAAATTACTGAAGAGGGAAGGAAACTTCTGGGTTTAATGGTGAGGGCAGCTGGAGTCTGTATTAATCATTGAGCACATTTTTAGCAGCTCTTTGGAAAGACGAGATGATAAGCACAATGAAACTGGTATTAATAAGAGGTAGGAGAAACTGGGAACTATTACCTGCTATAAATATTAAACACTGAATATAAGATTTTTTAAAAATCTTGCTGGAAAGATTGACAGAAATAATAGATAAAATGAGATGCTGAGGGAACAATTTGCCACAAATGAGATGTGAAGAAGCTAACTGAAAAAAAAAAAAAAAAAATCACTGTATATGGTGAAGGAATGAGGTGGGAAATAAATTTATTATGCTTAGATTAAGAAAAGATTTTATTATGACAAGCTGTGATTTTCTCTTTAATATCATGCAAAATACATTGTTCCAGAGCAGTTTTTAAAATGTGAGAACTTTCTATATGATCCATTGAGATCAACATCTCCATATATATATATAAATAAATATATATATAAATAAAATATATATATAAATAAAATATATATATATTTATATATATATAAATATATATATATATGTATATATATTTTTTTTTTTTGCAGTGCTGGGGATTTGAAGCCTGGGCCTTGTGCTTGTGAGACAAGCACTCTACCAACTGAGCTATATCCCCAGCCCTAACATCTCCATTTTTTTGGTGGGGGGTAATGGGAATTGAACTCAGGGGCACTCAACCACTGAGCCACATCACCAGTCGTATTGTGTATTTTATTTACAGACAGGGTCTCACTGCGTTGCTTGGTGCCTCACTTTTGCTGAGGCTGGCTTTGAATTCATTATCCTCCAGCCTCAGCCTCCCAAGCTGCTGGGATTACAGACATGAGCCACCACACCCAGCTAACATCTCTATTCTTAATAAGGAATTTTGAAGAGAAAATTGAAATGATAACAATAAAGCAATATTGCCCATATTATAATCTACTATTTTTGTAGTTTATAGATTGACTTTTTTCTCCTTTATTAAATTTTATTTAAGTGTATAAGGGAGTAAAGGAGATAGTCCAGGGAAGCTAAGGCTATTCATAACCTCTATTAAAAAAATATTTTTATTTGTTCTTTATAGTTATACTTTTTTTTTTTTTTGGTGGTGCTGGGGTTTGAACCCAGGGCCGTGTGCTTGCTAGGCAAGCACTCTACCAATTGATCTATATCCCCAACCCCACTAGAATGTATTTTGACATTTCATACGTATATGGAGTATAACTTCCCATTTTTGTGGTTATACGTGATGTGGAGTTACACTGGTTATGTATTCATACATGAATGTATGAAAGTTATGTCCAATTCATTTTACTGCCTTCCCTATTCTACTCTCCTCCCACCTCAAATCTGGTGCATTCGTAGCCTCTTATTCAAGAATAGCATCCCTCTAGCAATTTCAAAAGCAGATTTAAAGTAGAGTACTGAGAAGCTGACATAATATTATAAATTATGTTAAAAAACAAGTAATGCATACTGCTTGAAAACAAGACTACACAATGGTTATATTCTTTGGAGGGGCAACAAATACAAAAAGAAATTGAATCATGAGTACAAAGAGAGCGAGCAGTAAAGACTGAACAGTCTAATTGAGAGTTAATAGACAATAGTTCTTAATGATAAAGTGATCAGATAGTTTTTTCTGCTGCCCATGCAGTTTTCCCTTACTGATCTCATTCCAATGGCTTTGATTATCTTTCGCATGCTCATATCTCTGCAGTTATCCCCAAGTTCCAGACCCATGTACACAACTGTGTACTGAAGATCTCTTCTTGGGTTATGTCAAAAATTCCTAAAATTCAATAGGTCCAGACCTGAAAAAATAATTTCCCTGCTTCATTCCTCCACCCCAAGTCTGTTTCTTTTTCCATTTTACAGAGATTATTATTCTGACTCATCTCATCTTTCTATTTTTTTCTTCTTCCCAGTACTAAGCTATATATCCATTCATTTTTATTTTTCGTTCTGAGTCATGGTTTCTCTTAAGTTGCCCAGGCTGGCCTCCAACTTGCAATCCTTCTGTCTTAGCCTCCTGGTAGTTGGGATTTCAGACCTGTGCCACCACATCTGGCTAGAAATCTTAACATAATCCTTGATGTTTCTTTTGTTGAATCTCTTTCTTTGCTGATCTAATTAATCTGCAGGATGATTCATTGTTCCCCTTTAATGTCTCTCACTTATTTATCTCTTTTTATTCTATTAGCTTAGACCAGGGGTTGGCAGACTTTTTCTATAAAAGTACAGATATTATATACTTTAGGTTGGGGCTGGGGATATAGCTCAGTTCATAGAGTGCTTGCCTGTCAAGCACAAGGCCCTGGGTTCAATCCCCAGCACCACAAAAAGAACTTTACACTTTGCAGACCATATAGTCTGCCCCAACCAGTATGTCTGGAAAAGTAGCCATAGACAATATGTAAATGATTGTTGTGATTAAAATTTCCTATGAAATCTTCATTGAAATTTGAATTTCATTTATATATTTACATATATCACGAAGTCTTTTCCCCCTTACACATTTAAAAATTAACAACTGGGCCAAAGGTGGTTGGTGGCACGTGCCAGTGATCCCAGCTATTTGGGAGGCTAATGCTGGCAAGTTTTAAGGCCAACCTGGGCAACTTAATTAAAATAAAAAAGGACTGGCAATACAGGTCACTGGTAGAGAATTTTCCTAGCGTGCAAGATGCCCTGGGTTCAATTGTCAATACTACAAAACAAAAACCCACACAAAACAAAACTATAAACAACTGGGGTTGGGGTATAGCACAGTAGCAGAGCACCTAAGGTCCTGGCTTTTCTGTCTCCAGCTCTAAAACAACAACAGCAATACACTAAACCAGGCATGGTGGCACATGCCTGTAATCCCAGCTGCTCAAGAGCCCGAAACAGGAGGATCTCAAGTTTGAGGCCAGCTTGAATAGTTTAGCAAGACCCTGTCTTAAAAACTAAAAAGAGCTGGGAATGTAGCTTGGTTATAAAGCACCTTGGATTTAGTCCTTAGTAATGCAAAAACAAACAAACAAACAAAAAAACAACAAAAACTGTAACAACCATCCTTAGTTTGTTATCCTTACATAAAGGGTTCACAGGCCATAGTTTGCACACCCTTGGCTTAACCAACATTTTCTTACACCTCTACTGTGGCCATGGTCTCTGTCCTGGTCTTCCTCTAATCTTGCTCCCTCTGGTCTTCTCTTCAGACTGGAGCAAGACTGACGTCAGAATTGCAAATTGGATTTCACTTCCTTGTTTAAAAGGACTTAAAAGGTTGACCAAGTTCTATGGGATGTATCCACATTCTTTATCAGATCCTTTATAATATGAACCTTGCTTACCTTTCTATATGTCTTACCATATTCCCCTAAATTTTCTGTTCCAGATACTTGGAACTGTTTGTAGTTCCTAGAATATTCAGTGTTTTTTGCTTCAGGTTTTGACATGCTTTGAATATCTTTCCTTCTTACTTCTCCTGCTTCCATTTGTCTAATCACTGTTCTTTCGACAGGAATCAGTCTTTTCAGCCATGGTTATCATCTCCAAGATATCTCCTCTTTTCTCCCAAGATTAAAGTGCTTCCCCAACTTAAGTTCTCCTATCATTCCGTAGAACCCAATGATATACTTTATTTTTCTACATTGTAATAACCCATTTACCTAACTTCCTCTCCAAAATAATGAGAGTACATAGAGTTTGTTCCTTCAGTACATAGAGTTTGTTCATTATTTTATCCCATTTCCTGTTTGGTCCCCCATAGTACATTCAGTGGCATTTTCTTTCATTCTTTTCTTTTTTTTCTTCATTAAAAAAATTGAGATACAACTCATACCATAAAATTTAACCCTTTAAAGTGTAATTCATAATGTGTAGTCATCACTACTGTCTAATTGTAGAGCATTTTCATCCCCACAAAACAAATCCTATACCCATTAAGAAGTCACTCCTTAGGGCACAGCATATAGCTCAGTAGCATAGAATGTATCCTTACTATGCACAAGACCCTGGGTTTGATTCCTAGCTCTGCAAAATTAAAAAAAAAAAAAAAAAAAAAAAAAAAAAAGACATTCCTCATTCCTTCCTACCCCCAGGCCTTAGCAACCATTAATCTACTTTCTGTCTTCATGGATTTGTCTATTCTGTATAATTCATATAGATGGAATCAGGGAGTATTTGTCCTTTGTGACTCACTTCTTTCACTCTGCATATATGATGTTTTCAAATGTTGTATCATGTTCTAAGACTTCATTTTATATGACCGTATATCAACATTTTATTTTAAACTTCATTCTTCAAATCCCTTAAGACTCTAGGGTGGGAAAATGGGACTCCTGGAGTCCGACACTTGCTTCAACTAGAACAGTTCTGCTCTCTCTGTTGTTTGTTTATGGATAAACTTTCATTTTGAATTTGAAAATCACTAGCTCTCAGACTGAAGAATAGGCTCTACCTCATTCTAAAGGGGATGCTTTGCCACTGAGCCACATCTCCAGTCCTTTTTGGGTTTTATTTTAATTTTTTTGAGACAGTTTTTTTACTAAGCTACTTAGGACCTTGCTAAGTTGCTGAGGCTGGCCTCAAGTTGCCATCCTTCTGCCTCAGCCTCCCAAATTGCTGGGATTATACTCATGTGTCATATAGTACCTGGTATACTCTAGAACTTTTGAAAGTTATTATACTGTATATCAAGCAAAGTGAATATTTTCATACAAATTTAAAATAAGCATTATAAAATCAGAATTTCTATAAATTCTTTTTGAAAAGAGGTAGGGTATAAATAATCAGTTTTTGTGTGCATTTATGATCAAGCTCAAATGAATATGATGAGCAAAAGAAGATATATATGAAGAAAATTGCATATTTAGTAAAATTAAAACTTAATTTTTTTCAGGTTAAACTACAGAACAACATATCATATCAGATGGCAGACATACATCATTTAAAGGGTAAGAAAGTTATATATTAAAGATAGAGGTTATTAAAAATCTATTTAAGAATTAAGAAATAGTAGTTAGGTAAATGAGAGGATTTTCAGAACAAAACTCTAATGACAAAACATTTATCCCTTTGTCTTAAGATATAATAAAAAATTATTTAATGTTGCTTTTTATGTTGTAAATGTAAGTTAAAATTTAAAATCTGTTTCTTAATCTTATATGTAGACAGAGTTCATGCAATAAAATGTTATTATAAGAATCCTGAAAGAAAATTGAACTGTAGCTTTAGGGATCATCAAATTTCTGTAGAAATGATAAGGAGGGTTTTCTCTGCATTGTGTCTAATCTGATAAAATAACCCATTCAGATTTAGGGATATTTTGGACAGGTCCTCCAAGCTTAATGTTTTGGGTACCCTGGGACCAGAAAAAAACCTTGGTGATAGATAAATAAATAAAAATACTAATTTTAGCAATACCCACTCATATATATTTTCTCTTATGTGAAGTAATAGGAAGTGACATAAGTTTTTATGAGAAAAATACATAAGGTAAAGAAGCACTACACTTTGCTTCTGTTGTTTCATATCATCTGCCAGCCTTTCAGAGTTTGGGGTCTGAGGACCAACTCAACCCTTCGGTTAATAGAGCTGTGTATTTTAAAACCTTGTAAACATTGGCTCAAAGTATATGTTTGTGGGTAGTATATGCTCTCTAATTTTGTAAATATCCCCTTTTTCTTTTATCATTTTGAACCTCTTTTAGGTAGAATTAATGATCTACTTTTATTCTCTTTAAAGTAACCACTGTGGGCTGACTTTGTAATGTAGTAAAGTTCTCCTCATCTACCAAAACCATTAGGAAGTGTTATTTGTGTGTTGTAACCCTAATATAAATATCATTTTTTTTTTTGCTATCTATGATTTAGAACAACTTTGACTTTGTATCAGAAATGTTTCTTACTTGTTACATTTGTTTGTCATATTCATGTCTTTGTTCTCTTTTTGACTTCAAGAGTAAGTAGTGGGGCTGGGGAGATAGCTCAGTCAGTAGAGTGCTTGCCTTGCAAGCACAAGGTCCTGTGTTAGATCCCCAGCCCCCCCCCCCCCAAAAAAAAAAAAAGTACATTAGTATGACAAGAAGATGTGTCACTGTCAGTGCTGCTTGCAGTTTGCAGTTTTCACAAATGAGTCCACTTGTCATCAAAGTATATTTCTTGTGCTGGGCTTGGTGGCACATGCCTTTAATCTCATCTGCTCTGGAGGGCCAGACAAGAGGATTGTGAGTTCAAAGACAGTTTCAGTAATTTAGCAAGGCCCTAAGCAACTCAGCGATACCCTGTCTCTAAAGAAAATATTTTAAGAAAGGCGCCTGGGGATATGGCTCTGTGATTAACCACCCCTGGGTTTAATCCCCAGTACAAAAAATATATATATATTTCTTATTAAATAGTAATAAGTCAGTTCTCTAAGAAGTCCTGTGGCTTCTGTTGATGTATGGGAAGGAAAGTGACAACCTATATATTGAGTAAAAATCTTTATGGTACTGAATGTGTTGAGGTAGATCTTAAAATATTTTAAAAAGACTGATTTGAATGTAAGCCTGTATGACTTTTGATTTTAGTGCACTTACTGAAGCTTAGACTTTTTTTTTGTTTTCTTTTTTTTTAGCAATGGGGATTGAACCTCCAGGGCCTTGCATATACCAGGCAAGCACTTTTCCGTTGAAGTGCATTCTCAGCACCCCCGCCCCCCCGCCTTTCTTTTAATATCTTTAAAATTTAATTTAACTTATTTATTTTGTGGTTCTGGGGATTGAACCCCGGGACATTGTGCCACTGAGCTACATCCCTGGCTCTTTTTATTTTGTATTTTGAGGCAAGTTCTCACTGTTGCCCGGTTGGCCTCAAATTTATAATCCTTTTGCCTCAGTCTCTCTAATTGCTGGGGTTATAGACATGTGCTGTCATACCTGACATGAAACTTGGATTTGTAAGATTGAATTTCATTAGTGTGACTTTTACAACTTGAATGGTTTCTACTGAAACAAACTTCTTGACAAGTTGATTATAAGATCCAGACTTTTTTTTTAAATTAATAATTGGTATATTGGAATTAATAGATACTGAGACCCTTAAAAAACTTATGGTGATAAATATTTCTTGAAAATGAAAGGAATGAGAATTATTTTTTAAATTCTTGAAATAATACATTAACTAGTTTACATGAATTAGTATGCATTTATTTATTTTTGAATGCTTCACCTTCTTTTTGTGCCTGTTATGGAAAGAAAATTGGAAGTCAAAATTTTCCAGAAGTAAATATCTTTTTTGCTTTAAAAATTCCCAGTCTTAAGGGCTGGGAATATAGCTCAGTGGTAGAATATTTGTCTAGCATATAAGGGGTCCTGGATTCAATCCCTAGTATGACAAGGGGGGGGGGTAGTCCTAAATAACCCCTTTCATACCTACCCCTCATTAGACATTAAATTAAGGAAGTATAGCCAAGCTTTTCTATTACATACTCTGATGTTACTTTCAGAGATAAAATGTCCTGCACCATCAGCTGTGGACCTATTTATAGTCAAATCTTCCCAGAGAATCTTGACCAGGAGCAGCCACAATAGACACAATAGTATGTCGGGTTATATAAAGAAAACATGTACCAATTAGTTGGAAGTAAAATTATGGTAAAGAAAAATTTTGTCTTTACTTTCTGGTCTCCTTATTTTTTCTGTTTCAAGTCTTTGTTTTGACCTATTTAAAGCAGCAGTTGAATCCCTGCTTTTGTTTGTGGTGCTAGGGACTGAACTAAGGCCATGTACATTCTAGGCAAACAATATTACTGAGCCACATCCCCATCTTTAAATTCCTGCTTTATAATCCTTTTCCTGTATCCAAACAGGAAAGAATCTGATGTTTTACATGGACTAAAACTCATTCATATTGTTTGATTTTTCTTTGTCAATTGTATTTTAGGCTTTTTCTCTTAAATTATAAATGAAAATTTTGTTTCCTGATAAGGAATTTCAATAGTAGGAAGTTTTATGGGGAGAAAGAGAAGCCACTCTATCCCTTGAAATGATACTGAGCCTCAGGTTCATCCTGAAACTGCCTCAGGTTCATTCTGAAGCTACTTCAGGTATCTTACAGACTAGGAAAAGAAAGCCTAAATTTTTTCTTAGAAGTCTTTACCCTAAAGATCACCAATTTTAGTTCATTCTTCATGGTTACTGGTTTTTTTTTTTTTTTTTTTTTTTCTCTCTTTTTTAAATTGCAGTAGCCTTAAGTTATAGAACCTATCTAGCCTGAACACAGGTTTAATGAACTGGCTAGCTACAAGGCTTTTAGTCTCTGCTTTCTGCAGGACTCTCCTTGTTTCTCTAGAATCAATATTCATAGCTGGGGCCAGGCAAAGTTTCTTGTACTTCTAGCCTGCTAAATCTTAGGAAGTGGGAATAGAGATCAGGTAACAAACTGAATATATTATTTCTGGTTACCTGGTCACAGATTAATCACATTTGTTTGAGGTTCGGGTAGATCAACCATGTTTACATATTGGAGAATAGAATAAAAGAGAAATTTTAAAATGGCCTAAATATGTAAAGATTATTAACTACAAACATTTTGTGCAAATATATATATATATATATATATATATATATATATATATATATATATATTTCTTTTGCTGTGTTTGTTAGCCTTGGACTTCACTATGCAAGTGCTGTACAACTGAGCTACCTCCCCAACCCGGCACAAGTCATTGCTTTTTCATATCATTTATATACAGCAGCAAATGTTCATGTGACTTAAAGTTTTATTTATTTTTATTGCCACAGGTTTAATGCCACCAGACATAATCACTGATCACTTTGATGTATTTTTATTCTTTTTTTTAACATGGATGCATTTATATGTTTACATCTGTGTGTTTTTTTGGGGGGGGGGGTGCTGAGGATTGAAACTAGGACCTTACACATGCTAAGCAACTTGCTCTGCCATTAATCTAGCTATCCATAGCCCCTACATCTGTTTTTTAATACTACACACCCTGCTAGGTGCATAGGATGCAAATCTGAGGCCAACCTAGGCAATTTGGTGAGACTCTGTCTCAAAATAAAAATTTTAAAAGGGCTGGGAATTCAGTAAGCATGTGTGAGGCCCTGGGTTCCTTCTCCAGTACTGGGGGAGGGGGGAGTGTATGTTTGTGTGCATGTGTGCACACATACATGCACCCACACACACACCCTGAGTGTTTTTAGAGAACCTTAAGAGTAATAAGACTGGGCTGGGGTTGTAGCTCAGTGGTAGAGCGCTTGCCTAGCATGCATGAGGCACTGGGTTTGATTCTCAGCACCACATACAAATAAAATAAAGATCCATTGACACATTGACAACTAAAAAAAAAATTTTAAAAAAAGAGTAATAAGACTAATTTTATAAGCCTTCCATGAAAAACAGGTGTTGTATAGTTCATAGTATTGCTACAGTAATAGCTATTTTAATATAATATAGACCTTTATTCCCACTTTATTAATTTGGTTTAACTGCTAAGGTTAACTAATTTTTTAATCATCTATCCAAGAAATCAACATTTACTCTTCTTTTCCTGACTTTTTCCCTCTGGAGACTCATATGATAAAGGAATGAAATCTAGAAAATTTGTGGCCAGTGGTTATGAATTAAATGTTTACAAAAGATTATCTGGGGGCTGGGGATATGGCTCAGTTGGTAGAGTGCTTGCCTTATTTTAATTTGTTACTGAGCTTGGAGTTTCATGTTATTCATTAGAGTTAAGAATGTTAAGCCCTGCTGGGCGTGGTGGCACATGCCTATAATACCAGCAACTTGGGAGGCTTAGGCAGGAGAATTGCAAGTTCTAGGCCAACCTCAGCAATTTAGCAAGACCTTGACTCAAAATAAAAAAGAAAAAGGACTGGGGATGTGGCTCAGTGGTAAAGCACCTTGGGCTCAATCCCCAGTACCAAAAACCAAAATAAAACAAACAATATAAAAATGTTAAGCCCTAGATCAGAAATAATGAGCTTTAAAAGTGAAATTTTGAGTAAGTGGAGTAGTAGAATTAGAAACGAGATTTAAAGTGATTGGTACCTAAATTGGTAGACAGGTGTGATTTAGAATTAAAAAGAAGGCTTGAATTCTGTATCCATGGTGGTCATATCCATATGGTTTTTTTTTTCCCCTACTTCTTTTAAAACAGATAGGTTTAGAGAAAGAGGTGGTATTTTTGGTACTGTTACCACAGCATAGTGTTCATCTATATAATATGCAAAGGTATATAATTTTACAAATATTTCAGATTGAAATATTTGAAAGAAGTTGAAGTTCTATTATTTTAAAAATAAATCTTCCCATATGTATGTTATAAAAGATAATTAAATATGCTATAATTTAATTTCCTGAGAATATGAATAAAGAAATAGAGAAGTGTATATAATTTGAAAACATTCCATAGTTTCTCAGTAGGAAACATTACAATCAGTAAACTTAATTCCTTTGGTTCTTACCTTGTGTGGATAGAACAACTTGCTGAACTTCGTCAGGAATTTCTTCGACAAGAAGATCAGCTTCAGGACTATAGGAAGAATAATACTTACCTTGTGAAGAGGTTAGAATATGAAAGGTAAGATGATTCATGCAACAGATAATTATGAAACTGAAATATTGTTCAACTTTGGACTTAATTCATTTCTTCCTTTGTAGATTGTTTTTCTTGTTTTATATTCTTAGTTCTTTTAAATTTGTTTTATTTTGTCTTTTGATGGCTCTTTTCTTTTGATATGCTAAACACCACGAAAATATCTCTTACAGGACAAGTTGAATTTGTCTGTTTTGTAGTGTTCATTGTGAGATATAATATCTTAAATCTCTGAGTTTTATCAAATTGGATATAGCCAAGACTGAATGAAAATTCTGTGATTCTTTTTAAGGGGCATCCTAAAGATGAAGCTGTCACTGGGAGATGGCCCAAGAATAGCTGAGGGACTAAGAGTGCTGGCTGCTTCTCTTGCTCTGCACTTCAGTCCCCTTTCTTACACTTCTACACTTGGTGATGAGGATGGGAAACCTTTTAGAGACTTTTCTAGCAATCATTCTTTAAAAACTTTTATGATATTTTTGATCAATTTTATGGTAAAAGTTAATTTTTAGATATATACTATAAAAATTAGAAGGACTTGCCATATTTTAAAAGCTTATCCATTTCTAACTTCTTACAGCTATAGATTATCAGTATGCATCTGCACTTACATACATGTATTTTAACCTAATAGTATTTAGTACTTTTCTGTATAGCTATAGGTTAAAGATTTAACATATTAAATCTTTAATATGGGTATGATAGTATGTGCCTATAATCCCAGCTACTCAGGATACTGAGGCAGGAGGATTGCAAGTATGAGGCCCACCTAGGCAACTTAGTGAGACCTGTCTTAAAAAAAAAAAAAAAAAAAAAAAAAGGTTAACTAAGAATTGTAGCTCTTAGAGAACCAGAACCAGAGTGTTCAATCCCCAGTACCACAAAAAGAAAAAAGGAAAAAAAGAAAAAAATTTAACATATTGAGGGGCAATATATTATTCAGCATATTAGTATACCAAAACTTGTTTCATTTCCCAGTTGTGGGAACACTATAGTAATTTCCCTTTTCTCCCTATTAGGACTATTATAGCTTTAAAAATTTTTATGCAAAAAAGATTTCTCTCCTTATTTTACCAGTGTGTCTTCTCAAATGTAGAATTCCTGGGAAAGAATGTTTTACCAATTTTGTAGCTCTTTTAGCATAGATGAAAGATTGCTTTCTAAAATGATTATACTAGCCAGGCACAGTGGCACACTTCTGTAATGCAGGCAACTCAAGAGACTGAGGCAGGAAGATTGTATGTTTGAGGCCTGCCTGGGCAACTTAGACCCTGTCTCAAATATACAAAAAAGACTGGGAATGTAATCCAAGGTGAAACACCCCTGGATTCTATCCCTAGTACTGCAAAAAAACAAAAACAAAAACAAAAAAACAAAAAAAAAAGATTGTTCTAATTTTCTAATTTGTAATATCAATATTTACCCTAATATAAGAATAAGGTACTACCATATATGCATATAGAAAGTTTAATTTGCATTTTATAATTATGAAAGTTAACATTTTTCTGTGTACTTACTAACTACATATTTTTGCATGAATGATATATGTATTCTTTGACTATTTGTCCAGCAGAAAGTTACCATCTTTATCTGTTTTGATTTCCTTCATTTTTTCTTGATGATACACTCATCATTTTATTGGTTTCTTCCATTCCCCTTATCCTGTGGTTTAAAATTTTAGTGTTGTGTTTAAAGTACTATTGGACAAAACAATAGCTGCCATTCTTTATCCACTCTAATCATTCTAGTCTTTCTTATCTATTACTATAAATTGGTCTCACAGTTTTCTAAGTATTTTTCTCTTCTGTGATTGAAGTTGACTTTGACAATTGTCTCTTTATAAATGCAGTATAAAATAATACAGTCAGATTTGTTTTCTTTTTCCTTTTTTAGTACCAGGAATTAAACCCAGGGGCATTTAACCACTGAGCCACTTCCCCAGCTCTTTTTTATATTTTATTGAGAGACAGGGTCTCGCTGAGTTGCTTAGGGCCTTGCTAAGTTGTCGAGGCAGGCTTTGAACTCATGATCCTCCTGCCTCAGCCTCCCAAGCCGCTGAGAGTTTTCATCTTTTTCATGTCTATTTTTTTCAATTAACTTCATTGGTATTTCATATTCCCTATTAATAGTTCAAATACTTAAAATTTTTTTACTGTGTTGTCTGTTATTTGTTATTTTCTGTTCATTCTTCTGCTGACTGAATGTTTAGTCTTTCTGAATGTGTCAACTTCTAGACAACTTTGAGAATTCAACCCAACATTATATAATCTAAAAGAATACTTTTGTAATTTAGTTTTCAGTGTGGACAGCAGATCAAGGAATTAAGAGCACAGCATGAAGAAAATATTAGAAAGTTAGCAGACCAGTTTTTGCAGGAACAAAAGGTAAACTTTAAAAAATATTTAAATCAAAATGTTTTTGTTATAAATCATGTAATTTAGGAATTAAAATTCTACTTTTGTCATAAAACATTGTACTTTTGTGGTTGGGGTTGTGACTCAGTGGTAGAGCACTTGCCTGGCATGTGTGATACCCTGGGTTTGATCCTCAGCACCGCATATAAATAAATAAAATAAAAGTCCATTCATAACTAAAAAAGATTAAAAAAAACAAACAAACATTATACTTTGGGGTATTCTAGTCTGCCTAATTAAAAAAAAAATGACTTTACTGCTAAGTTAGACATTTGCAAAAAATATCATCTTAACTTTCTTTATTTTTGCAGTGCTGGGGATAGAACCCATGACTTTGTACATACTAGGCAAGGCCTTTATCACTGACCTGCAGCCTCAGAACAATCTTAACTCTTAAAACTAATTTTTAGCTAAAACATCTTGTATCTTACTTTTTTTAAAAATTAGAGCTTTATAGTTATATGTAGTAGGTGGGTTCATCCTGACAAACACACATGCATGGAACTCAATTTCAGTTCATGATCCTGCTTTTTCTCTCCCTTTTTTCCCTCCAGTCCTCCCTCCCCTCTCCCATTCTCCTTCCTCTACTCTACTAGACTTCCTTTCTCTTATCAATTAATTTATATTTGATTGATTCTTCATGTTATCCTATCCTTCCTTCCCAGTTTCCTTAACTTCTGCATAGGAGAAAGAACATTCGACCCTTGAGTTTGAGTTTAGCTTATTTCACTTAGTATGATATTCTTCATTTCCATCCATTTACTGACAAATGCCATAATCGAATTCTTTTTTATGACTGAGAACTCCCATTGTGTGTATGTGTGTGTGTTTATTTCTTAATCCATTCTTCTATTGACAGGCATCTGGTTTGATTTCATAACTTAATTATTTGAACTATGCTGCTATAAACATTGAGGTGGCTGTATCATTATAATATGCTGATTTTAGATCTTTTACGAAAATACTAAGTAATGAGATGACTGGGTCATGTGGTGGTTCTGTCCCTAGTTTTTTTTGGGAATCTCCATACTGCTTTTCAGAGTGGTTGTACTCATCTGTAGTCCCACCAACAATGCACCAATGTACCTTTTTCCCCTCAACCATGCAGCATTTATTGTCATTCATATTCTTGATTGCTGTCATTCCGACTGGAGTGAAATGAAATCTTAGTATGGTTTTCATTTGCATTTCCCTTATTGCTAGAGATGTTGAACATTTTTTCATTTATTTGTTGGCAATTTGTGTTTCTTTTGAGAAGATTCTGTTTCGGTCTTTTGCCCATTTATTGATTGGGTATTTGTCTTTTTGGTGTTGTTTTTTGAGTTCTTTATATATTCTGGATATTAGCTCCCTATTGGAGGAGTAACTAGCCAAGATTTTCTCCCATTCTGTAGGCTCTCTTTTCATGCTCTTAATCACTGCCTGTGCAAAAGCTTAAGTTGATGGCATCCCACTTATTGATTTTTGATTTTATTTCTTATGCTGTGGGGAGTCTTGTTAAGGAGGTCAGTGCCAGGACCTATATGATGGAGTGTTGACCCTATGTTTTCTTTTAGCAGTTGTTAAGTTTCTGGTCTAATTTCTACATCTTTGATCCATTTCAATTTGAGTTTGGGGTAGGGTGAAAGAAAGGGGTCTAGTTTGATTTTTCTATATATAGCTATCCAATTTTCCCAGCACCATTTGTTAAAAATACTGTCTTTAATCCAAAATATATTTTTGGCACTTTTGTCAAATATCAGATGACTGTAGATATGTGGATTTGTCTCTGTGTCTTCTATTCTGTTCCATTGGTCTTCATGTCTGTTTTGATGCTAGCACCATGCTGTTTCTGTATAATTTCAGATCAAGTATTGTGATGCCTCCTGCTTTGCTTGCTTGGTATTGCTTTGCCTATTCTGGGTCTCTCGTTCTTCCAAATGCATTTAAGATTTTTTTTTCTAATTCTATGGAGAATGTCATTGATATTTTGGTAGGAATTGCATTGAATTCGTATGTTACTTTTGGTAGTATGGCCATTTTGACAATATTGATTCTGACTATTCAAGAAAATTGAACATCTTTCCATCTTCTCAGTTCTTCTTCAGTCTCTTTCTTCAGTGTTCTATAACTCTTTTATAGAGCTCTTTGACCTTCTTCATTAGATTAATTCACAAGTATTTTATTTTATTTATTTGAGGTTATCGTGAATGGGATGTTTTTCCTGATTTCTTCCTCAGCTGAATCACTGTTGGAGTGTAGGAAAGTAATTGATTTATGGGTGTTGATTTTGTATCCTGCTGCTTTGCTAAACTCCTTTGTAAGCTCTAGAAGTCTTCTGCTGGAATTTTCTGAGTTCTTCTAGATATAGGATTATATTGTCAGCAAACAGTTTGACTTCTTTTCCTATTTTTATCCCTTTGATTTCCTTTTCTTGCCTGATTGTTCTGACTAATGTTTTGAGAACTCTATTGAATAGGAATAGTTAGAGTGGACAGCCTTGTCTTGTTCCTGAATTTAAAGGAAATGCTCTTAGTTTTTCTCCGTTTAGTACAATTTTGTTTCTGGCTTTGTCATAAATGGCCTTCATGATGTTCAGGTAAGTTTCTTAGATCCCTATCTTCCCCAGTGTTTGTAAAATGAATGATCATTAGATTTTATCAAAGGCCTTTTCTGCATCTATTGAGATGATCGTGTGATTTTTGTTCTTAATTCTGTTTCAGTGGTGAATTACATTTGTTGATTTGCATAAGTCAAACCAGTCTTGCATTCCTGGAATGAAACCTACTCGATCTTGGTTTATTACCTTTTTGATGTGTGTTTGAATGCAGTTTGCTAATATTTTATTTAAATAAAATTTTTGCATCTGTGTTCATCAGGAATGTAGATGTAGTTTTCTTTCCTTATGCATCTTTGTCTGATTTTTGATATCAGGGTTATACTGGATTTATAAAATGTATTTGGAAGTGTTTCCTACCTTTCAATTTCATGGAACAATTTGAGAAATACTGGTGTTAGTTCTTCAGTAAAGGTCTGGTAAAACTCACCTGAGAATCTGTCAGGTCCAGGGCTTTTCTTTTTGGAAGATTTTTAATTGCTGTTTCAGTTTCATTACTTGATATTGATCTGTTTAGATTTTCTATATCTTTCTGATTTAATTTGGGCAGGACATGTGTCTAGACATTTTTCAGTGTGTTCCAGATTTTCCAGTTTATTGGAGTGTGAATTTTCAAAATTGGTTTTGATAATCCTCTGGATTTTAGAAGGCTCTGTGATGATATCTCCTTTTTCACATCTGATCTTGTTGATTTGTGTCTTCTCACTCCTTCTTTTGATTAGTTTGGCTAAAGTTTTCCTCAATCTTATTTATCTTTGCAAAGTTGTATCTGACATTTAAAAATAAATTTTTCCTGCTACAGTCATGCATCCCTATAGTCACACCTACTTGGGAGACTGAGATAGAAGGATCACTTGAACCCAGGAGTTCAGAATCAACCTGGGCAACATAGCAAGATCTAGTCTTCAAAAAGATCTAGTCATGATGATGATGATGATGATAATTTTTTATTTTTTTAGTTGTCAATGGACCTTTATTTTATTTATTTATATGTGGTGCTGAGAATTGAATCCAGTGCCTCACACATGCTAGGCAGGTAGGTACTCTACCACTGAGCTAAAACCCCAGCTCAATAATAATTTTTGTTGTTAATATATTTCTCAGATTTAAAATGGATGACATTTTATTGAGGTTTATCGATTCCTTCCATTTAAAGAAAAAAAATTTAAGAGAATTTTTTAAATCAATCTTTGCTATTTGATACTGTTTCTTTTTTTTAATATTTTTATTAGTTGTTGATGGACCTTTATTTCATTTACTTATTTATATGTGGTGCTGAGAATTGAACCCAAAGCCTCACCCATGCTAGGCAAGTGCTCTACCACTGAGCCACAAACCCAACCCTTGATACTGTTTCTTAAAACACAAAAATGAAACACTAGTCACTATAACCAATTTTGATTTATACTTTTTTTTTTCCTTGGGGTGCTGGCGGTTAAACCTAGGGCCTTATGCATGCTGAACACATGGTGTATCACTGAACTATGCCCCCAGCCCTGATTTATACTTTTAAGAAAATGTGTTTTTAGTTGTAGATGGACAAAATACCTTTATTTTATTTATTCATTTTTATATGGTGCAGAGGATTGAACCCAGTGCTTCACACATGCTAATTAGAACTGCTGAACTACAACCCCAGCCCCAATTTATACTTTTTTTAACTTTATTTTATTTTTTATGTAGTTCTTTTTAAGATAGCAAATTCTTTTATTAATTTATCTACTTCATAAAGGTTTTTTAGAAGTAGAGGGGATTTTTCTGAAGATTACTAGCCATCACAACCTGAGTCATTTTTATGACTCACTTCTAATCTCACCTGATGAGGCTTGGTTTTTGTAAAGTCTTATGATTTAAAGTGAAGAGAGATTTAATAGTGAAATAATTTGTTTTATTCTTTGGTAATGTCTCACCTAAAGGACTAGAAGGTAAGAACATAGGGTTTTGTTTTTTTTTTTTTTTTTTTTTTTTTTTTTTTTTGGTACCAGGGATTGAACCCAATGGTGCTTAACCACAGAACCACATCCCAGCCCCTTTTATGTTTTATTTCAAGATGGGGTCTCACTAGGTTGCTTAGGTCCTCACTAAATTGCTGAGGTTATCTTCAAACCTGTGATCCTCCTGCCTTAGCCTCCCCAGCTGCCGAATTATAGGAGTGCCCCACCACACCCAGTTTACAGCAGGATAGTGAGGGTGTCATTTCTCTTTCATTTTCTGAATCTACCAAGTGGAATAGCTGCTGCCTATGTGCAGTTTACTCTGAAGAGACATGAGGATGGATTGGTGGTGGAGGAAGGCAGACCTGAGTAAGTGACCGTGGTAGAGGCATTGAGGGCAGCTAGAAGGTAGTACTGAGACTGGGAAGGTTGAAGAACATGGCAGAATACGTCAGGAAGGGGAAAAGAGGCTTGCTGTGCAATCATGCCCTTCTAAGCCTAGTATATAATTAATGGGGTAGATTTGCTCTCTTCTTTTCTCCCAAGGAGGACAGATAAGAGCGTCCCCCCCGCCTTTTTTTAACAAGTGTACTTCTCCTTCTGCATTTTTTTTTCTTTTCTAGTTCTTTTGGGGTGTGTGTGTATGGTACTGGGACTTGAACACAAGAATGCTTTGCCACTGAGCTATCTGTCTATTCCCCCTCCTTTTTTTTTTTTTTTTTTTTTAATTAAGACTGGGTCTCTCTAAGTTGTCCAGGCTGGCCTCAAACTTGTAATCATCATGCCTCAACCTCCCAAATCACTGGGATTACAGGTATGCACCGCCATGCCCTGCTCACTTTCTGGTCTTTTATACTAGACCATTTTAATAATTAATGGTTACCTCTTTAGTTCTTCCTTACCTGATCCTGCCCTAATTTGGACAAGGCAGGGTACAGATAAAGGTCCCTGGGAAACTTCTTTGTCAGGTAGCACACCAGTCCTTACACTCTTAAGTCAACTGACTAATTCTGTTCCCTACGCTTTACTTCCTGTTCCTCACGCTTTACTTCCTGTTCCTCAACTACATAACAAATTCGTTCTGTGAAATTTGAGTTATTTTTTCACAGGGACAAATTCAGTTTTCACCATATGAAACCAACATAAATTATATTCAAGGATCCATTTATTTATTTATTTATTAGCTAAGTTTCTGTTTATCTTAGAAATTACTCTAGGAAAGGAGTCAGTAAACTATGTGTAACCTTCAGGCCAAATCAACTTGCTGCCTGTTTTTGTACTGCTCACAAGCTAAAATTGTTGTTACATTTTTTGAATGGATAAAGAACTCAAAAAAATTTCGACAAGGAATATAAGGAGACAAGGGAATATTATGAGAAATACACATTTTAGTATCCATAAGTAAAACCGTTTACTGCTTCCATGCTACAAAATTAGAGGGACTGTTATAGACCAGAGGAAACTAAAGAGATTTGAGGATTCAGTGCAGTATAGTTGTCCTGAGACAGATCTTGAAACAAAGACCTAGTATAAAAATCATTGAAATCTAAATGAAGTCTGGGGTTTAGTTAATAAGAACTTACTGATATTGGTTTCTTAATTTTATAAAGGTATCATGGTAATGTAAGCTGTTAATTAGGGGAAACTAGGTAAGGAGTAATTATTTTTTGTAAATCTAAAACTATTTCAGAATAAAAAGTTTATTAAAAAAATTAGATGGAATTAGAGAATATCATGCTAAGTGAAATAAGCCAAACCCAAAAAACCAAAGACTGAATGTTTCTCTGATATATGGATGCTAATTCACAGTAAGGGGTGGGGGAGGGAAGAATAGAATTACTTTATATTAGGTAGAGAGGAGTGAAAGGAGGGGAAGGGGTATGGGGAAAGGAATGATAGTAGAATGAAACAGACATTATTATGTCTTTTGCATTTTGACTGTATGCCTGATGTGATCCTGTAATATGTATAATCAGAAGAATGGGAGATTACACTCTATGTATGATCTGTCAAAATTTACAAATGCATTCTACTATCATACAACTAATTAAAACAAATAAAATAAGATAAATTTTTTAAACATTAGAAGGTTCCTTCACCAAGTCATAAACATTGCATTTAGAAAGCCATCTTGTTTTATTAAGAAAAAATTTTTTTTAAATTTTTTTTTTTTTTACGGTGCTGGGGATGGAACCCAGGGCTTTGTGCTTGCGAGGCAAGCACTCTACCAACTGAGCTATCTCCCCAGCCCATGGAAATTTATCTATTTACATATAGGTAATATCATTAATAACCTTAAAAGGACATCTCTGTTAACTGTTTTCATGAAAATGTATTTTTGAATGGTAGCTTGTTGACTTTCAATTTTTTTTTTTTTAATTTAAACAAGTGGGATACATGTTGTTTCTCTATTTGTACATGGAGTCAAGGCATACCATTTGTGTAATCATAAATTTACATAGGGTAATGTTGTTTGATTCATTCTGTTATTTTTTCCTTCCCCCCCACCCCTTCCACCCCTCTTTTCCCTCTATACAGTCCTTTCTTCCTCCATTCTTACCACCCTCCTTATCCCTAACCCTAAACCTAACCCTAACCCTAACGCTAACCCCTCCCACCCCCCCATTGTATGTCCTCATCCACTTATCAGCGAGATCATTCGTCCTTTAGTTTTTTGAGATTGGCTTATCTCGCTTAGCATGATATTCTCCAATTTCATCCATTTGCCTGCAAATGCCATAATTTTATCATTCTTCATAGCGGAGTAATATTCCATTGTATATATATGCCATAGTTTCTTTATCCATTCATCAACTGAAGGGCATCTAGGTTGGTTCCACAATCTGGCTATGGTGAATTGAGCAGCTATGAACATTGATGTGGCTGTATCTCTGTAGTATGCTGATTTTAAGTCCTTTGGGTATAGGCCAAGGAGTGGGATAGCTGGGTCAAATGGTGGTTCCATTCCAAGCTTTCTGAGGAATCTCCACACTGCTTTCCAGAGTGGCTGCACTAATTTGCAACCCCACCAGCACTTTCAGTTTTTAATATTGTTTGTTTTATCCACACCTGCACAACAGTGAGGGTACTGAATAGCCTTAGAATTTGCCATTGTGATAAAAATGCACAGAGATGTGGAATGGCTGTTCAGGTTGTGTTTCATGGTTTTTCTCACTCTTGGCTTTCAAATTGATGTATTCGAGAATTTCATTCTGTTCTTTCACTAATCAGTGATTAAGCTCTTAAAGTTGGATTTAGGGTTATAACTTACCAAGTTGCCAGAATACGTGGAATTTGTAGTCAGAAAGACTGTTTGAATATTTTCTCCACAATTCTCTAGCTGAATGACGTAGAATAAGCTACTTAACTTTTCCAAGTCTTAGTCTTATATTATTTTGCTTTTTTCCAAACTATATATCTCTTTTAGAGGGTTGATATGAACACAGTTTATAAACTATGAAATAACACCTAGCAAATGTTTGTTGTTGATTTTATCTGACAGGACACTGGAATACTGCACCCAATTATCAAAGCACCCTTTCTTCCTATTTATTTGTTTATTTATTTATTTGGAACTGGGGATTGAACCCAGGGGCACCTTACCATTGAATTACATCCCCAGTTCTTTTCATTTTTTATTTTGAGACAGTGTTTCACTATATTGCCAAGGGTCTCTCTAGATTGCTGGGTTGAGCCTTGAACTTACCATCCTCCTGCTTCAGCCTCCTGAATTGCTGGGATTATAGGTTGTACCCACCATGGCTGACCCTTTTCTTTATTATGACACAGTCATAACATTTGGCTTTTGTTTTTCTAGATTTTTTTTTTTTTTTTTTTTTTCCAGTACTGGGATTCCTTGATCCTTGCACATGCCAGGCAGGCATTCTACTACTAAGCCACATCCCCAGCCCAGTACTTCTTTTTTTGTTCTACTGGTACTTGAACTCAGAGCATATGCTAGGCATGTGATCTACCACATGGCTACACCCCAAACCCCCCTTAGTAATGTTTTCTTCTGGGATTACCAGAATTAGATTGTATAATGCTTTAGGGTTTACAGAACATTTATATATGTATTAAATATTAACTAGAGGGTTCTACCTATATGGCAACCCAAGCATATGTACTTTATTCCTTGCTTTTAGAATTTCCCACTGAGGCATTTCAAACCTGGCCCATCAGTAGAAATGAATGAGTTCTACCATATACCTGAAGATTTAAGTTTCCAAGAAGATGATATGGTTAGGAACAGATTGGAGGGAGCACTGACTTGTGTGTCCTAACTTACTTGCTGTCCTTGTGTGGCTAGTGCATCACGTAGTTTGCCTGCGTTGCTATTTCCATGTGGGGAAAAGCATGACAATCTCAATTGCCATCTGTCATACTTGCTGGGGCACCCATGTGCCAACCTCCTCCTGTTCTACCCTGTTTGATTCTTGTATATGCCAACAGAGAACCCACTCTGCCCATAGTACTCATGACAATTCCCAACTATAGGCCACCACAGCCTACTATTCAGGAGGCTGTTTTGGAGAATTCCTCCCTAAGCATAACTGAAGAGAATTCCCTCTGCTTAATGTTTTAAGCCATTTACTATAAAGAGAAACTTTAAAAAGTGTTAGTCATTTGATTTCACATCAACTATAAAATTTTAACAGAAAATAATAGCATATCCCACATCTCTAATTTGGATTGTATATGTTTTAAAAGATGAACTGTTTCAGAACATTCAGTTAATAGTTGTACCAATGGTTCAAAAATTTGAGAAATATTTATTGTAACCAAATCTTTATCTAACAGCAAGAGGCCCACAAAATTCAATCAAATGATGGAAAAGAATTGGGTATCAATGATCATGTAGTACCTAAAAATATTCCAAAAGTAGCTGAGAATGCTGCAGAGAAGAATGAAGAACCCTCCAGCAATCATATTCCTCATGGAAAAGGTATTATTATCTTGTTTTGTGTTAATAGGATGTTGACATTTTCATCCCATGTCTAAGTAAATGTTTTTAATCACAAAGAAAATTGTTTGATTTTAGTTCATATATAATTAGGTGTTTTTGTTATTTAAAATTTGGATCCTTTGATAAAAAAGTAAAAGTTATTTTAGAGTTGAAACAGTGTCCAAAGCAAGAAGTAAGACATTCAATCAATGTAGCCTATTACTTCAAGAACTAATTATACTTTCCTTCAAAACCCTTTCAATTTCTATAAGAAAAAGGTACAAAAATCATATCTTTTTTGTTACTTGGGCAGAACAAATTAAACGAAGTGGTGATGCAGGGATGCCTGGAATAGAAGAGAATGACCTAGCAAAAGTTGATGATCTTCCCACTGGTAAGTAAAAGTTATTAGAGAATTCAACTAAGGTTTTTATTTTTCATGTTACTATATTCTCTTTTAGGGTAAAACATGGAAAACTACACTTATCTACATGATTGTTATTTCAGATAATTATCCATTAATTATCCAGACTTTTTTTAATATATAAAATTTATTAAATTTTTTTGCTCAATATATAAAATCCTTGTTTTGCTATTATCATCCAGTTTTTAACCTTTTCCTGGTGACTTCATGTTATTGTTCATGAAAGTTATGCTATGTTGGAGTCTCATATTGTTTACTAAAAGTATATCAGGCTCTTTTCTTTCATACTCAGTGGTCCCAGATTGCTGTGTTGGTGTGCTAATGTGGAATAGTAATACCCTTACATGAGTTATTTACATTTTAGGGCTTGTCTTGTCTTTTCATTGACTTTATCCAACACATTTTTGGGGGGAATTGTGTAGTGGATTAAACCCAGGGCTACTCTACTGTTGTGCTACATAGCCTTTTTTATTTTTTATTTCGAGATAAGGTCTTGCTAAGTTGCTGAGGGTCTACCCTTCCACTTTGCTTTCTCTACACTTTTTATTCACTTTTTTTTCCTTTTTCTTCCTTTATGGCTACTTCTTTTTAGTGTATATTTCTTCATTAAAGTGTTTGCTTCTTATCCATTTTCATAGGAAATCCTAATCCCACTTGCTGTCTTTTTTTTTTTTTTTTTTTGGTGGGGGTGTACTGGGGTTTGAACTCAGGGCACTGGACCACTGAGTCACATCCCCAGCCTTATTTTGTATTTTATTTAGATTCAGGGTCTCACTGAGTTGCTTAGGGCCTTGCTATTGCTGAGGCTGGCTTTGAACTCTCCATCCTCCTACCTCAGGCTCCTGAGCCTCTGGGATTACAGGTATGTGCTGCTACACCCTGTACTTGCCGTCATCTTAATCCCATTCATTTTTTTTTTCCCCCTTTCATGTCTCATTGTTTTTATATCCTTCTCTCTGTTTCTTGGCTTAATTATAGATAACTTCTCTGCCAACTTCAATTTATTATGGTGGAAAATCAGAAGTAACAGCACGTTTTTGCCACTTCTTAGCTGTTTTTATTCCTTCTCAGTTTCAGCAGTTATTTCTGTGATTATGGCTAAAATTACTGAGTACATGTCTGAAATTACTGTGTCTGAGACCCAAATGAATGAAGTGTTGTTCTTTTATTTGTATAGTTTTGTTATCTTCTAAAATTTTTTCATGTCTAATTCATATTATATTCCCCTAAAATTAAGGAAGGACAAAAGTAATAACATGAATTTGAAAATACTAAGTTAGCCTCAAGGTCCTGGGTTTTATCTTCAGTGTGACAAAAGAAAGAAAAAACAGTCATGGTGGTGCATGTCTTATAATTCCAGGAAGCAGATGCAGGAGCATAAAAAATTTGAGGACAGCCCTGGCAACTTAGTGAGACCCTGTCTCAAAAATAAACTTTTTACTGGGTTGGGGATATAGCTCAGTTAGTAGAGTGCTTGCCTTGCAAGCACAAGGCCCTGGGTTCAATCCCCAGTGCTGCAAAAAATTCAAAAAGAAAGAAAGAAAAATAAACTTTTTATTTAAAAAAAGTGAGGGATATAGCTTGATAGTAGAGCACATAACTAGCATGCATGAAGCCCTGTGTTCAATCCATAGTACTGCCATCCCCCCACAAAAAAAAAAAAAAGAAAAAAGAAGAAAATACTGAGTTAGAATGAGCAAGATCTTGTTGTAAGGCAATGAAGTAATTAAATGATTCGTAATGTGACATCTCTGGACCAATGGTATCACCAATATTCAGGGACTTTACTAGAAATGCAGATTCTTAGGTGTGCTCCATCTGTTTTAACAAGCTCCCTGAGTGATTTTCATCTATGTTAAAGTTTGAGAAATACTGACTTAACATTAATTTTAAAAAGTACTGAGAGCAGAAACCATGTATTTTTCTTTTCTTTTTCTTTTTTTGGTACTAGGGTTAAATCCAGGGGCACTCTACCACTGGGTTACATTCCTAGTCCTTTTTTATTTTTATTTCAAGATAGGGTCTCACTCAATTAAAGACTGGTCTTGAATTTGCCATCCTCCTGCTTTAGTCTTCTAGTTGCTGGGATTACAGGTGTATACCCATGTGCCCATCTACCATGTATTTTTCTTCTGAACTTTTGTAGCACTACTATAACCCAAAATTCAAGTGAGTTTTAGGTTGGTCAATCTCTTTTACCTTGCCTATTTTATTTTTCAAGCTATTTCCAAAGTTTTGCCAGAGATAAATTGGCCTATGAAATGTCCTATTCAGATATAGGAGCAAGGACTGGTTATCTGCTTATATGCATTTATTTCTCATGTCATATGTCTATAACATGGCACAGTGGCACACACCTGTAATTCCAACTACTTAGGAGTCTGAGGCAGAAGGATTGCACATTTGAGGCCAGTCTGGGCAACTTGGTGAGACCCCTTTATGAGAATGAACACTGTTTAAAAAAGCTTAGGATCTACCTCAGTGGGAGAACATTAATATTCATGAGGCCCTGGGTTCAATCCCCCAAAACAAAAACAAAAAAGGCAAATGCTACAACCATTTTATTAGAAATAATAGGAATGAATGCTACTGATGAGATACCAACAAATTTATATTTGCTTTTTTTTAATATGAGCTTGTCCTGTTAACTCACACAGTGGTTGTAGCACTATAACTTGGACCTGGAAATAACACCAAAAATGTATATATATTTTCTATAAATTTAGCATTCATACACAAAACATCTGTACATGTAGTCACTCTCAACATTTTTGTGGCGTATTAGGGGACTTCCTTCATATTAATTTTTGTGTATGTCTTTTTGTGTGTATGAGAGTTTCTAGATGCTTCTGATAATTGATTAGGATGTTGAGATTTAAAAATTTAAAAGTAAAAAAGAGGCTGCTGTTGACTGGAGGACAGACTTAGGTCTCTAAGTATGTGAGGTCCTATTGAAAGCTAAAGAAATAAAAGCTCAGCACATTGGTAACCCATAAACAATTCCCATTACAATGTTGTGAAGCTATATACAAGGATGTGAAATTAAAAGTACAATACTGAATATAGAATATCTTCAGCATCACTATTTGTATTAGTTTACACTTCCACTAGTAATATATGACATTTTTTTGTTTATCTACATCCTCACCAAAATTTGAGTTTGCCAGAGTTAATTTTTTGCCAATCTGATGGTTATGAATGGATGCTTTTAATTCAGAAACTGGACAAGGGCAGTGGGAGATGAAGAAAAGACAAACCGACACACATAGAGAAAAAGCTTGGACCAAGTGGGCAGACAAACCCACTGACACAGAGCTTCACTGACACAGAGCTAGGGTAGCATGTTTATTATGTAGGTTTTCTCATCAAAAGATTATTTATGAGAAAGTTAAAAAAAAAAAAAAAACAGACAAACTTGAAGGTTGCAGTGAAACTTGATGAGACATCAAGATCATCTTGTTATGCCTAAAATTCTCTATTCCTGGTAGTTGGTGACTCAGCTCAAGGTTCCCACTGATAAAGCTGCACACCTTGGCATGTAGCCTCCTCTGGCCAGGTGTCACCATAGCAACTGGGCCATCTTGATCTGCACCTTGCACAGGCAGTTCCCAGCACAAATGCAGCCATAAGGGAATCAGAAAGACCATGATCCAAATCACCACTCTCCACAAATGGGTATCTTCCTTGATACTAAGTGACATTAAGCATCTCTTCTTATGTTTATTGGCCAATCATTTTTGCCTATTTTTCTATCTGATTGTTAGTACTTTTCTTTCTTTTTTTTTTTTTTTTTTTTTTTAGTACTTTTCTTTCTGAATTTAGGAATCTTCTTAAAATAATATGTAATACAAATATCTTTTTATACTGTGCATATAAACAAAGAGGAAAATCTTATTGCATACTTGGAAACTCCTTTCTAGTTTTCAGGTCCAGTCAATCTCACAGTAAAAATTACCCCTAATAGAAGGTGGGGGGGACTCATTTCTCCCTTTCTTTGTGTTTGTCTGCAGGAACTGATTCAGGATTTTTTTTGTTTTGTAATTTTTGTTTTAATTGTAAACAGATAATCTTTTATAAGCAGTAAATAGAAGCATTATTTGTCCCGACCCGCAGGACTTCAGCGGGAACCTGGAGGGGGGAGCAGGGATTGGGAGAGACAAGAGACACGAGAAATGGAGACAAGACAAAAGCCTGATCAAGTCTCATTTATTAGGGGAATAAACACAGTAATATAAAGTACAAAAACCAATCAGGGGAAAGCGCGTGAAGGCAAGACTAGTCCGCGCGCCAGAACTCGAATAAGGAAGTGTAGTTGGCCAGTCGTGAAGCACCACGCAATCTAGTCTGACGCACCTGGTATAGTCTGACAGTTGTGTGTGCAGGTAGAGGCACGCCCTGCCAGCATCCGGCAGGCGCCATCTTAGCTCAGCATGAGGCGAGGCAGGGGGCATGACCATGAGACAAGGTAGGGCGCGTGACCTGCCAGCTCCGGACAGGTCCCCTATTTTTATTTTATAGAGCTGGAGTGACAATCCCTCGGGAACTGCGCCTGTCTTAGGTTGTCCGTGCCAGAGCAACATCCTTACCCGTCATTGGATAATGAGGCTCTAGCCCTCATTTCCTGTCTTAGGTTGGTATGCGCTCCCATGAATCTTATCTGTCACTGGCTGACCAGTTCAGCACACAGGGGTGATGGTCTATTACGATCTAATATTGATCAAATGTTGCACCATCACAATCCATCATCTCCAGCCGATGGTAATGAACCTGAATAGGTTTTGCCTGTATAGCCTCAATTTGAGCTTTGATGAACGCCATAATCTTGTTGAATATCAAAGGACCTATAGATACAACTAGCAGCAAGCAAAGGAGGGAACCTAAGAAAGGAAGGAGATAGGGAAGGAGTCCACTGAATCCAGTCCATAGTGGATTATCAGCCAGTGCTCGTCGGCGTTTTTCTAGGTCTTCTTGCAGCTGTTTGATCTTGTCCTTAACGATTCCTGACTTGTTGGCATAGAAACAGCACTTCTTGAGCCTTAGCAGGGTCCTCAAACCCTGCATGGCTGTAGGAGATCAGTGAACAGGCAGCCATCATCCAGAGAAGCAATGTTTTGTTCATTCCTGTGGAAGGAAAAGAAAAGACTCTCAGGGATGATTTTTATTCCTGGAGGAGGTAACTTCATTAACTTGGCGCACAAGGCGCTCTGGCAGCCACCTGGCTGCATCAGCTTTTTGAGAGAAGATGCAGACTGAACCTCGACCCCAGATCAAGACTGGGTCTGGACCATGCCATGAACCATCCAATGGATCTTTCCATTTTACCATGGCAAAATGCTTTTGAGATTCCGCGTGCCAGAAACGATCAGCGGCAGATTTCCCATGATCATCCATTTTTTAAAAATTGAGAATGAGTAAAGCATGATTGAGTATATTACGGGGAGAACCCTTGATTGGGTACCATTCCCCCTTTTTTATTTTATCAATAGTAGTTTTAAGAGAGAGATGTGCCCTCTCAACCATCCCTTGGCCTTGAGGATTATAAGGAATTCCGGTGACATGTTGAATTTGTAAATTTTCACAAAATTTTTGGAGGGTTTTTGCTGTATATCCAGGGCCGTTATCTGTTTTAATTTGTTTAGGTATGCCCAAGACTGAGAAACAATGTAATAGATGGGCAATTACGTGTTTCGTTGCTTCTCCAGCCTGAAGTGTAGCCATTATAAATCCACTAAATGTATCTATGCAAACATGAATATATTTTAGATTACCAAACTCTAAAAAATGGGTAACGTCCATTTGCCACACCATGTTAGGAACAAGGCCTTTTGGATTAACTCCTAGATGTGGAACTGGTAGATGAGTAGCACATGTGGTACAGCCTTTTACTATTTGCCTTGCTTGTTCCCTAGTGATTTTATAGAGTAACCTAAGAGAGCGGGCATTTAAATGATGTAGGTTATGAGTGTCTTGAGCTTGCTTAATATTATCTGAAAAAGCTACTGCAACCATTTTGGTAGCTGTGTCAGCAATTCTGTTGCCCTTAACTAATGGCCCCAGAAGGCCAGAGTGAGCTCTGATGTGTCCAATAAACAAAGGCTCCCCTCTATTATGGATGAATGTCTGACATTGAAGGGACAGTGATGCTGTTTTAGAAACATGTCTGATCTGAGAGACAGTTTCGAGGAGTGGCACCGAGTGCGCTAAGTAGGCACTGTCCGTGTAGATATTAAGGGGTTGATTGGGAAAGGCAGATAAAACTGCAATAAGAGCCTGTAATTCAACAAGTTGGGCAGATGTACATTTTGTGTGGAAAGTGACAGTTCTATCAAGGAAGGTGTAAGCAGCTGTTCCTGTGGATGACCCATCAGTAAAGCCAACAAGAGCGTTGTGTAAGGGCTCCCTTCTAATAATACGAGGGAACACAAAAGGATGTAGTTTGCAAAACTGAACCAATTTATTTGGTGGATAATGATTATCTATATCACCTGTGAATGAGGCACAAGCTATAGGCCAGGTGTTAGTATTTTGTAACAGCCAATTGACCTGAGATCGGGTGTAGGGTTGAACAATCTTATATGGTTCTATTCCAAAATATTTTCTAGAATCTTCTCTCCCCATGATAATCAGATCAGCTACTGCATCATAATAAGGCAATAGCACTTTTTTGGGTGAGGAAGGAAGATGAATCCACATAATAGGATTATCTTGCCAGAAAAGACCCCTTGGAGTGATGGAAGTATTAAATATAATGAGTGTTAAGGGACGAGAATAATCAATATTGGTAACAAATTGACCTGCAATAGCATCCTCCACCTTTTTAAGAGCAGCTAATGCGTCAGGAGATATAGTCCTGGATGATTGTGGATTAGGGTCTCCTTTTAATATTTCAAACAATGGTTTTAACTCCCCTGTGGTTAATTTAAGATATGGTCGAAGCCAATTTATATCACCTAGAAGCTTCTGGAAGTCATTAAGTGTATTTAAATGATCTCTTCTGATTGTTGCCTTTTGATTAATAATCGTAGGCCCATTGAGCAGGAAACCTAGGTAAGTATAAGGGTCTTGTAACTGAACTTTTTCTGGAGCAATTTGTAATCCTACTGCAGTCAGCTGCTGTTTAAGCTGTGTGAGACATAGTAATACTTGTTCTCCTGATTGTCCTGCTATGAGTATATCATCCATATAATGAATAATATACTTTTGTTTCCAAGAATCTCTAATAGGCTGTAAGGCACGAGCGACAAATTTTTGGCATAAGGTTGGAGTATTAACCATTCCTTGTGGCAATACTTTCCACTGATATCTTTTCATAGGTTCTCTAAAATTTATTGATGGTAGACTGAAAGCAAATCTTTTTTGATCATCTACATGTAGAGGGATAGTAAAAAAACAGTTTTTGAGGTCAATAATTACCTTAAAATATCCTTGAGGGATGGCTACAGGAGATGGCAGCCCTGGTTGTAGGGCTCCCATGAGCACCACAGTGACATTGACAGCCCTTAAGTCCTGTAGTAATCTCCATTTACCAGATTTTTTCTTAATTACAAATATAGGAGTATTCCAAGGAGAATTACTCTCTATGATATGTCCGGCTGTTAGCTGTTCCTTCTCTAACATTCAAGCAGCTTCAAGTTTTTCAGAAGTTAGAGGCCATTGATCAACCCAAACTGTTTCATCTGATTTCCAAGTTATTGGATCTGCACACAGTTGGGGTGCAGGCTCCGGACAATTATTGGGTGCCTTTGTTTGTAAACCAAAAAGTAATAAATGATTCCCTCTATTTCCAAAAAAAAAAAAAAAAATTACCCCTAATAGTTTACTTTGGGTAAAACTTTGTAAGGATGCATTCATCAGCTTCCCAACACTATAACAAAATGCCTGAGATAATTAACTTAAAGGTTTATTCTGAATCATGGTTTTAGAGATTCCAGTCCATGAGCAGATGAACTCATTGCTTCAGGACTTTGGTGGGATTGCTAGGTGGCAATGCTAGATGACATTTTTACCTCATAGCAAGAAGTGAAAGAGGAAGGGACTGGGGTTACAGTACCTCTTAGTAAGTGCCACCCTGGGGGCCATCTCACACCTGGGTCTTTGGGGGGCATTCATCATCCAAACTAAGGCAAAGGGTAAAAAAATAATAATGTACCTAAACAACTTAAAGTTCTTTTCGAATTAGAAATGTAGAGAAAATTACTGCTTTGGATTTTTTAGTATTAGGTAGATCTAACATATATAAAATAATTAACTTTCTATAACAGATTTCAACCTTGTTTGCCTAATTTTTTATATTTCTTTTTTAAAAATTCTTTAGTTGTAGGTGGACATAATACTTTATTTTTATGTGGTGCTGAGGATCGAACCCAGTGCCTCACATGTGCTAGGCAAGTGTTCTAACACTGAGCTACAACCCCAGGCCCCTTGTTTGCCTATTGGAATCATGGGTGAGCTTAAAAAATATGTTAACACTGGGTCCCACTCTAGATATTTTGGTATATTTGGTCAGGGGTACAACTTGGACATTGAATGATTGAATTCAGTATATAAGGTAGAAAGACACTACTCTAGGAAGATCTCAAAATCTTCACTAATAGAGTCTTTAGTTACACATAGCTAAATTTAAAGTCATTACATTTAAATAAAATTAAAAATTCAGTTCTTCAGTCAGACTAGCCCTGCTTCAGTGCTTAATGGTCACCTGCAGCTAGTGGCTACTATGTTGGGTGGCATAGATATAGAATGTTTCCATAATTGCAGAAGGTTAATTGGATAGTACTTCTCTAGATTGAAACTGGTAACAGTGGTCTTCTAGGAATGAAGACTGGGGACAGGGATGAAAATGTTACTTACTTTCACTATACAACCTTCTGAACCTTTTAAATTTTATATAATATTTGTAAATTACATATTCAAAAAGATATATTAATGAGATGAAAATGCCATTAATCAACTAGACATAACCAATATCTATCAACTGCTTATCCAACTACAGTAAAACATACATTTTTTTCAACCTCACATGGAACACTCATCAAATATGCCACATCTTTGATCATAAAACACATCTCAAGCAATTTCAGAGTAGAAATCATTCATCTGTTCTCAGATCTTAGTAGAATTAATCTACACACAGCAATCAAAAAATAACTGGAAAATTCCAAAATATGTGGAGTTTAAATAACACACTTATAGATAACACATGGGACGAAAAGGAAATATCAAGAGAAATTTAAAAAATATTTTGAACTAAATGAAAACAAAAACACAACTTATAAAACTTTGTGGGATGCAACAAAAGCTATGCTTAGAGGGAAATTTATAGCATTAGATGCACATATTGGAAAAGAAGAAAGGTCTAACATTAGAAATTTCCCATCTTGAGAATCTAGAAAAAGAAGAGTGGACTAAATCCCAAGTAAACAGAAGAAAAGGTATTATAAAAATTAGAGACGAAATTGAAAGCAGAAAAAAAAATCAATGAAACCGAAAGTTGGTTCTTTGGGGAAAAAAATCAATAAAATTAGTAACTCTCTAAGGTTAAGGTAAGAATAGAGGGTATAAATTACTGCTATAGAAATGAGAGAAGGGGGGTGTGGCCCCACAGGCTGGTTTTTTGGGGGTCTAGGTTGCACCCTGGAGCAGAGTTGAGGCAGGCCAGGCAGAGTGGGTATGGAGGTTCTGCTGGTCTGGCCTCTGTACACTCCTGGGGCACCAGTGCTTCTGCTGTTCTGTGTGTAGTGAGTCTGGCCAAACCAGTGGTATAGCAGGCTGTGTCAAGGTCCTGTACCTACCAGGGTGTACCATGCCTCACATTCAGACTGCCTTCCCTTCCTTGGAACCTTCTCGGGCCAAGGAGGTGAGTGGGAAACTGAGAACGTGGTACTGACTCTGCCACCTGCACAACCGAAAGCCAGGTCTCACCCGCTGAATCTTGCCATCTTGCATGTCTCTGTGCTTCCAGCTGCCCAGGACTGCCCCAGTCCCTGCTGGCCCACGTTCCCTGCCATCACTGCTCGCCTTGCTGAGGCTGGAGTGGCTCTGGAACCCAAATTCACTGGTTAGCACCAGATACTCTGGAAATCAGGCTGTGCCCTGTTCTGAGTTACTTCATATGGTGAGGACTTGAGACTGACACTTTGAAACTGCCTGCCTTCCATATCTATGCCTAGAGTAAGTCCTGACCGCTCTGGCCCATGACAGATCTGACCACCTGCAGTGATGCTTTTGCATTTGCATCTGTTCTCTGCCCATTTGCTCAGTGCAGCCTCCTGAAACTCGGTAGCTGCCTTAATCTTAGTCTTTCTATATTTGTTTAAAGTGTGATGTGTGACTTGTGCCTTATAGATACTAAGAATTAAGATTGGAATAAAATAACCTGTGATCACCTGGCTCATGACTAAAACAAAAACAAAAAAGAAATGAAAGAAGGGTATCACTACAGATCTCAAGGACATTATGGTAGAGGAATACTGTGAACAACTTATACCCTCAAATTTGATAGCCTAGATGAAATGTACTAATTCCTTCAAAGAGACAGTTTGCCAGACTCCACAAAAAGAAGTAGACAGTCTGAGTAGATTTACTTGTGAAAGAAATTGGATCAATAATTAATAACCTTCCAAACACAGAAGTACCAAATCCAGTTGGGTTCACAGGTGAACCAAACATTGAAGGAAAAAATTATACCAATTCTCTATAATTTCCAGGACAGAGGGAGTGCTTTCTGACTTATTTTTTGATGCCATTAATACCTTATACAAAAACCAAAGATATTATAAGCAAACTATAGACCAGTATCTCATATGAACATATGTGGGAGGTTTCCACATCCTTTGTGGATGAGGGACAGTTTCTGTTGGAGGATGGTGCAGTCTATAAATCAGTTACTAATAAACTTATCTTATGAATAAACACAAGAGCCAATACTCTTTTCAAATGGAAAGGGTGTGTGGTGGTCCATCCATACCAGATCTGGCCTCCAACAACATGGAGGACCCCATCTTCACCTTTACTTATAGTCGCATTGGTAAAGGGGCCCTGACTGGGAGGGGCTTCTTCTGTAAGGAACAGGATGGGGTGGAGTTAAGGAAGCCATTTGCTTAGGGAATCAGCATGTCCTCAGATGGTGAGCCACTCTATACAGGGCTACTTACTCCCCAGAGGTCTGAAACAGTCTCCCATGACTGCCAGTTCCTGGGAGTCAGATCTCTGTATCGCATGGCCCAGCCAAGTCTGATTCTGCTAGACATGGATGGCTCCCCACAAACATAGATGTAAAAACCCTCAACACAGTATTAGCAAATTGAATCTAATAATGTATAAAAAGAATTACACAGATGAACCAAGTGAGAATTTATCCCAGGTATGCAAGACTTGTTCAACATGAAAAAATGTTAGTCTATCGTATCAATAGACGAATGAAGAAAAATTCACATGAATAGGTCAGTATCTACACTGACACTTCACAAGTCCAATTGCTGTTCATAATAAAAACTCTTAAGTAAATTAAGAATAGAGGAAAATTTCCTTGTCTTGATACAGAATATTTAGAAAAAAATCTAGAGCTAACGTCATACTTAATGGTGAGAAAATAGAAGCTTTCCCACTAAACAAAGCAAGGATGTGGCTTATCACTTCTTTTCAACATTGCACTACAAGCCTTAGCTAACGTAATAAGAGGAAGTAAAGGTTATACAGATTGGGAAAGAATAAATAAAATTATCTTATTTGGTAGATGGTATGATCTTCTCCTTAGAAAATCCAAAAGAACCAAAAACAGCTCCTGGCCAGGTGTGGTGGTACACACCTGTAATCCCAGCAGCTCAGGAGGCTGAGGCAGGAGGATCTCAAGTCCAAAGCCAGCCTCAGCAATGTAGTAAGGCCCTAAGCAATTTAGCAAGACCCTGTCTGGAAAAAAAAAAAGAAAAAAAAAGAAAGTCTAGGAATGTGACTCAGTGGTTGAGTGCCCCTGGGTTCAGTCCCCAGTATCATAAAACAAACAAACAAACAAAACCCTCCTGTAACTAATAAACAATTATGAAAATGTTGCAAGATACAAGGTTAAGGTACAAAGGTTAATTGCTTTCCTATATACTAGCAACAAAAAGGTGGATTTGAAATTTAAAACATGATACATTTACATTAGTACCCCCCCCCAAAAAATGAAATACTTAGGTATAAATTTAACAAAATATATACAAATCTCTGTGAGTAAACCTACAAAACTTAGATGAAAACAATCAAAAGATAATGAAATAAATGGAGAGATATTCCAGGTTTGTGGATAGGAATTGTCAAGATGTCTGTTCTTCATCTTGATTATCTCAATGCAATCCCAATCAAAATCCCAACAGGGATTATATGGATACTGACAGACTGATTCTAAAGTTTATGGAGAGAATCATTAGACCCAGAATGGTCAATATAATATGAAAGGAGAAAAACAAAGTTGGAGAACTGGCACTACTTAACTTCAAAACTTACTATAAAGCCACAGTAATCTAGACACTGTGGTGTTGGCAGAAGAATAGACATTGACATCAATAGAATAGAACAGAAAGCTCAGAGACAGATCCACAAAAATATAGTAAATTGATCTTTGACAAAGAAGCAAAGTCAATACAATGAAACACATAGTCTTCAAGAAATGGTACTGAAATAGTGAGGCATGGTGGTACCTGCCCATAATCCCAATAATTCCTGAGGCTGAGGCAGGAAGATTGCAAGTTTGAGGACAACCTCAGCAACATAGAGACCCTTGCACAAAATAAAAAAAAAAAGGAGTGGACTCAGTGAGAAATCACCCCTGGGTTCAATTCCCAGTACCAACAAAAAAAGAAAAGAATAGAAAAAAAAAAAATCTAGATACAGATCTTCATTAAAATTAATTGAGTTGGATGTGGTGGTATATACACCAGAAGTTTGGGAGCATAAGGCTGCAGGATTGTTGGAGGCCAGCCTGGGCATCTTAGTGAGCCCCTATCTCAAAATTAAAAAAAAAAAAAAAAAAAAGGACTGGGAATGTGACTCAATGATAGAGCACCCCTGGGTTCAGTCTCCATTATTGAAAAAAAAAAAAAAAAAAAAATTGAAATGAATTACAGCCCTAAATGTAAAAAGTATAGAGTTAGGAGAGAAAACCAAGATAACTTTAGATGTTGTGATGACTTTTTAAATACCACACCAAAATCATGATTCATATAAGAAATGATGAAATGATTGGTATGTTGTACTTCATTAGTATTTTATGAGGCTACTGCAACCATGGTCCCAGGAAGCTTTGCTGCTGCTCAAGATGGTGGCAGACCTTGTCATCAACCACATGATACTGGTTCTGTAGGATTGCAAAATTCTGGAGTTAGTGGATCATGGAGTCTTCCTCTGAGATTTCAAAAGGAAATCCTGGGAGACCAAGCAAAGTTTTAGTAGAGTCAGAGTCCCTGCATGTTTCACCTAAGAGGGGATGCAAGAAGATGTGAGAAGGAAGTTGAAGCTACAGTAGAGATCCCTGAAATTAAGAGATGCCAGTAACATTGGGTGTCTACCAAGGAAAGCTTCAGGAATCTAGCAGAAATAAGACAAGAGAAGCCATGTGGGCTGCATCCAAGGCCAGAGAGGCAGAGCTAAACAAGCCCTTTGGAGAGAACATCATGATGCCATGTGCCTCTGATGCTGGACATGGATCTATAGAACTTGTTTGCCCAGCTGGATTTTGGTCTTGCTTTGGTCCCATCTTTTTTTCTATGTCCCTGTATCTCCCTTGTGGAATGGAAATGTTTATTCTGTGCCATTATATTGGATATATATAACTTGCTTTTGATCTTTACCCTCACCACTAAGAGTTTGCCTTGAATCTGAGATGAAATTTTGGTCTTAGACTCTTGGACAGTGCTAAAACTGTTAATACTAAGGAAACTCTTGAAATGGACTAAATGTATTTTGCATTGTGAGATCAGTATGAGCTTTTGTAGGCCAGAGAAAGAATGTTATGGTTTAGATATGAGGTATCCCCCAAAAGCTCATGTGTGAGACAATGTAAGACCTTTTTGAGGTGGACTGATTAGATTATAAAAGTTGTTGCCTAATCTGTGGATTAATCCACTTATATGGATTAACTCGGTGATAATTATAGGAAGGTAGGGTGTAGCTAGAGGAGATAGGTCACTGGGGTTTATATTTGGGGTTTATATTTATTTTTTCCTGGTGAAGGAAGCACTCTCTCTCTCTCTGCTTCCTTGTTGCCATGTCTTGAGCTGCTTTTCTCTACAAAGTCTTCCTGCCATAATGTTTCTGCATCATCTTGGGTCCGGAGCTATAGGTTTGGTCCACCATGCCCTGAACCTCTGTAACTGTGAGCCAACACAAACTTTTCTTCCTTTTTCTTGTCAGGTCTTTTGTTCACAGTGACTCAAAAGCTGACTCAAACAACTTTGTTGATACTTTTTTTCTCCCCCTGCTGGGGATTGAACCTAGGGCCTCATGCATGCTAGGCAAGTGCTTTACCACTGTGCTAATTCTCCAGCCCTGTTCATAGTTGTTTTTAAGGAACTTTGTAAGTTAGGGATTGAATGAATTCACTTTTCAATATTTCTTTTTTGATTAACTTTCTTCCATTACATGTAAAGAAATTTTTATTCAGCAGTAAGAAAAGGGCTACCATTTAAAAAAAAAAAAAGATTTAAAAACATCTGAATATAATGGCAAGGAGTGAGAACACAAGTCAGACTAGGAAAAAATATTTACAAAAGCACATGTGATAAAGGTCTCTTATCTATAATGATAAACCTGATTTAAAAATAGGCCAAATACCTGAACAGGTACCTCACCAAAGAAAATATACAGATGCAAATAAAATATGAAAAGGTGCTCCATATCATGTGTTATCAGAGATACAAAGTAAAGCAACAGCAAAATAACTCTTAGAATAAGACTTACAGTATGCATCCTTTAATAATCATGCTCTATTTAAAAATAATATTGTACCACTTTATGTAAAATGTTATATCTTTACATAAATATAATTCCATTTGCTTTGCCTCATCCTTCATGCTGCTGTCATTTTATTTCTATGTTTATGTTAAAACACCCAGCATTTTCATTGTTATTGATTTTCCTTTAAATTATCTAAAAAAAAAAAAATGGGTAGAAAAAAATGTTTAATGTTTCTGATTGTCTTCAAGTTCATTGACCCCTTTTTTGTAGTGTTTAGTCTGCTGTTAAGCCCATCTAGTGTAAACCTCATGTATTTTTGTTTGTGTTTTGTTTCTTTGTGTGTGTTTGTGTGTGTGTGTGTGTGTGTGTGTGTAATTGTAGTACTGGGATTGAACCCAGGGGTGTTCTACCACTGAGTTACATCCCCAGCGCTTTTTATTTTTATTTCAAGACAGGGTCTTGCTGAGTTGCTGAGGCTGGCCTTGAACTTGCTGTCCTCCTGTCTCAGGCTCTTGAGTTGCAGGGATTATAGATGTGTGCCA
This sequence comes from Sciurus vulgaris, assembly GCF_902686455.1. Classification (NCBI taxonomy): domain Eukaryota; kingdom Metazoa; phylum Chordata; class Mammalia; order Rodentia; family Sciuridae; genus Sciurus; species Sciurus vulgaris. The sequence goes on from NC_136462.1 coordinate 93,451,598, forward strand.
CCATGCCTGACTTAATTCTTATCTTTAATATTGTATTTTTAGTCTTAGGATTTCTATATGGTTCTTCTTTTAGTTTCCATTTCTTTATTAGTTGTTCCTTTCTTTTCCTTTAAATCCTTGAAAACACACACATCAGTTGTTTATAAATCCATCTGGTAATTTTAACAAATATATCATATATATTTTTGTTGACTATTTTTTCTAGATTATGGATCATATTTGTATATTCCTTGTATATTCTTATATTCAGACACAGTCTTTGTCATAATTTTATTGTATGCTGGATGAATGATAAATTAAGGAAATTTAATTTTGTTACCTTTTTTTTTAAATGGGGTTTCACTTGCCCAGGCTAGCTGTGAACTCTTGATCCTCTTGTTTAAGCCTCCTTTATGGGCTTATTCCACCACATCCAGGCTGTTGTCTTCTTTCAAAAGGGGTCTAATTTTTTTCTGCAGGCATTTAAATTACTAGAGGATCTCTTAATTCTTTCAGACTTATTTATGCTTTGTTTTTTTGTTATTGTTTTTTATTTTATTTATTTATTTATTTATTTTGCTTTGTTATTTTGTTTTTAGTTTTAGGGCATGGTTTTTAACTCTAGAGTGTGGTCCCTATACTTAAAAATATTGATTTGTAACATCTCATGTGAATACTCAGATACTCAGTGAAGCTTCCCTAGTGTGGCTAGGCAGAGATCCAGTGTCTCCTAGTGCTGCATGACCCATGATTTTAGTTCAGCTCTCAGTCCTACAGCAGGTACAGGGTGTTCTTTGTTATACAGACTGAACCTTGGCCAAAGACCTGAGGGGAAATCCCCCTGCAAGTTTCTGTCCCCATTTCCCCCTACATACCTCCTCCTTCTGTGATATTCTGTCTTACAATTTTAGTCACCTTAGCAGCCCAAACTTTGATGATTTTTGCCTCTCTGCTCACCAAGATTGTCCATTCATGTATACCCCTTCTTTAAAAAATTATAGTCTTGGGCTGGCGTTGTGGCTCAGTGGTAGCGTGCTCACCTAGTACACGTGAGGCCCTGAGTTTGATCCTCAGCACCACGTAAAAATAAAATTAAGCTATTGTGTCCATCTACAACTTAAAAAAAAATTGTGTGTGTGTGTGTGTGTGTGTGTGTGTAGAGAAAGAGAACTAAAAAACATCATAGTCTTGTACTGCTACTTGTCCAGTGCTTATAAACTGTTGCCTCATATAATTTGTCCATATTTATAATTGCTTAAAGGGAGTAACTTCAATACTCATTATTATGTTATTGCTAGCAGAAGTCCATGTAATTTTAAAATTATTATTAAATAATTGGATCTCTTAGTTCAGAGATCCTCACTTCATGGACTAGGTCTCAGAAGCCATACAAGAATATTGTTTTAATAGTCTCTGTAAGCCAGGCATGATGGAGCATGCCTGTAATTCCAGCTGCTCTGGAGGCTGAGACAGGAGGATTGTAAGCTTGAGTCCAGCCTCAGCAACTTAGTGAGACTCTAAGCAACTTAACAAGACACTATGTCTCGAAATAAAAAATAAAAAGGACTAGAACTGTAGCTCAATGGTAAAGTGCCCTTGAGTTAAATCCCCAGTACCAGAAAAATAATACGTCTCTGTAGACACATACCAATGTTTCTTAGCTGAAATGGTCCCACCAACCAATATTTAAACAATTGCAAGCACTTTATATCTATTCATCTTCACAGAGCAAAGAAATAAGAATGTTGCATCATTGTTTTGTATTGAATGTTCAGACTTCAGGATGATTGTTAATACTATTTCATCTCTTGTTGGTTATTTCCACAATCCCACAGTGCTGGGGACGCGAACCCAGGCCTCGAGCTTGCAAGGCAGGCACTCTACGAGATGAGCTATATGGCCTGCACCCTATTTCATCTCTTTCTGGGAGATTTTTATTTTATGGTCAACTGTTGATCAGAGTTTCATGAACTTCTCAAAACTTTACTATAAATAGTCATCAGGACTTCCACATGTGAGTCAACTATGTAATCCATAGGCTCAATTAATTTGATGAAGGCCAGGTGTTTTGTATCTAAATGCTTTTGTTTCCTTAACCTGAATCTTGTATTCTTTTTTCATTCTAATGATAAATACCTAACTTTGACAACTCTAACTATTGCAGCATATATTGAGCACTTTCTATTTGCTAGGCTTGTGTCATAGGCAAGTATTCTCACGTAGTATGTGTCATTTCTACTGTTGGAGCTTCAGTTTCCTCATCTGTGAAAAAGAGGTAGCTATCTCAGATGTCAAGGTAACATGAAATTAGTGCCTAGTTATTGCCTCCTTAAGGATGAAACAGATGCATTACCAACTCCCAGTACCCTAACCACTGTACTATTGATTTCTAACATTTTTCACTATTATGTCTCTAACATGGTCCATTCTTTCTTCTCTGACCTCATTTCCAACACTCTCTTCTTTTTTAAAAAAAAAATTTTAGGTGTTGATAGACCTTTATTTTATTCTTTATTTATATGCAGTGCTAAAAATCGAATACAGTGCCTCACACATGCTAGGCAAGTGCTATACCACTGAGCCCCAACCCCAGCCCCTCTCCTTTCTTTACTGATCCTCAAATATTCTGTGCATGCTTCTGTCCCAAGTCCTTTATGTTTGCTATCCTCTGCCTGAATAGTCTTCCCTCAGGTTTTATTCACATCTCAGCTCAAAAGTATCCTCTTCAAAAAGGCCTTTCCAGAACTGTCTTCCACTCTCTGTCACATATCCTTATTTTAATTTATACATAGCACTTTTCACTTTGATATCCATATTGTACCATTTACTTTTCTTGTTTACTTATTTTCTATCTAACAAAAATATAAACTTCACAGAGTAATAACCAGGTCTGTTTTGTTCACTGATAATTCTTCACCTTTTTAGAACCGTGTATAGCGTATATAAGATACTGAGTAAATGTTGTTGAATAATTGAGTTTCTACACCAATAACTTTCTTTTATAAAGAATATAAAAACTGGGCTGGGGAGATAACTCAGTCAGTAGAGTGCTTGCCTTGCAAGCACAGAGCCCTGGGTTCAATCCCCAGCACCGCAAAACAAACAAACAAACAAACAAAAAACAAAAAAACAATGATAGGATAAAAACTATACACTTGGGGTTGGGGATATAATTCAGTTGGTAGAATGCTTGCCTTGTAAGCACAAGGCCCTGGATTCAATCCCCAGCACTGGGGGCAGGGGGAAATACACACACACACATTTGGATCCAGGCACGAGGGCACATACCTATAATCCCTACTACTTGGGGGACTGAGACAGGAAGTTCACAAGTTCAAGGCCATCCTTGGCAACTTAGCAAGACCCTGCCTCAAAATCAAAAATAAAGAGGGCTACTATATGTAGCTTGGTAGCTTGCCTCTACAAGCATGTGTGAGACACTAGGTTCAATCCCCAGCACCACAAAAATGACAAAATCAAAAATGTGGATGCCCTAGTAGTTTTTATATATTGTGTTTTATTCTTGTGATAGATATGTTTTATTATTTTATCTTTGGTACTTTTCCTTAATAATGACTTTATCAATGATAATAAGTCAGCAACTTAGTTATTAATCATATTTTCTGATAGTAGCATGCTGTTCTCATTGACTTGTATATTTTTCCTGGCTCAATGATTCCCAACAAAGAGGGCAAGGATAAAATAAAAAGAGATAGAACTGCTTCAATATCATAAATCATGTGATTTTTTTTGCAGTCTCTTCAATATCTAATTTTCCCCCACACTTTTATTATCTTTGATCTTACATTTATTCCTGGGTTTCTCTTAATTTGTTTGAGAAGTATCCATAGCCATTGACTTTCTATCTGTCTTAGAATTTACCCAGTTATATTCATGTACAGAAATGCTCATCAGAAACCTGACCCAGTGGCACATGCCTGTAATCCCAGCAGCTCAGGAGACTGAGGCAAGAATACTACAAGTTCAAAGCCAGCCTCAGCAACTTAGGGAGGCCCTGTGTCAAAATAAAAAAATTAAAAGGACTGGGGATGTGGCTTATTGTTTAAGTGCCCTTGGTTGAATCTCTGATACCAAAAAAATTAAAATTAAAAAAAAGAAAAAAAGGAAAAAGGAAAAAGTACTTGGGATGTAGCTCAGTGAAAGAGTACTACTGGGTTCAATCCCCTGTGTCACAAAAAGGAAAAAAAAATGCACATCATAAAATTGTTTATAATGACAAATTAAAAACCACATAAATATACAGGAAGTTTTGTTACATCCAAAAATGTGATATTTTTTCATTAAAAATGGTGATGTTGAAGCTGAGTAATGTGGCACACACCGATGATCCCAGCAACCTGGAAGGCTGAGGCTGATCATGAGTTAGAGAGCAGCCTCAACAATTTAGCCAGACCCTGTCTTAAAATAAAATCAAAAGGGCTGGTGTTGCGACTCAATGGTGGAGGTCTTTTGGGTTCAACCCCCAGTACCACCCCTAAGGGAAAAAAAGGTGATGTTGAGCCATATTTTTTGGCATACAAAGATAGTTCTGATTTTTTAAAAATATTTTTTAGTTGTAGGTGAACACAATACCTTTATTTTATTTATTTTTATGTGGTACTGAGGATCGAACCCAGTGCCTCACATGTACTAAGTAAGTGCTCTACCACTGAGCCACAACCCCAGCCCTAGTTCTGATTTTTGAAATGAAAAAGCAAGTTTCAAGAGAACGAGTATAATATAATCTCATTTTTATGGCAGAAAAATTACGTATTTGCATATACATAGAAAAAAGTCAGACAACCCTTATATAAAATTGGAGTGATAAGGTTAGCACTCTTAGTTGTCTCCAAATCCACTATCATTTTTCTACATCTTCATTTATTTTTGTACCATTAACTATTACTATTACTTCTGGCTACTGGGAAATCTATCCTATTCTAGGTATAAATAACCTCTTTAGTTCAACAAAAACAAATCCAGAGGTTTTTAAAAGGGACTTTTAAAGGAAACTGAAAAGGAAAGCAAACAAAAAGCAAAGTAAAAACATAGAAATAAAGTTTTTACAGGACACAAATTACATTTACATTTTCCTAGAAGAATAAGTCTATTGGCCAACTGACTTAACTGATGCAGTTAATGAGGCCATAAAGTCCTTGTGGTAGCCTCTCTAATCAGTCCTATAAAAGTGGGATTTTTTGATTCAGCACTAACATTTGGGAATATTTAGAAGAAGTGGAAGGACATGGAAAGTACATATAAAATGAGAATTTAAAATAAGATTACAAAACAGTAATATATACAACTGGGTGTGGTGGCACATGCCCATAATTTCAGCTGCTCAGGAGAGTGAAGCAGGAGGATCACAATTGCAAGACCAGCCTGGGCAACATGATAAGACCCTGTCTCAAAAAGAAAACCACCAAGTAATATAGAGAAGATCCTAATTTTCTTTAAGGTATAGGATAGTATAAAGTATAGAAAACAGAAAAAAACACACCAGGGAGACACACTCCAAATGATAGTAGTGATTATTTAAACAGAGGAATTACAGTTACATTTCTTTGCAGAGCTAGGTATATATCTCTGTGGTAGGATACTTGCCCAGCATATGCAAGGTCCTGGGTTACATTCTTAGCACTGCCCAAAAAAAAAAAAAAAAAAAAAAAAAAAAAAAAAAAAAATCATTTGTGCTTATCTACATTTCTAAATTTTCTATAGGAACATTTACAAATTCAAATCATTTTGACATAGGGCTTCTCAAACTTGCTGAGACTGGCTTTGAACTTGTAATCCTTCTGCCTCTGCCTCCCAAATAGCTAGGATGAGAGGCGTGTATTATCTACACCCAGCAAGTTTTATTTAAAATCTTAGCAACTGCAGATAGCATGTTCTTAATGTTTTGCCTAATCTATAAATCCTTATTTTATTTGTACCACCTATATTAAAGTTCTCACTGTTGAAATTCCCTATATCTGAGGAGATTTATGTATTTATTCATTCAAATCTTCATTGAGTTTCTGTTATGTCCCAGACACTATTTAAATAGTTGGGATATAGTAATCAACAAGACAGAGTTTATACTCTTAGGAGTTTATATTCTGGTCATATTTGTTAATCATCAAAATTCTATTGTGGGTGGTATAATGTATCAATTAGTAACCATAAATGATTTAGTATACCAGCTATAAGGATTAAAAAATTAGAATAAGCATCATAAGATTAGTGTAGTATACATGGTGGTTGGGGTTTTTGTTTGTTTCTTTGTTTTTTCTTATTGGTTATTGAATACCTGGGGGTGCTTTACCACTGAGCTATATCCCCATCCCTTTTTTATTTTTTGTTTTGAGATAGGGTCTCCTTAGGTTGTCAAGGCTAGCCTCAGACTTGTAATCTTCCTGAACCACTGGGATTCCAGCTCCCCAGCCTTTTATATTTTTTTATTTTGAGATAAGGTCTGGCTAAGTTGCTGAGGGTTCTCCTAAATTGTTGAGGTTGGCCTCAAACTTGTGATACTCCTGTCTCAAGCTCCCGAGTCACTGGGATTATAGGGATTTACCACCATGCCCAGCTGTAGTAGTTGGTTTATTTAGAAAACATGTCAGTTAGGAATAATGTGGATTTTTTTTTTTTTTTTTTTTAGTTTTAAAGAAGCCTCCTGTTTTAGTTTCTCAGCATGAAAGTCATCAAGCAATCTCCCATCTTCCAACTGGACAACCTCTCTCCCAAAATATGGCTCCAGGTATGAAGTTTTATTTTTGGCATTCCATTTAAAAACTATTTTATTGGTCAGGTATTGTTATATAGTGAATGACTGGTAAAAGGTCAGGGAGAAATAATGATCTAAAACTGCACTTTAATGAATCATTAGAGTCTTTTTTTTTTTTTTGGTGGTGCTGGGGATTGAACCCAGGGCCTTGTGCTTGTAAGATAAGCACTCTATCAACTCAGCTATATCCTCAGCCCTAGAGTCTTTTCTTAAGAGCAGAAGAATTATTTGTTGTTCCACTCAGAACTGCATTCCCTTTCATCTCTTTCCAGGCTATGTAGTTTTCTTTTTATTTTGTTTTGTTTTACAGACAGGGTCTTGCTGTGTTGCCTATGTTGCTCAGGCTGGCCTTAAATTCTCAATTCCCCTGCCTTAGCCTCCTGAATAGTTGGGACTTCAGGCGGGCAACACCACGCCTGACCTTCAGGCTGTATAAATTTACCTTCCTTCAGAATGTGTTCATAGAGCTAGTTGTGTTGCTCAGTTGTAAAAACTGTATTCATAGTTATCTTACAGAGGCCTTCTACAAATTATTACTGTGTAGAAGGCCTTACTGTATACTTATGAATATGTTTGTTTTCTGTTGAACACCTATTTGATTTTATAGAAGTGTTCTAAAATGAGAATGATTGAAAGGAGGTACTTTGGGGAGATCGTGGAAAGGAAAGATATAGACATCAGTGGCACAGAAGGTTTATGATTCCAAAATTAATAGTAATACAGATCTAATCACACTTTGATAAGGGGAAAAAATTAGAGGTTATCTCAAGGAGATACTGGTAAGAAAAAAATCAAGTGTTAATTGTGAGTCATTGTATAGATGAAGGCAATAAACTAGAAATTTCAAAAACCTTACTGGATTTTAGAGAATTCTGACAGCAATATGGAATTTGGAGGGAAGAAAAGAAATGGATATCATTGCTATATTAATCTTTGGAATTTTACTGTGTATATATCCCTTTGGTGAATAGGTTTATAATTGGTAATGAACATACTCATTTGAGAATGATTGGCAAACTTCCCATAGCTTAAACCACATTGGTAATTAAAGTAGAGCTTAAAAAACAAACAACAAAAAAAAACTTAAATGAATAACATGAAAAGACCAAATTTAAGATTTACTGGGATAGATGAAGGCATGAAGACAAAGGAATACACAATCTTTTCAATGACATAATATCAGAAAATTTCCCAGATCTAAAGAATAAAATGGAAAATCAACTATAAGAGGCTAACAGGACTCCAAATGTATAAAATTACAGCGGACCCACACCAACGCACATTATAATGAGAATGACTAACATACAGAATAAAGATAGAATTTTAAAGACTATGAGATAAAAATATCAAATTCCATATAGGGGGAAACCAATTTAGATCTCAGCTGATTTCTCAACCCAGATCCTCAATGCCAGGAGGTCCTAGAATAATACATATCAAGCTCTGAAGGAAAATGGATGTCAACCAAGATTTTATATTTACCAAAACTAAACTTCAGATTTGAAGATGAAATAAAAACCTTCCATGATAAACAAAAGTTAAAAGAATTCACACCTAGAAAGCCTGCACTACAGAACATTCTTAGCAAAATATTCCATGAGGAAGAAATGAAAAAACAGCAAAGGGAGAAACTACACTAAAGGAAAAGTCAATCAAAGAAGAAATTAAGTTAAATTAAAAACCAAAAATAAAATGACCAGAAATACAAATCATGTCTCAATAATAATCCTGAACATTAATGATCTAAACTTATCAATCAAAAGACATAGACCGGCAGATTGGATAAGAAAACAAGATCCAACAATGCACTGTTTTCAAGAGATTCACCTCCTCGGAAAAGACATCCACAAACTGAAGGTGAAATGTTGGGAAAAAACATATAACTCACATGGACTGCATAAACAAGCAGGGGTTTCCATCCTCATATGAAATACAGTGAACTTCAAGCCAGAGTTAGAAGAGATAAAGAAGGACGTTTTATACTGCATAAGGGAATCGTACATCAATAAGACCTTACGATCATAAATATTTATGCCCCAAACAACTGAGCATCTATGTACATCAAACAAACCCCTCTCAATTTCAAAAATGAAATAGACCGCAACACAATAATACTAGATGACTTTAACACACCTTGCTCACCATTGGATGTATCTACCAAATAAAAACTAAACAAACAAACTATAGAACTAAATAACACAATCAATACTTTAGACTTAATGGACCTAGAGTGTTTCATCTATCAACAAGCAAATAAGCTTTCTTCTCAGCATCACATGAATCCTTCTCTAAAATAGATTATATGGTATGCACAAAGCAACTCTTAGCAAATAGAAATACTACCCTACATTCTATCAGATCATAATGGAATGAACCTGGAAATCAATGATGAAATAAAAAATAGAAGCTACTACAACACCTGGAATCTAAATAATACAGTATTGAATGATGAATGGGTAGCAGAAGAAATCAAGGAGGAAATAAAAAAATTACTTAGAGGTAAATGAGAACACCAATACAACATACCAAAATTTTTGTGACACTATGAAGGCAGTGCTAAAAGGAAAGTTCATTGCATTGAACTTGTTCATTAAAAGAATAAAAAGTCAACAAATAAATGGCCTAACATTCCATCTCAAAGCCCTAGAAAAAGAAGAAGAAATCAACACCAAAAGCAATAGAAGACAGGAAATAATTAAATTCAGAGCTGAAATCAATGAAATTTAAACAAAAGAAACAATTCAAAAAAATTGACAAAATGAAAAGTTGGTTCTTTGTGAAAAATAAATTGATAAATGCATAGCTACGCTAATGAAGAGAATGAGAGAGAAAACTCAAATTACTAAAATTTGTGATGACAAAGGAAATAGCATGACGGATACTACTGAAATACAGAAGATAATCAAACTATTTTGAAAATTTATACTCCAATAAAATAGAAAATCTCAAAGACATCAACAAATTTCTAGAGACATATGATCTACCCAAACTGAATCAGGAGGACATACACAATTTAAACAGATCAATTTCAAGCAATAAAGTAGAAGACGCCATCAAAAGCCTACCAACCAAAAAGCTCAGGACTGGACAGATTCTCAGCCGAGTTCTACAAGACCTTCAAAGAAGAATTAACATTCATACTCCTCAAATTATTCCATGAAATAAAAAAGGAGAGAACCCTTCCAAACCCTTATACCAGAACCAGACAAGGACTGCATCAAGGAAGGAAAACTTCAGACCAATATCCCTCATGAACATAGATGCAAAAATTCTCAATAAAATTCTGGCAAATCACATACAAAAACATATTAAAAAGATAGTGCACCATGATCAAGTAGTGTTTATCCCAGGGATGCAAGGTTGGTTTAACATATGAAAATCAATAAACATAATTCATCACATCCATAGACTTAAAGACAAGAATCATGATTATCTCAATCGATGCAGAAAAAACATTTGACAAAATATAGCACCCCTTCATGTTTAAAACACTAGGAAAACTAGGGATAGTAGAAACATACCTCAACATTGTAAAAGCTACATATGCTAAACCCAAGACGAACATCATTCTAAATGGAGAAAAACTGAACGCATTCCTTCTAAAAACTGAAACAAGACAGGGATGCCCTCTTTTACCACTTGTTTAACATAGTCCTTGAAACTCTAGCTAGAGCAATTAGATGAAAGAAATTCAAGAGAGATGAATAGGAAAAGAAGAACTCAAACTATCACTGTTTGCCAAAAACATGATTCTATTTTGAGAAGATCCAAAATATTCCACCAGAAAACTTCTAGAACTAATAAATGAATTCAGCAAAGTAGCAGGATATAAAATCAATAACCATAAATCAAAAGCATTTCTATATATCAGTGATGAATCCACTGAAAGAGAAATTAGGAAAACCACTCCTTTCACAATAGCCTCAAAAAAAAAAAAAAAAATCAATCTAACAGAAGAGGCATAAGACCTTTACAATGAAAACTACAGAACACTAAAGAAAGAAATTGAAGAAGACCTAAGAAGATGGAAAGATCTCCCGTGTTCTTAGACAGAATTAATATTGTCAAAATGACCATACTACTGAAAGCATTTACAGATTTAATGAAATTCCTATTAAAATCCCAATAACATTCTTCATAGAACTAGAAAAAGCAATCATGAAATCCATTTGTAAAAATAAGAGACCTAGAATAGCTGAAGCAATCCTTAGCAAGCAGAAGGCATCACAATACCAGACCTTAAACTATTCTACAGAACAATAGTAACAAAAATGGCATGGTATTGGCACAAAAATAGACATGTAGACCAGTGGTGCAGAATAGAAGACACAGAGACAAACCCACATAAATATGGTTATCTCATACTAGACAAAGGCCAAAAACATACATTGGGGAAAAGATAGCCTCTTCAACAAATGGTGCAAGGAAAACTAAAAATTCATACATAGCAAAATGAAATTAAATCTCTCACCCTTCACAGAACCCAATTCAAAGTGAACCAAAGACTTAGGCACTAGAACAGACCCTGTGCCTAATAGAAGAAAAAGTAGGCCCAAGTCTTCATCATATCGACTTAAGACTTGACTTACTTAACAAGAAGACTCCTATAGCACAAGAAGTAAAATCAAGAATCAGTAAATGGAATGGATTCAAACTAAAAAGTTGCTTCTCAGCAAAGGAAACAATCAATAATGTGGAGAGAGAGCCTATAGAGTGGAAGAAAATCTTTACCACATGCACCTCAGAAAGAGCACTAATCTCCAGGATTTATAAAGAACTCAAAAAACTTAACACCAAAAAACAAGTAACCCTATCAATAAATGGGCTATGGAACTGAACAGATACTTCACAGAAGAAATTCGGTTGATCAACAAATAGATGAAAAAATGTTCAGCATCTCTAGCAATTAGAGAAATGCAAATCAAAACGACTCTTAAGATTTCATCTCTAGTAGAATGGCAATTATCAAGAATACAAACAATAATAAGTTTGGTGAGGATGTAGGTAAAAATGTACACTCATACATTGCTGGTGGGACTGAAAATTGGTGCAACCACTGTGGAAAGCAGTATGTAGAGTCCTTAGAAAACTTGAAATGGAACCACCATTTGACCCAGCTATCCCACTCCTCAGTTTAAAACCAAAGGACTTAAAATCAGCATACTACAGTAATGCAACCACATCAGTGTTCATAGCTGCTCAATTCACAATAGCTAGATTGTGGAACCAACTGAGATACCCTTCAGTTGATGAATGAATAAAGAAATTGTGGTATATATACACAGTGGAATATTACTTAGCCATAGAGAAGAATAAAATTATGGCATTTGCAGGTAAATGGATGGAACTGTAGAATATCATGTTAAGCAAAATAAGCCAAACCCCAAAATCCAAAGGCCTAATGTTTTCTCTGATATGTGGATGCTGATCCATAAGGGGGGGGAGGCGAAAATGGAGGAGCTTTGGATTAGGCAGAGGGGAGTGAGGAGAGGGGAGAGGGTGTGGGAGTGGGAAGGATGGTGGAATGAGACAGACATTCTTACCCTGTATACATAGATGATTGCACAACTGGTGTGCCTGTATCATGTACAGCCAAAGGAATGAGAAATTGTGCTCCATTTGTGTACATATGTCAAACTGCATTCTGCTGTCATGTATAAATAATTAGAACAAATTTAAAAAAGAAAAAAAGACTGACTACCCAATGTCAAATAGAAGGGTTTCTTAACTTTTCTAAAAGAGTGGGTCTGATGAAATTCTTCTGTAAAAGAATTAACACTTCTTTAATTTGATGTTTTTATCCCATAGGTTCCCGTGTAAACCACAATGGAAACCCTGGTACTTCAAAACAGAACCCCTCCAACCCTCTTCAGCGTTTAATTCCAGGCTCAAACTTGGAGAGTGAACACAAAATTCAAACAGATACATTAAAGCAGGCCACTAAGGATAGAGTCAATGATTTCCACAAATTGAAGCAAAGTAAGAATCAATTGATGAATAATACTATGTTAAAAAGACTTCTTTGAATATAATGTTTGTTTACAAGACTATATCAAGGTCTACATTATTATACTCTAATGATTGTGTAGTGAAGTTACATGTACATAAAACATAATAGTGTTAAAATTTAAAAGAAAAGCAGGGTTTTTTTGTTGAAAAGCAGGGTTTAAATAGATAGAAACTCAAAGAAAGTTTTTAAAGCTGTTCATATTTACTGTTAAATAATAAATTTCAGGTGAGTTGATTTTTTTAAAAATACTATTCTTAAGAATTTAAGCTTATTTAGAGAAATGAGAAAAGATATACTTTGTTAGGTTAATGAACAGAAACTTTAAGAGGGAGGGTAAACAGTTTTGAGAAATGGAACATTCTAGGGGAAACATACAGCTTGTGAAGAATTGCCATAGTGGAAGGTCAATACTACTTCCTCCTCTCCTTCCAATTGCAGTTTGCTTCATTTAGGTGTTAGGAGAGATGTGAAACAGATTGAGCAAATTCATAGCACTGTGTAGTAAAATATGACTGCTTAATTGTTTCAGAGGTATTGATTTTGATAAATGGACAATCCCTGTTAATCTATATAACTCTGTGTTTGGCGGATTCTCAGGAAATATAAGAAAAACTTATGGTAGCAGAGAAAATTTGAAGCAAGAGGGTATGGCTTTAGGTCAGCTCCCTTAAACTGTGCTTTTCATTCCTACTTTTCCTGTCTTCTTTCTACCTTCAGTTCCAAAAAGATGGAATATCTAAAAGGTCTAGTCTTTTGGTTTTTTTATTTGTTTGTTTGTTTTTTGGGGTACCAGGAATTGAACTCAGGGGCACTCGACCACTGAGCCACATCCCCAGCCCTATTTTATATTTTATTTAGAAGCAGGATCTCAGAGTTGTATAGTACCTCACTTTTTCTGAGGCTGGCTTTGAATTGGAGATCCTCCTGCCTCAGCCTCCCAAGTCACTGTGCCCTGCTGTTTTTTTGTTTGTTGTTTTGTTTTTCCTCATTTTTTTTTTAGCCGTTGAAGGGCCTTTATTTATTTATCTGTATGTGGTTTTGAGAATCGAACCCAAGTGCCTCACACATGCTAGGCAAGTGCTGTACCACTGAGCCACAACCCCAGCCCCTACTTTTCAGAGTAACATATAGGCAGTTATTTGTACATAGGTTGAAAACTGGACAGTGTTACTATTTTTGAATTTATTCAAGATATTTTTGTTGGTCTCTTTAACAGGTATTCATGTTTCTACATATATATATATATATATATGAATATATAGTTTGCATACATTGACTTACTTGGTGTGTATGTGTGTGTGTGTGTGTGTGTGTGTGTGTGTGAGAGAGAGAGAGAGAGAGAGAGAGAGAGATACTGGAAATTGAACTCAGGGGCACTCTATCAATGAGCCACATTCCTAACCCAGTTATTATTTTTATATTTTGAGAGAGGGTCTCACTAAGTTGCCCTTGCTGTTCCTCCAGCGTGTGTTCTCCTGCCTCAACCTTCCAAACTGCTGGGATTGAACGTGTGCACCATCGTGCCTGGCAAAACCTATTGACTTTTAAACTTTTAACCCCAAATTCTTTTCCATGAAGCATAATCAATGCACATACTATTTTTTATTTACTTTAATTGAAATTGTTTCTTATATGCTTTTTATCAAGTAGTTACATATTTGTCATCATGTGTGCACTGGGGTTGAATGCAGGGCCTCCAGTGTGCTAGCCAAGTTCTCTACTACAGAGCTCTATCCCTACCCATTTTACTTTATTTTGAGAAGCTGTCCTTGAACTTGTGTTCCTCTTGCCTCAGCCTAATAGCTATGATTACAAGCATGCAGCTTATGCGTGCGCACACATATATATTTACATTTATTCAGTTCTATTTAAGGAATGATAATAGTTCATAATAATAGTTCATTTAGTTCTACTCTCTGTTTCTTTTTTTTTTTTTTTGGTAGCACCCAGGGACACTTTAACACTGAGCTATATCCCCAGCCCTTTTTGTTTTTTAATTTTGAGACAGGGTCTTGCTAAGTTATTGAAGCTGGCCTTCAACTTGGAATCCTCCTGCCTCGGCCTCCTCAGAAGCTAGAAGAGGTTATACTGGTCTCTACTTTTACTGATTATTACTCTCTTGCTGATTATTTAGATTTCTTTGTGTTTTCTCATTTTAGCTTTCTCATTTTGTGACTTTTTTAAAAATTATTTTCTGTTTCTAGGTATATTTTGGGTATACCTTTAAAAGTACACTCCTTGGGGGCTGGGGATATAGCTCAGTTGGTAGCGTGCTTGCCTCATAAGCACAAGGCCCTGGGTTCAATCCCCAGCACCGCAAAAAAAAAAAAAAAAGTACACTCCTGGACTGGGGTTGTGGCTCAGTGGTAGAGCACTTGCCTAGCTTGTGTGAGGCACTAGGTTTGATTCTCAGCACTACATATAAATAAATTAATTAAATAAAGGCTTATCAACAACTAATAAAAATATTTTTAAAAAGTATAATCCTAAGAATGAAATTACTGGATCAAAGCACTTAACAAGCTTATAGCTCCTTTTACATATTATCAGATTATTATTATTTAAAAAAAATTTTTTCAGTAGTTGATGGACCTTTATTTTATTTATTTATATGCAGTACTGAGAATTGAACCCAGTGCCTCACACCTTCTTGGCAAGCACTCTACCACTGAGCTACAACCCCAGCCCCTATCAGATTATTTTTTAGAACATGTTATAGTGTCACTGGAGATACCTATCTGTTTCCTGTGGTCTATCCTGACCACATTGACTTTTTAAATCTCTTTTACAAGGTATTTAGAATATAATGAATCCAGATGTGGCATACATCTATAGGTACTAATGAGACTGACAGAGGATCTCTAGAGTATAGGAGCTCCAGGACAACCTGGGCAACATGGTGAGACACTGTTGGGGGAAAAAAAAAAAACAGAATATAATAATTTTCTTTATATACATATATATAGGTGGGGGGAGTAGATAGTTGTAGTTGCATGCTATCTTTATTTTATTTTTTTGTTTTTATGTAGTGTTGAGTATTGAACCCAGTGCCTCATTCGTGCTAGGCAAGTGTTCTACCACTGAGCCCCATGATTTTCTTAATGATATTTTAGTAGGCATATCCTTCCTGGTGTAGCCTGCTTATTTGATTATTTCATTTTATTTTAGTTTTAGAGGGATTTTTGTTTGTCTTTTTTGTTCATTTTGAGATAGCATCTTGCTTTGTTGCCTAGACTGACTTCGAAGTCCTGGACTTAAGTGATTCTCCCACCTCAGCCTCCTGAGTAGTAAGTGGGATTACAGACTTGAGTCTTCAGACCTATTTGGCATGTTTTTGTTTTCTTTTGTTTGTTTTTGTTGCTGAGGTTTGAACCCAGGACCTCACATGTGCTACAACCCCAATTGGCATTTTTTTTTTTTCAATTAAAAAAAATTTTTTTTAGTTGTAGATGGATACAGTACCTTTATTTTGTTTATTTCTATGTGGTCCTGAGGATCAAATTCAGTGCCTCACACGTGCCAGGCCAGTGTTCTACAACCCGAGCCTGACATGTATTTTTATGTGAGGAGTCTTCTTGGAATTATTTCCTCGTATATAATGTGTATATCAGGTTTGACCACTTGGCTTAAGAATTTTGTAGGTTAGTACTATATATTTGTATAAAATCTTTTTAAATAAGATACTAATCTTTTATATGTTACTTTAAAAACAGTTTTCTTTTTCGTCTGTTGACTTCCTGACACAAGACTTATTTTTATGCTTTACCATGTAAAAGGGTTTTGTTTTATTTTGTTTTTCCAATATTGGGGATGGAACCTAGGGCCTCTTGTATGTTAGCAAGCATTCTATCACTTGGCTACATTCCCAGTCTTTTTGAGACATGGTGGCTACATTCCCAGTCTTTTTGAGACATGGTCATCCCCCACTGTCCATAATGACCTTGAACTTTTGATCCTCCTGCTTCAGCCTCCCCAGCAGCTAGGATTACAGTTGTGTATTGTCACTCCTGGCCAGTGTTTTTTTGTTTTGTTTTGGTTTTTAATTTAAAATAATTTTTGTTGTGATAATAAAATTTACCAAATACATTTCAGTGGCATGCGATGCATTTGCAGTATTGTCAATCATCATCATTATCTAGTTCCAAAACATTTTTATCACCCCAAAAGAAAAGTCATACTCATTAAATAGTCACTCCCTGGTCTCTCATGCCCACAGTCCCTGGCAGCCATTAACATGCTTTCTGTCTCTGTGGATTCATGTATTGTGGATTGTTTATATAAACATAATCATAAAATAGGTGACCTTTAGTGTCTGGCTTCATTGATTTAGCTTAATGTCTTTAAAATGCAACCATGATTGTTTAGCATGTGTCAGTGCTTTATTCCTTTTTTTATAACTGGATAATATTCCCTTGTATGCATACATTTGTTTATCCATTAATCTGTTGATGGACATTTGGATTTTTTCTACTCTCCCGCTATTAAAAGTATCACTTTTTTGATGGTGTACACATATACTTGCTTCTGTGCAGTGCTGTATGTGTGTGCATGTGGAAATGTGTGATGCACACATCTGTTTGGCAGGGTTAAAGTGGCTTTTAATTACTGCGTGGGCATTGTTGGACACATCTCTTTTAAAAAGTCTGATACTTAACCATGCCACACTTGATTAACTGTTTTGAGCATTAAATTTTTTCTATTATTGATTTAGACTATCAGAATTCTATATCATCACTGACTTAAGAAAGATTCACTTATGCTGCTGAAAGATGTCTTTTCTTGGCTGATTTTCCTTTGAAATGAATGTGTGAAATTGAAAATATACCCCAGTTGTAAATTAATAAATGTGGAAAGAGCATTGTTTCTAAAACAATTTCAAGTACATAAAACTTTCAGGATCTTCAGGACTTTTTAAAGCATATATGCATTTATTTTAGTAAGAATTTCTTTCTATTAGTACATGTTAAATCCTGGTTTTTAATTAAACACAAAGCTTAGATTTCAGAAAGATGGAGGGATACTGGCTGGTGGTCCTAGAGTGTGCTGCTGTTGGTTAATTAACAAAGGGGAAAATGTATATAAACAGATATAAAAGTCACCATAAATTCCGTGAACTTAAATCTGTGATTCGTTGCCTTAAAACTTTCTTTTAGAATTTCCATACTGCATGCCAAACCAGTAAAATGGCTTTTAAAGATGTGTAATAAACCAATGTCCATTTGTATAAATGTGAAAATATTTATTACATGCATTGGGGAAAAAAAAATTATTTACCTGGGGCTGGGGTTGTGGCTCAGAGGTAGAGCACTTGCCTATTACACCTAGTATGCATAGCACGTGTGAGGCACTGGTTTGATCCTGTGCACCACATTAAATGAATGAATGAATGAATGAATGAATGAAAGAGGTTGTGTCCATTCACATCTTTAAAAAAAACAATCATTTACCTATTGAATGTTACCAGTTTATGAAGAGCTCTTTAGATGTAATAAAAGAAAAGCCTTCAGTTAAAAAAAAGAGTAGCACTGCTATGAAGATACCCATACAAGTTTTTATTGATTCCTGTTTTTAATGCTTTTGGGTATATACCTAGATGTAGAATTACTGAGTCATATGGTAATTCTGAGTTTAGCTTTTTGAGGAATTGCCAAACTCTTCTATAATAGCTGTACAATTTCACATTCCCACCAGCAATATACAGGAGTTACAATTTCTCCACCTCATCAACACTTAATATTTTCTTTTCCCTCTCCTTCCCTCTTTCCTTCTTCTCTCCCTGTTCCTGCTTTCCTCTCTTTCTGTTGCCATCCTAGTAGATGTGAAGTGGTTATTCATTGTTTTGTTTTGTTTTGTTTTTTGTTTGTTTGCTTATTTTGCGGTGCTGGGGACTTAACCCAGGGCGTAGAGCATCCTGGGCAGGCTCATTGTGGTTTTGATTTACATAGCCATAATGACTAATGATGGTGAACATCTTTTCATGTACTTCTTGGCCATTTGTTTATCCTCTTTGGAGAAATGTCTGCTACCATTTGCCCTTTTTTAAAATTGTATTGTTTAGCTGAGCATTATGGTGTAGGCCTGTAATCCCAGTGGCTCAAGAGACTGTCTCAGAATAAAAAATATAAAGCGCTGGGGAATGTGGCTTAGTGGTTCACTACCCTTGAGTTCAATCTCTGGTACCAAAAAAATAAAATAAAATGGATTGTTTGTCTTTATTGTTGAGCTGTAAGAATTCTTTATATACTGTGGATATTAAACCTTCATTGTATACATGGTTCACAAATATATTTGTCTATTTTATGAGTCGTCTTTTCACTTTCTTGATAGTGGCCTTTGATGCACAAAAGTTTTTAATTTTGATGAAGTATCATTTAATTAATCTGTTTTTTCTTTCGTTGCTCATGGCTAGGATATCATATCTAAGAGACTTCTAACAAAATCACAGATATGAAGATTTACCCCTTTGTTTTCTTTCTTCTAAGAATTTTAGAGGTTTAGCTCTTTATAGTTAGATCTTTGACCCATTTTAAATTAATTTTTGTATATGGTAGGAAAGAGTAACTTCATTTTATATGTGAATAGCCATTTTTTCTAGCACCATTTATTTAGAAGAGTCTTCTTTCCCCATTGCACAGTTTTTTAAAAAATTAATTGACCACAAGAGCCAGGGTGGTGCATGCTTGTAATGCCAGCAACTTAGGAGGCTGAGGCAGGATTACAAGTTCAAAGCCAGCCACCACACCTGGCATATTTAGGCTATCTTTAATTTCTTTTTATTATTTTTTTCAGGTTTGTTTCTTTTGGGTGGTACTGTGGAACCCATCCTTTTTAGTTTTTATTTTGAGACAGGGTCTTGCCAAGTTGCTCAGAGTCTCTTTAAGTTGCTGAAGCTTGTGATCTTCCTGCCTCAGACCCCCTAGTCTCTGGTATTATAGTTGTTCATCATCCTACCTGACTAGGTTATCTTTAATTTCTTTCAGCAATATTTTATAGTTTTCAGAGTATGATTCTTGGATTGACTTGATTAAATTTATTCCTAAACATATTATCCTTTTTTAAACTATATATATTTTTTAGTTGTTGATGGACCTTTATTTTATTTATTTATTTATATGTGTACTGAGGACCAAATCCAGGGCATCACACATACCAGGCAAGTGCTTTACCACTGAGCCACAACCCCAGCCCCCATTTTATTCTTTTGATGTTATTATAAATCAAATTGTTTTTATAATTTCTTTTTATGTTATACATTATTTGCACACAAGAATTAGACTGATTTTTGTATATCTATCTTGTACGTTGATGCAAAAGCTTTATATTTGTTGGTAGTCAAACATATCACTCTTGGGTTGTGGTTGTAGCTCAGTGGCAGAGCACTTGCCTAGCATGTGTGAAACACTGGGTTTGATCCTCAGCACCACATAAAAATAAATAAAATAAAGGTATTAAAAATTATAAAAGAAAAAACATTGATTCATCTGATAGTATTTCTTTCACAGGCATAAATATCTTGTATAATTTTCTTTGATGGTTTTTTCTAATTGATTATTTAACTTGCCATGAATTTATACTGATCTAAATTAACTTCTTTCTATACTAATGCTGTTTTGTTTCAGGATTCTCATTAATTTGTTATTTTCCCTTTAGGGCTATTACTTCTGGTTTATTTTACAAAAATTAAGTTATTTTATTATAAGTTTTTAACCTACCTCCAGAGTATATATTTTTTGACAATTTTTGTTTTTATCATCAGCATGTGGGTTTTTTGTTTTTGTATCAGGGATTGAACCCAGGGGCATTCAACCACTGGGCCACATCCCCAGCCTGTTATTTATTTATTTTTTAATTTTGAGATAGGGTCTTGATAAATTGCTTAGGGCCTCACTAAGTTGCTGAGCCTGATCCCTTTCCTCAACACCACTGGTCTCTCTTCTATTTTCACAAGACCCCCTGCTCCCCACTTTCGTTTCCTTTTTCCTCTGTAGTTTCCATATATGAGAGAAAACATATGATCCTTACCTTTCTGAGTTTGCCTTATTTCATTTAAAATAATATTCTCTAGTTTCATACATTTTCCTGCAAATGACATAATTTCTTTCATTAAAGATGGACACCTAAGAGGCTGGGGAGATAGCTCAGTTGGTAGAGTGCTTGCCTCGCAAGCACAAGGCCCTGGGTTCAATCCCCAGCACTGCAAAAAAAAAAAGATGGACACCTAGGCTGGTTTGGCTATTGGAAATTGTGCTGTTATAATCATGGGTAGGCATATATCACTATAGTATGCTGACTTTAATTCTGGAGAATAAATACCAAGGTGTGATGTAGCTGAGTCATATGGTGATTCCATTGGTAGTCTTTTGAAGAACCTCCATACTGATTTCCAGAGTGATTGTTCTAATTACAGTCACATTAACAGTGCAGAAATGTTCTTTTTTCCCCCTACATTCTCCATTATTTATTATTATTTGTATTCTTGATGACTAGCATTCTTGCTGGAATAATATGAAATCTCAGTGTAGTTTTGATTTGCATTTTCCTAATTGCTAAAGATGTTGAACATTTTTCATATATTTGTTGGCCATTTGTGTTTCTTCTTTTGAAAAGTTCTATTTAGGTCATTTGTCCACTTATTAATTGGGTTGTTTGTCTTTTTGGTGATAATTTTTTTCAGTTTTTTAAAAATATTTTAGATATTAATCCTCTGTCAGAAGATTAGCTAGCAAAGATTTTCCTCCCATTGTGTAGATTCTTAATTGTTTTGCTGTGCAGAAGATTTTTAGTTTGATACCATTCCATTTATTAATCCTTGGTATTCTTTTCCAAGCTTTAGGGGTCTTCTTGAGAAAGTGATTGCCTATGCCTGTGTGCTGCATTTTCTTCTAGTAGTTGTACAGTTTCTGGTCTGTTCCTAGGTTTTTGATCCATTTTGAAATGACTTTTATGAAGGGTGAGAGATAAGGATCTAATCTTATTCTTCTACATGTGAATAACTAGTTTTCCCAGCATTATTTATTCAAAAGGCTATCTTTTGTCTGACTTGTTTTTGGCACCTTTGTCAAGGATCAGATGACTGTATCTGTGTGGGGTTATCTCTGTGTCTTCTATTTTGTTCCTTTGGTCTATGTGTCTGTTTTTATGCTAGTGCCCTGAAGTTTTTGTTCCTATATCTCTGTAGTATAACGTGAAGTCAGGTATTGTGATGCCTCCAGTAGATTTTTTGGCTAAGAATTGCGTTTGCTATTATGGGTCTTTTGTTCTTCCATATAAATTTTAGGACTATTTTCTGGTTCTATGAAGCATGTTATTTGATGGGGGTTACATTGAATCTGTTTATTGCTTTTGGTAAGATGGCCATTTTAATAATATTCTACCTTATCCATGAACATGGGAGGTCTTTCCATCTCATGTCTTCACTTTCTTTCTCAATGTTATATAGTTTTCATTGTTGAGGTCTTTCACCTCCTTGGTCAGATTTATTCCTAAGTTTTTGTTTTTGTGTTTGTTTTTGTTGAGGCTATTGTGAATGGGATTGGTTTCCTGATTTCTTTCTCAACAGATTCATTTTTGGTGTGTAGGAATGCTATTAATTTTGTGTGCTAATTTCATATCTTGCTACTGTGCTGAATTTGTTAGTTCTAGCAGTCTTCTGGTGAAGCTTTTTGGATCTTTTTATTATAGAATCATATCATTTGCAAACAGTGATAGTTTGACTTCTTTACTACTTTTATCCCTTTTATTTCCTTCTCTTGCCTAATTGCTCTGGCTGGAATTTCTAGTATTCTATTGAATAGGATTGGTGAGAGTGTACAACCTTGTCTTGTTCCAGATTTTAAAAGGATTGGCTTTTAAATCATTCATTATGATGTTGGTTTTGGGTTTGTGGTATACAGCCTTTATGATGTTGATGTAAGTTCCTTCTGTCCCTAGTTTCTTTAGTGTTTTTATAAATGGGTGCTGAATTTTTCAAAGACTTTCTCTGCATCTATTGAGATGACTGTGAGTTTTGTCCTTAATTCTTTTGATGTGGTGAATTACATTTATTGATTTGCCTATGTTAAACTGAATTTGATATTATATTTTATTTATCTAGATTTTCTTCTCTTTTTTAATATATATTTTTTAGTTGTAGATGGACACAATACCTTTGTTTTATTTATTTATTTTTATGTGGTGCTGAGGTTCGAACCCAGTGCCCCACATGTGCTAGGCAAGCACTTTATTTACCATGGAGCTACAACTCCAGCCCTAGATTTTTTTCTTTTTTTTAGCTTTGAATGTGTGGTTTTTAAAAAAATTTTTTTATTAAACTTTTTATATTTATAGACTACATTTTGATCCATTGTACACAAATGGCGTACAACTTTTCATTTCTATGGTTGTACACAATGTAGAGTCATACCATTCATGTAATCATACATATACATAGGGTAGTACTGTCTGTTTCATACTACTATCTTTCTGTCCCCCACCCCCTCCCACCCCATTTTCCTCTACACCATCCACAGTTCTTTCATTCTTCTCTTCCCCCTGCCACCCCCTCTCCCTTTGGGATTTTCTTTTTTGGAACTGGGGATGGAACCCAGAGCTTCATGTATGCAAGGCAAGCACTTTGCCACTGAGCTACTTCCCAGTCCTTATTTATCTAGATTTTTATATTGGTGCATAACAATTATGCAGAATAGTGGGTTTCATTGTGTCATATTTGCACATGTACATAACATACTTTGATCAATTTCATTCCCCAGTGTCTCCCCTCTTCTCTGCCTTCTGCCTGATTTCTTTACCCTGCTGGTCTCCCTTCTGTTGTCATGAGTCTTTCACCTTTTTTTTTTTTTTTTTCTTTTTCTTTTTTTTTTCTTTCTAGCTTCCACATATGAGGGAAAACATTTAACCCTTAACTTTCTGAACCTGGCTTATTTTGCTTAACATGATGTTCTTCAGTTCTATCCATTATCCTGCAAATGACAAAATTTTATTCTTCTTTATAGCTGAATCAAACTCTAATGTGTGTAGATATGCTACATTTTTCTTTAGCCACTCAATTGTTGACAGATACCTAGACTAGTTTCATAACTTGACTATTGTGAATTGCACTGCTGTTATGTTGAGTGGCATTTTTGGATCATATGGTAGTTCCATTCCTAGTCTTTTGAGGAACCTCCATTGTGATTTCCATAGTGGCTATAATAATTTACACTTCCACCAACAGGGTATGATTCCTCTCCTTGCCATATTCTCACAACATTTATTATTCTTCGTATTCTTGATAATGGCCATTCTAATTGGAATGAGATGAAATCTCAGTGTAGTTTTGATTTGCATTTCTCTGATGGCTATAAATGTTGAACATTTTTTCATGTAATTTTTGGCCATTTGTACTGTGTGTTTGTTCATTAGCCCACTTATTGAATGGGTTAGTTGGGGGTTTGGTGATAATTTTTTGAGTTCTTTATTCTAGATATTAATTCTTTATGGAAGAGATTAATTCTTATGGAAAAGGTTTTCTCCCATTCTGTGAGATTTTCTCCCATTCTGTGTGTTCTCTCTTAATGCTATTGTTTCCTTTGCTGTATAGAAGCTTTTTAGTTTATGTCTTCTCATTATTGATTCTTGGTATTGTTTCCTGAGCTAAAGGAATTCTGCTGAGAAAATTGCCTACAACGATATGTTGGAGTTGTTGACTCTACATTGTCTTCTAGGAGTTGCATAGTTCCTGGTCTGATTTCAAGGCCTTCGATCCATTTTGAGTTGACTTTTGTGTAGGGTGAAAATAGGGATCTGTTTTTAATCTTTTAAGTATGGATGTCTCGTTTTCCCAGCACCATTTGTTAAAGAAGCTGTCTTTTTCAACAAAAATTTTTGGCACCTTTGTTAAGAATCAGATGACTATATGTATGTGGGTTTGCTCTATGTTTTCTGTTATATTAGTCTATTTGTCTATTTTTATGTCAAAACCAAGCTGTTTTGTTAATATGGCTTTGTAGTATAATTTAAAGCTGGATATTGTTATACCTCCAGCTTTATACTTTGCTCAGAATTGCTTTAGGTATTTGGTTCTTCCATTGAAATTTTAGGATTGCTTTTTTTCCCCTTATTTTTTAAATTATTTTTAGATACACATGACAGTCGAGTGTATTTTGACATCATACATACATGGAGTATAACTTTATTCTAATTCTAGTTCTGAGAAGAACATCATTGGTATTTTGATGGAATTACATTGAAGCTATAGTTAACTTTTGATATTAATTCTGGGGGTGGGGGTGTGACTCAATAATAGAGTGTTCCTGGGTTCAATCCTCAGTACTGCAAAAAAAAAAATAAATAAAAGGCTATTGATATGTGTATGTTGATTTTGTATCTTGCTACTTTGCTGAATTTATCAACTCTAGAAATCTTCTGGTGGAGATTTTAGGATTTGCTAAGTATGGGATCATATCATCTGCATACGGGGACAATTGAGTATGATGTTGGCTATGGGTTTATCATCTGTAGTTTTTATGATGTTAAAGTAAGTTCATACTATCCTTATTTTCTTCAGAGATTTTTATCATGAATTATTGAATTTTGTTGAAGGCTTCTTTATTTATTGAGAAGATTATGTGATTTTTGTCCTAGATTCTATTTAAGGTGGTATATTGGATTAATTGATTTGGATATGTAGAGCCATCCTTGCATCCCTGGAACAAACTGAATTTATCATGATGTACAGTCTTCTTTTTTTGTACGGGGGATTGAACCCAGGGACACTTTACCACTGAACTACATCCTTAGCCACCACCTGCCTGTGTTGTTTTGTTTTGTTTTGAGACAGGTTCTAAGTTGCTTAGAGCCTTGCTAATTACTGAGGTTAGTGTCAAACTTGTGATCCTCCTGTTTCAGCTTCCCAACATGCTGGGATTACAGGTATGTGCCATTGCTCCTTGTTATACAGTGTTTTTAATGTGGTATTGCATACAATTTGGTAGTATCTTATTAAGCATTTTTTTTGTTTTTGTTTTTGTTTTTGTGGTGCTGGGGATTGAATCCAGGGCCTTGTGCTTGTGAGGCAGGCACTCTACCAACTGAGCTACATCCCCAGCCCCAAGCATTTTTACATCTATGTTTATCAAGGATGTTGGCCTCTAGTTTCCTTTCCTTAAAGTGTCCTTTTCTGATTTTGTTATCAGGGTTATACTGGCTTCATAGAATAAATTTGGAAGTGTTCCTCCATATTTCCTGAAATAATTTATGGAACATTGGTATAAGTGTTGTTGTTTTTTGTTGTTGTTTTTAATTAGGGATTGAACCCAGAGTGTTCTATCACTGAGTTACATCTCCAGCCCTTATTATTTTTTTACTTTTTAGTAATATCTTACTAAGTTGCTGAGGCTGTCCTTGAATTTGCAATTCTCCCGCCTCAACCTCCCAAGTCTCTGGGATTGCAGGCACATGCCACTTTGCCAACAGCATTAGTTCTTTTTTAAAGGTCTGATAGAATTCAGCTGTGAATCTGTCTGGTCCTGGTCTTTTCTTTTCTGGGTGGCTTTTTATTACTGCTTCAAATCTCATTGCTTGTATTGGTCTGTTTAGGTTGTTTATATCCTTCTTAGTTTAATCTTGGTAGGTCATATATGGCTTGAAATTGATCCATTTTTTTCTAGATTTTTCCAATTTATTGGAATATTCGTTTTTGCAACATTCCCTAATGAAAGTGGGCATGATGGCTCATGCTGGTAATCCCAGTAATTTGGGAGGCTGAAGCAGGAGAATTTTAAGTTTGAAGCTTGCTTGAGCAATTTGGTGAGGTACCGTCTCAAAATAAAAAATAAAGCTGTGCGCCACTGCCTGTAATCCCAGCAGCTTGGGAGGCTGAGGTAGGAGGATTGTGAATTCAAAGCCAGCCTCAGCAACTCAGCAAGACCCTGTCTCTAAATAAAATAAAAAAAGTGGGTTGGGGAATGTGGCTCAAAGGTTAAGCACCTATAAAGAATAATAAAATTATGGCATTTGCAGGCACATGGATGAAATTGGAGAATATCATGCTAAGTGAGATAAGCCAATCTCAAAAAAGAAAAGGACGAATGATCTCACTGATAAGTGGATGACGACACCTAATAGGGGGATGGGAGGGGGGCAAGAATGGAGGAAGGAGGGACTGTATAGAGGGAAAAGGGGTGGGAGGGGTGGGGGGAAGGAAAAAATAACAGAATGAATCAAACATCATTACCCTATGTAAATGTATGATTACGCAAATGGTGTACTGTTACTCCATGTATAAACAGAAACAACATGTGTCCCATTTGTTTACAATAAAAAGAAATTAAAAAAAAAAAAGTTAAGCACCTCTGGGTTTAGCCCCTGGTACCCAAAAATAAATAAATAGATAAATAGGGCTAGGGATGTAGCTCAGTGGTAAAGTGACGCTGGGTTCAACACCCAATACCAAAAAACAAAAACAAAAATAAAAAACCAAAAGAAACTCTTTCTTGATCCTTTTTGTTGTTCTCTTAGTATCTATTTTGTTAATTTCAGCTCTGATCTTTATTTTTTTCTTTCCTTTTGCTGGTTTTGAGAATGGTTTGTAATTATGGGCTTTTTTTTTTTGACAATTTTTTTAGATGTTGATAGACCTTTTAGTTTATTCATTTATTTATATGTGGTGCTGAGAATTGAACCTGGTGCCTCACACATGCCAGGCAAGCTTCACTGATCTACAACCCCAGCCCTTGTTTATGTTCTTGAGATGCATCATTAAGTTATTTATTTGGGATCTTTCTGATTTGGGGAGGGGGGTTAGGTACGTAGGCACTCACAGCTACAATCTTTCCTTTTAGAACTGCCTTCACTATGTCCCAGAGATTTTGGTATGTTCTATTTCTATTCTTGTTTGATTTTAAGAACCTTTTAAAATTTCTTCTCTGATTTCTTTGATGACCCACTCATCATTCAAAAGTATATTGTTCAGTCTGCATGTATATAGTTTCTATAGTTTTATTTGTTGATTTATAATTCCATTCCATTATTATATGATAAAATGCAGGGAATTATTTCAACTTTTTTCTATTTGCTAAGACTTGCTTTATGGTGTAAACTATGATCTATTTTGGAGAAAGTTCTATGAATAATTGAAAAGAAAGTCTGTTCATCTGCCTTTGAATGAAATATTTTGTAGTGTAAGTTCATTTGTTTTATAGTCTGAATTAGTTCTGTCATATCTTTGATGGTTTTATTTGAATGACATATCTATTAGTGAGAGAGAGGTACTGAATTCACCTCATATTATTGTATTGGGGCCGATCTGACCCTTTATATTGAGGAGGGTTTTTTGTTGTTCTTGTTGTTTTTGTTGTTGTTTAACGTAGTTAGGTACACCAACATTTGAGGACTCCCTTTTTATTTTATTTTGAGAAGGGTCTCATTAAATTGCTGAGACTGGTCTCAAACTTGTAGTCCTCTTGCCTTAGCCTCCTTAGTTCCTGGGATTACAGGTGTGCATCACTAGTCCTGGGTGACTTTTTGAATTCCTGTCTGGGATTTCATCCACTTCAAAAATCTGCAGATTCAGTTATTGTGAAAGTATAAACTTTTGGAGGTATCTGTTAGCTTGTTTCTTCATGTTTTCAAAGGTTCTGTTTCCTGTATTGTCACAGATTCTTGTTTTTCTGTTGTGTGAGAATACTTTATTGAGTGCTTTTCTCTTTACAATCTACCCTGACCTGGGATATATCTTAACATCAAAACATCCAATCAGGGCTGGGGATATAGCTCATTTGGTAGAGTGTGTGCCTCACATGCACAAGGCCCTGGGTTCAATCCCCAGCACCACAAAAAAAAAAAAAAAAAAAAAAAAAAAAGGACCATCATTGTAATCAAGATTCAAAGTTTAACTACCTGTACTGCTTTGAGAGGAGAGTGTTTCACTGTCAATAACAGTTATAACTTAATAGCAAAGCATATAACAACCTATATTTAAAAATTACTAATGATCTCTACAGTTCTATTAACCAATGAGAAAAGTGATGAGAAATAATATAGATGAGGCTCAAATGTTAAACATTAACAATAGTATACTTGATACCAAATTGTATTGAAAAAGGGTCAGAGAGAAAAGGAAGACAGAAGAGAAAATGAGGAGAGAAGGAAGGATGAAGGAGAATGGAAAGGCATAGAGATGAGAAAGAAGAAAATAGGTACAGAGGCAAAAATCCAAGTAATTGAAAAATACATAAAGTTAGAATCTCAATAAAACAAATAATGAGGAAAGACAGTATAAAACACTGTACACAAAACAGCTAATACAACAACAATCCTAGAATGATTTTATTTTCTCCTTGCTGAGATTTTAAAAATGAAGACAATGCCTCCCTGGGATTCCATTTTGGAGTCCCCCAGCTATGAGAATATTTGTGAGACACATTTATTTTACTATTTGTTGGTTCTGTCTCTGACCCCCAAACTGGCCAAACTTGTTAGGGAAGTCTGGATATACCCACTTCTTGCCTGCCATCGTGTATCGGGGTAGTTTATCCACTTCAAAGCAGAATTCACACTCAATATGGTGTATCTGGGGATGGGAGTGCAACCCTAGCCAGCCCTCTCATCTGGAGAACCTATCGGTCAATCTAGATTATGCCTTAACACTTGTTCAGAAAGCCTCACTCCAAGTGCTGGGGGGAGGTATATGGGACATGCCCAAGTCAAGTCAGTAGCTCTTCCAGACACTTCTGAGTGTGGGCGATGTAGTGGAGTCCTTTGGGTAGTAGCTTTCTACCCAGTCCTGTTCTACCCAGTTCTGGTCTCTGTGGGCCTTGCTCCTTATCACATAGTTCAGACCACCAGTTTTAAATGAAAATGTCCTTCCCTCTTCTCCACTGTGCAGACCTGGACTGTTAGCCTTGATTCCATTTGCTACCCAGAGGTTTTCCTAAATCCATGTTACACTCTTGCTCCTGAGCCCAGATTAACTCATGGTTTGGGTGCCCACTAGTCTGGTGAAAAGTAAAGCATAAATTGCTGTTGGGTCTGGGGTACACAAAAAAGAAAGTCAACTAAGAATAAGAGAAACAAAAATTTTTAAAATACAAAAAAAAAAGGGGGGGGGCTGGGGATACAGCTCAGTTGGTAGAGTATGTGCCTCATATGTACAAGGCCCTGGGGTTCACTCCCCAGCAACACACACACACACACACACACACACACACACACACACACACACACACAAAGAAAAACTTCAAGGATTTCTAACTTCCTGCTTAGAAAGTCCAGTCTTTTAAGTTGGCTCTACTTTCCCACTTTCACTAAATCCCACTTTTACTAAATCCCACTTTCACTAAGTATCAGGACTCTTTCCTGTTCCAGCTTACTTCACAGAATCTGAGTATTTTTCCTACTCAGATTGTGAATTTTTTGGACAGTGGAGCCTGCTTTTCTTACTGAGAAACTTACTTTCAGGTTGTTGGAGAGGAGCTTGGCCTCTCACAGTGAGTCACTACTTGCTTGGACTGCTACAATGTATTCCTTTTATTCTATTCTAACAACCAATATTTCTTGGACTGGGGTTGTAGCTTAGTGGTAAAACGCTTGCCTAGCATACATGAGGCACTGGGTTCAATTATCAGTACCACATACAAACAAATAAAATAAAGATCCATTGACAACTAAAAAATAAATAAATAAATACATGCATACCAATATTTCTGGGTTTTGCCTGGGTGCTAACTCTTTGAGTTTCTTTCC
This sequence comes from Sciurus vulgaris, assembly GCF_902686455.1. Classification (NCBI taxonomy): domain Eukaryota; kingdom Metazoa; phylum Chordata; class Mammalia; order Rodentia; family Sciuridae; genus Sciurus; species Sciurus vulgaris. The sequence goes on from NC_136462.1 coordinate 93,482,077, forward strand.
CACAACTTTTCTCCCTTATCATGCTGCCACAGAACTGTAGTTTTGATTCAGTCATGGAGAATAGCTTCTATATAGTGGGTTCCTCTAGTCTGCCATTTTTCAGCTGTGACCTTTTTCATTTTATTTTCAAGATGTATATCATTTTGATATAGATCATAATTCAATTTTTCTCATTTCTTACAACTTTGTACTACTTGTTCACATAGCCAGTACATCTTTTTTCCCCGGATTTGTCAAGGTATTCCATTTTGTCAATTGTAGAAGTGACTCTGTAGAATTTTTTTCATAATATTTAATTCAAATTACTCTCACCAGCATTTTTAGAAGTGTTTAAAATTTTATGTTCCAGTGCTTTCCCATGAAGCATAAAATTGACTGCTGATATTAAGTGTGTATTCCTTTTCTTTAAAAGGTATTTATGTAGGCTGAATATGGTGGTGCACACCTGTAATTCCAGCTACTTGGGAGACTGACACAGGAGGACCACAAGCTCCAGGCGAGTCTGGGCGACATAGGGAAAACCCTTTCTCAAAAAAAAAAAAAAAAAAAAAAAAATTAAGAAAATAAGGACTAGAGAATAGGGTCCTAGGTTCAATACCAGGACTGCCAAAAATAAAAAAAATAAATAAAAATGAAGGATTCATGTCAAAGTATTCTAAGGTTTAAATAGGAAAATATGTTCAATGTTATTAAAGGCCCTTTAAGAAACTATGGATCCATAATTTTTACTGTCATTCCTATTAATATGCAAGAATACAAAAAATCTTCAATGTACTGTGTTTATTCAGTCCTCCTTTCCAGAGGGTAAATATTATTTAGTTACAACTAAAATTTATTTTTAAAAAGTTTTGCCTCATAATTTTTACCCTTTTGCCTTATAATTTTCTTTTTTTGGTTTTATCATTGTTAAATTTTTCTATCAAAATTATTTGCCTCAAAAAATTCAATATAACAGAATTATTTGAAATGAACTTTTGATATAAAAAGAACCCTAAGGGATATGTAATTCCCTGTTACTACTGAGAGAATAAGTTAGTGGACCAGTAGCATCTCTATCTTCTGTAATGAGATTTCAGGCCCTGGGGGCTGGAGTTGTGGCTCAGTGGTATAGGATTTTCCTGGCACATGTGAGACACTGGGTTCAATTTGCAGTACCACATAAAAAAATGAATAGAGGCATTATGTCCATCTCCAACTAAAAATATTAAAAAACAAAACAAAATGATTTCAGGCCCTGCCTTGACTTTATTTACATGTACATTGAAATTTGAGACTGTAATAGGGACCTCTCATTTTACAGTCAAGGGAATGAGATCCACAGAGATTAATTAGCTTGAAGTAAATCATAGAACAATGTTATCTGGGTCCCTTGTTTTCTAAATCACTGTTTTTGTTAATTGTCACACTACCTCTTCAATTCTTGAAAGTTTTAGGGGAAATTCTTTAATATAACCTTGTTCCATTTATAGCAAACTCCTAATTATATTTTCAAAAAAATTTTTTTTAGTTGTAGATGGTCATTTATTTATATGTGGTGCTAAGGATTGAACCCAGTGCCTCACACACGCCAGGCAAGTGCTCTACTGCTGAGTCACAACTGCAGCCCCTCCTAATTATATTTTAAAACACTGCTCTGCTATTATTTATTTGATAAAGCTCTTCCTCTTATCCATACTATCCCTCTTATGCTACTTCAGTCCATACAACTGGCTTTCATTAGAGTATACAGTATTCACACTGTTCTGTAATTAGCTGTTATGTATGTCTTGTCTGTTAAAGTAGTAACTTCAGGAGGGTGGGAATGATGTCTTACTCTTTTTCCCCCCAGCCTCGTATGTACATGGTAAGCAGTTGTTTAATATTAAACTTATTCGATCAGTTTAGACATTTTGAATTTCTTTTGTTAGTCTAGTAATCAAATTGTTTAATTGGTCACTAATTATTACTAACATAATTATTATGAGACTTTTTCAATTTTAGATTTCTTCATTTTAAAATTGTTAGTACTGAAACTTTTATAATCTTTTTTGAAATTGTAGTTAATCAGTTTGAAGTTTGTACTTTTCAAAAACCCAGTTTTACTAATTTTGCTACTTTTTAAATTCCAGTGTGTCTTATCCTTTTAAAATTTTTTTCTATTTGTGAATTGTTACTTTATTCCCTTTTTAAGTTTTTAGGTAGATCCTTAATTCATGACATTTTTCTTTTTTACTAACATATTCATCTAAAAGAACTTTTTTTTTCTAGGCAAGACATTGTGCATTTATAAACAACAGTTTTTCCTTTGTCATTTGTTAGTATGCCTAATTTGTGTGTGTGTGTGTGTGTGTGTGTGTGTGTGTGTGTGTGTGTGTGTATGTTCCTGGGGATTGAAACCAGGGCCTTGTGTATGTGAGGCAAGCACCCTACCAACTGAGTTATATCCCCAGACCTGCCTTATGTTTTTATATATGTCTTTTTTTTTTTTAATTGTAAACAAATGGGATACATGTTTTTTTTTTTTTGTTTTTTTGTTTTTAACCAGGAATTGAACCCAGGGTGCTTAACCACTGAGCCATATCCTCAGCACCCCTCCCCCACCATTTTAAAATTTTTTTATTTTGAGACAGGGTCTCGCTGTGTTGCTTAGAGCCTTGTTAAGTTGCTGAAGCTGATCTGAATTTGCAATCTTCTTGCCTCACCCTCCGGAGTTGATGGGATTAGAGGCATATGCCACCATGCATGGCTATGTATGTCTTTTAAAAATATCTTGGGACTGTGATATAGCTCAGTGATACAGGGCTTACCTAGAATGTGCAAGGCCCTAGGGTTTGATCCAAAAAAAATTTGTCCATTTTGTTCTTCATTGGAAGCATTAATGACATTTTTTCTATGATTTTAATTTTTAATTTTATTTCTGTATAATCAAAATAGGTAAAAGAGAATATTTGGAATAGAAGGTAAAGGATAAGTCTCCTTCACTAGGGAGATTAAGATTTATAGGAATGGTCAGTCTTTTGTTGAATTTGAAAATGTGTACTTTTGTTAAGCTAGAATTGTATATTTCTAAAACTTTGTTAAATAACACAAATAATATTTTAAAGAGGTAGAAAACTGATGATCCATGGCCATGTTCATGTAGCATGAATTTTGGGGGTCTAAACAGTGATTTTTTTAAAAAAAGCAAAATAACTTTTGGTATCTAAAAATCAAGAGATTTGGGCTGGGGAGATAGCTCAGTTGGTAGAGTGCTTGCCTTGCAAGCACAAGGCACTGGGTTCAATCCCCGGTACTGCAAAAAAAAAAAAAAAAAAAAAAAAAAAATCAAGAGATTTCACATAAACATCTTAATATCTGAATTCTGTTAAACCAGAATATTTGACACAGTCCACTGAAACTGACTCTTCCCTTTAGAATGAGACATGGTTCCTTGTCTAGTTTCTTATAAACTTATTCTGTAGCACATCCATGTATTTGTCTGATTCCTGTAAACATTAGAGTTTGTGATCCCTTTCTACACCATGAGAATATAAAAAAAAAATATTGGGCTGGTGTTGCAGCTCAGTGGCAAAGCTCTTGCCTAGCACATGTGAGGCACTGGGTTTGATCCTCAGCACCATATAAAAATAAAATAATAAAGGTATTGTGTCCATTTATAACTAAAAATAAAAAGAAAGAAGAAGAAGAAATCTTAAGAGTTGATCAAGGCAGGGGCTTAGCTCTTTGGAACCCATAGCAGTATAGAAAGGTAGGAGATTAGACCAAACTTGAGAGGCAATCATCAACTGAAATTTATCATAATAAGAAATGACACTGAGAAATGGTAAATGAAGAGACTGTGATCTTGAGAGAAGATACTACATTGAAAATGTCAAAAACAGAATAGTGTTGTCATAATGACACCTTGTTGAAGAATATGAAGTGGGAATGGGAAGAAAGAGTCTGATTCTGATTGTGTAAAGAACTCTCTTGTCCTATCCTCCTTGACTGTTTTTATATCATGGGGAACAGGATATATATATATAATCTCAGTTTAGACCTTTGTCTGACTACTTCTAGATTCTAAAGGTAATATGGCAAGAGATCAACAAATGCAAATTAGAAGTTTAAAGTTTATAACTTATAAAAGCACTTAAATCTAAGTACAAAGTGACATGCAATTAGAACCAGTTGAATATTTTATTGAAAACACACCATTAGACAGAGTATGGCTTAGTTATGTAATGATAACCACAATATTTTTGGCAATTTTAAATTTAGTGTTTTTGTTTTATAGTCTAATATATCATATTTACATTGATATATTTATAAAGTTGTGCATATATTTATAAATTTAATTTGTATAACCACATCATGCAAAATGACTGGAATGTTTTTGGTGTGTTTTACCATATTGGGAAGATATAGTTGGATTGGTTTAATTTAAAATGAAGAGGGCTAGGGATATAGTTCAGTGATAGAATGCCTGTCTAGTGTGCTTAAGGCCCTGGGTTCAATCCCCAACACTACAAAAATACAAAAATAAATAAATAAATAAAGTGGGAAATGTAGTCTGTATAGCAACACAAAATACCGTTTCGGGAATACTTCAAATACATAGTCATTCTCCAAAACAACTGAGACTCCAATGGGAGGCCACATATTTGCCAGTTAGGAGGAATATACCATATGTATTTAGATGTTCAGAACTGAGAAAAGTTTGCTTCAGATATCAGTCCCATACTGAAAGTCACAAGGGTAGTTACTCCAAACAATAGGTAATGAGTTTTGGTTAATTAAGCCACATCTCATTGGGGCTTTTCTGTAGAGCAGTCAGGATTCACTTAATTGGTAATGGCTAACAATTTTTTTAAAGCATTTTTCATCCTGTGGTCCAGGCTTAATGAGTTTGACATATCCACTCTGCTCATACAGGTAACACTAGACAATATATATAGGTTGAGGCTATATCTCAGTGGTAGAGAGCCCTTGCCTAGCATGTATAAGACTCAACACTGCAAAATAGAAAACTAAAAATATTGATAGGCTTTAAAACATCGTAAACATTTCTGTAGAAGAAGACCAGGTAGATAGCTCAGTGGAAGACCACTTGGCCTAGAATGGACAAGGCACTGGGGCATGCCAATAATTCCATCTACTCAGGAGGCAAAGGCAGGAGGATTACAAGTTTCAGGCAAGCCTCACAACTTAGCAAGACCCTGTCTCAAAATAAAATAAAAGGGCTAGGAATGGATCTCAGTGGCAAGAGCACCCCTGAGTTCAATTGTCAATATCTTCCCTGCAACAAAAAAGAAGAAAGAAAACAAAAATGCCAAATGAGCAAAGGGACTAAACAATTGTTGATGTGTTGGATTCCAGATCTGAAAATGCAGGTTTCCAGGAATTTGACTCTTAAAAACAAAAATAAAATGGTACCACTTAAAATGAGAGCCCAAATTGGGAGCTGTGGTATACAACTGTAATCCCATTGACTCAGGAGGTTGAAACAGGAGGATCACAAGTTCTGTGGCAATTTAGTGAGACCCTACCTCAAAATAAAAAGGACTGTGGATGTGACTCAGTGGAAAAGAAACTCTGGTTTCAATCCCCAGTACTGCAAAATAATTTAAAAAAAATAAAATGAGAACCAGGCTTATTGGTCACAGCTGAGATCTAATTATTGTCTCATCTTTCTTGGCAAAGGAAGCAGAAAATAAAATTGTTGATGACTACCATCAAAGACTATATAGCCTTTAGCAACCTGAAGCCTGTGGAAATAGAAGGTTGTAGACACAGCCTTGTGACCATTAATTAAAAAATATCATCATTGGTTCTGTACCCGTCTTTGCTGTCCTTAGTAGCACCATAGAGTGGAAGCTCTAAAATGCAATTATAAAATTTAATACTAGACTGAGGAACTGGAGAAAGCAACTTGAAAAATTATTAGGTGATACAAGCAATCAAAAAGGGTAAAAAGAGGAAAAACCCATGAATAGCCCCCACACACCCCACAATGAGAATTAGTAAATTATGCTGGACTTGGTAGTATGCACCTATAGTCCTGTAGTTCCAACTACTCAGGAGGCTGAGGTGAGAGGATTGCTTTAGCCCATGAGTCTGAGACCATTCTGGGCAAAATAGCAAGACCCCAGCTCAAAACAATAACAAAAAAAGCAGGGGGAGTGGAGAAGAAGAAAATTTGTAAAGCAAAATTCTAAAAACATGAAAAAGTTAATAAGAGAGGCACTTGAGTAATTGGAATATAAAAATGATTTTATGTAACAGTCAGCTAAAGACTTAGAGTTTTGGGGTTTTTTATTTGTTTTGTTTTGGATTTTTGGTGTGTTTTTTGGTACTGGGGATTAAACCCAGGGACACTTAACTACTGAACCATATCCCCAGCCAGTTCAAAGGCTGGCTTTGAACTTGTGATCCTCCTACCTCAGCTTTTGGAGCCACTGGAATTATAGGTGTGTGCCATCACACCCAGCCAAGACTTAAAGCATTTTTAAGGGTTCTCAAAGAGATAAATGAGGGAATAACTTAGAAATTAAGAAACAGACAGAAATCAAAATAGATGTATATGTAACATGATTATTTAGAAAATAATCATTAAACTAAAAACTCAATGTATGAGAAAGTAGATCATGGAAATAGTTGACCAAAAGAAATTATTCTGAAGTTTGTACCAAGATATTCACCCAGAATGCAGCAGAGTGGCAAAGAGATAGTTAGACATTATAAATACAAATATTTTATGTGTCATGTATATGACAGAAAAATTAAAGAGAGACAAATTATGTACAATAGAAGCTTTGAGAGGAGAGTGGAAGAAAAGGCAGGTAATTTGTACCTGAAAGCAACTTGGGAGACTGAAACAGGAGGATCACAAGTTCCAGGCCAGACTCAGCAACTTAGCAAGACAGTGTCTCAAAATTAAAAAAATAAAATAAAATAAAAAGAACTGGAAATATAACTCAGTGTTATAACACCACTGGTTTCAGTCCCTAGTACAAAAGCAAACAACATTAAATACATATATACATACCAAAAAATCTAGGGGCCTGGAGAAAAAAAATGCAGCCATCTATGATTTATAACTCGATGTCAAATACACACACATAAAATGTGAACATAAAAGGACTATAAAAGATAATCCTTCTGAGCCTGGTGGCCTGTAATCCCAGCTCCTCAGGAAACTCAGGCAGGAGGATTGCAAATTCAAATCCAGCATTGACAATTTATAAGACCTTGTCTTAAAACAAAAAATAAGAAGGATTAGGGATGTGATAACAGAAAAACAACCCTGGGTTCAGTCTCCAGTACACACACACACAAAGATATTCCTCACTTCTTGGTATACACTTAAGAATCAAAAGCAGGGACTTGACCTGATATTTGTACATCTATGTTCATAGCAACATAAGTTGCAATACCCCAAAAGTAGAAGCAACCTAAATGCTGATTGATAAATGGATAAACAAAATATGATGTATACCTTCAGCCTTAAAAGGGAAGAAAATTCTGACAAATGCCACAATGTTGATGAGCCTTGAAGATATTCTGCTAAGTGTGAAGGACAAGTCCGTATGATTCCACTTATATGAAGTACCTATAGTAGTCAAATTCATAGAAACAGTTGAATGATGGTTGCCAGGATCCAAGATGGGGAGAAGAACTTACTGCCTAATGGATAGAGAGTTCCAATTTTGAAAGTTAAATTTTGTCTGGACATGGACAGTAGTGATGGTTACACAATCATGTGAATGTCTTTAATGCCACTGAACTATGTACTTTAAAATGGTTGAGATCGTTGGGCACAGTAGTACACTCATAATCCCAGTGACTCTAGAGCTAGAGGCAGGAGGATTGTGGTTTGAGGCCAGGCTGGGAAATTCAGTGAGACTTCAAGATTTAAAAAAAAAAAAAAAAAAAAAAAAAAAAAAGTTTGGGAATATAGCTTGTAATAGAGTACCTCTAGGTTCAATCCCCAGTGTCAGGACTAGGGGATTTTGAGGTGAAAATTAAGATAGAAAATTCTGTGTAATGTACATTTTACCATAAATTAAAAGAAAAATATTCCTTTGTAGAAACTAAAAGAAAGGTGATGTACACTATTAAAAATGACAAATTAGGAATCAATATTATAGTATTAAAAAGCTATTTTTAGAAATTAAAAAAAAGCAATTCTAAATGACCTATGTGGGTCTTTTTTTTTTTTTTTATTGTAAACAAATGGGATACATGTTGTTTCTCTGTTTGTACATGGCGTAAGGCATACCATTTGTGTAATCCTAAATTTACATAGGGTAATGTTGTTTGATTCATTCTGGTTTTTTTCCCCTTCCTCCCACCCCTCCCACCTCTCTTTTCCCTCTATACAGTCCTTCTTTCCTTCATTCTTGCTGCCCTCCCTAACCCTAACTCTAACCCTAACACTAACCCCTCCCTCCCCCCATTATGTGTCATCATCATCCACTTATTAGTGATATCATTCGTCCTTTGGTTTTTTGAGATTGGCTTATCTCACTTAGCATGATATTCTCCAGTTTCATCCATTTGCCTGCAAATGCCATAATTTTATCATTCTTTATGGCTGAATAATATTCCATTGTATAGATATACCACAGTTTCTTTATCCATTCATCAACTGAAGGGCATCTAGGTTGGTTCCACAATCTGGCTATTGTGAATTGAGCAGCTACGAACATTGATGTGGCTGTATCTCTGTAGTATGCTGATTTATGCTGGTATAGGCCAAGGAGTGTGATAGCTGGGTCAAATGGTGGGTCCATTCCAAGTTTTCTAAGGAATCTCCACACTGCTTTCCAGAGTGGCTGCACTAATTTGCAGCCCCACCAGCAATGTATGAGTGTACCTTTCTCCCCACATCCTCGCCAACACCTGTTGTTGCTTGTATTCTTGATAATCGCCATTCTAATTGGGGTGAGATGGAATCTTAGGGTGGTTTTGATTTGCATTTCTCTTATTACTAGAGACGTTGAACATTTTTCCATATGGTTGTTGATTGCTTGTAGATCTTCTTCTGTGAAGTGTCTATTCATTTCCTTAGCCCATTCGTTCATTGGATTATTTGTATTCTTGGTGTAGAGTTTTTGAGTTCTTTATAGATTCTGGAAATTAGCACTCTATCTGAAGTATGAGTGGCAAAGATATTCTCCCACTCTGTAGGCTCTTTCTTCGCATTGCTGATAGTTTCCTTTGCTGAGGGAAAGCTTTTTAGTTTGAATCTATCCCAGTGGTTGATTCTTGCTTTTATTTCTTGTGCTATGGGAGTCCTGTTAAGGAAGTCTGATCCTAGACCAACAAGGTGAAGATTTGGACCTACTTTTTCTTCTATAATCTGCAGGGTGTCTGGTCTGATTCCGAGGTCCTTAATCCATTTTGAGTTTAGTTTCGTGCATGGTGAGAGATATGGGTTTAGTTTCATTCTGTTGCATATGGATTTCCAATTCTCCCAGCACCATTTGTTGAAGAGGCTATCTTTTCTCCATTGCATATTTTTGGCACCTTTGTCTAGTATGAGAAAATTGTATTTATTTGGGGTTATGTCCGTGTCCTCTATTCTGTACCATTGATCTACCTTTCTATTTTGGTACCAATACCATGCCGTTTTTGTTACTATTGCTTTGTAGTAGAGTTGAAGATCTGGTATTGCGATACCCCCTGTTTCACTCTTCCTGCTAAGGATTGCTTTAGCTATTCTGGGTTTCTTATTCTTCCAGATGAATTTCATAATTGCCTGCTCTATTTCTGTAAGGTACGTCATTGGGATTTTAATTGGAATTGCATTGAATTTGTATAGCACTTTAGGTAGTATGGCCATTTTGACAATATTAATTCTTCCTATCCAAGAACATGGAAGATCTTTCCATCTTCTAAGGTGTTCTTTAATTTCTTTCTTTAGTGTTCTGTAGTTCTCATTGTAGAGGTCTTTCACCTCTTTTGTGAGATTGATTCCCAAGTATTTTATTTTTTTCAAGGCTATTTTGAATGGGGTAGTTTTCCTAATTTCTCTTTCTGAAGATTTATCACTTATGTATAAAAATGCGTTGGATTTATGGGCATTGATCTTGTAACCTGCTACTTTACTGAATTCACTTATGAGTTCTAAGAGTTTTCTGGTGGAATTTCCAGGTTCCTCTAAATATATAATCATGTCATCAGCGAACAGGGATAGTTTGAGTTCTTCTTTTCCAATTCGTATCCCTTTAATTTCTTTGGTTTGTCTAATTGCTCTGGCCAGAGTCTCAAGAACGATGTTGAATAGAAGTGGTGAAAGAGGGCATCCCTGCCTTGTTCCAGTTTTTAGGGGGAATGCTTTCAGTTTTTCACCATTTAGAATGATATTAGCCATGGGCTTAGCATAAATGGCCTTTACAATGTTAAGGAATGTTCCCACTATCCCTATTTTTTCTAGTGTTTTGAGCATGAAGGGGTGCTGTATTTTATCAAATGCTTTTTCTGCATCTATTGAAATAATCATGTGATTCTTGACTTTAAGTCTATTAATATGGTGAATTACGTTTATTGATTTCCTGATGTTGAACCAACCTTGCATCCCTGGGATGAAACCCACTTGATCATGGTGCACTATCTTTTTAATATGTTTTTTGTATGCGATTTGCTAAAATTTTGTTGAGAATTTTTGCATCGATGTTCATTAAGGATATTGGTCTGAAATTTTCTTTCCTTGATGAGTCTCTGTCTGGTTTAGGTATCAGTGTGATATTGGCTTCATAGAATGAGTTTGGGAGGGTTCCCTCCTCTTCTATTTTATGGAATACTTTGAGAAGTATTGGAATGAGCTCTTTAAAGGTTTTGTAGAACTCGGCTGAGAACCCATCTGGTCCTGGACTTTTCTTTGTTGGTAGGCTTTTGATGACTTCTTCTATTTCAGTACTTGAAATTGGTCTATTTAAATTGTTTATGTCCTCCTCGTTCAGTTTAGGCAATTCATATGTCTCTAGAAACCTGTTGATGTCTTCGAAATTTTCTATTTTGTTGGAGTATAGATTTTCAAAATAGCTTCTAATTATGTTGTGTATTTCAATTGTGTCTGTTGTGATACTTCCTGTTCATTTCGAATTTTAGTGATTTGGGTTTTCTCTCGTCTTCTCTTTGTTAGTGTGGCTAAAGGTTTATCAATTTTGTTTATTTTTTCGAAGAACCAACTATTTATTTTGTCAATTTTTTGTATTGTTTCTTTTGTTTCAATTTCATTGATTTCAGCTCTGAGTTTAACTATTTCCTGTCTTCTACTACTTTTGGTGCTGTTCTGTTCTTCTTTTTCTAGGGCTTTGAGCTGTAGTGTTAGGTCGTTTATTTGTTGAGTTTTACTTCTTTTATTAAATGCGCTCCATGAAATAAATTTCCCTCTAAGTACTGCTTTCATAGTGTCCCAGAGATTTTGATATGATGTTTCTTTGTTCTCATTTACCTCTAAGAATTTTTTTATTTCCTTCCTATTATCTTCTGTTATCCATTCATCATATAATAGCATATTGTTTAATCTCCAGATGTTGGAATAGTTTCTGTGTTTTACTCTTTCATTTATTTCTATCTTCAATCCATTATGATCTGATAGAATACATGGTAGTGTCTCTACTTGTATTTGCTAACATTAGCTTTGTGGCATAATATATGGTCTATTTTAGAGAAGGATCTATGTGCTGCTGAGAAGAAAGTGTATTCGCTCTTGGTTGGATGGTATATTCTATAAATGTCCGTTAAGTCTAAATTATTGATTGTGTTATTGAGATCTATGGTTTCTTTGTTCAATTTTTGTCTGGAAGATCTGTCCAGTGGTGAGAGAGGCGTGTTAAAATCACCTAGTATTATTGTGTTATGGTCTATTTGGTTTCTGAAATTGAGAAGGATTTGTTTGACATACATGGATGAGCCACTGTTTGGGGCATAGATGTTTATGATTGTTATATCTTGCTGATTTATGCTTCCCTTAAGCAGTATGAAATATCCTTCTTTATCCCTTCTGACTAACTTTGGCTTGAAGTCCACATTATCGGAAATGAGGATGGATACTCCAGCTTTTTTGCTGAGTCCATGTGCATGGTATGTTTTTCCCCATCCTTTCACCTTTAGTCTATGGGTATCTTTTTCTATGAGGTGAGTCTCTTGCAGGCAACATATTGTTGGATCTTTCTTTTTAATCCAGTCGGCCAGTCTATGTCTTTTGATTGATGAATTCAGGCCGTTAACATTCAGGGTTATTATAGAGAAATGATTTGGTTTCCCGGTCATTTGGTTCATTTTTAAAATTTTATTTATTTGTTTGACACAACTTGTTTCCTCCTTTATTTGACAATTCCTTTAGGATAATTCCTCCCTTTGCTGATTTGCTTCTTTGTTTTTCATCTCTTCCTCATGGAATATTTTGCTGAGAATGTTCTGTAATGCTGGCTTTCTTCTTGTAAATTCTTTTAGCTTTTGTTTATCATGGAAGGATTTTATTTCATCGTCAAATTTGAAGGTAAGTTTTGCTGGGTATAAGATTCTCGGTTGGCATCCATTTTCTTTCAGGGCTTGAAAAATGTTGTTCCAGGCCCTTCTAGCTTTTAGGGTCTGGATTGAAAAATCTGCTGATATGCGTATTGGTTTCCCCCTGAATGTAATTTGGTTCTTTTCTCTCACAGCCCTTAAAATTCTGTCTTTATTTTGTATGTTAGGTATTTTCATTATAATGTGCCTTGGTGTGGGTCTGTTGTAATTTTGTGTATTTGGAGTCCTATAAGCCTCTTGAACTTGATTTTCCATTTCATTCTTCAGATTTGGGAAATTTTCTGATATTATTTCATTGAATAGGTTGTTCATTCCTTTGGCTTGTTTCTCTAGGCCTTCCTCAATCCCAATAATTCTTAAATTTGGCCTTTTCATGATATCCCATAGTTCTGGTAGATTCTGTTCATGATTTCTTACCATCTTCTCTGTTTGTTCAACTTTGTTTTCAAGGTTAAATATTTTGTCTTCAATGTCTGAGGTTCTGTCTTCCAGGTGTTCTATCCTATTGGATATGCTTTCTATGGAGTTCTTAATTTGGTTTATTGTTTCCTTCATGTCAAGGATTTCTGTTTGGTTTTTTTTCAATATCTCTAACTCTTTATTGAAATGATCTTTTGCTTCCTATATTTGCTCTTTTAACTGTCGATTGGTGCAATCATTCAATGCTTACATTTGCTCTTTCATCTCATCATTTGCTTCTCTGATCATTTTAATTATGTACATTCTGAACTCCTTTTCTGTCATTTCTTCTGCCATGCTGTCATTGGGTTTTATTGATGTAACATCTAGATTTGTTTGCAGCATTTTCTTTCCTTGTTTTCTCATATTGTTCAGGTATCAGTGGACCGCTGAGATATTGCAGATTTCCTCTATTGACTTACAATGTCCCTGAAGATTTCTATATATATCCCCCCTTAGCCTTCAGTAGGCTGAAGTCTTGGAGGAAGTTGATAATGCGGTGCTCCACAAGGAAGCTGCCTCTCTAGGAGTGGTGGCCTTCAGGTGGGGTATAATCCCTGCTAGTGGGCAGAGGTGCCTCCACTTGTTGACCAATGGTCATCCAAAGGGGACCTAGGCTGCGGGCTGAGGCAAGGCCTGTTTGGGCCTGAGTCTCTGGTTTTACCGTCCTTGTGGGGAAACCTCACCCAGCAGGGAAGACTCACCCAGTGGGGAGGTCTCGCTGGTCAGTTTCCTCCTAGAGGTTCCCCTCAATTTACACTACCGCCTGGGCTGGGCTGCCTTCCTCTGCAAAGTTCCCAGGGGCCCGGCCCTACCTCCTGGGCCTGGGAGCCTCACCCTTCGCAGAAGAATCTCCTTAGGCTGCCCCTCCTCATAGAATCTGCCCGCAGGCCTGGAACCTTCGCTCGGCCCTAAGCCTGTCTCTGTGCGGCTCTTCCACCCAGAAGCCTCCTAGATCCTGGGACCCTGCTCTGCACCTAATCGCCTGGCTATGCGGGCCCTCCTCTGTGCAGCCACCTGGGGCCCCGAACAATCGCTCTGAGTCCCAGAGACCCGCCACAGGCCTCTTCCTCCAGACAGCCGCCCAGTATTCCGGTGCGGTCACTAGGAGTCCAAGAAACTCACTTCGTGCCTCCTCCTCCCACCAACCACCGGTAGCCCTGGGCAATCAATCACTCCAAGTCGAAGTGACCCTCCCCGTTCCTCCTACTTCTCCAGATAACCCCCCGGGTATTCAGGAGCGGTCGCTCTGAGTGGCTCTGAATCCACTTGACCCGCTGCACGGGTCCTCTGGGCAACCGCCCGGAGCTCTGGTGCGGCCACTCAAGACCAAGCGACCCACCACACTTCTCCAGGCAGCCCCCCTGTGTTCAGGAGCTGTCACTTTAAGTCCAAACAACTCACCACTCGCCTTCTCCTCTGAGCAGCCGCCTGGAGTGCTCATGCAGTCACTGCGAGTCCAAACAACCCGCCGCGCTCCTCCTCCTCCTCCTCCTACTCCTCCGGGCAGGCCCCGGTGTTCAGAAGTGGTCTGAGTCCAAACAGCTCGCCACGCAGCCCCTCCTCTGGCAACCGCCTGTAGCTCTGGTGTAGTCACCCCGAATCCAAGCGGCCACGGTCCTCTTCCTCCTCCTCGTCCTCAGGGCAGGCTCCGGTGTTCAGAAGCAGTCGCCCTGAGTCCAAACAGCTCGCCGCGGAGCTTCTCCTCTGGCAACCGCCTGTAGCTCTGGTGCAGTCACTCTGAATCCACGCGGCCATGCTCCTCCTCCTCCTCCTCAGGGCAGGCCCCAGTGTTCTGAGTCCACACAGCTCTCCTCGCCACTCCTCCCCTGGGCAGCCGCGGGAGCCCCAGTGGTTGCTCCGAGTCCCAGCGCTGTGCCGACTGGCCTCCTTTACGGTGCTCCCAGTTGTCCGAGTTCACTGCTCCAGCGGGGGGAGGGGTATCTCGCCGGCAGCTCTACTTCACAAAGTTTCCTGCGTTTCGGGACCACCGGGCCATCCGGGATGCCTTCCCAACGGGTGAGAGTCACCCGGCTGCTTTGAGTTGGTCCCAAGTGTCTCAATATCTCCTCTTTTGAATCCTGAGTCCTAGAGCAACATGAAATGCAGCCACCCTCTAGGCCGCCATCTTGAAACCCCCACTTTAATGTATTAACTGCCAAATGAATAAATGAGTAAAATGAAAATACACTACCCATAGATGAAGACTATAAAAAGAGGTTGCTTCCTAAGAATACACATTGCCAATAAAAAAAAAAAATAAAAAAAAACAAACAAACAAAAAAAAAAAACAAAGAATACACATTGCTTTTTTTCTTTCTTACTAGACTTATAACCAACTCACCTCAATTCATTTTGCTTATAATAATGGTAATATATTTCAAAATGACATGAAAAGTATAAACTTTTTAATAGAGTAGCTGAGAAATTAAAGCCCATAAATGAACCTTGAACTAATGAAGTAAAGCCATTATTTATCTTGGTGTTTCATTTGATTTATAGTACAAACTTAAAAAAAAAAACAGTTTTGCTTTCCCTTATTCTAATTTATTTTATTTATTTATTTATTTGCTTGTTTGTTTGTTTATTTATTTATTTATTTATTTATTTTTGTGGTACTGAGGATTACACTCACATCCAAAGGCAAGTGCTGTACCACTGAGCTACATCTCTAGCTCTATAGTTTCTCTTGATTAAAATGTTCTTTTGCAATTGAAGAATGTTATTGTTACTATATAATCCTTTGATTTTCTTTTTTTTATTAAAGTGTGTCGTCTGATATTTGGGTTGTTTTAAAGAATATCATTCCATATGAAGTTCTATTGTATTGCTTAAGACAAGCTGAAAAAAATGTGTTAGCTTAATACTTTAGATGATGTAGAATATATGAATTTAGTTTACATGGTATAAAAATTAAAAGAAGATATATGAAAAAGTATTTCAAACATGCCATGTGTTTATTTAGTAAACTTCTTTTACTAGTTTGACTCAAAAAGGAATTTAAATATTGAAAACAAATCTCTTTATTGTTATATCATGTACATGTACAAATATGTAATGATGAACCCTACCATTATGTATAATTATAATGCACCAATAAAAATATAGAAGAAAAAATAAGTATATAAAAAGGAAAACAATCTCTTAGTGGTTAGTTTTTCAAACTTGGTGTTGCTTTCCCCTGCCCCCAGTACTGGGGATAGAATTCAGGGGTGATCCATCCCTAAGCTGTATATCTCAACCCTTTTTATTTTATATTTGAGACAGAGTTTGCTGAGTTGCTCAAAGACTGAATAACTAGTGAGCATGTTGCTTCTTTCTTTGTGTTCTCATGTTTAAACTGTTGGGATGAAGCTGTTTTGTGGCTAATATACTTGAAGGTAATCATTTTTAGCCAGGTAATCATTTCAAGTGTTCAGCTGAATTTTGCCACAATATAAGGAAATTTGGGTATCTAAACTAAAATATAATTATGGTTATTATTCTGCTTGGTGGGCACAGCTTTAACAAACATTGTGGTCACTGAGGGACAGTACTGAATTAAAGGTCATGAAATAGATGAAAAGCTTCAGAGATGAAGTCTAATACTTAATTCCAAACAAAGTACATCATAGACATATGCCATCATGTGATAAATTTGCCCTTGTTACTTCGTATTACCCTTCTTAAGTATAGTTATTCCCCAAAATTGCTCCTCTGACTTAGCCATTCTTTTAAATATTTATTTGCTAAGATAAATTATCTTCTCATAGCTTAATATCTTGAAATTTATCAGTCTTAAAACTATGTAATCCTAACCATTATTTTGCATCTAGATTCTGGATTCATATTTCCATGTGTCTATAAAACATTTTTATTTGGATATCTTACTGTAACCTTAGCTCGGTATATCTAAAGCAACATTTACTTTCCTATACATTCCCAATTATTCCACTTGGGGTGTAGGTACCAAAATTTTTACTTTCCATCCTAGGATTGTGGAATCATCCTTTGACTCTTTCCACTCCATTATGCAATATATTCAGTTTGTCATTTTCAAAGGAATTTGATTTACTTGGTTCTAACATTTCTTCTATTTTATAGTCCAGTGTTCTCAAAGCTTCTCACTTGAGTGAATTCTATTAGGTATAAGGCAGATTAGATTCCTGTTCTCAGGATGCTTAAAAGAAATAATGATAGCTATTACTCCTACATAAAGTTCAGATTCATGCTATCATATGGAAACCAACTGTAGTAACTGTCTTTATCGTTATATGACACTTTCTAGGTCATCTAGCACACGTGGCATCACTAATTATTTGTTTATGATCTGTTTCCCTTACCACATACACTGAGTTATTGGTAACAGAAATGGTTACTTCATTTTTGTATCACAGTGCTCAGTAGAGTACCTTTCACATATATGACTGAATCTTCGTTGGATGGATGGAGGAAAGAATATTATAGATACTTTGTCATTTGCTTCAAATAGTGAAATGAAAGACCTTTTAAAATCTCTTAGTTTGAAGATCTTCCGTAATTATCCCTAATTTGCTTGTCCAAATATCCTCTTTCTTATAGTCAAATAAATATTTTCACTATCTCCTAAATACTCCATCTTCACTCTCACCTGTTTGAATGCTGCTGCCGCTGCTGCCACTGCCACCTTCTCCACCTTCTCCACCTGCCCCCTATTGAGGGTCTCACTGAGTTGCCCTACTTGAATTCCTGGGCTTCAGTGATCCTCCCACCTCAGTCTCCCAAGTAGCTGGGACTATATATAAGTGCTTGCCACCACACCTGGCTAGACACTTCCTTTCTTTTCTTGTGTCGTAGTCTAATATATTTGCCTTTTTGGGAGCTGGGGGGTTTGTTTCTTTGTTTTGATGCTGGGTTTCTTTGTTTTGAATCCAGGGCCTTGTGGTACTACCATTGACACCCTAGCCCATATTTATCTTTTTGAAACCTTCCCTTCTAACTCTAACCCACATTGATATGTTGCCTGGCAACTGTATAATATAGCAGTCTGTGGTATTGATCAGTATTTTATGTATTTTTCATCTGTACTATCAAACTTCATTGTTTCATATGAAGTTTGTCAGATATCTCCTACTTGACTAACAACTGTGTAGTTGGCTCTGTTCTTTCATCTATGTTAGAAATCCAATATTAGAGGCTAGGTCTCCAAACATGACAGTTCTATATAGGAAATAACACAGATTACTGTTTAATAGAGGGTAGTCGTGTGGTCATTTCTTTTTGTCATTGATTTTAAAAGCTTATCTCTGAGTGTCAGCATAATTACATTATATTAAAATTTTATGACCGAATTTAGGCTAGTCAGATAATTAGCATACTCTTTAAAAAAAAAAATAAAAACTTTAGCCTGGCATGGTGGGACATGCCTGTAATCTCAGTGGCTCAGGAGGCTGAGGCAGAAGGATCACAAGTTCAAAGCCAGCTTCAGCAACTTAGTGAGGCACTAAACACCTTAGTGAGACACTGTCTCAAAATAAAAAAAAAAAAAAAGAACTGGTAATGTGGCTTGGTGGTTAAGTACTCCTTGATTCAGTCCCTAGTATCAAATAAAACAGCAAA
Organism: Sciurus vulgaris; assembly: GCF_902686455.1. Lineage (NCBI taxonomy): Eukaryota > Metazoa > Chordata > Mammalia > Rodentia > Sciuridae > Sciurus > Sciurus vulgaris. Next base: position 93,500,611 of record NC_136462.1, read on the forward strand.
TAGTTGTTCTGTTGGAAAATTATAATAAATACAGATGGGCCATTTCTGTAATTAAATTTTCCATGTCTGATGATATTAGTAAATTAAGTATTTTTCAGTAATTTCTCTTATACTAATTTCTTTAGTCTTCTATATTTCCTATCTGATAAAAATGAAGATGTTTTATTTGAGAAAATAGCATACTTTGAAAAAGTACTCACTAGTGACTACCATATTTAAGTGTTCATAATTTTTTAATGCAGTACTGCAAATCGAACCCAGCGGTGCTCTACCACTGAGCTCTAACCACAAAATCTTTGGCCCTTGTTATTTTTCATTTGAGACAAGGTTTTACTAAGCTGCCAATGTTGCTTGAGTTTGCCATCCTCCTAAGTAGCTGGGATTAATAGGCAAGTGCCAAGTGTTTGTATGTTTAAAACAGCAGTTTATACTGCATAAAGATGTTTTAACTTCAGCAACTGTTTTGTCCATAAGTAAATATTACATATTGAAGAAAAGAACATACAGATTTCTATAAATCTCCCCTTTTCCTGTTTATGTTGGCATCATGTATTTTTGTCACTAAGGAAAGAGATAATTTAAAAAGCTACCCAAAGTGTGTGTTTATTTGGTACCAGGGATTGGTACCCCGCCCCGCCCCACCTTTTTAAATTTAAATTTTTTATTTTGAGACAAGGTCTTTCTAAGTTGCTCAGGGTCTTGCTAGTTTGCTGAGGATGGCTTTGAACCTGAGATCCTCTTGCCTCAGCATCCAGAGTTGCTGGGGTTGTAGGCAGACATTACCACACCCAGCCCAAAGTGTTTATTTTATATTACTATAGTTAGGAAATGGTGTTCTTCTAACAAATAACCTGTCTTTTCTTCTCTTTTTACTGTTTCTCCTTTTTAACTCTTGTACATCCATTTCTTTTATGTAATTCTTTTTTTCTTTTTTAAATATTTCTTTAGATGTTGATAGACCTTTATTTTATTCATTTATTTGTATGCGGTGCTGAGAATTAAACCCAGTGCCTCATATATGCTAGGCAAGTGCTCTACTACTGAGCCACAACTCCAGCCCCATAATTCTTTTTCTCCCCCTTACCCCTGTGATATATCCAAGGCTTTGTACATGCCAACCAAACGCTGAACTACATTCTCAACCCTTTTTCAGTTTTATTTTGAAATAGGGTCTTACTAAATCACCGAGGCTGGCCCTGAATTTGTGATCTTCCTGCCTCAGCTTCCAAAATAGCTGGGATTTCAGGCATGTGCCTCTGCATCCACCTGTAACTTTTATTTGGTCAACTTTTCCATTTATTTATTACTTATTTACATACCCTTATTTTATTCTAGAATAGATTTAATATAAATTCACACTTTTTAATGACTCCATTTACTTCAATCTCATCCCCACACATTTCCCCTTTCACCCATGTAAGTGGGATTTATTCTTTAACTGTTTTCCTGATTAGCTATTTACCCTGCAAGTAGAAAGGTTTTGGCTTCATGATGTGGTAAGTCCTTTATAGAGCTGACCAATACTTTCATAGTTCTTTGTAAGCAAAGGAAGTTAAGTTGTTAACTTTTTTCTTGAGTTTTACATTGCAATGTAAATTTTTGAAATACATTAGACTTATTAGAGAAAGTTGTTGAATTTTTAAGCCTTCAATTCCTACAACTTTTTAAAGTTACATTTATTCATATTTTAGGGATTAGAATAACATTTACTTTTATGCTAGTTAAATGTACTGTCAGAGTAGAGTTTTATTCACATTTGTGAGTTAGAACTTAGTGTGCTTAACATTTTTATTTAATTTTATTTCTTTAAATTTTATTTATGTGGTTTTTTTGTTTTAGGGTGTTTTTTTTTTGGCGGGGGGGGCGGCAGTTCTGGGGATTGATCCTAGGAGTGGTCTACCACAAGCTACATTACCAACCCTTTTTTTGAAACAGGGTCTAGCCAAGTTATTGAGGCTGGGCCCAAACTTGGGATCCTCTTACCTCAGCCTCTCAAGTTGCTGGGATTATAGGCAGGTGCCAACAGGCCTGGCTGATATTTTTAATGTCTAGTGTTGAACAGCTTCCTACAGTAGGTGTTAATTGCTCTTCTTGATTTCTGATTATCATAAATGTATACAATATAATGACCTCATGTAGGTCAACTTTCTTAAACTTTCACTGACTTTTTTATTTAATCTGCTTTAGGTAAAGTGGAAGAGATAAGTCAGAATGACTTGGGATGCTTTTTCAAAGCATGTACCACTAGGAATTCTGATTCTCATTCTGTGCCATCCTTCTTTGGAAGTCTATGATTATAGTGTATCAATATTACTAAAGGAATTGTGTGTGCCCTCAAATGTGTTTGTCTTTGTATACAAAAAGAACTTAGCCTGTATCATTCTTATTTATTTTTTAAAGTTTTCAAAATTATTCGTGGAAAATATTTCATAAAACAGTAAATGACTGCAGATTTCAAATATGTATTGCATCTAGTAATAAAATGATTTATTTTTCTCCTAAAGCATAAAACAAATATTTATATTAGGAAAAAAATGGTTGTTAGCAAAATAGTCCTGAAACTGGTGCCCTTTTAAGACAACATTCAGACCTTAAGTAGCAAGTACTAAACACTCAAAAGAATTCTTTTTAAGTTATTTTCAGTCTTCACTCCTATTTGTCTTGGATAATCAGATCAAATGTATTCTTTTTATAGCTACTACTCTGAAAGTTGCAAGGTTTCACTTGTCTGCTTTCTGATCTGCCTTCAGTATAGGTCCCTTCTTTTCTTCTCTCTGTACTCTTGAATTAATCTTCTACCTACTTCACAGGCCGATTCTTTGATGAGAATGAATCCCCTGTTGATCCGCAGCATGGCTCTAAACTGGCGGATTATAATGGGGATGATGGTAACGTAGGTGAGTATGAGGCAGACAAGCAGGCTGAACTGGCTTACAATGAGGAAGAAGATGGTGATGGTGGAGAGGAAGACGTCCAAGGTGAGCGTGGGCCTGGCCTCCATGCTGTGACCGTGAAACCCACCTCTAAGTTTTTTGGTTGAATTTGTGTAAATTTCCCCCATTTATTAGCAGCAAAGTCTTAAAATTAATTCAAAGAGGTTCTGGGAAGTTTTTCAGTTTTACTTTTAAAAGTATCTTATGATAGAAGTTGTAGATTTGTCAATAATTTTAATTTTTTCAGTTTTAGTTATTCTATGTATTATTGACAGTTACAATTTGAAACTCAAAATTCTCAAATTATGGAATTAAATTGTTAAAATGACTCTAGACTTTGCATAATTCTTGCTTTCAGAAAAAATTATTATTTTCCATTATCTCATCTGAAAACATTTCAATTTTCTAGGCAAGTATTGCCCAGGCAGCCTTTTTGTTATAAGGGAACTACGAAGGGAACAGTCTTCTTCATATTGAAATAAAAAATTATTTCATCACTGATAAAGCATAGGAAAATTATTTTTAATTTTTTTATGAGAGGCTTATGAAGGTTTATCTTATGTTCAATACACAGATTCAACATATTTTTGTTAACTGTGTTACTTCTGAACTTTTAACTTAGTAAAGTTCAGAATCTACCTGTGTGCATGCAGCCCTACCCATGCATGCATATCAGAGTACATTGTTGTATTGTAAGTTTTTAGGCTTATTTTTTGCCTGCTTATATTGTTTAGTACAATTTGTGGAGTTTTAAAATCTTCTATAAAAGTCAATTATGACCCTTATGATGTGATATATAAGATTTCCATAAGATGATGCATGAAATATTTTTCACTGTAACGTGTTTTGATTTCTTCCATAGCTCTTTGTACAGTAAATAAATTTTTACTGAGGTTCATGACAAGAATTATTTTTAAAAACTCAGAAGAAAATATAATTATCATAGGATACTGTGTAGTTAGTATTAAAAGAAAAAAAAACTAGAGATTCTGACTTTTGTGTAGGTATCATTTTGGTAGTACATTTTAGTTTTGGAAAAACATGTTTATAGAAATAGAAGCGAGATTAGTGTTAGAAGTTGTTTAAGGATATATTAATGAGAATTTCTCATTTTTGGTTATATAAAATTTTACTCGGTTTTTCCATAATTTCATCCCCTTTTCATAAATTTTACTTTCTTTTCTCATTGTTTTTGTGGTTTGTTTGGATTAGTCTTACTTTCAATTACATACAACACTTTAAGGCTTTTCATCACATGTATATCTTATTACCAATTAGATTGTAAGGTCTTGGAGAGCAGGAATTTTCATTTTATTTTTCCTTCTATTTTGTTTGTGTCCTTTTCTGCCTTCATACACTTTCTTACAGGGCCCTCAATAAATGTCATTAACTGATAAAAATTTATTCTTTTCATATTGAGCTTTTATTCTTATAACCATGACTAGGGTAATGACCTTCAACTTCTGAACTTATGAGTTTGCTTGGTTTGTACTTTAAATATTCTCTTCAGTTTTTTTTGTTTGTTTGTTTTGTTTGTTTTTTCTTAAGTGTTTTTCTATCATCTCATGGATGATTTTGAGGTTTTTATTAGAGCAGTTAATTTCAACCATTATTGACAATCATTTCGTGTGTGTGTGTGTGTGTGTGTGTGTATGTAATTGGTTTTTGCTCTTTTAAAGACAATGAGTTTTATCAAAAAATTTCAGTTTAGTTTTTTTATGGGTTTTCTCCACAGTAGGTAAATTTATTTTCATTGCCTTCTTTTTCCCTTATTTGTACCCTTTTCCCTTCCCACTCCTATTTCTCATTGCCGCTTCAGGTCCCCAGTACTTATATGCTGCCCTTCTTTTCCTTTCACAAGAAAATAAATTCATTGAATTCTAATTAATATAAAGAAATAGCCTAATAAACCTGGCATGGTGGTGCACGCCTGTAATCCCAGAGACTTGGGAAGCTGAGGCAGGAGGATTGCAAGTTCCAAGCCAGCCTCAGCAAGTTAGCAAGGTCCTAAGCAACCAGCAAGACCCTGTGTCTAAATAAAATAAAAGGACAGTAAAAGGACTGGGATATGGCTCAGTGGTTAGGTGCCCCTGGGTTCAATCCCTGGTACCTGGAAAAAAAAAAAAAAAAGAAATAGACTAATACAATATCTTTGATGAAATAGGTCAGAGGTTGTTAAGTTTTTTCATTTACTTATTTGCAAGTGAGTCTTACTTGAGCCAAGGGCTGCCATTTAATATTTCTTATTTCATTATAGAATTCTAGGTAATAGTGGCAGGAAGATAGGGCAGCTACATAAAGGGAACTTCCTTATCACAGAGAACAGAAAAATGCAAGAACATCAACTCAAGCAAATAAAGAAGATAAATTCTGGTAAACTAACTAAAAAGGATTACTTAAGAGACCTAAAGCTGCGTGCTGTGGCACTCCTCTGTAATCCCAGTAGCTCTGGAGGCTGAGGCAAGAGGATCTCGAGTTAAAAGCCAACCTTAACAACTTAGTGAGACCCTAAGCAACTCAGTGAGACCCTGTCTCCATATAAAATATAAAAAAGGGCGGGGATGTGGCTTAGTGGTTGAGCACCTCTAGGTTCAATCCCCGGTACCAAAAATAAAAATCAAAAAACTAAAATTAAATAAATTTAAATATATTTTCAGAGATTCTTCAGGGATTTCATTCTTTAGGTGTAGCATTAACTGTTCAAAAAGTAAGGAGGGGGATTATGGCTGTTCCCTAACTTATTAAGTTGGTTTTCAACTGTAATAAGTCAGAATATGTAGAATTTAAAAACATTTCTTCTTTGTGTCAACATAGATATAATGTTTGAATTCCCAGTACAGTTTGCTCTTGTAAACAAAACAGGCAATAGAATAGAAAAAGCCACTGAGCTGAAAGTTGAGAGACAGGCTGTGTATTGCTTTTCAAGTCACTTAAACTCTCTGGACCATGATTTCTTCATCTATATTTGAGAGCATTGGACTAGAATAGATTGTCCTTCTGAGTTCTAAAATTCTGTGCCCACGTTTACAGTGGAATTACTGTATATAACACAAATATTATGGGAAAATGTGTTTCAGATTGCAGGATGTTTGAAACACATCTAGTCCCAAACTTAGAAAAGAAAGTAAAAACTTAACTGCTACCATTGAAACTTGGAAGCCAAAGATGCCAAAAATTGAAGCATTATTGATCTGAGTAGGTGCTCTTCTCTGTTTTCTCTGATAGTGGAAGGAGGTTTTACTCACTGTGTGAAGTCTATAGCACTAGAAATTCCAGCTGCAGGTTAAGATTCTTTGGCTTTGGTCTCCAAAATTCTGGACTATGAAATTGAGGCTTTGACAGCATTTCTGCCAGTAGGAAACTAAAGGATTCCAGCCTTACCTCTGATACCTGTTCATATACATTCATTATTGGGGTGAATACTACCTGCAGAATATTTTCTTGCAGATTAAGTCAGGCCTGTTTTTCCTGTGTTTACAATCAGCTTTTTTAATTCCAATTCCTGAAACATTCTAATGGGAATTATTTATGTTGCTATAAATTTTTTGAAAAGAATAAATTTGGGAATACTACACATCTGATGTATCTTTTAGTTCATTCTTTACTGTTATAAGAAATGGTACAAATTTCCTGTTACTCTTTAATCCCATAAAAGTTGTTAATTTGTTTCATAAAATATGAAACACATGAATTTTACCTGTCTGGGGTTGTAGCTCAGTGCTAGAGTGCTTATGTAGCATGCAAGAGGTCCTGGGTTTTGCAGTGGAAAAAAAAAAAAAGTATTATGTAGTATATCTGTAGAAAGAAGCTTAAGCCTGTGCTTAACTGCCTACATTCTGGAGCTTGACTGCGTGGATTTGAATCCATTACTACCTTTGTGAGCCTGTGAAATACTAGCCCCTATGCTTTAATTTTTTTCAACTGTAAAATAGAAATATAGTTACTTAATAGTTGTTTTATGGATTAAATGATTTAATATTTGTTCAGCACTTAAAACAGTCTTTTACACTGTAAGTAATGTTTAAGTGTTCACTGAATACAATCATTTTTGAAAGTAAAAGCAGCCAGGCATGGTAGTGCATGCCTGTAATCCTAGCAGCTCAGGAGACTGAGGTAAGAGGAGTTCGAGTTCAAAACCAGCCTCAGCAACTTAGTGAGGCCTAAGCAACTCAGCAAGGCCCTGTCTTTAAATGAAATATAAAAAAGGATGGGGATGTGACTCAGTGGTTAAGTGCCCCTGGGTTCAATACCTGGTACAAAAAAAAAAAAAGTAAAAGTAAATCTAAAATTTTTTCTCTGGATTGCCTGCTTTAGAGAATAATTGCACTTTGGCCTATAGACTAGTACTTTTTTTATGGAGCCTCACTAGCTTAAGTTCTTGCTTGGTATAACTTTATTTTTTAAAAATATTTTTTTGTTGTAGATGGACACAATACCTTTATTTTATTCATTTATTTTTATGTGGTGCTGAGAATCGAACCCAGTGCCTCACACTAGGCAAACCATCTACCCTGAGCCTCAATACCAGCCCTTTTGTATAACTTTCTTTATGGAAATAGTCCTTTCTCAACTTCAAAACTTAGGAATTATGTAACAAATTATGAATGTCTTTATAATTATATTTCCTTTAACAGTCATTTTTCCTTGACTAGCTATTATAGATTTTGCCACTTTCTTAAATTGACAATTTTAGTCTGTATAGTTATTTAGTGTTTATCTGTTATATCAGATTTGGTCAGGTAATTTCATAATACTTTACAGATAAATGCAAACAGGTTGTTGATAGAAACTTGACATCTGGATAGAATAGCTATACTGATAAAGGACTCTAGTTAAAGGTAAATGATAGAAAGTACAATGCAGTATTCCAAAAGTCCTATGGAATTCTGAAAAAGTGTGAAAGATCATATTAAAATTTAGCTAGAAAGAGCATAAATTAATTTTTAAACTCCTTATATATAGAGAGGATGCTGCAAGTAAAGACTGCCTTTATGTATTTTTAATTTATTTTTTAATTTTTTAAATCAATTAATTAATTATCTTTGGTACTAAGAATTAAATCCAAGGGGCACTTTACTACTGAGCTACATCTCCAAGTCCTTTTTATTTTTATTTTGAGCAGGGCATCACTTAGTTGCTCAGGGCCTCACTAAATTGTTGTGACTGGCCTTGAACTTATAATCTTTCTTCCTCAGCCTCCCAAGACACTGGGATTACAGGCATGTACCACCATGCTGGGCTACCTTCTTTTATTTTGAGGTAGGAAGAACAGTTATCCTGTTCTACTAAAAAGATAATTAGAGGTCCAAAGAAGTTCAGGGACTAGGTCACGTTTGCTAAGTAGCTGAGTCAAGGGACTGGGGATGTAGCTCAATGGTAGAGCACTTGCCTAGCACATGTGAGGCACTGAGTTCCATCCTCAACCCCCCATAAAAATAAATAAATAAAATGAAGGTATTGTGTCTATCTACAACTAAAAAATATATTTTAAAAAAAGTATCTGAGTCAAGAGCAGATTTAAGTTTTTCTATTCCTATACCTTTGCTCTAAGACCTCATTTTCCCTTTACATTTATTCATTTAAAAAGCCAAAAATTAGTTAATTTTTTTCCTTCAGTGACTTTTCTGTTAAATCTAGGAATTTTCCACTGCTCCAAGGTGATTAAGTCTTCATTTAATTACTAATGTCTTGAAAGATGTATATATATATAGTCATAGGTAAGGTCCCATAACATGAATTCTGAAGAGAACTTTCTGGAAATGGGCCAGTGCTTATTTTACCTTTTAAAACCACTTTTTTTTTTTTTTTTTTTTTTAAGTACAGAGTTTTTTGACAAGAAATTGATCAGCGTGTTTACAAAATACAAATGTAAATATAAATTTAATTTCAGCCACTGCACATGTTAAAACATATTTGGGGTTATCATGCCTAGTGGATTATACTGTTAATGTGCATGATAAGTTTAAGAATGTGGTACAAAATTTTTCTTGCAGTTTCAAATGAGAATTTCTGTAAGTTTAACAGGAAAGTTGTGGAAAAGAAAAGAAAATTGGATTGTTTGCCATTTGTGGAAGAACAAAATTTTAGAGTAAAAAAATCTATCAAGGGGGCTGGGATTGTGACTTAGTGGTGGAGCACTTGCCTGGCATCTGTGGGGCCCTGGGTTTGATTCTCAGCACCACATAAAGATAAATAAATAGATAAATAAATGAATTAATTAATTAAATAAAATAAAGATACTCTGTCCATCTACAACAACAACAAAACACTTATCAAGGCTGGGCTCAGTGGTGCAGGCCCGTAAATCCCAGTGATTTAGGAGATTGAGGCAAGAGGTTTGCAAGTTTGACATCAACCTGGGTGAATTAGCAAGACTCTATCTCAAAATAAAAAGGACAGGGGATATAGCTAAGAGGTAGAGTGCAAGTCTCCGAGTTCAATCCCCCAAAACAAAAAACAAAACCAAAAAACTGTCATACCTAATATAAGGATGTCATAAAAAGCCATGTTCTAAATGGAGATTCTTAGGTTCATTCTAACATAATACTAATTTTTTCTTGAGCAGTCTTATTTAGAATCTATAGTCTGCAGCAAAAATTAGAAAAGAAACAGTGGCACACATCTGTAATCCCAGCAATGCAGGAGGCAAAAGGATAACAAGTTGGAGGCCAGCCCCAGCAATTTAGTGAGACCCTACCTCAAAATAAAAAATAAAAAGAAATGGGAATGTAACTCAGTGGTTAAGTGCCCCTGGGTTCAATCCACAGTCAAACAGCAACAAAGTTAGAAAAGAAGCATTGTTTTTGTCAGTTAAACTAACAACAGTGCTGTGACAGTTAATAGCCAAGAAGGAAGCAGGAAAACCTGTCAATAGCCAAATCAATCAAACTCCAAAGCACCATTTGAAGTAATTCAATAGCTACTCAAAGAGGCTTTGAGGATCTTACTAACAATATAACATATATTTTTTTTTCTTTTTGGTACATAAAAAGTTAATTTGTTCAATATATTCCATACAGGACTTTAAGGGTAAGCTATTCCCAAATAAGTAGAGAAATTCACTAGAAAGTTAAATATTGGGATCAAAAGTGACTTTTATTTTTCTCATTTATTTTCTAATTTTTATATTACCAGCATGAATTACTTTTATAATTAGACAAGATTTTGGTTTTTTAAAGGCAATAAAATATACAGAGAAATGTTTCTACCAGAGCTTTAATTTTAACCTTCACCTATATAGTAGAAATAATATATGTATAAAAAAGAACTGAATCCTCAATATTGAGGGTTCCTAAAGTTTTGTTAGCTATATTTATCGAACTCTACATCTATCTTCAAAGTGCTTTAGAAATAATCTAAAGAATGAGAAGTCTGTTTTGGAAGATTATTTCACTTTTCACTCTTTAGCTAAGCCAATAGGAAATAGAGTACTGTATGCATTAGGTGAGAAATAACAAGAGAAAATGACCTTAAGACTGAAGAAAAAAAATTGAGACAGGTTTTTAAATTTTTTTTTTTAATTAGTTGTAGATGGACACAATATCTTGTTTATGTGGTGCTGAGGATCGAACCCAGTGCCCCTTGCATGCAAGGCAAGTGCTCTGCCACTGAGCCACAACCCCAGCCTGAGACAGTTTTAAATTGGGTTTCTACTATGATTTTTAAGAAACTATTCTTAATATATAATTATTTTACTTACAGATGATGAAGAAAGAGAGCTTCAAATGGATCCTGCAGACTATGGAAAGCAACGTTTCAATGATGTTCTTTAACTCCTAAAAGAAAACGTCAGAAAGCCTAAAGTGCTGTAAAATGGAATCATTTCTACTTTGTCATTTTTGACTTCTGTTGTAAAGATCAGTTGTATCAGTTGTAAAGATACATTGAGATAGATTTAAGGAAAAACTTTAATGAAGGAATGTACCCATGTACATATGTGAACTTTGTCATATTATATTATCAAAGCAGACTTTTGGTTATGATACAGTTGAGCCAAAAACCGATAATCTTTGCATTTAAAGCAAACTAATGTATATTTCACATTTTATTGAGCCTAATTATTTTCCACAAATAGACAAATGGGAGAAAATGGTTGTATAGGTTTTATGTTGCACATCGCATAACCACAGTGAGAACAGTTATTCAACTGAGAATTTTTTATACACTAATATCTTCTTGTTAGCCGAACAGGTGTTCTGTTCTATCAGCCCCTCATTTCATGCTCTTCAGGAGTTATGGCTAGAATAGTTATGTAAAAGAGGGGAAACTTGATGCCAAACACTAAGTAATGTGTACAGAAATCACCTTCCTACTCAAGTGCTGATGTGTTTTGGCATATTAACTTTCAGCTGAGGCCTGATGGAATTTGAGATAAGCTTCAAAGACATAACAATATATATGAGTTATTCTTTACTTTAGTTCTTGAAATTGTGGAATGCATGATGGATGATATATTTTTGATTTTTACTTTCTCAAGTAATACCAGTACTGTTTAGCTATAATCAGCACTGGCTAAAAAAAAAATTGTTTTCACAGTTCAGGTCAGTGAAGATGATTTAAATGCCAGATCCTGGAAGGCGCTAAATCTACTTTGAAATGAATCTACAATCAACATTTCAAAGCTTTTTTGGTAATTTTAATTATCTTATTTGACTAGACTTTTTCAGAACTACTAAATAAGAAATTTTAACGGGTTTTTATTAATGCACAGAAAAATAGATATGCAGTGAGGTCTACAGCTGTTTTATTAAAATAGCTTAAAAGTTTGTAATAAAAATGACTCTTTGTAATTACTTAATGTTAGTTGAGAACCCAACAACTTCATATTTGCTAGACTTACAAAATTGTTTTAAATGCATTTTGTCTTTTTTTACACTATTCAGTCAAGTGTGTAAGCTAGCTAACCCTTATTTTCTGATACAAAGCACTTTTAAATATTATCTTTCTTCCCCCAAAACAAAAGATTTTGATCATACCAAGATGTTTAAGGTTGTTAACCCTGTTTTTCAAAAGGGCTACCATTAATTCCATATAAACATGAAATATTGGGCTGGGGATATAACTTAGTGATGGAGTGCTTGTCTAGTATGTGTTAAGTTCTGGGTTTGCTCCCCAGTACCACAAAACAAAAAATAAAAATATAACCACTCCCCCATATTAGTTCCCTGTCATAATTCAAACTTATAGAAGTAAAGAAATATATTAGTCACTTGTTGAAGTGCAAAAATTCTTAGCTTTCAGTTAGAAATTATTTAATGACCAGGAAAAGATGCAGTAATTTACTAAAATAGTTTTTTCTACCATATCAAAGTAAATAGTGTTCAAGCCTTTGTTAACAGTAGGGTCAGGCCTACAGTGAATAGGTGTGATGGTTCACAGAATTTTTAAAGGAGAGTTAAAGGGAAGTGATATACATCCTTTGGGCATTAATATGGAGAGGTAAATCTAAAAATATTCCTAGTAACATTTTATGTTTAATATTATAAAATCTTTACAAATGAAATTACCTGTCTTAGTTCCTTTGTCATAAGAATGATCATTTGGTTATATGGTAGCTATTACATACATAACAAAATTTCCTCAATTGGCAGCCTAGACATTTTGTAAACTAAGAAATCTTGGACCAGTTGATAATATTTCTGACTGTATTAACATTTTGCTGTTATAAAATACTATGTAGATGTCTTAAAATTCTGACATTCTACAGTCTATATTAGATATTCTATTTCTATGTTTTATTTCTGCCTTAAAATTTAGGTTTTTTAAATGTATTTTTGCCCTGAATTGTTAATTTGATGAAAGTTCTGCTTTTAAAATCATCACTTACTGGGTTCTAATAAATAAAAAATTAAACTTGTTTCACTGTTCTGCTGTTTCTAACACCTTAAATACTTGACAATCACATGATAAAGTCACATTTTAACACAGATTTGAGTAAATTGTTGCTTATTTAAGTTAAGCTAAACTAAAAGTAGAAATATTTATAGGAAGACTATTACAGGGCTAGTTTATCCATAAACATTCAGTATCTTTTTAAAAATTTTTTTTTAGTTGTCAGTGGACCTTTATTTATATGTGGTGCTGAGAATCAAACCTGGTGCCTCACACATACTAGACAAGTGCTCTACACTGAGCTACAACCCTAGCCCTTGAATATCTTTGTGTGCCATGTTGTTCTAGGTAGTAAGATGAATGGATAAGATAGACAAAGTTTGTTCTGGAACTTACATGCAGGTGGGACAGACAATACAAGTAAACAAATGAACCAGATAACTTTAGTGAAAAAGAACTGTTCAAAATAAAGTTTTGAGGCCTCCAGAGTTCCAAATAATCATGGTTTTATTCAATAGAAACATTTTAGTTGTGTAGCTGGAAGATAAATGAGCAAGGAGAAGAGAAAGGAAGCTGAACAGATAGAGGTGACAAGACTGGGAAAGCTATTAAGTTCAGGTCACTGCTACTGACTCAAAAAGGGGCTGGGGATGTAGCTCAATTGGTAGAGTGCTTGCCTTCACATGCACAAGGCCCTGGGTTCAATACCCAGCACCATGGGAGGGCTGGGGGATAAAAATGTACAGAGTATAAAATATGCATGGTGGGGCTGGGGTGTAGCTGAGATAGAGCACTTTCCTTGCATGCCTGAGGCATTGATTTTGATCCCCAGTAACGCCTACTCGGAAAAAAAAAAAAAGGAATGATGATTGCAAGGAAAATATGAGTGTCTTCAAAATCATTTCTAAAATGTCACTAGTTTAAAAAATGTGTATCTTTTATTTGTATAATCATGTAACAAGAAAATTTGCTCGAGTATGAAGTCAGAGAATCTGTTTATAAAAGAAATTGTGAGGGCTGGGCACAGTAGCACATGCATGTAATCACATGTGACTCAGGAGGCTGAAGTAGGAGGACGGCAAGTTTGAAGCCAGCCTCAGCAACTTAGCGAGACCCTGTCTCGAAAAATTAAAAGGCCTGGGGATATGACCCAATGGAAAAGCATCCCTGGGTTCAATTCCCAGGAAACAACAACAAAACAAAATAATTGTGAGGAAGTCATTTCCATAATGGCTGACCCTGGAAATTTCTATTCCCTTATGTCTAACACTATGGCTCCAATCAGACAAACAGTATGATATTAATATATATCCAAGTCTAGCTTATTATTTATACCACATGTGGACCATTGACATTCAGTTCTAATTAGGCCACAACAAGCCTAATCCAGTTCCATTTTAGATTCTCTTCTCTATGGATTTCAAATGAAAATTCATCCAAGTAACCAAGGTAATTGGAAATGTAATGGTCCATGTAAGAAAACTGTATCAAGAGCAGAAGTCTCCTGGACTTGAAGACAATTCAAACAAGAACTTGAATGCTACCAGGACTTTGTTTCACCAAACTCCCATTTCTGCTTTTCTCTATTACCTTCATTTTCTCAGACCAGTTCTCTCTTCAAAGCTTTATGACATCTTTTATTTATTTATTTTTGTGTGGTGCTGAGGATAGAACCCAGTGCCTCACACATGCTAGGCAAGCACTCTACCACTGAACCCCAGCCCCAGGCCCTAACTATGACATCTACAAGATTTCTTAATTTATCTACCTAATGGACTACTCTTCCCTTAGTTTTACTTTAAAAATCTGAGGGAAGAGAGACTTATGCTTCTGACTATAATGGAGTAACTTAACTAGCCTTCTTGGATTAGTGGCAACTATAGGACAAGATATATTAGGCAGCTGTTTTCAGATAGTACAAGTCTATCATCTTTGAGAGAAGGGAAATTTAGGCAGTGAGTTCCACAATCACCAAGCTTCCTGTGGTATATAAAAGGACATGTCTGAGCAGAGTCTGGTTCTGCTGAGCTGAAGAGATGGAGAACATAGTTGGAGATAACTCAAACAGTTGGGATCTAGTGAGTGGGACACCGGAGAATCCAGAAATACACATAGGGATCCCCATAAGTACATGGCTGAGGTTTGGGCTATTCCTGCTCAGATCAAGACTACCTGATGTGTAGTAGAGTATTTGCCTAGCATGTGTGAAGCTGGGGGTCAATCTCCAACACAAAAAAAGGGAAGAAGTGAAGAACTGCCCTAACAAATCTAACATTAAGCCCTGAAAAGATTGATAGAGGAAACAATATGGAAATTTAATTCTGCCAAGTTAGAACTTGAAAACTTCATGAGCTTTCTACAATATAAGCTAACAAAGTAAGAAATAAGTATATTTAAGTTTAGGAAATCACTCAGTAACTGGAATATCTGCTAAAACAAGAATCAGCAAGTTTCAGAGAAGATAACAGAATCCAGTTGGGCCCACACCTGTAATCCCAATGACTTGGGAGACTGAGGCAGAAGAATCCAGCTTTAAGGACAGCCTTGGCAATTTAGTGAGACCTGTCTCAAAATAAAATGGAAAGAGATTGTGGTAGAGCACCCCTCTGTTTGGTCCCCAGTATTGGGGGAAAAAAAAAAAAAAATGGATGTGGTAGTGCATGCCTGGAATCCCAACGGCTTGGGAGGCTGAGGTGCAATAAGCAACTCAGTGAGACCTTGTCTCTAAATAAAATACAAAATAGGACTGGGGATGTGGCTCAGTGGTTGAGTGCCCCTGAGTTCAATCCCTGGTACACTCCCCCCAATAAAAAGAAAAGAAAGAAAAGAAAATAATAGAATCCAGAGTTTCTACAAGGTATTACATTTATCCAGTGTTCAATGGAAAATGACTAGATAAACATACAAAGAAACAAAATTCAATCCATGGTTTAATAAAAATGATGGCCCACAACTCTAATCCCCCAACTACTTGGGAGGATAGGCAAGGAGAATCATGAATCTGAGATCAGTTTGGGCAACAAAGTGAGACCCTGTTTCAAAAAAGTAAGATAAAAATAAAAATCAATTGATGGCCTTTGTAATTTATTTGTTATATTGTTTGTCATTATTCCCATTTCTGCTTTTCTCTATTACCTTCATTTTCTCAGACCAGTTCTCTCTTCAAAGCTTTATGACATCTTTTATTTATTTATTTTTATGTGGTGCTGAGGATAGAACCCAGTGCCTCACACATGCTAGGCAAGCACTCTACCACTGAACCCCAGCCCCAGGCCCTAACTATGACATCTACAAGATTTCTTAATTTATCTACCTAATGGGCTACTCTTCCCTTAGTTTTACTTTAAAAATCTGAGGGAAGAGAGACTTATGCTTCTGACTATAATGGAGTAACTTAACTAGCCTTCTTGGATTAGTAGCAACTATAGGACAAGATATATTGTCCTAGCAGCTATTATTAAATATTTTCAAAGAATTAAATGGGACTGGGAGGAGTTGCACAAGGCCCTGGCTTCAATCCCCCTCTCCCCAGGACCAAACAAAGGATAATTAAATGAAAATATGTTATTTTTTATTTCCTCTCTTGTAAATACCTTTATTTATTTATTTTTAATGTGGTGCTGAGAATAGAACCCAGTGCAAGGCAAGTGCTCTGCTACTGAGCCACAACCCCAACCCTGAAAATTTGTTCTTAATGAGGTAGTGAACAGAGGGAATCTCTGCACAGATATGGAGTTATAGAGATCTAATGGAAACTCTAGAACTGCAAAGTATAATAAATGAAAAATTCATTGGGCTTAACAACATATCGTAGATGGCAGGAGATGAACTTGAATACATACAAATGCAACTGTGTAAGTATTTGAAAATACAGGGTGGACAATCCCCAGTACTAAAAACAAAGGAAAAGAAAATATAGGGTGGACCTAGAAATGTGAATTTGGGATTTTTTCATCAAAATTAATGGACATAGGCCTGAAGAAACTCAGTGGTAGAGGTTCAGCCTTCAGTGCCCGCCACCCGATTAACTACTTATCTAATATGTGTAGAAAACTGTTCAGAGTACTGGAGATACTGCAGTGGAAAAATTCCTGCTTCGTGAAATTTATATGCTGGAGAAAGAGGTAAAACATTATTTTCTATATTTATTCTATGCCAGACAGTGGTAAATGTTGAGAAAAAATAGAATATTGATGCAGTGGTGCTGTTTAGTTCTTTTTCATATTTTTTTTCTTCGAAGTACTAGGGATTAGACCCAGAGCCTTGCATATGCTAGGTAAATGTTTTATACTGAGCTACATCCCCCATCCATTTTAAAATTTTTGAGACAGGGTCTCGCTATGTTGCCCAGGCAGGTCTTGAACTTGTGATCCTCCTGCTTCAATCTCCCAAGTTGCTTGAATTATAGGTATGTGAACTGTGTCATTTTATTTTTGTTTTTTGCAATGCTTGCGTTCACACCCAGGGCCTCACTTCTGCTAGGCAAGCATTCCACATTGAGCTACATCCTCAGCCCTGGAATGGTATTTTAGATAGGACAATCAGGGAAGGCTTTTCTGAAGTAGTGTGAAAATATGTAATATGAATATCCTGTGCAGCACTAGCCAATAGAAATATGATGCAACACCTATGTAGTTTTAAATTTTCTAGTAGTCACATTTCAAAAATAGGTGAAATTTTGATATTTTATTTAACTAGTATATCCAAAATGTTATCATTTGAATAGTATATGACTGGGCTGGAGTTGTGGCTCCTTGGTAGAGTGCTTGCCTAGCATGTGTAAGGCACTGGGTTTGATTCTCAGCACTGAATATAAATAAATAAAAGAAAGGTTCATCAACAACTAAAATGACATTTTTAAAAAAATAGTATATGACTGAGATACTTCATATTATTTTCTTTTGTACTAAATCTGACATTTAGTATATATATTTACATTTATAGCACATTTCAAGTTGAACACTAAGTTGTCACTGGAAATATAGACATTTAGAATTCATAAGTTTATAATTGAATAGAGTACATTATTTATATTCCAAGCACACTTAAAGTTTTTCCAGTAACTTATCAAGTACTAATTTTTTGCTTTACTTTTTAGGGCAGTTTAAGGTTCATGGGAAATTCAGTCAAAAGTACAGGTGTGCAGTGGCACACACGTGTAATCCCATTGGCTCAGGAGTCTGAGACAGGAGGATGGCAAGTTCAAAGCCAGCTTCAGCAACAGTGAGATACTAAGCAACTCAGCAAGACCCTGTCTCTAAATAAAATACAAAACAGGGCTGGGAATGTGGCTCAGTGGTTAAATGCCTCTGAGTTCAATCCCTGGTATTAAAAAAAAAAAAAAAAAATGTACAGAGTTCCCATATATCCCCTTCCTATACACACACATAAAATCTTCCTCACCATCAATATTCTGCACCAGTATAGAATGTTTGTTGCAATCAATGAATCAACACTGAAACATTCTCAAAAGTTTTTGTGTTGGACACTCCTTGGGTTTGGACAAATATATCAAGTTATATACACAGGGTGTTTCGCTTCCATAAAAATCCCTGTGCTTCACCTGTTCTCCCTTCCTTATCCCTAAACTCTTGGCAACTGCTTGCTTTTTTATTTTCTTCAAGTTTTGCACAAGAAGTAGCCTTTTTAGATTGGCTTCTTTCACTTAGTTATAGGCATTCAACATTTTCCCATGTCTTTTTTCATTTCCTGATAACTCTTTTTTAAAATTTTAATTTAATTTTTTTTTCTTTTAAATACCTTTTTTATTCTGGTCTCTGAGTGTACCTGTGGAAGAGGCAACCTGACAAAAATTTGTTACAGAGAAGGAAGGATATGAGCTAGACACATATTCAACAAATATCAATTCTTCAATTTGTCTATATAATGAAGTAATTTTACATAGGATTAAAGAATAATAATTTCATGCAAATATTTTACTATGGAAGTCTTTGTTTTTTGTTTTTTGCTTTTTTAAACTTATTTATTATTGTAAACAAATGGGATATATGTTTCTCTATTTGTACATGGAGTCAAGGCATACCATTTGTGTAATCATAAATTTACATAGGGTAATGTTGTTTGATTCATTCTGTTATTTTTTCCCTTCCCCCACCCCTCCCACCCCTCTTTTCCCTCTATTCAGACCTTCCTTCCTCCATTCTTACCACCCTCCTTATCCCTAACCCTAAACCTAACCCTAACCCTAATGCTAACCCATCCCACCCCCCATTATATGTCCTCATCCGCTTATCAGCGAGATCATTCGCCCTTTGGTTTTTTGAGATTGGCTTATCTCACTAGCATGATATTCTCCAATTTTATCCATTTGCCTGCAAATGCCATAATTTTATCATTCTTCATGGCGGAGTAATATTCCATTGTATATATATATGCCACAATTTCTTTATCCATTCATCAACTGAAGGGCATCTAGGTTGGTTCCACAATCTGGCTATGGTGAATTGGGCAGCTATGAACATTGATGTGGCTGTATCTCTGTAGTATGCTGATTTTAAGTCCTTTGGGTATAGGCCAAGGAGTGGGGTAGCTGGGTCAAATGGTGGTTCCATTTCAAGCTTTCTGAGGAATCTCCACACTGTTTTCCAGAGTGGCTGCACTAATTTGCAACCCCACCAGCAATGTATGAATGTACCTTTTGCCTGATAACTCTTATTTTTAGCTAAACGACATTCCATTACATGCATCATTCAAGGCCATCTTCATTGTTCAAAGTTTTGGTGATCATGAACAAAACTGCCATAAATATTCATGTGTAGTTTTTTGTGTGGACATAAATTTTCAGCTCATTTGGATAAATACGAAGGAGAAATATATTAATGCAGTAAAATATACATAAAAATTTCCATTGTACATTTACTAACAAAACATACAATTATGTGAAGTTTTTGAGATAGGGTCTCACTGTCACCATGGCTGGCCTTAAATTCCTGGACTCAAGTGATCTTCTCACCTCAGCCTCCCAAGTGTTTTGAAGTACAGGTTATGCACCAGCATATCCCATGCTTTCCAGTATACTTTTAGTCATCTCTAGACTATCTATAATACTTGATACACTATAAATGATGCTATATAAATAGTTGATATGCTGTATCATTTCGGGGACAATGACAAAAAGCCTGTACATGTTCAGTATGGGCATTTTTTTAATAAATTGTTGAATCCATTGGACATGGGTTATGTACATATGGAGCGCTAAGTGTATTTTGAAAGTTGTTTACTATATTTTATAATGGATTATACATGGTTATGAAAAGGAAAGAAACTGCATTTATTTATTTAGTTCAGTAATAGGGATTCAACCCATGGGTGATGTATCACCAAGTTACATCCCCTTTTCCTCTTTTATTTTGAGAGGGTCTAGGTAAGGTGCTGAGGCTGGCCTTGAACTTGAGGTCTGGTCCTCCTGCCTTACATCCTGAGTCACTGGGTTTACAGGTGCACACTACCACACCTGGCAAAACTGCATTTTAAGGTGGGAAATACAAAGGGAGAAGCAAGTTTAAGGGAAAGTTAAGAGTTTATGAAATTTCATACTTTTATTGTCCTAATAGTTTTTATGATCCTTCACTCATTTGACCTTTAGCTTTCTTTACAAGTATAATAGTTTTCAAATATATGCAATATACATATGTTCTTTATTTACTTTACTTATTATTTTTATGATATTGGGGTTTGAACCTAGGGTTTTTTCCCACCAAATCATATTCCCAGCCTTTTCTTTTTTTATTTTGAGACAATGTCTCGCTAAATTGTCCAGACTGGACTTGAACTGGTGCTCCTCCTGCCTCAGCTTTCTGAGTGGCTGGGATTATAAATGTGTTTCTCTGCACTTGACCACATATGCTCTTTAAGCAAGTTATCTTTTATACTTTTATTATGTGTCAGATGATGTAGATTTTAAGGTGAAAACATGGTTTTAAAAAAGTAGTGGGCTGGGGAGCTAGCTCAGCTGGTAGAGTGCTTGCCTTGCAAGCACAAGGCCCTGAGTTCGATCCCCAGTGCTGCAAAAAAAAAAAGTATTTATGAAATTTCAGATGGCCACTGCTATCAAATAATTAAATTAAAGCAAAATAACAGTTTTGATATTTTTATATTTAATATATTTTCCTTAGTTGAATAAAAGCATACATAATAAAGAGAATATTTTTGAATTATGATGTATGTATTCCTTGTATTTCAAATAAAAGATTAATATATTCTAGTATTAGGATTCTCTAGAGGAACATAACCAACAGGATATACATGATTATAAAAGGGGATTTATTAGATTGGTTTACAGGATCAGACGCTGGACAGGCCCACAATGGCCCTCTGTATACCAGCGTGTCAGCATAAGTCAGCATAATCAGTTGCTCAGTCCTAGAAGATGATGGTTTAGGAAATAATGGCAAACAAGAGGGATGAATGACACAACCCCAGTCTAAGTCTGAAGGTCTGGAAGCCTCTGGAGAATCACTAGTCACAGTACATGTTGGAAGAGTGAAGAAGCTGGAGTCTGATGTGCTCAATGGCCATAGTAATCAGGGTACCTGATGGAAACTACAGTTCACACATGCAGGGCTTCTTCCCCCTTCTGTCTTTGGTTCCATATGGGCCCCCAGTCATTTGGACAGTGCTGCCCATGTTCTGGGGAGGGTGTCTCAACCTTCCCTCTCTATTTGTGGTCTCACATGACAATTATCTCTGGCAACACCCTCATGGATTCACTCAGAAGCCTCTCAATCCTAGGCAAATCTTAATTCAATCAGGTTGATAATGAAGGTTAATCATCACACATATACAGGTGAAATACCTGGGACCAAAAGTGTGTTGGATTTCACATTTGGGGGGGTTCTGGAATACTTGCATATATACAGTTGAGATGTGTCTTGGAGATGGGACCCAAGTCTAAACACAACTTTGTTTTCCACATTTTTATTGGTGCATAACTATACATAATGGTGGGATTTGTTACGTATTTGTACATGTACACGATATAACAATGTAATTTGACCAATATCATTCCCTAGTGATTCCCATTTTCCTCCCTGTCTCCACCCCACTGATCCCTTTCTTCTTCTAAGTTGTCAAGGTTGCCCTTGAACTGTGATACTCCTGCCTCAGCCTCTGGAGTTGCTGGTATTATAGGAATGTGCCACTGTATCTGGCCTTCATATACCTCTTATACACATATTCTGTAGGTAATTTAATACAATATCTTTACCATGCCTGCAATTTGTGATGCCTGTATTTTGACTGTGTCCCATTATATGAGATCAGATGTGGAATTTTCCATTTTTGGTGTCATGTGGCACTCAAAAGCTTTTGGATTTTGGAGCATTTCTTATTTTGGATTAGGGATGCTCAAGTTGTATCCTGGAATAAAGGACCTACCGAAAAACAAAGACCTGAGATAATTGTAGTACATTACTTTGTGAATATCCTATTTTCACACAATAGTAGTTTTGAATAGTTTAAAAAGCTGCATGCTAGTTTTTTTTTCATTACATTTTTTCCTCTTGTCACTGTTTTGAATCTAAATAAACTCATACTTTAAAAACTCGAATTTTTTAAACTATTAGTCTAAATTCTTGGACAGTTATTATCAACAACTACCATTTAAGAATCAAGGAAAGAAACTTGCTAAGTGTTATTTATTTATTTTTGTGGCGCTGGGGATTGAAGCAGGGTCTTGTACATGGCAAGGCAAGCACTCTACCAACTGAGCTATATCCCCAGCCTGCTAAGTGTTTTTATAATCTCATTTGAGTTTCACAACAATGCACTTACATTTTGGAGGAAAAAGACTACTAGAGACCAATGAAGTAAATGACAGCTAAGATGAAAAACAGAAATAATGGAGTTATTATTTGGGAAAATGGGTTTAAAATGTTAAGCAAGCTGGGTACCATGGGGGCAAGCATGTAATCCCAGACTTGGGAGGTTAAGGAAGGAGGACTGCAAATTCAAAGTCAGCCTGGACATCTTACTTAGCAAGACTGGATCTCAAAATAAAAAAAGAAAAAGGCTAGGGGTATGGCTCAGTGGTAGAGGGCTAAGAACCACAATAAACAAATTAACTGCCTTAACAAACCTAATAATGGTAACAACATTGTCAGAGGTGGTGTAAAGAGCAGAATGGGGATTTGAGTCCCAGTTATCTTTCTTACTAGTTGGTAGTGATTGTCTTTGGATGAGGTATGCTTCTCTCTCTCCCTTCATTTCTCTTTCCTTTCAGTGTCTTCAATTGAAAGGAAGACAAATAGCACCTATTCCACCTATCTCACATAGTTTTAGGGAAGAATAAAATGCATATAAAAGTGTTTTGTTAATGGTATATTCTATTTAAGTTTTAGGAGTGTGAAGATTTGAAATACTGCTTCTTGGAGACACCCCCCAAATTTTTAATTTTTACTTCATTTAAAAATAACTTAAGTAATCAATGGGGGTGATTGTTTAATTTCCATACTATTGCCTTCCAGGATACACACTGGATAGCCAGTCATTATTTGATTTTAGGTATCAATTACTTTGTGGAGTTTTACTAGTTCTATGAGCAGTATATCATTAGCTCTCAATCAAGGTACATTCAAAACATTTTTGTACTGGCAATATTTAGGGGGCAAATGGACTCTGAACTGACAGGATCTGTAGTATATAAGGTTTTCAAAAGACAACCATCTACCTCAATTCACATTTTGAAATAAAAGCAATCATTTTAACAAGGGTATGCTAAGCTTATCTCTGTCTCCTCTGCTGTTACCATCTCCCCCCACCGCCTGCCCGAATCCTCTTTTCTAGGAGCACAACTACTTCCCCAATTGCTCTATACAATCTCTTTGGACTTTTCCGTCAGTTGTTTTCTTGCAACACGAACTTTTCCTTTATGTATTACTCAGATGTCATCCTACAAAAGCCCTTACAGACCCCCTCCTGGACTCCCTAAGGTGCCCCTACAAGCCTGGCATTGCAGTCCTTGTAGTTACTTTATCACACTTTCTAAATTGTCTTCTTCAATAGACTGTTAATTCTGGAAAGGCAGTGTCCATGTTTGCCTTGCTCCCTGTTTTATCCCTCGTACCGAGTATTTTTTCAATAAATATTTCTTGACTGAATAATGAGTGTAGTTTGGAGTTTTAGACCGAAGATAGTGCTCTCCAGGCAATAGGCTTCGTTTTCTGATATTCCACTATGATTGGATACTCCAGACTGGTACCTTTTCACTTTTTTGGAGCAACCCAGGGTTGCAAGTGGAAGCCCATTTGTCTGAAGGATTCGAGTTCTCGGCCTGCAGAACTACCGCCCACAATGTATGGAATCGAAGGACATGAACTTAATGACTGATCCAGAAGCAACTGTTATGCCCTCTAGGCAGTGAGCTGGAAAGGACGGTCAGGAGTCACCAAGATCCCAGGAAAGGAATAATACTAGCTTTCTCCTGGCCTCGCGGAGAGCTCCTAACAAACTACCTCCTCTAGCGCGCCAAGCCGTTAGTCCCGGCCGGTCCAACTCCGCTCCACCCATCTGACGCCCCCACCGTTACTAAACCCTAGCCGCCAGAGTGCGCGACGCGTTCCTAAGCCCCGCCTCCTGGGCGAGGGCGCGTTCCCCCTCCCAGTTCGGCCCTAAGCAGTTCCGTTAGCAGCGGGAGGAAAAACCGTCCTTCGCGTCCCCGCCTCTCCGCTCCTAACGCTTTACTCCCTACTCCCCCTGCGACCACTACATAGCCGGCTACGGAGGCCCCTAAAGTACAAATATCCCCCTGACCCTGGCGTATCCTCATAGGTTTTGTCCTTTCTTATTCCATTCGGTCCTAAGGTACTGTATTCATTTTTTGTCAAGAATCCAGACTCACGAGTTTCTTCTGGTGTCAAGAACTTAACCTCTTCACGGAACTAAAAGTCGAACCCCCCAACCCCCTCAGCTGTGCCCGCCTGCATTCCTTCCCTCCCACCTCGCGGAATTGTGGCGGGAGGGGGAGGAGGAAGTCAAAGCGCCTGCGCGGGGAGGCCGCTTTTCATCCGGGTCCCCGTCCGTGCGGTGCAGCAGGTCGGTAGGCGGGAAATGGCGACTGGCTGAAGGAGCTGGTTCTGTTGCTGCTGTGGGCTAAGCGGGAAAGACACCGCACACTGCGCATTCGGGACCATCGCCGGAGCCTGAGGACACTTCTCTGTCGTCACAGTTAGGTAATCCCCTTCGTCCAGACGTTGCCGCTGCTCCCATTAGTCCTCCTCTTCCAGGGCCGTCTGCCGGGATCTCCTCCCCTTCTCAATCCGGTCCTTCAGTGGTTCTAGCGCGTTGGTATGCATGCACTATTGGCGCCTCGTACGTCCACTGTGTGGAACCGCTCTTCCCTGGACTTTCCCCTGGGAACGGGAAGGGAGCTCACTTCCCGCCAGCTTCAGCTCTTAGGCTGCGGCCTGTGTTGTGATTTCTGGGGTTAGATTTCACTTCGTTACCCACCCCCACCCCGATCTCACGTTCCTAGCCTCCAACCCTGTGGTTCCTTTGAGTAATTAAGTTCGAAGATCACCTTTTCTAATCTTCCTGGTCCACCTTATGTTTTCGGTATTTAATTGTTTAGTAGGGTGCTTTTAGGGGGGCGTTGCTCTATCTCACTTCTTATAAACATCATTTGAGAATCTGGAAGAAGGGATTTCATTAAGTTCTGTTTATCTTGTGTACTGTTAAAATGTTGACATTCTTTTTCATATCGAGTGGTAGTAAATAACAGCTCATGTGGGAGGCCTCTGGTTTTCATAGTGTCAGTTAAGGGCGAATCTTACTATACTTGATATTTTGTTTTCTTTGGGTATTAAATACCTTTTTGAGTGTTTGCTTTTGCATCTTGAACAGAATTCTGTGGTAAATAATTGCATAAGTAAATCGTGTTTATTTACTTCTCATCCTAGTGGTAGCTGGATGTGTGAATGATGTTAAGCACTTTAGAGTACCTTAGGGAATCCTGAAGAGATACTGCTCATAAACTTCCCTAAGATCCTGAAATGAAATGTATTTAGTAGATATTCCTCCAAGGCAGGGATTTATCTTTATAGTACTAGTAAAGCAATACCAAGATTACTGCTCTACGTGTGTATACAAATTAGTGACTTCAAATGATAGATTTATCTGCATAATTTTCAGATTGTAGATTGCTTAATATTCCAACTCACCCTTCTTTGCCAAGTTTTACATATTCATCTGTAGTCCAGCTGTTATCTTTATAAAACCAGGGAAATGGCAAGTTAATGATAGTTTTATCCATCCTTTCTTCTTTTTTTAATGTACGGGAACTCTTTTTTTAAATCATGTTGAATCTGGGGCGTTTGTAGGTTTTTATTCCATGAATCAAACTAAGATTAAGAATAGCTCATATTATGGGCTGGGGTTGTGGCTCCGTGGTAAAGTGCTTGCCTAGCATGTGTGAGGCACTGGGTTCGATTTTTAGTGCCACATATAAATAAATGAATAAAATAAAGTCTATCAACATCTTTACAAAAGTTGATAAATGGAAAGGAGGACATCAGGACTTAAAAAAAAAAAGAATAACTCATATTTCATATTGGTTGACATTTACAACTCAAAAAGCTCTCAGCTCCCTAGGTTCCACTTAAAGAACTTCATTACAGTTAGCATGATGTTAGGATTAAAAGTCAGTAACAAGCAGGAATATACAAACATCATTATAGCCTTCATTTGGTAGACTTTGCCCAAGGTCAGAAAGAAAGTCAAGGAAAAAATGCAGCTTTTTTATGAGTGAAGCAGTCTTTTACAACATTGAGTAGAACCTCTTAACTTTTCTAGGATCAGCTGAATAGAAGGTGGGAAGTGGAGGTGCAGGCTTGTTGAATACTTGTCAGATCAATTTGTTTAAAAAAAAAAATGGAGCCAAATATGTGAATTAAAAGGATCTAAAATAAGGTACTGGTCTAGTGTTGGCTTTGTGTGTATTTTAATGACCTTTTGGATTAGTTTTCAATAAAATTTTTTTACAGATAGTATAGTGAGCGTTACACACTATGCCTTCAAGAATTTTTCCAAATTGTTGAGTACTACATTCGTTCAGTACTTATACCTTTTTTTGTTTGTGTGGTGCCAAGGATGAAACTTGTCCTCTTGCATGCTAGGCAGTGCTCTGCCTCTGACCTACACTCCCCAGCTTTTTTGTGTGTGTGTGTGGGGGGGGGGATAACCAGGAATTGAGCTTAAGAGACACATTCCCAGCCCTATTTTGTATTTTATTTAGAGACCGGGTCTCACTAAGTTCCTTGGTGTCCTGCTTTTGCTGAGACTGGCTTTGAACCTGTGATCCTCCTGCCTTAGCCTCCCATGCTGCTGGGAGAACAGGTGTGCGCCACTGTGCCCTGCTGCCCAGCCCTTTTAAAATTTTTATTTTGAGACAGTCACCCTAAATTGGCCACCCTGACCTTGATTTTGTAACTTTGCCTCAGCTTCCCAAGTGGCTGCAATAACAGGCATACATGCTTCTATGCTCTTTTTAAAAAAAAATTTTTTTTTAGTCGTAGATGGACACAATACTTCCAATTTATTTGTTTATTTTTTTGTGGTGCTGAGACTTAAACCCAGTGCCTCATGCATGCTAGGCAAGCACTCAGCCACTGAGCTACAACCCCAGTGTCCCTTCTATGCTCTTTTAATACTTTTTTTCAGCATGAATTGAAAGAATATAAAAGTTAAATGGTATAGCCCTTAACCTTTATGGACTTGTAGCTATACACAAATTCCAAATAGCATTGATACGTTTTACAATACTTCATTCTGCTCAGCATCTCTTGGACATTTTATTTCAGCTAGTAATGTTATTTTAAGAAATAAAAAATTAAGACTGGGTGGGATGGTGTGTGACTAATTCCAGCAATTTGGGAGACTGAGGCATGAGGATCACAGGTTGGAGTCCAGCCTTAGCAACTTATCAAAGCCCTAAGCAATCTCAAAATAAAAAAGGACTAGGGATGTGGGTCAATGATAGAGCACTCCTGGGTTCAATTCCCAGTACTAAATAAATAATAATGGTGAAGTTTTATCTTTTCCCCGTTAATCTAGCTGATTCCAAGTTTGTGATTTTGGTCAAATGACTTCTTCATGAGAAATTGATACATATAATCCATCTAATTCTTGTTAAAGAAACTTGGACCTATCTGGGGTTGGTGGTGCATAACTGTATTCCCAGGAACAAGTGGGAGGCTGAGGCAGAAGGATCACAAGTTCAGGGCCGGGTTCAGCAATTTAGTGAGGCCCTAAGCAACTTTGCAATCCTGTCTCTAAATAAAAAATAAAAAGAACTGGAATGTGGCTCAGTAGTAAAATACCCAGTACAAAAAAAAAAAAGGGAATAAAAAGAAACTTGGACCTGTTGTTCAAGAAAGGATATACTGCTGGGGATCTGTCTTAGTTGGTAGAGTGCCTCACATGCCTAAGGCCCTGGGTTCAATCCCCAGCACGCAAAAAAAAAGAAAAAAAGAAAGAAAGGATATACTACACTGGAAGGAAACTCATAAATATAGAATTAATTGCTGGATGAATAAAATCACATTGAATTATCTTAGTCATAGGAGACTGCTTTGGATTCATGCAATAAAGAATAAAGTGATTTGCCAGAATTTGAAAAAAGCAATATCTAATTCTATAGGTAATTTACCAAGTTTTTTTGAAAGCATAAATTAGTAAAGACTACTTTAAGTCATGTATATCAAAAATGCTGAGAGAACCTTGTATATGGTGTGCCTTTGTATAATTTGTCTAAGCAGTTTAAAAAGTTACCTAACCATTTTAAACTGGATTGGCTCTGGGGGATCGATCATATGCTCTACTTTGAGGACAAGGGTATTTAATAAGTATGAAACCTATTTTAAAACCAGACAATTGCAATTTTAGTTTTCACTTACCTGACACTTGCCCTGGGGCATATTTCTAAGCCAGGACATAAATTTGCTACTAGCTATATAACTACATTAACTTTTAATTTAAACTCTACTAAATTATAATTGGAACGACATTACAAATAAGTAGACTAACTGGTTGAGGCATGGTATAACTTGGAAATTGCCAGTGCCCAATTTTTTTTTTTTTTTATCTTATCTAGTGTCTATTAGAATTCTTTCAAAAATGCCCTGTTCAAAATAAAAAAAAATTGCAGGAAAAATTTTGTTTCAGTAATCTTATGGCCTATCATAAAATGCCTTTTTTTTTTTTGGTGGTACTGGGTATTAACCCAGGGGCATTTTACTACCAAGCTATATCCTAGCCCTTTTTATTTTTAATTTCCAGGCAGGGTCTTGCTAAGTTGCTGCAGCTGGTCTGAACTTGTGATCCTCCTGCCTCAGCCTCTATGGTCACTGGGATTACAGGTGTGTGCCACTGCCTAGCACTTATATAAACTTGATGTCACACACAGGTGAGGGTTCAGAGACAATAGAACATAGTTAAATTAATGTACTGGCTGTGACTAGGAGAGTTGTGGAATATAGCAGTGTTTTCTAGGAAAGACAGACGTGATGGGGGTAGAATCACAGTGAGAAACTTGGGCCTCTTGGTGTCCTTTGGGAATTTTGTAAATCTGGCAGTAAGGAATAGTGTAACTTAGTGTGGCCCCTATGTGAATCACAAGACATTACAAACATATATAATTTTTTTTTTTTTTGGTACTGGGGATTGAACCCAGAAGTGTTTAACTGCTGAGCCACATCCCCAGTCCGTTTTTTATTTTTAATTTTAAGACAGTGTCTCACTAAGTTGCTTAGGGCTGCAACCTCCTGAGCTGCTGGGATTACAGGCATGCACCATCCCCCCGGCACAAACATATAAATTTTTTTTTTTTTTTTTTTTTTTTTTTTTTTGCGGTGCTGGGGATTGAACCTAGGGCCTCGTGCTTGCAAGGCAAGCACTCTACCAACTGAGCTATATCCCCAGCCTACAAACATATAGTTTTAATATAAGGTCACAGTAAATCATTTGACTCTGTTAGGGACCTCATGTGTTAAGGTATTCTGTTTTATAGAGATTGAAGAAAAGGAATTGTGTCTAGATTAAACATCAGTCATGCTTTGACATGGAGTCCTAGCAGTCAGGCTTTCATAATAGTTATCATATTTTTAGGACAAGGAAATGTGTTTATTGCTTTGGTTAAAGAAATGTAAAACACTATACTAGTAAAAAGTCATTTGACTACTTCAGAAATAATTGGGATTAAAGTTTTTTAACAGCAGTTTGTATAGTTTAGGAAATTTTCTTCCTTAAGATGAAAACAATGTATTAAGAAATTGGGAAACAAAAAAAGCAGATAAGTTGTTAAAAATAAATCTCAAGACCCAAGGGCTGTGGTTATAGCTCAGTAGTAGTGTTTGCCTAGCTTGTGTGAGGCACTGGGTTCGATTCTCAGCACCACCTTTAAAAAAATAAAGATCCAAAAAATATAATAATATTAAGTTTTTAAAAAAAGAGACCCTGCTAGCAGCATAACCTGATACTTTAAGTTTCTCATGTTGACCAGTGAATGTAATCTTTTGGTAGGAATTTGAAGTATGTTTTATTAAAAGAGAATATACTACTTGTTAAATATCCAGGACACATAAAAAAATGTTTTTAGTTAAGAGGTAAATGTGATTATTTGCTATAATAATAATTTTATTCCTGGTTATTCCCAAATATGTGTGATTAACCTATTGAATTAAGTTAACTACCTCTTATTGACCTTATAAATACCTACTTTGGTGTATTTTGTTAAATTAAAATAATTATCCTTTGATTTTTAAAATTTTTTTCTCTTTTCTTTTGTTCTTTCTTTTTTTTGGTATTGGGGATTGAAACCAGGGCACTTATATTTTGAGACAGGGCCTCACTAAGTTGACTGACCTTGAACTTGCCATCCTTGTGCTTCAGCATTCTGAGCTTCTGGGATTACAGGCGTTTGCCACTGGGCCCAGAAATCCTTCAGTTTGCTGATGTGCAGATAAAATTACTTTTAAACTATTTACAAGCACATTTCAAATAGATGATAGCCCCTCCCCGTTCCACACCACCATCAGGGATATGCTTTTTAATTTTCTCATACATTTTCTTTTTGTGGAGAGGTGTCATACTGGGGATTGAATATAGAGCTTCACATGTGCTGGGCAAGTGCTCTGCCATTGAGCTACATCCCCAGCCCCTTATTTTTCCTTTAGTAATAGTAAACGAGAGATCTTCTGTTACAGGATTATGATTATATTAAATCTTAGATAGTAATTCAAGTGAAAATTCACTCTTTATAAACGTTGTCTTCCTTTATCTTGTCCTGGTACTCCCCTTTTTCTCAAGCCAGTACTGGCGATTGAGCCCAGTGGTACTCTACCACTGAGCTACATCCCCAGCCCTTTTATTTATTTTGAGACAGGGTCTTGCTATGTTGCTCAGGCTGGCTCCCCTTGCCCAATTTTAGTGAGAATTACTTAAGTAAAAAACATTAGGAAAATTCTGTCAAAATTAAGTTTGATTTTTTTTTTTTTTTTTTTTGTCAATACATCCAGTAAGTATATTGAAACTTGTATGTATATTGGTGAGCCCAGTTAAGAAAAAATAGTTGGCACATTCTGTAGAAAAGATAATAATATAGTTAGGAATGATAACCTGTGTCAAGTTGCTGTCATCTTATTGAGAAAAAGAATGAACTGTAGTACTCAGTTCTTATGAATTATGACCTATAGTCTTGCTAAAATAATGTTTTTCTTTTTTCTTTTTTGAGATGGGGTCTTGCTCTGTTGCCCAGGCTGGCCTTGAACTCCTGAGCTCAAGCGATTCTCCTGCCTGAGCCTATTGAGTAACTGGGATCACAGGTGGGATTGTACCTGGCTAACATTTTATTTTGTTTTGTTTATTTTTTGCAGTATTGGGGATTGAACCCAGAGACACTCTACCACTGATCTGCACTCTCAGCCCTTATCGTTTATTTTGAGACAGGGTCTCCTTATATTACCCAGGCTAAGCATGTACTTGAAATCCTCTGGCTTCAGCCTCCTGAGTAGTCCTATACTACTGTGCCAGGCCTATAATTTTGTTTTAAAATTTTATTGGAATGAATTTTCTTACATGTGACAGTTCTTTTTTGTAAAATGTTATGTTTGTTTTTATAAAATTATGTTCAGTGGAGATAATTAAAAGTCTCCAAATTATTGCTCTACTAAAACTTAGGTTAAAGAAATACAAATATCTCTTTCTGTCCATAATAAATACTTTTTCCCAGATGGTATTTTTGATAAGGACATATATGATTTTAAATTGGGGTGCTACTAGTAGTACTTAAAAACAGGGACTGGGTCTGTTGCTCAGTGGTAGAGCACTCGTGTAGCATGCAAAAGGTCCTGATTTTTGATCCCTAGTATTGCAAAAAAGAAGAAAAGAAAAACCTATCTGAATGACTACCTTAACAAGTATTTTTGGTGATCAGACTGAATAATGTAATCTTTTAATAAAAACATCATATTTACATTGAGTTTTTTAGTCATCAGCAATCTAATAGCCCACATATTGTTTTTCTAGAGAAAATGGATTGATCATGGTTTTAGAAAAAGCATTCTTTTTGTTCTTTATTGAAAAAAACTTTGAGGGGAAACCCTCTCATAATGTTTTCAGCCTAACTTACCAGCTTTTTATTCATGGTATAGTTTCTACATTTTGCCAAATGTTTTTGATTTATTTAGTAGTTTCTGAAGAATTCTATAATACTAACTGATAAGATAAACAAAATCATAGAAAAAAAAAGATCCACCTGCCTACTCAGGTGACTAAGGCAGGAGGATCAGAATTTCAAGGTCAGCCTGGGCAATTTACTGAGACCCTGTCTCAAAATGAAATTTTAAAAAAAGGATGGGAATGTAGGTCAGTGGTGGAGCAGCACTTGCCTAAAGTGTGGCTGGGGAAAAAAAAAATACAAAAAGTCTACCTATCTTTATCACATATTATATTGTGAAGGAAAGGAAAAGACACTCCTTTCTAGGAGTTGGTACTCTATATATATGTTACTGTACTTATTCCTTTTGCCCTAATTCATTTGGTTTTTATTGGGTGACAGAAATTTCTTCCTTCTCAGAATCCATTTAGTGACTTAGGGAAGTAATGAACAATAAAAACGAACAACGCTCGATAACTGACTGTTGATTTTTTTTTTAGCATAGAAACACAGACTTAAGTGGAAATAGTTGCTACCACTTTTAAAAATATCATTTTGTGATGAGTTTGAGCTTTTTCTCTTGAATGTCAGTGTTAATATGAATTTAGGGGTGATACCTTTTTTTTTTTTTTGTACTGGGGATTGAATCGAGGGGCAGATAACCATTGAGCCACATTCTCACCTCTCTCTTTTTTTTTTTTAATATATTTTATTTACAGACAGGGTCTTGCTGAGTTGCTTAGGGCCTTGCTGAGTTGCCAAGGCTGGCTTTGAACTCACCATCCTCCTACCTCAGCCTCCTGAGCCACTGGGAGTACAGGCATGTGCTACCATGCCTGGCTAGGAGTCATACCATTTTTAAAGATAAAGTGTAAGTTTATGGACCCTTAGAATTTAAGAGCTAGTAAAGACCAGAGTTGTCACCTAGTCCAGTAACACCTGTGTTTTAATTTTAGGAGATAGTGGAGACCAGAGGGTTATTTAGTCCAATAACCTGTTTTATTAGTGCTGAACTATTCTGAAGGCTTTGTGTGTGTGTGGCCATGGGGATTGAGCCCAGGGCCTTACATGCTATACAGACATACTACCACTGAGCTCCATCCCCACCCCTTTTTATTTTGAGGGTCTTGCACAGCTCTGCCCAGACTGGTATCCAGCACTGATTTCTTCTTCCTCAGTCTCCCAAGTAGCTGGGATTACTGGTGTATGCCACCACACCTAGCTATTCTGAAGATTTTTTAACATGGTAACATTTATCTTTTTTTTTCTTGATGCTGGTGATGGAACTCTGGTCCTTGTCCATGCCAGGCAGGTCCTCTACCATTGAATCACAGCCCCAACTCCATATGTGTTTATCTTTACTAAGGTGTTGCATATGTGTGTTGTACATGATAAAAGGATGAAAACTAATACCTGTTTTTTTGTTCAAAAATGTATGCTGATCAAGCACTCTACCACTGAATTACATCCCCAGCACTTTTTAAATTTTTTAAAAATTTTGGAATAGGTTCTCATTTATTTGCCCCAGCTTGCCTCAAAGTTGTGAACCTCTTGTGTCAGCCTTCTGAGTAGCTAGAATTACATGTGTGTACTAATGTCCAGTAGCTTCTGCTTGAGGAAAGGAAGTGCTAAAATGATTGAAATATTTAATCAGTATCACACAACTAATTAATGATAGATTCAAGACTAAAATCTGTGTTCCCACCTCTTATCTGGAGGTCATTCTTCTAGTAACTCCCATCACCAGCTTGATCTAGAATCTTGTATACATGTATTATTCTTATATAGACAGCCGTAATTTGTGTATACCTAAGTTGTATGGCAAACCTTGACTCTTGCCTTTAACGTTTGATGTGTTTTTTAGTTTGTTTTTGGATATTGGGGTTGAACCCAGTACCAATTGGCAATTTATCATTGAGCTACGTCCCCAGCCCTTTTTAATTTTATTTTTGTTTTGAGAATCTCACTGTGTTGCTTAGGGCTTCATTGAGATGCTGAGACTGAACTTGTGATCCTCCTGCTTCAGCCTCCCAAGCCACTGTGATTACAGGCGTATGCCACCACTCCCAGCCTAACATTTGATTTGTAATCTTTTTATAATTTTCATATTTTCTTATTTCCCTTTTAATGTGTGATATATAAGTATACTGTTACTATCCTTTATTCAGCAAATATACTTGTTTGAAAGATGGCATATTAGTTAGTCCTAGGTAATTTGTTAAGAATATTTAGTACGCGGTGTACTGTTTTCTCTTCGTGTTGTTTAGGAACAAATTTGTGCACTCAAGATCTCAGTAGCAACCTCAGTAGCAACTGAGTTTATCATTATTGTAATCTTGTTAACACAAGACAAATTGAAACCATAATTTTCTGCCTCAAAGATGGTTTAGTATCAGAAATTTTGTGAAGAGGAAGGAAATCTTATGAGGAAGAACATTTAAAAAAATTTTTTTAAAAATTTTTTTGTAGTTGTAGATGGAGAGCATGCCTTTATTTTATGTTAGTTTTTATGTGGTGCTAAGGATTGAACCCAGTGCCTCACATATGCTAGGCAAGCGCTCTGCCACTGAGCTAAGGACCCAGCCCCACATTTTTAGTTTTATTTATATTCTCATTCCCTTTTTTGTGAGCAAGAATTGATTAGTGAGGATTGTTTGTTTCAGTGATACAGTTTTCTTCCCATTCTCCCCACTACCTTTTTTTTGGGGGGCGGGGTGGTGGTACTGGTGATTGAACCCAGGGGTACTGTACCACTGAGCTACATCTCCAGCTCTTTTTATTTTCTATTTTGAAAAAGGGGCTTGTTGCCAGGCACTATGGCCCACTCCTGTAATCCCAGCAGCTCACAAGGCTGAGGAGGAGTATCACGGAGTTCAAAGCTAGCCTCAGCAATTTAGTGAGGTCCTAAGCAGCTTAGTGAGACCCTGTCTCTAAATAAAAAAATAAAAAAGGCTCGGGATATGGTTATCTGTCCCTGGGTTCAATGCCTGGTACAAAAAACAAACAAAAGCTCTAATAACAAGATTAGGAACTTGTTAAATTACCAGAGTTGTCCTCAAACTTGTGATCCTCCTGCCTCAGCTTTCTGAGTAGTTGGAATTACAAGTGTATGCCACCAGGCCCAGCCATTTTCTGGTCTTTTTGAGAAAAAAGGAAAAAAAAATTTTTTTGATTCAGTTCAACCAAGATTAAGTTTTATGTTTGTCAGGCGATTGGAGTTATAGATCAGCTCTCTGCCTTCAAGACTGTTTCAATCTAGTACAATTAAATATATAAAAAGATTATTTCAATAGAAACATATTATTTCAATGTGATTTATTGAAACGTTAAAGTAGAGATAATTACAGGGTTTATATTATGAATTTGGGGATGTGGAGTTTGTTATTGGTATAATGATACTTGGACTGAATTTTATTTATTTATTTATTTTTTTGCAGTACTGGGGATCAAACCCAGGGCCTTGTGCTTGCAAGGCAAGCACTCTACCAACTGAGCTATCTCCCCAGCCCTGGACTGAATTTTAAATAATGAAGATAAGAATTAGTTGAAAGAATGAAGAGTAGAAGCATGTAGAGTGGATAGGAAACTATTATTATTGCAGCCTAAAGAATGAGACAACTGCTGACCGTGGTGTCGCACGCCTGTAACCCCAGGGATTCACAAGACTGAGGCAGGATCATAACTTTGAGACCAGCCTCGCAATTTAGCAAGGTCCTAAGCAACCTAATGAGACCCTGTCTCAAAATAAAAAATAAAAAGACTGGGGATGTGTCTCAGTGATAAAGCACCCCTGGGTTCAATACCTGGTACCTAAATAAAGAAAGAAAGAATGAATGAGGCAGCTAATAGAAATGTAAAAAATAAAATCTGTAAAGTAGATCTTGTAAGGTTATATAAACCCATAGAGTTTAGTTTTTTATTTGGAAGGCAGTTTGATGGGAAATCTGGTGATAGAACTAGGCAAATTTGTGTAGTGTGGAGGATGGATTTAAAGGGCCAAGACAAAAAAATTTTTGGAGTTAAAATCATCAGAATTTGATGATTGACTATAGGGAGTAAGAAAGGAGTAGTAACTAGAATGTCTAGGATGACAAGTGACTGACTTGGTTCATAGCATTAGTTGTGATGAAGAATATAATGGGGGGGATAGGGGGAAGCTGTAGGCCACTGTTCTGAACAATAAGTCACTGGAGATGACCTCAAATGCACAGGCAACAAAAGTAAAAATAGGGAAATGGTATTAAATGCCATACTAGAATCTTCTTCAAGACAAAGGAAACAATTCATAGAGAGAAGGGATCACCTATAGAGGGGGAAAAATACTTGCAAACTATACATTTGATAGGGAATTAACATCAAATATATGTAAGGAACACAAACAACTCAGAATAAAAAGAAAAAAATGGACAAATGCTCTGTATCGTAATCTTGAAATACAAATGATGGACAAGTATATGAAATACCCTCAACAGATTATGATTATGAAAATGGACAGCACAGTACCATGTTGCCCCAGTAAAAATGGCTATAATTAAAAAACAAAACTTCATTAGTGTTGACAAGGATAGAGAGAAGCCCTTTCACTCTACTGAAGGCAATGTATGTTAGTACAGCCACTAAAAAAAAAGTATAGAGAGAGATTCCTCAAAATATCAAAAATGAACTGTGTCTTGATCCATCAATCTCACTTCTGGGTTCAGATATTTAAAATAAATCAGTATATCCAGAGACACTGATACCGCCATGTTTGTTGCAGCCTTATTCCCATTAGCCAAGATGTAGAATCACCTTCCCTGTCCATCAGTGAAGGCATGTCTGGAGAGAATGTGTCATACACACAAGGACAGCATTGATCTATAGTATAACAAGCCCACCAGTGGCCTCGGCATGAATGAATCAGGAGCTATTATGCTGAATGAAATATATAAGAAGCAGAAAGAAAGATACTTCGTGATCTCACATATATGCAGCATCCAAACAGTTGATATCATAGATGTAAAGAGTAAACTGGTAATAAACAGTGGTTAGGATATTTTGGGGTGAGAGCAGTAGAGATTTTGGTCAGAGGCTACAGAATTTCACATTGACAAGAGGGAAGAAAATAAAAAGAATATAATAGGTAAAATACAGTAGAAGAATAGATTTTGGTATAGAGTGGAATGGGAAAAGTGAATTCACTTTTGAGTGCCAAGTCAAAGTATTGAGGACGTACTTGGATATGAGTCTGAAATTTCAGGTGGTGGTTAAAGAACTAACAGAATCAATGTTGTAGTTTAAAATGAACATTTGGAAGTCCAACTCCCATCCCTTACCTTTAATCTTTTTGCCTGAGTTGCAGATAAATTTAAAGCAAGCTTCATGTCTAGTTTTAGATTGTTGGGCAGTCACCTTTTTATAATCCTAAAATGAGAATGTTCTACATTATATATACTTTTTCCCAGTGTCTTGATTCCTTAAGTTTGAAATATTGTTCCCATTGCTGTTTATTTTGTGATGTCTAAAATTGTATCATTTTCATTCAGTAGTAGATTTATTTCCTAGACATACTCATTTCCCAATCTTTACTTGTTTATTCTGTTTTTTACTCATAGTAGAACTTACCTAGTAATAGAGTTCTAAAGAACTGAGGTGTGTTAAATTCTAACATAAATAGGATTATATACATGTTCAAACTTTTCCCATTATATTTTAAGTATATGTAATAAAGTTAGCTTATAGTAGATGTTGGATAGGTAATCTCTAGCTTCTAATGACTAAACTGATATATATTATGTCTGTGTTTATGTTGGTATCAGGGTAATCTAGCCTTGTAAAATGAGTTGGGAAATGTTTCTTCCATTTTCTTTAAGAGTTTGTATAGATTTGGTTTTCTGTTTATATTTTGGTTTGTTTAGTACCAGGGATTGAACCTAGGGGTGCTGGGGTGCTTAACCCACTGAGTTAGGTTGGGAGCAGCATTCTTTCCAGCTTTTTATAACCTAAGTATAATCCAATTAATTTATAACAATAACAATAGATCTTTAGGCAAAATTCCAGTTGGTCATAGCAGTCCCTTTTCTGGGACTGTGCCTGATCATCCCATGACTTTACCTTCAGGTTGTCTTGTCTTCGGCAAGAGACCAAAGGAAAGGGTTCAAATTGGTTATATATGTAGTGGAGAAAGAGAATTGTTCCTCACTTGGCCCTAGATTGTCTTGTCCTCTTCCTTAAACACTGTGGTTCCCCAAAACCTGTGTTGTGGTCAGCTTCTGCTCTACACTCTTTGTATCTTCCCAGTCCTTCTCCCAACCTTCTTATCTTTCCATTCTGTTACCTGTTGTGAAATTCCTAGAAAAATCAGGTTGTAGATTTTAAAATCCAGAATCAAGATGAAATATTATAATAGTTTGTATGCCTGATAATTTGTGGGGTTTTTTTTTTTTTTGGTCTGCAGTTTGTTTGTTTACTTATGGCACTAGAGATTGAAACCAGGGGCTCTGTACTGAGCTTTGTTATACCCAGCTCTTTTTAATTCTGAGACAAAGACTTATTGAGTTGCTGAGACTGATTTTGAACTTGAAATTCTCCTATCTGATTCAGTAGCTGGGATTATAGGCTTTTTTTTTTTTTTTTAAGGAAGTAAATATTAGCCGGATGTGGTGGCCCACACCTATAATCCCAGGGGCTTGGGAGGCTGAGGCAGGAGGATCATGAGTTCAGAATCAGTCACAGCAAAAGCGAGGGGCTAATCAACTCAGTGAGACCCTGTCTCTAAATAAAATACAAAACAGGGCTGGAGATGTGGCTAAGTGGTCAAGTGCCTCTGAGTGGTCAATCCCTAGTGGCCCCCCCCCCCCCCCCAATTTAAACCAGGAGGACAAATATTCCTTGGTCTCTTTTCCTTTTTTTCCCTGTTTCCTGGTCTCATTATGTCTTACCCCTTGCTCATAATTGTTTTAAATATAATGACCATTGAAGATTTGTTTTCTCCACTCCGATTACTCTCTTGGAAAGCTTTACTTATAGTACCATCAGTGGCTTGGAAAAAGGGATTAGATAAAGATCTATGGGTTTGTTAAAAATGTGATAAAAACAGATATAACAAAATTTACTATTTTAGTCATTTTAAAGTATATAGTTGTATCTTTAAGTACCTTGTATAAACATTCCTACCATCCATCTCCAGAACTTTTTTCATCTTCTCTAACAAACTGCAGTCATTAAACAGTCTTCAGGGTTCATCTGTATTGTAGTATGTATCAGAATTTCCTTCCTTTTAAAAACTGAATACTATTTTTAATTGTATGTGCCACGTTTTGTTTATGTACTCATCCATTTATGGACACTTGAGCTGTTTTTACTTTTAGGCTATTGTGGATAATGTCGCTTTGAATATGATAATGCTGCTGTCAAAATTCCTGCTTTGGATTCTTTTGGGTGTATAGCTAGAAGTAGAATCATATGGCAGTTTTTGTAAATACTTTTTGAGGAACCACCATACTGTTTTCCACAGCAGCTGTACCATTTTAAATTTTCACCATCATTGCAAAAGGATTCCATTTTCTCAACATCTTTGTTAACACTTCTTGTTTCTTGTTTTTAAATAATATATGTTTATAAGTATTTTCTCCCATTCTGTAGGTTGCCTTTTCACTCTGTTGGTTCCTTTGATACACAAGTGTTTTAATTTTTTTTTTAGTTTTCAATGGACATTTATTTATTTACTTATATGTGGTGCTGAGAATCAAACCCAGTGCCTCACACATGCTAGGCAAGTGTTCTGCCACTGAGCCACAAGCCCAGCCCCACAAGTGTTTTTAATTTTGATGTAGTCCCATTTATCTGTTTTTTTTTTCTTTTATTTCTGTGCTTTTGAGGTCATAATCCAATAAACCATTGCACAAGTGTCTTGAGCCCCCCCCACCCCTATAAGGGTTTTGTAGCTTTAATTCTTATATTTAGGCCTTTGATCCATTTCGATATTATTTTGTGTATGGTGTAAGTTAAGTGTCCAAACCTTTTCATTTTATGTCCTGTTTTACCATATTAAAATTATAGTTTTAATATGAGTGCAGAGAGGCCTGGTATTGAGATATAGAATATAGCTTTTCACATTATTTGTATAATGAATTAGATTCTGGGTTTTTCTATTCAGTTATATCATGGGTTAACTGTGCCTATAAATGCTGCCCATTTGTAACATTGTTTCTATAAGAAATTTAAGTTTGGCCAGTTATGGTGGCACATGACTAAGACTGTAATCCAGTGACTGGTGGCTGAGGCAGGAGGATTACAAGTTAGAGGCTAGCCTTGGCGATTTAAATATAATAAAGGGACAGGGGGCTGGGGATGGGAATTAGTGGTAGAATACCCCTTGGTTCAGTTTCTGGTGAAAAAAAAAAATTAATAAGCTTAATTTTGAGCTCCTAGCAGCCTATTTGTAAACAAATCTTTCACAAGTTAACTTTCACAAGTTTTCGCACAACCAGGGGTTCCACAGAAAAATTACCCATTCCAACAAATTATTTAGACAAAAAATAGACTTTAGAGAATAATAGAAAATTGGAATTTTTGGTAACTTTTTAATTTGTTAAAAAAATAGTTTTGGTGAGGAATATACTTAATTTCACATTGCAGGTTATTTCTGTTGAAATTATTCAGAAATTGTTGCTTAAAACACTTCTGCCATCTTCACCTCCATTTTCTTTTATAAAATGGAAATAATGGGGCTGGGGAGATAGCTCAGCTGGTAGAGTGCTTGCCTTGCAAGCACAAGGCCCTGAGTTCGATCCCCAGTACTGCAAAAAAATAAAATAAATAAATAAATAAATAAATAAAATGGAAATAATGTACATTTTGTGATTGAGAAGATTAAATGAAATAATGTATGGTATTACAAAGCATGTAGGGGACTGGGGATATAGCTCAGGTTTAAAGCACTTGCCTAGTGTATGCAGGCCTTAGATTCCATCCTTGGCAACACCAAAAAAAAAAAAAAGATGTGGGAAAGCATTTAAGACCAGGTTTTGCATATAGCACTTAATAAATGACAACAATGTTAATATCATCTTTAACCTTTTCTATATTCAGATAAATGTAGTTAAAATAGCTACTTTTAGTTTTTTCAAAAGACAAGGTTTATAGGGACTGGGAATATAGCTCAGTTGGTAGAGTGCTTACCTTAGAAACACAAGGCCCTGGGTTTAATCCCCAGTACCACAAAAAAAAAAAAAAAAAAAAAGACAAGGTTTCGTTTTTTTGAAGTCGACAGATAGTTAACAACTGTGTTAGAAAACCATCACAGTACTTTTTACTCAGTGCTTTGGTATTGTGATTCGATTATGTTCCAGTAGTCAAGTAAACGTGAACATTTAACCCTTTATTTTAGGATTTTAGTAATTTTCAAGAAAAGCCAACAACTTAGACCCTGTCTAAAAATAGAACAAATTAAAAAATGGGCTGGAGATGTAGTTCAGTGTTGAGTGCCCCTAGGTTGTATCCAAAGTGTCGATAAATAAATAAATACGTAAATATTTTAGGCTAGGATTTATTTTTCTTCATTTTAAATGTTCACATTATAAAGTAGTGAACTGCTTCTCTCCTTACGCATTCAAGCAGATTCTAGGGTGCTTGAATGTGTAAGAAAAGCTGGGGTATTTCTACTTTGGTTGGGGAGGATAGTTTTTTATCCTTGGTATTTTAGGGGTTTAAAAATTTTTTTTTTTGGTAGATGGACAGAATACTTTTATTTATTTATTTTTCTGTGGTGCTGAGGTTCAAACCCAGTGCCTCACCCGTGCTTGGCAAGCGCTCTACCACTGAGCTACACCTCCAGCTCAGTATTTTAGAGTTTTACAAAAGATGGGAAAATGGCATGCCTAGACCCTTTTTAAAAAAATTCTTTAGTTGTAGGTGGACACAATACCTTTATTTTTATGTGGTGCTGAGGCTTGAACCAGGGCCTCGCGCATGCTAGGCGAGCGTGCTACCTGAGTCAGAACCCCAGCCCAACATAGACCCTTAATCAACATGGAAACTAGAAATTAGCTTATAAATTATAATTGCAATATAGTTTCACTGGTTATCAAAATTTATAATTTAAAATAATTTTTATCTTCAGTTAGCAAAATATTTAAAAAATAATAGTACAATCTCATTTGTAAGATTCAGTCACATAGGAACTCCTGTACACAACTGATTGAAATGACTTTTCAGAGTTACTACCAAATGTTAACAATCTGACCTAATAAATTCTCTTCTAAGAAACTACTTTTTCTTCTTCTCTCTTTTTTTTTTTTAAATTTTATATTTATTATTATACATAACAGTTGGGTTCACCCAACAAACTCATACATGCATGGAATTTGATTTCGGTTCATAAATCCCTCTTTTTCCCTCCCTTGCTCCCTCCCGTCCCCCAGTCTCCTTCCTCTACTCTACTAGACTTCCTTTGGCTCATCTATTTATTTACATTTGATTGGTTCTTTTTACTTCTAGGTGAAACTTCCTGGGGTATATTTATATATGGAAATAACATGGTTCTTAAAAGAATTTATTCTGCATTGCCTTCCCTTTATCATCTCTCCACTCTGTCTCAGTCTCCTTCTACATTAATATACTATCCTTCCCTCCCTTTCCT
The DNA here is from genome assembly GCF_902686455.1 of Sciurus vulgaris. Lineage (NCBI taxonomy): Eukaryota > Metazoa > Chordata > Mammalia > Rodentia > Sciuridae > Sciurus > Sciurus vulgaris. The sequence continues at coordinate 93,543,659 of NC_136462.1, forward strand.
GTCTTTCACTCTAGCTTATGCATATGAGAGAAAACATTTGACCTTGGAGTTTCTGAGTTTGACTTATTTCACTCAGCATGATATCTTCCATTTCTATCCATTTACTGGTAAATGCCATAACTTCATTCTTCTTTATGTCTGAGATAGAATTTCATTGTGTATAGATACCACAATTTCTTAATCCATTCATCTATTGATGGTTACCTGGGTTGCTTCCATAATTTAACTATCATAAATTGTGTTGTTATAAACATCGAGGTGACTGTATTGCTGTAGTATGCCGCTTTTAGATCTTTTGGGAAAATACCAAGGAGTGGAATATCTGGGTCATATGGTGGTTTTGTCCCTATTTTATTTAAATAAATATTTTTTATGTGGGGTTGAGGATCAAACCCATCGCCTCACACATGTGAGACAAGTGCTCTACCACTGAGCTACAGCCCCATCCCCATCCCTAGTTTTTTGAGGAATCTTCATACTGCTTTTCAGAGTGATTGTACTTAGTTGAAGTTCCACTAACGATGTGCAGGTGTACCTTTTCCCCAACATTTTTATTTTTGATCACCAGCATTTTTATTCTTGATCATTGCCATTCTGATTAGAGTGAGATGAAATCTTAGTGTGGTTTTGATTTGCATTTTCCTGATTGCTAGAGATGTTGAACTTTTTTTCTTCGTATAATTAATGGTCATTTGTGTTTCTTTTTTTAAAATATTTTTAGCTGTAGATGGATACAGTACCTTTATTTTGTTTATTTAGTTTTTTTTATGTGGTGCTGGGAATCAAACCCACTGCCTCACTAGGCAAGTGCTCTACCACTGAGTCAAAACCCCAACCCCATTTGTATTTCTTCTTGTAAGAAGTTTCTGTTTAGTTCTTTTGCCCATGTATTGGTGCTGGTTTTTTTTTTGTTTGTTTGTTTGGTTGGTTTTTGGTGTGTGTGTGTGTGTGTGTGTTGCATTCTTTATATCTTCTGTGTATTCATCCCCTAGAAACTTTTCCTTTCCTTTCCTTTCTCTCCCTCCTTCCTTTCCTCATTACCTTCCTTTGAAAGAATGGACATTTTTTTTAAGCTGTCTGTTTTATCTCAACTCCCTAAGGTCTCCCTCCCAGTAATGGGAACAAAGCCCTTAAAGCTGTTCCAGGAAACAGCCCCAAACAGAGAGTAAAAGAGTAAATTGAGCCTGATAGCCAGATAGCCAGATAGTGCTCAAACAGTAGGATTACCAGAAACTATTGACCAGAATCTACACCCTGTTGTAAAACATTGTGAAACATGTTGTCAGCAAACCCAGACCCCCTTTGAAATTTCCTGGCAGCTTTGTTCCCCATTTTTCCTTTTTTTTTTTTCCCCCCCCTTTTCCCCCTTTCATGTGCGACCCCTCCCGACGTGTGGTTTCTGCCTTTATAAACCTACAAGATTTTCTGCTAGGGACTCACTCCTCGAGTTGGGTCCCAGCGCGCTGGAATAAACGCCTCTTGCAGTTTGCATCAAGTGACGCCTCCTGTGGTTGATTGGGGTTGCCGTCGATCCATGGGACAGAGTTGGGGTTTCCTTTTTGGGGGCCTTACACTTTTTCCTTTTCCCTTTCCCCTTCTCCCTTTTCTTCTTCTTCCCCTCCCCTCCCTGGAGTCTGTATTGCCGAGACTGACCTTGAATTACTTAGCTCCCAACAATCCTGCTTTAGATAATGTGCTATTTCACCTGGTTTAAGAAATTAGGAGACTGTTAAGAATCAGAAATGTATGTAGCTGCTCCATTTGAGGTGATATTAGTAGTTATGAACAATTTAATTTCTCTACAAGTCAATGTTCAAATAAATTATGGAGTTGGTACCAGCAGTCCGGGAGGCTGAGGCAGAAGGATCATGAGTTCAAACCCAGCCTCAACATCTTAGGCCCTAAGCAATTTAGGGAGACCATCTCTAAATAAAGTATAAGAGAAGGCAGGGGATGTGACTCTGGTTAGCACGTGTGTGGCACTGGGTTCGATCCTTAGCACCACATATAAATAAATAAAATAAAGATATTGTACACATCTACAGCAAAACAAAACAAAACCCTCAAAATTTTACCATATGTAGAAAGGGGAAAACAGATAATACATGTAGTATAAATCTAATTATTGAGTATAGTACTTACACATATTAAAATAAACTGATATACTCAGTTTATTCATGTCTGGGTTGAGGAATTATGTAATCTTTTTGTTTTAATGCGCTATTAAAGTTTTTAAACACAATTTTTTATAATCAGAGGAAGGGTTCCAGTAAGTCCATCTAAAATAAGAAATTCCCAGATTCTTAGGGGATCAAGAGTGAATTTTGTCTTATGCAGACTAAATAGTTATATATGTGTGTCTTAGTGGATTCTTGTAAGCCTGACACGTCATTGACACATATTCATTGCATTTTTTTCCTCTTGACTTTGGATCAGGCTTGCCCTGTTCTATTATGCCTCATCTTTTTTGTTGAAAACTGTTTTAGATAATGTATTGTTGTCACTCTAGATTTACAGTTTTATCCTCTGCTGAAGGTTGTTTGTAACTTCTGTAGGCATAATGTGTGAAATCTCCCTGTACTGATGTTTCTACTTAATTATTATTATTATTTTTTAAAGCTCTTCCTTTGATTTTTAAGTCTGACTTACTATGGAATACCTGTATATCTACCTTGCCCAGTGGTTATCAAATGATTAGGTTGCACACAAATATCTTGAGTTGTAAAATTTTAACAAATAGACTTCACTACCCCTATATAGCACTTCCTTTCTCCAAGGCAACTTCTATTCTGATTTTTGGTCTGATAAAATTTTTTAATAGTGTCATCAAATATGTATTCTTTTGTATCTACTATTGGTCATCATTATGTTTGTGAGATTCTTTCTTGTTATGATGATACTAGTAATTGTTCCTTTCTGATGCAGATTAGTATTCCATTCTATGAAAACACCACAATATCCATCTTTCTGTTGAGCTTTTTTTTTTCCCCTTCTCAAAGCACAGAGGTTTTTTTTTTTTTTTAAGGAAAGTAGATACTTATTCAAGGGGGAATGGAGCAGAGACGTAGGGAGAGAGAAAGAGGTACCTTTGGTGGTAAAGCAAGGAATATGCATGCATTCAAAAGAGAACACTGAGTGGAGTGTTTATTGCTAGAGGGAGAAACAGCAATCTCTTGGTTGGGAGAGGAATGGTTGCTAAGAGATTGGACTAGAGGTGGGGTCAGGGTGGAGTTATGCAATTTTGCACCAGTTTTCCTTGTGCTCTTTTGTCTTCAAGTTACATTTTTTACTGGCAAGGGCATGGGTCAAGGGAGCATGCCAAAGGGCAGGCTGAGTTTCTCAGGATTTGCTACTGTTGTTGTGAGCTTTTTGCTTTTCAGTGATTCATGGGTGTTTACTGTATTTCTGTGGTTCAGGGATACTTCCTTTGAGACTCAGTAGATGTCTCCCTTTTCTGTATCCAAATTCCTGTTTCACACCCGCCACACACCAGACTTTGATGCCTTAATCTTAAAGTTTAGTGAGAGGTGAAGCTCCATCTTCTATGGTTGCTTTAGGCTGGCAAGGGGCAATGACCCTGCTTACTTAGGGATCTAAAGTCTCACCCTGACTGACCGAAAGAAGATAGACACCGGTCTCATCTGTGAGGATAGGTTGGAATTCTTGTGTTGCCAGCGTCTTAACATGGAATTGTAATCAAAGAGAGAAGAGAGATCTCCAGAGAAGGTTCCAAGGAATTCCCAGAGAGAAGGGCGAATTTGACTCAGTACCAGCAGAGTTCTTGATATACATCATGGAAAAGAATTTTAGCGTACTAGTTGTTATAGTGAGCTTTTTTGTTGCTGTGACTCAAAGGATCTGACTAGCACAATTATAGAGGAGGAAAGGTTTATTTGTGGGCTCACAATTTCAGAGGTCTTAGTCCATAGAAGACCAGCTCCATTCCTCAGGACTTGAGGTGAGGCTAAACATCTTTGCGGAGAAGGTGGCAGAGGAAAGCAGCTCACATCATGGTGATCAGGAAGCAAAGAGAGACACCACTCTCCAGATACAAAATATGTACCCCATAGCCACGCCCCAATTCCTACCTTTCGACATCCACACCCTACCCACTTCAATTAATCCTTTTAGGGATTAATTCACTGATTAAGACTCTTACAACCCAATCATTTCTCTTCCTGAACCTTCCGGCATTGTCTCACATGTGAGCTTTTAGGGGACATCTCACATCCAAACCCTAACACCAGTCAAAGGCTTAAACATAGATTTATTTAGGAAAGTAGATACATATTCAAGGAGAATGGGTGTAGTCTCCAGAGAGAGGCCTGTGGGGATTAAGGGAGGAACATGCATTTAAGGGAAAATATAGGTTAGGGCAACCTCTTGAGAACATTTTTGTAGTTTCCAGTTTAGAAGTAAAAAGAGCCTTATTCTGAATAAGTGAGTGAGTGAGTGTGTGTGTGTGTGTGTGTGTGTGTGTGTGTGTGTGTGTGTAGACATGTTTATATTTTTCTTGGATAAAAACTTAGAAGTGAGGTAAGCACAATGGTTCACAACTGTAAACTTTCAGCTACCTGGAAGGTTCAGGCAGGAGAATCACAAATTCAAGACCAGCTGGGCAACATAGAGAGATCCTGTCTCAAAATAAATTTTTTAAAAAGAGTTTGGGATGTAGTTCAATGATAGAGTACTTTTTCTACCATACACAAGACCCTGGATTCAATCCCCACTATGGTAAATTAAACAAGAACTCTCAAACACCTTAGAAGTGAGATTACTGCATCAAAAGAGTTAGATGTGTATATATTAGAAATAACTGAACTTTGCCAATAATTTTATATTCCTACTAGCAGAATATGAGAGATTTCACTGTTCCATATCCTTTACCACTTTTGTCAGTTTTTTAAATTTTTGCCATTCTAGATGTGAATTTGTATGCCTTTGTGATTTTAATTTATACTTTTTATGAAATATTTAATGAGTACATTTTCCTATGTTTTTACCAATTATCTAGGGATGTGTATGTGTGTGTGTGTGTGTGTGTGTGTGTGTGTTACTAGGGATTGAACCCAGGGCCTTATGCATGCTAGGCAAGCACTCAACCAGTGAGCTGTATCCCCCAACCCCATCTTTCTCCCACCCCCCAATACTCTGAATTAAACACCGGGATGTTTTACAACTGAGCTATATCCCCAGCCCTTTTTATTTATTTACCTTTTCCTGTTTTGGTACTGAGGATTGAACCCAAAGATGCTTTATCACTGAGTCATATTTCTAACTCCTTTTATTGAGTCAGGGTCTCATTAAGTTGCTTAAAGCCTTGCTGGTTTCCCAGGCTGGCCTTGAACAAGTGATGTTCCTGCTTCAGCTTCCCAAGTAGCTGGGATTACAGGTGTATGCCACCATGCGCAGCTCAGTCATCTAGTTTTTTTTGAGTGCCTTCTCAAAGCTTTTGCCCCTTCCCCCCACCCCCAGTTGACTTTTTTGTCTTGTGTATTGTATTTTAGGATGTCTCTATGTTCTAGATAGAATTTCTTTGTGAAACATGTATTTGGTGAATATTCTGCCAGTTTGCCTTTTGATATTCCTAATGGTGTCTTTTGGGGGACATAAAATTTTTCATTTTTACTAGTAGTTTATTCATTTTTTCCTTGTTATTCTTCGTACAAGATCATGTCATCTGTAAAGAAAGAATTTTTGTTCTTTCTAACATAAATTTCGTGTGTATGTGTGTGTATGCATGTGCACCTGCTAAACGTCCAGTAAGATGTTGAGTAGAAGTGTGGATGTCTTTTATCTTGTGGGGAGTTCATTGAGTCTTGGACCATGTGTGATGTGCTGTGTATTTTTCACAGTTGATTTTTGTCAGGTTGAGGAAGTTCTATTTTATTCCTTATTTTTTGAAATTGTTTTTATCACAAAAGGATTTAATCAAATACTTTATCTGCTTCAGTAGAGATGATATGTGGATATTTTTCTTTATTCACTTAATATCATGTGTGATATTGATTGACGTTTGTGTGTGTGTGTGTGGTACATGGGATTGAATCCATGAGCATTCTGCCTCTGAGCTGAATTTTGAGCATTTTTGTTTGTTTGTTTTTGTTTTTGTTTGTTTTTATAGAGATAAGGTCTAAGTTGCTGAGGCTAGCTTCAGATTTGCAATCCTATTATCTCAGCCTCCTGAGTTGCTGGGATTATAGATATGTACTACAAGACCTTTTTATTTTGAGACAGTGTCTTGCTAAGTAACTTAGGTTGGCTTTGAATTTTATGATTTTTCCTGCCTCCTGATTTGCTGAGATTACAGGGGTACACCACCAGATTTGGCTATATATTTTAAAATTTCCAAGTATTTGATATTTTCAGGGTTGTTGTTGTTATTGATTTGTAATTTGATTTATGATTGTTGTCAGATAACTTTTTTTTTTTTTTTTTTTTTTGCTGTGCTAGGGATTGAACCCAGGCTCTTGTACATGCTAGGCAAGCCAAACACTCTGCCACTGAGCCACATCCCCAGCCCTCCAGAGAACATTTTTACAAGCGTTTAGACTTGATAAGTTTCAAGACTCAGCATATTGTCTATCATGGTAAGGATTCCATGTGCCATTGAAAAATATTTTCTTAGCTGAATGTAGTGGCATGGACCTGTAATCCCAGTTATTTAGAAGACTGAGGCAGAAGGATAGCAAGTTCATTACCAGTTTCAAAAGAAGACCTGTTTGTTTTTAGACTGTTTAAAAAAAGAGGGGCTGGTGATGTAGCCCAGTGGTATGGTGTCCCTGTATCCCCTACCCCTATACACACAGAATGAAGCCAGCCTGGGCAGTTTATAAAGAGCCACTCTCGAAATAAAATTTAAAATAGGGTGTTGATGTAGTTCACTAGTAGAGCTGTTGCCTAGTATGTTTTAAGGCTCTGGGAGAAATTCTCAGTCTCTTGTTTAAAAAAAAAAAAAAAAAAGTGGTTAGTTTTGAAAATTCCTAATGGTTTGACTGCTCCAACCCTTTCCAACCTATTTAACACTGTTTACAACCTGCAGTCCATACTTCAGCTTCCTTTTTTAAGTGTTCTTGTCTTTCATTCTGGTGAATACGTGTTCAGTTGTTTTTTTTGTTTTTTGTTTTTGTGGTGCTGGGGATCCAACCCGGGGCCTTGTGCATGCAAGGCAAGCACTCTACCAACTGAGCTATCTCCCCAGCCCCAGTATTTTTTTTAAAGGATCTTTTTCTTAAAATTTCACAGAATCCTCTTTACTTTTATCAAATTACATGATTTTGTATTTTATAGATATAAAAATATATTCTATACTTAAAACTTGCTAAACTTTTTGCTTCTCTGCTAAACTTTTTGCTTCTCATGCGCAGAGATTATCATCTCATCCTTTCATTTGCATTCTGGAGACAGGTATTTAAATTTTAATGAGTTGAACTCCTTAAGACTGGATTCCTTTATGTCATGTCTTTTTAGACCACTTTACATCAATATATTGTTTTATGGTTTTTTGTAATTTCCACCTAATGATTCTGGGCTTGAAATAGATTTACTCTTAGGTATTTTGGGAAAGAATATTTATTTATTTAATATTTTTTTTAATTGTCAATGGACCTTTATTTTATTTGTTTATATATGGTGCTGAGAATCTAACCCAGTGCCTCACATATGCTAGGCAAGTGTTCTACCACTGAGCTACAACCCAGCCCTGGAAAAAATATTAAAATTTAAAAATTTTCCTATGAATTTGCTATTTAAACATTTTTCTTTTCTAGGGAATTCTGTACTGAACAACAGGAATTTAGATCAAATTTGTGTACTATAGACAGGTTAAGTAAATAACAGATATCTTTGATAATCTTTTTATAAATTGACACTGACTCCTTAGGAAAAGGGGCAAATAAAATAAGGCAATTTAAAGCTAAGTGTCATTTGGTTATGGAAAAACATTATTTGGAAAAAAAAAATTTTGGGGGGCGGTGCTGGGGATTGAACCCAGGGCCTTGTGCTTGCAAGGCAAGCATTCCACCAACTGTGCTATATCCCCAGCCCTGGAAAGATGTTTTGAAACTTCTGTGGTAAGTCTTTTGAGTTTAGAGGTATCTTAGTCTTTTCCAGCTGCCATAAGAAAAATACAAACAACTGGGTAGTGGCTGAAGAACAAAAATTTATTTCTCACAGTTCTGTAGACTCAGAAGTTCAAAACCGTATTTCCCTCCCTCCCTCCCTCCCTCCCTCCCTCCCTCCCTCCCTCCCTCCCTCCCTCCCTCACTCCCTCCTTATTTTATTTATTTATTTTTGTACTTGTAGATGAACAAAATGCCTTTATTTTATTTATTTATTTATTTCTCTCTCTCTCTCTTTTTTTTTTTTTTTTTTTTTTGCGGTGCTGGGGATTTGAACCCAGGACCATGTGCTTGCAAGGCAAGCACTCTACCATCTGAGCTATATCCCCAGCCCTATTTTATTTATTTTTATGTGGTGCTAAGGATCGAACCCTTGGCCGTGCATGTGCTAGGCCAAGTGCTCTGCCACTGAGCTACGACCCCAGCCCAAGATCACATTTCTTAATCCTTGTTTTAGTCTTTGTATTCTGTTTCACAGATTGTAATTCAGGGGTGTGTTTTTAACTATTTTTCTAAGTGTCATGACTGTTTTGCTGATCACTGATTTTCTCATCTGTAAAATGAGATTAAATAGAAAGCCTCATGTGTCCTCTTCCTCTGCCTCTTCTGCTGCTTCTTTCTTTGTAAAAGGGTAGAATTTATTCAAGTAAGAAGAAAAGAGACAGAACTTCTGCAGGGTGAGAGGGGACCTGACCTGATAGGGGTTGCCACTTAAATGTACTGGTCTTAGGGCTCATACAGCTACTGGGTGGAGACATATCTGTGCCAATTAGGTATTGGGACAGTGTGAAGGCTATTGATTTAGCCTGCAAAATTCTGATTGGTTAGCCCTCTAGTCTGTAGTCTTCATTCAAGTTTGTCTTGCCTTCCTTTTCCCATTGCCCTGGGACAGAGGAGTTGGCTGGAATATTGGGAATATTTCTACAAGTTAATCTCATGGAGTGGCCTTTACATCTCCAGAAGCCATTATGGGGTCTTCTATTTCCTTTACTGTCTCTTTCATTATATCTATCCTGTCCTATTCTTTTCCCCCTCTCTGAAGAAGGACCCCTAACTTCCCTTAAGGGAAAGGGGCAATGATTGTTCTGGCTTCTTCAAACTGAAAAGGGGAGGTGAAAGGGGACAGCAGTCAGGGTCCTAGAGAGGCCTAGGTTCCCCAGTAGACGGGGATTTCATTTTGAATTCTGTTTGCATGGCTATTTGTAGCTTGGGTGTCTTGTGCATGAGAGTAGTTCAGAGGTCCCTTGTAGCAGTTGGTGGGGGAATACACAAGGTGTTAATAAGGGCTGGACAAATGCCCAAAATGAAACCAGATTTTTAGCCTCTGCTGCTGTAGTTTTGCAGCAGACCCCAGTTGCCTGCCAATGCCTCCTTTCCAGGTTCTTATCTTGTGAATTTGAAGAATGAAATCGATGGGGGAGAGCGCGTAAGCATAAAAGGGTGTAGTATTTATTCAATGAGAAGAAGAGAGACAGAGCTCCTGCAGGGTGAGAAGAGACTTGATGCCCTTCTTTTTTTAGTGTGAGTGGGTTAGGGGTGGTACTGGGGATTGAACCCAGGGACGCTTAACCATTGAGCTGTTACATCCCCAACTCTTTTTATTTATTTATTTATTTTTAAAACAGGTTCTTACCAAATTGCTCAGGCTAGCCTTGAACTTGGGATTTTCCCAATTTGCTGGTATTAGATTTTTTTGTTGTTGTGTTAGGGTCTCATTTAGTGCTAGGCAAGTGCTCTGCAACCGAGCCACACCCCTAGCTCAGGACCACAGTTTTTAAAGTATTGTTATATATGTTAAGACTAGAATCTTAAAACGATCCAACTGCTCCTATTACATTTGTATGATTGTTGATTATTAGAATTGTGTTCATGGAATTAACTCATTCATTGAATAATGGTTTTCCCACCACCTTGTAAGTTAAGGGCAAAACCCTACTTTGTCTTGTTTACTATTTTATCAGTGTTTACCTAGCCCAGTGCCTCAAGTGTGTTTAAGTGCTCAATAAACATTTGTAGAATAAATGAATGATTAAACAAATGACAATGTTGGCATGAGCAGACGTAGCACAGTGTTGTAGAAAGAACATGCACACTCTTTGATGTTACTCATGTTAGCTCATAGGATATAGAGGTTGTAGAGAAGGTTACTTGATATATATAAAGTATAAGCCCATTGCCTTTCACTTAAAATGTTGACTTTTTATTAAATCTGCTTAGAGAACTGGACTTTTTTTAAATCAAGAGATTTATATTATGTAAGTTGGGCATATTTGCGTACACTAGGTTGAATTTTAATAACCTTTGTTATTTTTTTCTTATAGTTTATATGTGGCACCCATAAAAGATGAGGCTGAGAACACGGAAAGCTTCTCAGCAGTCAAATCAAATCCAAACACAACGCACTGCCAGAGCAAAAAGGAAATATTCAGAGGTTGATGATGGGCTGCCATCAGGAGGAGAAAAACCACCGAAGAATGAAACTGGCCTATTGTCTTCTATTAAAAAATTCATTAAAGGAAGCACACCCAAGGTAATGGTTTTGCCTCATACTTACATTTAAGAAAAGGTAATGTTCAGGTTGTTTCTTCTTAGCATGTATAGATGAGAAATTGGTACTAATTGAGTCCGTTTTAAGGGGATGTCTACATTTTGGTGTTATTTTACTTTTAGGATTATCCCATACAGAATATTTAATGGAAGTTCAAGGTGGACATTATTTATTCCATTTATCTAGTCATCCACTTTGCCTTTGACATTATGGAAAGCAAAAAGAAATTTTTCCTTATTCTTTTACTCCCTCCCTCCCTCCCTCTTTCCTTCCTTTTTCTTTACTTTTTCTCTCTCTCCTCCCTCTCTACCCCTCTCAGTTAGAGATTGAATCCGGGGGTGCTCTACCACTGAGCTACATCCCCAACCCTTATTTTTCAATGTTGAGGCAGGGTCTGGCTAAGTTGGCCAGGGTGACCTTTGAATTTATAATCTTCCTGCCTTAGCCTCCCCAGTAGCTGAGATTACAAACCTATGTCATGAGGCCTGGCTTAAATTATTTCCTTTACTTCTGTTGTCTTTCATTTCAGAGAAAAGTTAGTTTCTTGTTAATATTATTCACTAACTAGGAAGTTGATTTATCTACCTGAATTCTAACATTTGCACTATGTTGATGACAAAATAAAATTATTTTTAAAAGGAATGGTACCAACCAGAGATCATGCTCCAGATTCATACTGTGAGCCAATTCGAGTGACCTAAGCAGAGTAATTTTTCCTTCTGGGCTTCAGGAAGATAGTCAAATGGGAATAACATTAACTACTTTATTTTAGAAGTATTTTAGGTTAGTTGGGTGCAGTGGCACACACCAGTAAATTCCAGTGACTCAGGAGACTGAAGTAGGAGGATTGCAAGTCCAAGGCCAGCCTCAGCAGTTTAGTGAGACCCTATCTCAAAAAGCAAAAGAGGGGACTCAATGAGAGAGCACTGAGTTCAATCTCCGATATCACAATCAGTCAATCGATGAGTCAGTCACTATTATTTTCAGGTTAGATTTTACAAGGCAGAAAAGCAGTTTGACAGACTTTAATGTACAATAAAGGTACAGTGTTATCATTCATTATATGTAGATTACGTGCTACTTTTGTGTTCTTTCTTGGTACAGTTATTTGTATGATAAGATGTTTTATTATGAACTGGTCATGGGTGGCACACATTTGTAATCCCAGTAACTCCGGGGGCTGAGGCAGGATTGCAAGTTTGAGGCCAACTATTTATCAATGCCCTAAGCCTTAGCGAGACCCTGTCTCAAAATAAAAAATAAAATGGGTTGGGAAGGTGGCTCAGTGGTTAAGTACCCCTGGGTTCAATCCCTGACCCCCCCCCCCACCAAAAAGGTTTTATTATAATGTAAGATGCTTATTTTGAGCAGTAGAAAATGAATCACTGTGTTGACTTATTCATAGTGGTAGATTTTGTTGTAATAGAATTAATAAAGCTTAATAACTGAACCATTGGTTAAGATTTATAAATATTCTATATTCGTATAAGATTTTCATTTTTGTTGTAAAAGTTTTGTCTTTCTAAGACTATAAATTCTTTTGTTAGTTTCAAGTAATGGTGTTACTTAGCTTTAGGTGGCAATGCTGGAAACTAATTAGCTCTGTTTCAGAGCCTGTATTCTTTAAGCATTATGCATTACTGCACCTCCAGTTAAGTAACTACTAGTATTTTATTTGTTTGTTTGCTTATTTCCAGTTACCTTTAATGACCCAGGTCTGAACAAAAGCATGCATAGCTTTCCCAAACCCCTGCCATGCACACACAGCTCTCCAACCCAGGAAGGCATGAATCCACTGTGGATTTAGAGAAGCCTGTGGGAGGCTCCCAGTGTTTTCTACCCCTACCACTACCAACACCCTTGCCCCCTGTAGAAATTTATAACCTTATGGCTTAGGAAGATCTTTATACAATTATAATTTAATTGAGCACCTGCTGTGTACCTAGCTCTTGATAGGCAATTCACATTTGTTAGGAAGAAGGGACAAGTGCCACAGGGCTCTGGGTAGGAACCTCCCTTACAAATTCTGACCCCGGTTACTGTCAGGGAAGACATTGGAGAGATCATTCAGAGACCCAGGGTCTGTTTAACAAGTATGTTAGAAGAGAATGCATAATGTAGGAGAAATGAAGGTATGGTCTTAAAAACTCAGGACCTCCACTTTAGGTTGCCAGGATAAGGAGCTAAGAGACATCAAAGGCAAAGGGGTCCTTCCTTCGGTAGCCTGCATTCTTGCACAGGGTTCAGATTGCCCCTAGGTGGGTAAAAATTGATTCTTGGCAGTAGAGGAAACTTAAGATATTACAATTGTTTGTGGTGCTGTAAAGAGCCTACCATATTTAAACAACATGGTATATCCATTGCACTCAAATTTCATGAGGGAGCTGGGCGTAGTGGAGTGTTCCTATAATCCCAGCAATTCTGCAGTCTGAGGCAGGAGGATCCCAAGTTCAAGGCCAACCTGGGCAACTCAGAGAGACCCTGTCCCAAATTTAAGAAATTAAAGCTAGGGGTAGTGGTACACACCTAAAATCCCAATAACTTGGAAGACTGAGGCAGGAAGATCTTGTGTTCAAGGCCAGTCTCAGCATCTTAGTGAGACCTTTTTTCAAAATAAAAAATAAAAAGGATTGGGGGTATAGCTCAGTGGCAAAACATACCTGTGTTCAATCCCCTTGTACTAGTATTTTAAATACAGATGATATTTGATTCTACCTGTACTTTTTTTTTTTAACCATTCTGTCTGAAAATAGCTAGATATTGTATTTATGGCACAAAACCTAATTTATGAAAGGACAGTAAATGTCTAGTGTGAAAATTATTCTTGGTGAGTGTAAATAAGAGTTGGGTCTTATGCTGCCCACTTTGTCATTTATTTATATTGTTATCAGCTCAACGCTTGAATCTTGTTCTTTTCATAGGAAATTTTTCCTGCAATGTTTTGTACATATATCACCATTTACCAGCCCCTTAATCTTTTTCAGTAAATGATGGACTACTGCTCTTATTTCTACAAGTGTCCCTTTCAAACCCAAAGTGAGACAGTTTCCTATGCTGCCACTTTTGTTTTCTTGGTACCTTTCCTTTTCCTTTCTTTTTTTCTTTCTTTTTTTGTTCCTTTGTTTCTCGATACTGGGAATTGAACCCAGGGGCACATAACCACTGAGCCACATCCCTAGCCCCTTTTTATTTTATTTTTATTTTGAGACAGGGTCTTGCTAAATTTCTTAGGACCTTGCTAAGCTGCTGAGGCTAGTCTCAAACTTGAACTACTCCTATCTCAGCCTCCTGAGTTGCTGGAATTACAACTGTGGGCCATTGTTTTCTTTGCTTTTGGACTTTCACAACAATGTGAGTAGACTTAAGATTTAGATAAACTTCTTTGCTTTCTCTTTTGAGCTGTGGTCCTTTCTGAGATATTTTACTTGCTTTCATGCCTCTCATAAATCTGATGTTTAGAAACTTGCTTATCTATGTTAGTAGCCTATGTTGTTATTCTTTACTGTTATGATTTCTAGAATCACATGGCTATTGGTATACTTGTTCTTTTCCTGTTTTTATATTATCAACCAGTTTATATCTGTACTCTAGTCCTAACTTGGCCATAAATTAGCTATGAGAGTATTCAGGTAATCTGAACATGAGGTGTTATTTTTTTTTAATTTAATTTAATTTTTTTTTTTTTTTTTTTTTTTTTTTTTTTTGCGGTACTGGGGATCGAACTCAGGGCCTTGTGCTTGCAAGGCAAGCACTCTACCAGCTGAGCTATCTCCCCAGCCTGAGGTGTTGTTTATTTATGAATATGAGGAGAATATATTAGTTTGCATCACTGCAATAACAAAATATCACACACTATATGTAACTTAAAGAACAGAAGTGTAAGACAGGGCATGGTGGTGCATCCTGTAATACCAGCATCTTTGGAGGCTAAGGCAGGAGGATCACAAGTTCAAAGCTAGCCTTAGTAATTTAGTGGGCCCCCACCCCAAAATAAAAAAGAAAAAGGGCTGGGGATATGACTTAGTTGTTAAGCACCCCTGGTTTCAGTCCCTGGTGCCAAAAAAAAAAAAAAAAGCATTTGCTTTTCTGGCACAAAGAAGTCCAAGATCAAGGTGTTGGCAAGTTTGGTTTTTTTCTTTCCCTGGGATCTCTTTCCTTGACTGGCAGATAGCCATTTTTTCTGTGTCTTCACATAGTCACCCATTGTCTGTGTCCTAATCTTCTTTTCTTAATAAGGACACCAGTCACATTGCTTTAGGGACCAACCTAACAAACCCCTTTTAACTTAATTACCTTTTTAAAGTCTCTGTCTTCAAATATAATCACATTCTAAGACAGTCAGGCTTATTTAAGGCCTCATCATATCAATATAACAGAATTGGAATACAATCTGGTCTTTAAGAGCCTGAAGGAAATCTTTGGTCTCTATCAAAGATTTTGATTCAAAGACTTAACTGCTTATCTGACTTCAGAATTTGTCAGCAACAAAGCTCAGGAATTATTTACAATATAGCCTTTCTGGTTTTAGCACAGTGAGATACCTGCTCCCTCATCTCCTCAGTACTGAGGTTGAATTCAGGATCTTGCACATACTAGGCAAGTACTGTACCACTGAGCTACCTTCTCAGCTCATTTTATTTTGAGACAAGGTATCTGTAAATTGCTCAGACAGGCCACAAATAGACCTTTCTCTTGCCTCAGACTCTCCAGTAGCTGAGATTAGAGGTGCATACCACCAAGCCTAGCAGCACAAAGATATTTCTAATATATATTTGAAATTAAAGACTCACAACTAAAATAGTTGTTTTCTATCAATATTCTCTATATTCTACCAATATTTATTTCTTAACAGGTGGTTTCTAGAGTTCTTCATATCAAAACCACTTTTTGTTCTATTTTTCCTCTATTCTAAGTCTTACCAAAATACTGCTAAGCTCTCACAGTTAAGGATCATTAATTTCTATATGGGTGTAATTCTAATGAAATAGTGACATATTCTTACCACTTACATTAAATTTATATTTTTAGATCTTTTTAACTAATGATGTACAGAAAGTAATGCAACTTATACTTCATTTTACATATGAAACACTTCTATTTTTTTTTTTTTTATTTTCAAAGTAATCATAAGCTTAGTGTGGTGGCTATACCTGTAATCCCAGCTATTGGGGAGGCTGAGGCAAGAGAATCACAAGTTGAATTCAGTGAGACTGAGTCTTCAAATAAAAATTAAAAAAGGTTTGGGGCAAGTGTGGAAGCCCAGGTCTACAATCCCAGTGACTTGGGAGCCTAAGGCAGGAGGATCAAAAGTTTGAGACCCACCTGGGCAATTTAATGAGACTCTGTGTCAAAATTAAACAAACAAAATACCACACAAAACAAAATGCTCTGGTAGAATGCTTGCCTAGCATATGTTTAAGGCCCTGGGTTCTATTTCCAGGATGGGATATGGGGAGGTAAGGGATGTGGTGTCATCATAATACTTTAAATTGGAAATTGGTTTCATGATCCACTAATAGATTGTGTTCCTCATTTTGAGAAACATGATTAGGTGAAAACTTTCGTTCTACTCTTTAACCTGTATGTTGCCAAACATGATAGTTTCATTTTTTTTTTCTCAGTACCAAAGATAAATTCCACTTGTTCTTTTAAGCAATTCTCTCTTTTTAAAAACTGATGAATTTTTTCCCCTTTATCAGAGATTGATAAGTGCCAGGGGCACTTAACTACTGAGCCACATCCCCAGCCCCCTTTAAAAAAAAAAAAATTATTTAGAGAAAGAATCTCACTGAGTTGCTAAGTGCCTCACTAAGTTGCCGAGGCTGGCTTTGAACTTGCTATCTCCTGCCTTAGCCTCCTGAGCTGCTGGGATTACAGGCATGCGATACTGTACCCAGCAATAGATGGATTTTTTTAAATAACTGAATTAGTGAAGTAATTAACTACTATGGAATGAAGAAAAGTAAGCTCAGACTGACTAATTTATTAATGGAAGAAACATTTTTATTTTAGAATTCATTCTTATTATTCTCCCCCATACACAAACACCCCTGAATTGTATGCATCTAGCACCTTGTTTTTGGTTTCTACTACATTAAAAAGAATTAAGGTTTTAGAGACTGGGGTTGTCCCTCAGTAGTAGATGCTTTGCCTGGCATGTGTGAGGCACTGGGTATGATTCTCAGCACTGCATATAAATAAAGGAATGAAATAAAGGTCCATCAGCAACTAAAAAAAAAAAAAAAAAAATACTTAAAGAACTAAGGTTTCAGCCTTTTTTAAAAAATATTTTTTTTAGTTGTAGATGAACACAATACCTTTATTTACCGTTATTTATTTCTTATTTTTATGTAGCGCTGAAGATCAAACCCAGTGCCTCACAAGTGCTAGACAAGCACTACCACTGAGCTATAGGTTTCAGGCTTCTTGAAGAAAGGTCTCATTCTAGGACTTGGGTAGTATCCCAATGAAATAACCCACAGGACTGTTATACATCATAGATAAGTAAGTTAATAAATGGAGAAGGAAATGTAGATTTATAATTAGTGAAACAATATTTATTGAAGAGACTTGCCTTTCCACATTAGATCGATACCTTTTTAATTTTTTTTTTTTTTTAGTTGTCAATGGACCTTTATTTTATTTATTTATGTGCCATGTTAAGAATCGAACCCAGTGTCTCACCCATGCTAGGCAAGCACTCTACCACTGACCCACAACTCCAGCCCAGATTGATACCTTTCTTGAAAGTTAAAAGCTATATATGTAGATCTCTTTCTGAAATGTATTCTTAACTATATCCATCTTTATACCTATATTACTGTTTTGTTTTGTTTTTTTTTTTCTTTTTCTGGTACCCAGTGGCTTCAGTCCCTACTTTGCTACACTACCTATCAATTTACCACTGAGCTACATCCCAAGCCCTTTTCATTTTTAAATTTTGAATGGAGTCTAAGTTGCCATGACAGGTTGTACATTTGTGATTGTCCTGTCTTAGTCCCCTGTGTAGCTGGCAATACAGGCATACACCACCATACCCAGTTTACACTTGTTTTTTTTTGTACCAAGGATTGAACCCAGTGGTGCTTAACCACAGAGCCACATCTCCAGCCCTTTTCATTTTTCTTACTTTGAGATACAGTCTTCCTAAGTTGCTAAGGGTCTTTCTAAGTTGCTGAGGCTAGCTTTGAACTTGTGATCCTCCTGCCACAGCCTCCTGAGTTGCTGGGACTATAGATATGTGCCTCCATGCCCAGCTGTGAGGAGTTTTTATCATATTTTGTCATAGCCTTTTAAGACTTTTCCTCCTTCATTTTTTTAATTTTGAGTAGTACATTAAGTTTTTTTTGAACAGAAATCATAGCTTGTATTGTTGGTATTGATTCAGTGGGATTCCTCGCTCCCCTGGATTTTTATGTCTGTGTTCAAGGGGATTTTGATCTGTAATCATCTTGATTTGTAATATTTTTAGTTTGCGGGATCAGGATTATGTTGCTTATAAAAAAGTTGAACACTGTTTGAGGTAGGGTCTCACTGTGTTGCCCAGGCTAGCCTCAAACACCTGAACTTCACCCCACTCCCAAGTAGTCTTCAGTGTCACCATGCCAGCTCACGACCTGTTTTTGCATGTTAATAATAATGCCTTTATGTTTACAAATCATTTTTGCCTAAGAAAAAATCCTTGGCTCACATTTTATTCTCTTATTTTAAATTCCATTCCATTTTCTTCTGATGTGAAAAGCATTTTTTTCATTTTTGATAATTGAATTTTTCCCCTTTATAAGTGTTGAATTTATGTTTTTCTTTAAATTCTGTTAATTCTAGATTTTTTTTGTAAATAGTGTGTTCTTTCAATGTGTATTTTTAAATCTTTTTATTTGTGGTTTTGGTCAAAGAATGCAAACACATTCAGTAGTAAAAAAATAGACAAAGAACAGAAATCTCTGAAGGTGTGCAAATGGCTAACTAGTGTATGTAAAGATGTATGATGTCATATTATTTGGGAAACGTATATCGAAACTACAGTGAAGCCAGATTGGGGAAACTTAGTGAAGCCATCTCAAAACACACAAATGGCTGAGGGTAGAGCTTAGTGGCATAGTACTCCTGGTTTCAGTCCCCAGTATCTCACACACACACACACACACACACACACACACACAGCCCCAAACCAAAAACCCTACAAGGAGACACATCTTCATATACACCAGATGGCTTATAAACAGTCTTTTAGTTAGCTAGAAGGAATAGTAATTTCAAGACCTCTCTTGTCTAGCATAATGATCATAGTTAGTAACAATGTAAATAAGCACCCCCCCCCCCCCCCCCCCCCAGTACTGGGCATAGGCACTTCATCCCTGAGCTACATTCCCAGCCCTTATTATTTATTTTGAGATGGTCTCACTAAGTTGTTGAAGCTGGTCTCAAATTTGGGATCTTCCTGCCTCAGCTCTCAAGTTGCTTGGATTATAGACTTGTTCCACTGTGCCTGGCATTGTATTGTATTCTTGAAAATTGCAGTGTAGATTTTAAGTGTTCTCACCACCACAGGGGAAAAAAGAAAAAGGTATGTGAGGTACAGCATAAGTAAGTTAATTTGATTTAATCATTTCACAGTGTATACATATTTCAAACATGTTGTGCATGTTACTTTTTTGTCAAAAACTTAAGTGAAAAATTTTGAATTACAAAATCTTTTTTGTTTGAATAAAAAATCTTTTTATTTCCCTGCTTTTGCTTTGGTTCCCTGCTTTAGGAACTGCTATTTTCTGTCTGTTGTATATTTTTTGTATTTTCTCCCACTTTACCTTCTGTTTTTTTCTTCAAGGAGTAATATTTATTCACTCTTGTGCCCCTTCTAGTTTATTCTTTATATCCACAGTGGTTTTTGTCTTACTTCTAATTTTGTTTTGGTTGGTGCTGCTGCTTTGGTTCTGTTTTCCTGATTATGTTTCAAATTATTTACTTAATGTCTTTTCTGTTGCTTTGAAAAAGGTTATATTTTAGTTTTTAATTTTTATTTTTAGTACTGGGGATTGAATCCAGGGGCCTTCAGACAAGGTCTTGCTAAGTTGCTGAGTCTGACCTCAAAATTGTAATCTTCCTGACTCAGTCTCCCAAATCGCTGGAATTAGAGGCATGTTCCTTTGTGCCTGACTTGAAATGGGTTATAATTTTTTGTTGTTTTTTGGTACTGGGTATTGAACACAGGAGTACTTTACCACTGAGTGACACATTTTTTATTGTTTTGAAACAGTTGTCTCAGTAAGTTGTTAAACTGGTCTTAAACTTAGAATACTCCTGTCACAGTTTCCCTAGTCTTTGGGATTACAGGCATACACCACTGCATCTGGCTAGGTTATAATTTTGATATACTGTGTATGTTTTTCTGACATGCTTTCTTTATGTGTAGAGGTACTTCTCTGCTCCATGTGTGTTTCATTATAATAGTTTGAACAAATGAAACACACAGTCATATACACACAGTTTTGTGTGGGATTTGACATGCTTTTTTGTTATTTATTTAATTTTGTCTTATTTTTTTTTGAGGTACTGGTGATTGAACCAAGGTACATTTACCAATGAGATACATTCTCCAATCCCTTATTTTTTTCATTTTTGAGACAGGGACTGGTTAACTTGTCTAGGCAGGCCTCAAACTTGTGATCCTTCTGTTTCAGCCTGTGGAGTAGTTGTAATGTTGCATCAGGATTTGTTGTTCATTTTTATGCAAAATTAGTTTTCCTGAGTTTTTAAAAGGTCATATAGTTTGGATATCTTTTTGAACTAGTTTTGTTGTTTTTAATGTAGTGTTAAAAAGAAACACTTATGATTATTTTTGAGTTTTTCTGTCACTTTGTTCCTACGCTTATCTCTGTTGTACCTGCCCTACTCAAATTTTTATTCCACTTCTTGTACTTTCCCCTCAGTGTGGAGTTCTGTTCTAGAAGGAAGCCATAGTCAGTCATTGTCAAGAGTTCACAGGAGCAAAACTTTCTGTCATTTCGTTTCTAATAATGGAACTCCTTTGCTATTGAATTGGGCAGCAGTTCCTTTTCCCTGGTTTCATTTGTTATTTTTAAATTGGCTAGCCATGCTTTCCAATGAATATTCATCTACCATGAGGCTTCTCCTCATGAAGAGGCTTCTCCTCTTCTGAGATGTGCACCCACCTTATTTCATTCCTCTGCTTTCTCCTGCATTGGTATTTATAAGCATTCAGGTATCGTTGCTGTTGGTTTGTCCTCACCTGCTAATGTCAGTTCCTTCCTCAGACTTAGAATTGAACCCAGGGCCTCATGCATGTTAGCAAGCACTCTACCACTAAGTTATATCCCCAGGCCTTTTTAAAAATTTTGAAACAGGATCTCACTAAGTTGGGCCCAGCCTTGGGAGTCACTGGGATTATAGGAATGTGCCACCATGGGAAACCAGGATTTTCCTTTTTAACAGTTTGTCTTAGAAACAAGTTTGAAGAATGTGAAATTCTTAAATTTAGCTTTAAAATCTACAGAGTAATATAGAAATCTCCTCTTGGGAATATGTCCCCTAATTATATACAGGCACTTGTTGAGTTTTTAGAAGGTTGTGTAGTTGTAAAAATTGTATTGTGAACCAGGTTTTCATGTGAACATCAAGAGTACACTTATACAACTCTACATAAACACTTGTCACTTGACATGTCTTCTTGATGTAGTCAAGAGATATGGTAAGGAACTGGGAGGGTGTAGATCAGTGATTAGAATGCTTGCCTATTACCCAGCACTGCAAAAAAAAAAAAAAAAGAGAGAGAGAGAGAGAGAGAGAGAGATACATGAGCCAGCTGCTGGTGCAGTAGGGCATATTATTTTATAGTAATCTTTGTGTGTGTGTGTGTGTGTGTGTGTGTGTGCGCGCGCGTGGGTTTCAGGGAATTGAGCCCAGGGCCTTGTGCTTGCAAGGCAAGCACCCTACCAACTGAGCTACATCCCCAGCCCACAGTAATCCTTTTTATAAGTAGAAGGAGTATACTCTAAAATGATATAAAATATAGCATAATAAATAAGGAAACCAACAGTTATTTATTGTCCTTAACAAGTATTACACACTTACATACAATTGTATGTCCTGTACTATTATGAGTGGCAGTTCTGTGGTTTCATATAATGGCGTCAGCATAAATGTGTGAGTAAAGGGTTGGACTACTACATCAATAGGCAATAGGAAATTTTCATCCGTTATAATCTTCTGGAACCACTGTCATATATGCAGTTTATCACTGACTCAAATGCAATCTATGACTAGTTGAATGTTTTTAAAAAGGCTAGATTTGGCTGAGAAATGATCTTTCAGAATTGTATAATCAGACATTGTTATGAAGAGTAGGACTATCAGACTATAGAACTTTAGTCTTAACTTTCTGCTTCTTTTTAGACGTGTAAGCTGAAGTATTCAAATGTGTTCTCAGTTGATTTCAGTGGAGTCTCTTCTTCTATAATATGTGGAACCTCCACAACATCAGTTAGCTTATACAGTATTATTAAATAGAACTCTGTCAAGACTATGTTGGTTTACACACACAATTCTCCTTTAAACTAGACAAAGGGTTCTAAATAATGATAATTTTATAATTCATCAGGAAATAAGAAACTTTCAGTTCAGCTACTGCATAAGCAAATACCCTTTTACCATTTTTTTTTTTTTTGCTTTGCTTTATTAAAATTAAAACAATAACCTACAATTGGGTGCTCCCTCCCCAGAAGTGTACAAGAACTCTTCCAAAATGGCAATTTGTATTTCCCTTTGTGCCCATCCTAATAGTAGCCCATTTGACTTAAAGCTTTACTTTTCAGGTCCCATAAGCTTTTGTTTCCACTTCATAATTTTTTAATTTATACCCTGAGGTTACATTCCAACTACTCTTAGCTACCTGAAGAGGTGCACAGTGTCCAGGTTATCTCTAGAGGTCCCAATCATTGTTTTTGTTAGTATTGTGGTTACAAATGTACAGGAGCATTAAGTCTGCCCCAAAATACTCTATCCCCTGCAGGACCCATTTTTTCCACAAGTCTTGTTATTTTTAGCGTTGTAGAATGCAGGATTTTCAAGAGTATGTGTAACACTCGTGTTATAGCAGCTGTAGTGAGAAACTACTTCATGGGGAAGTTAGAACTGAGTGTAATTTAAACTTTAGTACATTATTTCTGTTCTTAAA
This sequence comes from Sciurus vulgaris, assembly GCF_902686455.1. Taxonomy (NCBI): domain Eukaryota; kingdom Metazoa; phylum Chordata; class Mammalia; order Rodentia; family Sciuridae; genus Sciurus; species Sciurus vulgaris. The sequence continues at coordinate 93,566,520 of NC_136462.1, forward strand.
GGACTTTATAAAGAGAACCCTTATATTTTTTGGTAATGGAAATCCCATGTTTGAGATATAAGATTTCTTGTTCATAAATTTTAAATACAGTGAAAGAACAAATTGTAAAAAACAGAAAATTTTGTTGTGGATAACTAAGACTACCTTTTTTTGGGGGGGAGAGGAGTAATGCCATATTATTTTGATTGAGTGACCCAAAATTAAGATAAATTGCTGAGTAAAAGAACAATTCTAGGGGTGGGAGGGGTGGGGGGAAGGGAAAAAATAACAGAATGAATCAAACAACATTACTCTATGTAAATTTATGATTACACAAATGGTATGCCTTTGTGCCATGTACAAACAGAGAAACAACATGTATCCCATTTGTTTACAATAAAAAAATAAATTAATTAAAAAAAAAAAAAAAAAAGAACAATTCTATATTGAATGATATTTGCCATAATATCTTTTTTCAATTTTGATCCCAAAAGGAAATTGTAATTTTTGCAATTAACAATACCAAGCTTATTTCAAAAATAATTCAACAATATTCAGCCTTTAGAAAAAGCATAATAGGCTGGGCTTGGTGGCACACATCTGTGATCCTAGTGACTTGGGAGCCAGAGGCAAGAGAATGACAAGTTGAAGGCCAGCCTCAGCAATTTATTGAGACCTTATCTTAGGATATATCTCAGTAACAGAGGGTCTCTGGGATCAATCTCCAGTACTGCAAAAAGAAAAGAAAATGCGTAGTAGTGTATTTTATTAGTTGCTGTGGTATAAAACAAGTAGAGAAGTTCCTCCAGTTAAGAATGTTGATATGTACAAATTATATAGAGTGTGTAAATTTGAAATAATCCTCATCAAATGACTTTAGGTAGTTAACTAAGTCAACATATTACAATAAAATGGGCAATATTACAATAAAATGATTTGTTTAGTAGATTACTAGAAAAATTCACAACAGAAAAAGATGTATAAATGGAGAAAAATAGGAATGGGGTGTGATTTAGCTGTAGATGCTTGTTTAGCAAGTGTGCAACCCTGGGTTTGATCCCTAGTATGGCAAAACTAATAAATGGAGAAAAATAAACCAGGCTAATGCTCAGAAGTATATTATTTGAGTCCATCATACTGCAAGGATAGTATAAATTGGTCACGTGGGCTTGCCCTAAATAAAGCAACTGACATAGAGTTTGCTAAGAAGTAGACTCCTTGGTGTTAATTTGTCCATTTAAATAATTGAGGTTAGCTGTGGGAATGTGACAGTGACAAGCCCTGTGCTTTGGTGTTACTGAGTGCCAGCAAGTTCAGTGAGGCTCCCTCTCCTATCCTCCTATCCTTTGTGAGTGCTTAAGGAAATGATCCATGTTCTTTTAAACAGTTCTAAAAATAAGGGGAAATTGGCTGAAAATTCAGAGCACATTGTACCAACAGTTCAGTATTTCCTTAGCATGGAAAATTTAGGGGAAACCTAAGAATAAGAAAGATTTTTATGTTTGTATACTCTGACTGCATTAATATTCTTAAAACACACAAACTTTTCCTGTTTTTTAATATTCTGCTATTAATTGCATTTTGTTCTCCAGGATAAAGTATATTAAACCATATTTTATCATTTTATAAATATAACCTATGAGACAGAATAATTGTGCTCAGTGCATATTTTTTCCTCTTATGTCTTAAGGAAGAGAGAGAAAATCCTTCGAAGAGGAGTAGAATTGAACGTGATATAGATAATAATTTGATCACATCATCACCAAGAACAGGAGAAAAGCCTAACAAACAGATATCTCGAGTAAGACGGAAAAGTCAAGTAAATGGAGGTTTGTTAATATTTAGATACTGTTTAATTTAGGCATAAGCAGAGATCTTATTTGACATGTTGTCTTTTTAAAAATCTACTTCGAGTAAATTTTTCCTTATTTTTGTAATCTTTTGTATTAAATGTTAACATGAAGTGAAATGAAAATGTATCTTCCCAAAATATTTTACTTTGATGAATTAAATAACGGCAGGGTAATCAGCTTTATACTATTTAGCATAACAAATGTATATGGATTGGAATTGGGAATGTATCTTAGTGCTGGAGTGCTTGCCTACCATGTGAGAGGCCCTGGGTTCAAGTCCCTGCATTGAAAAAAAAAAAAAAAAGTGTGTAAGAATCAACTTTTTTTTTTTATTTCTAATAAGCTAATTTCTTAAAGCAGTAATAATTGTGACTTAATTAAACTGAAATGTATATAAAACATTTGTTTCTGGATCATGCTGCTTACAAGCTCAGAGGATACTTAGATCATTCAGACCAGTATTTCTCAACTAAGGTTGGTTTTGCTCCTATGGGGCATTTGTCACCATCTGGAGTCCTTTATAATTGTCACAAAATGTGGAGGGGTTGCAACCATCATTAGCAGGTAGATGTCAGATATGTTACTAAACATTCTACAGTGTAGTAAAGCCCTTCACAATAAAGAATTATCAGGCCCAAATGTCAGTAATACAGCTGTTGATAAATCCTGTCAGTACTTTATTGTATAACTGAGAAGTTCTTCACAGTCAAAAAGGAAGAGAAAAATAATAAGGACAAGCAGAGAAAGCTATCAAGAACGGTATTTTAGAGCAAGAGTTACTCTTTAAAGCTTTCTTGTTCCCTAGTACTGGGAACTGAATCTAGGGGTGCCTTACCACTGAGCTACATCCCCAGTCCTTTGCATTTTTTATTTCGAAATAGAGTCCCTCTAAATTGCTGAGGCTGTCCTTGAATGTATGATCCTCCTGCCTCAGAACTTCCTCGCTGCCAGTACCTGGGTTACAGGCACCCATCACCACATCATGCTAACTAAAACTATCTTACAAGAGCAATAACAATTCTTTCCTCATTCCTTCAGTGTAGTAATGTGCCTTTATTGTTTAAAGTTGACCAATATGGAGAAAAGGACACTTCAGAGGGAAGAAAAGAGAGGAATAAACAAGTTAAGCTGGGTGTGGTGGTGTACACATGTAATCCCAGTGACTTGGGAGACAGAAGCAGGAGGGCCACAAATTCAAGACCAACCTGAGCAACAGAGCAAGACCTCCATTTTTAATAGAAAAAAATTAGAAAGGAGTAGTGATGTAACTCAGTATTAGAGCGCCACTGGGTTCAATCCTTAGTACTAATGAATGAATGAACGGGAGTGTAGCTCAGTATTAGATTACCCCTGGATTAAATCCCCAGTACCACCTAAATGAATATGTACATACATACATAAAATTTTTTAAAAAAATAATGAATGAAATACGCCAGGCACAGTGGCAGGTGCCTATAATCCCCACAGCTTGGGAGGCTGATGTAGGAGGATCATGAGTTCAAAGTCAACCTCAGCACGAGCAAGGCGCTAAGCAACTCAGTGAGACCCTGTCTCTAAATTAAAAAAATACAAAATAGGGCTAGGAATGTGACTCAGTGGTCGAGTGCCCCTGAGTTCAATCTCTGGTACCCCTGCCTCCCAAATAATAATGATGAATTGAAGGGAGAAACAAGGTTTTTTGTTTTGTTTTTAAAGCTGTATCAAAAAGGGAAGAAATGTGGTAAATCAAAGCTAAAACATTTCATTTTAATTTTGCTTTATATTTAAAAAAAAAAAAAACAGTGAAAATTTTTACTTATCAGAAACTTGAAAACAATTTATTATTCTTCCTAACCACCCTGAAATGTCTCAGTATTCACGTTTTGTTTTTCTTTTTCCTATTGGGAATTGAACCCCAAGGCCTTGTACTTGCTAGGCTAGTGCTTTACTACCACTGAACTACCTCTCCAGCCCTAATAAGTAACTTTTGACACCTACTGTATTTGGTCTTCTGCTTCAGTAGGGTTATGTTGCTTCTACTCTTCTTAAATGCCTTTCATTAGAAAGATATGAAGTAAGAGTTTATGAAGTAGGCAGCATTCCCAAATGTAAACAAAAACAGAATCTTGTCTTTGTACTTTTGATACTGGTAACTTGTTTACTTTCTTACAAAGAATTTCCTTCATTTTCTGTTACACTATATTGATTTGAAGCCTTTTGATCAGTATAATTTTGCATTTAAATTTACTTTGAAAAAATTCAGTAAATGTTAACAGTTATAATGTATTATATGTTGTGATTATTTGATTTGTGAATGATTTATCTCAGTATTTCTTTAGGAAGCACTCCTGAACATTAACATTAATTTGTTTTCACAAGTATTTTGAGGGGAAAAAAGTTATCTTTAAAATGATTTATTTATAACTTCCAAATAACTTTATAACTTTTTTTCCTATTTCTTTCTTAGAAGCTGGTAGTTATGAAATGACAAATCAACATGTAAAACAAAATGGGAAATTAGAAGAGAATCCTTCCTCTGGCAGTCCTCCAAGGACTACATTGTTGGGGACCATATTTTCTCCTGTCTTCAACTTTTTTTCACCAGCAAATAAAAATGGTATGTATAAACCATTTTCATATGGTTAAGTATTAATGTTAATTTGAGTTTAAAAATTCATAGTTTTTAAAAAGATGTTTCTAATTTTGCTGTCATATTTGTCAGCATCTTATATTTGTTTTATGAACTTATTAAAAATATACAGTTCCTTGAAAACATCTGTAATTTACTGAAATAAGCAGTATGTTTGATTCTGTGCTTTCATTATCTGAAAATCTGGATGATAAGATTTTGGGCTAGGGGGAAAACTTTTATTTTTACTATTGTTGAAATGACTTCTAAATTCTTAAAGAATGTGGAGGAGAGAATCCAGAAACATTTTCAGTATTCTATGACATTAATTACATATTTATTAAATACCTTTAAATTGAAACTATATAATTTTTTATAATGCAGTTTATTTTAATTATCTTTTTTTTCCTTCTAGGGATTTTCAACCTAGGTAAATAGTAATTTGTTTTATTTGAATTAGGGTAGTAAGTAGTAAAACTAATTCAAATGAATTAAAGGTTTTATTTTATGATGTCTTTGCAAAAGAATCAAATTTGCTTCTTTCCCCTTTTGGGGATGGGGATACTGGAGATTTAACCCAGGGTCTCATTCCTCATTTATTTTATTTGAGACAGTCTCTCTAAATTACCCAGGCTGGCCTCAAATTTGAGATTCTCAGGCCACAGCCTGCTGAGTAGCTGGGATTACACACTTGAACCACCCTACTTAGCCCCTTCATTTTTTTTTTTTTTTTTTTTAACAGCTTGTCTAGTACACTGTGTTTTCATTCATGATAGTTTAGTCTCTAGGTTAGTTGAGGGCAAGAGATAATGTCTTTATTTTTGCCTCTACCATAGTGTTTGATAGGTTTGATACAGTATTATGCAAATGGAAGATGTATGTTGCCTAATTACTTAAATTCTAGTCTTAATTATTTTGCTGGGTAATTGTTTGTGTGTGTGTGTGTTTTATTTTCCTGGTGGTTCTGGTGATTTAACCCAAAGTCTCACACATGCTAGGCAATTGCTTTACCTTTGAGTTACAACCCAGCCCTTTTAATTTTGTTTGAGGCAGAATCTCACACTATATCACCCCTGTTGACCTTATGTCTTGTCCTCAGTGTCCTTAATAGCTGAAAGAAATAGAGTGGGATCCGTTCATAGTGGAAGAAAAATTGGATGATTTTGTTATTGAGATGGAACTTTGTTGGGCAATTTTTTTGTGTCTTAATAAAAAAGTTCTATGGTTAGAGGAACATTTAGCTTATTCTTGGATAAGTACCAGGGGTTGAGAAATTACAGTTCCCTATAATGGCTAAGATGCTTAGTATTTGAATTAGAAGAATTTGGAGCTGTTTGGGAATAATGAACATATATTAAATGCCTGTCATAGTTATGTTCTTAAGAAATGACATATGCTTTAATGAGAAGTTTTAAATTGTGGCTGTTACTCAGGTATAAATAGGTGTTTCTAAACTATTTGAAACTTTAAAAAATGTGTTCATTGGGTGTGGTGCACATGTCTATAATCTCAATGACTTTGGAGGCTGAGGCAAGAGGATCACAAGTTACAGTCCAGCCTAAGCAACTTATCAATGCACTGTCTCAAAGTTAAAAGGGCTGGGGATGTGGCTTAGTGGTTAAGCACACTTGGGTTCAATTCCCACCACCCTCTCCCACCAATTTTTTTTCTTTTTAATTTTTTTAAATTAGGGCATTATAATTATATATACTGTTTGGGTTCATTTTGACAAAATCACATATGCAAGGAATTTTATTTCAATCACCTTTCCCCAACTTCCTTCTCTCCTCCCTGTTCTTCCTCCTCTCCTCCCTGTTCTTCCTCCTCTATTCTACTGATCTTCCTTTTGTTCCATTATTTATTTGTTTTTGATTGGTACTTTATACATGTACATAAAGGTGAGATTCCCTTTAGCACATTTATATGTGCTGAATTTGTTAAAATCATTCCTTATTTCTTTCCTTTTCCTTTCCCTCCTCCCGCCTTCTCATTCTTCTACTACTTCACTGAGCTTTCCTGTATATTTATTATATCCAACACCCCCTCACCCTCCAACTGCCTTCTTTCCCTTATTTTGCTCTAGCTTCCATATATGAGAGAAAACATCCAACCCTTTATTTTCTGGGTTATTTCACTTGGCATGATTTTCTCCATTTTCATCCATTTACCAGCAAATGCCATTATTTCATTCTTCTTTATGACTGAGTAAAACTCCATTGTTGTATAGACCACATATTCTTGATCCATTCATCTATTGACAAGCATCTGAGTTGATTCCATAATTTGGCTATTTTGAATTGTGCTGTTATAAACATTGAAGTAACTATTGCTAAAGTATGCTGGTTTTAGTTCTTTTGGATAAATAGCAGGGAATGGGATAGCTGGGTTATATGGTAGTTCATAAACATTCTTGAGCCTCATTTTTTGAAAAGTCTATAGAAGACTCACTGAAGGCTGTATCTTCAGCTTTGTTCCTGTATAAAGTATTAGTTCAGACAAATAAAATTTAATGATAATTGTGTTTAGTTTTTCTAAATATTTGAGTTCTTCTATGATGAAAGTCCACTGAATCTTGATTGCAGGAACATCAGGATCAGATTCCCCAGGACAGGCTGTGGAAGCTGAAGAGATAGTAAAGCAACTTGATATGGAACAGGTGGATGAGATCACTACCAGTACTACTACATCAACTAATGGAGCAGCTTATTCAAATCAAGCAGTACAAGTGAGGCCATCGATAAATAATGGTTTAGAAGAAGCAGAAGAAACAGTTAATCGTGATATCCCACCCCTTACAGGTGAAGAGAATTCCTTTTTTTAATGTGTCTTCATGAATAGTTTTTAGAAATATAGTATTTAATATTTTTTCTTAAATGAGCAGATTAAATGCATAAATACTTCTTCCTTGAAGTTTAAAAAAAAAAAATTAAAACTGGAAACAAAATTTTATCCCAGAAATCCAAAGTCATTATTTGCACTAGTCTTAGACCCTTAGGTCTGCAGTCCCTGCCACCATCGGCAATCTCATAAATTTAGATTTGTTGCATACATAAATGATGCACCCCATCCCCAAGGGGATGTTTCTATATCTCTCCCTATACCCAAATTTTGCTGTCTTACTGATCTTTACAAACTTCATTAACATTATTGTTTTGTTTCTCAGCCAATATCCATTGAAATGCAGAAACTTATTACCTCTGAGAGGTAGAGTAGATATTCCTAGTATAAGATGAAATTGTGTTCCACCATTCCTGAAAGTGGAGTAAAATTGAGGATGGTCTTCTTCCCTCTGGGGTAGAGATTTTATCTTAGATTTATTTTCTGTTCCTTATGGTGCCAGATATTTGAAAGATCCAGTAAATGGATATTGGTTAAGAATGGTTTGGCAATAAGGAAGCAAATAATGTACTTATCTCATATATAAAGTAGAAACTTTAAAAAATAAAAAAACAAAAAAACGTGGTAAAACAGCAGAAAACATTTTTTAAAAATGGATAGAATTGTGAAACTTCTGTATAGTAAAACTCATTAATTCTAATGTAAAGAGAAAAGCACCAAAGTAGACACAAGGTTTAATTTCATCAAACCAAAGATTTATATTTATAATGTTAAGCCCAAAACTTAAGAAGGATAATAAATCTAATAAGCAGATCAACAAGAGATTAACTTACCTTTAACCAGTATTTTCATGCTGATTACGTTTCCCAGGGTTATAAATCTAATGAATAGTAAAGGATAAAGTCCAGGCCTCTTGGCATTTATTTTTTATGACCACTGTGAAGGTGGATAAAGGATTTCTGCAATCTTAGTGGTTTCTAGATGGGAAAAATAAGACTTGTTACAGTTGTCACCTTCATTATATCCCTCACATTTGTGAGCATCTATTTTTTGTGATGGGAACTATTGATAAATAAGATTCACTTCTTGACCCTGAGGAGTTCATGATCAAATTGAAGAGCCAGATACACAGAAAAATTACTGTACCATGTAGTGAGTGCTATTATAAATTAGTAAACAAAATGACATGGTGACACATTGCAGTTACTCCTGGATGATGTTGATAAGAGAATAGAGCCAAAGAAGACAAGACGGTAGCATATTACCATTTTGAAGCTAACGTCTTAATATGTGGTTAGTAACAAATTTCAAAGCAAACTTAACATACAGATCTAACTCTACATTCAAAGGGGAAGAGTTACTGCAGCTAAATGGAGCCCAAAGTCTCCTGAGACAGTTTGAAACACAGTTTTCTTAGCTTTAAAATAATAGAGTATGTGTGTAGCACCTCCCTTATACTCTGGAGGCTAACGTGGGAGGATCACTTAAGCCCTGGAATTCTGAACCAACTTAGGCCACATAGACTTCATCTCAAAAATAAATATATAAATGATAATACAAGATTTTAAAGGCTAAATGGGAGTGAAATGAAAAATAAACAATATGTTGGAACTCAGTATATGTTCTGTACTTTCTCTGAGGTCAATAGGAATTTGAAATAGTGAAGTAGTTGGAAGACATATTTTCATTATCCCCTTGTGTTTGTGAACTATTATAGGCATAAATTGTCCAGATAATAAAAATTCTGCTTTACATCTGATGTCATTTAATATACACATCATGGTGACCTTGTCAAAGAAAGTGTAAATACATAATTATAAAAAGGTTAGTTTTTGTCCTGAAACTCAACCACCACTGTTCCATTTTTAAGGATTACAGCCATTTTTATTGGGTTCCAGCTAAAATTTTTGCCTTTGAGACATTACTTATTTAACTGTAAGGAGCAGTCTTACTTTCTTTCAGTGTTAATAATTATTGTCTTTGAAAATTCCTCAGCATAATGTTTCTGTATCATAGTCTTTCTTAGTTGATATAGTCTTAGTTCAAACAGAATGAATTATGGGCATAGAATATAATTATTCCTTGATTACTATTAAGTTGTAAGTTAGAAATAAATATGAAGCTGTTTTCTACATAGAGGAACATTTCTTAACTTTATTTATTTATTTTTTTTCCCCAGTATTTGGGATTGAATCCATGACTTTACACATGCTAGGCATGCACTCCACCACTGACCTACATTCCCAACCTCATCACTTACAGCTTTTTTTTTTTCTTTTTTCTTTTTTTTTTTTTTTATTGTAACAAATGGGATACATGTTGTTTCTCTGTTTGTACATGGCGTAAAGGCATACCATTTGTGTAATCATAAGTTTACATAGAGTAATGTTGTTTGATTCATTCTGTCACTTATAGCTTTTTAAGATCATAGATACAGCCTTGAGATTCCTGGAAAAGTGTACATACTTTTTTTCATTAAGTCTTCATGGAGTTCACAGGCTTTTTAAAAAAATGATTTTTGAGGGCTGGGGTTGTGGTTCAGTGATAGAGCACTTGCCTAGCATGTGTAAGGCACTGGGTTCAATCTTTAGTGCCACATAAAAAGTAAATAAAATAAAGGTATTGCATCTGTCTACAACTAAAAAATATATTAGAAAAATTATTTTGACACATGAAAATTGTAAAAACTGATGCAGTACTATGTAATGTTTCAATACATGTATATATCATGTATACATGCTCGAAAACATTTATTATTTCTTGATGGTAAAAACATTCAAAATCCTTTTTTCTAGCTTTTGGAAATTGACAGTACTTATTGCTATCTATAGTAACCCTACTGTGCAGTAGCACACCAGAACCTCTCACTCTTCTCTAACTATAACTTAGTACTCATTGATCAACTTCTGCCCAACCCCTGTATACACTGGTCTCTGGTAACCACCATTCTACTATCAACTTCTATGAGGTCAACTTTTTTAGATTACACATATGAATGAGATCATGTGTTACTTTCTGTACCTGCCTTATTTCAGTTAATGATCTGCAGTTCCATTCATGTTGTCATAAATAAATGAACTTCTTAAAGACTGTTCATGGATCTCAAGATTTTAAAAGTGTGTTTGGGGCTGGGGGTGTAGCTCAGCATTTGCCTAGCATGCATGAGGTCCTAGGTTAAATCCCCACTGTCACCAAAAATAAAAGTAAATTGAAACAAGTGGAAAATTCTGAATACAATTAGATAACGTCTATCACCTGAAACTTAAAAATAAAATAAAAACTATGTTTAGGTCTGTTGTCAGCATCTATTTATTGACTGCCTATGTACAAGGCACTTTGTGATGTATTATTGCTACAAGAACACCATAAAAACTTGATGGTTATCACATGTAATCACTATTCAGTTAGAAACTGAATTTTTGTGGTGTATTATTTTTTAACAAGTAGTAAATTTTCTCTTAGCCAATAGGAATCTTTTTCAACTAGTCATGATATTTGTTATTTTGTCTGTAGTGATAAGTTTTCCCCTTTGGATGTAGTTAGATCTGTGTTACTAAGTTTGCTTTTAAATGCTAGTTACAAGTTACTTTTGTTTTTGACCTTGTATACTCAGGGCCTCAGGAAGATCTTATATAGGAATAATAAAAATACATACTTAAAGGAACCATGGAGTGAGTAAAAGTAGTGTTTTCTTTTTTATTAAATAGCACCAGTAACTCCAGAGAGTGGTTATTCATCAGCCCATGCCGAGGCCACCTATGAAGAAGACTGGGAAGTATTTGACCCGTGAGTTATCTGGTTTAAAAATTTTTTTTCCTCTTTACCTAATAATTTTTCAAGTTTATGATGGTACACAAAAAAGTGGCACATTCAGTCGAAACCTTAATTTGAATTTTGATTTTATCCTGGGCTAGTTATTAATACATTATATGATACTCTCTCGTGATGCTGGGCAGCAAACTGTAGCTCCCAATCAGCCATGCGATCATGAGAGTAAATAACCAGTATTCTGTATTGTACTTTGTTGCTAAACATTGATATTTGGTAGTTTAGCTATAGTAAATTATTTTCAACTTAAGGTAGATTTATTGGGATGGGTATAATGGCACTCTCCTGTAATCCGGGCTATGTAGGAAGCCAAGACAGGAGGATGGCAAGTTCAAGGTCAACCTGGACAACTGAGACCCTTTATCCAAATAAAAGATTTTTTTTAAAAAGCTGGGAATGTAGCTCAGTGGTAGAGGACTTGGCCTAGTATGCTCAAGGTCCTGGGTTCAACCCCCAGTACCAATATACACAATGGGTTGTGGGGAGGGAATTCAATAGTAAGCAAGGAGCATCTGTTTTAGGAAGAACACGTGACCTCTAGGTATTAATAACCTTTACTGAGACATGGAGATACTAATTTGTAAATTTTCACTTTTCTTAACATGTTTTATAAAGTTTGGTTCACTGGATTAGATGTGCATTATTAAAGATTTTTAAAAGGACTGAATTTAGTAATATGCTTTATTTTTATAAAAGTAGAGCTATTGAAATTTTCTTAAACTTTGATTTATAGCTATTATTTCATCAAACATGTTCCACCACTGACAGAAGAACAACTAAATAGGAAACCTGCTCTTCCATTGAAAACAAGAAGCACACCAGAATTCTCCTTAGTTTAGACCTGGTAAGTGTATTTGTAGAGGTAGAAAGAATAAAGGAGTTAAATTCTTTTTTAAACTAAAAACACTGAAAAGAATACCAACGAATAACATTAAGTAGCCATCACACTTAAAATAAGGATGTCCTGGGTGTTCTTATATTTTAAGTATACTCTAATGCAGTTTGGTTGGGATCATGTATCCTTTGAGAATAAATTAGATTTTAAATGTTTGTATTTAAACGAGTTTCTCCCCCATATTCCTGAGACCCTTGTGATTTGTTATTTGTTTTTCTGGTGCTGGGGAATGGAACCCAGGGCCAGCCTCAGTTGTACTAGGAAAGTACGTTACCACTGAGCTACATACTCAGACCCATGATTTGTTTTTCTATCTTTCAAGAAGTTCTAATTTCATTTTATTAGAATTGCGCCTAGATTTAGATTCCCTCTTTCTTGTCAGCCTCTCAAGTTTCCCCAAATGACCAGAAATAATTTACATCTCATTGAGTTAATGGCAACACCATATTCCTTTTCCTGTTTTTGTTTTTGCATATTATATGATACCATTAAACTTTTCACCATGGGATTGGTGGCACATACCTGTGATCCCAGAAACTCAGAAGACTATGGCAAGAGGATCACAAGTTCAAGACCAGCCTTCGCAACCTTAGCAAGATCCTGTCTTTAAATAAAAATTTTTTAAAGGGATGGGGATGTGACTCAGTGGTTAAAAAAAAAAAGTTCTCATAAATAGTGTCAAAAGCATAATCTCTTAATGCTGATTATTAAAGCCTTAATATGTTCTAAATATGATTTAAAATTTGTATTTTAAGAGCCAGGCATGGGTTGTGGTCTCAGGTACTAGGGAGGCTGAGTCAGGAGGATCACTTTAGCTTAGGAGTTTCAGGCTAGCCTGGGCAACAGAACAAGACCACTGTCTAAAAAACAAAAACAAACAAATGAACCAAAAAAACCCAAAACCTATCTATTTTAGAGTACTAGAGGAGCTTTAAAATAGAATAGTTCATTTATTTTGCTAATACAGTTTAATATGTAGCCATCACATTTAACCATCTGCTTATATACAGTTTCATGATAGTAGATGATTAACAGAGAAAGATATTTTGAACTATCATTAGTTAGATTTGATATGCAATTAGAGGTGAAAAATGAAAAAGATTTTACTATTAGGAACATTAATGTAGTTATGATATTATGTTTTGCCACATTATTTGACTCCAGTGTAAAAGATAGATTGAGCATAAATAATCTTAGAGAACTAGGTGGAGATGATAGATTTTAATAGGCTATAGTTGAAGTAGTAAAATTAGTTAGGATTCATTTGTAGGAAAGAGAATACATTTTCTTAAGATGCTAGCAGAATACCTTGAAATGAGTAGTATGATAAGCATATACTGTTTGCCGCCTCATTGTTAACTTAAGGTTAAAAGAAACACACAAGTTAATAAGATGTGGAATCACAAAATTTTGATTATTGGTGTTTAATTTTAATTGATGTTAACCCGTTTTGGCCTTTGGCCCAGGTATGGAACACCTATAAAAACTTAAATTGAGCAACAAATATATCACTTGTGGTAACTTTGAAATAATATTTAAATATTTGTTATGTTCTCAGAAATGAAAACCTGGGACTTGATGGGTTAATAAAACATATTGAAAATTTGGAGGATGGTAGTCACTAGCAGCTTTAAAAAAAAAAAAATGTTGTCATTAATACTAATGGAAGGCTTGGGGTTTTTTGTTTGTTTTAAGCATTCATATTTAAGGATAGAAACATTTGCACCTATCTTACATTGAACAATCCTTACTTTCTTATTCTTTTAATGAGAAACAGGATTTGGGAATAAAAGATGACAAGTTTTCATTGCCTGCTATTTAGTTACATAATGTGGATGAAATGTATTCCTAATAAAAACATCTATTCCTGAAGTAAGATTCTTTATAAAGTTTGAAGATAAGGAGCTGTATGAGATATATATGTATTTATATATATATATGTGTGTATGTAGAGAGATCTCTATATAGATACATGTATGGATATGAATATACACGCATATTTAATAGGTTCTAAACTTGCATTTGCTAATGGTAAAAAAAAAAAAAAAAGCATGTATTTCTAACAGTTGGCAGCTACAGAACTCAGAGCAGTGGTTCTGAAACTTAAGCTACATCAGAATCCCCCAAATAGCTGTTTTTATTTGTTTGTTTTAATATACTTTAGTTGTAGGTGGACACCATTATTTTATTTTTATGTGGTACTGAAGATTGAACCAGGGCCTCACACATGCTAGTAGGCAAGTGCTCTACCACTGAGCCACAACTCCAGCCCCCGAATAGCTTTTTAAAACAAAGATTACTGGAGTCCCCCTCCCATCCCCCATTTATGAACCTTTAGTAGTAGAGCTGGAGAATTTTGTTTCCTTTTGTTACTGGTTTCCAGATGTTGCTGATGCTGTTTATTGGCCTGGGAACTGCACTCGAAAACCATTGACTTTAGAAAATCTTTAAATTGCTATGCCACATATAATAATATACAGAAAATTCCACATACAAATGGATACTTTAATAAATGTTTTTGGTGATCATGACTACATAAAATTGTCATTTGAAGTGTTTTAAAAAAAAAATCTTGTTTCATTCATTCAACGTGTTTTTTTATTTTAAGGATGAAACACTAGTGCATTGTAGCCTAAATGAGCTAGAAGATGCAGCACTTACTTTTCCAGGTCCTTTTCCAGAGATGTCATTTATACAGGTAATTTTTAAAAATTTTAACTTGATTTTTTGGTCTGTTAGGGTAACATTGTGAGTAAAAAACAAAACAAAACAAAAAAATTTGTGTGTGTGTGGTGTGATGTTCAACATGTTTTTCTATAGACTTCCTAATTGATGTTCATCAATATTTAGTGGCCTGTTAACACAAAGTAGCATCATGTCAGATAGTTACATAAAACAACATTAATTTGTTACAAAAAAATTACTAACTTTTCTTACCCAGTGATAATCTGCTAGTTTGTATTTATTTGCCAGCAGGTGGAGGCAGGAGCACTGACATAGTTCCCCAAGAGGACTTTGCTAGGTTAACACCTGGTGTTTTTTCAAAAATTCAATTAATAAAAAGAAAACTCATTCCTTGTTGGTCGTTTTTATTTCCTATAGTAATGTGTGCAAAATAGTAGTTTGATAGATCTGCTTTATATTAATCAGAATTTTAGGACACTTTTCTAGTATGGGTATAAACATCTCTTTCATCTGAGCTGATGGACAAGTAACAGTGCAAAGTATATGTATCATTAAGATTTCACCATGGATTATGTGTGTTGGCAGAGCTTTTTTAAGATTCTCCCTATTTTGAGCATGAATTAATAAGCAAATAACACTTGGAAAACTACAAAGTGCCTTTTTATGTTGGCAGTTGTATTATTAATTAGCATTAACTTCATATATATGATATGTTGAAAGATTGGGAAAGTATCAGAGTTTGTAGTCTTTCAAGAGGAAGCTAACCTGGATTAACTAAATTCACAGATCATTTACCATGCGGATAATTAAAAAGGTCTTTATGGTTGTTTATGTGCTCTAATATAGGCAGTTATATGTGGTTATAGTTTTCTTGGCAGATTTTAGTTGCTATCTCATAGGAATCCTGAAATTTCACAGCTGTATAGGAGTTTGTGCTTCAGGGCTACTTTGCCAAATCATCTAGTAATGATTCGGCATAAGAGGATTTTTTTGCAGTAATTGTCAGTTCTAATTTAACCTAGAGAGGTGTTACAGGTATGATAATACCTGAATACCATATTAACCTTCCTTTTATGTAAACTGATGTTAGTCCTGGTACATAAGCAGATGATGAGCAAAATATGCTTAAAAATGGATTTTTAAGATTTTTCTATTCCTTTTGAATTGGTTATTAGTTGGTTTCAGGCAAATCTTTTTCTTAAGACATTATACATTGCTTTTGTGTAGTGGACTTCAAGGACAGTAGTCACGTTGCAAATGTAAATATTATAGTACAACTTGGTTTCTCTTCTTAGCTTAATACTTTGTTGGTGTTTTGTTGTTTTGTTATTTTTGGGTAGATTGCATTTGAAAACAGTGGCTTTAGTGCTTTGAGTCTGAAAGGAAAGTGATTTGAAAATATAATAATGATTTTGAGATGACTTATTACACTTCCAGATTTGAAATTTATTTCGTACAGAAAGATGGCTTTTGGTCTGTTTCGGTAGTTTTTGATAGTGAAATAAGAAACCTGGAAAGGAGATAAATTTGGTTCTTTTCAGAATGACCATAAAATTGAATTTTTCTTATTTCCATCATTTCTGCTTTACCTCTTCTTTTTAAAAGTTCTTATTTCATGTGGGTCTGGATAGTTGGTCTTAGTTTGAATAGAAGGCTTATAGCAGTACATATGACTAGTACTTATAAAAATTATATATGTACTGAATGTTCCTTTGTGGAATTCTGAGAAATCTTTTTCGATACATATTTTGAGTTATATCTTCTGAAATTGAAAAATAAACACTAAATAGCAATGAGCAGGAAATTTGAATCTTAGAAGTTATAGAGAAAATTGCATTTTAATATTACAACTAATTTACTACATCAAGGACAGGGTTTAGTTCCCCTTTAGTAAATTTTTGAGGATGTCCATAGTTAAAATTGGGTACATTCCTTTGGATTTCTGGTGTTGGTATAGCCATTCTGTCTGCTTTTAACAATTAACTGAAGAAATCTTTGGGTTAGAGTTTCCCCCAGTTTTTTCAGACCAGCAAGCTCCCTTTAAACAGGGAATGATGTCTTTTAAACTTTCAGTGGTGTTGTCTCCATCTACTGGCAAAGAAGAAATATACACAAGGGTCTGAGATGATCTAAGAGATTTTGGAGAAACCACATTATTAGGTAAGATGTAACTTACATATTTAACCACTATACTGTAATGTGGCCCACTTAAAGGTAGAAACCTGTAAAGTACTGTATATACTCTTATTTAAAGAATACCTTATCGAGGTGAAATTTACACGACATAAAATTAATCATTTTTAGGTGAATATTTACATGCATGACATCTGTATCCTCTTTAATATGTCAGTTCCATAGCATTTACACCCACACACAGGCACATGCACATACACACACTGAAACATACACTCTGAGTTAAAATAGGATCAATTTATTTTATCTGAATCTAGGCCAGATAAAGTGTCCTCTTCAGACTTTTATTTTCTTTTGTGGTAAGTTTGTTATGGTTACCTATATCTATTTTAATTCTACATTTCCTCTTTTATTTCAAAACAAGTTCAATTATATTAAATATCTTATTAATTGTCGATATCAGGAGTTGGCAAAACTTTCTATAAGGGCAGTTATAAATAGTTTAGGTTTCGTGTGTCTGTTTATAGCTACTGTTGCTGCCATTACAACAGGAAAGCAGCCAGAATAAAAAGTAGGGCTGTATCCAGTAAAACTTTTTTATAAAAACAAGTGGTGGACTGGATTGGCCAGTTGGCCATTATGCTGACCCACGGTATAGATAATTATGAGAGTATATACAGTAAATTTACATATTGAGATTCTGAGTGAAGCAAGTAATCAAATGTTCAGTAAATTTCTTGTTACAGAGTATGTAAAAAATTTTAAATAGATCCACAGAAATCTGGTTGTGGGCTTTTCTAGTTGGATTTTCTTTTCAGATCTGAGCTTGAGGGAAGTTTTGAGGTGTCACTACTCAACATTTAAAGATTTCCTGACTCATGATACTTTTCTTTTGATTGATAAGTTTATTCACCTTGATTAATGCAAGTCTTAGAATTTTTAAAGCAGGTAATTATTTAGTATTAATTTTATTCCATTTATCAGGGATAAAAATATAAAAGATCCATCTCAAAGTAAAAGTTGATATGTGTTTACTACTGACACTATACAAAGTAGACAGATTATAGTTTTGTATACATGGAGAAAAATTCACTTGAAAGAACTGACTTTTTTGAAATGAGGACATGGGACTCACAAAGGCAAAGTGTACAGAATTTTGTTTGAATTGGTATTTTTTAAAATCTTTTTCCTGAAAATTTGTTTTATAATTATTGGAAAACATTTATTCATAAAATGGTTCAAATACATTTGATATCTGGAAAAACAAGTGCCTAATCACTTCCAGTGCACATGTTTAGTCTTTATATTTTGTTTATATTGACACATTGTCAGAAATCCATCTCTGTGTTACTTAGTTAGAGGTCTCCACTGTATTTAGTTTCTGTTCCTGCAGATCCACCATTCAAGACTCTAGGTCATCTCACTCCCTCTTCCATCCAGAAGATGACTTCTATCCACAAGCAGGACTGAATCAAAAGACATTTTTCACTTAGCTCTTGAGCTGAACACCTCCTCAATGACCTTCCCTCTGTCTCCATCAAGACTGGAGCTCAGTTTTTTGAAGATCTAATAGAGCTACTCAGCCCCAAACGTGGCTGATTGAAGACAAAAAGAAGATACAGCATATGTTTCACCACAGTGCAGACAAACGTAACTGTGTTTCCAACTTCTCTTTGTGTAAAGTATGGCAGGGGCATCTTGATTTTTGACTCTCTGTTCCCCAGTATGACTTTAGCCGTCAGTGGCTTTCTGAAGATCAGTAAAATCACCAAAACTTTGGGTCAGCTGTCCAGAAATCCGATTGTGTAAGCACCAAGGAGAGATAGAGGGCCCCTGTAGGAGCTTACTTATAAAGGATGGCTTTGTTTTAATGGTAGAGGTGTGCGTTTTAAGGGAAAAAGTATGGTGGGGGGACAGGTGGGGTGGGGAACCTCTTAATTAGCAAAGCTTAGCCTTTTTCTTATTAGTTTCTTGGAATGTTAGAGTTTAGGGTGATTTTATTACCACAGAACAAGAGAATTAGAGCTTCAGTGGCTTCTGTCTCATCTCTACAGCCTTTCCTAGAAAAGTAAGATTTGTTTTGCTCACACAAAGGAAAAAAAAAAAATCATTTAAATTGAAGAACTTTGGAGTACTTAGTTTGAATTTTTCCTTCTTCTAATTTGACTTGAGGCATTTTGTTGTTGAGTTTAATAAAGCATAATTTTGTTAAATATAGTAGTATATCACTGGGCACAATGGTGCATGCCTTAATCCCAGTAACTCAGGAGGTTGAGGCATGATTACAAATTGTGAGGCTAGCCTTGGCAATTTAGTGAGACTCCACCTCAAAATGAAATAAAAGGGGCTGAGGATATATCAAGTTCAACCTCGCTTGTTGAAACATCAAAAGTGTACATGTATTTGTGCTTTAAATAAACTTCTGGAGCCATGGACACTTATTATTTGAGTATAATATTTTAGCTGATGAGGCACAGTATTTCAGTAATCAATTACAAATAAATATTAGAAATACTACTTTCAGAATAATTTTAAAGCAACTTTCCCATCCTTATTAGTATGGTTAAGCATTTGGTACTAATTTTTCTATCCTAATTATTATTAATTTACAGGTATAAAAAAGATACAGATAAAACTTCAGTTTTCCTACTTTCTTGGTTTTGTTTTTGTGTCCCATCTCCCCCCAACAATGCTGAGGATTGAACTCAGTGTGCTGTTCTACTGAGCTACATTCCCAGCCCTTTATTTGAGACAGGGTCTTACTAAGTAGCCATGGTTGGCCTAAACTTGGGAGTCCTTCTGCATCAGACTCCTGAATTGCTGGAATTATCATGACCTGCTTGGACAGTTCTTGTTGAATAGCTGAAAAACGTCTAAAAATTTAGAAGTGATGACAGTTGAATACTAAGCATATTAAATTAGAGGCTTCATTCCCTATCAATTTAGAGTTCAATTTTTTTTTTTTTTTTTTTTTTTTTGGGTGCTGGGGACGAACCAGGCCTTGTGCTTATAAGGCAAGCATTCTACCGACTGAGCTATCTCCCCAGCCCCTAGAGTTCAAATTTTTTTGAGTAAATGTTTTTTGTTTTAAAATACTAATCTTAAACACATGAAAAATTTCTATATGCGGATACATATTTAAATGTATAGAAATAAAAATGGCCAAGTTTTTACTTGAGCATGCTTCATTAAAGTTTCAGTATTTACCTGTTCATTCGTAGAGTCACCCAGCTACACATTTGCCCCATGTATCCATTTACCTCTTATTTTTGGAACTTTGTGAAGCAAAAGATGACTAAACTAACTCAGTGGTTATGAAGTTGAGGTCTCCACAGGACCTACCTGAGCAACATTTGCTTGGAGAAGGTGTGAGGTTTTATCTCTATGCTCTGATTTGATGCTAAGAAAATGTTAACTAAGTTAAATAGGTAAATTGTCAACTCACAGTCATTACTTCCCTCTTCCACAAGTACAGATTACAGTTGTAGGGCTTTCTCTTTGAAATTGCAGGTTGTCCAGTTCTGCCCATAAAATCACATCATTCCAGCTATTTTAGTGACTGATGACTTAAATAATGAGTAGATAATATTAATAACTAATAGCTGTTGGCACTTTAAATATTCTGAGCAGTATTCCAATGCTTTACATTATTACATTTATTTTCCTAATCCTAATTTAAAATATTTCTTATTTAATATGAGGTAGGTACTGTTACTGTATGCGTTTCATATGAGTAAACAGGTGTATTGATGGGTAAAAATTGGCGAGCCATATGTTTCTCTGTGTATTCTACTACTTTTCAGTTAATTATAACATTTCATTCTAAATAATACCCACATTATGCCATTCTGCTTTAATGCTTCCTTATTTATTTTAGTCATAGATGGCACAATACACTTAGTTACTTTATTTATGTGGTGCTAGGGAGCAAACCCAGTGCCTCACACGATAGGCAAGTGCTCTAACACTGATCCTCACCACAGCCCTTCTGCTTTAATTCTTAGTGCTGATTAAATACACTCATTGAGTGCCTCTTTTAAAGGAGAACAGATGCCATTTTTTTTTTTTTTGGTGTGCTGGGAA
This sequence comes from Sciurus vulgaris, assembly GCF_902686455.1. Taxonomy (NCBI): domain Eukaryota; kingdom Metazoa; phylum Chordata; class Mammalia; order Rodentia; family Sciuridae; genus Sciurus; species Sciurus vulgaris. The sequence continues at coordinate 93,587,422 of NC_136462.1, forward strand.
TTGACCCAGGGCCTTCAAGGCAAGCACGCACCAATTGAGCTATATCCCCATCCCCAGATGCCATATTTTTAAGTGGATGAATTCTACCAAATTTTCTTTTTGGTGCTAGGGATAGAACCCAGGGCCTGTGCATGCTAAACACCACACTCTATCCAGAGCTATAATCGTCAGCCCCTGAATTTACTGTTTTTTAAACCTGTTGCTATAAGCAGCAAATAAGTTCAAAGTATATCATGGGAAAAGGTATCATAGAATTTCCTTTTAGATATTGGGTCATATTGTCCAGGCTTCAGTGTCGTTAGAAAATATTTTCCTAAAGGACCCACACACAAAAATATTTTAAACCATTTTGCTAACAGTTTTGAAATTGCTTATGTTTGGGTAGGGTTTTTTTGGTTTTGCTTTTTGATCATACTATTATGATAAAAGATTATAGTTTGACAAAATCATAGAAATAACTTGACTGAATTTTAGCATTTTACCACACAATACTTATAACCAATTATTTATTTAGCATTTCTGACATTTCTTTAAAATATAATTAAATATATAGCTATATCACAATAAAGGACTAAAAATTATAAATTAACATTTGGGGTTATTTTTATCCATTTTAAAACAACTTAGCAGATTTCTTGAGGTTTAATTTATAAACCATTGGGTTTCTATTTAAATGACTGCTTTTTATTAAATCTAGCTCTGTTAACCTAATGTTTAGTACTGTATACTTGGGAAATTCTCATTGTCTTACTACCAAGTAAAGTGCAGGGCTGTGAAGTATTGTTCATAGCAAGTAGTGTTAATGAACTGTTAATGTAATGTTCTTTTTTATATATTCATTGCTTTTAAAGTTCTGACATTAAAAAAAATCTTGGTATGTGAGAAAGATTTAAACTATTCATAGTAAAGATAGAATACTGAACTGTAGTCTTTGAAGAACATGTACACTACATTGAAATGATCTTTTGATCTTTGGGAGACTACATAGTTAAGAATCAACAAGTTTGAAGAAAGATGGTTTGGTGGAAAATGGGAATGGATAGCTCGGGACAGGAATCTTTGTATGAGAGTAAAGTTAGAAGAAAAATAGATCTAAAGGCACTTGTGGAATAGATATTGAAGCATTTAGAAGCATTTGCTTATGTGTGTGTATATATATATATATATGTTTGTGTATCTCTGTGACCTGACACACTTAGTAATTATATTCTGAAGAATTAAACTCTTTTGCTGGGTGCCTGGTGCAGGCCTGTAATCCCACAGCTTGGGAGGCTGAGGCAGGAGGATCGAAAAGTCAAGAGCTATCTTAGCGACTTAGCAAGGCCCTAAGCAACTTAGTGAGATCCTGTCTTAAAAATAAACAAAGGGGACTGGGGATATAGCTCAGTTGGTAGAGTGCTTGCAAGGCCTTGGGTTCAAATCCCAGAGCACTGCAAACAAATAAATAAATAAAAATAAATAAACAAAAGGCCTAGGGATGTGGCTCAGTGGTAAAGTGCTTCTGGGTTCAGTTCCAGGTACCCAAAAAAACAAAACAAATCAAATTAATCTCTTTATATTATACATACTGCTTCAACTGGACAATACTTTGTGCTTCTTGTATGTATTTCTGCTCACATTTATCTTTTTGTTCAGATGTTGATAGACCTTTATTTTATTCTTTATGTTATATGCGGTGCTTAGAATCGAACCCAGTGCCTCACACGTGCTAAGCACGCACTCTACCACTGAGCCACAACCCCAGCCGTCATATTTATCTTTAATATATTCAAAAGATGTAGGCCCTGCTGGTCTTGTATCTTTATCTCTACTTCAGTTTTTGAGATTTCACCTTTGTATCACATGGCCCTAACTTCAGACCTACTCATTGTTATTTTGACCTTTCTACATTCTTTTTTCATTACCCACTCAGTCTTTCCTGAACACCTTTCTGTTCAAATGGTGAATCTGTTTGTGATAGGAACTTTAATAGTCAACAGTTACTCTTCTCATGTTAAAGAAACACTCTAGCAATTTGTTCCTCTATGTTTAGTGCTTCCTTTCATTCCAGTAAACAAACACATTTGAAAGCAATGTTAAATTTACTTATTTTGCAATCCTGGAGTACTCTACTACTGGGTTATATCTTCAACTTCCCTTCCACCCTCCTAGGACACAGGGTCTCTCTAAGTTGCTAAGGCTGGACTTGAACTTGCCATCCTCCTACCTTAGCCTCCTGAGTCACTGGGATTAGAGATGTGTGGCTGCTCAGCAAGCACTGTGAAATTTTAAGTTGTATGTTGGGCTGGAGGTGCATTCATGGCCGGTATGCATGAATCCCTGGGTTCTCTCCACAGCACCACAGAAGGGTGTTTTTTTAAAAAAAAAAAAAAAAAGTGTGTTTTATATATAAATATAGTGAAAGTAGTAGGATGCATAATGAAGAATGAGTTCTTGAGCTAATCATTAAGTTGTTGGAATTTGGAAATATCACTTAATTTGGTTTGTTTTGGTTTGGAGGGAGTCGGGGGAGTTTTTCTCTGCAACGGAAGTGTGTTGTGTATAGAGGAAACAAATCCCAAATGTCAGAGCCCTGGTTTTCTTACTTTACTATATAGAGCAAGTGATAATGAGGATGTTAGATAAATGAAACATTCTATGTACAAATGAAATCCTTTTGACTTTTGCAAATCAATTTGAAAAGACCCATAGTTATAAAAAAAAAAAAATTGCCAGTAAAATGTAATTTTGTGCCTTAATTAAAACAAGTAAGATTATTTGATTTTCAATCCACACTCCAAACCTGGATATTCAGAATATACCAAATAATTTTGAAATGTTAATATTGTTTAGAAAGCAAGTGTATCCAGGCAGTGGTGCATGCCTCCTAATCCAGCAACTTAGGAGGCAGGATGATTGCAAGTTCAAAGTCAGCCATAGCAACTCAGTGAGCACCTTAAGCAACTTGGTGAGACACTGTCTCAAAATAAAAAGGGGTGGGGACGTGGCTCAGTGGCTAAGTGCCTCTGGGTTCAATCCCTGGTATCAAAAAAGAAAGGAGGAGCAAGTACAGTTAACTTTTTTTAAAATGCCTTATCACAAATAAGTAATTGGATACTGAGAATTTGGTTATTTTTATTTGCTTGCAGAAGGGGGCAGTATATGGCTTACTTTGGTTTGATTAATCTTGAAATTTAGATAACATGCCTAACTAGCAGGATTAAAAATAAATATTTCATTCTGGAGATTAGGACAGTGATACTGGTATATAATAACATTCAGAATTTTCTTTCTACAAAGAGTTAAGGAAATTCAATAGTATAGTCATGTAGGCTTGCTTCTATTTGTCTATAAATAGTTGCATTTCACTTGATTTTTGTCATGTGCCTACTATATATTTCACATTGTTTTATGCCCTTTTGACTTTATAAATTACAAAGATTGGTAGCCCAGAGCAGTGGTACATGATTGTAATACCAGAGACTCAGAAGATTGAGACAGGAGGATCACAAGTTGAGGCCAGCCTCAGATATTTAGCAAGCCTCTAAGCAACTTAATAGCAAGACTCTGTTTCTATAATTAAGAATAAAAAGGGCTAAGAATGTGACTCACTAGTTAAGCATCTCTGAGTTCAATCCCTGGTACAGAGATTGGTAAAACATCATCCCTACCTTTGAGAGTCCTTTGCATGCTTCCTATTTCCAGAACTGGGATATTTGTTGTCTGGGAGCATTTTTTGTGTCGATGCCAGAACTAAACTCCACTAAACCTAAATTTGATTTGTAGCCATGATAGGCCTTTTTAAGGGGTAAAAAAAAAAATCTGAATGCATTGAATCTGGTTCAATAAATATTCATCATTTATGGTATATGAAGTTAATGGCACCTTTCAGGAGAGTACAAAATTTTTCTTTTATAAACATCACAAAATGAATACAATTTAGAGAAAATCAGTCTTTTGTAAGTAGTTTTTAGTGGTTGTTCATATCTTTATATTTTTTTACTTTTTAAGTATTGAAGAATGTTACAAGAGCCACGTTAAAGTTAGTCAAGAAGCCAGACACAGAAATAAGAAAATAGCTGGGTTTGGTGGTGCACACCTGTAATCCCAACAGCTCAGGAGCCTGAGGCAGGAGGATCATGAGTTCAGTTAGCCTCAGCAGCTTAATGAGCCCTAAGCAACTCAGCAAGACTGTGTCTCTAAATAAAATATTCAAAAGGCTGGGGTTATGGTTCAGTGGTTAAAGCCCCTGGGTTCATCCCAGTACAAAAAAAAAAAAAAAAAAAAAAAAGAAAGAGGAGAAAATAATACATATAAGGTAGCTATTTGGGTACTATAGTCTTTTCTGATAGTGAGCAGTAGGTTTTGAAAATTGGTGTTTTTATCTTAAATAGCCAGTCCAGTGGTGCTAATTTAGATGATACATCTGAATCATTAAATGTAGAAAAGCAATTTTGATTTCCAAAAAAAAAAAAAATGATTATTTAAGCCCACCGTCAGATAGTTCCTTCTTGAATATTATTTACCTTAATAAAAATTTAAATAGGGTATTTTAACAGGTGATTGTTGAGAAGAAATTCTGAATAATTATTGAGGAAGGTCATTGAGACAGGTCAGCTAGAGATGGACACACATTGGATGGATGCTACCTGGCTGGAAGATGGAGCGGATTGGTGGATCAATCTCAGAGGGGAGCCCTCGACTTTTAGTTTAAATGTTGTTAAAATTATATTCTGATGAAGTACTATTCATTGTATGCTTTTATGTAACTATCAAAAATGAATGATCACCATTTATTATTATCCCACTAAAAGATAAAGTGATTTCTTATACATGAAATACATTTGGTTTGAGTGGTACTTAGTAAATATTTCTACTTCAAATATGAAACATATATAAAATTACATTAAAGTTAGAACACAAACATATATTAAAATAAGTGGTTTTTATTTTGTTTATTTGCTGAAAACTTATCTTTGCATTTCTTTAGGTTTATGTGAGATTAAGACCATTCTTCAGGGAATTCCTGGAACGAATGTCTCAGATGTATGAGGTAAATGTGCTTAGGCTAATACATATGTATTTTCATTTATTCAATATAATACCCATATTTAGATCATGTATAATGATTACTTCTTTTCCCCTGAATTTGTAGATCATTCTTTTTACTGCTTCTAAGAAGGTGTATGCAGACAAGTTACTGAACATACTAGACCCTAAAAAGCAACTGGTCAGGTAAATTTAATTAAGAAATAGTGGAAATGTCTGTCACACTGATCTATGAAATTATGATGATTCTATTTAAATTTTAATAGCCATTTTCAGTTGGCTACATAGAGATTTACTATGTTGAATGGCAAAAAGAAATGAATTTTTCTTAAGCCCAGAAAAACTCTTTACAGAGTTCCTAACCATAAACTCCAGACAGACGTTCTTTTTAAAGAATATGAAGACCCAAATGTATTTATTCAATGTGACATCTATATCCTCATTTCTTTTGGATGCGGGGGAGATGGGAGGTTGTGTTGAATTTTCCACTGTGCGCATGATGTTTGACTTTATTTTTCTGAGATAATGCATGTTTCTATTCCTTTTTTAATGGCATAGAGAAACAAGTTAACTTTGACAGAAAGGATCAAATTGAACTCTTGCTTTTTTTAAGAGCAAATTTATCTTCCATGAAAGAAATGATACATAAATTTAATTGGAAATGAAATTGGTTTAGTCAGGGCTGGGGATGTGGCTCCTGCAATCTAACAAACAAAAAAATTGATTAAGTCACTCAGATTTAGGAAAACCTTGATTAGTTCCTTATTTGTGCCCTGAACCAGCAGATGGCATGTGTTCCTGGTTAGGCCAGGGGAATGTTGGGTGATTTTAAAGCATTTTTGAAAATCAGTTTATTTCTGTCATCTGAAGTGAGACTTTAGTTAAGACTGCAACAATCTTGTTGCATCCTCAAGACATAGGAGTAAGTCTTTTGAGTTTTTTACAGAGCAGAGATATGACACAAAAGGCTCATCAAATCTTTAATAGCCAAGTATTATAATTCATGAACACTTTGTCCCATATTTTTTCATGAAAAAACCTAACTTAATTTCTGCTGTTAATGATACCTTTATTATTGAGCAGTTACAACTATACAGAAAGGTTTTTCTAATGTCCCCATTTCAGGTTTTTTCTTCTAAATAAAATTGTTATCTCTTTTATTTTTTAATCTAAAGGATCAGCTACAGACAATACATGAGAAATGTATTTTCTATTCACAAAAGTATACTGTAATTTATGCTCATTTTACCTGATTTTAATAAATGTATAAAAATTATTTTGTTTTGATGACTTCATTCATTCTAAAGATTTCTGTTTAGCACCTACTGTTCTAGGGTACAATAGTGAGCAACATAAACCCTTGGAGCTTTCATTATGCTATTAAATGTGTTACAAATTATCATCCTTTTTAAAAAATTAGCTTTAAAAAATCTACACATTAGGGAGTATAAATTTGTTTCCTCTCATTGTAATTCTGACAGATTTGAAACAAAACTTTTTGAATATAGATTTGTTTTGATTTTGTTAGAGTGCTGTAGGGACTCTTTAGAGACAGGGTAGACTGAAAAATTCCTGTAAATTCTGAGTCATGAATTCAAATGCAGATTTGTTGACATGGAAGATCTTCTATTAGATGAATGGCACAAGTAGATTTTTTTTTAAACTGGAAATTCCTACTCTTGGCCCTCAGATTCCTGAATAACTGTAGAGTTTTTAGTGTAATTTAATTAAATTAACTATAGTGTCCATATACATATTAGTCTTTTGTATTAGTGCATTGCCACTCTTGGTATAAGAGGCATCAATAGTGACTTGTGATTATGGGTTGTGCCTGACCTCTCTAATTTCTGCTATTTGAATGTTTATAGAAGTCATTTTTCTGAAGTAGAACTGTCTTTAAACCTTTTAGAGACAAATGAAGATTTGAGTAAAAGTATTCTTTATAACAAAGGAAGAAAAATCTTTATACATTCTGTTTGTAAAAAGTCTTCCCTCTTTGCCATCACCACTGGTATTGATATTTTTAAGGTGTGGTGTGTGTGTGTAAGTTTTGAATTTTTAATTCAATTTTATTTTTGTTAAGCTATGGCAGATTTTGTGGGTAAAAGATACTTTTTTTTTTAAATCGCATAATTAAAAACACAGGTATGAATAGTCCCTATTTCCTGAGAAATTGTTTACAGGGGTTAAGAAACAAGAAAAGACAAACTATCAGTTATTAAGGTATATACGATGGAGTATTTCATGGTGAACAAGTCAATATCTGTATTGATTATACTAATAATCTTAACAGACGTATTTTGAAGGTTAATGAGATTGCATAATTAGTATATAAATATTATTGTAAAACCTTTACTAGCTTGTTAAAATATGGCATTAAAGTATCTAAAATTGGTGAAACATCAATTTATAATACTTAAATCTGAACCTGTCATTTAATTCAGTCCCCTATTAAATAACCATGCATACACTCACACTAAAAGAAATAGGTTTGTTTAGGAAAAGCTGAAATGATGGAATGTTTTGGCCTCAACAGCACCTTTTCTCAGAACTATAAGGAAACTAAAAAACATTTTTTAAAATGCCAACACAAAAACATTCCTTCTTATATTTTCTATTCTGGCATGTACAGGGATAGGGAGGCTGTGTGGTCTACTGGTTAGAGCAGAGGACTGGGAGCCAGGAGGATCCTGGGTTCCAATGCGGGGCTAACCACTGACTTACTGTGTGACCTTGGGCAAGTCACTTGACCTCCTTGTGCCTCAGTCAACCATCTGGAAAATTGGTTAAAAAGCAGGACCTCGCTGACAACCAGATGCTGCATCTGAACTGAGCTTTCCTGGGTAAATAAATTACAAAACATTTAGAATTTTAATTCCCCTTTTAATTTAATATAATGTTGGACAACCCAAAGTTCTTTAAGGCATGGTATTATTTGGTTGTAGGGTTTCAATAATTGGAAAGATTTTTTTTTTTTTGGCTAAGAATTTTTTTAGTAAAACTAGCCCAAAGTGTAGCCCCCGATATTTATATTTGAATTTCCTTAGTGAAAGAAAATAATAAGGTTTATTCTGTAAGCCTATGGTATATGTATGTGTACATGTTTCAATACATGCACTGCTTTTAGAGGTTTTTTTTGTTTTTGTTTTTTAATTCGTTTTTATTTTTATGTCTAGGCACCGGCTTTTCCGTGAACATTGTGTTTGTGTACAAGGAAACTATATAAATGACTTAAATATCCTTGGAAGGGATCTTTCTAAAACTATAATAATTGACAACTCACCACAAGCCTTTGCATATCAGGTAGGAAGAGGATTGCTAAACAAACTTAGGTTGGAAAAAATAAATGAAGAAAAATTGCTGCCAAAAAGAATATGATGGGGGGGGACAATTTTCACTGGTACAGTTTTCCTATTCAGTGTCATCTTTAGAATTATGAAAAATTTGAGTAGTAAATCTGAATAAGGAAGTGCTATAAGATATTACATCATTTAATAACACTTAACAGTAATTAAATCAATAATTATAAGTATACTGAGAATTATAATTGGCCTAACAACCTTGCTCTTATAGACTACTTGATTTAACATTCTGAACTATTTTCTTAAGACTATTTTGTCAATGTAATTGTATCCTTTGTTAATGTTTCTTAGAAATGTAACCACAAGTAAACATGAATCATCCTTGCAAGATATATTTTATACTATGGATGTGTCCATGTGATGTGATTTCTGAGGTTCAATTGCATTATAAATCAGTGCAGAATACCAATCAGGTGTAGTTGGAACAAGATTGTCCTTTAATTTCTATTTCACAATGTCCGTGATAAGAAAAGGGGGCAAATTATATGGCATTGAAATGTCTTCATTTTTGGTCCCTGTCTTTTTGGGGTGGGGGGTGCACAAGCTCAGCACAAACCACTGAGTTGCATCTCAAGCCCTAGGTCCCTACCTTTTTACTTGCTTATATTTTAACATATGTCTTTAAACTGGGCTTTGTGGTACATGCCTATAATCCCAGCAGCTTGGGAGGCTAGGCAGGATGATTGCAACTTCCAGCCCAATCTGGGTAAACTTAAGCACTGTCTCAAAATTTAAAAAAAAAAAAAAGCAAGGGTAGGAAGGACTGGGGTGTATCTTAGTGGAAAAGCACCCCTGGGTTCAATCTCAAGTACCACAGAAAGATAAATTCTTAAGAATTTCAGCCAAGTGCAGTAGTACATACCTGTAGTCCCAGCTAATCAGGTGCCTGAGGTGGGAGGATTGCTTGAACCCAGTAGTTTGAAAACAGCCTGAGCAACAGAGCAAGACATCATCTCAACAAAATGAGCTAAAGATGTAGCTCTAATAGCTCCCTGATAGAACTTACGTGGAGAATAATAGAAAAATAGTACCCAGGCATGATGGCATGTGCCTATAGTCACAGCTACTCAGTAGGCTGAGACGTGACTCTGAAAAGAATAGAAAATGAATGGGACATATTCTCTTGTCAAAAAAAAAAAAAAAAAAAAAAAAAAGTGTACACACACATGAACACACTCTTTTGGATAATGTTCTCTTTTTAGATTGGCATTATACCTTTATCACAATGCCTACCACTACTGATAAACTTTGCTTAAATGAATAAAGGAATGTTTTTACTTATGTTAATAGTCTTTTAAAAACTTGATTTAATGGAACTTGTTTAGATACATATTCACTGAGAAAAAAAAATTCTGAAAAACTTAAGGCTTCAGTTTATTCCTTTTATCTCTTGCACTATTGATTTGTCAAAGAAAACTCTGGTAGCATTCCTTTCAAAAGAAAAGGAATTTAAATTGCTGTTTACTTCAACCTGTTATTTCTTCTTAAAAAAACAAACAAACAAAACTTCCAAACTAGGCAAAATATAAGTAAAAAGAGGATTTACTTACTTATTTATCATTTTAGCTTTCTAATGGAATCCCTATAGAAAGCTGGTTTATGGATAAAAATGACAATGAACTCCTAAAATTGATTCCATTTCTGGAGAAGCTTGTAGAACTGGTAAGTATAATTTATTGTGCTTTGTCAACTATATGGAATTCTCTGCTTTGTGTGTACTGGTTTTTTAAAAGTTAACTGGTGAGAGGTTAGGAGAAAGGTTAAAAAGATTGAGGATTTTTAAATGTTTTCTAATAAAACTTAAAAACATTGCAGAGGGCCTGGGTTGTGGCTCAGTGGTAGAGCACTTTCCTAGCGTGTGTGAGGCACTGGCTTGATTCTCAGCACTGCATATAAATAAATGAATAAAATATAGATCCATCAACATCTAAAAATTATTTTAAAAAATCTACAGCAGAAATCAGATAGGCTAATTATAAGCAAACAAAAGACACTATATTACCTAGCATGCACAAGGCCCTGGCCCTAAAAAACAAACCACACACCATATTCTATATTACAGTTTACATTTGCATACTGAAGAGGTAAAGTGTCTATGTGGCACTTTTTACTCCTTTCTAATAAGTGTACAAAAACAAACAGATACCAAGAATACTGTTCAGAGGTCTTGATGACAAAAAAGAACAGAATTGACTTTGGTCTGTGAATCAGGACTCCAGGCTACAGGTAATCAAGTAGATCAGGATTAGCCTCAGAGAGATCAAAATATGGTTTTGATTTATCCTCAAATCTGTTGATGTTAAGAGTAGCAGGTATGGGCATCAGAACCTCCCCAAAACCTATTTTGTTTCCCAGAGTTGGAGGCGCTTTCACTGGAGAAATGAGGACAGAGGGGACACCTTTGGAGTGGGTTAGTGGCTTGAGAGTCACAGGGTAAACACATGTTGACAGATCCCAGAGGCTAATTGTGAGTCAGGGAAGAGGTCTTACATTCTATCACCACCTGTAACAGTCAGGGTTCTGCTTCATGGCAAATGTATGATAGCTCAACAGGGATGGGTGAAGAAAGTCCCCTCTGGACACAATTGGTATTCAAGGAAAATTAATCAGTGACCAATAAATTGGTCTAAAGGATTCGGGGAAGATCTTTAATGGAAGGAAAGAGAGAAGTGATATATCAGAAAAACAAATGAGGGCTGGTGTTCTGGCTCGGTGGTGGAGTGCTTGCCTAGCATGTGTGAGGCACTGGGTTCAATTCTCAGCACCACATAAAAATAAATGAATAAAATAAAGATCCATCAACAAATAAAACTATATATAAAAATAATTTTTAAAAAAGAAAGAAAAACAAATGAAAAATCCCAGAGCACTGAGGAGATCAATGTCAGGGAGAGGGCTCTCCTCCTCAGAAAGTTTTGGCAAAGAATTGTGGGCCTGGAGTCAGAGATGCCCTTCAGCTATAAAAATTAATGTGTCTTCTCTGGGGAAAGGAAGGAGGCAGAATGCAGTGATGTAGAGTCTCACCTGGAGTTCTCAACCCATCTTCACTGCACCATTGGTCTCTATGAGCATTTTCCCCCGCCCCAGCAGTGGGGGGATTGAACCCAGGGGAATTCTGCCACTGGGCTATACTGCCAATCCTTTTGAGACAGTCTTATTGAGTTGCCCAGCTGGCCTCTAGCCTCTAATCCTCCTCCTCAGCCTCCCAAGTTCTACGTCAAGTCAATTTTAAGACAAAAGTAAAATTTAGTGGCTTAACCCTCTCATTTATCTTACAAGTTAATTTGTCTATTATAGTAATCCCTTGATATCCATCCTGAATTCCAGGATGCCCTGTTGATACCAAAATCTGCAGATGTTCAAGTAGTAGTTGCATGTAATCTGTATACATGCTCCAATAAACTTTATCTCTTGGGCTTGGGATATAGCTGAGTTGGTAGAGTGCTTGCAAGGCAAACACAAGGCCCTGGGTTCTAATCCTCAGCACCACCAAAAAAAAAAACTGTCTCTTGATTACTTAAAAGACTTAATACAATATAAATATTTGTTATACTTTATTATTTAGTGATTAATACAAGGAAAAAAGTCTATAAATCTCAGCACACATGTATTTTTTTTCCTGATGGTTGAGTCTACGGCTGTGGAACCAGTGGCTATAGAAGGCTGTATTTGGCAAGCAAAATGATATAAATCATAAAATAGTATATTTTCTCTGTAGAGTAAAATGGTTTTAATGGTATAAGGATCATATCTATGAAATTATGTAGCTTTTTAAAAAAGTTGTCCTTTTTTCCCCATACAGAATGAAGATGTCCGACCTCACATCAGAGACAGATTTCGCTTGCATGATTTGCTGCCCCCAGATTAAGTACAAAGACTTGTCAAATCATTGAAGGGGGAGAGAATGCAGGACCCTTTTGGACTAAAACAAAAACATTGCCATTACTGTTGAAATTTTGCATTTTTGTACCCCGTCTTGCTTTTCTTATCTTTGGTGCCCAATAATAATCAAGGGTTACAGAAAGAGACTATCTATCTCAGATTGAATACATACAGTAGGTAGGCTAAAACAGAAGAGTCTTTAGAACTAGTGCAACTCCAGTGAAATTTTTTTATGTACAGGACATCTGCAGTTTATAAAGAATTCTGTTTCTGCCACCAGCAGTTTGACCTGTAGTTACACAGGATTTTATGATAATAACAGAGATGAAAATGGACTTTTATTTTCTCTCTGTTTGGTGCTCTAAGTGGGTTTGTAGCCACTTTTCTGTTACTTTATGATTCTCATTTCAACAGGAATGGCCAGTAAAAGTTGTTTTTATTTTTCCTGTTAAGGTTTATAACCTTTTTACATTTTTGACCTGTATTAGATTAGAATTTCATTATGCATTCCTTTTAGTTGAGGCGCTTCATAGTTTTCTGGAAATAGTCAATTTTTAGTTTTTTATGATACATTTGAATGGCCGTTTTCCTGCTTTGTCTGCCTGCATATTGTATATTTGTTTAAAAATATTCTCTACTTTTAGTCTATGTAAGTTTCATTTAAAAAGACATGCATTTATATTTTGTTTCTGTAATATTCTACTGTAGGTGAAATCTTTTCTAAAATCAAAAGACTGGGTAGATAAGAATATATGATGACTAATAATTCAAAAGATTTAAACCATTGTGATGGCGTGTATTCCCAAATGGTAATATCTTGCAGCGGCACACAGATTTAGTGGATAAAGGTATACCTCAGACTTCACTGTGCTCACCAATCTTTGAGGAGAACGAATTCAGTCACCTGTTGGGCTTGATTTAGTTACTGCTGCCTTTGGTTTTCTCCAGGAATGAAGTATTCAGCACAGTGACTCAGTATTTTTAGTTACTTTGCATGGGCTGGTAGTAGTACCTCTGTTATGCTCTCAGTTACAATCAATTTAAAACTCTTGTGTAACAGTCTTGGTACCTAACAGTAGCTATGCATAATCCTGTGGCACAGTATACTCCCAAGCCACCAATGCAGTTAATAGGCTCTCATAGTGGTTTTCTATGCTATATGAAAATAGTCTTCAAGCCTTGGTTCTCTAATGCAGCTACCACAAGAGGTTGATATTTTTATAGTGGTGTGTAATCTCCTTTTCGGGAGGCTTTTTATGGAAGGTAGAATTTGTAAAAGTTAGTATGCTTTGCCTCTCAACTGCATTAACATGCCACAGGCTCAGACTGTTTTTGTGTAAAGGATGTCAAAGAACGGCACTTTTTCTAAAGAGAAGTTTGATATTTTGTATGCTTGTTAAGAAAGTACAGTATTGGAAATTAAAGGTGGACAACTGATAATTGAGGAGTATGTCAGTTAATTTTTTATGTATATTACCTGTTTACTTGTACAACTTATTGTACAAATTACATGCAGCTTCATTTTCAAATGAATCCTTAAAATAAGGAAATCTTTTTAGGAAAACATTTAATTTTTTGTATTTTTGATTTTAAAAGGCATGAGTTATGTCAGTTTTCAGTGTATTAATGAAGATTTTAACTTTTCATCAGGTTGAGTGTTTTTCTTACTATATTATCTGTTGTGGATGTAGTTAGCATATTGTGTCACTGAACTGTTTAAAAATCTAGCATGTAGAGCAAGCCTGTTTTGTGGAAAATCCTTATTCATTAAAAAAAATAATCATGGCAGATTTTCTGCAAAAAAAAAAAAACAAAAGCATTTGCAATTCAGAATACTGATTTTTTTTTTAATTTAAAGAAAGGTATTTTGCTTGTAGGAAAAAATACTACAGATTCATTTTAATGAGAATCTTTGAAATGTATTATCTTTAGGGCATCTGGGCATCTTTATGCTGTTTGTCTTATGTCTTTCTTGAAATAAAATGTACATACGTTACCTTTACATATGCTCTTGCTCAAAATTGTGAACCTAGTTACATTTCTCCCTGCTCCCCTCTTTTTTATGATCAAACAGCAAAACCCAAAACATAAAATAAGATACAAACTTTCAGCCTACATCATATTTGCTGAAAGATGTTCTGATTAAATACAGTCCCAAAGGGCCTTCCCATAACTGAAAGGGAAATGTAAGCACCTATACCACTGTGCCTCTGTGCACTTTAAAAACAAAAAGCAACTTTTAAATTATCTTTTATTAATGGTAAAGTCATTTTCAATCCCATGCTAGGAATGTTCTTTTAAATCAGTTGATAAACAAATCAAGCATAACAAGCTTCTGTAAAGATAAATAAGGAAAATTTTATGTGGCCAGAGAACATTTCTTTAGATCAAATTAATATATTATTTCTTCATCACTTTATTTGGGTAAATTTAAAGTTGTGAGTACAAAATTTGAAATATATTGAAATAACTTACCCAGATTCCTTTCATCTTAATTTTTTTTTTAATCTCCCCAGTCCCCCTTTTACCTGTTAATAGATATTGAACACTTCCATTTAGTTAATTGGAGGTGTGTATTTTTTTAATAGAGATGTGCCAGCCCATCAGCTCACACAGAAAACATTAAGTCTTAAAAAACTAATTGTGGTGAATGCAGGAGAGAGATGGGTCCATGACGACACACAGCAAAAGTGACCTGTGCACACATTACAACTCTGAAGTACATATTAAAATTGTGCTATTTTCAGTGATAAATATCTGACTTTTAAGACATTCTTTTAAATATTTGTTGTAATTGTTAGGCTGTTTTAATCAATTGTTTTTAAAATTCCATGTAATATATGTATCCCAATCAGATTTATCACCGAATTTCTCCTTGGATCCTAAAAGAGAACTAATGACAATTCGTAACCATAAATTGTTTTATATTAGCTAGTCTGAATATTTATTTACCCAGTGGCTTTATCTGCTTCCCAAAATTGGTTTGGGATTTGTTGGAAGCATTGTATAACTTCTATAAACAGCTATTTTCTTGTAACTGTTGGTGAAATGGATGTGTACATTGTTTATACATATATATATATCGTTTATACATAAACGATATATATAAATATATTTCTCTGGTTTTCTTTTTTTTAAAAAAAAATAGGATTAACAGAATTTTTTTTTTTTTAAGTTATCTTTGGTCAATGACTTTTTCAGTTAGATATTACTTCCATTCAACCTTCTAAACTAAAGAAGTTTGTTACTCATTGTTTTGTCATTTTGCCTGAAAAACAGAAGACTTCATCTCATCAGTGAAGAAAACATTTCACTATGCCTACAACTCTTTCCAGCGGGCACAGAATTCTTCATAAGGACCAGATCTCTTCCACATCTGTGTCAGTCACACAAAATCTGAAATGTAAAGGACACTGAAGCCTTCATTTACTTGTACTAATATGATGGTGTTATATACTACATCGTTAGCTAGTTAAGGTTTTCCAGCCTGACTTCGCTTTGTCTTCCTAGATATTTATTTGTTATCTTTTAATCTTGTGTGTCTAAATTAACTTAGTTAATAGTTACCACCGAATAACTATGCCAAGCAACTAGGAAAGAATGTTTATTTTATTTCCCCTTATAGGGGAAGAGTGGACTGGGAACAAAAATGTATGGGCCAAAAGGCCTTAGGTTGTCATTCATTTACTTTCTTATTCCTCTCATGAGTTATATTTGAGTATAGTATGGTTTTAGTGCTGATATACTTGATTGTGTCATTTTCCGTGTCTTCCTATGAGTTGAAAGCCTGCTTGGAATTTGTATAAAATACACTTAAAAATTTCAGAGTAAGAACCACAAAACTCAGTATGTCATATTCAAATGCTACTTAAATTATTGTTGGAATCCAAATATCACTGATTAGGATACATTTTTATAAAATGTTTCTCTGTATCTTGAATTGAAATTACTTGCCAAGAGGCAAAAGTTCTGAGGCTAAAGTGATTTGAGATATTTTTTAAAAGGATAAGAACAAAACAGGTTTATACAAATTTATGGTTTTGAGATACTAGTATTTTAAGATACATTGGTGATTCCCAAACCTCACATTTCATTAGCATTACCCTAAGAAAGGAGCTGGGTCCTGTAATCCCACAACTCTAGAGGCTGAGGTAGAAAGATCAAAGTTCACTTGAGGCAACATGGTAAGACTGTGCCTCAAATTAAAAAAAAATAATAATTAAAAAGGCTGGGGATACAGGTCAATGTAGAGTACCCCTGGGGTCAATCTCCTGTGCTGCCCTCCCCCACCACAAAGAAGTTGTTTTGAGGAGCTTTTCAAATAGATTTTCAAAGCCTATCTCCAGAAAACTGTCTCACTGTCTAAAATGGGGCCAGAGAGGTTTTTTCCCCCCACTGTAGAGTTGTATGTAATGATGGGATCTGTTGTTACAGATTCATACATGTACACACTATAATTTGGAGAGTTTGGAGTTTTTGCTTGTTTATTTTTTTTGCAGAGGTAGGGGGTACTGGGGTACTTGATCACTGAGCCACATCCCCAGCCCTGTTTTGTATTTTAATTAGAGATAGGGTCTGAGTTGCTTAGTGCCTCACTGTTGTGGAGGCTGGCTTCTAACTTGCAATACTCCTGCCTCAGCTTCCCAAGCTGCTGGGATTACAGGTGTGCACCATTGCGCCTGGTGAGAGTTTGGTATTTTTAAAAGCTCTTCCTGGCGATTCTAAAAGCCAGGTTTGGGAAATCCCTGTTTTAAATGATGAGACAGTGATTTCAGAGTAGGCAACAAAATGAAAGTTTATCAGAAATATCTGTGGAAGTTAAAAAAATTTTAAATTTTTCCCTTTTTAAAAACTAGGACCAGATTTCACAGAACTTATTCAAGATACATGGAGGAATAATAAAGATTGAGGCTATTGCTCATTATCATTTTTGTCTTTCATACTTTTTTAAGAGTTTGCATTTCTAGGACTTGGAATAGTTGATCCTATACACAGCTGAAGGACGTGTCCCTGAATGAGACCATTATATATATATATATATATATATATATAAAAACTGTAAAATATTTCACTATTTTTTTATTTTATAAATCTTTGTAGAAATAAGCAATGAAATACTTTCATCTTTTGAATGGGATTTTTCAAGGCAGTGTCCTTTTGGCATTAAGGTAGGGGGGAGTTAATATTCTCTCTACCTGTTTCCACATAAATCAGTATAAAGTCATGGACATTTAAAAATCTTAATTTCTACTTAATTACTATGCAGTATAGCCGTGAAAAGTAATGTAGATTTAGTTTTCTCATCTTCAAATGCCCTGATCACCCTACCTCACAGGGTTGTTGTGGGGATAAATAAAACTTTTATGGAAACACTTTTCTCTGATGAGTTTTATCAGCTCTCAGAAACAATATAATTTCTAACAACTTATATTGGTATAGTGCTTTTTTTGTTGTTGTTGTTCACAAATACAGTATTTTTCACCTTTCTTTCCCTTCTGATACTGATCTTCAGGACAAACCTGTAAGAACCACAAGGGGTTGTGGATCAGGAAAAAGCAATAAAGTAAACAGGCTCAGTGAGGGCTGTGACCAAAGACCATGAAGTTACTCTGAGACTTGAATTCAGTTATCACTATAACATAGTATATCCCATACCTTGTATTGTTGTGTGATCATGCTTATATGTGAATACAAAGCTTCTTCAAGTTTCTAGATCAATATAGCCAACAAATGGTTGTTAAAAGGGCTGGTGATGTATTTCAGTAGTGACTGCCTGGCATGCATGAGTTTAATCCCCAGTAAACCCCCTCCCCCACAAAAGTTGTTATAAAAGACAATGAATATAGAATGGTACAAATTAGGCCTAAGAGAACAATCTTAAACGAAGTAAATTCTACCTTCTAAATATACATGTAAAGGAAGTGGGTCTAGAAAAAATATGTTCTCACAATCACAGCTGGGACTAAAATCCAGATCTCTCAATTACCATTATTCAAAGTAATGGTTGTAGAAGGGTGGACAATCTTAGTTTCTAGAACTACAATTGAAATAAAACACTTGAGGCCAACCTGAACATAGAATGAGTTGGTTTGAGAAAGATAAGATAGTAAAGAATCAAATTATAAGATGAATTCATGTTCATGTATAGACTAATAAGCCAATATCACCATAAAGTAGCACTCTGTTCCTATCCCAACCTTTGTGATGAGACTTGTGATAACTTTTCTCTATACTTTGAAGGAATTTGATGCAGATAGGTTTGGAAGTCACCAGCCCTTTAGAAATAAATGTTTGTACTTTGGGCAAATAGTTGACTTGGGACCATGGTTGATGAAGTAGCATAAATCAAACAAATTTGCATCTCCTAAAAAATCCATTTAGTAAGTAAGGCAATTGTTACTTAAGTCTTAGTTCATCTGTAAAATGTGTGCACTAAAACCTACCATTTAGAATTTTATGAAAGAAGAAACATCAGTATCTTATAAACTAAAGCAACATACAGATAACTTACCAGTATGGAGATGTTTACTGTGCAAGGAAAATGACAGCTGTACACATGGGTTTTGGGAGATGCCTGTCTGTGGTCAGAGGCAGAGTGTACAGTAGGCTAAGGGCATTACAATACCACAGAAGTTAAAGAGTTAAGAAAGACCTGAGCAATGGGGTACATTTGAGCAAATGAAAATGCCAAGTGATAAGGAAGCCATCCATGACAAACATTCAGTGAAAATACGTTGATTATTGAGGAAAAAATGGATGAGTAACTGAAAAGTAGTGATGGCTTAAGAAGTTTAGTAAGACCAGGCACAGTGGTGACAGTGGTGCACACCTGTAATCCCAGCAACAGGAGGCTGAGGGATGCAAGTTTTAGGCCAGGTTCAGCAACTTGGGAGGCTCTAAGCAACGTAGACCCTAACTCAAAATCTTAAAAAGGGGGGCTGTTGGGGATGTGGCTCAGTGGTAAAGCACAGAAAAAACCCCAACAACAAAAAGTCAGTCTAGTAAGTAGTTGGGGTAGCAAGCTTATATAAAGGATTTGCTAAATTGGAAGTACTTTAGTATCAGATAAATAAACCAGAACTTTTAGTGGTATAAGTTTTTAATGTGTTGATACTTGACTTATTTCTTGAAGATAACTATCAGTAGCCTTCCTAATGAGATATACTTTTAAAAATACTGCCTAGATGGGCTGGGGATATAGCTCAGTTGGTAGAGTGCTTGCCTTGCAAGCATAAGGCCCTGGATTCAATCCCCAGCATTGCAAAAAAAAAAAAAAAAGAAAAAAGAAAATACTGCCTAGAGCTGGGTGTGGTGATGCACCCCTGTAATCTCAGCAACTTGGGAGGTGGAGGCAGAAGGATTCAAGTTCAAGGTTAGCCTCAGCAACTTAGTGAGCCTGTCTCAAAAAACAAAGGACTAGGGATGAACTCAGTGGGAAAAGCACCTTGGGTTCAATCTACAGTGACACGCCCCCCCCCCAAAAAAAAAAAAGAAGCTGTGGGTGCTGGGGATATAGATTAGTGGTATACTCTTGCCTAGAATGCACAAAGTCCTAGGTTCAAACTCCAATAATGGGGGTAGGGTGGGTAACTACCTGGGCTGGGGATGCCAGTAGAACACTGGCCTGGCATGTGTGAGGCTGTGTTCAATCCCCGACACCACACCAGAGAAAACCCCCCAAAATGACCTTAATATGTGTTAGGCACTACTAGCTGGGCACAATGGCACCTGTAATCCCAAGCAACTTGGGAGGCTGAGGCAGGAGATTCCAAGTTTGAGATCAGCCTTAGCAATTTAGCAAGGCATGCCCCTAAGCGACTTAGTGAGAGCCTGTTTCAAAAAATTATTTGAAAGGGCGGCTGGGAATTAGCTCAGTAGTAAAGTGCCCCTGGATTCAATCCCCAGTACCCAAACAATATGTGGTACTACTAAACAAGGCTCTCTGAAAGGCAGAAGAAAGCAAAACTCAACTGCCCTCAAGCTTACAATCTAGAAGTAGAGATTGACATTGCTGGGATAAGGGTCATGAAGAATGGTTTGAGAGTTTTAGTAACAATTAAAATGAGAGCCTTAGAATATTAAAGGACTAAAGACAGGCTTGGTTGGGCAGGGAGGTTCAAGCAGAGGAATAAGTCATCATATTGTCTTAAAAAGATCACTTTGGTGGTTATAGAAGGAATAGCAGGGTGGGGTTGGGGGGGCTCTTAGAGGTTCTGTAACTCTCCACATAAAAGTATTTCCTTTCTCTAAGACAACAAATGGTTAATGCATTGAGTGCTAGTGTCACAGTAGACAGATTGGTAAGATTCTGGGGAGAACATGGTTTTTAAGTACTGAGAGTTTACTAACTGGATTTTGGAGTCTCCCTGAACAAAGACATATTTTTTTCCACTGGCCAAATGGGAATGGGAAAGTAGTCTTGGATTTTATGGCACTCTATAAAATTAAGTTTGGAAAGATGTATGGTAGACAGATCTGTCATTTTTGTGTTTTGTTTTTGGTACTCAGGATTGAACCCAGGGTTGTGAACCGAGACACATCCCCAGCCCTTTTTATTTTTTGAGACAGGGTCTCACTAAATTGTTTAATGCTTAAATTGCTAATGCTGGCCTCGAACTTGCAAATCCTTGTACCTCAGTTTCCCAAGTCACTGGGATTACAGGCTGTACTCCCATGCCCACACAGATGTTTCAATTTTATGTCAAGATTCTTGGGTAAGTTTTTTGTTTGGGTTTAAAAAGGGAAAAGTGGTTCAACTAGCTATTGTATCAGATCACATAATTTTTTAAAAATGTGATGATTCATTAATTTTAGAAGTTTTTAAATCCCCTCCTCCCCCCAGACAGGGTCTTGGCTATGTTGCTCAGGCTGGACCCAAACTCCTAGGTTTAAGCAATTCTTCTGCTTTGGCTTCTCAAATAGCTGGGTCTACAAGTGTGCCCAGCAAATGGATCATGCTGTCACACATAAAAAAAAATCATGAATTTATATACACACACATACATATGTATAAATACATATGATACACTGTGTATCACACACACACACACTTTTTTTTTTTTTTTTTTTTTCTTTTTTTGCAGTTGGCACTGGGATCAAACCCAGGGCCTTGCACATGCTAGGAAAGTACTATACCACTGAGCTACATCCCCAGTGTGAGATTTTTTTTTGGGGGGGTAGGGGAGTACTGGGAATTAAACCTAGGTGTGCTTAACCACTGATCCACATCACCAGTTCCATTTATTTTGTTCTTGTTGATTTGGGGCTTTTTTTTTTTTTTTTTTTTTTTTTTTTGAGACAGGGTCTCACTAAGTTGCTGAGGCAGGCTTGGAACTTGTGATCCTCCTGCCTCAGGCTCTCCAATAGCTGGGATTATAGGAGTGCACCACCATGCATGATGAGGCCAGAAGTTTTGATGTTAATTTTTTTCAACAAACGTATTGATATATTCTACTAATCTGTAAAATAGGGATACATTGACTTTCTATATCTGTGGGTTTTGCATCTGTAGATTCAACCACCTGGGCATTAAAAATATTTAAAAAGTTCTGCATCAGAACTGAAGATGTACAGACATTTCCTTGTCTTTATTCTACATAACTACTTAAAATATTAGGTAGTATAAGTAATCTAAATATGATTTAAAATATATTGGAGGATATGTGTAGGTTATATGCAAATTCTATGCCATTTGATATAAGGGACTTAGCATCTGCAGATTTTGGTATCCATGGAGTGTGTGTCCCAGACCAATCCTCCACTGGCACAAATGGAGGACTGTATTTCATGACAATTCCACTAAGATGTTTAAAATAACTTACTGTGATTTTTAAGGTTCCCCTAGAGACTAAAATGAGTAATAGATTAGTCTTAAGAACTAAATGAAGTTATTACATGGTTCTAGATATTTGTTTCCCTGCTTCCTCATTTGATAAAGCAGAATAATACGATGAATTATCAATTTCTGCATCAAAATCTTTATCCATCCTGCATACACTTGGTGCATATATTTTTTCCATAGTACCTTAAACCCCCACATTTTTTGTTGTGTGTGGTTCAACACCTTGACATTAATATCCTCAGAATCCAGAATATTACTTGTTGCAGCATAGGCACTAAAGTATTTATTTGATAAATAAAGGAATGAAATGAACCCACATTTCAAAGTTTGGACTTCTAACTCCAGAAAGTTGACTTGGTGCATGGAGAATTGCTGAAACTTGGTAATTGGTTCACATTAAACAAAGTCATAAAACACTGATATATTTTTTTCCCTAGCACTGGATATTGAACCCAGAGGTGCTCTACCACTGAGCAACATCCCCAGACCTTTTATTTTTGAGACTGGACCTCCTGAAGTTGCCCAGTCTGCTTTTTTTGTTTTTTTGGTGGTGCTGGGGATTGAACCCAGGACCTTGTGCTTGCTAGGCAAGCACTCTACCAACTGAGCTATCTCCCCAGCCCCCCTAGTCTGCTTTTGAACTTGTGATCCTCCTGCCTCAGCCTCTTGAGTCACTGAGATTATAGGCATATTTAGCACAAAACACTAATTTTTAGGTCAGATTTCAATTTTATTTGTCACCAATTTTTTTCTTTAAGAAACTAAATCACAATCAGAAGCCTGCTTAGTATGAGTAGAACCAGAGTTAAGTCTAATGAAAGAATGTTAATGGCAAATATTAGATTGACAGGATACTTTCATTCGTACATGTTAAAAGTGTATACAGATCTGGGGTTAGGGAAATAGTTCAGTAGTAGGGTACTTGCCTAGCGTGCACGAGGTTTTAGGCTCAATTTTCAGGACCAAAGGAAGGGGTGGGGGAAAGTCTATAGGTCAGTTTTTTCCTCTGGAGACAAAATTTTGTTCTTTGATTTTACCTTTCCTGTATTTCACCTTCTTTCTGTCGACATATTCACATGATACATCTTCTTAAAACATTCAGCTGGATGTAGCACATGCCTATTAGCTACTCAGGAGGCCGAGACAGGAGGATTGGAAGTTTGAGAACAGCCTCTGCAAATTAGTAGCAAGACTCTGAGCAACTCAGCAAGACACTGCCCAAAATAATGTGGTAAAGCAAAACTGAGCTCAATCCTCAGTATTTAAAAAAAAAAAAAAAAAAAAGGCTTGCTGTTCTAGGATCCAAGAATATTAATTTTCCTTTGAGACTACATTTCATCAAGAGAAAGCCTGGTGGACACATTTTCTTGGAAAAGAACCCAGTTCTGCACAAAGTTATTCATGCAGTTACTAAGTGACTATATCCAAACACAGACTTTAGTAAAGCATTAGCCTCTCAAGATTTTTTTACTGCAATTACACTGTACTATGATGTTGATATTTTTAACTGTGGTCAGGAACGGAACTGACTGGAAAGATACTGGGGTACCTCACAGCATTTAAGGCATGCAAAACAGAACCTTAGGGAAGGCAGCAAAGTAAGGTGGCTTGGAAAATTACCCCTTCAGCAGGATTTTCAGTCCTACCTGCAGGAGATTGTCATCCGCCACTAACTCCCAGGCTCTAGGAGTCTCAAGTTCCAAATTCTAATGGTCTGAGAGAAAGAATCTTTCAGTTATCTATTACTTCATAACAATTCCACATAGGTGTTTTTTGTTTGTTTTTGGGTACTGGGGATTTAATCCAGGAGCAATTTACCACTGAGCTACATCTCTAATCCTTTTTATTATTATTTTTTGAGACAGGGTCCTGCTAAATTGCTGAGGCTGACCTCAAACTCATGATTCTCCTGCCTTAGCCTCCAGAGCTGCTGGAATTGTAGGCATGCTCCACCACACTTCAGCCCCAGTCCCCCACCTTTTTTTGGCACTAGGGATTGAACCCATGGGTTCTTTGCCCCTGAGCTAAGTTCCCAGATCTTTTATTTTTTTACAATGAGACAGGGTCTCATCAGGTTGCTTAGGGCCTCACTAAATTGCTGAGATTGGTCTTGAATTTGTGATCCTTCTGCCTTAGGCTTCCAAATTGTTGGGATTACAGGCCTAAGCCACCATGCCTGGCTTTATTTCTTTCTTTTTTTTTTTTGCGGTACTGGGGATCGAACTCAGGGCCTTGTGCTTGCGCAGGAACCACTCTACCAGCTGAGCTATCTCCCCAGCCCTTTTATTTCTTATTTTGAATCAGGGTCTTACTAAGTTGTCAAGGCTGGCCTTGACCGTACAATCCTCCTGCTGGGATTACAGCACCTGGCTAGACACCTCAAAACTTAATGATACTTAAAAAAATTAATGATTCTAGTGTCCCATGTAGGGACATACCCAGATTATATAACTTGAAGCACATACAATTTGGAGGGCTTTCTTTGAAAATAATAATGGGCCACACAATGAGAGGTCCTGAAACTAAATGTTCATTAGCTTAATAGTTAATCTGCTTCTCACCCCTCTAGATCAGCTGTGGTAAGTCACTATGGTAAGTCACCAGACATGGCTTTGGAGAGCACACCCGCTCTTGTATACTAGTGCAATTCCAGAAAAAGAGGAAAAGATTGTTAAGCCCCTCCCCACCACACACATGCTAGAAGTGTCCAGTGTTCAGCTCAATAAACTCTTATCATTTGAATGACTAGAACCAGATCTTCTGACTTCCATACAGTGAATTTTTAAATATACCATGTTCCACGGTATTTTAAAATGCACATACGCACATTTTACACACATAATACACATGATGGTATCAGAAGAATACAAGAATATTTTTAAAATATTTACAGTCCTATTTCTTTTTCTTCTGTTCATTAAATTCTTTTTAACTTATAACTCTTATTTATTCATTTTTTAAAGTGGTGCTGAGGATCAAACCCAGTGTCTCACACATGCTAGGCAAGCGCTCTACCACTGAGCCACAACCCCAGGCCCTGTTCCTTAAATGTTGATGTCCTTCAAGGTTTTTTCTCATTCTATGCCATATTTAGATAACCTCTATTTTCACATTATTTCAGCCACCACCATAACCATATGACTCCAAATTCTGTGTCTGTGGTCCAGCTCTCTTGAGCTCCAAAGTGTATCCAACATTTTCATTTGGATGTCCTACAGGACTATCAAGATCTGTGTGGTCAAAATTAATCCTGTATTCCTTACTATGAAGGGAGGTACTATTCATCCATTTTCAAAAAAATTTATCAATACTTAACTATGTGCCAAGCACTGGTAATTACAGTAGTTAAAAAATACAGCCAAGGTACCTGTGCTCCAAACAGATATTGAATAAACAAGATCTTTACAAATTAGGATAAGTGCTATAATAAAAACAGTGATGAGTTAGAGAATAACTGGGGAGGTCCTTTAAAGGAGGGAAAAAGGAACAGCTTTCTGAAAAGGTCTTTTCTGTAAAGAGACCCCCTGCAAAGCATGGGGGAAAAAAAAAAAAACTGTAAGCAGAAAGAACAGTATGTATAAAGCCCTTAAGCTGGAAAAAGCTTAGCAGCATTTAAATGAAATTAATGAAAGAGAATGGCAGTGGTGGGTGTGTAGTGGTTGGGGAATTGTAGGAAACGGGTTGGCAAAACGTGGAAGTCAGTCTATGTAGGGTCTTCAAAAGAAGTTGGACTTTAGGGCTGGGGATATAGCTGGGTTGGTAGAGTGCTTGCCTTGCAAGTATGAGGCCCTGGGTTCAATCCCCAGCCCTGCAGGGGGGAAAAAAAAAAAAATCAAAGAAAGAAAAAAAAGCTGGACTGTAAAGTAGGAGAAATCATTAAAGGGATATCAGTTAGAGGGAAGTGGTGCTGTTTGATTTACATTTTAAATAAACTGCCTGGAGTGTAGGGAATGGATTGTGGAGGGTAAAGAGTGAAAACAGGATGACCAAACTTTGGAGTAAGGCAGTAGCAAGAGACATGGGGATGAATACTTCCAAGATTAATATTGGAAACAGATTCAGACTTGATGATGAATGGAATTTAGGGATGAGAGAGGGGAAGAAATCAAGAATAGCTCTCAGGTTTCTGACTTGAGCAACTAGACGACTGTCCCCATCATTTAATTTTCAAATTCATTTAATTTTCCTTCTCTCTCTCACTCCTCCATATTCAGTTAGTCACTATATTAGTCAGGGTTCTCCAGAGAAACAAATCAATAGGATGTGCATAGGTATTGGTTCACATGGTTGTGGGTGCTAGCAATTTAATTTGGAATGATTGGATGGACCCATATTTGCTTTACTCAAAGTCTACTGATTTAAATATTAATCACATCTAACAGATACTTTCATAACAACCAGTGTTTGACTAAAGACTGGGTAACATATGTATCATGGCCTAGTCAAGTAGAAACATAAAAATAACCATTACAGTCACTAAGTTCTCTTGACTCTTTTAAATATTTCTGATTGGTTTCTTTTTTCCATTGCCACTGTCTTAATTTAGGCTTACAATCTTCTCATTTAATTCATTCAGGCTGGGGTGTAGCTCAGGAGTAGAGCCACTGCCTAGCACACTGGAGACCGTGGGTTTGATCCTGAGAAGCAAAAGCAAGGGAGGTACACACACACACATTCATTCAGAAAATATTTTTATGTTAGGCACTATGCCAAAAGTTGAAGATAAAATTGTGAATAGACTGTGCCCTCAGATTTACATTTAGCATATTCATGCTTTCAGTCTTGCCTCCTTTCAATTCACCTTTACAAATGGATGCATAATAAACAGGTAATTGCCTCTTGTACTTTAACTGGGCAATAGTAAATCTCTTGAAAGACCATCTTCATAAGGTGCTTATTTGAAGACTGGAAAAACAAGAAATGGGGTACAGTTTGCCACTAGAAGAATACAGTGGCTGATCGCTATGTCTACTTTTTTGAAATTTGAATGTATGTATTACATATCCAAACACAAAAAAAAAATCTTTTTTTTTTTTTTTTTTTGATGCTGGGGATCGAACCCAGGGCTCTGTACTTGTAAGGCAAGCACTTTACCAACTGAGCTATATCCCCAGCCCCCAAAAAATCAAAATAGATAAAGCAGCTGTTTGCCTCTTAAAACCCTACAGGGAGCCAGGTGAAGTGGTAGGCTTGTAATCCCAGCGGCTCCAGAGAATAAGGGAAGAGGATCACAAGTTGGAAGCTAGCCCGGGCAATTTATGGAGACACTGAAATTTTAAAAAAGGGCGGGGGATGTAGCTCAGGGTAGAGAACCCCCGAGTTCAATCCCCAGTACCAAACCCCACGACAACAACAACAACAAAACCCCCTAAAAACAAAACAAAAAAAAGTCAAACTTGCAGGGAAGCTCAATGGCTCAAAGGGACAGGGAGTTTGGCTCATCTTATGTTCTTCATGATGAGTTTACCTGTTCAGTTTACCTCCAATTATGCTATTCAGTCAGGTGAGCGACTGACTACACGCATTCTTTCTACTGGAAATGCACTCTGGCACCTTTCATTTAGTCTCTCAAACTCCAGTTTCGCCAGCTCTTACCTCAGAAGGCTTTTCCTACAACCTCCCTCGTAATTAATGTTACCCTTTTGCATTTAACCTCATAATGCTTCTTTTTGTTGCAGTCATCACACTGTGTCGAAATTTGTTTACATGTCTTATCTTTGCTACTTGGTGGATAAAGCTGGAGTTTACCCCTAGCACAGACCGAGAATTTCCGAAATTGTTGTGCCAAAGAATGTGCTGGCTTCTAAGGACTCAGAGGAAGGGGAAAGCTTCGAGGCTGGGGATGTTTTCGATCCCTTCGTGACTAAATCCACTCAAATGAGCCCCGAGTGGGCTCCACGCACCTGGCTGGAAGGTTGCCAGGAATTCGCCCCTCGCCACTCGCTCTTTCTCCGGTACCCTACGCACGCCGGTTCCCAAGGGCCCACTTCCCCCACTAGCCCGCGACCGCGCTCACCCGGAGCCGAGGAAGTCAGGCGACCACCCACAAAGGCGAGAGTGGAGTTTAGAGCCCTTTCCAGGCGTAGTACGGAGAGGATAGGGAGCAGCCCCAGCCGCCAGGAGCCAAGACCAGAGCGCACCCTTGGGGCGGGGCTGGGGTTGGCGGAAGAAGCGCGAGGGCCAAGCGCCAGACAAGGGACCGCCCTACTAACCTTCCCGCTCTTACTTCTCCCCGCGACCCAGGATGGTGATGCCGTCGCCCTGCCCCACTAGTGTCCAGTACTGCCCCTCGCCGCAAGAAACAGCGCACACAGCCCCACCCTGCACCGCGACCCACGCCCACTCCCTGCCGCGCGCGTCGCCGGCGCTGCCAAAGGGGGCGGGGCCTCGGCCCGGCGCACAGTCAGCCACGGTCCCAGCTTGCCCCGCGCGGGCCAACGAGAGCAAGCCCAGTGACTCACCTCCGCCGCGCTAACTCTTCGCAGCTCTCTCCCTCACACACGCTCACACCCGGTTCGAGATGGCGGCAGCGGCAGCGGCAGCGGCAGCGGCAGCGGCGGGGGACTCCGATTCTTGGGGTAAGCAGAAGTTCCCCAGGCAGGGCCCGGGCCGGTGCCGGCACACGCCGAGGCAGGCACTAACGCGGTTCGCTCTTCTCCGTAGACGCGGACACATTCTCCGTGGAAGACCCGGTGCGGAAGGTGGGGGGCGGCGGCACTGCCGGCGGGGACCGCTGGGAAGGCGAGGACGAGGACGAGGACGTCAAGGTGGGTGCGGGCTGGGGCTCCGGGCAGCATTGGAGAGGACTGGCGCTGCCGCGAGTGGAGTTGCTGCCGGCGGGCGGGCAGGCGGGCCGACTCCCGGCCCAGGGCCGCCGCCCGGGCCTGCGGGCCGTGTGTCCGGGCGCGAGCGTAGGGCCAGGCAGTGATCTCTTCCCCTTCGCATGCCGGCCATGTGGGCTGTAGACGGCAGCGTGTCCTCCCGGACTCACTCGTCGAGGGCTGTGGCGGCCTGCGCGCCAGCCCTCCTTTGGGGGTCCGCGCACCGGCCTGGGTCCCACCCGCCAACTGGCGACGAGAGGTGACAGCACCAGTCGGATCGGCCCACGTGCAAACTTCGCAATCCACAACCGGAATGGGACTAGCAAATTGGGGATTTTGAACTCCAAGCCTTATTCCATATGGAAAGTATTGAAACCCTTCTTTCTGCCTTTTCAAGCTCACGTCTCCCCAGGGTCAGCAACTCACTTATGATCTTAATGGCCCAATATACAGTTTGTTCAAGCGATTAGATGAGTGAAATATTATGGTTTAATTTCAGCTTTTCTTTCTACAGCAGACAAATAGAAACAGTGAAGTAAAATAACTTTTAGCTCTCCCTTCCCCCACCCTGTGGTAAAAAGGATGAACTGAGCCCAGAGATAGCAGCATTTGGTGGACAGAAACCTAGGTAGTCCCTCCAGCAACATGAGTAATGGAGAGTTGACAGATATTCTTTCATCTACATATGAACGAGGCCTAGGGAAATATTGAAGATTTGGTGGTTGTAGTAGAACAGGGACCAGCGTTTATTTTTTTCCTATGCCTTGTAAATCTATACCATATTCATTATGGTTTGTATGAAAACTTCCAGGGGATTATCATATGGGTTTAGATCATACTGTCTTATGCACTTCTCTAATTTTTAAATTTTTTTAAGTAGCAGTGAGTCTCAAGTTCAGAATCCTTTTTTTTTTTTTTTTTTTTTTTTTTTTTTGAGACAAGGTCTTGCTAAGTTTTTGAGGGTGGTCTCAAACTTGTGATCCTCCTGCCTCAATCTCCCCAGTTGCTAGGATTACAGGCCTGCACCATTGTGCTGGACAAGTTCAGAATTTTAAGATTATTGTTAACTTCAAAAATCATTTGTGCGGATAAAGTTTTGTGTGAAAGGGAAAATGATTTTTTTGTTTTGATTAATCTAGTGAATGTTTTACTCTCCTAATGCTCTTTTGTCATAAACTGAGAGCCCTATAAAATCCTTCTGCTTGTGTTGGACATTTTAAGCCAGATAAATCACTGTGAACTTGATAGAGAGCTGTTTGGATTTTTTCCTTTTCTTCTGACTCTTTTGGGATAGATGACCTATTTATCAAACAGTCTGACTTTCAGGTATGATGTGAGCTATGTGCACAAATGAGTTAGTAAATGAATAGTAGTTTTTTGTTGTTGTTGTTTTTTTGATACCAGAATTGAACCAGGGGCACTTAATCACTGTACCAGTACCACATCCCAACCCGTTTTCTATTTTTCATTTGAGAGAGGGTCTTGCCAAGTTGCTTAGGACCTCACTGAATTCCTGAGGCTGGCTTTGATTCTTCTTCCTCAGCCTCCTGAACTGCTGGAATTACAGGTGTATGCCACTATGCTCAGCAAATAGTACTGTTTTTGACTTAGGATACTTAAATGTGTCCTTTACATGTTGTATAGACATGAAACTGGATTGTGTTTTCAGCTTTATTACAGGATACTAGTTACTTCATTGTAGCAGATTTTCTGTTTTCAGTCTTGAGGTCAGATTTGACCTTTCACTTTTTCTGTGTGGAAGTAGTAGTTAATACATCTGCTGTGAAAATTGGGAGTAAGTTAATAAATGCAAAGAAAAAAAATGAGCAAAATTGGGAAAGGAGATCCAGAAAATTAAATTTGAATGGAGTGGTCTGGACTGATAGCTTTAAATATTCTTCCTGGGGTTATGGAATCTAAGTGTTGGCAATCTTGATGAATATAATTTTGATGACAGTTTTGGAGATTTACAAGTTGTAAGCGTCCAGTTTTTCAGTCCAGAATCTCTTTTATATAAATGACCTTTTTTTAAAAAGAAACAAACAAACAAAAAAAACTCCAAAGTTTGAAATTGATCTTGGAAGTTGAAAACTGAATTTATTTATTATATTCCTACACTGAAATGTTGGTTTAAATTTGCTCTCATTTCATGTTGTGGTCTTAATTTTTCCCCCCTTTCACATTACTGGGGATTGAACCCAGGGACACTTGACCACTGAGCCACATCCCTAGCCCTTTGGCAGGGTCTTGCCAAATTGCCAAGGTTAGCCTCAAACTTGTGATTCTCTTGCGTCATTCTCCCGAGATGGTGGGATTGCAGTTGTGTGCCATGGCACCTGGCTTATAGTTTGTCGTTTAATTTTTTTTGGCTAATGGAAAATGTGTTTAGACTGTTAAGCTCTAGTATCTGGGGTTTATTTTTTGCCACATTTTATGATTTGCTAAGGAAAGAGCAATTATGTATTCTCCATAGTGTCTTAACTATGAATTTTATGTTTTAAATGAAAGAACATAGTTATCAAGCATGTTTTTGCTTGCTCAGAGGTTATTGGTCTAGAATTGAATTTTTTCACTTTGGATAGTAGTAACATCACCAGATTTTTGAATTCTCATGTTTTAGTTCGTAAGGTTTAGTTTATATAAGGTTGAATAATTATAGACCTTAAACAGCATCTAAATTTTTTAAAATGTCCTCAAAAGAAAAGTACATAGAAACAGTTAATTCTTCAGATGATGTCAGCCTCTAGTGCTTGACCTTTATAATGTCATTTGTAATATCCTGGAAAATTAAAGGAAAACCAAGGTCTTCATTATAATAATTTGCTAGTAATTTACTGTCTTTCAGTAGACTTAGTATTTTATTCTCTGACTTTTCAAATCCTTCTGTAGTTGGCAGAAATGAACTTATAGGTGAAACTGCAGAACTGTTAGTATGTATTGAGGAAATGGGCTGTGGTTTTTCTCCAGTTAAAAAGTTAGGAACTAGATGGGCATGGTGGCACATGCCTGTAATCCCTTGCAACTCAGGAGGCTGAGACAGGAGGATCATAAGTTCAAGGCCAGCGTTGGCAATTTAGCAAGGCCCTGTTCCAAAATTAAAAAAAAAAAAAAAAAAAAAAAAAAAAAAAAAAGACTGGGGATGTAGCTAAGTGGTAATTAAGCAAGACCCTCAGCAATTAAACAGAACCCTTCTCAAAAAATAAAAAGGACCGGGGGTCTAGCTCAGTGGTAAATTATCCTTGGATTTAATACCTAGTAACCCCTTACCCACAGAAGAGAGAGATCCTTAAGAACTGACTCAGTTCACAACTGCCTGTCTTACTTGTTCACCTTCTGTTAGGATCCCTTCTGGGTTGATAATTTACACCTACCAGAGTAAGGACATTTTTTTCTTGCATTGGAAACAGCATTTCTGAAGAATGGGATCTGTATTTTAGAGAAATGTACGATTGTTGGGAAAAACTCAAAAGTGTCTGTCAGAAAATTCATATCTTAAAGAGAGGGTGTGTTTAATGTGTGTGACTTTTTTTTTCCTGTCGTGGGGATTGAACCCAGGGACACTTAACCACTGAGCCACATTCCCAGCCCTTTTTATTTTTTATTTTGAGACGGGTTTCACTCAGTTGCTGAGGGTAACCTTAAACTTGAGGTCCTCCTGCCACAGTCTCCCAAATTCCTGGGATTATAAAATGTGCCAGAACATCCACCCTGCAGGAAAGATTTTTTTATTGAAAAATATTTACTTGTTGTATATGTCATGCTGGACCATTGAAAATAAATAAGCAATTTGTTTAATGTTTAGTGTCTTAATCTTGATTTTGCTTAGCCAGGAATTTAAAGTAGAATTAATCGATAAACCACTCTGAATGTGAGACAGGTAGACATTGAAATGGGACATAGCTGAGTACTGATCCAAGTTTAATGAATTGAATTAAATGAAGTAAGAGTTTACTAAGGCAGATACCGTGGCTTGAGAGACCAGCATAGTTCTGAGATGTTGGAAGAGGATGTGACCTTTTTTAAAAAACTGAACTTTGCTGGAATGTTTAGCCTTGCCAGACTCCCACTACAGAGTTTTGAGGTTTCTCAGAGCAGAATCCATAAGGCTTACAGAACACCAAGAAAAGGACTTTTTCTTCTTTTTTTAACCCCCAACAAGATATTATGCCATACCTATAACAGTTATTTAAAGAAAAAAGGAAGAGTATGTTACCTCCTGGGCTGTTGCTGTGAGGCAAACAATTTTACTACTCTTTTAAAGCTACTCTTATTTGACAATCTATAAATATATCTTGCTTAAGTTGGAAAACATTTTCAGTCCTAAATGTGTTCTCTCATTGCATGTGACATTCTGTAGTTGCATATTATAAAAATGGCAGAACCAGCAGCTGTTGGCTGCATTGTTAGAAATAAAAAGAAAGCAGTGTTTAATATTTTCCTGTTTTGTTTTTAATAGTCATGTTCAATTGGAAGAAGATTTTAAACTTGAAAAGCAGCCATTTCTGTTGGAGAAAAAGTCCAAATGATGTTAGGTATCTATCTGCAGGGCAAGAGTATAGATAAGCAAGTAATTTATAAACAGCCTCTATTCTAAAGAAGCTAACCATTTTAGGAGAGCAGCCTAGATGACTCCCCTGCCCCAGTACTGGGGATTGAACCAGGGATGCTCTAATCCCGAACTACATCCCCAGCCCGTTTTAAATTTTTTAAAAATTTACTTATGTTTTGGTGCTAGAAATGCTTTATCACTGAACTACACCACCAGTCCTTTTGCTTTCTTTTCTGTTCTTTTTATTTTTCGGTACTGGGGATTGAACCCAGGGGCACTTAATCACTGAGCCACATCCCCAGCTCTTTTTCTTTTTTATTTTGAGACAGGTTCTCATCAAGTTGCTTAGGGCGTTGCTAAGTTACTGAGGCTGGGTTTGAACTTGTGATCCTTCTGCCTCAGACTCCCAAGCTGCTGGGATTATAGGTGTGCACCACCACATCTGGTTCCCCATCCTTTTTATTTTGAGACAAGTTCTCACTAAGGTACTAACACTGACCTCAAACTTGTCATTCTTCTGCCTCAACTTCCATAGTCACTGTGATTATAAACGGGTACCACCACACCACTCTCTGGATAATTCTTTTGAAAATAAATTGGATATCATAGATGGGAAATATGTTGTTTACCAAAAATATTTGGAAAGAGACTTCTTTTTTTTTTTTTGTGGTATTCAGAATTGAATCTAGGGCCTAACTAGGATAAGTGTTCTACTACCAAGCTACATCCCTAGCCCAGGGAAGAGATTTTTACCAGATAACCATTTAGGGCTCTTTTGAGGTGAGTTGTAGAGTTACTCCCAATTTTAAGTGTTAATTTCAGGTCTTGCTCTAGGAACCCTTTTTTGCATTGTATTTTTTTTTTTTTTTTTTTTTTTTTCTTTTTTGCCAGCATTTACAGGGTTCTGATAGTCACAGAAAATTGGGCAGAATTTTCTGAAGCATTGAGGCAAACATTCTGCCATAAGTTTTTAGGTACTTGCTAATGTTGTAATTAAGGAAATAAAACTTTTAAGTTCTTGGGGAACTTAACCTGAATCTTCTTTTATGATTACAACTATTTGCAGGTTTGTAACCTGTCTCTTTTTGCTGAGATTACTGTGCTCCCTTCTTTAGATACTTGGTGCTCATTTGGTAGTAATTTTAGGGCAGACTTGTTGCAAGGACTTTGGGGTGAGGGTGACACTCGAGGCTTGATTTTCCTGGTCTTTTAAAGAACTTGAGGAGCAGTTGTCATGACTTCCCAGGATTTGTGATAGGACTTACTCTTTTTGCTACTAAAATCCATTCTGTGATGGAATGAGGAGTTTCCAGGTAGCCTCATTATGTCTACATTGATGAGTGTCTAGGGTAGGGTTTATGCTTTGATGGGGAAACCAGGGGTATGATAGAGATGGGACATAGAGTTAGTAGGAATGAGAACTGAGGAGCAGTGATAGGAATGGGCTAGGAGTGATGTTTTGCTGGGAAGGGGAACTGAGGAGCATCAGCATTGAACAGAAAAGTTCCTCTGTTGGATTATTTATCTGTGTTGAAGTGTTGAAGGTATTGTGATGGAACCCCTTATTTTCACATGTACTTCTCCCTTTGGCTTCTTCCTACCAGAAGCTTCTAGAGCAGTTTCTTAAAATTCACAGAAAAACACTTTGAGGTTTGAAGGTTGGTAATTGATATAGCTGTAACTTAGTATGAATTGTAATGCTCCTTTTTGGGGGTAGGGGGTACTGGAGATTTAACCAAGGGGGTTATTTACCACTGAGCTTATCTCTAACACCCCCCCCCCCTTTTTTTTTTATTTCAAGACAGGGTCTCACTAAGTTGCTTGGGACCTTGCTAAGTTGTAAGTTGCTGAGGCTGGTCTTAAACTTGTGATCCTCCTGGGTCAGCCTTCCAAGCTGCTGAGGATAATAGGTGTGTACCACCATGCCTGACTATGACCTCCAGCCCTTTTTTTAAAAAATGAGATTCACTGTGATTCCATGGGAGTTCATTCTAGAACTAATTGAAGGAAATGGATTTTGGTGGGGAGGGACTTAATTCCCAGATTGGCATTTTGTATTTCACGACTCAAAGAAGCAATTATGTTTACTGTGATACTTAAGGGAACTTTGGTCCATTCAGAACAGGTCCCTTCATTGCTTTTCACTGAGACTGGGATGGCTGTACCTGGGCCTCAGTTTATTAATCTGCCAAATGGAGATGATGCCACTTTGCTTTCAAAATGTTGAGGATTAACCATGTTACTGCATATAAAGCTCTGTGTCCAGGGTCTGATGCAAAGTGAGCACTCATAAATGCTTTCTTTTATTATTATCACTATTATTAGAAAGTTGTAAATATGCACTCCCTGGAAGTGAACTTACGGTCCTTTTGTCTGAAGCACTGCCTAAGCAGCATATCACAGATTCAGTCTCTCTTCTGTGAAGATTAAACCAACAACAAAAACACCTGATAGTTAACTTCTAGCTCATAGGTTCCTTTTACATTGCAGTGTTTTTTGATATAGGTAATTAAGCAAACCAGCAGGTAACACAGACATTTGATCTCTAATTTCGAACTCTAGTATCTTCCTTATCCAAATAATAACTAGTTGGTTTGTTTTCAGTCTGTTAAAACTGCAAACTGTTCTTTAAATTACCAAGGTAAGGTGACTATAAAAATTTTGCTTTATATAAGATTATTCCCACTCAGCTTGTACCCCCTCATGACAGTCTTACCAGGATGTTGGATTTTTTATTTCTTTGTTGGACTTACAGAATGTTATTAAAAATTAAGATTCAGTTTGTCAATATACCTGGACTGATAAAGATTTATGATCTGTCTTGCTTATAAAACCAGAAGCTTGGTGGCATAGTTGTTGCACATTAGTCAGCCTTTGCATCTTCTGGTAGCATCAGGGCCTCCTGCTTTGCATCTGCTGTCCTGTAGCTCAGCTTCAAATGACATTTCATTGTGCCTTGATAGTTGCTGGGAGTGTCTAGGTTACATATAGATTAAAGCCCTTTTTAAAGACGGGGCTGTGTCTATTTTAAATTAGAATCATCTAAATTCTGTGGCACCTTTAGAAAATTGTGGGTCCTTTTTTTTTTTTTTGCAGTTGTGGGGATTGACCCCTGCCTCTCCACAAGAGATTCATACTTGTTAGGCAAGTGCTCTACCACTGAGCTGTATATCCCCAGCCCAGAAAAATATATTTGATAATTTGTTTCTGTTTAACTGAGTGATTGAATTAGGCATAGAGAAGACAGAATATAGATCTATCTCAGAGTGCCCTGCCCAAGTTTGGGAGTAGAATACATAAATGTTTAAACTGCTTATAACTCTTTGTTAAACCCAGGCAAGAAGTATCAAGTTCTTTCAAACTTCTATTTAAGTCATATCACTTTTTTTTTTTTTTTTTGGATACTGGGGGTTGAACCCAGGGTTGCTCTACCACTGAGCCACATTCAAGCCCTTTATGTCTTTGTTTTATATTTTTGAGACAGGGTCTTGCTGTTACTGAAGTCTTGTTAAATGACTAAGGCTGGCCTTGAACTTGTGATCCTCCTGCCTCAGCTTCCTGAGTCTCTGAGAGTTGCTGTGATTACAGGCACATACCACCGTGCCTGGTGCAAGTCACTTTTTAAAGCTATTAGTTTTGGTTTGTTTGTCTTATATTTTAATTACTAGCGAAGAAGCTTTTTATATGGAGTTAGATAAATAGATATAAAGGTCCATATGAAAAACAAACATGCAAGAATCGTCAGGAAAGCATTAAAAACCTAAAAACCTACAAGGGAGAACTAGCACTAGAGGATATTAAAGCATACCATAAAGTCTCTAATTTAAAACAACGTGCTGATATATGAAGGGACTATAACAGTAGCATAAGATAGAAAGCCCAGAAGTATTTCAAGTACACAAGGAAATTTAGTATATGATAAATCATGGGGCAAAGAAGGACTTTTTAGTAAATGATGCTGTAACAACTGACTAGCTGTTTGGAGAAAAATAAAATTAGATCTATGTTTTATATCAGACACAAATAAAAAACTCCAAATGGATCAGAATCTTAAGTGAAAAACTAATGAAACCCTATATATTTAGAAGAAAATGAGTGAATTCTTCAGTATAAGACTTCTTAGCAGTCCGAAATTCAGAGACAATAAGTAAAATGAATGATAAACTTACTGTGTAAACTTGGTGGGATGTATAGCATAGGGCTTCATGGGGAAACACTATAGAGACAGTTTTATTAAGAGGGGAAAGAGAAGGTGGCAAGAATTCTCATCTATACAGCATTGTATTTAGATGTTTAGCTGTTACCATTAGATAAATCAATTGTGGAGGTTGAAGAATTGGTATAAAAAGTAGTACAGATGTCTTGTTTATAGATGATATGGTTGTACAGGTTGGGTATCCTTACCTGAAATACTTGGGACCAAAAGTGTTTTGGTTTTTGGATTTATTTCAGATTTTGAAATCTTTGCATATATATAATGAGTTTAACATGAAATTCTTTTATGTTTTATGTATACCTTTTACACATAGCCTGACGTTAATTTTATACAATAGTTTTAGTGTGCCTGTTTTGATGTGATCCATCAGTGAGGATAGATGTGAATTTCTACTTGTGGCATCATGTGAACACATGAAAAAGTTTTGAATTTTGGAGCATTGCAGATTTCAGATATTCAGAGTGCTCAACCTATCTCAGAAAAACCTTAAGAACCTACTATAAATCTAACTTTTTTTTTTTTTTAATAGTAATTGGTTTCCATCCCAGAGCCACATGCTACACAAGGACTTTACTACTGAGCTATATCCCCAGCCCTTATTTCATTTTGAGATAGGATCTAGCTACATTGCTGAAGCTAGCCTTGAACTTGGAATTGTCCTGCTTCAGCCTCACAAGTAGCTGGTATTATAGGTGTGTGCTACCACACCTATTATCTTGGCCCTTTTTAAAAATTTTATTTCAAGACACAGTTTTGCTAAATTGCCCAGGCTGGCCTTGAATTTAGATCCTCCTGCCGTAGCCTCCAAAGTTAATTTTAAAACTAATGTAGAAAGTAAAATTTAGAACCTCCTGAGTAGCTAGAATTACAGGAGTGTGTCACCCAGTGATAAATATAATTTAAGTGATAAATGAATTCAGTAAGATAATAAGATATAAAATTAACATAAAAATCAATAGCTTTGTTTTTAAAAATACATGCATTTTTTTTTTTTTAGTTGTAGGTGGATACAATACCTTTATTTTAAGTGGTGCTGAAGATCGAACCCAGGGCCTCACACATGCTAGGTGGGCATTCTACCACTGAGCTTTTCTATATACAAATAACAAGTTAGAGGTTATGACAGGAGGAAATAACTATTTATAAAAGCAGTTTAGGACCTTATGAAATACTTAGGAAAAACCTACAGAGAGATATAAAAAACCTCTTAGAGGGAAACTTTCCAACACTCCTGAAAAATAAAAAAATGGACTCATACAAATGAAAAGAGCCCTTTAAGGGACTCAGGTATTTAAAGGTGTCAATTCTTCCTACATTAATTTATTATTTAATGCATTAACAAAACACTATAAGCTTGACTGCATAGAGTAAGGCAAGTTGATAAAAGGTCACATGGAAAAGCAAACATGCAAGAATGACTAATGACATCCTTTTCTTTAGGATAACTGGGATGATGATGATGATGAAAAGAAAGAGGAAGCAGAAGTAAAACCAGGTGAGCCACTGATGCTCTTCCATGTTTGGTTTTATATCTTGGTAGGTATTTAATGCTTAAGTTAAATAATAAAATGCTCACAAAATTGAAAATGTTGGTATTTTGAAACAGCATTCTTCCATTTCCTCTTTATTGTCTTTTTCTTGCATCTCTTCTTTATTTAAAAATGTAATCAGACATCTGCTTTTTTTGAGTGCTGGGCTAGGAGGAGAGAGCAGAGGATGCTACATTATAGTTATTTGAATGATGTTGGTCTTCTTTAAAGGATGGTGGGACTATATGAAGAGAGATGTCTGGATCTTTTTTAAAAAATATTTTTAGTTGTAAATGGACACAATACCTTTATTTTTATTTATTTATATGTGTGCTGAGGATCAAACCCAGTGCCTCACACATGCTAGGCAAGTGCTCTACCACTGAGCTACAGTTCCAGCCCAGATGTTTGGATCTTATGGGTCAGATTAGAGAGGAAAAGCAAAGAGTTCTGGAGCTTTACCATTTTAATTTTCTAGAATATTATCATATGAATCTGAAAGCTTGGAAAAGTTTGGTTTCTTAAAGTATTTAAATATCACATCTGTCTCATCCATGAACTGCAAAGAACTTAATTATGAATAAAATATTTCTTTACTTTCAGAAATAAAAATTTCAGAAAAGAAAAAAATAGCAGAGAAGATAAAAGAGAAAGAACGGCAACAAAAGAAAAGGCAAGAAGAAATTAAAAAGAGGGTTAGTACTGTTCATTTTCTAAAATGCATGCACAATTCTTACATCAGTAGTGGTACAATGTTTAACAGACAATTTGATTTGAAGGGCCCTGTGAAGGATGTAAATAAATGGATATTATAAGCTAGATAAATCCCAAAACAATTTGATTTGTGGTTTTTGCAAAAACAGAATCCAGACACTATATGTATTAGAAAACTTTTTTAACATTCAGGAATAGTCACAATTGCATAGTAACCACATACAGTGATTTTTGCCAGTGCCTGCAGTTTTTTCTAGTCATGATTATTTGTGGTATACATTCTGAGTGAGATAGAGAAAGTGTTCATTTCTGTGTCATATACTACATAAATATTTTTGTTCTTTTTTAAAAAGTATTTTTTAGTTGTAGATGGTCTTTTTTTTAAATTTATTTTTACGTGGTGCTGAGGATTGAATCCAGTGCCTCACACATGCTAGGCAAGTACTCTGCCACTGAGTGCTGCAGCCCCAGCCCATATTTTTTGTTCTTGATTATTTGGAGCAGGATCAATAATATTGTATTAATTTGCTTTTGAACAGAAAGCACATTTACAGAATTCAAAAATCAAAAGTATTAAAAAGCATTCTCTACCCTTTACTCATTTATACTGTATCTTCCTCTATCCTGAAGTAAGGCTTTTTTATCTCTTCAAGGTGTCTTTATGTACTTTATGGGTCTGGATATAACTACTTTTTTTTTTTACACTGGGGATGGAACCCAGTAGCACATAACCACTGAGCCACTTTTTTCTTTCTTTCTCCACTCCCCTCTACTGGTGATTGAGCCCAGGGGTGCTCTACCACTGAGCTACATCCCCAGTTCTATTTTGTATTTTATTTAGAGACAGAGGGTCTCACCAAGTTGCTTAGCACCTTGCTTTTGCTGAGTCTGGCTTTGAACTCTCTATCTTCCTGTCTCAGCCTCATAAGCTACTGGGATTATAGGCATGTACCACTGTGCCCAGCCCCTACCCCCATTTTTATTTTTTTGTTTTGAGACAGGGTCTCACTAAGTTGCTGAGGCTGCACTCGAACTTGTAGTCCTCCTGCTCAGTGCCCGCCTCCCACCTCCACTGGAGTTGCTGGGAGTACAAGTGTGTACTGCCATGTCCAGACACGTTTTTATTTAATATACCATAGAGATCTTTCATACAGGTCACAGTAAACTTTATTTTTCTTCTTGACCTTTTTATTAAGAATATTTTCAAACATAAAAGTAAATAGAATAATGAATAATACATAGCATCTGAATTTGTTATTACATTGTCAAGTTTGCTTCAATTATTTTTGTTTTGCTGAAATACAATAATAAACTATGTATTTTATCTCAGTTCAGTATGCATTTCTGAAAAAGGATATTTCCTCACATGATTACAATAATACCTCACTAAGAAATGAACAATAATTTTTAAACATAATCTAGTATTCTATTTACATACAAATTTCTGGTTATCACAAGATGTCTTTTAGGTGTAGTCTGCTCAAACAAGGACCATGCATTACATTTGGTTGTTAATGTATCATAAATCTCCTGGAGTATCTCTTTTTTTCTGTCCCTCTCCCTCCTCCACTTCCTTTCTCTTTCTCTTCATTGATGTGTCGAAGAGACCAAGCTAATTGTCTTATTGAACATCCCACCTTCTGTATTTTTCTGATTACTTTCTCATTATTGGAGTTTCTTTTAACTTGGTAGTTAAGTATAAATTTTTGGTTAGATTTAGGTTTGACATTTTAAGCTGGAATAATTTGGAAATAATGCTGTGTGTTTCATACTATATCACATCAGGAATCATGTGGCATCTCCTGTTGTTACTGTTGCTAAAATTGGCACTGGGTTAAAATGCTGATATCCTGATTCTTCTATTATAAAATCACATCTTTCCTTTTACAAGCAATCCAAAATCACATCAACCTCTCACCCAGTTATAATATCTTTGATGATCGTTGCGTAATTATTTTATTAGGGATTGCAGAATGATGCTTCTCATGATGATGATTTTTCTGTTTATTAGCTGGCTCTTTTTTCTTGTTATTTGGCTACTTTGAATATGGTTTGTATTAGAAAGGCAGGGTAAAATTTTAATCCTTTAATTATGGGTTTTCAGAGTAAGGAGAGGGTGTAATGACAGTGAAAGATGAGAGGCAGTAACAAGTTTTTGTAAACTCATTTGTAGTTCATTGTGTTTTAATCAAATACAGTGACATGACCCCTTATCTCCCCATTACTGGGAACCAAACCCTAGGGTCACCAACCACTGGGATACAACTCTAGTAGCCCTTTTTATTTTTTGTTTTGAGACAGTCTCAAACGGCTGAGGAGTAGCTGGGATTAGGGCCATGTGCTACTGGGTCCCACTTTTCTCTTTTGTGTTTAACTTTTCTTAACATGAAAAGTGTTCAGAAATTAAAGCTATACAAAAAAATGGCATACTTAAGAAACATTTCAAATTGATGAAAGTAGATCTTAATTTTTTTAATTAATTAATTTTTTGTAGTACTGGGGATTGAATTCAGGGCCTCATGCATGGTGCTACCACTACTGAGCTACATCCCTAGCCCTTGAAATGTTTTCATCGTACAAAAATATTAGTATGTAAAGTGACAAATATACTGACCAACTTGATCTATTCATTTCACAATGTATATATCAGGTCATATAATGACAATATATACAGTGGAGGAAGGTCTCAAACATCCATTCCTCCCTTCTCCCTGTTCCCTAGAACTGCCTGTGAAAACTGTTTTCATTAATTTTTGGTTTATTATAAATCACTTTTTTGGTAGCTATATAACATTCTATTGCCTAGATGTACAATAATTTATTTCACTAGTTTCCGATTGATGGTCAGTTAGATTTTTCAGTCCTATGATAAATAATACTTTAGTGAATAACCATATACGTTTTTTTCTAATAGGTGTATCCTTGTTTGTAGAATAAATTTCCAAAGATGGGAATGCTGAGTAAAGGGCACATTTATTCTTACAAATATTCCTAAGTTGCCTCCCATGTAGGGTTGTATAACTTTTTATTTTTGGTGGTGCTGGGAATTAAACTCTGGGCCCTGTACCTGCTAGCCTAGTACAATATGACCGAGCTACATCCCCAACCCAGAGTGTATGAATTTGTATTTGCCTGAGAAATAAGAGCTGCCCTTCTCCTTCCATACTGAGAACATTTTAGATACTTTTTAATAATTTGTATATTTAAAAATACCTGTATATGTTTCTCTGATTAGTATAAGCAATAGAATTTTATAACTCAGTCTAAGAAGATGTGATTGGATCTTTTCTGGTCATCTAAGTTAGGATGAAACTGAGTTATATTTTTATATTATTCTCCAATATGAAGAAACTTTAAAACAATGTGTGCATGATACTTGAAATTGAACCCAAGGATGCTCTACCACTGAGCTATATCCCCAACCCTTTTTTATTTTTCATTTTCAGACAATCTTGCCAAATTGTCAAGGCTGGCTTCAAACTTGAGATCTTCCTGCCTCAGCCTTCTTGAGTTGCTGGGATTACAGGCATATGCCACTACACCTGGCAAAAAGAATGTTTTCTGATGAGTCAAAGAAAATGTGTTCTTAATGTCTACTAGTATTGTTGTTGGACATTTAGGTTGTCTCTAAATTGACTTGTAATTATAAATAATAATTCCAGTGGACATCCTGTGCTTAAATATATATGTGCAGCTTATCTAAGGGGTCTATAGCAATCTCAAGTGTGGCTAAGATAATCTTAAGATAATCAAATACC
This sequence comes from Sciurus vulgaris, assembly GCF_902686455.1. Lineage (NCBI taxonomy): Eukaryota > Metazoa > Chordata > Mammalia > Rodentia > Sciuridae > Sciurus > Sciurus vulgaris. Next base: position 93,631,122 of record NC_136462.1, read on the forward strand.
TGGAAGTGGAACTACTTGATTAAAGCGTATTAAAGAATTTTAAGACATGATAAATATTTCCAAGTTGCCCTTGAAAAGTTGTTCTAATATAGTCTTAGTAGTAGCAGTATGTGAGAGTGCATTTTTCTCTTACCTACAATTTTAATTGCTTATTTTTACAAGAGTCTGTAGAAATAATCCAATCTTCCTGAGTTTTTAAGACTTTTTTTTGGAGGGGTGGGGTACCAGGGATTGAACTCAGGGGCACTTAGCCACATTCCCAGCCCTATTTTTATTTTTGTTTAGAGTTGCTTAGTGCCTCACTTTTGCTGAAGCTGGCTTTGAACTCCTAAACCACTAGGATTATAGGCATGCACCATCGACCTCGGCTTCCTGGGTTCAAATCTCACCTTGGTTACATTACTAGCTGTGTTACCATCTGTTACTTTGAGCAAGTTGTTTATCTCTGTGCTTTTGTTTTTTTTTTCCTTCCCTATGTAACTGGGATAGTAATATCTAAAGTGTTTGGAAGAATGCCTGAAATACAGTAATCATTTTATAAATGTTTGCTTATTTATAATCATATGTGCTTATAAAAAATTCATACAGTATAGAATTGTACTGGGTCTGTCATAATCACAGCCCTTTTAAAACTTGTTTCATTTTAGTTAGAAGAACCTGAAGAACCTAAAGTGCTAACGCCAGAAGAACAATTAGCAGATAAACTGCGGCTTAAGAAATTACAGGAAGAGTCAGACCTTGAATTAGCAAAAGAAACTTTTGGTAAGATGGGTGTGTGATTGCAGTGCAGTATTGAACTATTGTAGCTTAAAACTCTAGGAGTCTTTTAAGTTGTGAAGGTTTTTTTGTTTTTGTGGTGTTGGAGATCAAACCCAGGGCCTTGTACATGCTAGGGAAAGCCCCACAGCTGAGCTATCTTCAGAAAACTTTTTTTGCAGCGGGTACTGGGGATTAAACCCAGGGGCACTTAACCACTGACCCACATCCCCAGCCCTTTTTTATTTTGAGACACAGTCTTCCTAAGTTGCTGAGGCTGGTTTGAATGTTCTCTTCTCCTACAGCCTCCTGAGCTGTTGGGATTACAGGTGTGTGCCACTATTCCTAGCAAACATTGTTTTTCAAGTCTTCAGAAAACTTCTTTTTGGAAACATAATCCTTTCAAATTTAGATATTTGAAAGCAGTTTTGAGATTTCATTACTTGAAGGTAAACATGAAGTACATGTTCAGATTTTTGAGTAACTGCAGTATTAAAAGATGATTAAAATAAGTCACTGGATCCAAATAAAGTAACATCATTGACTAGCATGTATTTGTTAGCTGGATGAAACTTGAGTGAAGTCTGAGGTCTGTAACTCTGTAATTTAAATACTAAACTTACTCTATAGTGCTCTCCTGGGCCATCTAAGTCAAGACTTGTTAGGCAGTAGGATGACAGTCCAGGTTGCATTCATCTTTCTGCCTTCTTGTACTGAGTTATTTCTCCTTGGCCTTCACCATGCCGTTTCTTTCAAGGGCCATTTCTGTGTGCCATGCCTGCATCTGTGGTTAGTGGATGAAATAATTGTGCAAAGATACATTTGGTGTGTTTCAGGGGAGAGTCACATGAAAGAGGGTACAGCAAGAGACATGGCAGAGAATTAAAGCCTTTATTTCATTAAACCAAGTTTGTTGTTAGGTATTGAGTACTTTTTAGACTGGAAGATCATGTTAAATCAGTTAAATAACTTTGAAACTGAAATCTATAACCAAGAAGGCTCTAGATATCTGGATTTTTGCCAACCCTTCCTTTTTTCTAACGTGCATCGGGACTGATTATAGTGATCATTCCCTTTAGCAAGAAGTATGACCTCATTTCTCAGTGGGTCTATAGCAATCTCAAGTGTGGCTATAGGCTGGGCTAGGCTGGGGACATAGCTCAGTGGTAGAGTACTTGCCTAGTGTGTGAAAGAAAGGCCCTTAGTTTTATCCCCAGCATCACCCCCGCCCCCCAAAAAAAAAAAAAAAAAAAAAAAAAAAAAAGTGGCTGCAGATGCTTCTGTGTTTGGCAAGTCCTAAAAGTACTCATCTAATTACAGAGGGCACTGGGCCCTTATTTCATGTATTCATAGGATGGTAAAAGCTCCCCATGTGCTTATTAAAGAGGTGGGTTTATGCATTATGCTCTTATGAAGCCCGGTATTGGATATCAGTTGCAGATTGAAACATAAAATTATATGCATCCATACAGCCATTGTTTAATTAATAGAATTTTACTGTTGTGTTTCTCATACTAAAATATTCAATACATGATTTTAACAACTGATTTACTTTTGCCCTTGAGAAGAATACAGAAGCATGCTGTCATTTAGCCTATAATTCTTTTAGGCCAAAATAATTTTTCTGTTGGGATTTAATACATGGCATACCTCTGCTTAGCTTCTGGATTTGCTTGGATATTTTTATGGGATCCATCTTTGTTTTTTATGCCCCCCCCCCCCCCACTTTGCTGTGGCTGTACTTTAAGAACAGCACAGAATCATATATTTTTATAATTATTATAGAATCATATATATTTTATAAGACTTTTTTTTATTATTACTACTACTACTCAGTATATCCTCCTCGGCCCCCCCCCACCGCCCCGTACTGGGGATTGAACCTAGGGCCTCATGCCTGTTAGGCCTTCTACCACTGAGTTGCACTCCCAGTCCATATATGCTTTTTTTACTAATGTATTAAATAAGATCCAGTGGCAAGTCTAATAAAAAAAGGTTTTTTGAAAGTAATGACTGTACAATATTGCAAGATATCTGCAACAACTATAATGTGACATGAAAGTATCTATGATCTCTATTAGAATTTGCTAATGCCATTATGATTTTTGCCTTGTAATAAAACTGAATGAAATGCTAAATAAGAGATTAGCAAAAACCAAGATGTATTTTTTTCAAAATAATAGGGCATGTCCCCCACTCCCCAGCCCCAGATTCTGTCCAAGGACTCCAATGTGTCTTGATTAGGAATCCATTTTAGAATGAAACAAAACTTTCTAATATTCTCAGTGTTTCTTCTGTTCTACAGGTGTTAACAATACAGTTTATGGAATAGATGCTATGAATCCATCTTCAAGAGATGATTTCACAGAGTTTGGAAAGTTACTAAAAGATAAAATTACACAATATGAAAAGTCACTATATTATGCCAGTTTTTTGGAAGCCTTAGTTCGAGATGTGTGTATTTCATGTAAGTAATTCTCATCTCTAGCCCATGTGGATAGATTTTAGTGACATTATACTCAGGGGAATGGAGGGTTTTGAGGACTTTTTCTTCTTTTTCTTTAATGCTGTAATAGAGACTCAGGATTTGCTCCTTAGCAGTTACCTTGGGAATGTGTTCTACATGTACAGTTAGTGTGAGTGTTGCATTTTTGGGCGTTGGGGGGCAGGATTCCTCATTTTACAGTGGTGTCCAAAGAGACATCTGGGCTTGTCAGCAAAGCAACTGATAATTAGAGTAAAAGTCAGTGTTTTATCTCTTGAAAGGGAGGTATCTTTGGGGGAAAATGGTCTCTGGGCTTGCAGGATTTTTGAGTGGGTGAGACTTCCAATGATTGGAGGCTTAAGACAAAGTACTCAAAAGAACTAGCACCCATCCTCTGGGGTACAGCTGTGGTGCCACACCCCAAGGAGTCATACCTTTCAGGGTGTATCAGAGTGACAGCTGTGGGTGGGGCAGCACTAATGTGGAAGGGACTGGTTTTGCTAGTACTTGCTGTTTGAGAGAAAGGAGTCCTACATAATGAATTATAAATTGGGATTTCTTTGAGAAATGATCACTAAGCTGGGGCTTCTAAAATTAATCAGTAATATAACCAGAATTGGTATTTCATTCTGCTGTACTAATTTTCCTATTTAGAGAGGTGCTATATCCCAAACTGAACATTTTCTGATTGCTAAAAGCTAGATATCGTTCTAGCTTCATGTTTTTATAAGGATGGGAAGATATGTTCTCCACTAAACAGGCCTGTCACCTTGTAGCACAGAGATAAAAAAGTTTTCATTCTAGTTCTGATAGAAAATGGAGTCAGCAGGGGGTAGGGTGTTTCCTTTTTCAGGTTTAAGAAATGTAACTGCTCATTGAGCATCAAGGATGTGTTAGGGAAGAGCATGGTTATTCTCCTGTCTGTTCAGACTGAAGAAAGATAGGGAGTCCTGTGTACTATTAAGTCACTTTCAATTTCTGTATGATTGAGCTAAATAGTGTGTTGTTGTAAGTCATTATAAAGTTGAATTTTTATTCCTAAGTTTACCATTTTAAATAAAATAGTTCTACTTTTGAGCCTAGCCATAGACTCTTGATTCCTTACCACCTTATGTTTTAAGAAGTTCAGTCATTTCAAGATAACTTGATGGACAAATTACGCTTCTCAAAACATTTTTGGAAGGATATCTATTTTTTATTTTTCAAAATGCTTAAAACTTGAAGTTTAGTGGCTTTTTTTGTTTTGTTTTGTTTTAAATAGTGGAAATTGATGACTTGAAAAAGATTACCAATTCATTGACTGTGCTTTGCAGTGAAAAACAGAAGCAAGAAAAGGTAAGAGCAAGCTGTGTGGGAAAATAAGTATTAATATTAGGATGGGGTTGTGAGCAGAATGTTCTTAAACGTAAAAAGTCAAGCACTACCAATACCATTTAAGTTGGAACAGGAATGTAGGTGCCATTACTGTCCTTTTGTTTACATACGTGCTTGCATTTCTCTTTTCTATGTTAATAGAAATTGCTATAGATTAGGCTCGAGTTCTCCCTTAAAGTAGTAAGGTTTCAGGCTGGGGATGTGGCTCAGTGGTAAGAGTGCTGAGGCATTGGGTTCAAGCCTCAGCACCACATAAAGATTGGTATTGTGGTATTGTGTTCATCTACAACTAAAATAATAATAATAATAATAAAAAGAATTAAGGTTTCTTCTGGGACCAGATGCTTTGGTATTTCTATGAGGGTTGCTATATCAGATAAAGTGCCCGTAGCACATAAAGTCTCTTGAAATAACTCTCTCTCATCTTTAGCAAAGCAAAGCCAAAAAGAAGAAGAAAGGCGTGGTTCCTGGAGGGGGATTAAAGGCCACCATGAAAGATGATCTGGCAGATTATGGTGGTTATGATGGAGGCTATGTACAAGACTATGAAGACTTCATGTGACATTTTATCTTCTCCTGGTGTCTTCTTTCTGTTGCCCACAATCCCTTCAACATGTAGCACAACTTCCTTTCCTTTCAGTTCTGCCAAATGCTACAATCAGAAGTGCAGTATCTTTTGTGCTGGTTATTTTACCCCTTGACACTTAGGTGCTAATGTGCAAATGAGGGAACCTGGATCTTGCTGCCAAGGGGTTAAAATTGGGGAACCTCAATTGCTACTAAATCATAGTTTAAAAAAACAAACCTAATAATGTTGTCATTGTTGCTATTTGATTCCATAGCAGCAGTCACTAAATTGGAAACAAAGGTTGCAACATGACAAAAAATTATGTAGTATTTACCAGCACCATTCAGTAATACAGCCTTAACCATACCTCCTTGAACTACTTCATAACTTGTCAAGAAAAGCAGTTTGCAGCAAGGGCATGTGGTGTGCACCTAGTATTAAAATTGCTTTGTCTTAAAATTGAGCGTGAGGATGTTAAAAATACATTGTGAAGAAGACTGCTTATCTCAGACTGAAGATACTGCAGCTGAAAAGTACTAGTGTGATACTTAAAAATTAAATGACCAAAACCCTCCAACTTTGAAGCTGAAGAAGGTAAACTACTCCATTTTTGCAGTACAAGTTGTGGAATCTCTTATTTATCAGACTATTTCTACTGATGAAGTACTTCAGATTGGGGAGGGAAACTTTTATTTGCCTGATTCAGGTGTCTGAGAAACAGATCTCTTTGTTCTCCTTGGCTGCAGTGGAACAACTTTAACAGGGTTTTGGCATTTCCTTTCCTTTATAAAACATGCTCAGCAAACTGCACCAGTTAACTACAGTTTGGTAAATTGTTATGTTAACAATTATGACATCTGCAATGTTTTATAAAGCAACTAATTTAATAAAAATCACTATTGTGAGGACTATAAATTTTGTGTTACCTCCCAAGAGATATTTTTGGAGAGTACAGAACGCACCTCTTGGGACTAGAGTTCTTTATATACTTAATAAAGCTTAATCAGTGCTTGATGTAGTTAACAGCTTTATAACAGTGATTTACCAGGTCTTTAATAGTGTCACCTTAGAGCAACAAAGGTGTAGGGGCTGTCTTCCTCTTACTTGGGAAGTTATTTTGTTTAGATACTAAAGCCTAATGAAGTACCTAGAACAACTATTTATTTGGAATTATAGAGTCTACAACTCAGGATATGGCTATAAGCATAAATTGAGGGATCTTGTTTATTATATTTTAAGTGATTTGACCAAATTTGTGGTTTGAGTCTTTTTTTATTTCCCTAATTGTCATAACCAAAATAAGAAATATTCCTCATTTCCATAGGAAATACAAACCTCAAAGCTCTGTAGACTACTAAGTGGAAAACATGACCATATAAATGACTTAATAGAAGGCCATGCTTACACAGCAATAATTGTAGTAAATGTTGTTTTAAGGCAGACAAGGGCTAAGATTTCCTTAGCATAATAATGACATACACTGAATTTTAAATCTATTTTATTATAGAAAGATCAGTTTCTAACAAATGAAAATGTATCACCTGTTCCTTAATTGTGTAAATAATATTAAATATCTTTGAAACTGGAATCTACAGGCATAGGTATTCTTTAATCATTACTGTATCACCTCCTAATACAGAAGCCATCCTGAGGAAGAGGAATACCAGTATCCATATAAAACGGGATAGATGAACAGTCACTTCAAAGTAGAAATTTTCCTGGTGAAGTCTCGCCTTCATTACCTACTACCTACAAAGAGTGATATGGTACAGTCCTGAGCTTTTTCAATTCAGACAACAAAGATCCCCAGTGCATTTTTCTACTCTGATCATGAACATCTGTCAGAACCTCACAACAGTACAAGAAAACAGGCACCTTTGAGATCATCTAACCTGAAAGCATATCCTTTAGACAGCAACTTGTTTGAGGGTCCTTCAGAAGTACATTTATAATTTCATAAAATTTGTGTTCATATGCCAACTTGTAATACAGGTAGATATCTTCACAATATGAAAGTAACTTCTTCAAGTTTTCTGTGACCACACTGGTAGGCTGATGTTGTTTATATCTAGACAAAAGAAACAAGAATGTAAAGGGTAAGACACTATCTTAAGGGCCGTCAGCTCTGAGTACCACTACTTATAAGAGACAGTGCTGTAGCCTTGGAAATTATCAAACACCCCCTGATATGAGTTTGAGATAAATTATTTTATTAAAGTATGTATGTTAATGCTTACCTTAATAATTAGAGTAAGTTTAGTACTCCAAAAAGCATCTCAGGCAAGCTGAATAGCTATCCTCCCATTTTAAGTACAAAACACCATAAGCAAACATCTCATTCATCCATCTTCTAAATGATCACTTCTGGAAATTGACATTTTGCCATTTTAAGCTGAAGGGGAGCTAAAGGGATGTTGTACCTAGCTATAAATTTTTTACTCTCATTTCACTTCAGAGCTGAGGAAATGATTATCGTCAAAAACACCCCCCAATAGACAGGGTCTCAACTTGTTTTCCATGCTTGTCTTGGCTTCAGTGATCTTCCTGCCTTAAGCCTCCTGAGTAGCTCTAGCTGAGACTATAGGCTCGTGCCACAGCACTTAGCACAGAAAACTTTTAATACTTACTTTTTTGAAATTTCTTCAATTATACTAGGTCTTAATAACCTTTGTTGCTTAAATTCTTCCAAGTAAGTAAAATCTCCTTTAAGAATTACTTGTTGGTATAGAATTTCAGCCCAATCTGGAATGAAGTCATAGGCCTCAGCCACAATAGAAGCCTTTTTTGAAAGAACAGAAGCGAATACCATTAGAGCCAATTTGATGTTAAAGTTTAAGGCAAACTGTTATAGAAAACAACAGTGAATTATCATTTCTCAATTATGTTAAAAGGATCTATGTATCAGAGTCAATGAAAAGTCATATGTTAATCTGGCATTTCCTCTCCCATAAACACCCCAAATATCTTTTTTTCACTTTTTTCTTTTTGAAGGGGGGGTGGTTGCCAGGGATTGAACTCGGGGGCACTCAACTACTGAGCCACATCCTCAGCCCTATTTTTTAATATTTTATTTAGAGAAAGGGTCTCAATGAGTTGCTTAGCACCTCCCTGTTGCTGAGGCTGGCTTTGAACTCATGATCCTCCTGGCTCAGTGTGTTTAGTGCTCCACAAAATGGACTAATAAAACTGAGAAAGAATACCATATTCCCACTAACTCAACTGTATAAGTAACAATGAAAGGGCTGATTCCCTGACATCAAACCCTGTTCATTAAAGGGTTACACCCAATCTCCTGGCAGTCCTAGATTTCTGATGCTGACCTGGGGTTCGCTGCACTGTAAATGTTGGGGTAAGATTATCTGACAGCTAAACCAGGCTGGGCTGCTGTAGTTCTGTTCCTGGTACTGAGACCTCTGGCAATTCATTCAACCTCTGGTCCCACAAGTGGTATAATAAAAGGGATGCTGACAGTTCTGGCTAGTTTTCTTGTTCACCTGGTAGAACCGAGGTAGGGCCATGATACAGTCCATCAGCTTCTGGTGGCTCAAATTGATGAGCATCGTGTTCTGGCCAGTGTTCAGAAAGTGAATCTGTAGTGTTATTAACCTGGTGAGCCGGTGACAGTGCAGAGCCTGTCGCACACAGGAGTCCTGAGAGATGAGGACAGAGGGAGGCATAGGCAGAGATGTTTGACTAACATCTTTTATGTGAACCCTCCAACTGTAGTCACCCATTATACTCTTGCTTAATTAAACCCATGACACCCTCTCCACTTCACTTGGAAAATCCCAGCACTAAAAAAGAAAAAATTATACTACAAACACCAATTCCCAAGGCCAATCTGGAGTTACTACTTTGTAGCTACCTTGGCATAACTCTCTGCTGCATCCAACATCAGGGTCAGGGCCTTCAGCAATAGCTGCTTCAGCTGGTGTCCATCCTTGAGGTTGTCCTCTGCAGAGGGATAAAAGACAATTGCTGAGTCTGACTTACTCTAAGGCAGGCTATTCTTGCCCACCCACAGTGATGATGGGGACTAGAAAAGAAACATCCCAGCTGTGTTCATAGGGAGGCAAGTGTATCTCATTCAGGTAAAGGGTATTGGGCCAAAAGTATATATATTCTGACTACAACTTCACTCTGGAGGATTTAGTGCCCCTGTAGTTCTTCACTTCTTTCTGGAACATCCAGGTAGGCTTATGTGGCATCACCATGCACAGTAGTTCCTGATGGATGCTACCTGGGTCCCAAGAGTGCACAGGCCTTGAACGTGCCCCTCTACCTCTTATCTGCCCGACTGGGTCCCCATAGTGACAAATACCCACTGCAATTTCTAACAGCCAGTCTCACGAGCTCTTGCCCTTGGCCCTAAAAACTCCCTGGTTAGTAGCTTTGCTTTGGGGAGTGCTCTGTGACCTTGCTCACCCCAAGGCTGAGACTCAATCAATTTCAGTTGAATGCAGGCAGCTGCTTCATGGTTCTCCCCAATCTCTCGGCACATACTGAAGCACAGGGCAATCATGTTGTGCTTTTCACTGTCCCCAGGGCGGCAGCGTTTGATGTAATCCAGCAGGGCTGTCTTCAGGGTACCACTCTGCCCAAGGGAGGAAAAGGGAATACCAAGGTCTCAACAAGAGAGTACAAGGCAGGCAGAAATGGCTGAATCCCTTGGTTCCTAAAGTTCCTTAAAAACCTCGGAGGAGGAGGAGAGAGAGGAGAGGTACTGGGGGATGATATTGACCTAAATTACATTATTATATTGTGTGTATGTACAAATATGTAACACTGAATTCCACTTCTATGTATAATTACAATGCACCAATAAAAATAAGGGAAAAAACTCCCAAGAAAATAAGATTTTAAAAAAATGAATACAAAAGTTTAAACTATTCTCAGTGTAAGGAAACAGCATGCACATGTTGCTCCTGGGAATGTAGCACTAAAACCTTTAAGAAGGGAAAAGCCTTAAAATTTAAAATATATGCATTCAAATACTGATAATTTGATTTCTAGACATCTATCCTAAAGAAATAAGCAGAGGAAAAGTGCTAAAATGAATGTAATGAAGATACTTCATAGCAATTAATTAGAACTACTCCAAATACCCAAAATAAGGGCTAAGAGAATACCTTGTAATCATTAAAAAGTGATATCGAAGATTATCTGCTGATTTGGAAGACAGTCGTGGTTATGCTTAGTGTTAGGGGGAAAGCAGGCTGTTTCATATCTTTAAGCTTGATATGTTTTTTTTAAAATATGTACATATGTTTTGGGGTACATGTCCAAACAAAGGGCATATACCAAATTGTCAACAGTGGCTGTCTGCAGATAGTAGGTAGACACCGAGGACTTTTTCCCTGTTGTCATTTTTCAAGTGTCTTACGTGGAGTATGCATTACTTTTGTAATCAGAAAAAAGTTATTAAAAGAATATTTAAATACAGAAACTGCTTCAAAAACCATTTTAAAAAATCCTCTGGGGGAATCCTGAAGATGTACCTGTGTCTACTAGTACTTGTTCCTCTCCTGATGGCTGAACTGGTCTGTTGGTCTGTCCTGAAACTGGCCCAATATTGGATTTTTTTTTTTTTTTTTTTTTTTGTCTCTTAATCTTATTTGGCTGGTCTAGGTTCCCAGCAGCCAAAAGTATACTCTTTTGGGTTTTAACTCTTTAGAGGTGTAATAAGCAGAGGCAATGTATCAGCCAAATGTATGATTTGCAGAGGCTGTGTGAGTACTATACCAGGTGTAACAGCATGCTGGCAACAGACAGGTTCCTAAGCCCAAAGACAACACCTGACTCAGGTCTTTACTTCCAAGCCTCCCTTTTCTGGTAGTTATAAATGGCTTCGCAGCTATTCTGGCCCAGGCCTTTGTATTCACTTCCTCCTTTGACTCTCAGCAACATACTTTTTCATGATCCCCTGAAAATCCTCCACGTAAAAACTTCAGACATAGCCTGAGAGCTGGACACTCCACTTTTAGCATGGTTCTCAGAAAGGATTTTTTTCCCTGCCAGGGTAGGCACTTTTATTTAAACGTAGAGGCAGGTGACAGAGGCAGGCGGAGAACAAACTTTTTCTTCAGTATTTGGTATAAGCATTATCACTACCTCGTCCAAACTATTTTAAGCCACTGGTTATAGTGAATGTCCAAGTGAAGTCCCTGATCCCAACCCCTGCATATTCTAGGGTCAATGCTGATTGGGATTATTCCAGAGAAAACCTGACTCCTGAATGTTGGCGGTACATGTCATCCTGGAGCTCATGACTTCACATTTACCGGATCCAGCTTCTTCCTCATCAGCACTTCGAAGTAGTGCTTTTCATGCAGCAAATCAAATATGTATGTCATCTCATTGTACCTTCCAATGCCAGTGAGGAGACGTACCTGAGAGGGAGGCGCTTGTATCAGCATCACCTGGAGTTTTTTTTTTTTTTTTTTTTTGTACCAGGGATTGAACCCAGAGACCCTACATTTCAAGTCCTTTTCATTTTTTGAGACAAAAATTGCTTAGGGTCTCGCTGAGTTGCCAAGGCTGGCTTTGAACTTCAAATTCTCCTGCTTCAAACTCCAAATCACTGGGATTACAGGTGTGTGCCACCGAACCCAGCTCACCTGGAGTTCTGAGCCAGACCACTACCCCCATCTGTTTGGCTTCTTTCTTTAAGGGGACAAGTTCCATAGCAAGAAGGGTTCTAACAGCCAGGCTGCCATGCCTAGCTCCCTCCCATGCACCCAACAAGGGTCTTCTCTGTTGTCTCTGATTATGATTAATCCTTTATGTCCCACCACTGTATGTAGAGTACACCTATAAAAACTTAAATTGAGCAATTTTATAGGTGTCCTATAAAATTTTATAGGTTTTCAAGCACATGCCTATAATCCCAGCTACTCAGGAAGCTAAAGTAGGAGGACTGCAAGTTTAAGGTCTGCCTCAGCAACTTAGACTCTGTCTCAAAATAAGAGCTGGGGATATAGCTCTGTGGTAGAGCACCTAAGATTTCAATTCCCAGTACCACTTTTTTAAATATTAAGGGTTTTTTATCAGTAGAACGTAAGTTAAATGCTGTGGTACTATTCTCCTGGGCAGGTTCTTCCTGTTCACTCTTCATCACAGTGGCCTACAGGCTTCCTCAGTTACCTGGGTCAGATAATTACATGAAGCTGAAACTGTTAACTCATTTCAATTCATAGATAAGAGAAGGTCTAAACCTTGTTTTGGGGGAGAAATGCTGCTGTTAGACCTCTAGAAAAGTTAACTGCCCTAAGTGTTCATGCAGCAGCTCTGGAACATGGCAGGGATCCTCACTTTGCTTCTCCAGAGCAATCTGATTTTGGCAGAAATCAACCTGGGTTAGAGGGTGGGGCTGAGTTAGTAGGCAGTAGGATCCAGAGAGGATCCTCAGCCCATTTCAGCTCTGAGCTGGCCCCTAGTTGCCTCAAGACTGAGGATGAGATTGAGGGTGCCACTCACCACCAGTCCATACTCTTCACTGGGAGCCAAGTGGTTATCTGTGAGCATCCGGGCAGCCTGAAGGACTCGGATAATGCCCTCCATGTGGCATGTCAGGGTGAAGCAGTGGTGGGCCAGGATCAGGAGCTCTGTGGCTGGGTGAGTGAGACAATGCCAAGACTAAGACATGATTATGAGCCCTGACAACCCACTGTTGACCTCTGCCTGGTGTGACTGAAAGGACCTGGTAGACAAGAGGCCTGTTACTAGTCTTGTGAGGGCCCCGACCTCACCAGCTATAGCTCTGGAAGAACCCTCTGATACCTAGATTTTATTCTCAGTAATAGCACAGGGATTACCCCTATCTTCAAGGTAGTCACATAGTGGCCATATCTCCAAAGGCACAACACGTGAGAAAAATGGACCCTCACCTTCTAAAGACTGAGAGACTCTGCAGACAAACTGATGGAGTTTCTGCCATCATAAATCCAAGGGCATTCTCTGTATCTCAGGTATCCTAGCTTTCTAGATTAGTGAAAGTCTGTGAGCACAATTAAAAGGCAAAATGGGGAAATATTTGCAATGTTGAGGATTCCCAGCCTTAATACATTCTGTGCATTCTGGATTTCTGTATCTACAGAACCTTTCCAAAACCTATCGACTGCTGGGCACCTCTGATAGCTCAGCCTTGACCCCACAAATTCCAGAGATGAACCTGCTCACCATATCCCAGGTCCTTCCAGTACCTGGCATACAGTTGGTACTTAGTAAGTAGTCCTGGACTGGCTGAGAAGAATGATAGGAGGCTATTTTCCAAAAAGTGAAACTGTGCAACCTTTGATAAATCTCCTGTATTTCAGAAGCCTTAAAATAGTTTGAATCAAGCTGGGCACAGTGCACACCTATAATCCCAGTGACTTGGGAGATTGTGGTAGGAGGAATGAAAGTTTAAGACCAATCTCTGCAACTTAGGCCCTAAGGACTTAGTGAGACCCTATCTCAAAATAAAACAAAAAAAAAAGGGCTGGGGATGTGACTCAGTGGTTAAGCAGCCCTGGGTTCAAATCCCAGTTCAAAAAAAAAAAAAAAAAAAATTTGAATCAGGATCTTAGGGAAATAATCATATATATGCACAGAAATATGCCGCCTATAAGAATGTTCATGAGAATGTTTAAAATAACAAACACTGGATGTAATCTAAAGGTCTCCTAAAATATAAAAAATCTAGTTACATGAGCTGTATTGTATAAATATTAAAAATTGTATAGACTTTTCAATATCATGAAGAATGTTAATGATAGCATATGCATAAAGTAAAAAAAAAAAATTATAACCATTATACACAGTACAAGGCCATTTTTTAATTTTTGGTACCAGGGTTTGAACCAAAGGGCATTTAACTGAGCTACATTCCCAGCCCTTTTTATTTTTTAAAATTTTTTAAATTAAAAAAAAATTTTTTTAGTTGATGAACCTTTATTCATTTATTTATATGTGGTGCTGAGAATTGAACCCAGTACCTCACACATGGTAGGCAGTACTCTACCAGTGAGCCACAACCCCAGCCCCCGTTTTGTTTTATTTTGAGATGGTCTCACTAACTTGCTCAGGCTGGCTTTGAACTCATGATCCTCTTGCCTCAGCCTCCCAAGTTCCAGAGATTATAGGCATGCACCACCATGCCCAGCCAGTGTAAGGCCATTAAAAATAAATAAATAGGGCTGGGGAGATAGCTCAGCTGGTAGAGTGCTTGCCTCGCAAGCACAAGGCCTTGAGTTCGATCCCCAGTACCGCAAAAAAAAAAAAAAAAAAAAAAAAAAAGGAAAAAATAAATAAAACATCTAGTCTTACATAGAAAAAGATCAAAGAGACCATATTACTCAGTTATATAATGAACTAGACACATAATGAGCTAGACATTGTTGAAACCATATTACTCAGTTATATAATGAACTAGACACATAATGAGCTAGACATTGTTGAAAATGAGCAGACTTTGGAATCATAAACGATTCATATAGCAGCTCTGCCACTTAGCTATAAATTAATCAGAAAATTTCTCTAAGCTTCAGTTTCCTCCCTTCTAAAGTGGGGACAATAACATCCACTATGCAGGGTAATAATAGAAGTGATTAAAGGTTACCTTTTTGTGTGTGATTATTTTAAATTTTAGAGTACTCTTCTGTATCTTCTAAATTTTCTTCAATGAACCTATGATTTTCTACCAAGAATTTTTGCTGATGCATCAGGTACTAGGTATCCAGAACAGGAACAAGGACCCAAATCAAGTTTTGGAGAGACTGACCCTGGGAGGACTTTTAGAAACCTGTTTAGGACCTGAAACATGAAAGAAAAAGGCCAGGAACTTACTGCAGGACAGTTTCCCATGGGGAACAGAGGAAATCTTATCCAACAACTTCATGCCTAATAAGGTGCGGTCTTGACACAACATGGTCAGCTGAAGAAATGTCTGGCTTTCCTCTGCTGGGCTGAACACCTGCTTATGTCCTGCATGGAAAGATAGACAGGCACTGGGTTGGGAGAGGAACAAGAGTGTAGCCCCCGAAGACCCACACTGTCCAGGCCTAGGCACCAGGAGGTTAATCCGGACATGGCTCCCTGGGTAGTTTTCCCACTGCTGGGCTCAAAAACCTTTACCTAGTGGTCGTTTTACAGGACAGAAGGAGTACGTTAGTTCAGAAGAGGCAGAGCTACGCTAAATGTCATCAGAAAACAACACAAAGCATAATTTATTCTCCTACAAGTATAATTTAGAAACTTGAGAGATAACATATAGGATGTATATGAGCATAGCATCTAAATCCTTAATGCTGGGAACCTCAGAATGCTAAGAGGCTGGGAGGCCTGAAAGGCAGGGCACCTGTTCCCTCTGATGGTGTCAGCAGCTCCCGTGTCACCTCTTCAGCCACAAGTTCAGCCACAGTGTCTGGCTTGAGGCCTTGGGTGCTGATGAAGGCCTGGGCTCGTTTACACCGGTCAGGCTGCTGAGAGGTCAAGATTGCCTGGAGAACAGCCTCACCATCTTGGGCAGCAACATCTGTGTAGGAACAGCCCAACTCCTGAGAGGAAGGCAAAGCTGAAGTCACTTTTAGGAGCCAGGAAAAGATAACTTCTTATGTAATATGATGTAGATAGTCTCCATTATTTTCCTGAGCTTAAAAATCCCTCACTATGAACAAGAATCTTAGAAGAAACAAGTACTGTTTTCTAATCCTATCTTTTTACCAAAGCAAAAAAAGGTTTATCATCAGAAAGTGTTCTGGTTGAACACTGATCTTTTCAAACATTATGACATGAACTGTGTGTTGTGATACATGCCTGTAATCCCAGCTACTTGGGAGGCCAAGGCAGGACGATCCAAGTTCAAGGCCAGCCTCAGCAATTTAGCAAGACCCTATCTCAAAATTAACAGGGGCTGGGGATGGAACTTGTTGGTAGAGCACCCCTGGGTTAAATCCCCAGTATTGCAAAACAAAACAAAACAAAATTATGAAAGTGTAATAAAATGCAAGAGCACCTTTCTTGTTCCCACAGCAGCAGCAAAGCCACAATTTCCAAAGAAGTCTCAGTCTTCTTTGAGGCAAAGGGTTTTAATGCTCAGCTTTATTTCTCTCATGCTCTTCTACTTTCTATTTTTTTCCTCAAACCAACACAGAGCCAGACAATTCCTGGCCACTCTGGCTCCTGTCTTTATAGTTCTTTATACTACATATGGAATGCTTCAAACAGTTATGAAGCAAAACCAAAGACATGAGGTCTAGAAGGGACACTTCATGTTCAAATGATATTTATAGATGAAAAGCAAGAAACTCATACGAGTAAAATGCCTTGCCCTAGCTTTCTGGTTGGCTGAGTCAGCTAGGACTCAAATTGCCCTGGCACCTGGCCTGATGTCTTTCCCATTACAACCCAACAATGGGCTCACAGGGGTCAACAGCTGACAAGGGCTCTACTCCAAGTTATGATAATCATCTGAAGGGCTGATGTGGCAATGTCCAAAAATCTACCTACTACTTCCCACTTCTCTTCCTCTTAGAGGGTTTCCTATGCCCTTCCCACCCGTCTTTGGCACATACCTTGGCAAGTTCATACAGACAGAGGACCTGCCGACAGTAGTTCTTCCCATAGAGGCATTTGCTTGTCAAAGTTTCCAGATTTGTCACCACTTCATCACTTGAAGGCACCATCACAAATGACTGACTATCCAAACTTGAAGCTGGAAGCAAATACAAGATGGAGGGGGCTCTCGCCTGGTGGGTCAAGGCCTCTCCCAGCTCCCTATGACTGCCTGTGTGTGTGCAGATCTCTGCACTGCACTATGACTCTCCTCAGTCTGGGACCACTTCTGACAGGGCCCCACTTAAACTTATCATTGCTGCCTTCTAGAAAATGCTAGCCCGGGTTACTCCAAAGACTTTATGCTACAAGACTCAAAGCCACCTATAGAATGGTCCAGAGATCAGCACCAAGATGCCTATCAGACTCCTCTACACTTATTCCCAATTTCCCCTCATGTCAAATAGGTCACCAGGCCCCCTGACTACCTTTAAAACATCACTCCAGTCACTGCCTAGTTCCTACCTTTATCACCCTGCATCTGAAAGACTGTTACCTTCCTTCTGCTGCCAGCCACCCTTCTCCCACATCAATCTTCCACATATTCATTTCTAAAAGGCAATGATATTTTAAAAGTATAATAAAATTAAAATCCATTTCTGATGGGGGAAAAAAAAATCCTGGTACTGGGGGTGTGACTCAATGCCCAGCACTTCAGGGGGAAAAAAAAAATGCTTAGCTTAAAATAGAACTTTCTTAATTTGGTAAAAGATATCTATTAGGAAAAAAAAAAGAATATTTATGCAATTTTCAAATGACAAAAACAAACAAAAATATAAATGTATAATAAAGCAAGCACTGTTAAATAAATCATGGTAAATCCATATAGTAGAATACTCTGCAGTCATTAGGAAGGGGTCAGTCCATATGTACTGACAGAAAAACAGGCAGATTAATGACATAATTTCATTTTTGTAAAAAATAAGTATTGTATGTGCACTTGGTACTTGCACACTAAGCAAGTAAAAATTGTTATTCTGGGGAATTAAATGGGCATGGCTTCGAATCCACTTTTTACTTTATATACTTTATATTATTTGTTACACTAAGCATGTTAAACTTTTGCATTTAAAATATTAAGCATTATAAGAATAGGCTTTGAAGACAAATAAAATGCAACTCAGACAGTATTATTGCTATTCATCCTTCACTGCAGGGTCCAGTTCTAGGCAAGAAGGAATAATTGTTCACCCTGTCTCTCCTACTGAATTAAATAAAAAAACCTGGACACAATCAATGCATGCAGTGGCTATATGAGAACCCTGAAAGTAAAATGTAACAAATCAAAGACAACCAGAATTAACATCTTCCCCTCTAGTAGCCTCAATGCAGAGCAGCCTGATACCTAGAACTAACCACCTGAGGTAGAAGGACAGAGGAATGGGGAGAGAAAGAGCCAATGCACAAGTGCACTCAATCTCTAGAAAAAGTCCTTTAGCACCAGCCACAGGTCCAAGGGACAGAAAAAGGAACTCCTCATTTCCATCTTTCCTTACCCTGGGCCTCCCAAGCAACCTCTTGGCAGTGGTGACAGAGGCTACAGTGGTAGCTGAAATAAACCAAAACTCAGAGAGAGGAGGACCTTCTTTTCTAAGCAGAGGTGCCCTGGACTCAAGAGGGTAGAGAAAACTGTTGTTTTTGCATTACCCTTCTGTCACTTGGCTCTGAATTCAGAGAAGTCAGGAAGTGCATGATAGAATAGGGCAACTACACATTCAGTTTTTGATCACAAACCTGAAAAAGAGAGGCCTCAAGGAACAAGAAAATATCTGGGCGAAGCCCAGGAAAGGAACTCATCATGTTTTATAAATGATAGGGTTCACTCCTAGCCTGTATGTGTATGCTTCTGATCCCAACTAACATACCAAAGCCACTGAGAGTTAATTTGCATATCACCACCCAGGTCCCACACTACCCACTGGGTGGCATGCACACACAGGATGGATCTGAAGAGCACTGCTAAGGATACAGATCTGATGTTGGAACTGCAGCCCTCAGAACTCAGCCTTAATCTAACCAGGTCTGCAAAAATATATGGACATTGTTGATAGGATCTGTACAAAACCCAACATCTTAAACAGTATGTATATCTGAATAATAAACTAGTCAAAATGTCTAGGATACAACCCCCAAAATTGCTCAAGTATTTAAAAAACAGGAAAATCTCAATTTACATGAAAAAAGACAAGAAATACCAGCTAGCATTAAAATGACACACACTGAAATTATCTGACAAAGACTTCAAAACAGCTATTACATGAATATTCCAATAAGCAACCAATTATATATGCTTGAGACAAAATGAAATACTGAATTCTCAAAAAAGAAATAGAAAATATAAAGAACAGAAATTTTAGAACTGAAAAACAATTGAAATTTTAAAACCACAGAAGAATAGACAACTCAATTACAGAATGGAAATGACAGAGGAAAGGGTTAGTGAAATGCAAGACAGAAGTGAGGTATGGTGGCACATGCCTACAACCCCACGTACTCAGGAGGCTGAGGTAGGGACTGCAAGTTTGAGGCCAGCCTGGGTGATTTTGAGAGATCCTGTCTCAAAATAAAATAAAAATGGCTGGAGGTATAGCTCAGAGGTAGAGCACATTTGAGTTCCCCTTTCTGGGAAAGGAAAAAAAAAAAAAGGGCAGGGGGATACTTTATACCTCATGAAATCAGCATTATCCCAATACAAAAAAAGGACAAAAATATTATAAAGAAAATTACAGATCAATATTCTTCATGAACATAGATGCAAAGAGCCTCAATAAATCAGCAAACCAATCCCAACAATATATCATAAAAGATCACACACCAGGCAGGACCACATGGGGTTTATCCTGAAAATGCAAGACTGATTCAACAATCAAAATCATTTAATGTATTCCACCATATTAATAGTCTAATAAAAACTCCACATGATCAGATCAACAGATGCAGAAGAAAAAAGACAAAATTCAACACTGACTCATGACAAAAACTCTTACCAAACTAGGAAAAGAAAGGCTTTTAACATAAAGCATATCTTAGATATGCTTTCTTCCTAAGACAAGAGAAGGCAAGAATGTTCACTCTTACCCTTCTTATCCACTTACTTTATTGCACTGAAAGGCCTATCAAGTGCAATAAAGCAAAAATAAGAATCCAAAGGCATAGAGACTAGAAAAGAAGAAATAAAACTGTCTCTACGTGCAGATGACATGATTATGTAGAAAATTCCAGGAAAGCTATAAGAAAATTCCTAGAAAAAGCAACTTTAACAAGGTCATATCATACACGTTAACCTGAGAAATCTACCCTTTTCTATATACTATCAATGTACAATTAAAATATATTTATTTGTATAGAATAAATTTCAGTGAATTGTAAGTCAGATGAATTCCAATGCTGACATATAGCTAGTTAAAAGATAGGTGTTTCTATTTTATTGAGTTGTTAATTACCTAGTTTATATATACATATATATTTATATACAGTTAAAATATTTTTAGTTGTAGATGGACATAATACCTTCATTTATTTTATTTTGTTTATTTAGTTTTTTTTATGTGGTGCTGGGGTTGAACCCAGTACCTCACATATGCTAGCCAAGTGCTCTACCACTGAGCCACAACCCCAACCCTACCTAGTTTATATATTAACTGGAAAAAACCTCCTGTCCCCTTAACTTAGTGTAACTATTGTGTCACAGGGGTCCCTTCCTTCTTGGAGAGAGTGTCAGCAGCATCACTGAGAATTCAGGTAAGTTTGATCTCCTGTACTTACTGCTTTGGACTTTCCTTAAAGGAATGCAAGGCTCCTCTTCTTCCTTGGGCAGCTCAGCACCTTGTAGGAAAGCATAGATCTCAGGGTGCAGGTCATCCATGCCGGCTTCCCCTGAGGCCAGGGCTCTGCAGTGCAATACCAAGGCAACATCTTGGTTATAGAAATGAAAATATCGGCATACTCTACTTGCTTCATGCACACAGCCATCATCCAGGAGGTGCCCGATCAATAAGTTTAGTGACTCCTGCTCCTTCCAACCAAGTCTAGTCTCACATGTCTCTCTGGATGGAAGGCCATGAAGTTCTAAGTACTTTGATGTGTTCAGAGCAGCCAACCTGGAAAAGGAAAACTCACTGGCTAAGCTATCAAAGGAAAGTTCACCACTAGATGAGATCTGTCGAGAAAATCTGGGCTCTATTTCCTCCTGATTCCCTGTGAGGGTGTGCCGGGTAATGCGGCAGATCCAGATCTGCTTCTCCAGTTCCTCCAGCTTGTCCAAGGGCACCGGCTCCTCCTGGGCCAGCCAGTGCCCTGCCAGGGTGAGCAGCAAATGACGTTCCTCAACACTGCTTTGTCCAACTGGATGCTCGCAGGCCACAAGGGCCTGGTCAGAGAAAAAGGAAGCAGCTGCTTTATTTGAAATGGAATTTTTCTTAAAATTCTCATGGCATTTTTTCCAGAAATCAATTCTTGCTTGTTTCAGGGACCATTGTTCAATGTGTTTTAGGGTCTGCATTTCTTGTGTGATCTGTAAAATTTCAAAAGTAAATTTTAGCCTTTCCTGAATAAAGATGCTTCATAAACATTAGTGCTCCCTAAATATACCATACTTGCTAAACTCAAATCAAATCAGAGAAAATAGAACTTTATTACAGACGACCCTGGAGGTGTTATCTTGAAAGTTGATATGAAAAACAATTGTCAACTTATGTAACCAAATGAACTTCAAGAAGCTATCTTACATTTTATTCTATTCAAAGGAAAATAGTTGCAGTGTATCAGGCCTCACATTTTAAAGCATACTTTCTTCAGTAATGGACATCCCAGGCTAATCCATTTCTGAAAGTTATGTTTGTGTCATGAAGGCCCCACCACCTATAAGCTGCCATTGCTTTTGGTCCTCTGTTTAACACTGGTTTAAAAAGCTAATATCTGAATAACTTAAAGGACTAGTGATACCTCTTTAATAACCAAGTTGTCCACAGGTAATTCAGCTAATTCTGCTACCCTTCTGGCCAAAGCAAACTGTCCATCCATCTGCAGTCTTTCCAAAATAGATCTACATTCATGCTGAAAATTATCAGTGCTGTAGCTGGTAATAATTATATGATTAATGGCTATGGATGTATCCTTCAAAATTTGGCTAAGGACACACAGCTTCTTCATATCTGGACCTGTGCCAAAGAGAAGAAGATACAATTACTTGAAATGCTGCTATGGCATTTCAAAAGTTATGAAAAATCAGAAAATATATATTTAAAGGAAAAGTTAAAATATATTTTTTACTCCGGTTATAAGGTAGTTCCTAGATGCCAAAAAAAAAAAAAAACTGGGCCTGCAAAATTTAAATAGTAAAGTCTGGCTTAAATTGCTTGCTCACAGTAAGAACCTTAAAGATTGGTATATGAACTCAAATCTATACATCTGGCTTTATATACTGGGCAGAGGCAGGGGATCTTGGATGTAGTAGCAATGCAGTAACCTTGAAAATATTTTAGCCATTCACTTAGGGTAGTCCCATCTCTGAATTTTTCTCTTACCGTGATCAAATTTGTTTGATCAATCATTTTTAAAATTCACTTGATCATGGGGATCAAGACAAAGAATGTGTAGAACAGTGAAAATTGCAGCTGACCAGGAGCCCAGGTTTGAATTTGGCACACTGTGTTCAGAATAGAACATCATTTGCTCCTCCTGACATCTGTCTACTTAACAAGGGAGACCCAGCTGAGCTCTTCCTGATCTCCCTGGAAATTATTATCCTAGTAAAACCAAGATGTCTCTGAAGGGCCAGGGGTGTAACTTAGTGGAAGAACACTTGCCTGGTATATATGAGGCCCTGAGTTTGATCCCCAGAGATTCAAAAACAACCCAACAATCAATTCTCTGCCAATAATTTATGTGAGGGCTGGGGATATAGCTCAATTGGTAGAGTGCTTGCCTAGCAAGCACAAGGCCCTGGGTTCAATCCCCAGCACCACCAAAAAAAAAAAAAAAAAAAAAAAAAAAAAAAAATTATGTGGCTGGGTTTGTTTTCACTCCCAGATACTCTCTGTTGTGCTTAATTGTGTCCTAACATAGAGAGGGGAATGAGAAACATGCCATGTAGGCTATGCCAGTTGCTGGCAGTGGTCTGACATAGTTGCAGGGACAGTGAGTCACCCTACACAATAAACAAATGTACAGTATGGGCTTGCTGGCTTTCTTTGCTGCCATCATGTAATACACAGGCTTTCAAAGAACATATTTCTTTCTTTCTTTCTTTTTTTTTTTTTTTCGTTTTGCGGTGCTGGGGAGGATCAAACCCAGGGCCTTGTGCTTGCAAGGCAAGCACTCTACTGACTGAGCTATCTCCCCAGCCCAAAAGAACATATTTCTATTCTCTTAAGCACATTCACATTACATATATATATATATATATACACACACACACCCCTACATATACATATATACACATATACACGACAAAAATATTCTATAAAAATAGAATATGAATAAAAGTATAGTAATGGTTAACAATGTAGTCAATTCTTATAATTATTAAAAGAAATTAATCATCACAAATAACAAAATTCATTTCTGAAAAAAATTAAAATCACTACAGATCAATGAACACCTATCTGTTCATCTGGTCTGAACAGTACTTACAAGTACTATTTTGTATGTACTGCATTTTGGAAACACCCCTTTCAGTCATCAAACCAGCAGCCTACATACAACACTTGGCACTGAGCCCAGCATTCTGTCAGTGTTCTGTACTGATTTTAGCTTTTCAGCCAAACATCCACGAGTTTAAATGTGAAAATATAATGCTAGTAGTGAAACATTAGAATCTAGTGTAAAAGAGTAATATCATTAAGCAAAAATTCGAAATAAACAAGTTGCAGAGAGAGTAAGGTCACATTTGTTTAGTCAGCAACAAAAGTGCAAAATCTGGAGGAATTTGCAATAAAAATAAACATAATGTGTCTTTGCAGTGTTAAAAATGAACTCCTAGCCTCCATACTGAGGATTAAACCTAAGGGTGCTCTACCACTGAGCTATATCCCCAGTTCCTTTTATGTTTTATTTTGAGATAGGGTCTCACTAAGTTACCCAGGATGGCCTCAAACTTGCCTTAGCCTCCTGAGTTGCTAGGACTACCAGTGGGCACCACCATGTGTGACCTTCAAAATGAATTATGCATTCCTGAAATAGTGTTTGTAACCTTGAGCAATGATGACATGTTAAGGTTACTTGCCAGAGAGAAGGGCACTGACACTTTGGTGTAAAGGTATACCAGGGGAATATGTGGCTATTTGACGACAGCTTAGAATAAGATGATTGGTTATATTATTTACTTTAGATGACACTGTACTGAAACTTGAAGTTACCTGTAACCTGTTCATACTCAGTTATGAATTGTAAATATAATGTTATACATTTTCATTTCCTGATTACCCTCCTAAAATAACTTCAAGATTAAGGAAAATAACTTTTTTCCTTTTTATTTATTTACTTATTTTTAGTTTTTTAAAAATTTTTTAAAATTTTGATTCATTATACACAAATGGGGTACGACTCTCATTTCTCTGGTTGTATACGAAGTAGTCACACCATCTGCATAATCATATATGTACACAGGGTAATGGTTTTTGTCTCATTCTATTATGTTTCCTTCCCCCAACCCCCAAAATAACTTCTTAACAGCAACTTCAGGGTAAGGACTTACCATCAGAGAAGAGATGCTCTACTCCAACCAACAGTTCTAAGAGCTTCCCCAACTCATACTGCGTCTTACACTGCTGTGGCATAAGCTTCAAAAGGAAACATACCTGATCCTTCAGCCATGTGGCAGGAATGATAGCAGGGACCCTGGCTGTCGTATGAAGCTATGGGGAAAAAAGGAGAGGAGGGCTCAGGGAGACTGGTTCACAGGAATAACAAATCAAATCCTCCAAATTTGGAAACAAGAAAGCCAAGACACCCTTAAAAGTGACTTTCTATCACAATGGGAGATACTTGCACCAGGTTTTTCCAAATGGCAGGAATTGGTAATGGGGCTCAGAGGACAGGCAAAAACAAGCCCTCCTCAGCAGCTCTGCACTTTCCTGTGTAGAGTTGTGTATATGAAAGTCAAGAGTCATACAGTCGTACTTACTATGGGGTTCAGTCCTGGAAGTTTCCCCCCGTTAGTGATTGCCCTGTGAGTTGCTATAACCAGACATGTTTCCCTTGGCAGCTTCTTTAGAAAAGGATCTAGGCTTGCCCTTAATAAGTTCAAAAGATTTTGAATTCATATAATGAAGACCTCTTAGACTTGCTAACCATTGTTGAGCTGGTTCTACTACATATTTTGCCAGTAGATTACATTCTTATTAAAGAATTTCAGTTAAGATACCTGGTTTTATATTATTTCAATCACATGGTAAAAATATTAATAAGTCCAAGTAGTAGGCTGCATTTGTACAAGAAAGTGTGGCAAAGATATCTAAGAAAGTGCACCTGAGATTAAGTGGAGTGGTACTTTCCCATATAAAGTTTCTTTTGTCATTTCATTCCTGATATTCATTTGGCTCCTTGGTTTGTATTATTTCTGGAAGACTAATATTTAATCCTTAGTCTAGCATCATAATTCATTCTAGATTTCATACAACATAATCAAAAAATCCTGGAACTTTTGTATAGTAAAAACTTAATTCTCTGGTTCCAAAAAATATATAGTATATGTAGATAAGCACCAAAACTTATAATTCATTAGCTCTGGGTTAGGCCCTATTCTTGGTTGGAGACTTCCGCATACCTCTGATCAGACTATAAGTCACTCTAAAACATGCAGAGACAGATCATTTTTGGTTATGCTGTAGAAGCATGTTATTCCCCTCAATGGAATGTCAAAGAATGCTAAGATCTTAAGGAATGACATAAAATCCTATATCTCATTACTGCTATCCGCTACTTAGAATTTTCTTCTCCACTAGTAGGTATCCCTATGTCCTATGTGGTCTTATCTATTTCTCATTCTCCTTTCTTTAAAAAAAAAAAAAAACAAAAAAAAAACATTTTTTTTGGTGCAGTTTGGTACCAGGGATTGAACCCAGGAGCACTTACCACTGAGCCACATCCCCTGCTCTATTTATGTTTTCTTTTGAGACAAAGTCTCCCTAAGTTGCTTAGGGCCTTGCTAAGTTGCTGAAGCTATCTTTAAACTTGTGATCCTCCTGCTTCAGCCTCCCAAGCCACTGGGATAACAAATGTGTGCCATCATGCCCAACTCTTCCTCTCTTAAATTTTAATAGCACTTATATCCTTTATTACTTTTTGGGAGATAGGGTTTTGCCCAGGTGGGCTTCAAATGGTCCTCCTGCCTCACTCTCACAAGTAGCTGGGACTATAGGTTACACTACTGAGCTTGGCTTACCTTCTACCTTTAAGTAAGATCATTCTACTCCTCGAGTCTCTCCTTCACTGCAAACTGAGATGACTATGAGATGACAGAACACTGGAGTTGGCTCATTATTAGCTACTATTCCTGCTTAGATATTTTTAATGCGTGTTTTCTACAACCCTTCTGATGGGACTTTGATTCTTAGAAGAATCAAGTTATATGACACAAATATTCTCGATTATCCTCTTGAGTGTCCTTATTTTTCTAGATTTTGTTTAGTTTTGGGTATGAGGGATTGAACTCAGGGGCACTCAACCACTGAGCCACATCCCCAACCCTATTTTGTATTTTATTTAGAGATAGGGTCTCACTGAGTTGCTTAGGGCCTTGCTAAGTTGCCGAGGCTGGTTTTGAACTTGCAATCATCCTGCCTCAGTCTCCCAAGCTGCTGGTATTACAGGCATGCGCCACCGTGCCCGTTTGAGTGTCCTTATTAAAATCAGTTGGGATTAGGGCAGTAGTCCTTAACCTTTACTTAATTACTTGTTTACCTAACTCTGTTGCAGACAGAATTGTTTGAAGGAAAAAATTAATGGAAGGAAAGGGCTGAGGCAAAGATGGGAGCATTATACTGCTTCTCCAGAGGATGCAGGAGTAGGGGTAGTTAGGTGAGAACAGAAGATAACTAAGAGGACCCTGGCCACAGAGAGTAATAGGTTGAGGAAATTCACATGTCTATTTCCTCTGATCTAAGAGCTCTAACCTTAGTCAAATAACTGATTCAGTATTTTCAAATATATAACCTTTATATTTTCATTAGTTTAAGACCAATGTGACTCAGAAGAAAAACCTGTAGTGAGGTTCTACCTGATATATTTGTTGAGTAGAAGAGATATATACTTTTGTCTCATTTATCATAGAGCTCTTTTGAGTATAAAAGGCAAAAGTGCTGAAAGTCTCCAACTAGGACTAAGACATATTCCCTCTCCTTTCTTTTAATTTTACAAGGTTAATAAGCTTGGCATGATAAACAGGCCCAAGGGCTGGGGAGATGGCTCAGTTGGTAGAGTGCTTGCCTTGCAAGCACAAGGCCCTGGGTTCAATACCCAGCACCGCAAAAAAAAAAAAAAAAAAAAGATAAACAGGCCCAAGACAAGCATCTGAAGAGGTAAATCCTGAAACTGACCAAATGGTTCAGAATCATTTAGATAGTGACTTCCAGGAGTACTGGAAAAAACATTTTCTGTCACAGTGAATAAAGCAGTATTGAGTACTCAACACTCAATACTCAATACTCTGGAGCAAAAGGCAGCCCACATATCTTTTGTGTACAGAGACCATTAATCCTTTTCCCATTGTGCTTGGATCACAGTAGTGCATTACATGAAACCTCCCTTTATGTCTTGTAAGAGAGGACACTACAACTCCTGCCCTGGTTTCCCCATCTCTGGAATAGTGCACACGATATAATTTGAATTACACTACATAACCACTATCATCCTGCCACTCCATCACAACTACCAGTAGACAACAGGTTATGCCAACCAGTTTCAGATCAGTGAGAAAAAGCACTATAATTCCAACTTACAGTTTCAAGGCTCTTCTGGAACTCCAGAAGTTTGGCTTTGGCTTCCTTATAATTCTTGAAGAATAAACATAGTTCATACATCTCCATCATCAGTAGTAATGGGGAATCCTTTGAGGAAGAGTTTGAAATTATAAAATCCTGAACTTGATATTTTCTCAATGAATAATGCTAAGAAGATGTTATGTGCTATTAGTAATAGCTTCATAGTAGAATTAAGTCATGGGTGTGTGGGTGTAGGGGTGTGTGTGTGTATTTTTTTCCCCCACCAGGGACTGAATCCAGGGGCACTTAATCAATGAGACACACCCCCAGCCTTTTAAAATATTTTATTTTGAGACAGGATCTAAGTTACTTAGGGCCTTGCTAAGTTGCTAAGGCTGGCCTCAAACTTGTGATCCTCCTGCTTCAGCCCCCCTCTAAACTGCTGGGATTACAGGTACGCACCACCATGCCCAGCAAGTCATATATGTGAAGAAGGGAAGTTAATTTCCTTTTCCTTTTGGATAACAGATTTTAAGTGTGGGCACAATTACTTAACAAATCCATTTTCTGTCTATTCTATACTTGAACCAAAGCACATGGCAGCAGACACTCTACTAGGTGATGCCACAGTGTCTCTAACACACACTCCTCGATGAAAGGCTCCAGGACCTGCCCCCCTCCTGACTCCATCACTTTCAACGAGAGTTGATGGGTCAGAGGACAGGAGTTTGGGTGGGATTAGAAAGTATGAGTTTGAACTATATATATATGCCACATAAAGTACTATAAGTTTTTGGGTAGGTTACTTAAGTTCTATGAGCATTAATTTATTAGTTTATAAAATGAGGACAATACTGCTTCATAATATCCTCACATTTTATCTTTATATCAGAAGGTATAGAATTTACTAAGATAATGTATACAAAGTACTCTGCTAAATAAATGTTAGGGCAGGGGGTGCACATCAGTGATAGAGGGCTTGTCTACCATATGCGCGGTCCTGGGTTCAATCCCCAATTCCACAAAAAAAGTAATGAAACAATAAAGTAACTCTTACTACCTTAAAGAAAAGCTGGAAAGCTCTGATGAGAATTTTGCTCTTCTGCCTTGTTAATAATGTTCTCCATATGAGAGAAAGGTCCTCAAGGTCCCAGGTATGGTCCTCTATTGAGCCCTGAATGTGTCCTACTACTTCCGCTGCAACACTGTCCTCCACAGAAGTAATGATCCAAACACAGAGACAAGGAATAGCATTGGCATCCTGCCATTGGGAAGAAATTTTCAAAATAAAATAACTGGGCCTGCGTTATCTAACAAATGTACAAATGTTACAGATGGATGTTTCCTATTTGGCAAAAGTCACCTAATTAGCTTGAAAAGTTTACAAATGTAACAAACTCTAATGAATAACCAAGGGACTATTATAAAATATCATGCAAAGTGAAGACAGTCAAAAGGCCAAGAAGACAGAAAAGGATCTATGTGGAAGAGAACTGTAATGCCCTTCACTGATATGCCAATAACTATGAGCCATGTCCTCCGTCACTGCTATAGGTGCTAAAGAAGCAACTTCCAACCAGGAATCAAGGCTGGCAGTTCACTGAATGTTGAGGTACAAGGAAGTGAACAAATGGCACAGAGCCCCAGCTGCAGAAGCACAAAAAGTCTCAGTGACCTTGGAAGTATACCAGAGACTGTCATCATCATCCTACATTGATTACCAGCCTTCCCTGTCCCTCATTGCTTTTTCTATTGTTCTCTAGGTCTTAATTTAAGCTTCTCATGATCTTCACCTGAATACATGAAGCCAGGACACTGAGGATAGGGGCCTGCTGTTTCACTGCCTCAGCTAAGAGCCAGCACCAGGAGTCTGGCTCCTCTGAGCACTGGAGCAGAGTTTCAAAGAAATCAGTCATCTCTTCTTTATTTCTCTGGAGTTCCTGGAGGGACTCAGTGCAGATGTGATCACTGTCCACTATAGAGTTGGACACTGAGGGCAAGTTCTCAAAAGCCAACTTTAAGTGGTCCTGAAGAATTGGGCTGAAGTACTGGAGAAGGGATTTCACCTGGAAAGCATATTAGATGATTAAAATAAGAAAACCAACCTTCAGTTTCAGCTGGAGCTGAACACCTTATAGAAAAGCATAGGAAAAATTATTCTTTCTCAGTTTCTTAAACTGTGTCAGAGGTAATCATATAATTTTACAAAGCCGTCTGTTGCCTTTTGAGTAAAATTCCATATTCGATCTGGAGTCAAACACTCTTCAGCATTAATAACTAATCCACTCTCTGACACCAACCCACTGAACTCTTAAGAAAAACAAGTGTCATATCAAACAAAAGTCAATGTCTACACAATACAAAGAATACTATCTTCTAAAAAATGTTCCAATTTCCTCTTGAGTTAATGGCCAACAATCAAGACTCACCTCCTCTGGGTGGTAGTTATGGAGTTGGCTGTGAGTAATGAATTGCAGCCAATCATTTGCTTGGGCACATTCTCGAAGGTAAGATGTGCTCAGTTTCATATTGTGGAGCCTGCAGAACTGTACTACTAATGCCCACTGACTGCTAGATTCACTGGATAACCTATAATCAGAATGAGGAATGGGATGGTAGAGGGAAAAAAAATCTTATTAAAATATATCATTAGTTTGAAACTGGAAAATTAGTAAAAATTAAATAAATGCAACCACAGTGTACTGTCTAAAAAGTTTTTCAATAGGGAGTGGAGATGTAACCTAGTGGAAGAGTTCATGTTTAGCATGTGTGCATCCCTGGGTTCAATCCCTAAGGCCACAAAAAAAGAAATACCCAATATTTTTTGGGTATAAAGCTCCTCTTCATCTCTAAAGAGGAAATCAACATTACTAAGTTAAAACCACTTTCCATTTAGTGTATGCTATATGCTGAATGAGTAAGAAGATCAGGTATAAGGGGATTTAGTGAAAATACCAGACGTACTGAATGATTAGGTCAACAAAGGTTGGTGCAGTAAGTTTACTAGAAAAGAGGCTGGGATTGCAACACATACCTCTTTATTTCCTGCTGCTGAATGCTATTCCATGTACCTTCTTCTAAGAGAACAAGCAATTCTTCTATGGTGGCCTTTTCATCATCTGCCAGTTTAGATAGCTTTTCAGCTATAAGAAATATACAACAAAAAGTTTGAGCTAGGCGTGGTAGCATATGCCTGTAGTCCCTACTGCTCAGGAGGCTGAAGTAAGAGGATCACTTGAGCCCAGAAGTTTCAGACCAGCCTGGACAACATAGTGAGACCCTGTCTCAAAAAAAAAAAAAAAAAAAAAAAAGGAAAAAAAATACACACACACATGTACATATACTGTACAGATTTCTGTTTGAATAATATGGCCCAGGGCCATTTCAGAACCCAATTAAAGTGCCAAAGAAATTAAAATAAGAAAGAACACACCCTCTTTAGGAAATAAGAAAATAACTGTTTCTTCCTCAACTGTTCACAATTCAATGCTTTAGATCTGTTTGCCCCTTCTCTAAACAAGCTACACTGCTGGGCATGCTGGCACATGCATATAATTCCATGGGAAGGCTGAGACAGGAGGATCAAAAGTTCAAGGCCAGCCTTAGCCATCTGGCTTAGTGAGACCCTGTCTCCAAAACAAAAAAAAAAAAAACAGCTGGGGATATGTCTCAGTGGTAAAACACCCCTGGTATGAATAAACAAACAAATAAATAAAACAAGCCACATAAAGAAAAAGTGCTATACCTAGAGACTCTCTGATAAAGCGGTACTGAGCATCTTCATTTCTACACTTGTAGCTTAAAATTATATTGGCCACTTTCATATCAACTCTGAGCTTGAGGCTGTCAAGGCCAAGCAATTCTAAGAAACACACACAGGCAGCTCCTATTGAAGGTATGTGGAAGGATGAGAGCCCTAAGACATAGGCCTCCTTGCCTACTTGCTGGATCCTGAAAAAGAAAGGAATCAAAATCACGTAAGTACAAAAAAACTGTATCTCACCAGGAAAAGCAAATGCAATTACATTGGTGACACATGGAGTGCCAGACATGTGATTTTTTGCTTCCTCCCCTTTCTCTTTTTATACCCCTTGCACACATTCATTTGGATATTGGGTAGCTTTTTAGTTGTCTTCTTGCTTCATAGCCCCCCACATCCTTAGATTTATCTTTTCCAAAAGCACCTACTCAGTTCACATAACTTGTGTCCAACTTCATCCAGTAAACAGCAGAACTTCAAAAAACTACCAACGTGCGATCTTACTGATGTAAGAGCATATAACCAAACTACCAAAATTAATACCACTTGAAGTTTGACATCCTGAAGCATCTTTCAGAAGACTCAAATACATATACTATGTGTACAGAAAATGTTCTGGAAAGATGCACATTATCCACCATGTTTACTCATGGAATGGGAGACTTGAGGGACTTTCATCTTTCATTTTCACTTTTCTGAATTACTTAACTTGCCATAAAAAATGCATTCCTTTGTTAAGCATAAAACAAACCAGAAAAATAATCTGTATTTAGCTGATTATAACATTGAATACATCACCCAATTCTGTACTTAATAAAATGAATTATACAAGATCTTAAGATATAAACTTCATCTCATTACAGAATTCTTCTAGAATAACTGCTAACATTTGACAAGCTCACATATAATTTTAAAATAAATCTATCCTTTAAGATATATTTTTATCATTTTCCCCATTAACAAAAATCATAGACACTAAATGCCAAAAACTTGGGACACCAAGAAAAGCAGTGAGTCAGGTACAATGCTGTAAACCTGTAATCCCAGCTACTCAGGAAGTTGAGGCAGGAGGAGCACAAGTTCAAGGCCCATCTCAGCAATATGAGACCTTGTATCAAAATTAAAATTCTTAAAAAATAATAAAAAAGGGCTGGCAATGTAGCTTGGTGGTAAAGCATCACCCCTCGGGGTCAATCACCAGTAATGCAAACAAACAGACAAACAAAAAAACACAACAAACCAAATCACCATCCAAAAATAGTCACTGTTGCTAGGTGCAATGGCACATGCCTGTAATCCTAGTAACTTGGGAGAGTGAGATAGGAGGACTACAAGTTTGAGACCAGCCTCAGCAACTTAGTGAGACTGTGTATCAAAATAAAAAATAAAAAGGGGGGGATGTGGTTCAGTGGTTAAGCACCCCTAGGTCTAATCACTGGTACCAAAACAAAAAAATAATCATTGTTAACTGTAGTATATGTTTCTAGTATTTTAAAAAATCTACCCATAAAATACATATATATGCCTCTTTTTTTTTGTTTTACAGTATTGGGGATAGAAACCAGGGCTGTTCAACCATGAAGCCACATCCCAGTCCTTTTTTGTTTTTTTAACTTTAAAAAAAAATATTTTAGTTGTAGATCGACACAATACCTTTATTTTATTAATTTTATTTATTATGTGGTGCTGGATCAAACCCAGTGCCCCACACATGTGAGGCAAGTACTCTACCACTGAGCCACAATCCCAGCCCCCCAAGTCCTTTTATGAGATAGGATCTCAGTAGGTAGACCAGGCTGGCCTCGAACTTGATGATCTTCTTGCCTCAGCCTCCTGAATCACTGGGATTATAGGCATGGGCTGCTACAATCCAGATATGCCTTTTAGAGTACAAATTAAGTTTTAAATACTCACAGCTGCTTGGGAGTCTTGCTCTTGATTAACTCCTGGACCAGAAAGGTACCAAATGCAAAAGATGGGCGTCCATTAAGTAAATAATAAGTAAAATTCAGATGTTCCACTACGGCATATTTATTCACCAGGTCAGGGCTAGAAAAATGTGGGAGATGACTTGATGCATCTAGGGGAGAAAGTGAAACAATATTAATTCTTTGTATCTCATCATGATTAATTTCAAATTTGCATGGAAAGCTTAATTCTTTTTCTTTTTTGCAGGTCCTAGGAATTGAACCCACATGCTACACAAGTGATCGACCACTGAGCAACATCCCAGTTCAGTTTATCTGTTTGTTTGTTTGTTTTTACATAAATTATCCCATTTATTATAGGCTAGGGATGTCTCAAATGGTAGAGCTTTTACTGGTCTTTCAACTCCTTAAGCCTTCTGATGGCAGACTTGACTGTGATTGTAGAAGTAGTGTTGTAGATCCAGGCACCAACATTCACTGTTTCCGTGCAGGAATCATAGTACCAGAACCCCACGGTCTGTCTTTTCGTCTTGGTTTTGACACAGAAGGAACAAGTGTACTTCAAGCGCTGGCTGATTTCAGTTTTCACCATTATTTTCCAGAGGAGGGCACCATAGCGAATCCTATACTTACCAATGATTCCAACCTTCTTGGTGCATTTAGTCATGTTGCTGTGACTTAAGTCAAGTGCAGAGAGCCCAGTTCCTTTTGAGACAGGGTCTTGCTAAGTTACCCAGGTGGGTCTTAAACCTGGGATCCTCCTGCCTCAACCTCTGGAGTAGCTGGAGTTATAGACACACACCACCAAGCCTGGTTTTGACAGCTTACCTCTTCAACAATAAAAGAAAAATGATTGCTATAATCACTGTGCCACTGTATACTTCATATCACTTTGTTTGCTATTTCCGCAATCCCACAGTGCTGGGGACTTGAACCCAGGCCTTGGGTATGGGAGGCAGGCATTCTACATGACAGGCTATATCGTCAGCCTTCATATCACTTTGAATCCACCAAAATACAGTAGTTTTATTTTATCTCAATGTACAAAACCATCATTTTATACAAAGATATTTACCTGAGAAACTGCATCAAAACTGTCCAACCTGAACTTCTACTCCCCTTAAGTAAAATGAGCAGCTTTGCTTAGATGACCTCTGAGGTCCATGCAGCTGAGGTGCTTCATGATTTATTGTTAAAGGACTATTCCTTTCATAGTTGTGGTTACTATCTACAACCTTGGCCATGGCCTGGGAAGTCCTGGCTGCCAGTGGAATGAGGTTCAATAACTACTGAGCATTTACAGGAAATTCTGGACCTCATGGCTGCACATGGTCACAGGTATTGTTCCAGCTATTCATGTATGATTGTGAGGAAAATTCCTGGTGTCTGGAATATCCCTAAACCAACTAAGGAGCACTTACTGGAGACAGGAGAATCCATGAATGACTCTTTAGAAGGGCCTTAAGATCATAAAAGCCTGGCCTAGATTCTTGCCCTTCATTCCACTAGCTGTATGACTTTAAACAACTTAACTTTTTAAAAAAAAACTATAGATGTTTAAGGTATACAACATTCTGATACACTTGACACATAACAAAGTAAAGTGATTACTACAAACAAGCAAGCCCAACACCTCATATTTATCTTTCTCCTCCTGTGCCTGCCTGTTTCAGGCAGATCTAAAAATCTATTCTTTTGGCAGACAACCAGTATACAACTTAATTATTTTTATTTATTTATTATTTTAGTTGTAGATGGACACAATACATTTATTTATCTAAATATGGTGCTGAGACTTGAACCCAGTGCCTCACATATACTAGGCAAGTGCTCTGCCACTGAGCTACACCACCAGCCCTATATAATTATTATCCTCATGTTATACATTATTTCTCTACACTTACTCATCCTATAAGACTGCAACTGAGTACCTTTTGACCTATATCTTTCCATTCCCCATTCCCAGTAACCAACATTTTACTGTTTTTATATATTTGGTGTTTTTGTTGTTGACTTTTTTTCCCCTGGGTTTTTAATATTTTTTTCCTTCAGATGCTACATATAAGTGAGATCATGCAGTATTTATCTTTCTGTGTCTGGTTTATTTCACTTAGCATAATGTCCTCTAGGTTCACCCATGTTGTTGGAAATGACAGGATCTCTTTTTTTAGGACCAAATAGTGTGTGTGTGCGTGTGTATACACTGCAATTTATTCATTCATCTACCAATGGATATTTCAGTTTTGTTTCCATAACTAGGATGTACTGAATAACACTGCATTGAAAACAGGAATGCATATGTCTTTATGAAGTGGTGATTACATTTCTTTTGGGTACATACCCAGAAGCAGGATTACTAGGTCATATGAAGTTTTAACTTCTTTAACAACCTCAAAACTGTGGCCCACACAACTCAGGAGGTTGAGGAATGAGGGTTACAGCTTCAAGGCCAGCATCAAGCAATTCAACCATACCTTCAGTAACTTAGTGAGACCCTATCTCAAAATATAAAAAGGGCTGGGGATATAACAGTGGTAAAGCATCCCAGGTTCAATTCCTACTACCAAAACAAAACAAAAAAAAAAAAAAAAAAAAACAAGCAAAAACAAACAAAAAATCCCCCTCCAGGGCTGGGGATATAGCTCAGTTGGAAGAGTGCTTGCCTTGCAAGCACAAGGCCCTGGGTTCAATCCCTAGCACCGCAAAAAAAAAATCCCCCTCCAAACTGTTTTCCACAGTGGATGCCATCAATCCATAGCCCCACCAACAATGGACAAGGGTTCTCTTTTCTCTGTACCACTGCTAATACTTGTAATCTCTCACCTTTTTGATTAAAAAAAAAAAAAAAAAAAAAATCCTGGGCTCGGGTCATAGTGCAGTGGTAGAGCACTTGCCTAGCATGTCTCAGCACCACATATAAATGAAAAAAAAAAAAAAAAAAAAGTCTATTGACAACTAAAAAAAAATTAAAAAAAAAAATCCTAACAGGTGTGGTATGGTATCTCATTGTAGGTTAGATTTGCATTTCCCTCATGATTAGTGATAGTGAGAACATTTTCATGTACATTTGGCCCTTTATGTTTTCTTCAAAACAATGTTCTCATCCTTTGCCCATGTATTAACTGATTTATGGTTTTGCTATGGGGTTGTGTGAGCTCCTTATCTCTTTTGGATATTAACCCCTTATCAGATATATGAGGACTGGAAGCAAATATTTTCTTCCAAGCTGCAGAATGACATTTCATTTTACTGATTGTTTCCTTGGCTGTGCAGAAGCTTTTTTTTTTCTTGTACCAGCAATTGAACTCAGGGGCACATAAACATTGATGTGCATTCCCAGTCCTTTTCACTATTTATTTCGAGACAAAGTATTGCTAATTTCCTGAGAGTGGCTTTGAACTTGCAATTCTCCCGCCTCAGCCTCCTGAGCCACTGGGATTATAGGTGTGTGCCACAGTACCCAACTTAGTTTCAGGTCTTAATACGTAGACCTTTAATCCATTTTGAATTTATTTTTGTATATGCTTGAAGATAAAGGTCCAATTTCATTCCTTTGCACATGAATATTCAGCATTTCCAACACCATTTTTTGAAAAGACAATCCTTTCCTGAGGATGTTAACCATATAGCCTTATTTCTGGGCTTTCTATTCTGTCCCATTTTCCTATGTGTCTGTTTTTAATGCCAGTAGTATAATGTTTTGATTACTATAACTCTGCACATTTTGAGATCAAGTATTGTGATAATTCAGCTCTGTTCTTTTTGCTTAAGCTTGCTATGGCTCTTCAGAGGTCTTTTGAGATTCTATATGAATCATAGATTGTGAAAAATGTCAGTGGAATTTGAGTAGGAATTTCAGTGAATTTACAGATTGCTTTGGGTAATGTGAACATTTTAACAATATTTTTTCAATCCATGAACACAGGATACCTCCACTTACTTGAATCTTCAATTTCTTTCACCAGTGTTATAGTCTAACATGTACAGATCTTCCACTTCTTTGGTTGAGCTTAGTCCCAACTTGGTGCTGTTTTTAATGCTATCATTAATGGAACTCTTGCATTTCTTTTTCAGATACTTTGTCATTAGTATATCAAAATATTACTGATTTCTGTACACTGATTTTGTACTCTGCACCTTTAATGGATTTATTAGTTCTAACATTTTTGGTGGAGTATTTAGGGTTTTCTATATACAAAAGCATGTCATATACAAACACTGACAATTTAATTTCTTCTTTTTGAGTGGTACTAGTGATTAAACCCAAGGACACTCTACCATTGAGCTATACTCCAGCCCTTTTTTATTGAGACAGGGTCTTACTTAGTTACCAAGGCTGGCCTCAAATTTGAAATCCTCTTGCCTACACCTCCCAAGTTGCTGGGATTACAGGTGTGTACCACTGCACCTGGCCTAAATACTTCTTTTCTGTTTTGGGTACCTCTTGTTTTTCTTTGCTCTAGATAGGATTTCTAGCACTATGCTGAACAGAGATGGTGAGAGAAAGCATCCTTGTTCTCTTCATGATCTTAGATGGAAAACTTCCAACTGTTTCTGTTGATGTTGGCTGTGTGCTTATCATACATGGCCTTTATTATATCATATAGGGCCTCTTTCTATGCTTAATTTGATGAGAGTTGTATCATGAAAAGATGTTGAATCTTATCAAATGCTTTTTCTGCATTATTGATAATCATATAATTTTTATTCTTCATATAAATTTTATTCTATTAATGTGGTCTATCACATTTATTGATTTGTAGATGTTAAACCATCCTTGTAGATGCTTTCTGATCCTTTAGTTTCACGATGGCAATTCCTTTATCTCCTCTGTTCTGCTCTAGTACTGAGTAGAATATATCAATATCCCAGAGGAGATTAAGATACCAGCTAAGTGATAGAGTTAGCGTCATTATAATAGGACAGGGGATTCTATCTATTCTCTAGAAAATTAAGGTACTTTTATTTCATAACAGTAATTGCTACTTTCTTCAGCATTCAACGAATGCTGCTTATCAAGCATCTATTGTAGGCTTGGCACTGCAGTAGACTCTGGGTACAGGTAAATTAAATATATCAAGATTTGAATTTATACCTTATAAATTCTGATACGTGTCAAATATTTATGAGGTGCTTCCATGTGCAGAGCACTAATCTAACATTAGAGTAATACAGAGGCATCACATATTAAAAGTTAACCCTAAATGCAAAAGTAAAAGAAATAGAAAAAACTGAGTTTAAGAACAGCACAAAACTCAAATTCTCATGGTTTACAGAGGATGGCAATGTGATGCAACTGGTACTTACTATGTGAGATCTTTATAAATGCTTTGTTTCCCTTGATTCTGACAGTAACATGAGGTAGGCACTGGTATTTTATATGGAACTAAAGAAAGGTTAAATCATTTGCTTAAGGTCATATAGCTATTACAGAGCTAGAATTTACTAACTGCCAGAACCGAGGCTACTTAGGTTTATGATACTATATTGCAAACAAGAAGGAGTTTTTGGAAGTGGATAAATATATACAAATAGGTACATATTACATTTCCCAACAAATACACTGCTAGTTGCCTAATAAACTGACTTTCAACTCACAATATATTATTATTATTTATTTATTTATTTTTTTTTGCAGTGCTGGGGATCGAACCCCGGGCCTTGTGCTTGTAAGGGAAGTACTCTACCGACTGAGCTATCTCCCCAGCCTGCAATATATTATTAATTAGTCTCCTGGAAAGTGTTTTCCATTGAAATGTGCCTTTTTTTTTTTTTTTTCTTCTTTTTGGTGCTGGGGTTTAAACCCATGGCCTTGCGCATACAAGGCAAGTACTCTACCAACTGAGCTATATCCCCAGCCCTATGCCTTTGTTTTTTGTTTTTTTGGTAGTGCTGGGGATTGAACCCAGGGCCTTGTGCATGCAAGGCAGGCGCTCTTATCAACTGAGTTATATCCCCAGTACTACAACACTTGTGTGTGTGTGTGTTGCTGGGGATTGAACCCAGGGCCTCATGCATGCGAGGCAAGCACTCTACCAACTGAGCTATATCACCAGCTCCACTAAAAGGATTCTGATTCTGCACTACCTCTATATTCCCATGAGACCCACTCAAAAATTAGTGTTTTCTGGCTGAAGTAACTTCATGGAGAACTACAAAAGCACATGACAGTCCAGAAAGTATCATTCCCAAGGTGAAGCACTGTAAGTACCAACTGCTGAGTGATTTTTTTCCTGTATGTGGGCTGCCAGGTTTAACAACCATTTCTTAAGGGAAGGCTATCAGACACTATACTAAATATACAGATATTTAGCAACCTTGTCTCTTCAATAGCTGCATCCTATTAGGTCTCAATAATCTAATTTCTTTTTCTTTCTCTCTCTCTCTTTTTTTTTTTTTTTTTTTTGTGGTGCTGCGGATTAAACCCAGGGCCTTGTGCTTGCAAGGCAGGCACTCTACCAACTGAGCTATATCCCCAGCCCTCTTTTTTTTTTTTTTTTTTTTTTTTTAAACTGGGGATTGAAACCAGGGACACTCTACCACTAAACTACATCCCTGGTCTTTTTTGAGATAGGGTCTTGCTAAGTTGCTTGACTGGTCTCGAACTTGTAATCTTCCTGCTTCAGTCTTCTAAGCTGCTGGACTTCGAGGCATGTGCCACCATGTGGCTCAATAGTATAATTTCTTAAATTCAGAATAATCAACAAAACTTGGAGAAACCATTAATAACACTAGGTATCATTTATTGAAAGGTACAGCCTGTTGTCTGAGGTAACAGACTAGGTGGGGTTCTATTATCAATTCAACTTTCACGTGAGGGAAAAGGAAATTTATACAAGGGACATGACTTGCCAGAGTTCTCTGGGATCTTTCACTTGAACCCCAAAGCAATTATTTATTGGTAAGTAGATAAGATGCAGGGCTTCCCCATTCACACAATGGCAAAGTGAAGAGAGCCTGAGAATGCGAGGCTGCCCTTGTAGCTAGAGTTCAATTATAACCAAGTTTTTCTTTATTAAGAGCTGAGCGTCAGGCACGATACGAAAACGTAACATAAAACATTCTTTGTGAAACAATGACTACATTTTACAGAGAAGGAAAATGAGGATCAAAGAGGTGAGTGGGCTCTCTACATAAAGTCACAGAGCAAGCGAATAGGATTCGAAGGCCAATTTAGGTGACCCTGAGGCCCGGCATGTTTCCTTAATACCAACCATCACATTTTTCACGCAGAATTAGTCCCTTTATAAAAGTCAATCGCCTCAATAATGAGAAATAGAAAGAGCCGTGAGAAAAAAAACAAAACAACACCCTGGAGCCCCCAAACCAGCCCGAAGAACAGCCCCTCTGACCTGTCCGAGCACAGACTTGGCCCCAGAACACCTCCCCCAAAGTCCCGGGCCCCACCGTCCAGAGAAACAACGACCCTGGTCCTACTCGCTACCCGCAGGTCGTAGACCTTTATCCGCTCGAGGCCCAAGTGCTCTGAGTGCTGGCCACAGCTGCTGCTGCCTCAACCCAACACCCCAGAGTTCTGCCGGACCCTGATGCCTTTGTTTTTAAAACAAAGTAGTACAGCATTTTTATACGCAAGCAACGAAACAGCTGAAAGGGAAATGAGGAAAACAACTCCATTTGCAATAGCCTCAAAAAAAATAAAATACTTGGGCATCAATCTAACCAAAGAGGTAAAAGATTTCTACAAGGAAAACTACAAAACATTGAAGAAAGAAATTAAAGAAGACCTTAGAAGATGGAAAGATCTCCCATGTTCTTGGATAGGCAGAATTAATATTGTCAAAATGGCCATACTACCAAAAGTGCTATACAGATTCAATGCAATTCCAATTAAAATCCCAATGATGTACCTCACAGAAATAGAGCAAGCAATCATGAACTTCATCTGGAAGAATAAGAAACCCAGAATAGCTACAGCAATCCTTAGCAGGAAGAATGAAACAGGGGGTATCGCAATACCAGAACTTCAACTATACTACAAAGCAATAGTAACAAAAACAGCATGGTATTGGCACCAAAATAGACAGGTAGATCAATGGTACAGAATAGAGGACACGGACACAATCCCAAATAAATACAATTTTCTCATACTAGACAAAGGTGCCAAAAATATGCAATGGAGAAAAGATAGCCTCTTCAACAAATGGTGCTGGGAAAACTGGAAATCCATATGCAACAGAATGAAACTAAACCCCTATCTCTCACCCTGCACAAAACTCAACTCACAATGGATCAAGGACTTTGAAATCAGACCAGAGACCCTGCATCTTATAGAAGAAAAAATAGGTCCAAATCTTCACCTGTTGGCTTAGGATCAGACTTCCTTAACAGGACTCCCATAGCACAAGAAATAAAAGCAAGAATCAATAACTGGGATAGATTCAAACTAAATAGCTTTCTCTCAGCAAACTATCAGCAATGCGAAGAGAGAGCCTACAGAGTGGGAGAATATCTTTGCCTCTCATACTTCAGATAGAGCGCTAATTTCCAGAATATATAAAGAACTCAAAAAACTCTACACCAAGAATACAAATAACCCAATCAACAAATGGGCTAAGGAAATGAACAGACACTTCACAGAAGAAGATCTACAAGCAATCAACAGATATATGAAAAAATGTTCAACATCTTTAGTAATAAGAGAAATGCAAATCAAAACTACACTAAGATTCCATCTCACCCCAATTAGAATGGCGATTATCAAGAACACAAGCAACAATAGGTGTTGGAGAGGATGTGGGGAAAAAGGTACACTCATACATTGCTGGTGGGACTGCAAACTAGTGCAGCCACTCTGGAAAGCAGTGTGGAGATTCCTCAGAAAACTTGGAATGGACCTACCATTTGACCCAGCTATCCCACTCCTCGGCCTATACCCAAAGGACTTAAAATCAGCATACTACAGAGATACAGCCACATCAATGTTCATAGCTGCTCAATTCACAATAGCCAGACTATGGAACTAACCTAGATGCCCTTCAATTGATGAATGGATAAAGAAATTGTGGTATATATATATATATATATATATATATATATATATATATATATATACACAATGGAATATTACTCAGCTATAAAGAATGATAAAATTATGGCATTTGCAGGCAAATGGATGAAATTGGAGAATATCATGTTAAGTGAGATAAGCCAATCTCAAAAATCCAAAAGAGGAATGATTTCACTGATAAGCGGATGATGACACTTAATGGGGGGTGGGAGTGGAACAAGAATGGAGGAAGGAGGGACTGTATAGAGGGAAAAGAGAGGTGGGAGGGGTTGGGGGGAAGAAAAAAAAAACGGAATGAATCAAACATCATTACTCTATGTAAATATATGAATATGCAAATGTATGTTGTTACTCCATGTACAAACTGAAACAACATGTATCCCATGTTTACAATAAAAATAAAATAAAAAAAAGAAATATTATCCAGTAATCTTTCAAAGAATACTGAATGATGCATATCTTCCGAGCACACATTTTACTTAACAACAAAACACAGAAACAAATTTGTTATTATCACCATCAATCTTATCAGAAAGT
This sequence comes from Sciurus vulgaris, assembly GCF_902686455.1. Taxonomy (NCBI): domain Eukaryota; kingdom Metazoa; phylum Chordata; class Mammalia; order Rodentia; family Sciuridae; genus Sciurus; species Sciurus vulgaris. The sequence continues at coordinate 93,674,072 of NC_136462.1, forward strand.
CCCAAGAAGTTGCCAAGTTCACAGTGGTAGATGTAAGTTTTCCAAAATGTGATATTTGCTTCAAAAAATAAACTTTGTCTTGGCAAAAAAAAAAAAAAAAAAAAGTAGTACAGAAATGGTTTGGTCTTACATATATTAACTTCTACCAACGACACTGTTAAAATGCTTCTAAAGGAAGAAGTATTCATAATGACTTACCTCCTATGGCTAGTGTGTTGGCTGACTGCCAGCCAAACAATCTGCTAGGATCAAAGGGTGACAATGACTGAAAAAGAAGAAAAATAATTCAAATTAAAAGTACACTGATTCTGAAATAAGTAAGCAAGCTAGGTATGATCGCACACACCTATAATCCCAGCAATTCAAGAGGCTCAGACAGGAATATTGCAAGTTCGAGACTTGCCTCAGCAACTTAGCAAGATCCTGTCTCAAAATAAAAAGTGCAGCAAATGTAGCTCTGTGTAAAGCATCCCTGGGTTCAATCCCCAATACCAAAAAGTAAGTAAATAAAATTAAGTAAGCATAATGATATATGCAAGGCTTTCAGAGGTAATCTGCTTCCTTTCTCCAGGGAAATTTAAAAACTTATAACTCAACGGTAAAGCACTTGCCCTGGGTTTGATCCCTAGTACCAACGGACAAAGAAACAAACAAACAACAAAAAACTATCTCTCTGAACGGAATTTAAATTGTCTGGAAATGGCTAAAAAGAATATGAGACAGTTTTCTATTTTAACAAAAATACTAGCTATGCTCCTTTTAAAAGATTCCTCTTGGTTGAAGACACATTTCCAAAATCTACTCTCTTGGCAGAAGCGGCTTCAATTATAATGTAATATGGATTTTAGAAATGTTTTTGGAATCAAAAGGCAAAAGGCGGGGCTTGGTGGTTCAGGAGGCTGAGACAGGAGGATCTGCATTCCAGGTCAGTCTCAGCAACTTGGCAAGACCCTGTCTCAAAATAAAAAGGACTGGAAATGTAGCTCAATAGTAAAGCACCCATAAGTTAAATCCTCAAAAAAAGGCAAGAGGACTTCAGGCTAGAAAATGTTACCATATAAACATGATGAGATACATTAAGGATAGGGAAGGAAAGAAGGAAGTAAGATGACCAGTGTGGCTGGTTCTTTGTGGTTCCAAAATCCGTGGATATTTGTCACCGCCTGCAGCAACAACTTGCACGGATCTTATGGGTGGTGGAGTGGAATCTGAGGCACTTCTATCTTTCTCTTTAGTGCACTGCCTTCTTGCTCGTTTATAGAGGATAGAGGAAATGAGGTTTACTTGCTTTGAGAGGAGAGAGACTTTGCTTAAGAGAGACTTTGAGAAGGACAGACTTTGCTTAGAGGAAGACAGACTTGCTACGCCTTGCTTAAGGTCTACTGCTCACTGGTGCGTCCTGCATCCTGTGAACTAAGGGTGTGTCTACCTAAGGTGCCCTAGTGATGCGTCTCAGTTCTCTGTTCTGCGATCTGCCTTCTGCCGCTTCCCCTACTCGCTGCTGCCGCGCGTGTCTAGCTGCTTCCGTGTGTTTTCTTCTAGCTGCTGCGTGTGTCTTCTTCTCTGGCTACTGCCGCGCCTGTGTCTTCTGCTACTGCTTTTCTGCTAATGGCTGCTGTGTTCTTTCTTCTGGCTTTTCTGCTAATGGCTGCTGTCGCTGTCTCTGTCTCGCTCCGCCTATGCTTATATCACCTCCAGGAGGCGGAGAGCAGGTCCACGCCTCTTACGCAAAGATTAGGTGAGACGCTCAGAGCAGGCAATTAGTGCTTGAGAACACATGTGCATACATTGTGTGCGTGGACGAGAAAATCACCTGAGTGTGCTTATGTCAATTAACCTCCTCGCTGCCGACGTGATCAGGCGCCATCCCGGCGCCGCCAACATGGCACAGCCCCCAACAGACCAGATCAATGGTTGAAGGAATATGAAGACCAACATCATCAACAAAGAAAAAGTGATAGACTAAGGTCAAGAAAAGGAATGGCAAAAAGAGACTAATGGGTGGAACCTGTCAGGTCAAAGATTTAGTAGTTTATGAACAGATGGTGGGAAGGATATAGAAAAACTAAGCTAACGAATCAGGATTTGATGGCTAAGGAAAGCGCAACTTAGGAAGGAATATTACACTCTTCTAATCCTGTACCACCTCAAGTGACCTAGATGAATTTTTACCCACTCTAATCTTGTTATCTGCAAGGATAGAATGGCCTAAGTTCCTTTTCAAGTGAGCCAGATAAAACTGGATGGATCTAAGATGGCTGCCAGACAACCTCTGACTTCATTATAATCCCATCTGCATACTCAGTAACACATTCCCCCAGTACTATGACAGTTGACAATTATGATAACCAAAAAGAATTCTAAAGGAAGTGAAAGAGGAAAATTTTCACCCATTTCCCTTTATTAGCCTATCCCTCCTCCTCATTTCTTTTATCCCATATCTATAATCTTCAGATGCCCAATGAGTTGAGAAGCTGATCTGTGGGCCTCTCTGCTCCTCCTATTATTGGTCAAGAATAAATCTTTCTTTACTGCTCAGTAGCATTCAGTCTTATTATTGATTACACAATTCCAAGAAGGGAAAAAGGACCTAGTTTGGGGTCAAAATTGGTAACCATAATTTTTCTAAAATAGTACTAAAGAATTACCTCAGTCTACCCAGGAATGGTAGCATATGCTTGTTATCCCAGCAGCTCAGAAGATGGAAGCGGAAGGATTGCAAGTTCAAAGTCAGCATCAGCAATTTAGTGAGGCCCTAAGCAACTTAGTGAGACCCTGTCTCAAAAAAAAAAAAAAAAAGAAAAAAAGAGCTGGGGATGTGGTTCTGATTAAGCAGCCCTGAGTTCAATTCCTGGTACCTGCCTCCGCCTCCACTCTCCGCAAAAAAGAAAGCTTAATTTGACAACAAAGAACCACGTGAAGCCATTTATGTTTGAAACTGATTCAAACCACTATAGGTAGTGAAACTATGCTTTTATATAATTCACTTATAGTTTATAATCAGTGCTATTCAAAAGTGCTGGACTGCTATAAAACCCTTGCACCAGAATGTAAATCCAGCATACCGCTTCTTTCTTCAGGGAAGTCTTGTCACAGCCTATTGAACTAGACATTGTGTAGATAGTGTTGGTGACATAATAGACTTATGTTCTGGCACAAGATCCAACTTTCGTCACACTCCAACAAAAAGCAAATCTCTTGAACTAACTCCAGTCTATGAACACACTTTTGACCAGCACCAGTTCATCTCCTGAGAATTCTTCGCATTACAGTAACAGATATTTTGTACCTTTATAGAAGTATAAAGCTTATGTTGGATTGAAGACCAACATAATTGAGAATATGAGTATCAGAGAAAAAAAAAGGAAAAGCTTTTTAAACTGAGAAATGAGCAAAAGATGTTCTTAACTGAGATTCCAGTATGTGAATCCCTTATATAAACTAAATTATGTCTTATGTTTAATTTTTCTGGGTATAGGTGTCACAACTCTTTCACATTCTGAAAAAGCTTAAGAAGTTCAAAGAGCCCTGATTCATTGGGAAGAAAATAGATAGTTAACACTGGTAGAATGGAGTGGTCCCACCCATCTGGTACTGGGAATTGAACCCAGGGGCAACCTACCACTTAACTGCACCCCCAACCCTCTTACGTTTGTGAGACAGGATCTCAATTACTAAAGCTGGCCTCAGATTTGTGAATTTCCTACTTCAGGTTTCCAAGTAGCTTGGGATTACAAGCTTGAGCCACCATGGCAGGCTAATGGAGCAGCTTTTGATGAAAGCAGTGGTGGGTATGATAGTCAGTTGTTTGCTCTCTGATCCATTTCCATGGCTCTCCTGCTCTGCTTTGTATTGCAAGAAACTGCATTTCCCAAGCATTACCATTTGGCTACCAGGGTAAGTATAACCAGAAGAGATACTGTGGGAGACTGAAGGTAGGATGAGGGAAGAAACCAAGATGTTTTCACCCTGCTTTGTTTTCTATCAGCATCTCCAAGTTTCTAGTTTTACCCTCTATGTTCCCAGCTCCCATTAGCAATCTAGTTGTGAGTTTAGATCTCAGAGATGACTTCAGATTCTGAGTTTTGACAAAACCACTTTCTTGCACTGTTCTATCAGTCTTCGAGATGCTGGTTGCTTCCTCACTTGCTGATTTTTGAGTTGTCTTAACTATTACATTTGGTTTCTCCCTCCTGCTTCAACATGTTAAGTTTGTTCTTAGTCTGAATGCCCTACACCTGAAAGTAGTGTTTTCTCTTTTCCTGGCTGAACTATGACTGATGCACGTAAACAAGGGTTCCCTAAATATCATACCTGAATGAGGTGATAGAGTGTAATATCAGGTGGCAGGAGACTAGGAGAAGTGCATTGTGGGAAAAGAGCAGTTTTTAGCTTGGGATAAGGAGTTAAGGCCATCTTTAGTAGCTGGGGATCCACTTTCTTCAAACTGTTTTCATTTTCTTCATTCTGAACAACCTAAATAAAAAGATAGCAGTTACATTCCTTTCTCAAAACTTTAGTCCCTTTTTCATAAGAACCCTATAAAACAAAACCAGCTTAAGAAGATATGTAGTAGTGAAAAATAACTTTGGTAAACAAGTCATAGGTTAACAGTTCTAATTCTGGTTCCAAGACAAACTAGCTATGTGATGTTGAAATAGATATTTAATATCAGGTGTCAGTTTCCTCATCAGCAAAATTATGAAGCTGAGCTAAATTAGTTATTTTCAAACTATATGTTGTGTAAAATATTTAAATTCAGCCAAGTATGGAGATGTACACTGGTAATCCCAGCAATGAAGGAGCTGGGGGTAGGAGGATTGCCAAATTCAATGCCAGTCTGAGCAACTTAGTGAGATCCTGTCTTAAAATAAAAAACAAAAAGAGCTGGCAGTGTAGCTTAGGGGTAGAGTACTCTTGGGCTTAATCTTCAGTACAACACACACAAAAATTAAATATTTAAATTCATTATTAAGTAGTAAACATTTTTAAAGTCTTAAAGACTATTAGAGTAGATGATTCCCAGGTCTTTCCTCCTCAGCTCTGAAGTTATTTACGACTAGTGTTTGACAGGTAATTAAAAATAGGCATAAATAACTTAGCCATATAAGTTGAGTATATTACCATAATCTAAGAGAGGTGGTATTAAATTAAACCATTATCAGTAAGAAACTCCTAAAGATCAGATGTTTAATAGCGTTCTTAAGTTCCCCCTAACTAGGTACACTTTAATGTCAAAAAGCAAAAGATGAGCAAATTTCTTCTGTGTACTCTAAAAAATTTTATATGGGTAACTAAGGATTATAATTTTTCTACTTTGCTAAGAGGGCAAATAGAGAATAATTTCCAAGCCACAAATCTAAAATATACTTATTCTTAGAAGCAATCAGACCCTGATTCTATTCTGAAAATAAACCTGGAGTTATACAAAACATATTAAATGGAGGCTAGAGATGTAGCTCAGTCATAGAGCACTTGCTTAGCATATGCAAGACCCTAGGTTCAATCCCTGGTATCACCAAAACAAAAAAAAAAACCAAAAAAAACAACAACAAAAAACCACTAAAGGAAAAAAAAAAAAAAAAAAAAAAAAACAATCTCTACAACACATTAGTTCCAAGGTATTTTAAGCTATTATATAAAAATTTTTAAATTTACCCATTTTATGTTCTTTAATGTAACACCTGAAAGTGGTTGTATTTCAGTATCAACTGAGATCAAGACAATTCACAGATATTTCTGAATTTAAAATCAGTACAATTTTTGTCATAAACAGGAAAACAATAGGCTGTCCATACCTGGCTGACGCCCCCAGGAGCATACATCATAGTAGCAAGGGCCAGGAGAGTATGTCCTTCCAATAGCATACTGCTTACACCAGCCCGATTGGTGGGAATCAAAATTTGAGCATTTGCAAGGCTAGCCTGGAAGATCAGTTTGGGATCTGAAAAATAAAAGGGTTTCTTGTTGTATCCCTAATATTACCATAAAGTTAGGAGCTCAACAAATATTTCTTGGATGAATGAAATACAATCTAGACTAGGTATGAAAAAAAGTGCAAACAAAACAACTGGAATAAAATACATTAAAACACTATCAGTGCTTATCTATGTGTGGTTACCTTTCTATGTACCTAGGCCACCTACTTATGGAAGAGATGTTACCTTCTTGAAAGCTGTCTTACAACTTATTTATTTACTTATTCATTTATTTTGGTACTTGGAATTAAACCCAGGGTGCTTAACCACTGAGCCACATCCCCAACCCTTTTTATTTTTTGAGACAGGATCTTGCTAAATTGCTAAGGCTGACTTTGAACTTGTGGTCCTCTTGCCTCAGCCTCCAGAGAGGCTGGTATTATTATAGGCAAGCACCACCACGCCTGGCTTTTTATTTTTTAATTTTACAACGAACATATATATTACTTTATAAATCTGCACCAAAACCCAAAATCAAAAATCTACAATAGAGTTAGGGTTAGGGAGGGGGGCAAGAATGGAGGAAGGAAGGACTGTATAGAGGGAAAAGAGGGGTGGGAGGGGTGGGGGGAATGGAAAAAACAGAATGAATCAAACGACATTACCCTATGTAAATTTATGATTACACAAATGGTATGCCTTTACGCCATGTACAAACAGAGAAACAACATGTATCCCATTTGTTTACAATAAAAAAAAAATCTACAATAGACCAGTTATTTATCTAAAGAAAATAATACAATATATACACACCTGTTAAATTACTGGAAACTTGTCGACACTGAACTAAAAATTCAAACCAAGGGTGCGCTTCATATAATTCTTTCTTTTCCAAAAAAGAACAATTTTCAGGACTAAGTCTGTATTAAGGGGGGAAAAAAAAATCAACTCTGATTATCATGCAGCCTAAGACAGTTATAACACTGTTTGCTCAGAAGATAACTAGTATTAGAAAAGAGAATCCTGGAATTACAAAGTAAGAATTAACAAAGTAAACTACAAAATAAATACTTCCACTGTTACATCATATTTTATGTATTTTTTATGATCTGAAAGTAGAAAATATTTTAGAGATAATATTTACTACCATAATCAAATTTTACCAACTCTGCAAAAAATTAAAAATAAAAAACAAAAACAAAAAACCTGGAGACCTTTACTTTAAAATACTTAATATTCTACTGGTTTTTACTTAAAAAAAAAAACACTTTAAAAAACTTTTCAGTTTTTTTTTTCTCCCTCCCACCCCCAAAATGGGGATGAAATCCAGGGACACTACCTCTAAACCACATCCCCAGTCCATTTTATTTATTTAAAATTTTGAGGCAGGGTCTCATGAAGTTTCCAAGGCTGGCCTCGAACTTTGCCTTCTGGGTACAAAGTTGCATGCCTATAATCCTCCTGCTTCATCCTCCCAAGGTGCTGGGATTATAGGCATGCACAACTGTGTTCAGCCTTTTCTGCATTTTTAAAACTTAAGAGGTTTTTAAAATCTTTACACAAGTATAGAGATGCTAAAACTGAGGAGTTAAGAATAGGTATTTTGAAAACATAGCCCTTGGCAAAGCACAGAGGCACTTGCCTGTAATCTCAGTGATTCAGGAGGTTGAGGCCAGCCTCAGCAATTTGGCAAGACCCTGTCTCAAAATAAAAAAATAAAAAGCACTGAGGATGTGGCCCAATGTTGTGGAGCACCCCTGAGAACAATTCCCAGGATGAAAAAAAGCAAGAAAATATGGCTTTCAAATATGTTCTTTTGTCGTAGCAGTTTTGGAGGAACACTTCAGTGTTGAGGAAGCCTCAATGATATCAACCTGGAGTACATTCTTTGCTCAAACTTCTAGTCTTTTCTACACACACAAAAACAAAAACAAAACAATTAGAGTAGAAGTGTGAACTCTAGAATCAAAAGTAAGCAGAATTAAATCTGGGTCTGCCACTTACTAGTTGTGTGCCTTAGGTAAAATACTTAGTTTCAAAGCCCCCATTTCCTTAGGTAAAATGGAGATGGGGGTAACTACCTCAGAGTTTTTGTGAAGATGAAATGACTTAAACCACGTAAAGCACTTAGCCTAGTGCCAAGAACATTGTAAGCAATCGTATTACAATCAACTTTTATTGCTGTTGTTCTTACCGACCTTAAAACACTAGCCACAGACATGATTTTGCAGGTTGAACTTAGGTAGATATATACTGATGGGCATCTATCTATATAAATGTAAGTTTTAGAGTTTATCTAATATACTTTGCAGAGGCTACAAAATCAAAGTTGCTTAGCATTCTTCTGGCAATGAAAGTATCAAAGAATTAGAAGTGAAACTTTAGAATCTTCCTCCGTTTTCAAAACACGTATCTAGTGGAATGTGGCACTGAACTAAAATATGTAACAAGTGTTGGCGTGCAAGAAACTACTTCAAACAGATCAGTATCCCTCATGTAAATGCTTACAGTTTTCCTAAAAGTTCAGAAGTAGTATGTAAAGAGGAAATGTGAAAAGTCAATTCTCAGTACTCACTTGTAATAGTCAAGATAGACATAAAGAAGATACTGTAGACCATGTTCCAAACAGTAGAGAATGAAGTGAGAATGAAAATCCCAACCTTCTTTGGTCCTATAGTTTTGAACAGGGAGAGTATCTTGCATCACACCCCCAATACGGCTCAGCCTTAGAAGGAAGAGTTCAAAATCTTCTAGTTCAGATCCAAGAAAAATTCCATTCCTATGGGGCAGGTTTAAGGGATAAGAAAGTGAAAAGATGATAGGTTCAGAGCAGACTGAATCACCTCCATTGGTTAAGTCTCAACTACTTGAAACAATAAGCATTTACAATATAAGAGTGCCAATTCCTACTCTATAAATATATTCTAAGGCATACATTTTGCTTGTTTCCTATGTAGGTTCTGTAATATTACAGTATTTAAAGGTACTAATTAAAGTCTCAAGTTATCTTTGGGCCTGGGGCTGTAGCTCAGTGGCAGAGCACTCACCTAGCATGTGCGAGACCCTGGGTTTGATCCTCAGCACCACATGAAAATAAATAAAATAAAGGCATACTGTCCACCTACAACTATAAAAAGAAGTTTTTGTTTTGTTTTGTTTTAAGTCTAACTAATCTATCTCTCCATTTTTAAAATTTTTGGTTGGAACTACACAACCCAATGCAATAACAGTGGCTAGCTCTTGAAGTAGATGCTCTGTGCACTAAGAAAAATACCTCACTAAGAAGCTAAAACAATAAATAAGACTACTAAACCAGAGAAACTTACCTTTGGATATTACTTTTAACAAATTTACTGTTAAACACATTATATCTACCATACAAAGGAGTACAGAAAAATATACATGGAGTTTAAAGACACACCATGTAACTACCACCCAGATTATACAACATTGTATTGTGGGACTGTTGGTATATTCCTAATACATGCTCTTTGCCATCTCCATAGCTATTTCCTCAGCCCTTTTTACTTTTTATTTTGAGACAGGGTCATGCCAAGCTGCTGAGGGCCTTGAACTTGTGATCCTCCTGCCTCAGCCTCCCTAACTGCTGGGATTTACAGGTATGCACCACTATGCTTGGTCCTCACCATTTTTCTTATTGCTCTTTTATTTTGCCTAATGGGGATTAATTCAACAGTTATAATACCTGGCCAATTTATCTAAAACTTCATTCCTCATGTAGTTGTTGCAACAAGTATTCCGATCAATAACATCAACAGTCAGAGAGGGCCATTTGCTCTGCTGGGTCTGAAACTCTCCAATCCACAAGATAATGTTTAACCAATCATGGTGAGCTGTAAGGTATCTCCACAGGGCTTCTGGGGAATATGATTTATATTCTACACAAAGAACAAAACACATTTTAAAGTACAATGAATTATGATGATTAACAGGTAACTCAATACTGAATTAAATATTTAGTAAATATAATCTGGACATGAATATTCATATAATATATGAATTATTCAGGTCATCTGCTTCTTTTAACTTTTCCTCTTGTATTGTTCATTTTACAATCAATAACATCTGACAGAAGAGTTAAATGTTTCTTGTTACTAGTGGCTAAAATGAAATGGGTATTTTAAGCTGCACATTTAACTCAACTGTTCAACCCTCTTTTTTCTGTAGTACTAAGACTTGAAACCAGTAATGCTCTACCACTGAGCTACACTCCCAATCCCCTTTTTAATTTTATTTTGAGACAAGGTCTCACTAAATTGCTGAGGCTGGCTCAACCTTACAATCCTCCTGCCTCCAGTGTCCAGAGTCACCAGGATTTCAGGTGTGTACAACAAACAATTCCTGGCCTCTTTCCATTACTATAAAAAAACTCTGCCAGTTGCAGTGGTGCCTGTCATCCCAGCAACTCAGGAGAATGAGGAGGATCACAAGTTCAAAGCCAGTCTCAGCAACTTAGCAAGGCCCTAAGCAACTTAGTGAGACCCTGTTTCAAAATAAACAAAAAGGGCTGGGAATGTGGCTCAGTGGTAGTTAAATCCCTGGTACCAAAAACAAATGAAACTTTGGGTAATAGTAAAAATACATTTTATTCCCTGATATACCACTTTTCATCACTATTAATCCTCTAGAGTCCTCAAAAACTATTTGGAAAAGCAAAAAATGTCACTCTGAAGCTGGAATGAAAACTTGGTCTTTTCTATTTTTCCCAATGGGGATTAATTCGACAGTTATAGTACAAGGCCAACTTATCTAAAACTTCATTCCACATGACACTTTTTTTTCTGCTTATCACATTGTAAATTCATCACAAAAACACTGGGATAAACAAAAGGTCTTAAGGTCTTAACACATTTTGTCCCATTGTTCCAGACATGGAACATCTATAAAAATTTAAATATAGTACATAATTGGAATATAACAATTATAATATCATAATATATAAGCTCTAGATTACGATTTCCAACCTATTATAATGCACCTGTGTCAATTGTGTTGAAATATTCACAGAAGAGAAAACTTGGGACTCAATGGATTAAGGCAAGGTCTTGCATTTTAGAGAAACTGACTATTTCCCCTCTCACAAGAGAATTCTATAATGGAGACACCAAAGAAATTAAAATGCCAGTACTTAATTTAATCCTCATTTAATATGCATATATTTAGTGCAATCTCACACTTGCCTTCTGGACTTATCCTGGGGAGAAGGACATATTCTTGTGTTGGTTGATCCCACCACTGAGCCCAATTTAATGCAATCATGTGGTCCAGTTTGTTAAATTCATCTTTACAATCATATTGGAGGAGTGAGTCCAAAACAGATTTGTGCTTGAAAAAATCTTGTTCTTTTATCCAATACCTAAAAAGAGGGGCTTATCATTATTTTTTACTTTGGAAGAAAAAACATCCTTTTTATCTACTCAAGAACTTCTACTCTTTGGGGAGTTCATAATTCTGACTATGCAAATAATGAAATGATAGGAAATTCCTTCTACACAATACAAATATTATCTTTCTGGGAAGGTTGACTCAGTTTCATGTTAAGAAACTTGTGTTCATAATTATTACAAACTAAACACTATCTACAATATTCTTCCAATACCAAAAGGAGACTGATGAAACTACCTGGGAAAGGAACTTATCTGCATATTTCCTTGGAGATGTCCCGAATAAAACTTCTCAACTTGATGTACGACATCTATAGTTCTTTTTTCTTTTTCAGAAAAATAATTTTTTTCTTTTAAAATTTCAACCTTGAATAAAAGGTAATTAAAACATTGACCTCACAAAAATCAAGCACAAATGCAAAACAAAAATTATGAGATTAAATGCCATTTAAAAAACGTACTCTTAATTCTTGAATTAATGTATGTTCACACAAATTTTTCTTGGCCACAAATGTGAAATAATCATTTAAAAAGAACTGTCACATATTTACTTATTAGCTATTAGCTGAATATTAAATTTATATTTTAAAGTTTTTCTTCCAAGTTTTTCACCAAGGTTTTCTTAAAAAAAAAAAAAAAATGTAAACTACACAGTCTCATCTTTAGATGAGACAGAATAATTAAAAGGCAGGGCTATCATACATCTAAGAAAGACTATACAACAACCTGCCATGATGATGCACTCGAAAACAAAGGTCAATGTAAACAATTACACTCTGAAGCTGGGTTTTCTATGGAAAAAAAAAAAAAAAAATTGTAAACTACAGTCTCATCTTTACCTACCAAAAAGTCTCGTATGTTTCTTTCAGTTGTATAGAAGCATATCTTGAGCAACTGGTCCTTTACATCAAAGCCCTATAATAAACACAGAATATCAAAAAAACCTTATATTTTGTAACGGAATTGTTTTGAACGTAAACATATTAGATGCAGAAGTATTCTATTATAGACATGTATTCTATTAGAATACCACATCTTTTCTTCTCTTGCAAATATTCATTTTTCTAATATGTATTTACTGCTTATTCCTAAAGTCCTTAAGCATTTTGTCAGAGCAAAGACAACATACAGAATAATTTAAAGTAAGGTCAGGTTACCATACATCTAAGACTGACCATACAACAACCTGAAGATGATTCACTTGAAAACAAAAGGTCAATGTAAACAATTAACCCTTACATAGTTTCACTCCTCTACACTTCCAGGAAGTTACCATGGGCAAGACCCCACCAATGCAGATTAGGGCCAGATCTCAGTTTAGTTTGGGAACACTACTTCTAGGATTTTCCTTCTCAGATGAAGTAAAATCATGGAACACAAAGCCCTTAAGCAAAGGCACTACAAAGTGCAAAAAAAAGATGTAAGGGGTCACATGAACAATATGGAAGATCCTCCAACAAATCATTAGTCCGACCAAAAGGGAGATGATGGAAACTCTATTTTATTTATTAATTTTTGAGACCAGAATTGAACTCAGGAGCACTTAACGACTGAATTATACCCCTAGCCCTTTTTATTTTAAGACAGGGTCCCACTAAATTGGTTAGGGCCTCATTAAGTTGCTGAGGCCAGCTTTGAACTTGAGATCCTCCTACCTCATTCTCCTAAGTCACTGGGATCATAGGCATGTGCCGCTGTGCCCCGCAGGAACTACATTTAAAAATAATCTTCAAACTTGGTGCAGTGATTCACACCTTTAATCCCAATGACTCAGGAGGCTGAAGCAGGAGGACTGCAAATCTCAGCATCTTAGAGAGATGCTGTTTACAAATAAAATATAGAGAGACCGTGTTTACAAATAAAATAGAGACCCTGTTTACAAATAAAATATTTAAAAAAGTCTGGGGATGTGGCCTGGTGGTTAAGCACCCCTGGGTTCAATTCCCAGTACCAAAATAAATACACACACCTTCAAGAAACCACTGTAATCCCAGTGGCTTGGAGGGCTGAGGCAGGAGGATCAGAAGCTCAAAACCAGCCTCAGCAACTTAGTGAGTCCCTAAGGAACTTAGCAAGAACCTGTCTCTAAATATTTTAAAAGGATTGGGGCAATCCTAAAGAACCAAAGGCTGAATGTTTTCTCTGATATGCAGATGTTAACTCACAATTGGGGGTGAATAGAGGTACTTTGGGTTAGACTGAAGGGAGGGGAAGGGGCAAAGGGCGAGGAATGATAGAAGAATGAATAGGACATTATTTTCCTATGTGCATATGTGATCATACAACCTGTGTAACTCTACATCATGTATAACCAGAAGAATGAGATATTATACTCCACTTATGTATGATGTGTCAAAATGCATTCTACTATCATATATAACTAATTAGAACAAATTTTAAAATTAAAAAAAAAGTAAATAAATACAAAGGGCTGGGGATGTGGCTCAGTGGTTAAGTGCCCTGCATTCAATTCCCAGTACCAGAAAAATCCAGTAGATATATTTACATATACGTGGTGTTTGTGTGTGTGAGATATATATTTACATATACATATATATATATATATATCTTCAAGAGATGTGGTGATAACTTATGTCCATTAATAGCTGTATAGATAAAGAAAATGTGATGTGTATACATTCAATGGAATATTATTCTGACCAAGAAAGAAGGCAACTCTGCCATTTACAAGCCAGTCACAGAAAGAGAAATGCTACATGATTTCATCTACATGTGAAATCTTAAAAAAAAATTTAATTTGTATTATCAGAGTAGAATGGAAGTCACCAGTGGGCAGCAAGTATGGAAAAGGAGGAGACTGGCTAAAGGATACAAACTTTCAATTATAAGACAAATTAAGTTCTGGAGATTTATATATAGCATAAGCTAAAAACTATATGGTATACTCGATATTTGCTAGGAGAATAATAATATATTGTAGACTTGAAATTTCTTAAGAGTTCAAGTATTCTCACCATACACATACAACTATGTAAGGTAACATTAATGTGGTAATCTTTTTCACACTGTATACACACAAAGCATCACATTGTACACCTTAAATATATGTTTTTTTCATTAATCATACTTCAATAAATCTTGGGGGGGGGGGGTCTCTTCTGGAAAGTTCTCAGTACCAAAAAACATTTCTCAGTGTAATTAATGTGATCTTTTTTTCTAGTAAGGACTGTATCAATTTCTTCATTTATGATGCAACTATGAAACTCAGTTTTTATAGTAACCAGAAATTATATTAAGTGACTAGAGATCTTCTCTTACATCAGGGACTTTAAGACCTGACGAATGGATAATACCACTCACCATGTTCTTCAGAAGTTCAGAGGCTTCCTTTATATTGTTCTTTCTTAAACTGTCAAAGGCCAAACTTAGGCCTATCCTAATAAGTTCCTCAAGTTTTTGAGCAAAATGACTGTTACTCCTAAAGAAGGTTTGTGCCTCTGGTATTTTGTTGTTTAAAATGGCATTGGCAATAACTTCCTAGGAAAAGGAAGAAAAACATTTACTTTTTAAGTTCTTTTTAATTTTCTTATTATAATTATCAACATGGGATTTATACATTTACTGAACACCTACTAAGGGACTTCATGAAAATCTACTACTACATCTGGATCTAGGCATAGGAGATATGAAGCTGACTAATATAGACCCTGCTCTCCAAGAAATCAGTGTCTAGAGAAAGACACACAAATAAAGCACTTATTATGGTGCTGTGATAAAAAGTATCCCAGGATGTTACAAACAAGGGGTCAGAACAGGTGTACCTAAATAAGAAGAGTATCAAATAAAACCCAAAAAATGCAGGGGCTTCTTAGTTGAGGTAACTGATGAGATAAAAAATTAAAGACCAATGACATGTTCCACCCATATATTGAGAAAAGAAGATAGGTATTCCAGGAAGAGAGATTATCAAGTGTAGAGGCAAAAGGAAAAATTGCATCAAGCCTTTAGGGACTTGATAGTCCTTCAATCCCAGTAGTGCCACGAAAAAAAAAGTTTCAGAACCTGGCAGCATCTCAACCTTATACTTTCATTCCCCACCAATTTTTTTTTGGTAGTACTAGGGGTTGAACCCAGGGCCTTGCATGTGCTAGGCAAGCTCTCGACCACTAAGCTACGCCTACCAGCTTTTTATTTTTTATTTTGAAACAAGGTCTCCCTAAGTTATTCAGGCTGGCCTCAAACTTGGGATCCTCCTGCCTCAGTCTCCCAAACAGCTGGGATTATAGGCAGATACCACTATGCCTGGTCCTACTGATTCTCATCATCTGTGTTAAATCATTCTGGCTCTTGTCTTTCTAATACCAGGACTCTTCATGTGGGTGGAGGGATTCTTCCAGTCTCTTAAGTCATACAGAGGGCAGCACATTTTGGCTGCATTCACATCTACTGTATAAAGAAAGGCAAACAGATGGATACAAGAAATTTAACTGATAAAATGTAGAATCAGAATTGCAGACATGACTCAAATTGACTATATTCCAAATAATGATGCCATAAAGTAAAATTTTCCTAGATCTAATTACCAGTAGATCTAATAACTCAATTTATTCAGAGGACAAGCAGAATGCATAAGTCTAAAGTGCTAGGCCCAAGACAGTGAGGAGTATTATTAGTAGAGGGCTACTTCAGATGGGCTTGGGGTCAGGTGTGTGTTTGTTATTGGATCCAAGTGGGCAAGCTTGGCATTAAGAGGGAGCCTGTGTTCTGAATTAAATAAACAAGTCTCTTGTAGACATAAATTTAAAATCATGTCCAGAGATCCCAAAACCTATGAAACCTAAAACCCTTGCCAAAGATTCTGAATCACATGGGTATAGATGCAAATAAAAGAAATACAATAATTGTTCATATTTACCTCAAAGCTGAGTTTGTCCCATATATCACTCTCCTTTACTGTAATGACACTTTTACTGACATCACATTCATCTATAGTATCTGTTAGCTTCCAAGGAAACTTTATCATGAAAGTTCTAAGTTCATTAATGTAGCTGGTCAAAATATCCACTCCTTTCTGTAGATGTTCATCTATTTCTGTGGAAAATACCAATGTGCCAATTCATATTGAGAGTGGGAGGGAGAGGGGACATATCATGACTAGTTAGAAAGAATTCTAGAGAATGCCAAAATTGAAAACTGGTATCTTCAAATTTTAAAAGAATATGTTTGAATAACAGGGTGGGGCAAGGGAAGAATGGAGGAATGTTGGATTTGTGTAGAGGGAAATGAGGGGGGAATGGTGGAACAAGACAAACATCATTACCCTATGTACGTGCATGATTACTCGAATGGTGTGACTCTACATTTGTACAAAGAAAAGCTGTACTCCATTTGTGTACAATGATTTGAAATGCATTCTGCTGTCATGTATAACTAAATAGAGCAAACAATAAAATATATATATATATATATATATTTGAGACCTTTTTCTATATACAAGTACTGTGCTTTAATGTAGTCCTTTTTACACTCTTCGCAATGATTAGTGCAAGGTCTTTTTGCCAACTTTCCCAGTATCAAAACTCATTTCACTCAACTACATGTCAACTTTATTCAACTTTAGCAAATAGCACACAAGGAATGCTGCCCGCTTCTTTGCTGTTATTTTTACCTTCAGTGTGAATAAAAAGTTCCTTTATCTGTTTGTTAAGGAAAGACAATGTAAGACTAAGCAACTGCTCTGAAAAGTGTTTGCTTTGGGTTTCAGAATCACTTTCTCTAATTGCTGAGCAAAGTAAGTCCAATGCTGGTGTCAGTTCTTCGACATCTGAGAAAGAAGCAAACAAACTGGTTAGAAGAAAATAAGACTACTCCCCACAAAATTAACATATCCAAAAATACCATGTTGTAATATTTAAAATACAAACAAGGACCAATGTCCTATTTTCACAAAACTTTTCTGAAGGCTAATAATCTAACTTTAATGATTCTCATTACTAATAATTATTATTTACTGGTATTAACTACCATCTTGCTGACTACCTACATCTTAAGTACTAGACTTAGTAAATTCTTTCTCATTTATTCCAGTAGCCTAAGAGGTAGATGTTACCCTTTCCATGATGAGAAAACAGGTTCAGAAAGGATAAGTAATTTGCCCAAGCTAAGCTGGAAAGTAGCACAGGCAAAATTTGAACCTAAGCCTGTGTGATGCCAAAGCTACTTTCTCTAACATACAGGAATGTAAGCCGCTGAATTCTCTACTTGCTGTTGAAGGCCCTAATGAAGTGACTCCTGTTTACCTACCTTTATGACTGTATCATGTGAGAATTATGGGAAACACGGGCTTTTCTCCCAGGAAATAGATAAAACATTCCTATGCTTTTTCTTCTTTTTCTCTTTTTTGGGGGGGGGGGGTGGTTAGGGGGAGTGGTACTGGGAATTGAACCCAGGTTCTTAATGCAAGTGTTCTTTTGCCCAAATGTTCTTCTATGGAGCTATATTCTAGCCCTTTCCATGCTTCTTATTCCACACCTACTG
The DNA here is from genome assembly GCF_902686455.1 of Sciurus vulgaris. Classification (NCBI taxonomy): domain Eukaryota; kingdom Metazoa; phylum Chordata; class Mammalia; order Rodentia; family Sciuridae; genus Sciurus; species Sciurus vulgaris. The sequence goes on from NC_136462.1 coordinate 93,691,893, forward strand.
CTGCCCTTTAGAGCAGAGAAGTACAAGTAAGAGCAGAAGATAAATCATTGACCACCAAATAGGAGAAATGAACAATGACTATATAATTCATTATATAGTCATATTATATATTCATGGAGCATCACTCAATATCACAAACCAGGCTTTTGTCTATAAATTCAAGTGGATTAAAAACAAAAGGTGGGGGGAGTATAAAAAAGAGTCAGCAATTCAGGAGGGAGGAGACCAAACTCTGCAATCAAAATGAAAGAGAGCTGGGAATATAAGCTCAGTGGTATGCTTGCCTAGCAAGTCCAAGGCCTATAGGTTTAATGCCCAGCACCAAAAAAACAATGCCCCCAACCCTTTTTTAAAAAGAAAAGTTCTAATTCATATTCTCAGTGAGAACTAACACTGGGCAGATTGTCATTTTCTCTAAGAAACTAGGGTAGAAATTGACAGAAGTTCTTTGAAGGACAATTTATCAAGTCAATTAAGAATGCACATTATGGCCAGGTGTGGTAGTGCACACCTGTAAGCACAGCAGTTCAGGAGGCTAAGGCAGGAGGATGGAAAGTGCTAAGCAACTCAGTGAGTCCCTGTCTCTAAATGAAATACAAAAAAAAAAAGGGCAGGGGATGTGGTTCAGTGGTTAAGTGCCCCTGAGTTCAATCCCCAGTACACCAAAATAAATAAATAAATAAATAAATAAGTGCATTATGTACACTGAAAATTTCACATCTAGAGTTTATCCCAAGTAAACTAATTATACATACATGAAATTTCACACACACAGCATTTATGGTATACTGCCAATAGTTAAAAACTGGAATCAATCTAAATGTCTACTAGAAGTTTGGATGGGTAAATTATGGCATAGTCCATACAATGAAATTCATGCCATCATAATTAGTGTCATATATAGAAATATGTTTACAAATAATATATTATCAAGTATGGACAAAAAAGCAGATTATAATACCACATCTATGAGGTAGTCAGGGACCACCATGGGGACATTAAAAATATGGTGTGTATTCTTTCCCACCCTCCTCACTCTTTCAATTCATCTTATCAACCACAAAAACCAGGTGCATCATAAAGCTAGGATGCCTTCAACATAATATCTCCAAGTATAAACCAGATGAGAGAATGAGACTGTCAGGAACCACCACAAAATTTGTGCAGGATGGTGATACTGATTAAAAAATACAGGACTTGAGTACAGCACCCCCACCCCCAATAAAAATAAAAATAAAAGTATACATCTCCCTTTGCTCAGGGTGCAGCCTGGTCCACTTCTCCATCAGTGCTCTCTCTCTGCAGGAGAAGTCCCAATTAAAACCCTGCCTATGGCTGGGGAGATAGCTCAGTCCGTAGAGTGCTTGCCTTGCAAGCACAAAGCCATGGGTTCCCCAGCACCAAAAAAAAAAAAAAAAAAAAAAAAAACCCAAAACCTTGCCTATATGTTAATGCTCACTTGATTCAATTTAATTTCTACTGTCACCAAGTCAGAGCTTTCATCTCAGGTTTTACCTGTCCCTATAAACAGAGGATCTACATGGCTATCTGATCCAAGAATAAAAAGTTTACGCTTCTTATTTTTTAAGGAAGGAAAGTCAAAATTTAAGAATTAATAAAGTAGAAAAAAGTAAATCTGTAAAAATTCTTATAACAAATTCCAATCCTAAACTCCACAACTCAGAAAGCAAGCAGTATTGTTCATATACATCTCAGACAGTTGCAAGTATCAGCAATTTTCCGAATGAATTTTATTCTTTCTTCTACAAAATTCTCTTGAATTTGAAAGATCATCTACTCCTTGCATATTAAAAATATCAAGCACAGCATCAAATATGAACAATATCCCACTTAGAATGACAACATCTACGGAGTCTGAAAACTCAAGTTTCCACAATGTATATACATCCTGTACATGAGTTCTGGCAAGTAGAGAAGTCAAAAAGTCATCAGAATACACAATAATTTCTAAGTAATTTAAAATGATCAGTACAAATGGAAAAGTCTTTATTTTTACTTACTTCTTAAATATAAATGGGATGAAAAGTGATCAAGTTGATCAGGTACAGAAGATTTTGATGATAGGGTAAAAAGATTTTCCTTGCTCTTCAAGAAGAAATCCACTGTGTCCAGCTGACGATTTTCTATTCCAGCCTAAAATGGAGGGGGGAGAAATAATCAGAAGGGAAAAAAAAAAAATCAGTAGGGGGAAAAAAAAAAAATCAGGATGCAGATTTTTTTAAACTTTAGAGCTTAATGTGCCAAGACTAATGGAGATGTTACTGGGTGGCTCTAATAACCACCTGGAAGGAAAAAGATTAGACCATAACGCTCACTGCTCCAGAAATATTCAGAGTCAAACTTGTAGGAAAATAGGTTTTATCAGCCTGGAAGGGAGATAAAACTTTTGAAATAAGATAAAGATGCCCACCCTTACTTCTGGATATTTTACTAGAGGTTCTAATAAAAAATAGGACCAGAAGTTTAAAAGCAGAAGTATTTGAAGGGAAGAAACAAAGTTCTATTATTTTGATGTTAAATGCAGATTAACTATATAACAACTACTATAGAACAGATCAATTATTAGAATGAATTAACAAATCTGCTAAATACAAAAAATCAAGATATAAAAATTTAATTGTATTTCTTTATACCGAAAGGAATGATGTAATTTTAAAAATGTACTGTTTAGAACAAATAGGTAAAACAAGATTGACAATGGAGTAAGACCTTCTAGAAATGATTGTCTTTTCACAGAAGTATCAATTTGAGCAGCTATTAATGCATAAAATTAGCTTCAAAAGAAATAAGAAACCAGGTGAGAGATCACAGTATCTAGTTTTGACACAAATATAAAAAAACGATTGCAGAAGGCAGAAAAGAGTTACCCAGGTCACCTCTCATCCAACTCAAAGCAAACAATGTGGAGAGAGATGCCTTCTTGCTTGGAGGAAAGAGAGGGAATTCGATCCAGGTCTTAGACTTGGAACTGAGTACTAGGTCTACCACAGTGAAACCCAGTGCTACCAACAGACTATCTCCACCACCCCTCCCTTTTACCACATTGTGGAGAAAGATTCCATTTGCTAGAGGTAGGTAAGCCCAAGAACTGCTAAAAATCTATGACTGGTGTGCTGTCATCAATTTCAGCGCTGAAGGGCAGAAAAATCCTCTGCTGGGCCAGTAAAACCTAACCCTGAGCAGCTTCTAATGGCTTCTGTTCTTGGGCTGGTGCCCCTAGACAAAGCCTCTGGACCTGCCCTTTGCCAGACAAAAACCCAAGGCACTGGTTGGACACACTTGTATTTCAGTGAGCATCACATCTAGCTAGCTGTACATGAGTACAACACAGCAGCGGAAAAGCCACAGCAGCATGAACCTTGACCCCGCCCATGCTGTGCTGATTTGAGCAGGCTGTGGGTTCCAGGTGTAACCCAGCATTGAAGCATCAGTGGTCGTAAGACTGCCCACTCTATCCTAACCCAAACCCCAAGCAACACAGCACAAAACGTCGTTATCCACTTGGGAAAAGAGTGAGGAAAGTGTGAAGTCACTGCTTAGGATCCTAGGGCCACTTTCACAGTAAGGCCCTGTGACAGGCAGAAACCTGAAGCAACCATACACAGTGACTATAGAAGAGGTGTCTGGGCCCAGCCTGGCCCTAGGCAGAGACTTCCAAAGACTGATTACATTTTTTAAGCACTTCCCCAATCCATCCTGAAGAACTGACCATTGTGAATTTGTGACAAATTTGGGATTGGGGGGCCCTCTCATACTGAAACAGTGACAACACATCAATCATGGACTTGAAAATCTGGGATTGGGATACCATTCAGTCTGAATATCAGCAGAGACAACAGGCTCAGAGAAAATAAGCAGCCTGCTTAGAATTTCTGCAAGGACAGGTACAAACAAAGCCAGATTATGAAGAATGGAATAAATACCCAATCCTCAAGGTGGAAATGCTCTCATATACCAACAAGCATCAAGAACTTCCAAGAAACCTCGACTTCACCTCATATATAAAACAAGACACCAGAAATGGATCATAAAGCAACTAACGTGAATGAGTTCTCAATTTTTATTTTATTTTTTTGGTGCCAGGGATTGAACCCAAGGGCACTTAACCACTGAGCTGCATGCCCAGCAAAACTCTGTCCCCCTTTTTTTTTTTAAATTTAGAGAGAGGATCTCACTGAGTTGCTTAGGACCTCGCTAAGGCTGGCTTCAAATTCACCATCCTCCTGCCTCAGCCTCCTGAGTTGCTGGGATTACAGGTGTGTACCACCATGCCCAGTTCAAAGAATTTAAAATGGGTATTTAAAGGAAACTTAATATCTCTTACCCAGTATTGTCTACAGAGTTGGAAGCCATTTTCTATTCAGTGAATCTTAATCATTGGCCATTCATACGTCTACATTTTACCTATTCCTACTGTCTCCTGGCATTAGGATTGCCTTCAGACCTCTTGTGAAAACCAATATCAAAAAGAAGAAAGCTGGCTAGGCGCGATGGCATATACCTGTAATCCCAGCAGCTTGGAAGGCAAAGGCAGAAGGACTGTGACTTCAAAGCCAGTATCAGGAACTTAGCAAGGGCCTAAGCAACTCAGTAAGATCCTGTTTCTAAATAAAATACAAAAAAGGGCTAGGGATGTGGCTCAATGGTTGAATGCCCCTGGGTTCAATACCCAGTACAAAAAAAAAAAAAAAAAATGATGAAGAAATCATCCAGTAACAGGCAGACTGATATGCCAGAATTAAGATAAGTGGCAGGGACCCAAATATTCTGACAATAAGGTGTGGAGAAAATTCAAGGGTTGATCTTGATGCCCAACATTAAGTTACAGGAGCAAAAAAAAAAAAAAAAAAAAAAAAAAAAAACAAAACCAAAAAAAAACAAAGAACATGCTGCCCAATGGCTTCTAGAGGTCCTGGTCCACAATGTTAAAGATCAGGAAGTCCTCCTGATGTGCAACTTTTTTTTTTTTTTTTTTTTTTAAATACTGGGGATTGAACCCAGGGGGTGCTAAGCCACATGCTCAGCCCCCCCCCCCTTTTTTTTCTCATCTTGAAATAGTGTCTCACTGAGTTACTTAGGGCCTTGCTAAATTGCTGAAGCTGGCCTCAAACTTGTGATCCTCCCGAGTCATGGTTAGTGTTAGGGTTAGGGTTGGGATTGGGATTGGGGTTGGAGTTAGGGCATGTGCCAACACACCAGCTCAACAAATCTTGTGCAGAGACTGATCACAATGTTTCCCCCAAGAACTGGAAAGTCATGCTGGAAAGAGTGGCTCAGCTGGCTATCACTGTCACCAATTCCAATGCCAGGCTGTATAGCAAAGAAAAGAGTTGGTTTGTGCACATTTTATTTGTGCTGAAATAGAACCATAAAAGCTCCAAAAATGTAACCACTAAAGCTCAGGAAATAACGCCACATTAATAATGTCATGGCATCAAATTAAAAAGATTCTATACAACAAAGGAAACAATTAGGAATGTGAAAACAATCTCTAGAATGGGATAAAATCTTTGTTTTCTACTCTTCTGACAGAGAACTAATTTCTAGAATATATAAAGAACTAAAAAAAACCACAAAACCTAATTATTAAATTAAACAGACACTTCTCAAAAGAAGAAATACAAATGGTCACAAATATATGGAAAAATTTTCAACATGATTAGCAATTAGAGAAATGCAAATCAAAACCACATTGAGATTTCATCTCACACCAGTCAGAACAGCAGTCATCAAGAATACAAACAATAATAAATGCTGGAATGTGGAGAAAAAGGAAGACTTTTCCATTGTTGGCAGGATTATAAATTACTATAACCACTATGGAAATCAGTATGGAGGTTCCTCAAAAGATTAAGCATGAGCCAGGTGTGGTGGCCCACACCTGTAATTCCAGCAGCTCAAGAGGCTGAGGCTGGAGGATTTCGAGTTCAAAACCAGCCTCAGTAATTTAGCAAGGCCTTAAGCAACTCAGTGAGGCCCTGTCTCTAAATATAACATAAAGAAGAGCTGAGAATGTGGCTCAGTGGTTAAGTGCTCCTGGGTTCAATCTCTGGTATTAAAAAAAAAAAAAAAAAGACTGGGCATGGAACTGCTATATAACCTAGCTATACCACTTCTTGGTATTTTTCCTAAAGAATTAAAGTCATCATTCTATAGTGATACATGTACACAACAACCAAACTATGGAACCAGTCAAGGTGCCAATGAAGGATAAAGAAAATGTGGTATATACAGACAATGACAATTTATTCAGCCATAAAGAAAAATGAAATTATGTCATTTGCTGGGAAATGGATGGAACTTGAGTCCATTATGTTTAAGGGAAATAAGACAAACTTAGAAGGTCAAGGGTAGTATGTTTTCTGTCATGTGGAGGCTAAAAAGGAAAAAGGAAAAGAAGGCAGGGTGAGCTAATGAATAACAAAGGGAGATCAGTGGAAGAAAGGGGTGAGTGTGGGAGAAGGAAAGGGAGGGCTGAAATGTTGGGGAGTGACACTGGACAAATTATATTGTTACATTGTGTGCATGTATGAATATGTACATCATTATATACTACTATAAGGTACCAATAAAAAATGTAGAAAAAAACTGCCAAAAATTTTTTTTTAAAAAAGGAAACTCAAATCGGATCCAAGATGGCGGACTAGAGGGAGGCTGCGTTCCTTGTCGCTCGGTAACTCTGGTTTCAAGCAGAGGATATCTGTTTCTTGGTGAGGCAGTTTTTACTGCTTATCGATTCTCTGGTGTTTACCCCATTTGTCTGCTGTGATGACCTGCAGTCTGCCAGCATATCAACACCTTTTTTGAGTGCAGATTGCTCACTGTCAGGCGCCTATCATCCACCATTTGCCTGTCTCTGGCCGGTCCATCACCTGCCTTACACCTATCCATCACCCAACGCATGAGTTTCACCTCCTGATTGTCCGACAACAGTCAGCAAACTGATTGCGGACCACCAGTGAAGCACCAGCTGCCTGCTGTTGCCTGGAAGTTCTCTGTCACAGTACCTGCCGCCATTTTGAGACAACAGCCAGGCCCTGTAGGACCCCTGGCCGGACTGACTGAGCCCCATCTCCAGGATCCCTCAGCCTGACCGACCACTCCCTGCCTCTGGGGCCCTCACATCAACTGACTGCTCCCTGCTGCCAGGACTCCCAGACCAACTGACTGAGCCCTATCACAGGGAACCCAGACCAACTGATTGCACCCGGCCTCCAGGATCCCACAACCACACCAAACACACCTGACCTCCAGGACCCCTGCCTGACCAAACCTGGCATCCCGCCTCCAGGACCTCCAGCTGACCACGTCCACACCCTGAGCTGCAGCTCCCCATTTGCTAACCATTTCGAAGCCAGAGCAGCCATCTTAGATAATCCTGGAAGCCGTAGCTCCGATATTTAGGTGGGGCAAATCCCATCCTGAGACGTCTGTTGGAGGCTTGAAGCTCATTGTCAGGTACCTCTCATGCATCAGGCTACTGAACACTGGGAGGTTTCATTACTAAATGACTGTTATACTGTAGATTTTCTTTTTTCTCCTTATTGAAAAAATTTAAGTTTTTATTTACTTTTCTTGCTCTCTTTTCCTTTTGTTTACCTGTTCCCTCAGAGTCTCTTTCTCTCTTTTTTGCATGCTAACATCCAATTTCTTTTGATTACACTCTCATCCTTTCTATTATCTAGAACTTCTGTACATTCTTTTCTTATCCCATTAACAGCCACATTCTACATCCCTCTGCATCCTCTTTGTCCTCCATTAAAAAAGGAAACTCAAGAAACTTTAAGGAAACAAATAATTCATTACTTTATCAGAGAAACTTAAAAGATTGAATTAAAAAAAAAAAAAACAGAAATCCTTAAACTAAAAAGTATACTAAATGAAATGAAATGCAACAGAAGGCATCAATATAGGATGGATTAAACAGAAGAATCAGTGAGCTTAAAAACAAGGCATTTGAAAATACACAGAAAGGAGAAAAAAAAGAGAAGGAATAAAACAAAGCTCTCAGGAACTTTGGGTCAGCTTTAAGAGAGCAAATAATATTTGGGGTTTAAGAGGGACTTGACCACACACACACACACACAAAGAGGGACTTAAGAATAAAGCTTATACAAAGGAATAATATGGAAAACTTCTTAAACCTAGAGAAGAAAACGAATATCCTAGTATAGGAAAGTCAAAGGTGACCCATCAGATTCAACTCAACAAAATCTATTCTAAGACTAAAATCAAAATCTCAAAGGTTAAAGACAAAGAGAAGAGTCTCACAGCAGCAAAAGAAACAGCAGACCTCTCAGCAAAACCTTTATAGGTCAGAGGGAGGAAGATTCATAGCACTGAAGGAAAAGAACTGGCAACCAAGAAAACTGTACCAAAGTTAGTTTTTAGAAATGAAGGAGACAAAAGATAATCCCCACAAAAGCACAGAGACTTTATTACCACCAGATGTGTCCTAGAAGAAATTCTAAGAGAAGTTATTCAAACTAAAAGAAAGAGATGCTAACAAGTAAGAAGAAAACATTGGAAGGTATAAAACTCACTGGGAAGAGTATTCAAATACAGAATGCTTTAATTTTGTAAACATGGTTTTGTGAACCACTTATGTCTTTGGTTTTAGAACAAAAAAATACAAAAATAATGACTACATTAATATGTTAAGAGACAGACAATATAAAAAGGTGGAAGATGGGACATCAAAAATTCAAAATGGGAGGAGGAATAGAGTTTAAGTGCAGAGTTTTTTAAATTAGTATTTTTCCCTTTCTTTTCTATATTTATAATTATTAAGTTACTATCATTTCAAAAGTGTATTATAATCAAAAGAAGTTTTTTTGTAAACCTCAAGGCAGCAAAACAAAAACCTATAATATGCCAAAAATAATAAGGAATAAAAATACACTGCAAGATAAAAATCACTTAACCACCAAGGAAGAACATAAGAGAGAAATAAAGAAACTAAAAATAAATAAGTAACAACAACAACAAACCTAGAAGTTGTGCATCGTGGTGTACTCCTATAATCCCAGCTATTAGGAAGGCTGAGGCAGAAGGATCACATGTTCAAGAATAGTCATGAAAAAAAATAAAAAGTAAAAAATAAAATAAAATATAAAAAATAAAAAGGACTGAGGATATAGCTCAGTGGTAGAGCACCTTTAGGTTCAATCCCCAGTACTGAAAAAGGTAAAAAAAATAAATAATTAACAAAATGATGGTAAGACTTTATCTATTGATAATTAACTTAAATGTGAATGGATTTAATCCACCCATTAAGAGACAGTGACTGAATGGATAAAAAAGAAGACTCAACTACATGCTGCTTACAAGAAAATTCAGTCAGGAGTGGTGTAATCCATGCCTGTAATCCCAGTAACTCAGAGGCTGAGGCAGGAAGATCACAAGCTCAAGGCCATCCTCAAAAAGTAAAAAGAAGTGAGAATGAACACCCCTGGGTTCAATTTCCAGTAGAGGGGTTAAAAAAAAAAAAAAAAAAAAAAAATCACTTAACATCTAGGAACATGCACAGATTGAAAAATGAAAGTCTGGATAAAAGATATTCTATGTAAGTGGAATCCAAAAGAAAGGAGAAACCATACCTTTATCAGATAAAGTAGACATTAAATCAAAGCATTAAAAAGAAACAAAGAAGATCATTATATAATGATAAAAGGATCAATTCAGCAAGAGGAAATAACCTGTGTAAATATATGTGCATTGAATATTGGACCACTGAAATACATAAAGCAAAAAACCCAGGTCCTCATGCATGCTAGAGAAGTGTTATGCCACTGAACGATATCCCCAGTCCATTTTTTTGTTTTGTTTTAAGAAAGGGTATCACTAAGTTGCCCAGGCTGGCCTCAAACTTGGGGGCCTCTGACTTCAATCTCTCAAGTAACTGGGATTCTAAGCATGCACCAGTGTCCATAAAGCAAATATACAGAGACTTAAAAGGAGAGATAACTACATATTAATGTAGTCATTATTTTTCATTTATTTTTAGTTTTCATACCAAAGATATAAATGATTTATATGCCATGTTTACAATATGAGAACATTCTGAATTTGTAAAATTAATCTTACCAGGGAGTTTTATACTTTCTGATTTTTTACTTATTAGCCTCTTTCTTTCTAATAAAATAATAGGGGACTTTCATACTTTTATCAACAGATCATCCAGACAGAAAAACACACATACACACACATAAAATAGAATTAAACTGAACCCTAGGACCAAATGAACCTATCAGATTTCTACAGGACTTTCCATCCAATAGCTGCAGAATATACATTCTTCTTAACAGCATATGAAGACGTCATATGGTAGGTACAAAACAAATCTCAATGCCCAGAAAACTGTAATTGGGTCAAGTATCTTTTACATCTACAAAGCAATAAAGTAAAAATCAATAACAAAAATACTTCAGAAACTATATAAACACATGGAAATTAAACATCCTTCTGAACAATTTATGGATTAAGGAAGAAATTAAGAAATTTTAGACAGGCATACTGCCGCATGCTAGTAATCACAGATATTTGGCAGGATGAGTCTGAAGGGTTGTGATTTCAAGGCTAGCCTACACAACATAATGAGACCATGTTTCAAAATAAAAAAAAGCAGGGGGCAGGGTGAAGAAAGATCTCAAACTATAATTTTGCTTCAAGGAATCAGAAAAATAAGAACAAACCAAATCCCAAATCAGTAGAAGAAATAATAAACATCAGAAGTAAATGAAGTTAAGTATGGCGGCACATGCCTGTAATCCCAGAGGCTCAGGAGGCTGAGGCAGGAGGATCCAGAGTTCAAAGCCAGTCTCAGCAACTTAATGAGAAGCTAAGCAACTCAGTGAGACCCTGTCTCTAAATAAAATAGAAAAAAGGGTGGGGATGTGGCTCCATGGTTAAGTGCCCATGAGTTCAATCCCTGGGGGGGTGGGGGGAAGGGAGTAAATGAAATAGAAACAATATAAAAGATGAAGGAAATGAAGAGGTGATTTTTCAAATGGGTAAACAAAACTGATAAACTCTCAGCTACAGCATGTTTCTTCATCTATAACACAAAGAATAAAAACTACCATCCATCCATCTCATGTGATTGTTATAGGACAAAATTAAATAATGCATATAAAAGATTAGGTGAACTGTAAAATGCTCTATAAATTCAAGATGTAGCCCCTAAAAGCTGGATAGGAAGGGTAGAAAGTATAAAGTAGAAATGAAGACCATTCCTGTTCAGGTTTACCATAGCTTGCTTCCACTTCATTTAGTCTTTCTTCTTTTTCAGTATTGGGGATTGAACCCAAGGGAGTTTTACCACTGAGCTCTATTCCCAGTCCTTTTTACATTTTGAGACAGGGCCTTGCTAAGTTGCTGAGGCTGGACTCCAACTTGCAATCTTCCTGCTCAACCTCCTGAGTTTCTGGGAGCATGCACTACCATGCCCAGTTCATTTAGTCTTCCTGCTTACTGTGGTCTCCATTTCCTATAACACTGTCTTTCTTAAACAATGTTTATTGTAATCTCAAAGCCAAAAAGGGGTAAACTGCTAAACAGAGTTAGGGCAAATTGCTAAACAGTTAGGGCAATGAAAGAGACCTGAGTAAATAAATGCATAAAGACTATATAGTTCTAGGCTGGGGAGATAGCTCAGTTGGTAGAGTGCTTGCCTTGCAAGCACAAGGCCCTGGGTTCAATTCCCAGCACCACAAAAAAAAAAAAAAAAAAAAAAAAAGACTATAGTTCTTTTTGCTTCTAAGTTGAATGAATTCTCAGGTTTCAAACAGAGGATATCTGTTTCTTGGTGAGGCAGTTTTTCTGCTTATCGATCCCATGCTGTTTACCCCATTTGTCTACTGCGATCACCTGCAGTCTGCCAGCATATCGACTACTTTTTGAGTGCAGATTGCTCACTGTCTGGTACCTACCATCTGCCATTTGCCTGCCTCTTGCCTGTCCATTGCCTGCCTTTCACCTACCCATCACCCACTGCCCGAGGTTCACCTGCTGATCGTCGGACAGCAACCAGCAGACTGACTGCAGGCTGCCAGTGGAGCGTCAGCTGCCTGCTGTTGCCTGGAAGTTCACTGTCACAATACCCGCAGGTTTGATTACATATGGCTGCCGCCATTTTGAGAAAACAGCCAGGACCTATAGGACCCCTGGCCGGATTGACTAAGCCCCATCTCCAGGACCCCTCAGCCCGACTGACCACTCCCTGCCTCTGGGGCCCTCAGCCCGACTGACCACTCCCTGCCTCTGGGGCCCTCAGACCGACTGACTGCTCCCCACCACCAGTACCCCCAGACCAACTGACTGCACCCTACCCTCAGGATCCCACAACCAGATCAACTACACCCCACCTCCAGGACTTGCAGCAGACTACACCCACACCTCTGCTGCAGCTCCCCATTCGCCAACACATTTGGAAGCCACAGCGGCCAACTTGGATAATCCTGGAAGGCATATCTCCCATCTTTAGGTGGGGCAGATCTCATCCTGAGACGCCTGCTGGAGACTGGAAGCTTATTTTCGGTACCTCTCATACTTCAGGCTACTGAAGACTGGGAGGTTTGAATATCATATAACTGTTATAGGTGTAGATCTTTTTTTCCTCCTTATTGAAAAATTTTAAGTTTTTATTTCTTTACTTTTATCGCTCCATTTTCCTTTTGTTTACCTGTTCCCTCAGAGTCTCTTTCTCCCTTTTCACATGCTAACAACCAACTTCTTTTGATTATACTTTCATTCTTTCTATGATCTAGAACTTCTATATATTCTTTTCTTATCCCATTAACAGGTATATCCTACACCCCTTCCCATCCTCTTTGTCCTTCATTAGAAACTACAGACCTTATTGCAAATCTATTTGTTACACTGTAGATAATAACTAAACTCATTCTGTTTATTATGACAATACTATTAACGTCCTCATAGGGGCTACTTGGTTTAGGACTGCATATTGTCTGTACTGGGCACTGCTAATATTGATCTCCCCCTAAAGAAAAGAATTTGGAAACCTATAGGGTCACTATAAGCCTATAAGGGGGGGGAACTGTAATACCTCAGATCTGTACTGCTAGAGGGGAAGATACATGAACAACATGAAAAAACAAGGGAAGAAAGTGATCCAAACAAACCTAGATTCTATATTAATAAAATCCAGTGACAGTACGGTAGAAGAAATGTCAGAAAAGAAGTTCAGAATATACGTAATTAAAATGATTCATGAAGCAAAGAATGAGATAAGAGAACAAATGCAGACAATGAATGATCACACCAATAAGCAGTTGAAAGAGCAACTGCAGGAACCAAAAGATCATTTCAACAGAGAGATTCTCAAAAAAAAAAAACAAACAAACAAACAAACCAGAAATCCTTGAAATGAAGGAAACAATAAACCAAATAAAAAACTCAATGGAAAGCATCACCAACAGACTAGACCACTTGGAAGACAGTACCTCAGTCAATGAAGACAAAAGAGTATGACAGTACCTGGCATGGTGGCACACACTTGTAATCCCAGTGTCTTGGAAGGCTGAGGCAGGAGTACTGCAACTGCAAGACCAGCCTCAGCAAATCAGTGAGGCCCTAAGGACTTAGTGAGACCATGTCTCAAAAAAAAAAAAAAAGGGCTGGGGATATGGTTCACTGGGTAAGCAGCCCTGGGTTCACTCCTCAGTACCAAAAAAAAAAAAAAAAAAAAAAAAAAAAAAAAAAGGTCATGTAACAGCAAAACAGCAAGTAAAGTTTTACAGATGTTTAATTCTCTTACTTCCAGTGCATGTATGGGAATTGAGCACCTTCCCCAACCATTGAGATGACAAAGCGAGTCCACAGTGCTGGCACTTCCATGGATCATTAGTCTGTTTAAAAACTCCTCTTGAGTCAACCCGAAAAAAATCAGAGAAAGTCCATTTTCTATAGGAAAATAAAAGTTTTAATAAATTACTGAGACTTAGATCTTAATTAATTTATAATTACCCAATACTTCAGTACCATAATTACAAATATTTATTGGATGCCATCTATTGCTTCCACTTCATTTCTATTCTGACCTTAATACCCCATGGTTTTTCTATTTTTTAAAAGTTTTATTTTTAAAATATTGCCCACAAGGCAAATTCTTTTTTTTAAACATTTTTAAAGATGTTATTAGACTTTTACTGTATTCATTTATTTATATGTGGTGCTGAGAATCAAACCCAGTGTCTCACAAATACTAGGCAAGTGCTCTACCACTGAGCTACAACCCTAGCCCCTGCCCACAAGGCAAATTCTGAGGAGAACAATACACTGGGACTAAGATGTAGGTCAGTGGCAAAGAGCCTGCCTCCAAGGTGTGAAACCCTAGGTTCAATTCCCAGCACCACACAAAAAAAAAAAAAAAAAAAAAAAAAAAAAAGATACAACCTATTAAATAGCACTACACTTCTCATTTCTAGTCCTACTATTATATTACACAATCAAAAATTAGAACATGACAGGCATGGTGGCTTGTGCCTACATTCCCAGCACTTGGAAGGTTCACTCAAGACCAAGAGTTCAAGATCAGCCCAGGCACCACAGCAAAACTCCATCTCAAAATAAAACAAATACAAGAACAATGGATTTAAAAACAAACAAACAAAACCCCCAGAAGTCAGGTGTGGCAGCTGGAGAAGCAGAGGCAAGAGGATCACAAGTTTAAAGCCAGCTTCAGCAACTTAGCAATGTCCTAAGAAACTTAGACACTGCCTCAAAGTAAAAAAAAGGCTGGGGATGTTGCTCAGTGGTTAAGTGCTCCTGGGTTCAATCCCAGTAAAAAAAAGAAAAGAAATGGCCCTTCTGAGAACAATCGAAACTTGGTTCCAACCCTCAGGTTAGTATGCATGAATGCAGGTCCAGCACTGCTAGATTGGAAACAGCTAGAAATCCAGATGTTGTGTAAAATCCACTAATTTTTCATGTTTATAATAGATGTCTTTCTCCTATTATTTTAGAATTTAGCTAAACAGAAATGATGTTAATTAAAAATCAAATAAGGTTGTGGCTCAGTGGCAGAGCACTTGCCTAGCATGTGCGAGGCACTGGGTTTGATTCCCGGCACCGCATACAAAAAAGTGAATAAAATAAAGGTCCATTACCAACTAAAAGAAAATTTAAAAAAAAATCAAATACATGAGACCAATGTTACCAAGAGCAATACCAAATTTCTTCTGTGAATAGTTACCATTACAAGGAGAGCAAGCACACATAGACATAAAGGCAACAGAAGTAAAATACATCAAGAAAGCATATATCTTAGCAATGTCTTTCAGTCTAAGACCTTCTCACCTGTCAAAAGAAGGCACAGTTGCTGGTCTCCATTACTCTCTACAGGAATACATTTCTCGCCAAGGGAAAAACGCTGCATGCCCTGGGTCTCCAAATCCCAGAGGACAATGGTGCATCCCATCATTCCCACTACCCATGTAAACAGTGCAGAGAATCCTGTCACAGATATACATGTGAGTTCTACTGGTTCCTCTTGTTCACTGAGGTACATTAACTTCCATGCTCTTCCTGTATCATTGGTCTGGATATAAGCTTTCTGTGGAAAATTATACTGGTCACACATTACGTCCTGTGGAAGGAAAGCCCAGCTTGGCACATTGGTACTATGGTTACCAGATTCAGGGAACTCCAAATGTAAAATATCCTGGAACCATGGAGTACAACAGGAAACCTCCAGTTTAGAGCTCTTTACTGTTTCATTCAATGATGACAGTTGGGCATTCCAAGACCTAGAAGACAGGGTGGCACTTATACCAGTTATAGTGAAAGGCACTAAGTGAAACACTAAACCAGAACAAAGATGCTCTTAAAAAATAAGTATCTAGGGGCTGGGGATATGGCTCAGTTGGTAGAGTGCTTGCCTAGCAAGCACTAAGGCCCTGGGTTCAATTCCCAGCACCCAAAAAAAAAAAAAAAGTATCTACCAAGTAAAGACCTTTAGTTAAAAGTCAGTCAACATGACAAAAAAAGGAAATGAACAAAATCCTAAAAAGAAGTTTCTGTACCTATCAACCTGGAAGGAAAACTTGGTCAGTTTCATGTTGTGGACAGAGTTAACAGGATCATCTTCATCTATCCCCTTAGGTCCTTGAATAGGAAGGTCTTCTAGTGTTCTTTCACATAGTAGGTGTCCTGGGTATTGCCTATATTTAAAAATAATGATAGCCAGAGTAAAAAATAATGACCAAACCCAAATTTCTGTTATAATTGCTCCTGTAAAAGTGAGGGGGTCACAGAGAAGGAAAAATAAACTTCCTTGAATGAAACTCCTTATCCCCTTGCCTTGCAACACAGTGATAACTTCAAGAATTTGATTTGTGGCTGGGCATAGTGAAGTATGCCTGTAATCCCAGCAGCTCAACAGGCTAAGACAGGAGGATGGCAAGTTGAAGAACAGCCTCAGCAATTTAGCTAGGCCCTAAGCAACCAAGCGAAATCCTGTCTCAAAAAAAAAAAAAAAAAGGCGGGGGGTGGGGGCGGGAATGTGGCTCAGAGGTTAAGCACTCCTGGGTTAAATTCCCAGTACCAAAAAAACAAAATAAAGCAGTAAGAGCATTTTTCGTCTACTGTATTGCAGATGTTGTACTCAATACTTATGTAAACTCTTGAGTCTTTAAACAACCTTATTAAAATAAATAGTCCTACTTTATGGATATGAAAACTAAGGTTCAGAGAAACTTTGAACCAAGTTAAATTAAGGTCCAGAGTTTTAATCACTCACTGTACTTCCATCACAAAGTAAGATTTAGGCTGAGACCAGGCAAATGCATACAAACTAGAAGGCAAAGTATTATGTTTAAATATAGGCAGGAGAGTATATATGGAAAGAGGGCTGTCACACTGAAAAAACAAAAGGATATTGGTGGTTAAAGAACAGTAAATAAGAAGAAGGTGGAGTGAAATAAAGCTGGAAAGGTTGGCAAAGGACAGATGGCTCAGGGCCATGTGAGCTATTAAGGATTTTTAACTTTTATTTGGGGTGGGGAGAGGTAACGAACAATTTTCAAGCAGAAATGAGATATGATCAGATGCAGAAGAGAGCTAGGGTAAGGGAAAGCAAGAGCACTTGGTTAAATAAGTACTAATCCTTTCAATGATTTAAAGGTAATATATTCGTATAATACACGATGAAAAGAGGATAGGATGAAATGAAAACAAAGGATTATGAAAAAGTAGTTCCTTAAAAAGAAAAGATAGATATTCTGCCCTGAGACG
Source organism: Sciurus vulgaris (assembly GCF_902686455.1). Classification (NCBI taxonomy): domain Eukaryota; kingdom Metazoa; phylum Chordata; class Mammalia; order Rodentia; family Sciuridae; genus Sciurus; species Sciurus vulgaris. The sequence goes on from NC_136462.1 coordinate 93,709,167, forward strand.
GTGTTAATACCTGGCTATAACTCTGATAAATTCATTTTTAACAATGTCACTGTACAAAGGATGGATGTGAGGAGTAAGAGCAAACATGAGTCTAAGTGGTTGTTCAGGTAGTTCAGATAAAAGAAGCTAGTGACATGGATTAGGAGTTAAGAAGTAGACAGATTCAAGAAACATTCAGGAATAAAATAGAACTGGTGATTAACTTGATGTGGATCTAATACTGAAGAAAGACTGGAGACAGAAAAAATGGAAAAAGATCCCTGAGAAGGAGGGAAGGGGTGGGCCTACACAGGAGGAAAGAAACTACTAAGAAACTGCGGGAGTCCAGGAAATGGGTTTCAATTCCTTTAAAAGGAGGAGACAAGGTCAGCCAAAAAAAAGTTGGATGTAGAGATATGTGGGTTTGAAAAAAATAGAGGTTTAAAAACAATGTTGACTTATTTAACTTAGAGAATATCATGCTAAGTGAACCTAAGCCAAGCCCAAAAAACCAAAGGCTGAATGTTTTCTCTGATAAGTGGATGATGATACATAATGGGGGAGGTGGGGAGAAGAATGGAGGAACCTTGAATGGTGTAGAAGAAAATGGGGTAGGAGGGGGTGGGGGAAGGAACGATAGTACACTGAGACAGACAGTATTATCCTATGTATATGTATGATTACATGAATGGTGTGAATCTACACTGTGTACAACCATAAGAATGAAAAAGTTGTAACCCATTTGTGTATAATGAATCAAAATGTAGTCTGTAAAAATAAAAATTAAAAAAACAACATTGTAAAGAATGAGTTCACGAAAAAAAAAAAACTGTAAAATTCCCATGCAATACTATGAAACCAACTGAAAATGGTGAATTCGAACTTAAGAGTGGCATTAAATTTTCCTCTATTGATTTCTCACAAGTTCAACTGCTTGAGTGTAGGCACTAAAAGGGCAGAATAAAGGTTTCACTTAGGATAGACATTTTCCAGACCAAATGTTATCACAGGCAGGAGCAAGAGTTTAGAGAGTAAGCAAGAAAGTCACTAAAATGACAATTCACAAAATCTACACTGGAAAGGAAGGGAAGTGAAGACAGGAGGGGAATAAAAAGTAGAAGGTCAATGAATTGGAAATTCCAATGAAGTCAGATGACTGATGAGGTGGGAGTACTTGAGAAAGTTAGCCAGAAAATTTGTGAAGTTGTGGTCAGAGTGAAGTTATGTAGAGAAGTGATCTAGAAGAGAAGTAATTTCAAATATTGACAAAACTCAGGATGTGAATATGAGATTAAGACAGCTAAAGTGGATTAGAAGAGGAAGACAATGAAGTAAAAGAACAAACCCCAGCTACTGAGGAGACTGAGGCAGGAGGTTCACTTGAGCCCAAAAGCTCAAAACCAGCTCGTGCTGGGTTGGGGTTGTGGCTCAGTGGTAGAGCACTTGCCTAGCACATGTGAGGTACTGAGTTCAATCCTCAGCACCACATAAATAAAGCTATCGTGACTGTCTACAACTAAAAAAAAAAAAAAAATATGAAGGAATAAACCTGAGTTTGGGTTCTCAAGGAGGTTACATGAACTCTGGGGGGGGGGGGGGGGGGGGGATGGAACAATTTGGGAAATACTGTACTACACAATTAAATACTAAACTCTGGATCAAAGTAGAAGGGCCACAAAAGTTCAAAGAGGAGAAAAATCAGTTTTAGTAAGTAAAAGGCTTCAAGAAAGGTAGATTTCAATTAGGTCTCAAAAGAGGAGCAGGACTTATCAAATCGAAAAGGAAGCCTAATATTCTATATCAGGGAAAGAGGAGCTATTATAAGGAAGGAAAAATGACAAAAACAACTTGAGACTTCAGAGCCTGCTCAGAAAATAAAATAAGGAATCAACTCCAGAGAAATTACACTATTAGCTGGGTATAATGGCACATAGCTATAGTCCTAGCTACTCAGGAGGCTGAGGCAGCACGATGACTTGAGCTTAAGAATTTAAGGTCAGTCTAGATAACAGAGTGAGAGCCTGTCCCAAAAATAAATAAATACTAAAGGGTATGTAAGTAATAAACACAGAATACTCGTTTAATTTGACAGGATAGATCCTTAAATTTGCTGAGCAACTCTTCCTCCTTTTTAAATAAATTATTTTCCAAATATATGATCAGATGATAATTCTACATATACAGGAAGGTTGTGGTTAATCAGTAAAAATAGCCTTCTGATAAATACAAGAAAACAATCTGAGAATGTATTAATCATCCCTGCTCAAAGATTAAAATAAATAAAAAGCTATTTAAAACAAATAAGGGGTTGAGAATGTAGCTCTGTGGCCCAACACTACAAAAAAAAAAAAAAATTTTTTTTTTTTTCACAGTTGTTAAGACATCTGGTAGATAGGTAAAGATGAATTTATCCTTTCTTGTGATCCAAACAATTAGCAATAAAACTTATCAAAAAGCATTACCATTCAAGGATTTCTCTCATTCATATTAGGATAGAACCAAGGTCCTAATGGTTTTGAATGGCCCTAAATATTGGAAGTGATAAATGTTGATGGGCCTATTTTAAGATAAGCAAGCTACAATAAATAGGCTGTTGTATTGACATACACATACTCTCAAACATCAAAGTTAGAAGCAACTAGAATACCTAAAAGAACAGCACGAACAAGCACTCGGTTATTATTAATACATTTAGACAGTACAAGTTTAGGTCCTCCAAGGTAAACACTTTAGGGAATCCTCAGCTAGAAAAAACAAGAGGATTACATCTTGTCAAAGTCCTTTAAGAGGAACAAGAACCCCAAGGTAGTCAGAACCACAAAACCACAAAAGTAATTCTAACACAATAAGATAAATCCCGTTTCTCTTCTGTTCTAATGTGGGACAAGAGGTGAGCGGACAATATATAATAAGCAGGAGCTTTTAAAATTGTGTAATCTTGGGCGGGGGAGATAGCTCAGTTGGTAAAGTGCTTGCCTTACAAGCACAGGGCCCTGGGTTCGATCCCTAGCACCGCGGAAAAAAAAAAAAAATTGTGTAATCTTGATTGTTTTAAAATTCATGATGTAATCCGTACACAGTAACACCACATGTCAAAATCAAAACTGATGTGCACACAAAAATCAAATATACAAAGGAGGCCAGTAGTCATTTGTACAAGCTAACTATACACTAAAAACTTTTCTGTTTAGTAGCTAGAACTTAACCTAACTGCAGAGAAAAAGAAAATTGGTTTAAAAAAAACTAATGAGTACATTTTGTTGTTGGTGGTGTGGTGTGGTACTGGGGATTGAACCCAGGGGTGCTCTACCCCTGAGCTATATCTCCAGTCCTTTTTTTTTAAGTTGCAGATGGACACGATACATTTTATGTATTCATTTTATGTATTTATTTTTATGTGGTACTGAGGATTGAACCCAGTGCATTCTAGGCAGGTGCTCTACCACTGAGCTACAACCCTAGCCCTCTCCAGTCCTTTTTTTTATTTTGAGACAGGATCTTGCTAAGTTGCCCAGGCTGGCCTTGAATTTGTCATTCTCCTGCCTCAGCCTCCTACACTGCTGGGATTTTAAGTGCATGCCATCATGCCCACCTAAAAAATACATTTTTAACCTTTTATTGGTTCTGATAATTTACCTCAAAATAGAAATTGCAATATCTGCATACCTGAAATACAAATTTAAGTTAAGAGCAATTGCAGAGTTGGAGGAAGTGACAATCACTACAACATCTAGATCCTGAGATACTTTCAGTGAAGTAAAAGAAGAAATCTTGGCTGGTCCCTGTTGCTGCTTTTTGTATACATCTTCTTGGTAAAGTTCTAATTCCACATGAGCTACATTGCTGCCATTCAAAGTATCAAAAATATCTGAGTTAGAGTTAAAGGAAACATCAGTTTATAAGTACACCATGCCATTTAAAACACTGGATGGTATAGAGCTAAAGATTTCTTTGCTGCAAACTTGCAGGTATTGCAACAGAAGACTGGAAACCAAGGCAGACCCTATGATAGTAACCAAGGAACTATGAAGTTGGTGGCACAACATAGAGCCTGATACAAGATTTATTCAATAGTGCTCACTGAATAACCTCTCTGAGCCAGGCCCTGAGATACTGCTAATGTTTTCCACTAGGGTTCTATAATAGTGTTATACAAGAGATCAGGTGAAACTCATTTTAACATTTTACTTAAGCCAACTGATCCAAAATATCATTTGGACATGTAACCAATATTAAAAATTGAAATGTTTTATATTCTTTTTCTTGGTAGAATGCTTGCCCAGCATGCATGAAGCCCTGGGTTCAATCCCAGCATGCATACGTGCACAAAGAATTCAGAACCCAAATTATGCCACCAATTCTGAATGCTCAGTAGCCACAAATACCCAGTGCCTGTGTTAAGTAACATAGTTCTATAACCCAAAAACAAAAATTAAGTTAAATCTAACACTTTATCACATTTTTGCACTTCATAAAAAATTATCTAAATCCTTCCTGGAACAAGCACATAATAGGTGCTCAAGAAGTATATTTTGAGTAAATAGGTAATGTAGAACACATACAATTTTAAAAGAACACAAATATGGATAATTATGACTAAAAAATACTAAAAGCCTAGATAGTCTCCTTCCCTGTATATGAATTAACACCTTTACTGCCAAGGATACAGATCCAGCCTAAACTACTCAAAACAAAAAGAATTCCTCTGCAGAGCTGTGTGTCAATAATCGTGTCTACAGTCTGTGCAGGCAAGGATAGTGTGAAGCAGCCGAGTACTCTGATTTCAGCATCTCTTTCAGGAAACATGATATGTAGGATGATACATTTGTTGATGAACAATAATGATCTATTATTGTGAAATGAGAGAATCCTCAAAGACAGTAAGGAAATACCTATGAAATAAAAGAATGTTATTTCAAACTCATTGCTCACAATTTTACAATTGATAAATTAGATCTTATAAACAAAAACAGGTAAAACAAAAAAACTACACTTACTCCAACTCAAAATAGTTATTGTTCATACTCACCAAAGCAAGTAGTCATTGGGAGGTGGGGAAAAGAATAAATAAAGATGGCCTACAATGTCCCTCGTTTCTTCTGTTTATGGCCAGAGTCTCACAGCACAACAAAGGGAAGATTTTAAAAAAGTCAATTTACCCACTGAACCACACAGATCAAAAAAGCTTTTTAAGGAAAAAAAATATGAAACCTTACAATCAAGGGCAGAGAGTATGTTACTGCTCTAAAAATAGAAACCTGAGTGATTTAACTTCTGCTTCTGTAGTCATCAGGACAAGACATAGTCGATAGCGCCATAAGCAGTCTAGATCAGCACCATCCAATAAAAATATGTGAGTCACAATGTATGAGACATAGCCACATTGAAAAGAGATGAAATTCATCTTAATATGCATTATTTAGCCCATTATATCCAAAATTATCATTTCAACAGGTACTTAAAAAGTAAAATATTAGCCAGGCACAGTGGCACACACCTGTAATCCCAGCAGTTTGGGAAGCAGAGAAAGGAGGAATACAAATTCAAAGCCAGTCTCAGCAATTTAGCGACATCCTGTCTCAAAATAAAAATTTAAAAGGGCTGGAGATTGACTCAGTAATTAAGTGCCCCTGGGTACAATCCCAAGTACCAAAAAAAAAAAAAAAAAAAAAAGAGGAGAACATTAAACAATTTTTGTAGTAAGTACTAAATCTTCAAAATATGGTACATAAATGACATTTAAAGTACACCTTTATTTTTATTAACCACATTTCAGAGCTCAATACCCAAGTGGTTAGTGGTTACTATAGTACACAATGTAGACCTCCCTCCCTGATTTCACCTGAGACATTTTCATGAAATATCTAAGAGTACGAGGTTAACATCACAAATTTAAACATGCTGGAAGACCACGTATATGTACTTACTGATACCTTGCTCTTCAATAAGCTTTTTCAGTGTCTTCCCACTACAGCTGTACAATATGGTTGCATCACATCTTCCATCTTTCAAATTAAATTCATAGATGAATAGTTCATAATTTTCACAAACAGCAAGCAGTTTGGGTTTGTCTGTTGATGTGCTATTGTTATGAGTGTCTTCCCATACAAAGCTAAGGAAAAAGTTTAGATTACACTCTATATCCAATTATATTCATCCTCAATAGTAGGGACAGAACAGCAGAATGAGAATAGTTAGTTCACTTGGTAGCATCAACTCTAAATTCAAACTTAGAGAATATAAATTATTCCAGGATTTCCCACCCTAGCTCCCTCCTTTCACTTCTCTACTCCTTCATACTAATACAAGAATATGGGACTGGGTGATAAAAAGTGGACATGGAGCAAGAAATGCTGCCTCATTTTATTCCTTCATCTTAAATCCTGATGTTTAAAGAAACTGTTATGATCAAGGATAAGTATCAGTAATCAAGTATGTGTATTATTTATGAGGTGTTGCTTAATAGACTTTGGCTGGGTTAAATGTTTTTTGGGTTTTTGTTTTTTTGGGTACTGGGGATTGAACCCAGGAGGCACTTTACCACTGAGCCATATCCAAGTTCTTTTTGACATAGGGTCTTGCTAAATTGCTGAGGCTAGCCTTGAATTTATGATCCTCCTGCCTGCCTCCCAAGTCACAGGGATTACAGGTATGCACCACTACACCCAGCAGGTTAAACGTTTTTTAAAGATGTTAAAAATAAGGGTGATTTTTTATATCCACAGACTTTAACAACTCCAAAATGGTATATAACTGTTCAATACAATTTTCTGTGAAAATGGAATATAAATTGCTGCCCAAGATAGTACTCAGCAATGACTACAGATCACTTGAAATGTGGGTAGTGCAACTGAGGAACTGAATTTTTAACAGCCCCATGTAGCTAATGACTACCATACTAGGCAGCAGTTATAGAATTCTTAAAGTACTGTGACATGAAAATATCAACATGGTTAACAAGGTTAGAAACTAATGATGCTACATCATCAAATATTAAATTACATTTAAAAAGTAAAAATAAAAGGGCCCAAGCTACCTGCAGTGATGTGCACCTATAATCCTAGCTACTCAGAAGGCTGATGGAGGAGGGTTTTCTGAGCTCAAGAGGTGGAGGCCAGTCTGGGCAACAAAGCAAGACCCTATCTCAAAAAGACAGGAGCACCCAACACAATGCAATAGAAAATAAGGCTACCATGCTAATTTTTTTTTTTTTTTTTTTTTTTTTTTTTTGGTGGTGCTGGGGATTGAACCCAAGGCCTTGTGCATGCTAGGCAAGCACTCTACCAACTGAGCTATATCCCCAGCCCCCTACTTTCACCTTTGCTTCCTTTTTCTATAAAAGTTTTATATTAAGTAGGGGTGGTGCTATTATGTCTTTATTAAAGAAAATTAACAATGTTTCCATTTGTCTTTATAACCAAACTGATGGGTTTTTTTGTGAATACTCAGTTTACTTACACTGAAAATTTGGAAAATATCAGTGGAAAAGGTTAATCAATTTCATATTTTAAACAGACAATACTGTAACATTAAAATTATTAGCACAGGGGCTGACTATGTGGAGAAAGGAAATTTTTGATGAAGACATAATTTCAACAATACAAAAAAAATCTACATATTTAAAGTAGGAAGTAAACACTACAAACCTGATTTTATTGTTTTTGTTTTTACCCTATAAAATATTTTAACTGAATTAAAATTCAATTCAAATAAACTTGAAAAGCAGTCCTTCTTGGTCCTCCTCACCTCTCAATTTCATGAGCTGGTATATGAATACCCACATTATTATTTATGTCTTATTCCTCTCATAGGCTCTCATAACACCTATAGAGTTCTGCTTTTCTCTCCACCCACTTTTCTTACTCTGCTTCATTCACAGGTACTTGATACTGTTGAATAAACTATCTTTCCCTATGGAGATTCTTCTTCCTTGCAACCAGAGGCAGAATAAGGCAGGCAGACAGAACAGGTTAAAGCATTTACTGATTTCACAAACTGCTCTCTAAGTGTCAGGTGTTGTTAGAGGATCTGGAGTTTTCAAGATGAGACATCCCTTTGCTACTCTAGGTCTTAAAGACTTATTTATTTTTTTTTTTCCTTTTTGGTACTGGGGATTTAACCCAGGGGCAATGTTACCACTAAGCTACATCCCTAGTCCTTTTTAGTTAGACCCTTTACTTAGGGTCTAAATTGCTGAGGCTGGCCTTGAACTTGCGATGCTCCTGTCTCAGCCTCCCTAGCCACTGGGATTACAGGCGTGTGCCACCGCAGCCAGCATCAGAGATCACTTCTAAAATATTTTCCGTTATTAAAAAGTGCAAATACTCAAAGCACACTCTCAAACTTTATGATGTAAACTGTATAATCCTGGACCAAAAAGAAGTGGAAAGAATCCATTTTTTTCATGTGTCTTCCCAAGTCACAGGGGCACCTCAAAAGTAAGAATTGTGTCTTATTCAAATTTATAGGAACTGTTTTTGGTAGCTACATAACTATTAAATTAGTAAGTGAATGGACAAAGTGGGTTCTCCCTGAAAGTGTGTGTGTGTGTGATGGTAGGGCGGAGGGGGTATCTGTGAAGGAAACTGCAGCTTCAGTGACAAAAAAATTATGATTTAAATCAGAGATGATCCCTGACTAGAATCTTTAACGGAAGGAAATTTGGCTTAATACCTGGCATTGTGACAAATAATTAACTTGTGTTGAATCAATGAAAGTAATCAGCGCCTAAACCAGGACCCATTCCGGGTTCCAGAGTTAGCAGAGGAGTTGGATACCCTCTCCGCCCACCCAGAACCGGAAAGCCAGGCGGGGAGATGCAATAAGGTGAGGACTTCGCCTCAGGTCGGTAATGTTCCTAAAAGGAACAGAGCTCGCCTAAGGCGTTTACCCCAACTATCACGTCTCTTCCACCACCCCCATCCTAAGAGAGGACCTCGCAGTAACCCCGCGGCGTGCGACCACTGGAGTTAAGGCTTCGGTTTCCCACCCTGCCCCGCTGTGCCGCAGCACTTACTGGCCGAAAGGGCCCTGGAGGCAGCAGCCACCCCCACCCTGACCGCCGGGTGCCAAGGAAAGCACTTGGAGGCTGCCCGTGGCCGTCAAGCTCCCTAGAACCTCCTGCTCTCTGTGCATCTGCGCTCGGGATCCCAGCCGCGCCGTCGCCTCGGAGCAGACTGGCACCAATAGCATAGGTAAGACTGGCTCCATGGACTCGGCGCGGCAGCTACTGCCAGCGAAAGCAGCACTTCCGGCCTCTTCCCTCGCAGCCATCTTTGTCAGGCCGTTCCTTCCGGTCACCTGTGCCAGACCTTCCCGGAACCTAACTGCGTCTCAGGCATGCGCAGTGTTCCTCGCCGCTCACGCGCTGCCTCTTGACACCCTCCAGAATTGCTGGGCTGTCTCCAGTTTACTGTCCTTGCTTCTTGGAGGCGGTACCCATCTCCGGCGAGATTACAGCTGCCTTTCACTTACTCTAATTACTCAAATGCACGAAAAGCCTGCTTCAGCAGTTTAAGGCAGGCTATTACAGCTGTTCTTACTGTAGCATTACTCTTCGCTACTTGTCTAGCTGCCTCCCCCTTCTGCAGTCCTTTCTCTTAGGCCAATATTTGTTTACAGGCTCCGGGGTGGTGCCATTTTCTTGGTAGCAAAAACCGAGTCTTAAAGTCCAGATCCATCATGAAGGTGTAGACCTGAATGTTCAGGTCAAATAACCATTGTAACTGGCAGAGAAACAAGGTGGGTAAAGGGTAGAGGTGGTGGAACTCCTGTTTCATTATTTCTGCTTTTCTCAGGAAGAATGATCCAAGATCGTCGGAAGGAGGAGGAGTTGAGGACTTTAAGAAGGCATTTGGGGCCAGGTGGAATGACACACGCCTGTAATCGTAGCGGCTTGGGAGGCTGAGGCAGGAGGATTTCTTGTTCAAAGCCAGCCTCAGCCAAAGCGAGGTGCTAAGCAACTCAGTGAGACCCTGTCTGTAAATAAAATATAAAATAGGACTGGGGATGTGGCTCAATGGTTGAGTGCCCCAGAGTTCAGTCCCCAGCACCCAAAAAACAAAAACAAAAAAAGGCGTTTGCGGATGGTCTCTTACTTGCAGTACTTTCAACACAATCTTTTCCATATTCAGAACATTTAACTATAAACTTATATTGAGGGACCTTTCTGGACCATTCAACCTAAAGACCCCTCCATTCCACTTACTTTCTAATCACCCAATTTTATTTCCTCATGATATTTATCACTATTTGATATTTTTCATCAGTTCTTATCCAACCAATATGTAAACGTCAAAAGAGCAGAAACGCTGTATTGCTCATTCTGGTACCCTCCTGCCTAAAATCGTGCCTGGTTCATAAAAGGCACTCCAGTGTTTGTTGATGAATGCATAATTTTGTCAAAATGAAACCAGTGTGGGGTAGGGGAGATTGAACTCAGGGCTGCTTAACCACTGAGCCACATCCCCAACCCTTTTTGCGAGAGGGTCCCGCTAAGTTGTTTAGGGCCTCACTAAGTAGCTGAGGCTGGTAGATGGCTTTGAACTTGCAGTCCTCCTGCCTCAGCCTCCCAGAGTGCTGAGATTAGAGCCGTGGGCCACTGCACTGGACTATGAAATAAAACATTTCTTATCCAAAAGGAAGATGCTTATATCTAATCCTTTTAGCTCAGTTTGGGTCATTTTCTTCAAATAAAAATGGGCAACATTGAAGCAACTTCGAGATTATACCTTTGTTAGCTATAGCAAGGACTTACCCCTTATAGTCAGAACTTTCTTGGAACATTCATACATAAGATGCCCTTCATCATAGCTCCTAAAGTAGAAACAATTAACACATCATTCAATTACCTCTTTAATTATATCTTAAGCCATGCCTTATTTTTAGGTACATCATTTAGATTCTAAGAAAGGATATGAAAATATTTGGGGCAGGGTCCTCCAGTACACGAATGCATAAGAAATGTCTTCAGACTCTGGGTCACTGTATGATTAAATTTCCCACAGAAGTAGTCCAGAACAAACAGATCAGTAGATGCAGGCAAGCCTACAAAGAGAACAGATGTTAACCATAAGCATAATTCCATTTTACAATTATTTGTGTGATTTAATTAATTCCTGACTTTCTAACAAATGGCCATTTTGAGGGCAAAGATGACCTCTATATATTTCATGCTTTTATCCTGGAATAGTTATCCATTTCTTTTTTTAATCTTTAAATATTTTTAGTTGTAGATGGACAATACCTTCATTTTTTTTTTTTTTACTTATTTTTATGTGGTGGTGAGGATCAAACCCAGTGCTTTACATGTGCTAGACAAGTGCTCTACCACTGAGCTACAAACCCAGCTCCCCTCTTTTCTTGAATGAATTGATAATTCATTTTTCAAATCATTCTTGCCCCTAAATAACACTATAATGACCAAAAACCTAGAAATAAATTATAAAGTTTGACTGACAACAAACCATCGGGCCCAAACTTGGGCCAGACTATTTACCCAGTAAATGCCAGAATACCTGAAACTACTTCTAAAGCACTTTATCTTCCATGCTCCTAGTTTATAAGATAGTAGGGAGGTGAAAGAGAATATAGATTGGGCTTGAGCAAAGAACTGAAACCTTGTTTCTGCTATCACTTACTCCATCCTGGCCTCTAGCTGGTGAACTAGTTTTTTATCCACATGGTGACAGAACAGAGGAAGTAGATTGCTGGGGAAGGCCAGGGGTTCTGCTAGAGAGGCTGTAGGCATTTGGGCTATCTCCCAGGCAATCAGAACCACCATATCTGTCCTGGAACACAACAGAAATAATCAGAGTCTATATTTATGCAGGAAATAGACTCTAGAACAAGGTTTATCCTCCTTCCACCAGTACTATCACTATCCTTGCCCCCAGATAGCAATTTGGTACATGGTATGCGAAACTTAAGCCTTACAAATCTTTCTTCCTATTTAATCTTAATAACTCTAAAAGGTTAGAATCATTATCCTTCATTTATAGGTGAAGGTACAGACTAAGAAGTGAAATAACTTTCCCCACAGTGAAAATTACTGACAGATGACACAGCCATGAGTCAAACCTGGGTTTGACTTTAAAGCTTGTTCCCTTAATTACTACATTACATTGCCTTCCATGGAAAACCAACACTCTAGGGCATTATAAGAAAGGGGCGGGGGGAGCACAACAACTATAACCCTGCTATTTCTCCTATCTCTGACCAGTCTCCTTTTTAATATTTGAATATGCCACTCAGGAAATCTCTTACCTGGCTCAGCCTACACATCCTTAGGGTACTGAAATAACATCGATGTGCCTTTAGATCTTACCAGGCTGTATGATCACTGTTGCATTCCTCTAGGGAAGAGTCCAGAGATACCAACTGTTCCCCATGACTCAGCAGGGCATAGAGCAAAGATATTCCAAACTGCAAGTGAGTACACACAGTTGAGGGCAAAATGAGTTCATGGTAGGCATTTAGTGCTTCTTTAGCTCTGCTTTCTTCCCAACTAAAGGGTAGGTTCGCACTTCCAGGTAGAGACCAATATCCACAAGATATACTGGTTAGCCAAGGATCTTTGACTCTCCCAATGAATCTGAACTGCTCTAAATTTCAACAAGCCTCTCTTTAAGAGCTAACTAAACGCACCCTCCTAATCGCCAACCCAGGAATTAGTCTACAGATCAGGAATGGATTCAGAAATCTGATACAGGTGGTCTGTGAACTCCACTTCAAGAAGAATTACTTTACGCAAAGGTCTTTAGAGGGGAGTACACAAAATAATCCACTGGTGTGTTGGAAGACAGTATCAGAACTTTCACATCTAAAGTCTCATCCTTTAAAACTTTCCATCTTATATTTCTTATTTACCTAATATTATAGTGTTACGTGTGATTTATAAACACATGTATAAATGGCTTAGAAGTTCTTACTAAATGTCACACAAGGCTGGGTGTGGTGGTCCACGCCTGTAATCCCAGCAACTTGGGAGGCTGAGGCAAGAGGATGGCAAGTCCAAAGCCAGCCTCACCAACTTAGGAAGGCCGTGAGCAACTTAACTAGACCCTGTCTTGAAATAAAAGAAAAAGGGCTGGGAATGTGGCTCAGTGGTTAAGCACCCCTGGGTCCAATCTCTGGTACCAAAATAATAAACACACATGAGTTTAGAGACTTGCTATAGAAACTCACACCAGCAGTAACAGAGGGATCTTGTTAGAGAAACAGATGTTTACCCATCCATTCATCTCCAACCTTCTGATTGACCTTTGTGTGGTGGAGCCAAGGAGCTGGTATTTTAGTAAGCTCCCCAGGTTACTCTGTGCTCAACAGAAGTTAAGAAGTGCTGCAGAAGATAAGACTTATGGAGAGAGAGGAAAACATTCCCTCATTTATTCCTTACCAGTGATACTACTTGGAAGGTTTTTTTGTTGTTTGTTTTGGGGTTATTTGTTTGGTTTTTGGTACCAGGGGTGCTTACCTACTGAGTCACAACCCCAGTCCTTTTTTGTTTTGAGATAGGGCCTTGCTAAGTTGTCCAGGCTGGCTTTGAACTTGTCGGTCCTCCTGCTTCAGCCACCCTAGATGCTAGGACTACAGGTGTGCTTTACCAAACCCAGGTAGAAACTGTTCATGGAAAGACACCCAGATGTGTTACCTGGTTCTGAAGCACTGCAGTGATGGGCCGTTCCGAGGAGCCAGGTGGTAGCAATGTTAGCCCCTGAAGTCCTTGGAGGAGCTCAGGGAAAGTCAAGTGACTGATACATTTGCCCAGAGGCTTGAATAACATTTGTAGGGCCTGCAAGAAGTTCATTAAGCACCTCTCTCAAACTTTAGTACAACTTCAACCTGGTCTTATCTTGCCTCTGGCACCTCTCCCTTGCTGGCCTGCTCTAGGTACCTTCCTGGCTAGGTTACTTACTAACCCTGTCACCTTTTATGCATCTCCATCCCTAACACTGTGTCCTGCAGTACCACCTGTTCCCTAATGGAAGAAAATATGGAGCTTGACATTTATCAGGGGCCCTTCTTTCAAAACACCACAGCACACATCTGGAACCATATACCTATTTTCTTATGCACATTGTACCAGAAAGATGATCTGCAGTTCTTATAGTAGTTCATACTGTCACCTGAGAGTAATGGGGACAGCCCCCACCCCCACCCCTTCACTGCCCAGCACCTTGCTGGCATCCCTGGGGGCTGGGGCAGGAATGGAGGAATGGATCCCTAAATCATTCAGGAAATCATCCTATTCTCCACTGAATGCCTTAGTACCTGGTCAGTCACATCCCTCCGGACAAGGAGGGGCAGATTGTGGGTGATGGTCAGAAGAAGGGTAAAGGCCTGATTATGGGGCAGGAAGGGGAGCAGCCGGGCTACCAAGGTTTTCCCCTTCCTCACGGAGAGCACCTGCAGGAAGCTATCAGCTACCTCCCTGCGGGGAAAGGAAAGCATTTTCAGAGCTCAGCTCAGCACAAAAAAAGGAACTACATGCCAGGAAGGAGGGGCAGCAGCAAACCCGATGTCTTTGCTGCTCCAAGAAGGAAAGTATTTTCCTTCTTGGGCTGAGGTGGGGCCCTCCCACACTCACTCTAGATTGTTCTGCTCCTGGGTCTTCAAGGCTTGGAAGAGCTTCTCAACCTGGTTCCTCTGTTGCCCAGAGTAACAGGACGGTGGAAGCCCATCCTTATGGCCTTCCTCTATTTCTAGTAACTGAAGGAACATCTGGGAATTTGTGGGTGAGGAAAGAGGAAGTAACTGAGAAATATCCTGTTCTTGAAGGTAAGTAAGGAGCTCCTCCCCAAGGAACTGCTGTCTCACCTTCTCAATCCGGGATAATACCCGAAGCCTCTGACTGCTTGTATCTCCTGTATCCTAGAAAGGAGTCCCTGGCAATCAACCACACACCACAACAGCAACCCAGGCCTCCGATTAGCTAGAAACTGAACTGGAAAGGCTGGACACAAAGTCTGAGCACACTGCTTTCTCACTCTTAGGTCACAATCGGAATTCAAACATGAGGGTGTCCTAGACCTTTTAATTGGAGATGAAAAAGGCTCTGGGAAGATGATGCTCCTACCTGTTCTTGAGTTCCATGAGATACAGCATCGATAGCTCGACGAGGGGTAAAACATGTCGATACAGCTACCTGACCCAGAGAACCCTCAATTCGAACCACTGTAAGAAAGGAGTTATGAGAGGTACATCCCACCCTCCTCCATTCAGATATCCAGTCCAAGCCAGCAGGTCAACCTGGTCTTACCTGACTCATAAGCCTCTGCTTTCTGAATGTAAGGCGTCATCAACTTAAGAGACTCGACCTTTTTCCTTTGTCCAAGTAGCTCTTCATCTGCCTGCTTCTTTTCTAGCTTCTGATAATATTCCTGAGTGTCCAGGGAATAGGAAAAACAACAACAAAAAAAAACTCATTCATCTATCTTTTCAACTCCTCTTTTACAGCAATCCCTCTTCTATAGCTTTTTTTTTTTTTCCTCCCTGAAATGATTCTGGCACCTAGCAGTTTTCTGTTTTGTTTTGAGGTGGGGTCTTGCTAAGTTTTCAAGGCAGGCGTCAAACTTGTGATCCTTCTGCCTCAGCCTCCCCAGTAGCTGCAAAAATAGGTTTGTGCCACCATGCCCACATTTCCTAGCAGTTATTCTCAAGTGCCTTAAGCCCCATGTCACCTGTCTTGCCAAACACTTAACAAACTAGGTAAGGCTACCAGATCTCAAGACAGGGTAGAGAGCAAAGAGGAGGTAGAAAGCAGAACTGTTTCAGCATCTGCCGAATTCATACATTCTTCAATACAAGTACCTGCATCACCTGTCCTCCCCCTCATTTTAATCTTGTGATCCCACTTGCGTTTTCCTAAATCAGAGTTATCTGATGGTATGAAGTCCAGAACTGGCACTAGGGATGTATTTGTTGGCCTCTGGAACAGTTTTATACACCTGTGGTTTTCTAATCAGCTCTCACATCTTCTTAAAAGTGAGAAATCCTAAACTAAAAGCCACTAACTGGGGTTTGAATAAGGATTTTTCATTTAGGAGCAATGCCAAAAAAGGACCGTTTTTGAAGCTCAATAAAAAAAGGAAGAAACTTAAACTAATATAAATGAAAAGGAAGTGGAGGTGGGAATATTGGTAGGGAGCTCATGGATGTTGAGAAAGTAAAAACAACCTAGATAGTCCCAAAACCTGTGAACAATGTGCACAAAGATTTGCAGCACAAATAGAGGGGGGGTAGGAAGGAGGAAATAAAGTGTCCACAAGCATTTGTTCAATTCAACAAACTGAATTGCACTATCGACAAGATTTTGCGTTTTAAACCTAAAAAGTATATGTTTATAACAAGATTCACATAAGGATGCAAAAGGTAGGAAAGTGCATGTTTTCAGGGCAAAAAGGGAAAATTCTCAGCAAAATATGGAGACAAAACCTGAGTGTGTTTGGGAAATTGTAAATAATCCCATTTGGCTGAAGTGTGGATCAGAAGGGAAAGAACTACATGTGTCAACATAAAATAGGACTTCTGCCCTGAAGTGATCATCTCTCCCATCCCAATTGCATGGCTATGAGCTAAAGAGAGGAGTGAAGTCCTGGCTCCTTTGGGTCCAAAGTCAAAAGCTAGGGCCTATGCCCTGGGACTCACCTGGTAGTAATAATCATCCAGGCGGGGGTTGTCACTCTGCAGTTGAACCATCTGTACTTTTATCACCCAGTCCTTCTCTTTTCTGCTCATGAGGTTAGCATAGGGGTCTGGCTGCTGAGACCAAGGCTTCTTGACTGGGGGACTTCAAGCCAGGAGAAATAACTCTTCAGGCCTACCCACCCTTGCCACAGTGAACTTCCCATAGCATTCCACTGCCTGCTCACCACTCTTTGAAAAGGATGGGACAGGGTGCAGTGGTGGGCAATAATTCAAGAGTCCCAACTGTGCAGGGACTTTGGGGGAAATACTTGACCACAAGGGAATACCCAGCATGCAGATAGGCTTCCCTCAACCTTATTTCTCATCTAGGTTTTACCTTGGTGTTTGACGCTGCTGCTGCTGCTGCTGCAAGATTCGTTGATGCTGAGGGTGGAGTTGGGTCAGATGACTGTGGAGACTTAAAATGAAACTTGAGCTGGGTGGAAGTAAAGTCTTTTTTCCCCTACCCCTTCCATTCACTTAGCCCAGGGCAAGTTCAGATGAACATCAAAGGGAACCCTATTTATTCATGTACCTTCCCCAAATAAGCCAACAAGAAACATCACAATCCTCACACCCCCAAGATATATTTTCCTGCAATTTAGGTGCAGAAAATCTTAGCACAGTAGGAAATCTTTTGCCCTGGTGGTCAGACTTGTTCTAGTCTTAGTTCTGTCATACTAGGTGACCTCAAATTTTTTACCTCATTGGAGGTCCATTTCCTCATCTGTGGGGAGGAGATTCGAACTTTATTTCCTCTTTCCTACCTCCCCTATTTGTGCTTCAAACTTGTAATTAAATTTGTGAGTACTTTTTGTGTGGCAACTGATAGAGTGGCACCCACCCCTCCTCAGCCACCATCTCCAGAGATTTCTAGGAGGAACTCTGCTTGTCCTGACACTGGGGGCCTGGGCACCATGAACCAGTACCTGAGCCTAGGAGGGCATGAAGTCAGTGGGCTGCAGAAGAGAGGTGGATCTGGTGAGGGCTGTTGAGGTCCGAAGGGCCGGGCTGGAGAGCTTGTGCTGGGAAATGTAGGCTGGAAAGGAATAGGCAGCAGATGATCTGGCCACCAAGAGGAATTAGGAGGTCTGGGAGAGGGACCTCTCCACTGAGACAATGCTTCTCAGCTCCAGTTCCTTTTCCACCTCACCTGCCTTTTTCCCCCCTTGAGAATTTCACCTGACATTTTGCTGTGTTGAGGATCCCTCAAGCCAAACTGGATCCTGCCCTAGTTTCAAAAGAGTTCATTACCTCCTAGGAAGCTTTCAGCCCCTGACAATGTGAGGGGCATGTGCCTTTCAGTGCCTCACATTCTCTGTAGTAGTCCTCTTTCAGGTTGTTTTCAGTGAGTGGGGCAAAGCTTATCTTTTTTTTTTTTTTTTGTGTGTGTGTGTGTGTGGTGCTGGGGATCGAACCCAGGGCCTTGTGCTTACAAGGCAAGCACTCTACCAACTGAGCTATCTCCCCAGCCGCTTATCTGTCTTTTTTGACAACCTCATGAGAGCTGTAATTCCATTCTAGATCTCCCTGAAGGATATCCTGATCTTTAGATTCCTCCCTCCCAAGCCATGTTCCCATTGTGCAGTTAATTGAGGCAGGACTCTTTCCAGCCCTAAGCTCAGTGCTGCTTATCTGATAAGATGTTTCATAATGTAGAAGTGGAGATCTAGTTTGTTCTTATTTGAATGCCTGGTTCAGCTGTGCCCCCGACTGGGCATACCTTGTCATTTACCATGGCATCCTACATGGAGCTGCTCCTATGTTTCCATATGTACATCACTTGGGGTTTTTTTTTTTCTTAATATATTTTTTAGTTGCCAATGGACCTTTATTTTATTCATTTATTTATATGTGGTGCTGAGAATCGAACCCAGTGCCTCATACATGTCAGGTAAGCACTCTACCACTGAGCCACAACCCTAGCCCATCACTTGGGGTTTTTATCTTGAGATAGAGAAAGGTAGAGTGAACATAATAAATGTAACAGCATGCAGGCTGGGAATATAGCTCAGTTGGTAGAGTGCTTACCTTGCAAGCACAAGGCCCTGGGTTCAATCCCTAGCACCACAGGGAAAAAAAAAAAAAAAAAAGTAACAGTATGCAGTGGTGGACAAGTCCACCACTGTGCAGGGGGACTCTCAACACACTCCGGGACGAAATACCCCTCGCTACCCAGTCACCACCTCGTGGGGTGAAGACTGGAGGAGACACCTTCCACAGAAAGTGCAAGGAACTGGGTGACATCCCCAAGGCCTTGACTCCAGGGGAGCTGATCAAACCTCTCTGGGACAAGGAGGAAAACTTGGATTCAGAAGGACATTTGTGGTGTCATGTCTTCAACATTCACTTGTGTCCATAGAGATGTGAGAGGGGACAGCAAAGCCAGCCATCTCAACACCCAGGACAGTGATAACCTAGTCATCCTTCATATTTGAATTCAACTGTGCCAAGATCCCTCTTTTGGGACTGGGGTTGTGGTTCAGTGGTAGAGTGCTTGTCTAGCACACATGAGGCACTGGGTTTGATTCTCAGTTACCACATTAAAAAAAAAAAAAAAAAAAAGAAAAAAAAAAAAAGGATATTGTGCCCATCTACAACTTAAAAAAAGATCCTTCTTTCCACTAAAAAGGAAGAGTGTTAGGAGTGAGTTGGAGGAGGGTCTGAATTACCTCATTTTTACATGAGAGTCCTTGTCAGTCTTCCCCGATTGTGGGAACAAATATTAGGAATGGACTATTAAGACAAAGGGACTCAGGTAAAGGTGACTCATCAGTAGCAGGGGCACCACCTATGGTGATGCACAGCCCTGGTAGGACCTGGTTTTAAGTTTGAGGACAGATCAGAAACTTCAGTAGCAGACAGAAAGAAAGAGGAAAGGAGAGAGTCCCTAACTCAGGTTCAAGGTTGAAATAAAAAATGTTAATTCCGGATTTGTCTTAGGAATGGAGAAGAGGAGAGGTATGTTTAATCACAGTCTGAACTGCACACTATTCAGGGCAACCCTTTCCCCTCCTCTTACTGCCATGGTACCTGGGTATTGTGGACGGCACTGAGTACAGCTGGATCCCGAAGGTTATTTTCTTCCTCCTCTGGGTCTGGGGCCAGATCTGGATCTGGATCCAGACCCCCCTCCTCCTCATTTCCCTCCTCTTCTTCAGGAGCCAAGGGGTCACAGAACTTGCCAGGCCCTTGGGATAAGTGTGAGTCTGTGGAAGATGGGGCCTCAGGTGTGAGGAGTCTTATTTAAGGGGCTGCTACTCAATAGCACTTCTGTTCATAAGCCATTTCCCGAATTACCTTCAACCAACACCTCTATTCTATGGGTTCTCAGCCTCTCTACCCCAGAGTGCCTCAAATGTTCCCCCACTAAAGCAAACAGAACTTGGCAGGTGCCAGACACCTTCACTTCCCACAGCCCATCTTCAATGGCCTCACTGAGTACCTCCACAGGCTTCTTTCTCCACCTGTTCTCCCCCACCTAACAGCTCCTTCTGTTGCCTCTTTAACTGAAGTGCCAGCTGCCCTAACTCCCTGTAATTTAACCCTGTCTGCCAGATATTTTACACGTATATGTTCTTACGAGTCTGTCAATGGATCTGTTGATAAATTTACTATGTAGATGAGGAAAATAAGACCCAGAAAAGTTATCGTAGACCCAGTGAGATGTCACTAGCATGTGGAAGAGTTTGGAATCACTACCAGTCGTTCTGGATGCCCAAACCCGTAGGGAGCAGATCAGCAAGCCTCTGCACCCTCGGAATTTTTATGTAGATACCATAGTCCACTTGGTGATACCTTCAAGGCATTTCATCTTGGCAGGCTGGGAGGCTTCCTCTATGACTGTGTCGTCCACTGAGAGAGCATCGTCAGCCTCTAGAAGGTAAACCTGGGACAAGGAAGAGACCCGAGACACCCTCCTCCCCTGGTCAGTAAGGATGGCATGGTTCTCTAAAACAGCCAGAGTCTACTCGCAGCAAGGTGGTCAGAGAATTATTGGCCTCAGGTCTCAAGGGGTGAGACTCTGGGTTCTCAGACTGCCATAAGCCCCCACCCTTAAATATCACCATCCCAGCTCTGCAAAGGGAGATAAATAAGGAAAAGGGCCAGGAGTTGGGAAAAAAAAGCAGTTCCCACTTGACCACCACTGGCTACCACGTGTATAAGATGACACCTTGCTGCTGACACTCACCACCTGACTGTCGCTGTCCTTTCTGCTTAGGTTAGCCATGGCAGTCTGGGCCAGAACCTGCTTGCTGCTCTTGGCTTTAAGAGCCCCAGCCCCTCCCCTGCTCACCTGTTAAAGGGCCAACATTCCCCAATCCTGGGACTTGGAAGAAGGTTGAGAACATAAACTAATAACAGAAAACTCTGGATCAGGAAAGAGAAGTAAATTGCCCTTTTACCCATCCAAGTAGTTTATTGGAATCTGGGGGCAGATATTTACTTTGTTCAGGTTTCCCACATCCTTCATTGAACTTTGGGAGATTGCATTCCATTTAATCCCACCCAGGTTTAGCTCCTAGAAAATTGGATAGACTAGCTCCGAGTGCACCCTGAGGAAGTTTCTTGACAACTAAATTTGCAGAGCTTCAGGGCAGTGCACTTGAGGCTCTCTCAAGGCCACCTGGGGATGCTTGCCTTTCCCTGGGTCACATGAGTTTAAGTCTGCTACCCAGCTGAAACTAATGAAAAGACGCCTGTGAATTTAGAAGCCAGATCTTTTAAGATAAAAACACTTTTGCATAAGACACCACAATCTTATATCTTCTTGACTGTTCTATGAAAAAGTGATCCAGAAACTCAGGAGAAAAAAACAAATCATCAACGACAAAAAGTATGCCACTATTGCTTGGAGGCAAAACTTAAGACACATCTAAGCCTCATCTAACCTCTTAGTGTTCCTGGGGTCTGCGCCCACATCCTGTGTTCAGCTGAAACCCACATGACTTTATAGAATTTCTGAATAAAATAAAAACAAAGCTAATTTCTCTATACCAGAAATGTGAGTTATAGCCCTATTATCATGGTTAGAAGACCCCGAATTATTGATGCTTTTGAAGGAAAATATTTGTTTCAGAAGTTCTACAGCAGGTCAGAACTGTATGGATGGAGGAACACATATAAGTAGCTTGATAATTGATGAAAAATGTTTCAGATATCTGAATTGGGTTCAGGCCATTTTGGAAATGTTATTCAGTTGCTTATCCCCAAAATTTTCTAATACTTTCTAATTTTCTAATACTTTGGCTTTATTAACAAAAGGATCAAAGGGTGAATTTCAGTGATTCAGAAATAATTTATTTAGGCTGTTTGAGAGACAAAGTCATAGGGAGAAACATTTTCTGCAAGCAGATTTTTCATTCAAAGTGTCTTCCTATACCTGCTAATAACAAAGAAAATTGACTAGTGCAAGTTTAATTTATGCCAGGACTGTGCTAGGCTTGGGACAATAGTGAATGAAATAGATGCTTCCTGCGGCCTCTTAGAGCTTCCCATAGAATAAGAAGTACCAACCAGGAGTGGTGTTGGAAGTCTCACTGAGGTGGGAAGATCCCTTGAGCCCATGAGTTCAAAAACAAAGGAAAAGGGCTGGGTTTGTGGCTCCGTGGTAGAGCGCTGGCATGTGTGAGGCCCTGGGTTCGATCACCAGCACTGCATATAAATAAATAAAATCAAGATCCATTAACAACTAAAATGGAAAAAAAAAAAAAAAAAAGAAATATAGGCAGGCAGACATGATTGTTGAATCTGATTTTTTAAAAATACATTCAAAATGCTAAGAACTGTCCCACTTTTATGAAGAGAACTTTATTCCATTGTTTCAATTTCTTTAATGGTTGTAGATCTATTCTGGTTTTTAATTTCTTTCTGAAGCATTTTGTGTATGTGCTGGGAATTGAATCTAAGGTCTTACACATGCTAAGTATGAGAAGTACTACTGAACCCTCCTCTTTTTAATAAAGTTACACTTGATCAAAGGACAAAAATTGCAACAATTTAAAGCTCTTAACTGGCTTTATTTTATACTCCAGCTTTGGACAACACTTTTTTAGTAAAGAATAAACATCCCATTAAGCCAAGCAGAGGAAACTGATTTTACAGACAGAGAAAGGCTCAGCAACAAAAGACTGGCACCCGTTTCTCCTCAGGAACTTCTCAGTTACCAGTGATTTCTTAACCATAATTGCAAGGGAGTGGTTTTAGTCTTGGATTTAGCTAACTCTCTATGCCTTTCAATGTTGTTGATGCACCCTCCTTGAACCTTTTTTTTTTTTTTTTTTTTTTTTGTGGTGCTGGGGGTTTGAACTCAGGGTCTTGTGCTTGCGAGGCAAGTACTCTAACCAACCAAGCTATGTCCCCAGCCCCCTCCTTGAATCTTTACTCTCCCATATCTTCCTGACAGTTTAGGCTCAGGTCTCTTTTTTTCTGGAAATACTGGGAATTGAACCCAGGGTTTCTATCACTGAGTTACATCCCAGCCCTTATTATTTTATTTTTAGGTAGTAAGGATTGAACCTAGGGGTGCTTAACCACTGAGCCACACCCTTAGTCCTTTTCCTCAGCCTTCCAAACCTCTGGGATTAAAGGCATGCACCACCATGCCCAGTCCTTTTTATTTTTTGAGACAGCATCTCACTAAACTGCTGAGGCTGGCCTTGAATTTGGCAGTCCTCCTGCCTCAGCCTCCTGAGTCACTCTGGGAGTACAGGTGAGTGCCACTGGCGCTCAGTTCATTTTGTATCTCTTGGGTCATCTTTGTTTCACTCCTTACCTACTGTTGTTATCCTCTCTTCTAATCCCTTTAAAATCTTCTTCCTCAGGTTATTTCTCTTTCCCCTCTATATCTAAGATTCCTAATCTGAGGATATCCTGAAAATTGTGTGCATGTTTTTGTGATTTTTAACATCCATTGTTCTGGAGAGTTATACCTTTCATCACATTCTCAAAGAGATCACAGATCCCTAAAAGGTTAAATCCTCGGCAGCCTATGATCCCTGGGCAATCTCATCCACTCACATGTTTTACTGCTCACATGCAGATGATTCAAGTCCTCTTGTCAAATCAGCTATTTCCCAACTTAAAGTATCTCATGGTTTCTCATTTGCTGTCCTTTATGTGAGGCATAGGGCACTTTAAGATCTGACCTTGACTGCCTCTTCAAACTCTTGTCTTAAACTTCCCTATTAGTTTGGGTTTCAGAAATAGCTATTTTTAGCCTTGTGGAGAGTTTGGGGGTTCACAGGAGCTGTCTCTTTTCGTCATTCTGCACTACAGTGCTTATTCCCTGGGGACCATTCCCTTGGTCTAGGAGATTGTTAATTAAAGCAGATTTCCATCCCATTCTTTCTTTCCTTCCCTGTCCCTTTCTTCCTTCCTTCTTTCCTGTTACAGGGCTGGGGACTTCCAGAAAACTCAGGCAATGTGAAGGTCTCCCTTCAAACCCATATTCTTGCAATCAAGTCGGAAAGATTCCGGACATGTCACTCAGAGTAAAAGGCATGAGTTTATTAGAAGGGATAGGAGTCAGACATGATGGTGCAGGAGAAGTACAAGTTCTTTGAAGAACCAGTACCAGTCTTTGCAACTTAGTGAAGCCCTGAGCAACTGAGTGGAAACCTGTCTCAAAATAAAAAAATTGAAAGGCCTGGGGGTGTGGCCCAGTGGTTAAGTGCTCCTAGGTTAATTCCCAGTACGGACTTAAAAAAAAAAAAAAAAAAATAGGAAGGGAAAAGGGGGGACTCTCAAGGGAGAAAGTGGGTCTTCTCAGAGAAGAGAGAGAGGCATGCCTCTCCTGCTCTCTAACTTTACTGGACCTCCCAGGGAAGTTTCCAGAGAGTCCTGCCCAGGTTCATTTCTTGACTTTTGACTAACAGTAGTTCGACATCAGACTTTCAAGTCTCCACTACCATAACAACTCTAGATCACTTTGGCCCGTGCTGACTAGTTTAATTAGAACCTTTTCTTACAGATTTTCTGGTTAGGGGAAATTATCCTTATTTCCCTGAGTCCTGGGATCTGATCTGTGTAAGGGTCACAAAAGTCCACCCCCAACCCCTTCAGGGTAACTTGTGTTCTTATCAGCATTTCAGGGCCTGCATTTCTCCAGGTAGTTTGCTGAGGAATTTAACATATTCAACTTAAATCAGGCAGGGATGCAGGTAAATTGCTTTTTAAAAGATAAACCATGTGGAGGTCAGCACAGTGGACCCATTTTATAGAATTATCCCCTTAAACTCATGTTTCCACCACTCACATTTCTCTGTCCCCTATCACTTTCTTCCTTCCATCTTCCCTTCCTTCTTTCCTTCCCTCCTTCCCTTCCTTTTTTTCCCAGTGAGGTCTGGACACGTTGCCCAGGCTAATTCAAGAGGCCTTCTAGGCTCAAGTGATCCTCCTGCCTTAGCCTCCTGAGTGCTGGGACTAGGAACGAGCAACTGATACTGACTTTTCTTTCTTTTCAATGATATTTAAAGTATTTTAGTTGACTGGGTAGAGTGACACATCTGCCTATAATCCTAGCTACTTAGGAGTCTGAGGCAAAAGGGTTGCAAGTTCAAGGCCAGCCTGGGCCACTTAGTGAGACCCTGTCTCAATATAAAATTTTTTGAAAAGGGCTGGGACCAGGTGTGATGGCACATGCCTGTGATCCCAGCAGCTCAGAGACTGAGGCAGGAGGATCCCGAGATCAAAACTAGCGCCAGCAACTTAGTAAGACCCTAGGTAACTTAGCAAGACCTTGTATCTAAATAAAATTATAAAAAAGGACTGGGGATGTGGCTTAGTGGTTAAGTGCCCCTGGGTTCAATCCATAGTACCAAAATAAGTAAACAAATAAATAGATAATGATAATAAAAATAATAATGAAGGACTAGGGATGTAGACCCAGTAGTAGAGTGCTTGCCTAGCATGCTTGAGACTTTGGGTTTAATCTCTGAAACAAAAAAAAAAAAAAAAAGGGGGGGGGCATTTTAGCAGATAATATGCTGTTCATTGTGTCAACAGGCAAAGCTAAGTTACAAAGGAAGAGTGGTTTTTAATTGGAAGGTGATTTCAGATGCTTTGCTGAATTATTTTATTCTAATATCATAATTATTCAAATGGGAAAATAAACTCAGCTGAAGCTTCACTTCTTCTAGGAAGCTTTTTTGGATACTCTCCTCCCTTCCAGCTAGAGTAGGTACCCTTCTTATGTGAGCTCAGCTCATTGGTCCTACACCTTTTTCTTATTGTGCCCCCAACGTTGAGCTATAACTGAGCTGTAATTTCTTCTTTTTTTTTTTTTTTTTCTTTTTTTTGGTAGTGCTGGGGATGGAGCCCAGGGCCTTACACATGTGAGGTAAGGTAAGCTCTCTACCACAGAGTCACACTTCTCATCCTAAGTAGTAATTGTTTCTGTATTTGTCACCTCCACAGGGAAATAGCAAGTATCTTCTTCATCTTTGTGCCTCTATCACTTACCATAGTATCTGGAACAGAGCAGTTTCTCAATAAATGTTGATTGAGCCAAACTGGAATAAAAAATAGTAGTGCTTCCTCTCAAAGACTTCTTCAGAGGAGGTTTCTTGCCAGTGCAAAAGTTATCAGAATCAAAATGGAATCACAAATAATGACAATAAAACTGGGAGGTTCAAAAGGAGGGGATCTCATACCCCATAACAAGAACTATCATGAAGACTGCCAGATCCACAACATTGCACAAAGGCCACCACAGCCTTACACAGAAAATACTTCTGCAAGGATGTCTGTCCAACAGTTACCTATCTAACCTTGGACTGGTGCCATGCTTGTTATTGATCCTTGTAGAAGAATATAATTTCACAATCAGTAAGTAATCCTTTTCGTTTTACCTTCCCCTTGCCTCAACCTCCTTGAATACGCACATAGTTTATTATGGCATGCATATTCTCATTGCAACCTACTCCCGAATGAATTCATTATCTTTGGAGAATCTCTCTTTGTTTTCTAGGTTAACACCTGTCACCTGTGTATGTCCTACTTGCCCACTCTCCACATTGTTTCCAAGGACATTTCTAAGAAAACAAACTTCATGATACCTTAGGAGGAATCATAAAAAGAAAAAAAAAAGTAAGATTTTATTTTAAAAAGCAAAACTACATTGAAGCCATTCATGCTGAAGTAAAGTATAGATAAATCAAAGATTTAAACAATTAAAATAAATGAAACCTCAAAATACTTAAAAAAATAGGTGTGAAAATTCTTTTATTGTGTTTGAAGATTTGGGGAGCTCAGAGAAGGAGACATGTTAAGTGCAGATCCTTTTAATGTGTTCTTTATAACTGCTAGTATATATTACTATATATTACCCAGTAGCCATGTCAACAACACTGTTGATAGGCACTACAAAAATAGGATCACTATTTTCTCTCACATTTACTTCAAAATCCTGTAAAAAATAAACAATAAAAAAAAAAGAGGTTTGAAAAATACTATGCTTTTTTTTTCTTTTTCTCCTTTTGGTACCAGGAACTGAACCCAGGGGCATTTAACCACTGAGCCACATCCCCAGCCCTTTTTATATATTTTATGTAGAGACAGGATCTTGCTGAATTGCTTAGGGCTTCATTAAATTGCTGAGGCTGGCTTTGAACTTGCAATCCTCCTGCCTCAGCCTCCAGAGCCACTGGGATTACAGGATGTCACAAGCAGTGAGTAAGAGAAGAATCAAGTTTGGTTCCAACAGGTGGATTTTATTCATGCAATGCACACTCAACTTTTCTAATAATAGCAAGTCACAAATACATTGAAGATTCACTCCTTTATTCACCTAGAGTCCAATCCCCATGGACCTACTCAATGCAACGTCTCTTAGCCAAGAAGTCAGTCAGCAAGACTGAGGGGATTCTTCTCAGCCGTAGCTTCTCTCAGCTCCTTGGATGTCTTTGGATGTCCTCAGGTGTCTGATAAGCTGGAGACTGGATGGCAGTCATCATCTTGTGAGAGGTGCTCAGTCGTCTGGACTCGGTGACAATGGTGGATCGGCAATCAGGGATAGTGTGGACAGCAGCTGGGGAAGTCAAGAGAGAGAGACATGGAGTCCTGTGGTTATGGTGCTGCTGACAGTTTGCTCCAAAAGTCCAGGGGTTTAAGTAGTGATTTTCAGCCCAGTCATGCTCTGGTCTTCATTGATAAAGACCAGAACACGACTATACTAGGAGCCACCACTCAAATCATAGATAAAGGTTCATATTGGCATTGTTCAGGAATGTTATCCTGCTGCACAGCAAGTTTGTCACCAGGCTTACACGTCCAGGCAAATACCAAATACAGTTTATTATTAGTACATAACACACAACTATAACAATTCCTGTTATTTCCGTATCTCATTACACAGGAGCCTGCCACTATGCCTGGCAGAAGCTATAGTCTTTTCCCATGAAATCTATAGCTAAAGCTGATTTCAAGATTTCTGTGATAAAAATAATATTGAAAAAATTGTTCCTTCAAAAAACTCAAGACTATCAGTTTCGGTGTAACACACACACACACACACACATACATACACACACACACACATATATATGTACATATATATTTTAACAAAATAAGTTACAATATTTGTTGATGAATGGCCACTCCCCAAGAAATGATTCTTAGAAATTGTTTTAAAAAATCAAAGTTGGTTACAAAATTCTATTTGGGGATGAGGAAAGCAACTTGTTCCATGTCAAGTAGAGTATCAAAGCACTTCAATATCAATTTGCTTCAAAAGCCAATCATCAGCCAGGTGGGGTGGTACAGGCCTATAATCCCAGCAGCTCCGGAGGTTGAGGCAGGAGGATTGCAAGTTCAAAGCCAGCTTCAGCAATTTAGCAAGACCCTAAGCAACTCAGCAAGATCCTGTCTTTAAATAAAATATATAAAAAGGGCTAGGGATGTGACTCAGTGGTTAAGTGTCCCTGGCTAAAAAAAAAAAAAAAAAAAAAAAGCCAATCACATAGCAATAATCTACTCTATGGGGGCATTCCACCATATCATGGTTACATATTGACCATAGTGTGCAGCTGAAGGTTGAAGGAATCAGTGGCAATACTGTTGCCAATTTTTTTAAAATATATTTTTTATTTGTAAGTGGACACAATACCTTCATTCTATTTTCATGTGGTGCTGAGGATCAAACCCAGAGCCTCACAAGTGCTAGGTAAGCATGCTACCACTGAGCCACAACTCCAGCACTACTGTTGCCAACTTTAAAAGACAAAGGTTGGGGCTAGGGTTGGGGCTCACTGATAGAGTGCTTGCCTGGAACATGTGAGGCTCTGGGTTCGATCCTTGGCACCACATAAAAATAAAATAAATGTATTGTGTCCACCTACAACTAAAAAAAAAAAAAAAAAAAAAATACATAAGGCTTGTTGAAAAAGCTTACAGGGGAGGTCCAGGTACAACAAACTGGACAAATAGTTCTTCAAAGTGCTTTGCCAGAAAATAGTGCCTCTTGGGGGCTGTGGATATAGCTCAGTTGGTAGAGTGCTTGCTTTGTATGCAAAAGGTCTTGGGTTCAATTCCCATGCACCCCTTAAAAAAAAAGAAAAAAAAGAGGGGTGAGGGGGAAAGGGAAAAAAATAACAGAATGAATCAAACATTACCCTATGAGGGCTGGGGAGTTGGCTCAGTTGGTAGAGTGCTCGCCTCGCAAGCACAAGGCCCTGGGTTCAATCCCCAGCACTGCAAAAAAAAAAAAAAAATTACCCTATGAAAATGTATGATTACACAAATGGTATGCCTTTACTCCATGGACAGAGAAACAACATGTATCCCATTTGTTTATAATAAAAATAAATTTAAAAAAATAGTGCCTCCACCCCTAATGGTGACTTTCTTGTCCAGTGGCAGCTAGCTGGATGAGTAGCACTTATTCTGCCACAGTGTCCTCAATTCCTTACCAGTTACCACAGAGAAAGGAGTTTTAAAAGGTAGGCTACACAAGCAGTGACATCCTAGTTTGCATAGTTTGCTTTGTTCCTTGTATGACCAACATTCCAAAGTGCAGCTGTCCTGGCAAGCCAGCAAAAAAAAAATGATTCCCTACTGGTTGACTTTAGTTGCAATATACATGAGAAAGAAAGAGCCAAGGTCTTTCAGTAGAGTATTTATCTGGACATTCCACTCTAGACCCACACTTATTGTTCCCTTAACATGATGAGGCTTTTGGGAATGGAAAGGGGTATTTCAAGGATTTACTGTCCTTTTCTTCAAGGATGTACATATGTTTTATCGCCTTTCTCCTTCTCTTTTTTTTCCATGTGAAATAGATCTATTTTTAAACATATTTTTTCTACTTATCCTCAAATGAATGGTTTAGCATAAAACATGGACACCATAACCATGACCATGAATTTTTTTTTTTTTTTTTTTTTTTTTTTTAGTACCAGGGATGCACTCAACCACTGAGCCACATCCCCAGTGTAAGGAAATCCCACGAAACCACGCCGGACACGGGAAATCACATAAGGGAATTTATTAAGCAAACAGAGTGTCTCCCTGCAGGGTAAGAGAGAAAATGAGAGGAAAATGGAAAGGAAAAGAAAGGGCGCACGCTAGAGAGAGTGGAAAGCCAGGAGGATAGAGAAAAGTGAGTAGGACAGACAGAAGAAGAATGGGAAAAGATGGTGGGGAAGCTATAGTAAAACAGTTGAATTCCGCCGGGCTAACGGGGACCACTATCGGAGAAGGATACTTGCAAGCTGACTGATGAACCAATAGCTAGCCAGGATGTTCACAGATTGACAAGTGGTTGGGAGGCGGGCAAAATGGCTGTACCTGATGGGCGGGGGAGCAGCTTTATACATTACACCCAGCCCTTTTTTATAATTTTATTTAGAGACAAGATCTCACTGAATTGCTTAGTACCCTGCTGTTCCTGAGACTAGCTTTGAACTCACAGTCCTCCTGTCTTAGCCTCCAGAGCCACCATGAAATTTTTCATGGTCCAGAAATGGATTCTATCAAAGTTGTTTAATTAAGTATTTTGATCATGAGCTTCAAATGCTCTAAGCAGAGTTTGAATATGACTACATTTGCTTAATGGGGATTTGATGCTGATGATGGATTCCAAGATATCTTCCAGCCAAATATCCAATACAACTGTACCTGCAATATATTCCTTTCTATTCTTGCTCTTTTTTTCTCCCCTATTATCCAGGATAAATCCAAGGAAAGTCATCTTTCAGAAGCAATACTGAATTTATTATCAAAGCAGAACATACAGTCACCAATTTCAGACTCCTGAGTGTATTCCTCTTGATTTCCTGTTTAAAAACTGAGGTTTTTCCAGCTAAGGTTAATGTTTTCAAGTTAACTATTCTTCCATCTTATCAAGACCTCCAATCCATTAACCTCTGGTAAATTAAAGGTGGCCATGAAACTTTTGCTTTCTACCTATTGAAAGGTGAGGCCTAATCCTTCCTTTCCTTTATCAATGCTGGCCTTAGTTCAATGCTGAACTGGGTGTTCTGGTATTTCTAAGACTTTGATCACAAGAAGGCTTGTAGCTTCTATTCCAGCTTTTTGAAACACACTCTTGTAATCTATCTGCAATGCCATGAGGAAGCCTAAGCAGATCTGTGGACAGACCCATGTGGAAGAAACCAAGGTCCCCCTTACCAGTAGCTCCAACTGAAAGTTTGTAGCAAATTGCCAAGGTTTGAAGAAGTGGAGTCAGTATAGAAAGTCTGCCAGTGGGTGAGTGGACTGTAACACAAAGGTATTTTGTCAACTATGTGAATGAGTCATCTTGGACATAGATCTTCCAAGCTACTGTCAAGTCACCCCAGTTAATGTCAGTGGAGCAGAGGTGTGGAGCAGAGTAGAGCCATCCAGCTGGGTCCCTCACAAATTTCTGACCTGCAAAATGATGAATTAAAAAAAAATCTTTAAAGCCTTTTTAAAATTGACAGAGAAATTTGTTTTCATTGTGTACAACGTTTTATAATACATATATATTCACATATATATATGAGTATATATATTTATGAAAGAAAACAAACAAAAAACTCTGAGGTTTTGCTTTCTGGGGAGGCAAGATAGCCTGGTCTATCTCAAACTTGGTAGCCTATCTCCAGTGAGGCTATCAGGGACTAGGCTGGTGGAAGTCACTGTCCAGGAGCACCACAGTGGGTAAACTGGTAGTACTGCAGATCCAGGGACAGTTTGGTCCCAGGCAGCATTGGCAATCGTCTTCAGAGCTGAAATCATGGTCCTCAGAAAGAAGACATTTAGACCTTCCTCAGTCTCTGCCCCTTCAGGGCCCTCTTCCTCCTAATGTTTTATTTTGAAAACAAAAACAGCAAAAAATTTCAATCCTACAGAAAAATTGAAAGAATGATCAAATAAATCTCTCTCTATATATATATATATTTAAATTTTTCTAGTTGCAGATGGACACCATACCTTTATTTATTTATTTTTAGGTGGTGCTGAGGATTGAACCCAGTGCTTCACTTGTGCAAGGAAAGAGCTCTCTACCACTGAGCCCCAGCCCCAGCCCAATTTTTAACCTAGCAACTGAGTATTGGTTCTTAGAATTAGTAACTGATTTTGATTCTAACAGCTAATAAATACTTTTTAAGTAAACAGCTATTTTTCTACATCAGGCAGTGTCTGCTCATAGTGACCAAAGACTGACCAATAGTAACATAAATAGGGCATTCACAGGAGAAGAAACAAAAATAGCAAAAATGAAAAACTGCTCAAACTATTTGCCTTTTAAAAATACAAAGTAAAACAAGGAAATACAATTTTGCAATGATAATAACCAGCTTAGGGAAGGGTATGGGAAGATGAGTAGGTCTCTTATTTTACAGTGGAAAAGTGACTTCGTGAAAAAACTCTAGAGGGCAGTTTCATGCTATGTAGGATAGATTATAAAACAAAACAAAACAAAAATCTAGAAAAATCCCAAATTCAGGATTGGGTGCAAAAGTATGGTATATCCATGAAATGAAATACTATGAAATCATGAAAAAACAGTATAGATCTCTGTTGTTACAGAAATAGATACATTGTCCATGATATGTGGTTAAATAAAAAGCAGTTTGCAAAGAAACATATGCAAGAAGATTGTATCTTTGTGTGTGTGTGTGTGTGTGTGTGTGTGTATAAACAAATATAGATAGATCTCCACATTCACATCTGTATATAAATAGACAAAGTCTGGGTATAAACATACCAATGCACTAGCAGTTGTTATCTGTTATCTGGGTGGGTAGAATAACAGATAATCATAATTCTCATATTTATTCTTTTCTAAATCATCTGAAGTTTGCATAATGGCCATGAATTTTATAATTAGAAAAAGGCAAAGCTATGTAGAAAAGCTTTTTAAAATGTTCAACAAAAAGAAAAGCCCAAAGGGGCCAGGGGTGTAGTCAGTAGCAGAGTGCTTGCCTAGCATGCACAAGGGCCTGTGTTCAATCACCAAAACAAAACAAAACAAAACAAAACAAAAAACACCAAAGAGCACACAGCTTTGTTGGCACTGCATCACAGTATAATGGACAAAGTTCACATTCTTTCCCTTGGTGCCAAAGTCCACTACTGGCTCCTCTTTAATGCCTTAATAGCATTACTCAAAGTTCTGGTATCATCATCTATTTACTGGTCTATAAACTACAGACTTTGAGTTCCTCAGGGGAGGGACTTCCCTATGCCATCCCAGTGCCTAGCAGCTAGTAGGTATTCAGTAACAAATTGTCAAATGATTGAATGATCATTGTGAACTCTGAGACCAGATGAACACTTTGGGGACCAGATTGTGGAAGCATTTAGGCCAGGCTAAGAATGAAGCCATAGCTTTGGGGCGCCTTTATTCTGGGCCCCTCTTGTTAGTCTAACTTCCTTTTTGACACTGGCAACAGCAGGTAGGGAACTAGTGGTCTGACCTGTTTGGAGTGTATTATCTGTAAAATAGCCCAGATACAGCAATGCCAGCAGGGCTGAGGTCTACTATTCTTACATGAAATGGTGGATCCACATCACCAGGGTTGAACCAGCTCCATTGCGGGCAGTGAGAGGAAGTGAGGACTTGACTCCTGACTAAGCCAAACTTCTGCAAAATTCCAACTCTTCTCAGCTACACAGTAGAGGATATGCTGCCTGCATATGTGTGTGCCCAGATTCTTTGTGAGGCCAGAGTTTGGTTAACTGAAAGATAAACTCAATTTTAGAAAGGCAAATATTTATACTAAACTAAGCTTTTGGCAACCAAACCAAATGTGCATAGTTCTGGAAAAAGGGTTTTCTATTGGTTCTTTATTGTTGCTATAACAGTTCTCCACAAACGCAGTGGCTTAAAACCACATAATTTTGTCATCTTATATTTCTGTAGATTTGAAGTCCAAGTTTCATGGAGCTAAAGTCAAGGAATTGGCAGAATGACCTTCCTTTTGGAGATTCTAGAGGGATCTGTCCTCGCTTTTTTCAGCTTTTAGAGGCCAGCCTCATTCCTTGATTCATGGCCTCTTCCTACCTCTTCATATAGTGCATTGCATCACTCTGACCATTCTTCTGTAACCATATTTCCCTCTGACCACAATCATAAAAAGTCCCCTGCTCTTCAGGACCCAGATAATTACATAAGATTTACTTGAATAATCCCTGGTAATCTCCTCTCAAAGTCCTTAAGCTTAATTAAGCAATCCCTTATGTCATGAAAGGTAATTAATTTATAGGTTTTAAGGATGAGGACCTGGACATCTTTGAAGGCGGGGCCATTATTCTGTCTATTGCCAAGGTATGATACAGAGAAAAATCTAAAAATGTTAATAATTAGAAGCCAGTTCTAAATATGACATAGAAATATCGATATTTTATTAAATGAAGATAACCAAACTCAATGCACATCCCAATGTTGTGGAACCTTCTGTTCCCCCTACTAGTCTCTGAGTACATGGTCACTAAGTCCACTTTCCAACTGCCATGGCCTGGCTTCTGAGGACAGATGGTGGAAGTTACCTCACCCACACTTGCAGAGCATTGAATGAGCAGAATGTGCAGTCCCATCTCAGGTTTTACTGTCATTGGTCATTAGAATAATAGATTTTTGGCTAATTTGACTTATAATAAATTATCTTTCAGAAGACTCATTTGTGGCAAGTTGGTCTATAAACAGTAGTAGTACTGAAGATAATAATAAATAATGAAATAAAGAACAATTATTACAGACCCACCAACTTTATGTTTACTGGCTACCTCCTTGGTACCTTGACTGGTCCTTCTGAGTGTATGAGTGGATTTTGTGGACATCCCTTGATTTTGTGCTGTTTATTTTGTTTTAAATTTCTGATTATTTACTAAATAATTATCCCTGATTTCTTCATAGACCTCTTTTAAAGGAAAAGTTTAGAGCTGGGTAGAGTGTTGCATGTCTGCAAACTCAGTGACTCAGGAGACTGAGGAAGGAGAATAGCAAGTTTGAGGCCAGCCTTGCAACTCAAAATAAAAATAAAAAAGACTGTGGATATAGCTCAGTAGCAAAGCACTCCTGGGTTCAATTCTCAGTACCAAAAAAAATTTTTTTTAAATGAAAAAGACATTCGTTTGGAGGAGAGTTATCTTTGTGTGTGTGGTACTGGGGGTTGAACCCAGGGCCCTATGCATTCTAGGGAAGGGCTCTACCACTGAACTACATCCCAGACCTTTTTATCTTGAGACAGAGTCTCAATAAGTTGCCCAGGTTGACCTTGAACTTCCATTCCTCTTGCCTTAGCCTCCTGAGTTCCTGGAATTACCTGTGTGCCATGGCACCCAGTTGTAAGTCTTGATTTTTATTAGCTCTACACAGAATCCAAAGCAAGCTAGAAAATATCCAAGTTTGAATTTCACCATTTTAGGTAGGAACTGAGATGAAGACCCAAGTACAAGAGAGAGGCTTTGCCAACAATTTATAAACTGGGTAAGATTTCCCCAGGGACTATGCCCAATTCTTGGCATCTGGGCTGTCCTGTTGCCTCCATGCAGTTAAGGGGGATTGGCTCTGGCATTTATTCAATTCCTCTCTCCATGCAAGGTGACAACTGATGTGTTCAGTTTTGTGTTTTTAGTGGGTGTTGTGTCATAAACAAACTATAATAATAATCTTTGCAATTATAAATTTAAAATTCTAGGACTGAAGGCATAGTTTACTAGTTAGAATGCCTGCTTAGCATTGATGAGGCTCTGGGTTATCTCCACCCTCATCAAAAATAAAAATAAAATTCCTCATCTTCCATATTATATACACTATACATTCATGGATGGGTATGGGAGGAGCTGAGGGCAAATTTCACTTTTACTGGGTAGACCTCTAATAGTATGCATTTTTACAATGGTAAAATACACTCATGAATCAGGCTTGTAATTAAAAATGAAAAATAATTTAAAAACTGTGGTTATTACTGAGAGAATATGGGAGAAATAAGGATTTTATACTTTTGTATTGCTAAATATACATATTTCAACCAGGGATTGAATCCAGGGGCACTTAACCACTGAACCATATCCCCAGCCCTTTTTTTATATTTTTTTTAGAGACAGGGTCTTGCTGAGTTGCTTAGGACCTTGCTAAATTGCTGAGGCTGTTTTGGAATTTACGATCCTCCTTCCTCAGCTTCCTGAGTTGCTGGGAATACAGGCATGGCAGCACCTGGCAATTTTTTTTTTTTTTTTAACAGCAAGTTTGTATGATTTTTCTAGTGAAAAATATGAAACTTTGTAATCAGATGGACCAGTGTTTCAATCCCCAGCTCAGTGCCAGTTTGGGCAAGTATCTTATCTACCTGAGTTTTCATCTTATCTGTAAATGTAAATGTAGAAATGTAGGTTGTTGTGTAGTTTGGGTTAGCAGCTTCCTACACTTTAGTGTGTATATGAATCACCAGGGATGTTGTTAAAAGGTGATTCTGATTAAGTGGGTCTGGGATGGGCCCAAGATTCTGCATTTCTAGGAGATCCTAGGTGTTACTGATGTTGTTGATACTTGGATCACACTTTGAATAGCCAGACTTTAACAACATAAAATTTGAAAGAGCCCACCATAAATGTCCTATGAATACTTGTACTTCTTGTCTTAGGAGGCCTGCTTTTCTGACTGTTTAGATGAATCTGTCTTAGAAAACTGCTGATAGAGCTGGATGTGGTAGCACATGCCTGTAATCCCAGTGGCTTGGGTGACTGAGGTAGGAGGATCACAAATTTCAAAGCCAGCCTCAGAAACTTAGTGAGACCCTGTCTCAAAATAAACATTTGCAAAAGAACTGGGGATGTGACTCAGTGGTAAGTGCCTCTGGGTTCAATCCCCAGTACCCAAAACAACAACACCTGCTGACAGAGATCCACCCAGGACCTTTTTTTTTTTTTTAAATCTAACAAAATATAGGTAACTGTGCTTTCAGGGTTTGTCCTTTTTTTGGAGGGAAGTGGGGGTGGGTACTGGGGATTGAACCCAGAAACACTTTACCACTGAGATATAGCCCCGCCCCTTTTAATTTTTTATTTTGAGACAGGGTCTTGCTAAGTTGCTATGGCTGGTCTTGGACTGAACTTGAAATCCTCCTCTCTCAGCCTCCTGAGTTGATATTACAGATGTGTGCCACGGTACCCAGCAGGGTTTAACACTTTAAACAGTTATATTTGACATACAATAAAATATAAAATGAGTAGGGTACAGTGGTGCATGTGTTTAATCCCAGCTACTCTTGAGACTGAGGCAGAAGGATTGCAAGTTTGAGACTATCCTGGGCAACTTAGTGAGACCCTGTCTCAAAAACAAACAAACAAACAATAAACAAACAACAAACAAAAATGGCTCTGTGGTAGCGCACTTGTCTACTGTAAGGTCCTATATTCAATTCCCAACACTGCAAAAAAAAAAAAAAAAAGAGTATACAATAAATTACAACATATATGCACGCTTCTGAAACCATTATCAAACACCACATAATGAATAAATCCATCATCCCCAAAGTCTCTTCGTGCTTTTGCTGCTTTTGGTGCTCCCCTCCTGCCCACTGGAAACCACTCAGCTGCTTTCTCTCACTATAGATTGGCTGGCTTATATTTTCTAGAGTTTCATTTAAACAGAATCATACAGTATGACTCGTCTGTTTCTTTTACTCGGCATCATTTCATTTGTGTTGTTGTCTCAATGGTTCATTCCTCGTTTATTGCTGGTAGTATTCCATTATATACATCTACACTACAATGTGTTTATCCATTCACCTGTTGATACATGTTTGGATTACTTCTAGTTTATGGCTATTAAAAATAAAGCTACTGTGAACATGCATGTGCAAGTCATTGTATGGACATATGCTTTCATTTTCTGTTTGGCAGATACCTTAAACAGAGGGACAGGGTCTAAAGTGTACATTTAACTTTTTAAAAAACTATCAAACTGCTTTCCAAGTGTTTATACCATTCTACTTCCTACTAGGAGTGCATGAAAATTCTGATTCTTCTGCATTATTGCCAACACTTAACTATTTTGCATAAATGTTCACTGCAAAAAATTTTAAAGAAAGTCATATAGGCAAAAATTTAAAAACAAACAAACAAAAAAGCCATCTGTTAGTCTTCCAGGCAATAACACTATTAAGTTGTCATGTTTGTAGATTTCCAAAGTTTGCTTCCCACCAGGCAAACAGTACTCTTGTTTTTTAAAAATAGTTTTATTCTCTATTCAAAGAATGTCATAAATAAAAATCCAAGAAAAATACAGTTTCATAAAACACACAGAAAAATACACATTCATAAAATTGAAAAACAAACTTTTCTCTGTCTTCCCTGTGGCTCTTAGTTTTTGTTTTAAGATAGGGTCTCACTGTGTTGCCCAGGCTGGCTTTAAACTCTGGGGCTCAAGTGACCTCAGCCTCCCGAGTAGCTGTGACTATAGTCATGTTCCATAGCACCAGTCTTTTTTGAAGTTTTTTTTTTTTTAATTGACTTTTAAATTGGCTTCCTAAGTGAATAGGACAGAATCTACCTTTAATGAATTTCAAGTTTAGTATTTTTCTGTGATATAGTAAACAGAAACTGGAGGCAAAAACCCAAACAAACAAACCCTGTCTTTTTCTATAGTCCTAAAGCACTTTATAGTACAATTCAACACTAACATTTCAGTTTTTAAGCATGTTAAATGAGTTTTTTAAAGGGTGGTGAGGGGAAATATCTGAACTCATAACTTTATACATAACAATTATTCTTATATTACAAGGTCACAAAAAGGACTGAGAGGGAAACTAGCAAAATAACATTAGCAATTATAGTACTTATTAAACATTATCCAACACTACTATGTGCTAGGCCACTGTTAAGAGGCTTTCTCTGTGCATTATCTCATTACATTAAGTCTGGAGAATATTCCACTTTCTCTAGTTTAGACATAACCGCTACAAGAGGGATTATTTAAAGTTAAAGAATATATAAAAGAAATCCAGAAGTTATTTGTTGTGCTCCTTGGGGAAGCCCGTGCACTCCCTTCAAACTGAAACTATGGGAATTTCCAAGACATGGGCCACTCCTGGTGCCCACCATCCATTTCCTCTTCTCAGTGTTCCACTCTGTAAACACTAGTAGACTTGGCCCCTGTGTAGTGGCATGGCCTTATTTATTTTATTTCATTTTATTTTTTTGGTACTGGGAGTTGAACCCAGGGGTGCTTAACCACTGAGTCACATCCCCATATTTTAAAATTTTTTTATTTTGAGACAGGTTCTCACCAAGTTGCTGGGGGCCTCGCTAAATTGCTGAGGCCGGCCTTGAATTTGCAATCCTCCTGCCTGAGCTTCCTGAGTCACTGAGATTACAGGTATGTGACACTACTCCTTGCTCGCCTTATTTATACTCTAGTAGAGTGTAGGTTTTCTTAGTTTGCCCATCATTGTCATGCTCTTACCATCAGGGGTTTAACTTTCTTACCGGGGCCATGGCAGATGCAATTCAAACGCACTAAAATTGCCCAGGCTCCTGTCTTCTAAGTTTATAAAATATGAAGCCAAGGGAATCTGAATATCCTCTTAGTTTTTATTTTCCCTGTCCATAAAATGAGTAGGGATAATTCTACCTCCTAGAGTTTATTCATGGATTCAGTTTACAGAATTCCTACTATGGCCCTAGCACTGTTCTAGGGTGGTAATGCCAAGGGAATAAAATACCTGAAGAAGTCTGGAAACTACAGCTCTAAGCAATTATTACTTTTACTCTCCGTGGTCACAGCCCCCAACCCCCATACACACAAATCAATGGAACAAAGAAAGTTACCTAAACAGTAGTGGAGATACAAGGAGGAAAGTCTTAGCACAAAACTTTTCAAAACCAAACTTTTCCCAGGTGGGGAGCACGTGGTGCGGCAATAAGAAGGCTGAGGTAGAAGGACCTCAAATTCAATGCCAGTCTTAGCAGTTTAGCGAGGCCCAAAACCCTGTCTCAATTTAAAAAATAAAAAGGGCTGGGGATGTAACTCAGTGGTAAAGATCCCCAGGGTTCAATCCCCAGTAAAACAAACAAACAAACAAAACCTTTTCCCTACATGGATGCAAGAAGTAAGAAAGGTCCTAGCTCTGGGCCATTTCTCCACCTTCTGAGCAACTTTAGGTTCCTGGATCCCGCCCTCACGTCCGTGAGCAGAGGATCCTGAAACCTTCCAGCGTATTCCAGGGCTGTAGTTATCCACCAAAATTTGAGTTCTGCCGGTCACTGTTTAGCGCTCTTAATCTTTCTGGGTTTCATTTTTCAAGAATGAAAACAGCAGGTTCTAGGTTTTTCACTGACTGGGGCAGTTAGTCAACCATTTAGCATCTCGGGCTAATTCACAAAGGGAGGGCACTGGATAAAGGTCTTCCAGTCAGAATCAAGGATGGGTGTGACCCGGCGCCCCAAACTCTGGCGCGTACCCCAGATCAGAAGACGTCTACGTACAGTCCAACCCCTTGACATTCTAAACATCACGAGATTTTATGAGAAATTGAAACTGAAAACGGGAAAGTCCCTCTCTCTAACCTAGACCAGCGTTGCGAGCTAGGAGACTGGTGACGGCCCCCGCGGGCCTGGTCCTGATTGGCTGTGTGCTCTTCGTATTTAAGAGGAAGCGCCCGGCGGGGCTGGCATTTTGAGTTTGACTTTGCTCGAGTCGCAATGTCTCGCTCAGTGGCTGTGGCCTTCCTCGCGCTACTCACTCTGACCGGCCTGGACGCGGTCCCGCGTAAGTGTCTCTTCCTAATCCCACCCTCTTTGACCCGTTTGGTACTCTCTTAACTCTGTGACCTCCTTCCCCAAGTTCTTCCCGGAGTGGGGACTAGCCCAGGGCTGGGTCTCGCCGTAAATCGTGGGATGGTCTGGATTAGGAAGGGAGTGAAATCCCAGAACGCACACTTCTTGTTCCTTTGCGTGAAGAGCGGGAGAGACCTCTGCTGCGGGGCAAGGTGGATTTGACAGAGTTTGCGGGTGTTGGTAAATTTCAGAGCGGCGGAGGTGGAGGTTTTCCCTCCACTCCTTGCCCCGCCTCTGGCTCCGGGAGCGCAGCGGTAGGACGGAGCGGGTAGGCTAGTACGCGGAGTTGGGGGCTGTGAATGAGTGGAAACAGGTGTTTGGGGTACGGGGAAGACACTACCCACGGGAAGTCAAACCGCGACAGCTCTGCTTCCTTGGGACTGGGAGCGCGCCGGCTAGGTACAGTTTCTTCTCCTGATCCAGTGGCACCAAACCCAGGCGCGCAAACACTGTTCTCATTCCTCGTTGCTTTATTAATAATCCTAAAAGCTACCCGTTATTACAGCTGACTGTGACGAGGACGGTAAATACTTTATATCAGTTTTTATGGTTGTTGTTGCTGCTGTAGTTTTGTTTTTTTACGGTGCTCGAAGCGCTCAACCACGGAGTCACACTCCCAACCAAGTGTCTTTATTTGGAAAATGGATGTAAATACTATGATTACCCGAATCTCGCAGATGAGGAAACTGGGCACCAAGATTTATTTATTTAAAACTGGAGATTGAAAGTAGGAGCACTTTACCACTGATCTTACTTCCCCGGGCCTTTGTTATTATTTTAATTTAGAGACAGGGTCTCCCTAAATTGCTTAGGGTATCACTAAGTTGCTGGGGCACCGAGATTTTAAACAACAATCACACAGGTGATAAATAATAATCAGGATTGAAATTGAGCCTGACCAGTGGTAGATAGGTAGGCATTTTGATTGTAACTCCATCTTTTTCTTCTTCTCTTTCTCCTC
Source organism: Sciurus vulgaris (assembly GCF_902686455.1). Lineage (NCBI taxonomy): Eukaryota > Metazoa > Chordata > Mammalia > Rodentia > Sciuridae > Sciurus > Sciurus vulgaris. The sequence continues at coordinate 93,751,060 of NC_136462.1, forward strand.
CTTCTTCTCTGGGGATTGAACCCAGGGGCGCTTTACAACACTGAGCTACGTACCCTGCCCTTTTTATTTTGTATTTTAAGACAGAGTCTGGCTAAATTGTTTAGAGTGTCACCAAATGCTGAGGCTGGTTTCCATTTTGTGATCCTCCTCCTTCAACCTCCCCAGTGACTGGGATTACAGACATGCACCCGTGTGGGTTTGGGTGTGACCTTTTTTTTTTTTCTTTCAGAAACTTGCTTCCTCATCTTCCTGTGTTGTTCTCTGAAGCAAGGTGGGAGACCATGGGCCCTCCTTGCCTTTTCTTCATACAGGGCTTCCTCTTTGGCACATCGCCTGGTTCTTTCCAAGATATCTGAAGCCTCTACTTTCAGTTTTGAAAAAGTGACAATTTGTCAAAGTCCAGAACATTGCAAAACAGCGATAAGGATAATCCAAAATGGTTACCAAGACCCCTGAGGACACCCAGGATCTTGGGTGCTTTTTAAATACCCCGCATCTCAACTCTTTCCTTTGAAAACCCTCTGTGAAACAGTGTTTTGATCATAAGAAAATGGTATTTAATTTGAATAAAATTTATTTGCAAAATAAAGAATAATGTATCTAGCGATGATAGACCTCATTTAAAAAATTAGCAACCTGACATTTAAAAAATTATTTTGAATATATAAAGGAACTCAAAAAACTTTAACGCCAAAAGATCAAAACACAAACTAATAACCCAATTAATAAATGGGTAAAGAACCTACATAGATGTTTCTCAAAAGAATACAAATGGCTAACAAATATATGAAAAATTGTTCAACATACTTAGCAATTAGGGAAATACAAATCAAAAGTACACCAAGAGTTCATTTCATCCCAGTTAGAATGGCAATCACCAAGAATACACAGAACAGCTGGGTATGGTGGGCCAGTGACTCAGGAGGCTAAAGCAGGAGAATCAGAAATTTAAGGCCAGGCCCAGCAATTTTCCAAGGCTCTCAGCAACTTAAAAAGAGCTGGGATGTAATTCATTGGTAAAGTGCCCCTGGGTTCTATCTCCAGTACCAAAAAATTTAAAAAGAAACAAAAATTGCTGGTGATGTGGAGGAAAATACACAATTAAACATTGTTGGTGGGAATGCAAATTAGTACATCCACTTTAGAAAGCAGTGTGGAGATTTCTTGAAAAACTAGGAATGAAAAAAAAAAAAAAGACTAGGAATGGGGCAGGGCAGGTGGTGCATACCTGTAATCCTAGTGACTCTGGAGGCTGAGGCAGGAGGACCACAAGTTCAAAGCCAGCCTCAACAATTTAGCAAGACCCTGAGCAACTTAGTGAGACCCTGTCTCAAAAAGAAAAAAGAAACACACACACACACACACACACACACACACAGAGCACAATTTCTGGTATACCATACATACATACATACATACATACACACACAATAGAGACATAAGGAAGAATGAAATTGTTATTTGTGGGAAAATGGATGGAATTTGGAGAACATCATGCTAACTAAAATAAGCCTGACTCAGAAAAGTTAAGGGTCAAATCTTTTCTCTCATATGTAGAAGAGAGAAAGAGAGAAATATGGAATCTCGTGAAAATAGAAGGAAGAATGCCAGGCGGGGTGGCACATGCCTGTAATCCCACTACCTTAAGAATCTGAGGCAAGAGGATCAAGAGTTCAAAGCCAGCCTCAGCAATTTAGTGAGGCCCTAAGCAACTTAGTGAGACCCCGTCTCTAAAAAAAATTATATATATATATGTATATAAATATATATGTATATATATGAAGGGGACTCGGAGGGAAAAGGGGAAGTTACTGGGGAATGAGATGGATCAAAAAAAGAATTTTTTTTTGAGTGTTGAAGAGTAGGATTTATTCAAATGAGAAGAAAAGAGACATGAGAGGGGACCTGATAAGGGTTGCCTCTTAAGTGTACTAGTCAAGGGGTAGAGGCAATGATCAATATCTATCTCTGTGGGTAGGGGCACTGATTTAATATCTATGCTAATCAGGTATTGGAAAAGTGCTAAGGCTATTGGTTAGCCCTTGAGTCTTTGGCCTTCACTCAGGTCTGTTCCATCTCCCTTTTCCCACTGCCCTGGAACAAAGGAGTTGGCTGAAATGCTTGGAATTTTCCCATAGGTTAATTCCATGGAGTTGCCTGTTCATTTAGAGAAACCTCTTTCTCAGGGGCCCATTTCCTTAATTGTGTGCCTGTTTTTCTATGTATGTATGTATCTATCTATCTATCCATTCATTCTATCTATCCATTCTATCTTATTCATTTTTCCTTCTGAAAAAGTGCCCCTGCTATTAGGAAAAGGGGTGATGACCACTCTGGTTACTTTCTACAGAAGCCCCTGGTTAGATGGAGATTTCATTTTGGATTCCATCTGTACAGCCATTTGTAGCTTGGTATCTTGTGTATCAAGGCAGTCCAGAGGTCCAGGGTGGCATTGGTGGGTGACTGAATAGGTATACATTAGGCAAGGATCATGCCTTCCAAAGGATCCTGGACAAACCCACAAAAGATGAAATCAGATTTTCAGCCTCTGCTGCTGTAGTGTTGCTGCAGATCCCAGCTCCTGGCCAGTGACTTCTTTCTAGGTTCTTGTCTCATGATTTTGAGGAATGAAATCCATAGACCAGGAAGAATGAATGTAAAAGAGTAGGATTTATTCAAATGTGAAGAAGAGAGACAGACAGCTCACGTAAGGTGTGAGGGAACCCAATAGGGATTGCCCAAGATTGATCGAATTATGTTATGTGCATGTACCAATATAGCATAATGAATCTCTGTTATGTATAATTATAAAGTACCAATAAACTTTCATCTTCTTTTGGTTGTAATGGAGAATATGTTCTCTTCCATTTGTCACAATCCACTCCTTTCCTTGATGTAATTTATCCAGCCCAATTATTTTAGGTATTTTCCAACTCCTGTAGGCATTTAATTTTTTTAAAAAACTGGAAATTAAACCCAGGAGCACTTTACCACTAAGCTACATCACCAGTCCTTCGTATTTTTAAATTTTGAAGAAAGGTCTTGCTAAATTTCTTAGGGACTTAGGTATTTAAAGTTTTGTTTCTTTGCTTTCTATTTCATTAAATCAGATAGAGATTTGGCATATAGACTCTGAGAAGGAATAAACAGGTTGTGTTTGTTCGGAACATACCTTGGGTTGACTTGCATAGGAACCTGAGCAAGGAGGTAATGATAATAACTTCTGTCATTTACAGAGCAATTGCTATGTGCTAGACACTGTGTTAGACCCTTAGTATACTTAGGAAGTCAGATGGGTATAGATGTAGGCAGAAACAGGAACCAAAAAGGAAATGGGTGTACATAAGAAAGAAAATGGAAGCAGTTGAAGTAGTATACAGCAACATGAACAATTTGATATAGCTACTACGGAGGATGTGTTAAATGAGAAATGATGTTTGAAAAGTAGTTTGGGACCCTTGAGTGATGTATTAAGAAATTCAATAGGTGCTGAGAAGACATTAAAGATTCTTGAGACCTGCCAAACAAAGTTTCTGTAAAATTCAGCAGTTTCCAGTAACTGAAAATACTGATAGAAATCAGCTAGAAAATAAAACAAAAACAAACCAACAAACCAAAACCCAAAAGGCATGTAGAGAACAATTATGTGGAAAACATACTAAGTCATGGTTTATTTCATGAAATAGAGTAGCCTATTGGAGAGTAGAAATTCATTTGACCAGAGTGGAAATGGAATCTGGACAAATAGGTCAAAGTTAACCCTTGGTGCCTAACTTGAGACCAAGTTAGCTCCAAGTAAAATACCCTGACAAATTTCTTTTGTCTTTTCCTGATGTTTCTCAGGTTCTCCGAAAGTCCAAGTGTATACGCGGCACCCAGCAGAGAATGGAAAACCAAACTTTCTGAATTGCTACGTATCTGGCTTTCATCCACCACAGATTCAAATAGATCTATTGAAGAATGGACAGAAAATAGAAAAAGTAGAGCAATCAGACCTGTCTTTCAGCAAAGACTGGTCCTTCTATCTTTTGGTCCACACGGAATTCACCCCCAATGATAAAGATCAATATGCCTGCAGAGTTATACATGAAACTCTGAAGGAGCCCAAGATAGTCAAGTGGGGTAAGTTTTCAAGTGTTTTCCTTGGCTGTTGAAAGTTGTATCTAAGTAAAGTCACAGCTAAGAGCTGTTTCAATATTTTAAAAATTTGTATGCTGGGGTTGTCAGGGAATGTTCCTACAGCACCGATGAGTGGCACCTTCTGAGAGACCTCTGCATAGCATGCTCCCTGAGCCAGTGGGGTCCTTGCAGAGAGCAGGAAGGGCAGCAGAACTCCCACAGTGCACACGCTCTCCCAGTACTGACTACTACTGGCTTCCTCCAGCTTTCCTGGCAGCCTCATGGACACTTAGCACCAAGAAACATATCCGGGAGGCACAGGTCTTTGCCTGTAAGTCCCACTGTCCTGACACCTAGAAACCTGGACTCCTTTACCCTTTGGCTAGGTTTGACTCTGAGGCCAGTAGGCAGGATTGAGTCTACAAGTGTTCAAGGCTACACGGTTTTGAACATTTGTTAGTACATAGTATCTTAAGTACATCTTAATGTTTCCCATTTTCTTTTTCATAGATCGAGACAACTAACCAGCATCATGGGACTAACCAGCATCATGGAGGTGGGTTTTTGACTCTAAGAAATGTTTTTGTTTATTATTCTAGGGACTATTTAGAGACAACTCTAACATGATAATTCTCACTGTATGGAGGACATTAATTAAAGTAGCATGTCAGCAGGTAAAGAATTTTTTGAGTCACATTCCTTTCTCCTGTGGAACAACATGAGGAAGGCATGTGGTTCCAGGTGTCCCTCTGCCAGCATCACTGACCCTGTAACAGGAAGACAGGGGAGCTGCCAGTGAGGTGGCAGGATAGAGGCAGCTGATTACCCACATCACCTGCAAGGGTTTGATCTTTCTTCTTTCATTTCCACATTGGGTATTTCCGCATAGAGAAACACCTAAAAAATGAATTATTCTCACACCAGGCATGGTGGTGTATGCCTATAAAACTCAGCTACTCAGGAGGCTAAGATAAGAAGATTGCAAGTTTGAGGCCAGCCTCAGCAACTTAATGAACGACCCTGTCGCAAAAGAAAAAAACAAAACACATAGCAGTTGTTTTGTTCTTCATCCAGAAGACAGGGGTGACACAGTTGTGCAGACGACCTATTCTTTTAGTCTCTTGTTCAGTCTCAGTGTGTGGGTACTCTGCGTTCTAGAAGCTCCCAGGTCACTTGAGGGAAGAAATGGAAACAGACTGTTTTAACTGTATGTAAAGATCTGTAATAGATGTAATTACAAGGAGCTCTAGAAGCATGAAAGAGAGGGGAACTTGAACTTCTTGGTACCCTCAGCTGCAGTCCAGCTTTTCAATGAAACTTTACTGCCCAGGGAACCTTGATGCTGAAAACCCATTCAAATCTGCTACATTTAGAACACAGCAATTAATTTGAGAGAACATCAGAGAGGTTGGATTATCTGCAGTCATATGGTTTTTAAGTGCCAGGACCCAAACTCTAATATCAGAATTCTTTCCTCCAAGGTTTTGGGAGCACCAATGGGATAAACTACTGGGATATGTTCTTTGTAGTGGGTTTTGAAAATTGTAGCCACTTCTTCGAAAAAGGTGATGTACATAGCGGAAGTTAGATAAATTTGGTAGTGAGATCTATAATCCAAATAAAGTAAATGCATTCACAAATTTTTTCCTTTTTTTTTTCTTTCAGGGTTGAAGATGCTTTATTTGTACTGGACTAATTTCTAATTGTTTTCTCTTTTTCAAAATGATATGCTTGTATACTTTATGCACTTAGGAAGTTACAATAATGTAAATCATATACTTTGGGCACTATTTGCATATTTTTTCCCCTGGTGTCTAGAAAAAATTTCAGAAATTGTAGACTAACACTTGGGATCTACATATCTTAAAAGAAATAATAAAGTATCTATGAGTACTTGATTTGGAAACCTTATGTATAGAAGCTATTTTGATATTTTTGAGTGCCAAAAAAAGGGTCAGTAGAAAAAAACAAACTAGTAAATATAATTAAAAGTAAGAGTTGATCATCAAGTCCTAATCCTGTAGTAAACTCTATACATCTCTCATTAGCTGGATGTAGTTATTCACCTTTCGTCCTCCACAATATAGATGATTAAAAAGACCTAAGAAACTGAGGTGATAGTTATATCTTATTGGTAAGCACACAGGCACAATTGAAGCGTGTACATCACTGTCGTAGGCTTCATTCATGGACTACTTCCTCTTTTTATTGTTTTCACTCTAGAAAAAAACAAAAGACATGCCACACAATGCCATAGTGTTATTCGAAGTGGTTTTCTAGGTATCCTTATCTATCTGCAAGTATCCAGGACATTTTCATGATCCAAAGAATGAGTGAGTGTCTTAGGTCAAATTCTTCCAGAAGCAGGACCTGAGCCACAGATCTGGATGCCAGTGACTTAATAAGAAGGGCTTTTATGGGAGAAGAAAAACAATAATGTAGTGGATAATCAAGGACAGGGAATGGGAAGAAGCCAAGTGAGGGTATGATATCAGAAGTTCCTACACAGTCTTTTCCCACAGGGACCTCTATAACAACACACCTTAGTGTTTGTCCTGCCTCAAAGCAAAGGATCTTGCTTTTGGTAATTCACAACAGTCTATCTTTGGCTATTTAAGGCTGTGGTTTTCTTACCTGTAAATAAAAATAAAGGATTCTTACTGGTGATGGTGCAGTAGTCACTTGTGTAATAGAGTCTTATTGCTATATTTCTAGGATAGAGACTTAGTACCTAAGCTCAAGTTCAGCAGAACGAGGTGGGCATAGTCTCAGGACCCCAGTGTACACTAGAGTTTTCAACTCAATCAGACCCAACCCTCCCCCCTTTTAAGTTTCAATTAATAATTAATTTTGAGACATGGTCTCGCTATTTTGCCCAGGTGGGTTTAAATTTGAGCTCCTCATGTCTTAGCTTCTCAAGTAGCTGAATTACAGACATGCACCACGACACCCAGTTTCCTCCCCTCCCCCTTTTCAAACCCTTCTTTTTATTTATTTTTTTTTATTTTTATTTTTTCGGTGCTAGGGATCGAACTCACGGCCTTGTGCTTGCAAGGAAAGCACTCTACCAGCTGAGCTATCTCCGCAACCCCAAACCCTTCTTTTTAAAGTAAAAAGTGTTTTGTGTTGACTCTTTTACTAATATGAATGTAAAATCATGTAATTTAGCATATGACTGCTCTTGCCTGGCTGCAGTGGCTGTCAAGAAGTGTTAGACCCTTGTAACTGGCCCAGGCTCTCTGTGAACAGTGGCATTTAAGAATGGAAGGTAGACTGTATTGGTGGTACCAGAGCAGAAAAGGGAGTGATCTCTTTGCTGCACATCATAAAGATTCATGGATGACACCTTTACAGCAAAAGTCAAGTTAATAAGAGAAAAGCATAACAAATTTATTATGGGAGCTATACAAAATATGAAAACTCGTAAGAAAAGCTAGATGGTTGAGGTTTAATTGCCTTCTTCATAGCGGAGAGGGAAATGGAGGGTGATGTAGGCAATTCAGAATAGTAGATGATTTTAAGACGAACAGATCCAAAAGAAAAGACAAGGAGGCCTGGGACAAAATCTTTGGGGCTCTAGGTTTAGTGTTTCATTTTTAATCTTTTCCTCTGTGAAATGAGTTTAGTCTTCTTTGATTAGTGAAGTTTTAGTAAAAAGATTGAAAACAATCATGCTCCTCTTTGGTGGTTTTAGGTGAATAAGGGAACTTCAGGGAAACATTTTCCTTTTCTTTGAGAAGAAAGATCAAGAGAAGGGAAAGGAGAAAGTTTGAGAGACCTTGAAGCTACTTCCTTTCTTCAGAATGTCAAAGCCCCAACAGTGCTTCAGATTCACAAATGGTATTGATGGTTCTGGCATAATTCTCTGAAGTGGTGAGACTTTTTAGGTAAAATTCCCCAAACAAACCCAAAATAATGTCTTTTGAGTCGCCTGGTAGTTACATTCCTGAAAAAACTCCGTGTACGTGAGCCAGGAGTGAGGGATGGTCAGTGTATGTTCAAGAAATAAAAACAAAAATAAAACACATTTTTTACATGTGATTTTGAGCCCACATTATAAACAGATTTTTAATGTATGTGCACTTGCGCGCGCACACACACGTAGGCTGGAACTTCTGGCTCTCAGCCCCTAAATACTCTTCATAATTGGAATAACCAAATATTGCCCTATTAATTTCCAAAATGCCCTATACGTATTGCCCCCTAGAGAGTGGGAAGTTTCTGAGGTAATCACGCGGGAAGGGCAGCAGGCGGTACCAATCCCTCCCTTCCCTTCATTTTTCTCGGAAAGCCTAGCCTTTGGAGAAAAAGGAAACTAAGTGTGGGGAAGTCCCGTTCTCTAATCTGAAGCAGCTCTTTTTGCCCAGAGGTTGATGACGAGACACCCTGGCCTGTGTTTCGATTGGTCAATAGAGAAACAATGAAAGATTAAAAGTGGGGGAGGGCAATGCTTTTCGCCATCCAGTTGTTGCACCACACCGCCTGCTTGGTGACTGGCTCTGCTCATTGGACTCGTCCACCGACAGTATGCTGTCCCGGGCCGCACCCTTCCTTTCCCTCTCTTAGCTATTCAACGGTTCCCCCTGGCCTATGGCCCCAACAACCCAGCACCGTCCCCTTTCCCAGCCTATTGTAGCCTGGCACCCAGGTTCTAAGAAGTAGCCGAGAGCCGGCGAAGTAGTGCGCTGCTGCTGGAGCGCACGATTTTTTGTTCTCTTATCGCTGAATTGCTGCCTGGATAAGTCTGGGCAGGACTAGGCTGGGCAGGGCAAAATGTCTAGGTCATTGATGGACCGCCGGGTGCACGGAAGGGAAGAGTAGGAAGAAGGAGGATGGGTTGGGCGATCACGAAACATATTTGAGGGTGTTGATCCATTCCGAGGCAGGTAACTCAGGATATACGTTGTATTTCCTCCGTAAATAGGTTGGTGCTTACGATGGAGCTCAGGGTGCTGCACCTACCTCTGGTTTGAGCTCAATCCATTTTTCTCTTGGGTTTTCACTTCCCCATTAGGTTCTAGGGCTTTCTCTAAATCCAGATCATGTCAGGGTATTGTGTAACATTTCTGTCAATTTGCACTTCTGTTTGGTATTTGCACAATCACACAGGGCTGGGGACTCGAACCTGGGTCTCTAGCATGAGAGTCAGGCCCTCTGCGAGAGGAGCTACACGGCCAGCCAATTTGCACTTCTGTACGTGCAATTAACACATTTAAAGTATACGTATAATTCAGTCTGGCAGCAGGCCTCATGCCTGTGATCCCAGCTACTCCAGAGGTTGAGGCAGGAGGATCTCAAATTCTAGGCCAGTATGGATAATTTAGCAAGACCCTGTCTCGAAATAAATTTTAATAGGCTGGTGCCATGGTACACGTCTCTTAATTCTAACCTTAATCCCAGTCTGTAATTCCTATTTGGGATGCTGAGGCAGGATTGGAAGTTAGAAGCCAGCCTTAGCAATTTAATGAGACAATTCCTCAAAATAAAAATTTAAAAAGGCTGGGAGTGTAGCTTAATAGTTGAGTGCCCCTGGGTTAAATTCCTAGTACCCCCACCCCCCAAAGTATTTATGCTCTGGTAACATGGTGAATCCCAGACAAGCCTGAGAATTCCTTACATCTGAAGGAGGCTACACTGAACTGAGGCAGGAGGACCAGAAGTTCAAGACCAGCCTCAGCAACTTAGTGAGATCCTGTCTTAAAATGAAAAATAAAATGACTGGGGACTCCCCTAGGTTCAATTCCCCACTACAAACAAAACAAAACAAAAACAAAAACAAACCAAAAAAAAAAGAGGTAACTTCTGTCTTGGATGCAAACCCTTGGATGCAGCATTAATAATAGAACTTGGGGAAAGTGAAGTAGTTGACCTCACCTGTGAACCTCTAGAACCTGTAGTGATTGAACTAATACCGTGACTTTGTTGTGATTATTGAATAAAAGGGAAGCGTCAAGTCCAAACTGGCAGCTTATGTGTTGAGCAGTGAGGAGTGCCAGAGATGTGTATGTAACTAACAGTGCCCATCATAGATCCTTGGGAGAAGTCACATAGTACCTGGTTATATCCAGTGCTGAATTTGCATGAATGGCTACTCAGAGATTGAACTGAGCAGACATCACTGTGAATGTGGTCATAGGATTGAGGGATGTAACTCAGTGCTAGAGCACTTGCCAGCATTGGTCAAGATTTGGGTTTGATTTTCAGCACAAACAACAACAGCAACAACAAAACAACCACATCAATTTCTGTGTATGTCCCTTCAATATACTAAAATTTGCCCAGTGTGTTTAAAAAAATTATCCCCCATCATTAACACTTTATTTATATATGGTATGTGCCTTGTTGCTCAGGACAGACCCTCTGACTGGATTTCAATGTCACTGTGCAGAAACTATAGGTTGTTAGCATCCATGCTATTTTATTTTAATGTTTTAGTTGTAGATGGACACAATACCTTTATTTTATTTATTTTATGTGGTGCTGAGGATTGAATCCAGTGCCTCACCCGTGCTAGGCAAGTGCTCTACTACTGAGCCACAATCACAGCCCCCATGCTATTTTAGTTACTAATTGGAACTGGGGATTGAACTCAGGGGTGTTTTATGACTGAGCTATAGCCTCAGCCTTTTTATTTTTTATTTTGAGACAGAGGCTCACTGAATTGCTTAGGTCCTTGCTAAATTGCTGAGGCTGGCCTTGAACTTTCAATCCTCCTGCCTCAGCCTCCTGAGTCACTGGTATTACAGGTGTACACCACAGTGCCTGGTTCTATTTTAGCAATTTAACAAATTACGATCTGGAGTATATAAAACACCTCTGATTTCTTATATGCTCTGAGACTTTTTCTTTCCTTTGGTTTTATACTTCACAACTGGACTTTTGTTGTCATAGTGGGCCAGATGCTGATAGTTATCCTCAATGCAGTGTTGCCTTGTGTGTCCCCCAAGGCTTCACATCGTGAAATTTAATCCCCACTATGAGGTATTAAGAGGATGAAAATTTAATCCAACAACTATGGTTTTTGGACGTAGGGCCTTTGAAAAGTGATTAGGATTAGATAAAGTCATTAGGATTAGACAAGGCCATGATTGAATCCTGATGACTTTACCAGAGGAAGAAAAACTGGCCACACACACATATACACATGCGTGCATGCTCCCTGTCTCTTGCTATGTGAAGCCCTGTACTACGTTGGGACTCTGGCAGTAAGATGATCATTATCAGATGTGGCCCCCTTCACCTGGCACTTCCAGAACTGTCATCTGTGAGTCAAAATAAACTTTTATTTTTCTTTTTTTGGTATTGGGGATTGAACCCAAGGCCTTGAGCATGCTAAGGACACATAGTACCACTGAGCTATACACCCAACCCTAAACCTTTTTTTCTTTATAATGTAGCCACTCTGTGATATTGTGTTATTAGTAACAGAAAATGGACTAGTACCCCTTGTTTTCTCATAATTATCAATTTTTAATTGACCATATGGGGGCATATGGTGCCACATGAATGCAACATCCTAGAGACGGTGGAACAAGTAGACAAGAAAGAATTTGGGAGACCAACCACATTGCAAACCAGAGACACAAAACGGTTTTGGTGTCACATCTATTTCCTACCACTCCGACACTTGACAGGGTTCTGTTGATCATCCTCCCTCTTGGGGCCATAGGCATGGCATGTCTCCATGTGTAGTTGCTTTTTAATATTAATGATCAATACATCATTAGAAACTTATTGGAAAAACATTGGGAAGGTTTTACTGTATTGGGACACAAAATAGTACACAATAAAAATTTAGTAGTAATGCATATATAAAATATATAAAAATAAACAATTGTAGCTATGCTCGAGTTAAAAGGAGCCTGTGATTGCTTTAGTATAATAATTTCTAAATATAGATGGATAAAGAGGCATTCCTCTGAGCTTGGATGTGCTGTTTAGCCTTTGTTGCTTTCCTAGTTTTAACAGTTGATTCTAGAGATTCTTAATAAAAATATTTAGGTTAGTCATAAATATAATTTGTGTTTTTCCTATGTTTAGTCTAATTCTTTGAGAATCAAAATAAGATTGTAGTCTGCCATTATGTGAAATAGAATAGACTAAATATTAACTATAAGTTGATTTCTTTGCCCTTTGTTAATAATAGTAAAAGCTTTTCACGGTTAAACACTGGAGTTCATGGTGCAGGTGGTTTCTCAGAAAATCTAGTGACGTGTTTGTTCTGGAGGTTGAAGGTCAGCAGATCATGGTGCCCTCAGTTTAGCTGGAGACAAGGTTGTTTTAATTTAGGTGGGGGACAAAGTTGTTTTAATCTAGCTGGGAAATAAGGTTGTTTTGGTCTGGGCTGTCATACAGAGGGAATGTGTACTTTGAGAAGACGCAGAGATTGTACTTTTTAAGGTTTTTCTTATTTTAAACTAATCACAAAATGATATAATCATTACTAAAGAAAAATATGTATTAAAAGGCTGGCAGAGGCTGGGGAGCTAGCTCAGTCGGTAGAGTGCTTGCCTTGCAAGCACAAGGCCCTGGGTTCCATCCCCAGCACTGCAAAAAAAAAAAAAAAAAAAAAAAAAAAGGCTGGCAGAAAAATAAAGATAGAGATTCAGCCTCAGAACACTTGGTGTCTCTGTCTGCTGTTTCTCCACTGCACCGACACCGCCTATCCACGTAGGACCCCCAACCACTGCTAGGGCTGGACCCCAGCATTTTGGGTTTTTGCTTAAGAGAGAAATAAATTTCACTGTTGCTTAAGCAACCATTATACTGGGTTTATTAGGTTGACACATAAAATTAAGCATCATACTGGCTCTCATTTAGAACAATGGAATCTTTTAGTTGATAGACTGGGGTGCTACCCTTGGGTTTCCTGATTCCATTGGTATAGAAAGAAGTCAGTTCTTTCTGATCACCTCTCCTTATCAGTACATTTAAGGGAATATGCAGACATGCACCATGTCAAATGACCTGCAAGTCCAGACTATTAGAACCTAGAATTGTGGTTCTGTGCTCTCTGACCTGCTGGGGCAGAGGGGCTACCTCTTTCACCTTGGCAGGCATGCTTGTCTTCCAACACATTTTTCAGTTAATCAAATTGGCATGCTTCTCTGTGAACAAAACATCCTCCTCCCTGGGTCACAGGCCTTGGAAAGCACTCTGATCATTTTTCTTTTGCAGAGAATCTCATAGAACTCACATATCAGTCTGCATTTTATAATGGGAGAGGATATAACTTAAAATGCTTTCCCCCTCTGCCTGAGAATGACACGTACAGCAAAACTTGTTCCTTTCTTTCAGTGATTGCAGGGGTGTTATCTACCCTGTGGAGACACAGTTGTACCTGAAGCAGCACCCATCCCTGCATCATGTCTGTCTATCCACTGTATTCTTTGGAATATTGTCCATACCCTGGACATTGGTTGCTTGACTTTGTACAGGATACACAATATAAATATGGCATACATATTTACTTATTAATTGGCACTGGGAATTGGGAAACCAGAGCTTTACACAGGCTACCCAAGTGCTCTACCACTGACCTCTATTCCCAGCTTGAGTGGTTTGAAAATGAAATGAGAAAGAAAAAGAATATGAGAATTTAAAAAAACCCAAAACATTTCTAAATATTATTTTCTCACATTTAATATTCATCTTGTGCATGCCACTTTGGAGACTATTATTTGCTGACATAATGCAGTGTGTCATAAATTTGAATACTGATCAAAACACCTGAGGTGTCTATTAAATATAGGTTTTATTTTTGCATGTATTATCCATGTGATTTTTTTTTCAGTACTGAGGATTGAACATTTTACCACTAAGCAACACCCCAAGTCCTTTTTAAAAAAAATATTTTTTATTTTGAAACAGTGTCTTGCTAGGTTGTTTGGACTGGCCTCAAACTTGCAATCTTCCTGCCTCAACCTCTGGAGTTGCTGGGATTATAGGCATGCACCAGTAGACCCATCATTCATATCATCATGATGAAGATACTCTCTCCAGTTTTCTGGCAACTCTTAGTCCTCCCTATTATATGCTACTCACACATTTAACTTACCTGCCGAGCTCCTATAAACATTTGAGTTTTTGGTCTCTGCTTTACGGGAAAAAATAAAGGGGATTCTGACTTTTTAAAAATCCAAGGTAAACTTTTACAGACAAAGAAATGCACTGATCTTAAGTGTATAATTAGATCAATCTGGGCAAATGACCAACATCCCAATCAAAATATACAATTCCTTCACCCTAAAGAATTCCTTTATACTCCCATCATTCCCCATAGACAAACATTATTCTGATTACTATCACTATAGATTTGTTTGGAGACACTGGATTTGGTTACTTCATTGTCTTGTGCAGTTCATCAGGAAGGAAATTTGGTAGGAACTTGAGTATAAACATTAGGCAGGAATCAAGGGTTTGTTTTAGTGAGAACATGATTACATTGCCCCTCTTAAGAATTGAGGCAAGATGTTTTTAATACCTGCTCTTTATTAAGTGACAACTCTGTTCCAGACACACTGCTGGGCACTTCATACATCACGGGCAGTTAAGGTAAACACCTAGACAAGAGCAGGATCCCAGTAGACTGTAAGAACTGGGCACATTAACATGAATAATTCGGTGTGACTATTTTATGTGACTCTGTGAAGAAATAAGAACTAAAGATAGAAGAGTAAATTAGTACTATATCATGAGTAGAGCATGGCACATTGTTATGGAGCTTAGTCTTATTCTACAGATGCTAAGGAGCCATAAAAGATTCTGGTGAGAGCCTGTAGGGAAAGATTCTCAAGGATTCAGCATGATCTTCATGAAGGCTGAAGAAACTATTTGAAAATTGTGTTGGGATGTAACATGGAGGTGGAATTAGGAAAGATTCAGGTGTTGATTTTCCTCTCAGAATAGATGTGTATTTTATGAAGTGTATTAAACAGGATTAACCTCCATCTGAGGAATTTGGTACCACACTGGTGGTCTCTTGTCATTTTGATGGATGTTTAACAGTTTCATTTCAGCACATCTGAAAACCTTTTAAGCTGTGGCAACTTTTGGGAAATGGTTTTGGTGTGAAGTGGCAACAGTATAAATCCAGAAAGGCAGCTGGGGCAGTTATAAGTTCGCTTTTAGATACTTTTCTTGGAAAAGTGGAAGCTTATCTGGCCAGAATGAAAATGGGATTATCAACTTGACACCTGATCTAGCTTTAGACTGTGTAAGTCACACTGTGAAATAATCTGGTAGTTTTTGTTTGTCTTTTCATAATGTTCACTGGGGCTGCACAGCAGAGAATAAGTCAAAAATCTCAAGCTGCAACAAGTCTGGATTCTATCTAGTTCAAGAATGGAGATAAGAGAGAGTGGAGGAATTGTACCCATCTTTCAGCAAAGACTGATCTTTCTATTGCTTGTTCCACACTGAATTCATTTCTACTGCAAATTTTGAGAAACAGCTTATTCTCCAAGAACCTAAAATTGTTAAGCAGGATAATCTTTTGGGGTCTTGCTTACTACATCAATTAGTTCTCATTATTAAAGTATGCCTACTGGAAGAAGTCAATGAGTGTTAATAAAGTAGATGGGGTTTGGATGACATTATCAGCCGCCTAGCTGTCTCTAACTACTGCAGTAGTTTCCCTGCAGTGTGAGCAGGCAGAAGCAGTGGCACTCCCACAGGGCGCATGCACCTCCAGTCCTTCTTACCTACTGACTTCCTCCAGCTTTCTTGGCAGCCTCATGGATACTTAGCAGTAAGACATGTCTTCAGGTGGCATAGGCCTTTGCCTTTGAGTCCTGTCACCTTACAAACCTAGGCTCCTCTAGTACTCTCTGGCTGCCTTTGGCTTAGACTAGTAGGCAGGGTTGGGTCCTACAGGACAGTATTCAAGTTAGGAAAACAGCCTATTCTGCCAGGCTTATTGTTAACAGTTTTGTACATTTGTTAGTACATAACTTATTTCAGAAGTAAAACTTGCGCTTTCTTTTTCTTTCTTCTTCAGTTTCACGGTTCAGTTTCATATCATCATGCAGGTAGATTCTCGACTTTGAGAAAATCTTTTTTTGTTTTGTTCAGGGGCTATGTACAGATAGCTCTGATGGGTTAGCTCTCATTTTATGGGGCCATTAATCAGGGTGGCATTTGAGATGAGTCCTTCTGTTCCCTGTTAGCTTTCAGCAGGCAAAATAAATCCTATGGCTTATATTCCCTTCTGTGGAATGGTATGATGAAGGCCTGGAGCCAGCATCACCGACCCTCTAAAATGAAGGCAAGGGGCTGTCATTGTGGTGTGACAGGACAGAAATAACCAATTATCCACACCATTTGGGTTGTCTTCCTTTCTTTTGGAGAAGCACAAGCCACAGAAACAGTAGTTATTCTATTTTCCAAGCTCAAAAGAAGGCTGGGGATGTAGCTCAGTAGTAGAGCACTTGCTGAGTATGTGCAAGGCCCTGGGTTCAATCCCTAGCACTGAAAGAAAGAAAGAAAAAAAAAAAAGGTGCCAGGTGCTGCCCTTCATTAATTCACTCATTCATTTAGCTAACATTTATTAAGTTTTTATAGTGCGCTAGGCCTCTTTTAGCTAAGATTAATAAAATCGTCCTTTTCTCCAAGAAGTGCATAGTTTCTTGGAGAAGAGATAGGAAAACAAATAGTTCTAATGAAAGAAATAATGCAGTGTAATAAAAGTTATGATAGAAATATCTTCAAGGTGTTGCCAAAGCATAAAAGAGGAAATAATTCTGACTTCTTAAGAACTTTCTTGGATGAAGGAAAGCCCCCTGGAAGAAGGGACAGCATGTGCAAAACCATAGGAGTATATCATATTTGGACAATCCCAAACTCCAGGGCAAGAGTTGTGGATGTTAAGGCTGGACGGATGGACAGGAGATAGACATTTAAGAAAATACTGACTTAGAGAAATTACTTTAAAAAAGCTTGTTAGCTCTGTGAATACTCCTTATAGGTCAACCAGCTCACAGTCAAGGTATGAATCTCTGTGAGCTAAAACTGCTAAAAAAAGCTGTATGAAATGTTTTTCATCCTGCTTCCTTGACCTTTGCTACTTTCCCAGGGCTGTTTCAGTGGAATGGCAGAGGTGAAAACTCCTAGTTAAAGCCTTTTGGTTGGTGCCTTGATGCTGTCTGTGATGGGATCACTTCAAATCACAATCACAAAAAGAAAGAAAGAAAGAAAGAGAGAGAGAAAGAAAGGAAGAAAGAAAGGAAGGAAGAAAAAGAAAGAAAGAGAAAGAAAGAAAGAAAGAAAGAAAGAAAGAAAGAAAAAGAAAGAAAGGAAGGAAGGAAGGAAGAAAGAGAAAGAAAGAAAGAAAAAGAAAGAAAGAAAAAGAGAAAGAAAGAAAGGAGGGAAGGAAGGAAGGAAGAGAAAGAAAGAAAGAGAGAAAGAAAGAAAGAAAGAAAAAGAAAGAAAGAAAAAGAGAAAGAAAGAAAGGAGGGAAGGAAGGAAGGAAGAGAAAGAAAGAAAGAGAGAAAGAAAGAAAGAAAGAAAAAGAAAGAAAGAAAAAGAGAAAGAAAGAAAGAAAGGAGGGAAGGAAGGAAGGAAGAGAAAGAAAGAAAGAAAAAGAAAGAGAAAGAAAGAAAGAGAAAGAAAGAAAAAAGAGAAAGAAAGAGAAAGAAAGAAAGAAAGGAAGGAAGGAAGGAAGAGAAAGAAAGAAAGAGAAAGAGAGAAAGAAAGAGAAAGAAAGAAAGAAAGGAAGGAAGGAAGGAAGGAAGGAAGGAAGGAAGGAAGAGAAAGAAAGAAAGAGAAAGAGAAAGAAAGAAAGGAAGGAAGGAAGGAAGAGAAAGAAAGAAAGAAAGAAAGAAAGAAAGAAAGAAAGAAAGAAAGAGAAAGAAAGAAAGAGAAAGAGGAAGAAAGAGAAAGAAAAAAAGAAAGAAGGAAAGAAAGAAAGAAGGAAGGAAAGAAAGAAAGAAAGAAAGGAAGGAAGGAAGGAAGAGAAAGAAAGAAAAAGAGAAAGAAAGAGAAAGAGAAAGAAAGAAAGGGAAAGAAGGAAAGAAAGAAAGAAGGAAGGAAAGAAAGAAAGAAAGAAAGAAAGAAAGAAAGAAAGAAAGAAAGGAGGGAAGGAAGGAAGGAAGAGAAAGAAAGAAAGAAAAAAAGGTGGGTTGGTAGGTCATTCCAATCAGGGTTTCTCTTTCTTTTAAGCAGATGATGATCAAAGCAACTGACAAACTGTCACGGAATCTGCCAGACCTCACACTGGCCTGTGCCTTCTCTCTAGCTCTTGAACTTTTCCTCTTCCCTTCATGGGCTCTGAGCCTATTCCTAGTAAACAGGTCCCAGTCTTCTGGTCTGCAGCCATCCTGGTCCTGCTGAGCTGATCCAAGTGTCCTGCTTCTGCTCCCTGGTGACCTGATAATCCAGCTTCATGGAGGTGAGTTATTCTTCCAACACAGCTGGTTTTCTGGGTATTACGTGGAAAACAAGATCATGGAATGGGATATGGATTTTAGACCATGATAGAAAATATAGGGAAATATTTAACTTACGGCAGCTTGTAGTTTCTATATTCTCTGAAGTCCTTGGAAAAACTGAGAATTTAGATTAAAGAGGCTGGTAAGAAAGTAGTGAAATCCACCACAGCTTTTTGAGAAAAATTAAAGTGCTATACAAAACTACTCCCTTACTAATGTAATCACCTTATTAATTTTTGATTAAAATTATTAAATATGTTTTTATTGTTATACTATCATATTTGACATTTTGTATTTAAAACAGAGCTGACTCTTGCAGGAGTTAAACATTTTTTAATTGAATTTCTTGTTTTAAGATTCCTTCAGAAGAATTAAGGTCATCATACTACAGTGATACATGCATACTCATATTTATAGCAGCACAATTTACATTAACCAAACTATGGAACCAGCCTAGGTGTCCCTCAGTGGATGAAGGATAAAGAAAATGTGATATATATATATATATATATATATATATATATATGCACATACACACAATGGAGTTTTATTCAGTCATAAATAAAAATGAAATTATGTCTTTTGCAGAAAAATGGATGAACTAGAGACCATCATGTTAAGAGAAGTGTCAAACTCAGAAGGTCAAGGGTCATAGGTTTTCTCTCATATGTGGAAGCTAGAGAGAAAAATGAAAAAGACGGTGGGGGTGGCTCTCAAGAAAATCTAAGGGAAATGAGTAGAGGAAAGGGACAAGGGGTGGGAGGTGGGAAGGAATGGGGAAATGCTGGGGAGTGATATTGGTCAAATTATATTGTTATATTTTATGAATGTATGAATATGTGACAACAAATCCCATTATCATGTACAATTATAATGCACCAATAAAAATGTGGGAAATAATCCCTTCAGAGCTAAAATAAGGAAGTTATATTCTTCTGAACTTAGTGTTTTTTTCATTGTTAGACAAAAGGGAAAGTTTATTTACCACAAGAAAGCTGAGGGGCTGGGAATATAGCTCAGTTGGTAGAGTGCTTGCCTTGCAAGCATAAGGTCCTGGGTTCGATCCTCAGTACCGCCAAAAAAAAAAAAAAAAAAAAAAAAAAAAAAAAAAAACCCACCCTTGTAGTTGACCAATTTCCTTGTCTTCTGATTTGGGCTGGGGAGATAGCTCAGCTGGTAGGGTGCTTGCCTCCCAAGCACAAGGCCCTGAGTTCGATCCCCAGTACCAAAAAAAAAAAAAAAAAAAAAAAGAAAGCTGAAAAAACTCACTAAAATTGATAAGAAATCTTAACACATGAGTTATCATTTCCACCAGTTTCCTCTTCTTATGATGTTGAATTTCATTATATATACATTAATTATTAAGATAAGGTTCTTTCTGGTGCAGTGGCATACTCCTGTAATCCCAGCAACTTGGGAGACTGAGGCAGAAGGATCACAAATTCAAGTCCAGCCTTGCAGTTTAGTGAGACCCTCAGCAACTTAAAGAGACTTTTAATGAGACCCTGTCTTGAAATAAAAAAATAAAGAGGACTGGGAATGTAGCTTAGTGGTAAAGCACCCTTGAGTTTGATCCCCAGTAAAAAAAATCAGGTTCTAATTTTCTCTATCACAGGAACTTTAGGTTTGTTTTTACTCTACTTAGTTCTTAGATGTTGAAGGAAACAGGGCTATCAGCATTTTGTTTATAATTTCTAAAGGAAAAAAATTAAACACTATTGCCTCTACTTTTTATACTCTCATCCCTTTAAGGCCAAGTCAGCAAAAATAGATACTTTTCTCTAACAGTAAGAAAATTTGGTCCTGTGATAGTGTTTGGTTTCAAATGTTCAGAGGCTGAAAGTTGTGAACTAAATGACCTAACATCTTTTTAAACTCTCAGAAACTGAAAAATCAACACGTTCAGAATCTTTCTTTCCTTCTTATGTGAAAAAGGCAAAACTCATGAAACAAGGGTGTGTCTTGCTCTTGAGTGGGAGTTGGTTGTGCCATAGAGCTTACCTCTAGATGAATTGTATTTCTCTGCTCTTAGGTTAATTCTTCAGAAATTTGCCCGTTAAAATTTTAAAAAATTACTTTGGAGGAATCAAGGCTGAAAAGTAAATAAAGAATGCTCCTTAAATATTTTATTAACCTTAATTTCAAAAATTCGCAATCCAAAAACTTCTCAGGAAAACAAAATCTTTGGGAAAAAATTGTTCTTGGAAATTTCTTCTTTTTTTAAAAAATATTTGTTCTTTTTAGTTATACATGACAGTAGAATGTATTTTGACATATCATACATACATGGAGTATAACTTCCCATTCATGTGGTTGTACATGACAAGGAGTTACACTGGTCATGTATTCATATATGAACATAGGAAAAGTTATGATTGATTCATTCTACTGTCTTTCCCATTTCTATCCTCCCTCCCTTCCCCTGGTCTTTGGTTTTTTGGGATTGACTTATTTCACTTAGCATGATAGCCTCCAATTCCATCCATTTGCCAGCAAATGCCATTAATTTCATTTTTCTTTATGGCTGAGTAATATTCCATGGTGTATATGTACCACATTTTCTTTATTCATTCATCTGTTAAAGAGCATCTAGGTTGGTTCCATAGTTTAGCTATTGTGAACTGAGTTACTATAAACATTGATGTGACTGCGGTGTCACTGTAGTATGCTGATTTTAAGTCCTTTGGAATAAACTGAGGAGTGGGATAGCTAGGTCAAATGGTGGTTCCATTCCAACTTTTCTGAGGAATCTCCATACTGCTTTCCTGAGTGGTTGCACCAATTTTAGCCTACTGGCAACGCATGAATGTACCTTTTCCCCCACATCCTCACCAACATTTATTGTTGCTTGTATTCTTGATAATTGCCATTCTGATTGGAGTGAGATAAAATATCAGTTTAGTTTTAATTTACATTTCTCTAATTGCTAGTGATGTTGAACATTTTTTTCATATATTTGTTGACCATTTGTATTTCTTCTGTGAAGTGTCTGTTCAGTTCTTTTGCCCATTTATTGATTGGGTTATTTGGTTTTTTTGGTGTTAAATTTTTTGGGTTCTTTATATATCCTGGAAATTAATGCTCTATCTGAGATTCTTCTGCAAATTTCTAATGACATCATAGTTCTCTATTCCTTGTTTTTTCTCTGTTCTGAGAATGTGTGCAGTAAATGGATGCGCTTTCTTAGGAAATGATTCCTGCCAGCCAGAGATTTATAAAGATGAGAATTGTTCCCTGACTTTAGTTTCTCTCCTTCTGACTTAAGGTTATACTTCCCTAAAGGGAGGTCTGGCAGGGAATGTGATTTCCTAAGAGATTTCCAGATACTCAAATTTCAGAATCTCTTTTGGTTCCATTTTTTTTTTTTTTACCTCCCTTTAGTGCAGTAGAAAGTTGTTCCAAGTATTTTGCCTCACTTATTTTGATCTACTTAATAAATTCAGTTTCATAAAGTATATTGATTGACCTTCTACTGACTTAGTGATTAAGATAAAAGGTTTTGGGGGCAGATAAGGAATTCAAATATGGGTTCCACCACTTAATGACTGTGATTTTGGCAAATTACTTAAACTCTTTAAGCTTTAGTTTCCTTAAAAGTGGGGCAATAATACGTATCTCATAGGGCTTTTATAAAGATTAAATGAGATAATGTCCATAAATAATTTTGCACAGTGAATGCTCACTAAATATTATATGATCGTATATTCATCTGTTAAAGAGTATCTAGGTTGGTTCCATAGTTTAGAGGATGTGGGTTTTTCCTTTTTTTTTTTTTTTTTTTGGTGGGGGCTACCAAGGATTGAACCCAGGGAAACCATTGAGTCACATCTCCAGCCCTTTTTAGTTTTTTTTTTTTTTTTTTTTTTTAAATTTTGAGATAGGTCTTGCTAAGTTGATTAGGATCTTGCTAAGTTGCTAAGGCTGACTTTGAACTTGAGATATTTTGCCTTAGCCTCCCTAGTTGCTGGGATTATAGGTATGTGCCATCACACCCAGCTAGAGGATGTATTCTTTTTTTTTTTTTTTTTTTTTTTTTTTTTTAGTATTTTTAGTTGTAGATGGACACAATATATTTTATTTTCAAGTAGTTCTGAGAATCTAACCCAGTGCCTCATGTGTGCTAGGAAAGCACTCTACCACTGAGCCACAACCCCAGCCTGAGGATGTATTCTTGAGAGACAAGTTAACTGGAGAAACCTCCACTGGCAAGATGAATTAACCATAAAACCCCCAACCAATCATATTGTATCAACAACTGATAGCATTAAATATATTTTTTATATCATAATTTCATTCTTTTAAAATGTACAATTCAGTAGTTCTTGGCATATTCTCAAAATTATATAACCATCGCCACTATCTAATTCCAAAACATTTTCACAATCCCCAAAAGAAATCCCAAGCCCCTTACCATCACTCCCCAATCCCCTTTGACCCAGCCTTGGCCACTATTATCTACTTCAAATATATTTTAAAAACACATTGAATAAAATTCCTAAACTGTATTCACCTTCAAAGAAAGCTAAGGGGCTGGGGTTGTGACTCAGTGGTAGAGCACTTGCCTAGCACATGTGAGATACTGGGTTAGATCCTAGCACCACATAAAAATAAATAAATAAAACAAAGGTATTGTGTCCATCTACAACTAAAAATATGAAGAAGAAGAAGAAGAAGAAGAAGAAGAAGAAGAAGAAGAAGAAGAAGAAGAAGAAGCAGCAGCAGCAGCAGCAGCAGCTGGATTTACCAGCACAAACCAGTTCTGGTAGGTACCCTTTCTTCTAGATCATTCCCAACTGTGTATGTTCTCCCACAAGTTTTATATTATTCAGAATACATCTATTTTTAAAGTTTTCAAGACAGCTCTGGCTGGCTTAAAATGCATATTTTTTTTTTTTTCTGTAATGGAAATTCTACCCAGGGCCTTGTGTGTGCTAGACAAGTGCTTTGTTGCTAAGCTACATCCCCATCTCTTTTTAAATTTTTGAGACAGCTTCTAAGTTGCTCAGGCTGATCCTGAACTTGTGATCCTCCTACCTTAGCCTCCCAAGTAAAAATGCAATTTTTTTGGACTTGCATGTTCTCCAATGGGCATATTTTGTCCTGGGTTTGGTCTTTTGACACATTTTGAGAGGATGAAGAATAAACAGATTTTGTTCTCTTCACTTTCACACAATTTCTCACTCAGCCTGGAACAAAAAATGAAGTACTGTTTTTGAATATTTTGTTACATTTGGTTAATGAAATTTAAATGAATTATTTATATGTAAAAGGGCAGTAAGTGAAAAATTTTCAATATATAATAGAACCATGGAAAATAAGACTAGAAATATGAATTTTCGATATATTGAAGAGAATTCTGAATTCTGGGGTCTTTAAAAAAAAACTCACAAAAACTTATTTCGGTAGGCTACAAAGAACAACAAGATTTTGGAGGGTTAGTAATCATTATTAACTAGAACTTGCAACTGATTAGATGACAGGGCAGGAAGAAGATAATAAAAAGAGATTATTCAGATTTCGAAACTGGAAGACTTGTGCAATTAATAGATATAGGGAAGTCAAAAGAAGGAAGAGAGCTGGGTGTGGTGGCACAAGCCCAACTACTTTGGGAGTCTGGGACTAGAGGATCACTTGAGCCCACACATTTAAGACCAGCATGGGCAACATATTGAGACAATGTTTAAAAAAGAAAGCTAAGAAAGAATAAAAAGAAAAGCAACAGAAGGAACTGATTTGGGGGAAAATATGATTTCTGTTTCAGTAATGTTGGTTTTGAAGGACCCAAACATGGGCTCCGAGATTTGGATTTGATAGTTATTTACATAGAGGTTGTATATGAAATCATGTAATGAATGGCTAATTTGGTAAGAAGAAAGTGGAGAGCTAGAAGAGGGCTGAAGATAGACCATGGCCATCATTCATACTTAGAATGAGAAGAGAAAGGGAAACTAGCCAAGGCAGAAGAGTGGTGAAAGGACGGAGAACAGGACAGTATCACATCATAAAGGGCCAAAGGATAGACTAAATAAGTCAAGAAAGATGAAGATGAGAGTTTCATTAAATGAGTGTTTAGCATGGTCTATTAAAAGGGCAGAGATTTAGACAAGCTACCTTAAGCAAAGAGAAAACCTCACTTACGAGTGTTAGCACAAAAGGACTGAGCTGAGTGCAAATCATGGATCAGCGCAGCCTTTATTCAGCAATGAAATCACACATCTAATGGACCGACTTTCCTGGTGGAAAATGAGCCCCTGGTCAAAGGAGGAATCTGTGCTTATATAGGTTACACTGAGAGGTGACTTAATTAATAAATAAGTCAGGATGGGCAGTCAGGAGTTTGAGATCTGTCTTTACTGGGTCAGATGGAGGGTCTGGGGTCAACGGTCAGTATCTGGCAAAGGAACTGTTTTGGGAAGGATCAATGCTTTGGCCTCCTCCCAGAGACTGTCACTCTAGGCTTGAGGGATAACTCCTCCCGGGGGCTTGTGTCACCACTGGGAAAGAATGTATTGGGAAAGGATCAATGTTTTCAGTGTGCTGCCTTCTCCCTCACTCCCTTTTCCCAGGTCACACTATTTTGGGGTTTGTCATTTTCCATATCTAACAAAGAGAATAAATGTTTATTCTTCCAACACATGTTTTGAGCCCCTACAATGACAAGGAATCTTGCTAGGCATAGGAATCCTGGAGGAATCAAAGGACAGTGCAGTGGTTAATGTAACAGCCACTCCCCACATAATTCTTGTCTCTACCTACTAGCTGACTTTACCCTGCATCTCTGCATAAGTAGAGGCAAATGTAAACTCCATCTGGGAATGTAGAGTCAGGAATGAGGAGTAGAGTAGTTTTGGTTAAATTTTCAAGGAGATGTATAGCAGATGGGGATAGCTCTGACCTTCAGGCTAGAATTTCTTGAATTCCCTTGGTTCTACCACTGAATTGAGTGTCAGAGCTAGTTCATCCTTCTATGAGCTCCAGTTTCTCCTAAGAGAAACTTAGGAGAAACTGGAGCTCAAAGGAGTAACCCATAGACCAATCCTCAAGGATTTTGCCCCAGAATAAATTTTCTGTCAGTACTTAAGTTTTTCATCCCTTTATACAGAGAAGATATACAAATTGAAAATTAGTATATGTACATTTAACATTTATTTTTTTCCCCTGTATAAATCTTCCTTGCTTTTGCCTGCCCAAGATTTGATCTTCAAGTCCCCTTTTAGTTCTCCCTTCTAGATGTTTCTCTTGACCATATCCCCTGGTCAAGAGTTGGGAACCCAACTATTATGGAACCTACTAATCTACATCATAAAAATTATTCTCTTACGTTGAGAAAGCCTAATCTCAGCATTTTAGATCACAGCCTGTCACCTTTAGCATTTAGTAAAAGTTAAGAGCAGTGAATTCTGGCATTTGAAAATCTTAGGATGGAAAGGGTCATTCCAGGAATTGTGGCAGAGAACTTAGTAAGAAGCAGAGCCTAGAATCATAGAATTTGGGTAGTCAGTGGTGACAACAATTTCTTCCATACAGCTAAGCCAGGATCCCTGAGATGCCAGGAATTCAGGAATTCAATTCTGGTAAAGGGGTAGTCCATGAGATAAAACAGACTTGATTTCAGGCCATTCTCTCCCTGGTGGTTCCAGAAGAGAGACAGACTCAACCTGTCCTAGATAGGTTAGGATAAGGGTGAGTGGGATGGGACAGAGGCTAGTACCACCCTGAGAACTGGGAAGTGACCCACCCTTCCCTGGACACAGGCTTTGAGGCTTCCACTCAGGTTCTCCTTCAGCTATGTTTCTATGATTTTCTAGATCATACTCCAGGTATCTAGCACCTTATAATATTCTGCCCAAAAGATTTTTAGCCTGATGCTAGGGCCTCCATCGCTCTTCTCCCAGTACTAGTCACCACCCCCTAGGTCATGTAACTTCCAGTAGGTACACCTGCTAAGACCCAAGGATGTGTGTGTGTGTGTGTGTGTGTGTGTGTATACATAAAGCTTGGTTGTGTGGGCTGGGTTTTCTACACATAAGCTTATGCAGTACAGGGCAGGGTGACAGAATAGGGAAGTGAAAAGGACAGAGCACTAGGGGCCTCTAGTTATGTTTTGCTCTGACACACAAAAGTAGTGAAGGTCTCACAGGCAGAGCTCTGATGCTCTTCATTTCTGTGCCCCAGAAAGTATGGGCACTAGAACAGAGCTGGCATCTCTGAATGTCTACTTATATCATCAGATCCCTAGATATTGAGATCGAAACCATTTCTGGAGCATAGTCATCAAATAGTAACATGTCCTGGAAGGCTCTATAAGAGCATTCTGTAAAGCAGAATATTGTTCAGAATAACATTCTGGCTCTGAATTAAATGGCTTCAATTTTTAAAAATTATTTTATTTTATTTGTTCTAATTAGTTGTACATGACAGTAGAATGCATTTATACATTTTTATAGATCATACATAAATAGAGTGTAATCTCTCATTTTTCTGATTATACATATTGCAGGATCACAGCGGTCATGCAGTCATACATGTACATGAGGTAATGATGTCTGTTTCACTCTACTATCATTCCTTCCCCCATACACCTTCCCTCCCTTCACTCCCCTCTACCTAACATAAAGTAACTCTATTCTTCCCTATCCCCCAACCCCCTTATTGTGAATTAGTTTCTGCATATCAGCCTTTGGTTTGGGGGTTCGGCTTACTTCACTTAGCATGGTATTCTCTAACTCCATTCATTTACCAGCAAATCAAATGGCTTCAATTTTTTTAAAACTATGATAACATTCATACAGCATAAAATCAATAATTTTATAGTATATAATTCAGTGGAATTTAGTAAATTCCTAGTGCTGTACAACTATCATCTCTATCTAGTTTCAAAATATATTTGTCACCCTATATCCATTAAGTAGTCACTCCTCATTTCACCTTCCCCACAGTGGAAAGCAAACACTAAGTTTTCTGTCTATGGATTTACCTATGCTGAATATTTCATATAAATGGAATCATACCACACGACCTTTTATGTCTGGCTTCTTCCATTTAGCATAGTGGTTTCGATGTTCATCAGTGTTGAGATACTTCATTCCTTTTTATGATGGAATAATCATCCATTGAATGGATATGCCACATTTTAATATTTTTTTGTTTCATTCATCAGTTGATAGACATTGTATTGCTTCTACTTGTGGCTCTTGTAACCAGTGATATTAACATTTGTATAGAGGTTTTTGTTTGAATGCCTGTTTTCAACTCTTTGGGGTATATACCTAGGAGTGGAACTGTTAGGTCGTATGGCAATTCTATGTTTAACTTTTTGAAGAACCTCCAAACTTTCCCACAGTAGCGACACCATTTTACACTCTCATTAGCAATGTATGAGAGTTCCAATTTCTTCATACCCTGGTTATTTTCTAATTTTTAAAAATTGTAACAGTCTTAGAGTGAATTTATATGTCATTGTGGCTTTGATTTGGATTTTCCTAATGACTAAGGATATTGAGCATATTTTCAATATATGCTTACCATCTGTCTTATCTTCTTTGGACAAAATATATATTGAAGTACTTTGTTCATTTTTCAGAATTGTTATCCCATTTCTTTTATGACTCTCTTAAGAGAGAAAATTCATATCTTAATAATGAAGAGGCTTCTTGCTTACAGCACTTTCCAGAGTATTCAAATACATTTATTTGAAATAGTTTTATTCTAGTCCATTTGTATTTTTTATTATTTTTATTTTGGGGGCAAAGGGGATTTCACTCAAGGGCAATTTACCATTGAGCTATATCCCCAGCCTTTTTTCTTTTCTTTTTTATTTTACTTTGCATACAACAGTGCATTAGTGATACAGTTGTAAAATACCTTTCCATTCCTTTGGGTTTTGCATAAGATGGTTTTGCATCATGTAGATTGAGCAAGCTTTGTTTTTTTGTGTGTGTTTTTTAAACATGCATTCAACTACATATGATTCAGAATAGATACTCCTTTATGTCATTACAGTTAGCTGAAAAATTGCCAGGCAGTCCACAAAACAGAATTTGCTTTAAGAGCAACCCATGGAATTGCCTGGAGATTAACAGCACCAAGACCTGCTGGGTGGGGACAGTCCTGTTTAGCTAAGTGTGGAAGGCTTTCAGAAGAAAGTCCTGGTTGGAGGCACAAGACCTGCAGCACCAGCTGTGGAACCTCAATGATGTGACTGCACAGCTCCATCCACAAACATTTACTTGCAGAGTGATCACTATTGAGGGGGTACATGGCTGTAGGTGGGTGTTCCTGGGGCCTGGTATGTGGGCACAGTGACTGGGTAAGGGGCAACATGAGTTGGGGAGTGGGCAATCAGCAGGGTACCTGCTGACATGGCCATCGTGATCCCAGCAACCATGCCCATGGTGACCCCCCTGCCTTTAGGAGAAGGAATGGGAGCAGGGTGCACTGTTGCTGGCATGCTGTTGGGCTGCACCACTGGGGTGTGATGGATGACTTGAGAAGGTGCTGCACACAGTGGCTGTGTGTAGCACGTGCCTTGCTGTGCGTAAGGGTTCTGCTGGGCGTAGGCACTTCTCACAGGGCACACAGCAGTCTGGTAGGGGTCAGAGGAAGAAGAGTATGGCATGGCCCCGCTGGTGGGGGAACATGACACTTTGTAAGGTGTGCCAGGAGTGTAACTTGTTTGGAAGGAAGGATTCCCTCGAAGGTAGAGAACAGGCAGGAGCTGCAGCTGCATAGCCCATGGGGAAATCAGCTGGATAACCAATTTCTTTGGCATTTGCATAAGGAACCCCAGAAGATCCAGGGCTATAAATAGGATTCATGATTTCAAGAACTCTTAGAGCCGTACCCCTTGTTTCTCCTTTTCCGGATTCAGCCCCTGCCCCTAGTGGCTGCCACCCTGCCCCTTCTTCCATCCCCAGCCCTTTTTATTAATTGAGACAAGATCTCACTAAATTGTTTGGGTCCCCACTAAGCTGCTGAGGCTGGCCTTGAACTTGCAGTCCTCCTGCCTCACCCTCTGGAGTCATTGGGATTATAGGTGTGTGCCACCATGCCTGGTCATTTGTGTTTTTTAAAAATTTGAGATGGGGATCTTGCTGTGTTGCCCAGGCTGGCCTCAAACTTGTGACCCTCTGAACTGTATTCCCTTCTCTATCTCTAATCCAATCTCACGGCATATAATCTTCTCTGTGCCTACTGCAATGGCATTCCACTGGGGCCACACTGGGCTACCAGGTACACACCAGCAGGGACAGTATGGCAATATTTGCAACAATGTCCAGAATTCCCAAGGCAACAAACTCAGGCATGACTTAACAAAATGACTCCCTACTACAACTCTCTGTTTATAGATTGAGAAATGCAAAGCACTTCTCAAGCAACAGTCTGCTGTGCTGCTCCTGGAGCATGAAGTTCCAGGAGACTGAAGGAACCTTTCTGTTCTGCAGCTGTTTCCATGCTAAATTTGTTCACCATGGTCTCTTTCCCTTTGTGTTACCTCTCCCTTCTGTTACCACCACCACAGATTCAGCACTGCTCCAAAGACAGAATTTCTGGGTCTCTCCAAGTCTCTGATTATCTAATAATAAGCTTCAGTGAAAAAAAAAAAAAAAAAAAAAAAAAGCTTCAGTGAATCTGCTCAGTCATCCACCTCACTGAGTAGCTGTTCTCCAGTTTCTTTGATTCTGAGCAACTTCATCATTAAAATTTTTTTCTTCTTCTTTCCGTCTTCCTTTCCTCTTTCCCTCTCTCTCTCTCTCTCTCTCTCTCTCTTTCCCTCTTTTTCCCTCTTTCCCTCCGTCTCTCTCTCTCTCTCTCTCTCTCTCTCTCTCTGTGTGTGTGTGTGTGTGTGTGTGTGTGTGGTAGGGTGTACATTTTCCAGGTTGGGCTTGAACTCTCTCTTTCCTTCCTCCTTGGCCGAGTAGCTGGGTTAAAAATGTGAGCCACCTTGCCTGGTTCTGTATTTTTGAACTCTTAATATATTCTGGATACTAGATCTTTATCAGGTATAGGATTTACAAAAAAAAAAAAAAATTATCTCATTCTATGAGTTATCTGTTCACACTTTTGTGAAAAGAAAACTAGTTTGTCATCTTGTGGTGAAAATTATCTAGCTTTAGTATCAGGATAATGCTAGTCTCATAGAACAAGTTGGGAAGTATTCCCTCCTATTTTTTAGAAGAGTCTGAAATGGATCAGTATTAAATTATTAAATGTTTAGTAGGATTTATCAGTGAAGCCATTCTGATCCTGGACTACTTTTGTTGTTGGAAGATTTTTTTTTTTTTTTTTTAATTACTGATCCAATCTCTTTACTTCTAGTCTGTTGAGATTTTCTTTCTTATTGAGTCAGTCCTGGTAGTTGCTGTGTTTCCAGAAACTTTTCCATTTCATCTAGATTATTTAACTTGTTGGTATACAACGGTTCATAATAACTCTAATAATCCTTTTTTATTTCTGTAAGATTTGTAAGCAAAATCATTTTAGATTTTAGTGATTGGATTCTTCTCTTTTTTTCTTCGTCAGTCTAGTTCCTTAATTTTGTGGAGCCCTCTACCACTGAGCTACATTCCTAGACCTTTTTATTTTGAGACAGGGTCTTGCTAAATTGTGTATGGCCTTCTAAATTGCTCAGGCTGGCCTTGAACTCGTAATCCTCCTGCCTCAACCTCCTGAGTTGCTGGGATTATAGGCATACACCATCATGCTTGGCTACTAGTCAGCAAGATTCTTTCTCCTTTCATATTTTCTATTAATAGTTCAATAAGTTATGTATATCTTTTATATTGCTTTCTGTAATTGTGTTACACTTAAAAAATAAAGTTTTAGAAGAATTAAGAACTTTGTTCAATAAAAGGTATAAATAACAAAGCAAAAAAGCAACTCAGAGTGGAAATAGATATCTGCATTTCATGCATTTGAGAAAGAATTCAAATCTAGAACTGTGAAGACTTTCTGTGAATAAATAAAAAGATAGCTTGACAATAAAATAGGTCCTTTAACAGGTACTTCATAAAAAGAGCAGAATTCAAATGGACAATAAACACAGGAAAATAGACTCAACATACAGTTATCAGCAAAGAGAGTAAAGTAACATTCATAGCTAAAATGAATATCATCTATAACAGTTTCAATATTTACTAAGCTGAACATATGCCAATCCTATAAATTACTCCCAGGAATACACTCAAGAGAAATATATACAGATATTCATCAAAGTGCATGAACAAGATTGTTATTAAGAACACTTTTTATATTAGCCCAAACTGGTAACTACTCCAAGTCTCATCAACAACAGAATGGAGAAGTAAATTATGGCATATTCATTACAGTGGAATACTATACAGCAATGAGAATGAGTTAAAATTATATATAATGGGGATAAATCTCACAAATGTAATGCTGAGCAAAAGAATCCAGAAACAAAAAAGTATGTAATCTGTAGTTGCATTTAGGTCAAGTACAAGGCAAAATTAATGGGTAACATTGGAAGTCTGGAAAGGTGTTAACCTTGGTGAGGAGGAGAAGGTGAATAGGAGAGTATATAGGAGCTCTTGTGATACTGATAATGTTCTATTTCTTAATCTATATAATGGTTACAGAGACGTGTTCATTTTGTGAAAAGTCAATAATCTATACATTTATGGGTTTGCATTTTTCTGTACTTATATTTATGTATTGTGTTTTAAAAAAGGAGTGTGGGAGGGCCTGGATTGTTGATGATATCATGCCATTGACTGAGGAATCAAATTGACCTTCCAATTCTTTCTATGTGATTTCTAGAAAACAAAACCAAGGGGAATAACTAATAGAAGTTGACAGAGGGATGTATAATGAAATACAAGAGAATGTATAAGGAAACACATTTCTTTAATTGAGTACTCTTTCTTCCTCTCTCTTGTTTCTCTATTAAAACTTAATTAAGTCCCAAGTAAATATTTCAACAAAATTGACACAGGTGCATTAAAATACATTGGAAATCACAATCTAGAGCTTATACATGTTATAATATTAATATTATTTTATTGTAATAATTATAATTGTATTCTTATTGTAATGATCATATTGTATATTATTTACTATATTTAAGTTATATGTTATATAATTATATTGTGTATTACACTATACTTAAGTTTTCGTAGGTGTTCCATATCTGGGGATGATGGGACAAAATGGGTTAAACAGTGCTATAAAATATGTTAGAAAACATTGAGTTTGTTAGATAATTTTTCAAAGGACAGATTGTGGTGCTTTTACTCTAGTTGTAACAATTCTTAGCTCCTTTTGGAATGGAGCCCACCATCCTGGAGTGCTGAAGTGAGCAACAAGAAAGAGAAACTAATTTAAACTGTTCTTTTCCAAAGGTATCCTCCAGACCTTCTTCTAACATTGATCCAGGCAACTATGTTGAAGTGCATGATTCAATCACCCACCTACCCTCTAAAGTGGTGATACAAGACATTACGATGGAGCTACACTGTCCACTGTGTAACGATTGGTTCCGTGATCCATTGATGCTAAGCTGTGGCCACAACTTCTGCCAAGTCTGTATCCAAAACTTTTGGAAGCTGCAAGCAAAGGAAACATTCTGTCCTGAGTGTAAGATGCTATGTCAATATAGCAACTGTACATTTAACCTTGTGCTGGAGAAGTTGGTAGAAAAGATTAAGAAGCTTCCACTACTCAAGGGCCATCCACAGTGCCCAGAGCATGGAGAGAACCTGAAGCTGTTCAGTAAGCCAGATGGGAAATTGATCTGCTTTCAATGCAAGGATGCACGGTTGTCTCCGGAGCAGTCTAAGGAGTTCCTACAAATCTCTGATGCTGTCCGTTACTTTACGGTGTGTGAGCCTGGGCCTTGACCAATCTCTTAGAAAAAGCTAGGAAAAATCTTTTGTAGGGCTGCTGCTCTCTTCCAACTTCATCTCTTTATTTAAATAATAATGAGAACTTTTCATGTCTTGAAAAGTTCTTTCTGTAAAATTACTGCTTTTATAGGAAAGGAACAGTGGAGGACTTCTGACTGACTGCCTCAGTCACATACTGTATAGAATGTGTATATATCAGGTACTACTCTTATAGAAGGCTTGAAATTTGGTCAATTTCAAAATGAATATAACAAACATGGTCCACGATTGAGGTTAAATTTTGTCACATTTGTAATTCTTTTTTTTTTTTTTTTTTTTCCTTTGGAGGTGCTGGGGATTGAACTCAGGGCCTCATACATGCTAGACAAGTGTTTTATCACTAAGCCACATCACCAGCCCCATCCCCAGCTCCACATTTGTAATTCTTAAGTGTTTAGAATTTCTGAAAGAATTATAGAAAGTTGAAATAGGGGATGTACTGTGAAATAAAAGGATAGGACTTGTTGCATTTTGTACCTGATGAGAGAATCAAATAAACCCCTTAAAAAAAAAAAAAAAAAAAAAAAAAAAAAGGATAGGACTTGAATTGGGAAATAATTTGGTTTTGGATGGGCAGAAGGAATAAACAAGTGTTCTAACAATGTAAGTAAAAATATAGATGGTGAGAACAGTGTAAATGAAAAATGTAGAGTTCTATTACCTACTTCAAACCCCCATGACTAGCTAAACTAAGGTTTTCTGTTACTTGGAATTTTATCCACAATTCTTGAAAGAGACAGGAACTATAATACAGGTGAATGGAAAGAGATTTGCAGCAAGAGGTTGCTTTTCCTCAGCACCGTGAGGCTTTGGCAATGTTCTTATGGCCTTTCTTTCTTTCTTTCTTTCTTTCTTTCTTTTTTAGAATAGACAATTGTGAAATAGCCTTCTAAAGTCTGCCCAAAATACAGAACGCTTCACAAATTTGTGTGTCATCCTTGCACAAGGGCCATGATAATCTCTGTTTTGTTCCAATTTTAGTATATGTGCTGCTGAAGTGAGCACTCTTATGGCCTTTCATCTCTCAAGCTGGTATAAGTTAATTCTGTTTGGTGTTCCTAGGATGAGCTTGCCATCCATCAAGGTCAACTGGAAACAACCCTGAAGGAGCTTCAGTCTATGAAGGCCATGCAGAAGGATGCTATTGCTGCTTACAAGGTGAGGAGCAGGGTAGAGGGTTATGAGAGATCTGGAATATACCCTGGTAACTTCAGCTACATAAGTGCAAAGGTGCACTTATCAATACACTAAATGGCACCTGGGGTATAAAGTTGGAAAACTGACACTGTGGGGTGGAAAGAAATACATTAACTGAATGGTTTTCCAATAGTCGATCAACAGAGCAGATTGACTTTTCCCCTAATATGCTGATCCTTTTGATGTTTTGGTAACAAGGTGATTATTGTGGGGTTGAGCTCTGCGTGGTCTGTCTCTTCAATCTATGGTAAAATAAGGCATTTACTAGGAAAATCCACTGAAAATTGTTATATCAAAAGAAAACCTTTTATTTCCTCTGGGTTTATAACCAGGAACTTCTGAGCCAATTTCTTTCATGTCTCATGTTTCCCATCTGATTTGGTCTTCTTGGCTGTCCCCCAACTAAAGTTATTGCCTTTGCTTTCAACTTCACAGGAGTTCTAGGATGACATTAATGGTTGGAGATTTGGCAAATTCTTCCCTTGGTTAGGGGGCTAAGTTGGGAATTCTGCTTCTTCGTTAATTATTCTATGAGGGGAGCCTTCTCTGACACTTGGTGTCTGAAAGAAGAAGGTTCTAGGAAGAGGAAAGAATGTATGGAATATTCCTGATATGGGAAGGTAGTTGCTATGTTAAATGGAATAAAACTGGAACATCCTAGGGCTGGGGCTATAGTTCAGCAGTACAGCACTTGCTTAGCATATGTGAGGCTGGGTTCAATCCCCAGCTCTGGGGTATAAAAAAAATACTAAGCAAGATGATATTTGAAGAGGCAGATATGGACCCAATCATGTAGGTCTTTGTGTAGATAATGTTAAGCATTTTGAACTTCATCTTGTGAATAATTAGAGAACATTAAAGGCTTTTAAACAGGACATGGTTCCATCTTATTTTGAAACATCTCTGAGAGCTGCATGGAGAATGGATTGGAAAGGGGAAGTGGCAAAGACAATGGCTAGAAGAAGGCCGTGGTCCCAGAGAATGATGGAAGTGGCTTGGACTACAAAGGCGGTGCAGATGCAGAGAAACAAACAGCTTGAGTATGTTTATTTGGGGACAGAAGTACCTATGGTGATTGATTAGATGTGAGGGTGAATGGAGATATCAAATAGGCAGTTGGATATAGGAATATAGAGCTCAGAAGTTGGTTTGTGGTGGGGATAAGATGTCAGCATTAGATATCAGCATTTAAGGCCATGGATGGGAAAGTAGATTGCCTAGAAAGGAAGTGTAGAATGGGAAGGTGAATGAACCATGGACAAAATATCACGTAATTCTAATATTTAGACTTGGTTAGAGGAAGTGGAATCAATAAGTAAGACTGAAAAAGGTGATGAGAAAGGTAAAAGGGAAACTTGGAAAAGTATGAGCTAAAAGAGAAAGGGAGTTAAGACTATTTTAAGAGTGCAATAATGATAGCCAGATGCAGTGGCATGCTCCTCTAATCCCAATTAATCAGGAGGTTGAGGCAGGATTCCAAGTTTAAGGCTAGTCTCAGCAACTTAGTAAGACTTGTCTCAAATATATTAAAAAGGGTTGGGGACATAGCTTGGTGGTAGAGTACACTTGGGTTCAATCCCAGTGCCACAAAAAAGAGTGCAATAATGGTAGATCAGAGAGTCTAAGTTGGATAAGAAGGCACAAGAGGATAGAAGTTTATGAATAGTAATGGAGGTGTTGATGAATACAAAGTTTTAATGAGATCCATTAACTGTTGCAATAGGGATATCTGAATAAGTGAATTTGGAGTATAAAAAGTTATTTTGGAGACAGTACAATTTCTGGGGATAAAAAAATTCTAGGTGTGACTATGGGAATAAGTGGATAAAGCTGTAAATCATTAGAAATGAGGAGGGTGAGGAACTGAGAAACCAGTATGTCAGATGGTTGTCATCTGTGAAGATGTTGCGATCACCCAACAAAAGAAGTACAAGTGTAGTGGTTATTAATTTCAGTGCTTCAGACACTGCTTATATCCTGTTTCTTCTATATTGTCTTGGCAGCAGGAGTGGCATCTCCCCAGTTCTGGTTTCTAGATGAGGACAGTTCTTACAGGCTTCTTATGGGTCCCAGTCTAACAGTACTACTTGGTAGATATTGGTTTACCAATATAGGAGGTATTCTTATTCATTCTATAATGTTTGATTAATTCCGAAATATTCATCATCCCCATCACCGCAACAAGAACCTAGAGACCACTTTTGGTTATTTCATCCTGAGCTATTAAATTAGCTGGGAAAAAAAGGAGTAAGTCTCCTAAAAGGCTCCTTTTAGTAGGGCTGAACTGTTGATTCTCAGCAGTCATTTATGTGCATTTTCCTGCAGTGGTATTTCCCAAGTTGTGCTAGTGTTAGCGAGGGTCCCCATCCCCAAGTGCTAGTCTCAGTAATAACCGTGGTGATGATAATGGAGGTTTCCAGGAAAACAAGATACATCTGCAGCAACATGTGTCCTTGGAGTTTCTAAAGCTGCATCAGTTCCTGCACAGCAAAGAAAAGGACATCCTAAGTGACCTCCGAGAAGAGGGGAAAGCCTTGAGTGAGGAAATGGAGTTGAATCTGAACCAGCTTCAGGAGCAATGTCTCCTTGCCAAAGATATGTTGGTGAGCATTCAGACACGGATGGAACAGCGGAACTCCTTCGATTTCCTTAAAGTGAGACTCCATACCAACCTGATTATGGGCACATTTAAGAGGGTGGAAGACGTTGTGAAGGATGTAGTGGTGGCTTTTCACAATCAAGGGAAAACAAAACAAAACAAAATAAAACAAAACGGACTGCTGTAGTGCTTTTAAGATTCTCTGGGAGAAAAGCAGGAGGCTACTTTTGCTTTATGCTCAGCAGAAAGTTTTACTTTCATGCTCCAAAACAAGGTAACAAAATCCAATTAATAACCCTTCATGTTGATATTTCCATAAAGAATTTTGATACTTTATTTCTCAAAAAATAAGAATGTTGTAGCCTCTGTTCAATCTTTGACTCTGAGCCACAATAAACTGACCTATCCAAAAAGTTATTTACCAAACCTTGCTACCTGCAGTTATACCTCTAAAATGATATGGGTCATCACCTCAGTACTCAAAAGCTTAATTAGTCAGAGTAAGGAAAAGTGTCTTTGGGACTGGAATATCTACTGTGCTTTTTTTTCTGAGACTATTTGGAAGTATCAGCAAAAAATACCCTATCCTTAATTATTGTGCTATGGTTCCTTTCTTGTTCCCCACAAAAGGGAATTCTAGAAAATTAGAGCAAGGAAAGGGCAGTTCATCCTGGGTCAAATTGGGAATGCAGATCAGAAAAAGCATTGGAGGATGAAAGAAATTGTTGGAGATGAGTTGGGGAATCCCCATATTGATGATCAAATTTTGGTGGTAGTCAGAATCATTAGAGAAATTTTTGAAGGTGATGAACAAGCATTTGACTTCTCTTTATCCTTTCTTCTTTTAGGACATCACGAATCTCTTGGATAGGTGAGTGTTTCCCTATGGTACTCTTTCTACCTTTCTTTAGTCTTTAGAGAGTGTCTAAGAACAAATTATTTATATCCTTTGCAGTTTGGAGCAAGGAACGAGGGCGTTGGCACCAAGAGAACTTATCTCCAGAAAGCTGAACCCAGGCCATTTCAAAGGTCCTCTCCAGTATATGATGTGGAAGGAAATGCAGTCCACTATTTCTCCAGGTATCAGTGGATAGGAACCATTGGTTCCTAGGGTTCCTAATCTACATTTCAACTGTGGAATCTCTTTGGCTGTAATTAGTTCTTTAATCTGAGACAGAAGGAAGTGTGGAATTTAGCCAAAAGGAGGCTAGCAGGTATTGACTGAATTTCTTCTGTTGCTATGATATAAAAATATATGATTTTGAACTGGTAAATAGATGAGAGGTCTATCAAATGTGGCAAGAGACAAAATTTTATCCTGTTTTGCTAAATCAGGGTTTCTTTGCTCTAAAGGAGGATGTTTCTTTACATATTTGTTGTATATACATAGGGTCTTTACAAGTCCTCTTGTGTTTGATGTTCATAATATAGAGTATAACATTTTAGAAGATTGTATAGAGATCTTCAGTGCTTCAGAAGAAAGCAAATAATTTTAATAAATGTGTCTGAGGACATTAGGTTTTTTTTTCCTGAAGATATCAAAGGATTGAGTAGGATAAAAATAAACAAATGGCACTTCAAGCACATTAAATAATGTTCCAAATAAAAATCTTTATAGAAATGAAGTTTTAAATGTTTTAAATAGAATTAATATAGAGTCTTCATTATTATTGTTTTTAGTTACTGATTTCATTAAAATCACAAATCTATCCCTGTCATTTCTTTCCAGGTAATTGACATTGAAAAAAAAAAAAAACTCTATTGCAGTAAAATTAACATGGAGA
Source organism: Sciurus vulgaris (assembly GCF_902686455.1). NCBI lineage: Eukaryota > Metazoa > Chordata > Mammalia > Rodentia > Sciuridae > Sciurus > Sciurus vulgaris. Next base: position 93,790,088 of record NC_136462.1, read on the forward strand.
AAGTTCACCAATTCTACTTATATTACACCTAGAGTACAATTTGATGAGTTTTGACAAACATATGCACTTATGTAAATATCGCCATAATCAAAATATATAAAATTTCTCTCACCCCCCAAAAAGTTTCCACACGCTATTTTGCAATCAATTTCTTCCTTACACCATCAACCCCAACACTCACCTGCTTTATTTACCTAAAATATATCTTTTCTAAATTTTCATGTAAGTGAAATCACTTTTGTATCTGATTTTTTGCACTTAGCATAATGCTTTCTGACATTTACTTATGTTCTTACATGTGTCAATAATTGTGTTTTATGGATACATCACAATTTGCTTATTTATTCATTAACTGATAGACATTTGAGTAGTTTCTAGTTTGGGGTTACTATGAATAAATGTGTGAATATATGTTTACAAATCTTTGTATTTTAATTTATTTAGGGTAAATACCTTGTTGTGAGATTGCTGGGTGTGTGTTAGGTGTATGTTTAATTTTATAAGAAGCTATTAAAATTTTTTTCTAAAATGAGAGCATCATTTCATATTACCACTTGCAGTAGATGACAGTTCCAGTTTCTCTACATCCTTGCCGAAACTTGATATTGTCAATCTTTTCATTTTAAATATTTTATTGGAAGTACAGTAGTATTTCTTTGTGTTTTAAATGTGTATATCTCTAATGAGCAATCCTATTTAGCATGTTTTCATGTGCTTCTTTGTCATTCCTGTGTCTTTTTGGTTAAGTATGTTCCAGCATATATATATATATATATATATGTATGCACTTAACCAGGGGTGTTTAACCCCAGCCCTTTTTTTATTTAGATTTATTTATTTTATTTCTTTTTCCATCCTTACATTTAACTTATTTTTTTACATTCTTAATTATGTTTTATGTAGCTGCCTGTAGTTAAATTTGCTTTTTAAATTCAATTTGACAATCTCTCTTTTAATTAAAGTGTTTTGACTATTTACATTTGATGTCATCAATATAATTTTGGATGGAATCTATCATCTTGATGTTTGTTTTTTATTCATATCACCTATCTTTGTTCTTTTCTTCTCTAGGCCTGCCTTCTTTGGGATGGAGTGCCTTTTATTTTTCCTTTTCATCACCTTATTGATTTATTATTTGTACTTCTTTGTTTTTAAATATACTTTAAATCTCTTTAGAATTTTTACATCTTTAACTTATTCCATTATATCTTTGAATAATACATTCACATATAGTATACAAATTTAACAACATTCTTTTGCATGCATTGCATTCTACTTCTATATTCTTCATCCTTTCCGCTATTATTTTCATGTATTTTCTTTCTATATGTTCCAGATTCCACCTACATTGACATTGTTTTTTAACTAAACAGTCAACTATTTTTTTTTTTTTTTTCTTTTTTGTAGCACTGGGGATCAAACTCAGAACTTTGGGCATGCTAGGGAAGTACTTTAACTGGGCTATACCTTCAGCCCCAATTATATTTTAAAAAGATAAACAAATGAAGAAATGTCTTTATATTTACATATTTATAATTTCTGATACTCTTCATTTCTTTGTGTAGAGACAAATTTATATCTGATACATTTTTATTTCTGCTTGAAGACATTCAAGCATTAAAAAAATTAATAATTTTTATACTGCAAGTATGCTGCACTGTAAAGTTGAATTATCTCAGCTTGTCTGAAAAAGTTCTTATTTTACTGTGTTTATAAAAATATTTTACCTGAAATGAATTTGATGATTATTTTTCAATACTTTAAAGATGTCACTCTGTTTTTGTCTAGTTGTCATTCTTATCTTCATTTTTTGGTATGTACTGTGTCTTTTTTTTTCTACTTTTATGATTTTCTTTTTGTCTCCTGCTTCCACCAATTTGATTATTCAAGGTGTGATTTCCTTTGTATTTATTCTGCTTGTGGTTCATTGAACTTCTTGGAACTATGTGTTTATAGTTTTCATCAAATTTGAATAATGTCCACTATTATTTTTTTCTCTTCCTCCTCCTTTTTTGAAATGGGGCTTCACTATGTTGCCCCAGCTGGCCTCAAACCCTTTGGGATCAAATGATTCTCCTGGCTCAGCCTTCCAAATAGCTGGGAATATAGGTGCACACCATGCCCAGCTTCTTCAGATATTTTTTTTACCACACCGCTTTTCTCCTAATGAGATTATAATTTTACCTATATTAGAAATTTAATATTGTCAAGTTGTCTCATGTCATCAATGCTCATTATTTTTTAGGCCTTTTTCTTCTTATACTTCATTTTGAATGGTTTTATTCCTATTCAAGTTCTTTTGTCCTTTCTTCTGCATGTCTAATTAGTTTATACTGAAAAGGATATTTCCATTTTATATATATTTCATGTAATTGCTAGAAATTTCATTTGGGTCTTTCAATTCCTCCTTTTTTCTCTCCTCACCATGTTCATGCTTTCCTCTACATTCTCAAGCAAATGGAGTGCTGGGCATATAGCCCGTCTCATAGAGTGCCTGACTCTCATGCCGGAGGCCCGGGTTCGCGTCAGCAGCACTCTGGCATTGTGGAAATAACAAAAGAACGAACCCAACCCTCCCTTGTCTCAAGCAAATGGAAGATATTTATAACATTTTAATGTCCTTGTCTACTAATTCTATCATTGTCAACAATTCTGGGCCTGTTTTAATTGCTTGATTTTTCTCCTGACTGCGGGTGATATTTTCCTGTGGCTTTGCATGGCCACTAATTATTTTTCTTTTTAATGGGGTTTAGTTTTAGAACACTTTTAGATTTATAAATTTTACAGAAAAAAATTGAGAGGATAGTAGAGTTCTCACATATTCCTTCCCTCTTTCCTGTATTATTAACCCCTTACATTTAATGATATGTATTTTATAACTAATGAACCAAAATCAATACATTATTACTAATTAAAATCCGTAATTCCTTTAGATTTCCTTAGTTTTTACCTAATGTCATTTTTGTTTCAAGTTCTCATCTAAGATGCTACATTATACTTAGGTATTTTGTTTCTTTAGGCTTCTCTTGGCAGTGACGGTTTCTCAGACTTTGTTTCTGTTGACTTTGACAGTTTTGAGGAGTACTGGATTATATTTTGTAGGATGCCACACTGTTGCATTTGTGTGATAGTCTTTTCCTCATGAAAAATCAGACAGGTTCTGAGTTATTGAGAAAAAGACAACAACAGTAAAAGTGTCATTTTTCTCACTTCATATCTAGCCTGCGCACTGTCAACATGATTTATAACTGTACATGACTGAGTGAGTGTTTGCCAGATTTCTTCACTGTAAAGTTACTTTTTCCCCCTTTCCATACTGTATACAATGGAAGGCAGTCACCATGTGTAGCCCACACTTAAGGAGTGAAAAGTTAGGCTTTCCCCTCCTTGAGAGTGAAGCATCTACATAAATTATTTGGAATTATGCTGAATGGAAGTCTTATCTCTTCTGGATGCTTTGGATTCCAAATATTATGAATTTTATATAAGTTTTTAAAGTTATATTGGGTTTAATTCTGGCATGCAGTCAAGTTACATGAAATCATTTTGTTCCTTTTAAGGCTTTATTTAAACTTGGTTAGAATGGTTCAAGAACAGCCTTTAATCTAGGGCTAATGTAGCTCATTTTCTAAGGTAATTCTCCTCTGAGTACTCTGTCTGCTCTTCACATAACATTTTCCCATTCTGGCTTGCAAGATTGAAAACCATTCTCAGTCTTGTGGAGCTTTAGAAATTGTTCAGTCTACTGATTTTGAGAGGTTCTTTCTCTGACCCTAATGAATTATATACCCCATGCATGTGCAGACCAGTACTCAGTTGTATCTTTGAGGGATGTTCAAAAGTCTGTGCAGTTCCCTCTTCTATGTTACTCTGTCTAGTAAATTCTAGCTGCCTTGATATCACAGTGAGTTCTTCTTGTATGCTTTGCCCTGTGAAGTCAAACCTCACTTTTAGCAATCTTTTAAAGTGAAAACTGATTTTTATTTTTTCATCTAAGAAAATAAAATGGGATTTATTTAAAGCATGACTATTTCTTTATTTATTTCTAGGGAACTCAGAGCCTCGCCCTTTTAAATTTTATTTTGAGACAGGAACTTGCCAAATTGCTGAGACTGGCTTCAAACTTGGGATTCTCCTTCCTCAGCCTACCAAGTGACTGGGATTACAAGCATGGGTCATCATGCCCAGCTTATTAGAATTTTGTTAATAATGTTTTATTCATTTATATAGTCTTCCTCTATAGAGAGTGGGAAATATTTTCCCTCTGGTAACTGTGGTCAGGCCTTGGTAAAATATACTTTATACAAGGAAAGCAAGAATATATAGTCAAGAATGGACTTTGTAGAAAACAGTAACAAATAAAGGGCAATGAAATCCCTCAAAGACACTGAGGAATTCTAGCAGGAGAAATAAGAGGAAAATCAGGAAACAAAGTTAACATGAAATCTATGGAAAGAGTGTTAAGGAGAAGTGAGTGGTCATTCCTGTCAAATTCAGAGAAGATAATTAAGAAAGTAATTAGAAAATAGATGTTTCAATCAACTATTGGTGACTTGGATATGGATAATTTCAAGAGTGGAAATGGGTAGAAATTATGTTATTAAGTATTAAGTAGTGATTTGGAAACAAACAGTAGTGAATTGAATAGATCACTCATGAGAAGTTTGATTAAGGGAAGGTGAGTATAGCAGTGTCAAAGAGTTTGTGTGTGTATGTGTGTGTGTGTGTGGTGTGTATAGGGGCATGCTTGGGATTGATCCCAGGGTATCACACATGCTTTATTTTAATTTTTTTTTGTGTGTGTGGTGCTGGGGATTGAACCCAGGGCCTTGTGCATGAGAGACAAGCACTCTACCAACTGAGCTATATCCCCAGCCCTCACATGCTTTAGAAACATTCTATCACTGAGCTACCTCCCCAGCTCCAAAGAGTATTTTAAAAACATGTTGAGGGGAAGTATCCTTGTAGAAAGGCAGAAATCAAGGCTATAAGAAAGGACATAATTGATGGAAATAAGGAATATTGAGTGAGAGTTAAGGCAGGGAGAGGTATTGACTTTCCTCAGTTTCCTTTGGGATAGGAGAAGAGATGAAGATGGTAGAGGCAGACAATTTTGTCAAAGGGACTTTTCAGTCTGAGTGGGAAAGACAGAGGAATTTCTATTAAGATATACTTTATTTCCTCTGTGAAACAGAAGATGAAGACTGTGCCTGGAAGTGAGGGGATAAATGGCAGAATAGAAGGTTCGAGGATGGAGTTAAAGATTTGAAATTGCTTTTGTAAAGAATCAGAGAGGATTTGATTTGAGAAATAAAGGATTTCTAGGCAGTACTGATGGTCAAACTTGGAGTTAAAATAATGAATCTGTAGTAGTTTCTGTATGCACACTTTTGTGATTTTTCTCCTGCAGTAGTCAGAGCTGGAATGTGAATTTAATGGCATGATAGATACAGGGTTGGAGAGTTGAAGATGATAAAAGTATTAAGGTTATAGACAACAAAGGATCTAAAGCTGAACTGTTGAAAGAGGATTTTATGCCAGAAAGCATAGTTTAGGATGCTAAGGAGAAAGCAGGAACTAGAGTTGTTCATGAATTAAGTGATGGTTGTAGGGAGAGATGAGAGTGAGAATCTCAAGAAATAAAATAATAGAATATCTGAGTTTAAGATTTAGAAAGGAACTGATTTCAATGACTACACAATATGGAATCTGATCAATGACATGGGAAGCTGATGTGAAATGGAGTGAGTCATTAGCAGTTAAGTCAAGGACTTTTAAATATGGAAGAGTGGTGGCTATATCCAAGAGAAATAGGTTGGATTTGGGGTAGAGAAGTCAAGTTAACCCAAAGTTCAGTGGGTTCCAGGAAGCTTGTTTATAATAGCATCAAACAGAGGGTTGTAAAAATAGACAATGAAGAGTGATTTTTACATGAGGATGAACAGTAAAGTAGTGGTCTAGAAGTGGCCATGGTGGCTACTGGATCTGTGGCACCTGATTTAGAGAATGAGTAGTGCTTTAGAAGCTGTATTTTTTGGGGGGAAGAACCATCAAGTTTCTGTTAAAGCAAGGAGATAATGAGAGAATTCTATAAATCGAGTTTATAAGAGAGTTAGTTAAGGAAAGGGTTCCAAAAGACAGAGTAGAAAGGGTTGGGTGAGAGCAGGGAGAAGAGTAGTGAGTGTGTGAAGGGAGGGGAAGCAAAGAACTGCATAACGGGAGAAGAGACAGGAGAAGATAAATCATCAGAGGCAGGTTTACATTCTGGATGTTAGATGACTATACTATAAAGACATGGTAGAATCATTTGGTTTCAAGGTTCCAAATGGAATTTTGATCAAAGTTTATTTATTCATTTGACGAATAGTTACTTGAACACCTAAGAACAGTGCAAAATTTAAAGGTAAATGAAGAAGTAGAACAGATGAAGTCTCTGCCTTCCCAGAGATTAAATTCTAGTGAAAGAGATGGACAATGAGTAAGTAAATAATTTCACACAGTAATAACCATCGTGAAGAAAATAAACCAGGGTACACTCAATAAATAACTTCTTCATGAGAAAATATAAAGCAGGATAAGCGCACAAACAATAATGGATAGATGAATGCCCCGTTTTAGAATGGCCAGAGAAAACATTTCTGGGAAGGTGGTTCCCTTCTCCCTACATTTTTTGTTTTTAGTTGTAGGTGGACACAATACTTTTATTTTTATGCGCTGGTAAGGATCAAACCCAGGGCCTCACGCATGCTAGGTGAATGCTCTACTACTGAGCCACAACCCCAGCCCCTTCTCCCTACATTTTACTGTGAACATTTCCAAATGTACAGAAAATTTTATTCAGATTTATAAGGAACACCCCTATCTCTACCATAACACCTATGATAGATTATCATCAATGTTTTATTGACTTTTTGTGAACAGAGGGCTGAATAATGTGAAGTGAATCACTCAGGGACAAAGTATACTGGGACAAAGGAAGGAGGTGTAAAGACCCTAAAGTAGAAATGAATTTGAAACATTCAAGAACAGTCAAAAGGCAAGGGTGGTAGGATCATAGTAAACGAGAGGGAACATGGTGGAGATGAAGACGGAGATGTGGGTAAATCATGTGGCTTTTGTCCTCTTTGTAAGGACTATGGATTTCATCTCGGGTATGACAGGAAGCCTAGGAGTATGTTAAATATAACAGCATTCATGTTGTGAGCAACATAAGTTGCAGATGGGCAAGAATGGAACCAGAAGAGTAAAAAGCTATTGAAGTAGTTCTAGGTTAGTGTGTTTATGGAAGTAGTTAGAAGTGTTTAGGCTCAAAATATATTTTGAAGGTGGAGCTGACAGAACTTGCTATTAGACTGAATATGGCATGAGAAAGAAAGAGGACACTGAGCTGACTCCCAGCAGTCTTCAGAGTCAGTGCAGGCTGAGCTAGCAGGAAGTGTCAGAGGCTTAGTGATGAGCAGGTAGGGATTTTTAAAGTTTGGTAAGAGGTCTTTCTGGTAACTTCCAAAGAAATTCTAGTCCTCTATTAGAAAGATTAATAACCCAAAGTGCTTGGGAATGTGTGAAGGGAAGGGGAATAAGCCTGTATGGAAAAATTCAGGATTCTTAATCCTTTTTTTCTTTTCTTTTTTTTAATCTTTATTATTTTTATGTGGTGCTGAGGATCGAACCCACTGCCTCACATGTGCCAGGCAAGCGCTCCACCACTGAGCCAGGACCCCAGCCCTCTTAACTCTTTTTAAAGTCTCTTATCCGAGAGAGAAGTCCTTGAGATAATGGAAAAGACTCAGGGTATTTTCAGTAAGGGAGGGTTGCACTTCACTGACTCACTTCTAAGGACAAACAAATCCAATAACAACAAATATGTACGTAATATATCTATGTCTATTATGTTTTTTTTTTATCAAATTTCATGCCAAAGTCCAATTGTCACACACCTAGAATTCTTGTCACTTTCTTACTGGTCTGTTTCCAATCCCTCTTCATTTAGAAATTCTTTTTTATAAAAACTGCTGTCCTGTGATTTGTCTAAACCAATGCTTGTTAAGCCATCAGTGATGAAAAGCTAGCTTTTAAAAATTATTTTAAAAAATTTAATTGACATTTAATTTTAATTGTACATATATAGGAGGTACAGTATGATAATTCAATACATGTATACAATGTTTATGATCAAATCAGGGTAATTAGCATTTCTATCTCCTCAGACATTTACAATTTCTGTGTAGTAACCTTCAAACTCTTCTAGTTATTTTGAAATATATAATAAATTGTTGTAGATTATAGTTACTCTACCATGCTGTGGAACAGTAGGATGAATTCCTCCTCTCTAATGGTACTTTGGTACTTGTTATCCAGCCTTACTCTACCTAGTCTCTAGTGACCATTATTCAACACTACTATGAGATTAACTTTTTTACCTTTCATACATTTAAAAAATCTCAATCTCTCATGGAGTGATATTTATATAGGATACAATATAAATTAACTACTTAAAATAGTGAAATTAAAAAAGTAGAAGTAGAAGATCAATTTTGTAATAACTAGCTTCAGCTGACATAAAATTACTGTCAGCTTGCTAATGAAAGTTTCTAAAAACTCACTCTCAATATATTTATTACTTTGTCTCAGACTGGTAACCACACAATTTGTGGCCCACATTCTGAGTAGCAGTGGCATAAACCATTCCAGATATCAGATGTTTCATTATATGTTAAGTCAAATATAAATTTTCCACCATTGACCTCTAAACTCGTTGACAACTCAGTTTTACCTATCTCTCACTTACGGGTAAGTTCTTACCTTCTCTGTCCCATGAACAACTGTATTTAACCCCCTTTTTTTCTGCCTTTGCTTACTCAAAATGTCCTACATACATTTCATGTACATTGTATCAGAATTGAAATACTTATTCTCCTTACAAAGCTTTCCTACTGACAACTGTATCAAAATTTTACCCACTTGACATTTGAAGTTTTTGCATTTATTAGTACAGATTTACATTATTTGTATTGTTTTCTATAGTAAAGCATAAATTACTTCAGAGTAAAGCTTGATTTTTACCCTAAATATAAAAATGTATACAAATAGCAATATGATACCCAAACAATAAGGAGTATGGAAAAATTTCCTGCCTAGGAGTTTACAGATATGGGGAAATAAGATTCTGGTGTCTATGTAAACACTGTCTTTTACTATGGGAATTTGCATTCACTCCCTTTTTCCCCATACCCTGCTTTGTCTTATTTTCTTACTAGGCCTATCTCCATTAACTCTGGACCCTAAAACAGCTCACCCAAATCTGGTGCTATCCAAAAACAGGACCAGTGTGTGGCATGGTGACATTAAGCAGGTAATGCCTGATGATCCAGAGAGATTTGACTCAAGTGTGGCTGTACTTGGCTCAAAAGGCTTTACAACTGGAAAATGGTACTGGGAAGTAGAAGTGGCAAAGAAGACAAAATGGACAGTTGGAGTCGCAAGAGAATCCATCATTCGGAAGGGCAGCTGTCCTCTAACTCCTGAGCAAGGATTCTGGCTTTTGAGACTAAGGAATCAAACTGATCTAAAGGCTTTGGATTTGCCTTCTTGCAGTCTGAAACTTACTGACAATCTCAACAAGGTGGGCATTTATCTAGATTACGAGGGAGGGCAGGTGTCCTTCTACAATGCTAAGACCTCGACCCATATTTACACCTTCAGTAGCATTTTCACAGAGAAACTTTATCCCTACTTTTGCCCCTGTCTTAATGATGGTGGAGAGAATAAAGAACCATTGCATATCTTACATCCACAGAATTAGTCATACTATTGTATAAATTCAGAGCATATTAAAGAAGTATTGAAATAGTTAACCAGTCTCACTGGATTCTCTTCCCAATTTATGGGGAACTCTGTAATAATGAAAAGTAGGGTTCACAAACTGAATTCCATTCTCAGTGTCCTAAATGGATTTTACCAGAGTCTTTCAAGATGACCTTCTACTTTACTGGAATCTTCTACAATACAAAAGTCACTCTCTTCTAGTGATCACCATGCTATTGGTACTGGAGCAAAATGCAACTTGAGTTTGTGATGCTTAGTAACCCTTTTCAAATATGCCCAGAAATTCTATCATGCTATCATTATTTTCCAGCATAATGACTCTAAGTAGATTAATTTTCACAATGTGCCTCTTATTCTTCTAATTATCTTTTAATAAAAATTTTTCATTTCATTTCCTTTCTAGAAAATTTTCTGTAATCTTAAAAACTTGCTCCAGAGACTTAAAGAAAAAAGAAGGAAATGATCTGAGATGATCTGAGTTTATGAACTTTATTAAAGTCTCTCAACATAGTTTTTAGTCTAGTAAATTTGATTTGTTTCCTTCCTTTCAGTCCCTTTTCCTGTTTTATGTATGTATGAGAGACACTTGTTTTTCTGTGTTGAAATATATTTCAGTATTTCCATCTGCTTTTGACTACATCATTTTTCATCAGTCTTGCCTATAATTTTAATACCAGTACTTTTTATCTTGGTCTCCAATATACTCATCCTTCAAATTTGTTCCTTCCAAGTCTAAAGTTCTTAGTATCATTGATCTCAGTAGTACTCTTAATGAAATGTCCTTATTTTTCTTTCCTTAGAAATCCCCATCTAAATTTGTTTTATCCTCTACTGCTGAAAGTTTTGGGGAGACTTCTCAGGACCTGTATCATCATCCCTCTAAAATTACAATGAGATTTTTTTTTTCCCTTGGGGGCAAGGCAAAAGCTGGCAGTTCCATTTGTCTAATGGGAAAAATAATATTATAGATAATATTTATAAAGCATTGTTATATATAACATGCATACATTAAAAAAAAATTTTTTTTTTTTGCTAGTGTGGATTGATTGAACCCAGGGGAGATTTACCACTGAGCCATATCCCCAGCCTGAGACTGAGTCTAGCTAAATTGCTAAAGTTGGCTTTGAACTTGCAATCCTCCTGTCGTAGCCTCCCAAGTCACTGGGATTATAGGCATGTGCCACCACACCCAGTGAGGCAGTTATAGTTTCTAAAAGCTCCCAGGTGATTCTAATGTGTGGCTAGGGAAGAAAACCACTGAACTAAAATAATATGCTTTATTTTAAAAATCTTTTTATTTTAAAAATAATTCAAATTTAGGACTGGGGATATACCTTAGTGATAGAGCACTTACCTAACATGTGTGAGGCCTTGGTTTTAATTTCTAGCACACACCACACACACACACACACATTCAAACCTAAAAGAAAGTTGCAAATGTGAATAATATATTCCCATATATTTTCCATCTAGACTCATCAATTATTAAGATTTTGCCACAGTTTCTTGCTTTCTCTCCTCTACACCCATCCCATATGATTTTGTGCAAGTATATATGTAATTATTATTCATATTCTTTTTACTGAAGCACTTTAGATTAAATTGCAGATACTGTAATTCTTATTCCTAAATACACCAGCGAGTATCTCCTAAGAACCAGGTATTCTCTTATATAATCACAGTACTAAATTATCAAATTCAGAAAATTGAACATTGACCCAATACTAGTAACTAACATATAGTCCATATTGAATAAGTATTTTTAATGGCAGAATTTTAGGCTCTTGGTAAAGAACTTCAAGTACCATGACAAAGAGTTTGGGGGACATAGAGGGTCTAGTGCTACTTCTTAGAATTCTAAATAATGGATATCTAAAGTCTGTTTTGAAGACAGACAAGTGCTACAGAGTTTAGAGAAAAATATACCACAGTGACTCTTACCATTATGTACATCTATGAGACATTAAATAAAAAAAAAAAAAACTATAAGTAAATAGCAGAAAAGATCAGTAGAGGGAAGAGAATGGGGTAGGAGGGAGGGGAAGGGGAAACATGGGGACTGAATTACACTCATAATTTTTATAATTATGTCATAATTATATAGAATAGAAAAAAATTCCATGGAAAAGTTGAGTAAGTTGGAGATAGTAAAGGATGAATAAAATTTGGAAAATAACTTCTGAGAAATGAATATTTATATGATAATGGTTGCATAATGATATTAACCAGAAATTAACAAACATACTTACAATGAGAAAATTTTATGATAGGAATTATACCACAATAAAACTTATTTAAAAAAATTTTTTTTTAGTTGTCAAAGAATACTTATTTATTTATATGTGGTGCTGAGGATAGAACCCAGGGTCTTACACATGCCAGGCAAGCGTTCTACCACTGAGCCACAACAACCCTGGTACCCTGGTTTGTTTTAAAGAAAAAAAAAGAATTTTTTTTTTTTTTCTCAAATGACTAGGGGAATAATGACAGACTGTAGGCAAACATATATTTTCCACTATTTGTAGGTATTTACCTCAATATTTTCTCTGACATACAGCCTCAGCTCTCTAGCATTTGTCTTAATATAGATGACCCAAATTTATTTTCCCACAGTTTTCTACATGATTGGTTATTCTGTACTGAATAATTTGAACAATCCCTTTACAAAGAACCCAGAATATAACTAAAGGCATAAAACACCAATATGGGACTTCCTTGCTGGAAATAGACCCTGTTTTACTTTTGATAGTACTCACAAGAAGCATAACCAAGGCTATGTTATATATTGTATCTCAGACTACAAGAGATGAGGCTGAGCGCAATGATAACTTCAAAAGAGAATGGCATGGGCCTATGGTTGTGGCTCAGTGGTAGTTCGATTTCCTACCATGTGTGAGGCTCTAGGTTGGATTCTCAGCACCCCGTAAAAAGAAAAAAATAAACAACAATAAAATAAAAATTAAAAAAAAAAAAAAAAAGAGGGGCTGGGGAGATAGCTCAGTTGGTAAAGTGCTTGCCTTACAAGCACAGGTCCTGGGTTTGATCCCCAGCACGGCAAAAAAAAAAAAAAAAAAAAAAAGAGAGAGAGAATGCTTCACACTTTTCTTGAAATAACTGGGCTTTTAGGAAAATAGTAATGATGTACAGTTGCATAACATAGTTGAGATACAGAAGAAGAAAAAGCCAATGAAAGTGCATTACTAGATAATTCCAGGGAAAGAGAGGCTCTGAATAAATTAATTTTCAAAATAGGTAATAATGGTTTATTTAAGGTCAAATATTTAACCACTTTAGATAAAATCCTCCAAAGTTGCTGTGTTTTCTTATCTTAAAAAATTACAATTTAAAATACATACTGAAGAGTGCAGGTGATGTAAATGTATAGCTTTTAGAAATTAATACAAATATATTCAATAACTGATGATGGAAAAAGAACAGTAACAAAACCTTTGAAGGCCCCTTTATGTGTTTTTTAGCCCTGAGGTATCCACTGTTTTGTGTCAGGTTTTTTTTGTTTTTTGTTTTTTTTGTTTTTAAAAACAAGTTTATTATAATCTCAAAGGAGAGAGAAAAAAAAAAAAACCTAGTAAAAAAAGCAAAACCAACAAAAAAAATCTTATTCAGGGCATTCTAGTAAATTTTTTGTGTGTATGTACTTTAGCTGTTACTCTAAGTAGTTGGTTTGTACAAGATGGTTAAAAAGGCCAACAACGAAAAGGTTTCTGTTTTTTCCCTTTTTTTGTCTATGAAGTTGCTGTTTATTCTTTTCCTGTTTGATGTGTGTGTGAAACAATGTTGTCCAACAATAAACCAGAATTTTATTTTGCTGAGTTGTTCTAACAAAACAAAAACAAAAACAAAACAAAACAATTCATAGAACGTAGCTCAGTGGCAGAACACCTGCTTAGCATGTCCAAGGCCCTTTCAATCCCCAGCACCACAAAAAATAAATAAAAATAATTTGCAGGTATATTTTTATCTAACAACTACACTATTGAATTTTTTCTATACTTAATGTGCAGATAGCCTTTAAAATATTGTTTCATTTCGCTTCTTTTTTGAACTTGAAAATGAATGGAATCAAGCTGTATGTCTTCCTTGACTTTTATGAAACTTGAAATTATGTTGCATAATTTCAACATAATTTCATTCTCACCTCTCATTCGTGGTTTCACGTCCCATGGTTTTAGTTACCCGTGATCAACTGTGGTCTGAAAATATTAAAGAAAAATAGCAGACATATGCAATACTTTTTAATTTTTATTTGTTTTTTTAAAGCTATACAAATGGTAGAGTGTATTCTGACATATTATACATGCATGGAGTACAACCCATTCCAATTAGGATCCCATTCTTATGGTTGTACATAATGTGAAGTTACACTGGTTGTGTATTCATTTATGAGCATAGGAAAGTTATGTCTGATTCATTCTACTATTTTTCCTATTCCCATCCCTCCTTCCTTCCATTCATTACCCTTTGTCTAATCCAATAAACTTTCCCCCCTTCCTATCCTCCTTTGTTGTGAGTTAGCATCAACATATCAGAACATTCGACCTAAATTCATTCTTCTTAATGGCTGGGTAATATTCCATTGTGTGCATATTCCACATGTTCTTTATCCATTGTCTGTTGAAGGGCACCTAGGTTGGTTTCATAGCTTGGCTATTGTGAATTGAGGTGCTATAAACATTGATGTGGCTACATAGCAATTCTTAAGTATAAAATTGCAGCTGAATAGTGATGAATCTTGTGTCCTCCTTTTCTGTCAGAGCAGCATATCCATACTGTATATACTTACCCACCCCATACCAGTTCATATGATTTAATTACAGTATGTTTTTATAATTATTCTATTTTATTATTGGTTGTTGTTAATCACTTACCTTGCCTAATTTGTAAATTAAACAATACCACAGGCATGTATGTATAGAAAAAACAGTATACATAGGGTTCAGTACTATCTATGATTTTCTGGTATCCAATGATGATGTTGGAAAGTATCTCCTTGTTGATAAGGGGGGATTACTCTATTTCACTGTATGAAAATGCAGCAATTTAAATATCTAATCTACTGTTGATGGATAAGTAGTTGTTTCCATTTTTTCCTTTTGTTACAGTTGCCATAAATATTCTGGTATAAGAGTACTGGTATATATGAGCATTAGTGCAAGAGTTTCTCTAGGTATATATCTGATGAAGGCTGGATCATAGGGTGAATATATCAGTAATGCTGAATTGTTAAAGTGCTTGTGCTGATTTACATTTTCACTAGCAGTGGGAATTTCTATGAATCTATGTCTTTGCCAATTCAGTTTTACTAAAAAGGTGGGTAATTATCTCATCGTGGTTATAGAACACACTTCCCTAAATAGCATTGTGGTTTGAGCATTTTTTCAGGTGTTTGCCCATTTTTCTACTGGGTTGTTAATCTTTCTTTTTGAATATCATAGTTTTTTACATATTCCGGATACTAATTCTTTGCACTGCAGGTATCTTCCCCCATTTATTCTGTTATATATTCATTAATTATGATGACTTCATTATGTATCTTTATGTAATTATGGTGACTTCCATTATGCATCTTTTCTCTTATGGTTAATACTTTTTGCGTCTTGTTTTAAAAATTCTCCTCTAACCTGGGGCCAGAAAGATCTCCCCTATTCCATTCTACATGTTTTAAAGTGTGCCCTTCACATTTAAGTGCTTAATTGTTCAACACATTAAAAAATAATAAGTATATATTTGCATGTACCTAACAACATAACTTCAAAATACATAAGGCAAAAATTTACAGACAGTACAAGAAGAAATTGATAAATCCACACTAAAGTACAAGATTTTTGCATGGATTTCTCAGTAATTAACAAAAAATCAGACAATAAAATTAACAAACTTGATCCAACAGGTATACATAGAACATTATAATCAATACTCTAGAACATCTGACAACTTCAGAAGGTTCTTTCTAAACATACACAGGACACTGATCATATAATTATAAAGAAAATGTAAACAAATTTCAAAGGATTAATTCACACAGAACCAAACCTGGCACTGAAGCACACACCTGTAATTCCAGCTACTTGGGAGGATGAAGCAGGATTGTAAATTTGAGGGAAGTTTGGGTAACTTAGTGAGATCCTGCCTCAAAACAAAAAATAAAAAGAGCTGCAGATGTAGCTCAGTTTGCTTATCATATTTGAAGCCCTGGGTACAAATCCCCAGTACTGAAAAACAACATCAAACAAAACAATAACCCACCATACACAGACCATATTTTTTTATTTTAATGCATTTAAGTCATAAATCAACAACAATATAACTAGAAAATGAATTTGGAAATTTTAAAATATTTCAAATAATCCGTGAGTCAAAAAAATTTCATAATGGAAATCTGAAAATACTTTGAACTGAGCAAAACAAGAGATGACACCTCAAAAATGTGTGGCTCACGTTTATAGTTTAAAAGGAAATTTGTAGTCTTACATGCACATATTAGAAAAACGAAGGATAAAAACCAACCATCTATTTCAAGAAATTGGAAAAAGAACAGCAATTTAAAATCAAGGAAAGTAAATAATTATATAGAACTGAAATTGATATAGAAATGAAATATGTAAGAAGTGTCAATCAAACCAGAAGTTTGTTCTTAGAAAAAACTAATAAAATTGACAAACCTTTGATGTGACTTGGAAATAAAATGAAGACGCAACTAATATAAAAAAAGAACAAAAAATCATGCCTACAGAACCTGCAGCCATTAAAAAAGATGAAAAGAGGTTTCAGGATAATTTTATATGAACGATTTTGAAAATTTTTTTATTAAAGGGACTCAACATCAGAAAACCGAAACTGACATAACGGGTGGTGGGAGAACTAACTGTAAGTGGAAAAACACCAAATTTTCAGAAGCCTGGAAATTTGAACACTGGAGCTATTTGACTATATTAAAGAATTTTTTTTTTTTTTTTTTTTTTTTAAGTAGTGGTGGGGTTGGGGATTTAGCTCAGGGGCAGAGCGCATGCCTAGCACGCACAAGGCCCTGAGTTCGGTCCTCAGCCCTGAAAATAAAAGTAGTGGTTATAGTATTATGGCTTTTTTTTTTTTTTTTTTTAAGTCTTCATCTTTTAGAGATTCAAAGTGAAACAATTATAGATCAGATGATACAGTTTTGTTTCAAAATAATAATGAATGCTTCAGAACTTGAGCCTGTGCTTGTACGAATACTTGGTCAACATTTAGTGTTTAAAACTCACCAGGGTCAGCTACGTTCCTCCTCCTCCAGTATCTCAGCTGTAGGGTACTGACTGCGCTCACCTCAGGCCTGTCCCGCCCTTTGTTCTTGGGAACCAATCATCGAGCTCGGCTTCGAACCTGGGACCAATCAGCGATCTCAGCTCCCCCGTCCCCCACGGTCCTCGAGGGTGAGGCGGCGCCATGTTTCAAGGGCAGCGCGGTTGGTTCAGCGGTAGCGTCAGCCGAGAGCTGAGGCAGTTCTGGGGTAGGAAGATGGGCACAAGAGGTGCATGAGGCAGGGAGAGGAGTACCTCTCTTTCTGATGCCTCGGTCCTAGCGTGCCTGCTGGGCTCACCCTGTGCTCTTGCCTCCACAGTGGCCGAAGGGGGGACAGTCAGCGACTCGCAGGCCGCCGATTTCTTGTTCAGCTGTGACGCCTCGCACCCAGACACGCTGAGGTACCTGAGAGCCACCTGGCGGTGCCTCGTGTGTCATGACGAGCCTGGAGTCGGGGATCTAAGTTGCAACCCACTAATCAATATTGATGATAGAGGGAGACTGGAAACATTTTTAGTTCTAGATGTCGGGGGTCGGGGTAGTCTTTCTTCAGTCCTTTTCACCACAGTGTGAACCTAATACAGGTCCTCGAATCTTCCCGAATTCCAGTCGTGTGTTTCCAGCCGTCTCTTCTCCCACAACTCGTGCCACCTTGAACACTCCACTCCCTGTATTTAATAAGTCCAAACCAAATCTGATTACCCCCAACCTGTATTCTCCAGACCTGAAACTCATGCAAACCCTTTTGAATAACCAGTAGATTGCTCAGTGGCCAAATACCACGCATCCCATCCGGCAATTGTTTTTTCATCCTCAAGGCCATTATCTTTGGAGCTCCTCGATTACCTGATCCATTTGCCTGGACCTTCACAGTAGCTTTCCAAGAGCTTACTCTGCTTGGGATCTGGCCTCCAAGATCTTTCACGTTGCTGCCACGTTATTTTTGTGAAGCAGAGATATGCTCGCGGGTCTCCCCACCTCTATTCCCCTTCTACCCTCCTGATTACCTACAGATTTAGATTTTGGCTAGAGCCCACCTCGTTTATTTTCCCCTTTTTCTCATACCCTTCCATAAATCCAATCTGAACTGTCATTGTGCCTTGTGTATGTCTTTTTTTTTTTTTTTTTTTCCTTTAATGCCCTTCCTCTTATCTCCACCTTTTTACAGACTTAGGAAGGATGTTGCTTTCTATATGTGAAGCCTCCCCTGCTCCCCTGACTGCATGCCCACACCCTACCTCGGAATTAATTAATCTCTTAACAACAAAGGCTATGGTTAAAATTTGTAGGCTGCTGAGTTTCCATCCACTGTTGATGTCCAGTTAAACAGTATCGTTTTAGTTCAAGTTTCTAAATTCATATTATCATTTATCTCGTCTAAAGCTGAGATTTGCCTAGATGTAGACCCCCAAATAAGTAATATGATATGTTTTTCTTCCTTGTCAGGAGAAAAATATGTCAGTCTCCTGTTTTATTCTTTCTTTTGAAAGGTTGAATACATTCTTGTTTATTTCATAACCTAAATGATTTCCTTTTTTCTCTTAGAATATATGAAAGCCTTGATTACATAGAAGATAATGCTACAGTTTTTCATGCCTACTATCTCTCTGCAGTAGCCAATGCTGAAATTAAAAACTCGGTGGCTTTAGGTCATTTCATTCTTCCTCCTGCATGCCTGCAAAAAGGTCAGCAATGATTATTTAACCTATCTCTGTTGGCCACATCCAGCTAATTCCTACTGGACAGCCAAATCCAACATATCTTTGTTCTCAGTCAGACATTTTTCTTTTGTATCACTTAATATAAATGGGAAAACCATGGATTTCAGATGAGATTGCCTTAAGTATCTTTCCTGGCTTCATTTATTTTCATACATTCATTGATCATCTCCTATATGCCAGGTTCTAATGCAGGAAGGAACAAGGGATTCAGTGGTGAATAAGACAGATATAGGTCTTGTTCTCAAAGTTCTCATTGACTAGAATCCAATGTTTACTAGTTTTGTGATCCTTAGCAAGTTATTAAATTTTTCCCAAGTTGTTTTGAGGATAAAATGAGATAATATATTAAGGTATATGATGTGGTAAGCATTTGATAATGTGTTCTTTGATAGTTTTGAATCTTTTCATTATGTTTCTGAATTTTTAAAAGATTGGTTATGATAATAAACTCATATTTGTATTTTTCTTTATACTTTTTTGGAAATACTTTCACATCAATTGTTTCAATACCCTATGGAGTAGGAAGGGCAAATAAATAATGTACTTCTGAAATTGGTTCTTTCAGGTTTTCCTGCTCAGAACACCCTTTTTAATTTTTTTTCAGCTATCTTTAATATCCCATTTTTTGTAGGTCTTAAATTATCACCAACTCTTGACCTGTATATTACCCAGTAGATATGTGTCCATCACCAGAAAGATAAATTGAAAACTGGGTGCAAATTTCCAATGAGGACAGTATTAAAACAAAAGGAAGGACGGGGTTGTGGCTTGGTGGAACAGTGCTTGTCTAATACGTGTGAGGTGCTGGGTTCGATCCTCAGTACCACATTTAAAAAGTAATAAATAAAGTTATTATGTCCATCTACAACTAAAATATTAAAAAGCAAAAAACAAAAGCAAAGCAAATCAAAAAAGTTGATGAGACATCTGCTTAGAACAGCATTTAGAAATTCCAAAGATTGATTTCTCCTATACTTGGTGTCCTGTTTAGACCTAATTATAACTATAAATGGTTATGCAAATAATGACTCAATAGACTTATTCAAAAACTATTTGTGCCAATTAGTGAATGCCCACCTTCAAAGAATTTATATTGTAGAATGACTGTCTAATTTGATATAAACTATTCTGTTTATATTCTCTTTGAGATTAGTATCTTATATTAACATGTTTTTAAATTAAAAAATATTTTCAGTTGTAGACGGACTCGATTTATTTATTTATTTATTTATTTATTTATTTATTTATTTATTTATTTATTTATGTGGTGTTGATAATCAAACCCAGTGTCTCACACATGCTAGGCAAGTGCTCTACCACTGAGCCACAACCCCAGTGACAAAATTTTTAAAAATCTGTTTAAAAAAAAAGTTCCACTTTAAAAAAATTAAAAGTATACATATTTATCTACTTAGTAGAGTATGGTCTAGTAGAAGTGTGAGATGTGAATGTGAACCATGTATAAATTTTAAGTTTTCTAGTAGCCACATTTAAAAGAATAAAAATAAATAGGTGAAATTAATTTTAAGAATATATTTTGGGCTGGGGAGATAGCTCAACTGGTAGAGTGCTTGCCTCCTTGCAAGCGCAAAGCCCTGAGTTTGATCCCCAGTACCGCAAAAAAAAAAAAAAAAAAAAAAAAAAAAAAAGAATATATTTTATTTAACCTAATATATCCAAAATGATGTTGTCTCAATATATAATCAATATAAAATTATTGACAATTTATTCTTTTTTGATATTTCAGAAATTTAATCTTCAAAATCCAGTGTTACTTTATACTTACAGCACATCTCAATTTGTTCTAGTCACATAAATTTAAGTACTCATTTCCTATATTTAGCAAGTTGATACCATACCGGACAACAAAGGTCTACCTTTTTCAGTTCTCCAGTGGGCTACCGTGGAAGCTTTTGAGATCAGAGTTAGGATGATGACAGGGTCCTTTGACATATTGAGTACTGTAAATTTCTGCCTATTAGATATATTTTTATCTTTTCCTTTAATAAATTAATTCTTGGAATCTCTGTTCTAAAAACTCAGCAATTTTATACTTTTAATTTTGACTAGACAATTATCCTCTTTAATAATGTTTGACCTGATAGAGATGCTAACATCTAATGAAGAAATATATTCTAGTAGAAAAAAAATCTACAACAATGATTCTCAAAATGTATTGAAATCATTTGGGGAGTTTGTTAGAAATGCACATTTCTGAGCTGCTCCTTAATGATCTGATTCAATATGAATCACAATAGAAGTATTTTAGGTGAGTTTGATTCCAATGAAATAAGTCTGACCTAAAAATTTCAGACTTCATGCAAAATTCAGAAGTTATTTGAAAAAATAGTATTGGACTTGTTTTTCTCACCACAGAAATAAGAAGAAAAATTGGTAGTTTTATTTGGGAACAAGACCAGCATTTTCTGATAGAAAAGGTAAGATATATTAAAGTAGTCGATTAGAATCTGCATATCAAAAATTTCTGAAAGCAATGTAATCTTAAAAATGTTTACTTGTGATGTGTTAGCACTAATGAGCCAGATTAGGGAATTAAAAGGTTTGATTAAATATTATGTGGTTTGACTTTTTTTTATTATAGCACATTGTTAAACTTAAGGTATTTTGTAGAAATTAAACTATTCACATAAGAAGTTTGAAATTTTTCTTCAATTAGTAATATCAAGAGAATAGTACGTGTATAGTATTTACCAGTTATTTACTACTAGTATTGATTCTGATTAATTGCTGTGTTATATCATTTATTAAATGTTTTGAGTACTGCTCTTAAATAAATGGGCACGATCCTGCTTTTTAATTTTTGCCATCCTGCCCTAAATTGACCTGTGCTTTTGACTTCAAAATCTTTATGCAGTTGCTAAATTTGGATAATCTGAGTATCAAAAAGAATAATGACAATAATAGATTATGATACATTGTTAAAAAAGAATCCATTAGTCCATAATGATACTCCAAAAGCAGAAAGAGAAAAAGAAAAGGATAAAAGGAAGGGAAGGGAGGAAAAAGGAAAGAAAGAAAGGATAGGATAAGGAAAATTTCCATTACAGAATAATAATAGCTAATAAATACAGGAGGGATGACAGAATGGAAAAATCTTCATTTTACAGCCCCAACCTGCAAGGGTCATTAAATGATGTTAAAACCATGTTCTCAAATTGTCATCCACAGATTACCTATTAATTACAAAGGCAAGTGATGAATCTTTTCAATGGACAGATCTGGAAGATAACACCTTAAGTGATCAAATTTAGCATCATCAATATTGGAATTACTTCTCATTGTGTTCAGTCTAGCGTAATATAAATATACAACATTAGCTATGTAGCATTCTTTTTCAAAGTGTTTAAACTGAATTTAATTCAGGGTTAATCAGAGAAATCCAGAATATAGACTGTACCACGAGTCAATGAATTGTCCTGGACACTCTACATAGTCATGAAAAACAAAAAAGACAAGAAGACTGTTGTAGATTGACCTAACAACCAAATGTGATACATAAACCTTGATTGGATTTTGTATTTTAAAAAACAACAGAAAAGTTGTAAAAGGCATCTTGAGAAAAATTGGAAAAATTTATTGATGGGCTAAATAATAAGTGATATTGAATTAATATTAATTTTCTTAAGTATGATAATATTACAAAAATAAAATAATGCATTTTAAAAGAAAATTAATTTTAGGTCCTAAGGAATGTAAATGTCATGATATCTACCAATGGTTTCAAATGGTCCAGCTAAAATATAAAAAAGAGGGTACTCAGTGTGGCAAAAATGTAAATCTAAATGAAAGGTATGTTTTATTTATTATACTATTTTTTAAAGTTTTTGGTAAGTTTAAATTTTTTTACAATAAAATGTTAGGAATAAATCTTTACAATATGTCCAAAGTCAAGCAGTTGACATATATTTTGTATTCCTTTTATTAATTTGTTTTTGTCTCAAAGTGTCATCATCTGAAAATAATAGTTCTTTCAGTCTCCTTGGCTAGGAAGTAAATAGTATGTTGTACGAAAGATGAAAATGCCTACTCTTTGACTTGTCACAGTGTTTCCAAGGAGATGAGTGAGGACGGAATGGTTATTAGTTGACAAATTATTGCACAACAGACCCAGAAAGCTTAAAATGAACTTAAAGATCATTAATTTAATTGTTTAGTTTTACAAATAAGAAAACTAAGGTAAACAGAAGAAAAAGACCTGTTTTAGTTCACATAACCATATGTTAGCAAAGTGGAACCAAATTTTCTTAGCTCCAACCCAATCCAATGTTTTTATTGCTAAAAACATAACATGCTTGCATTGACTATTGACTGGAAATTATTATAGAGGATTTTGTCAATTCTTTGAAAATATTGATCAATATTGCTAATTAAAATGATGTAATCAGAGAACATGTAAGTAAAAGGTATTTTATCAAATAGAAACAACAAGGATAAATCTGGAAAGTAATTTGGGGAGTAGTATTATTGTTTGGATTAGATTTATGACCTAAATATAGAAATTTCCTAATGACATATTAGGTAAATATGTTATATAATAGATATCAGTGTCTGAGTCACTTTCACACAATCTTTTGGAAAACCTTTTATAACACACACATATATATATCTCATATATATATATAATTTTAGTTCTTTTACAACTTCAAAACTGAATACTTTACTGTCACTTTGAAGTGAAACATAATTTGTTCAGCATTCTTCTTTTGGTTTATAGCTCACAGGAAGTCTAGGATTAAGTCAAGATTTTAAGAAAAATTAGTAACACTTTTATTTCCTTATTTTTAAAATTTCTTTTTTAGATGTTGATAGACCTTTATTTTATTTATTTATATGTGGTGCTGATAATGGAACCCAGTGCTTCATACATGCTAGGCAAGCCCTCTACCACTGAGCCACAACCCCAGCCCCTATTTCCTTATTTTTATGACTAAAAACTAATAAGACCATATTAGAGAAAATTTCAAAAATTAAAAAGAAAATAAAAAGTTTTACTCATTTAAAAAACTACAGCTAGCATTTTAAAAATTCTGGTTTTCTTGTATCTCTAAATATATAGTTGTATACATGTGTGTACAAAATTTTGTTAAATTTCCCTGCCAAACTAGATTGAATGGACCTAAAAGTATATTTTATGACTCTTGAAATATATATCTGGTGGACTGCAGAAATGTGGCCAAATGTTGTAAAAATAGGAGGATACAGAATAGAGGAATTGGTAAGCGATACAGGATAGGGCCGCATCTTCACTATCCCCCAGAGTTCACACGAGTCTCCTCCATTAACTTGGTGAGAATTTGCCAGCACCATCAGTGGGAGAAGCCTCCTCATCTTCTTCCTGTTTTTGGGTCTCTGTTGAGGCCTTGACCAATCTCTCCGGGACCCAAATCGGCGATTGTGCGTCCTGTGGGAAAACACAAACAGACCCTCGGGTCCAGATTAATACCAGATCTGGGCCTTTCCATTGTCCTGATAGAATGTCCTTCCAGAGCACTTGAGGTAGTAGATGCTTTTTATTAGGCTCTGAATGACAGTCAGCAGCTGATCAGCCCTCAGAATCAAAAAAATTAAAATGAACAAGATTTAAAAAAAATTAAAATGAACAAGACAACAGACAATTTGTCTTTTGGGAATCTGTATGATACCCCTATTCCCCCTTTTTGTTTATAAAGCATGTTTTTAAGCGTTAAATGGGCACACTCAATAATGCTTTGTCCAGTAGGATTATAGGGAATTCCTGTGATGTGTTGAATACCAAAGGTGGAACAAAATTGTTTAAAGGCCTGGGACGTATATCCAGGACCATTATCTGTTTTAATTTGTTTGGGAACTCCTAGGATGGAGAAAGAGTGTAAACAGTGTGTTATTACATCTTTGTTTTTTTCTCCAGTAAGAGCAGAGGCCATAATAAATCCTGAAAATGTATCAATAGACACATGAATGAATTGTAGTTTTCCAAATTCTGAATGATGAGTTACAGCCATTTGCCAAATATGATTGGGCTGAAGCCCTTTTGGATTTACTCCTAACGAGGGGTTAGGAATAAGTGTAACACATTTAGCACAAGACTTGAGTATGTACCGAGCTGTTGCCTTAGTAATTTTATAGCCTGTGCGTAGAGTGGAAGCATTTATGTGAAATTTGGAATTAAAAGTTTTTGTATTTTCAAAAAAAAAAAAAGAAATATATATCTGTGTGTGTGTGTATTCAAGAGTATATATAGCTGTATGTGTGTATATATATGTACATAAATATATATATATAATTGATTTTTTCCCCATTTTTTAAAAAAAGAATTGGTTGGATCATTGGTGTGCTGAATTTTAAAAATATGATTTCTTTGCTATCCACAGCCTGATGATATAGCATCAAATAAAATAAAAAGCAGTGAACTAGCAATAGAGCACAAAAAAGAATTATCCAAAAGGTATTGAATTTATGTACTTCAACTCCGTTCAGTCTTTAAGCACTAATTGTGTACCTATTTTATTTAATTTTTATAGTCTTCCTATGAGATTGATATTATTACCAACATTCCCATTTACAAAAAAGAGATTTAGGATTAAAAAGATTAGGTAATTTGCCCCAAAGTATACAAACTTTTATTAAGTGGGGTAGAAGTAGGATTTGCACTGGGTCAGTCTGATTCCACAACCCCTGAATTTAAGTACTCTTTTATACTATTCTTGCAGAAAGGAAACAAGGATTTTATGGAAGTTATTATAAGTTACATTAATATTATTTTTGAGGTACTAGGACTGGAACCCTGGGCATCATGTATGCTATGCAGTTGATGTAAGCTACTTCCCCAGCAATTTTTATATTTTCTATTGAGATAGGGTCTTCCTAAATTGCTCAGGTTGGCCTTGAACTCACAGTTCTCCCACCTTAGCTGCCTCAGCCTTCCTATTTTAGCTGGGATTATGTATACACCACCATGTCCGGCAGTTACATTATTATTTAAATGAAAATACACTAAACATTAGCAGCACTTTGAAAGTTGTGAGTGATTCCCCACCCCTTTCCAAATTGTTTATAAAGTGGTGACTTTGGCTTAAGAAATCAAATTTAAGGGGCTGGGGATATAGCTCAGTTGGTAGAGTGCTTGCAAGCACAAGGCCCTGGGTTCAATCCCCAGCACTGGAAAAAAAAAAAAAAAAATTAGAAAAACAATCAAACACACATTAAGACAATCAATCTAGGACAAATCTGAGAGACCCCATCAATGCACTTATTCATGATCTAGTCCTAATTCAATGTTTTCCAATTCTGTGGTTTTTCAAATATTCATGGGGAATATTACTTATTCAAAAATCTGATATCTTCTGAAATAAAAATGATCAAATAGTAGCTTCTTTACGTGCAACTTAATGGCTTAATTTATATATTTTTTTCAATTTTAAGTTTTTTCCCATTAGGGTTAATTTCCTTAATATGCAGAGAGGTCTTATAAATCTGGGAAAAATATGTCCAATTCAATAACAAAAACGAAGAAAGGACATGAATGTATCTTAGGTGTCTGCCTAGAGCCTTTTCTTTGTGGAACCACCAGAGGGTGCAGTATGAACATAAATAAAATATACCCTGTTCCTACTGTGAAGCATTTATTTTATTGGAAAACTATTAGTAATATTGAACACTTACTATAATAAATGATAAACTCTTATTTAACATTTGCTAAGTACAAGGTACTGGTGAGCTATGCAGATCACAGAATTTTGATTCTCACAACTTTATGAGTGACATAAATACTATTAGCCCCATTTTACAATTGAGGAAATGCATTGAGCTTATTGTTCCTATTTTATTCAAGGAATGCAACTGAAAGGGAGACCAAGCCTAGCTGATCCAGAGTCCGTACTCTTAACCACAATGCTGTTTTCCCTTCCCAAAATGTTTCCCAAATCTGAAAATTGCATGAGCTTTTATTTACTGTTTTTTTTAGTTGTTTTGTTATTATAAATGTAATGCATATAATTTGTCAAAATAGGAAATATGGAAAAAAATAGAGAAAAGTTGAATTACAAACAATGCCACCATTCATTAGTACCTTTCTTGCCAATTTTAGACAAATATACACAGTTAACAGAGTTGAAGTCATTCTGGGTGCATATGTAGCTTGTCTCTTGACTTTACATTTAATATTCTATAGGCAGTTCCCATGTTGAATATCCTTATTTGATATTATGATTTTGTTGTGGCTGCATATGGTATTTCATATTGTTTAACCATCTTTTTGTTATTTACTTTAATTATTCACAATGTCTTTTATGACTTCACAAACATCTTTTGAAAAATAAATCTTGCTTTGTCAATTTGTATACCACAAATATATATATTTATTTTTTAATTTAAATAAGGCTATAATAAGTTTTGCTTTACTTTTTAGATAATTTTATTCTTGTAAATTCTTACATATGAAATATATGATATAGAGATATGAATATTTTTATTTTTAATTTTTATGGTTTTTTTGGTACTGGGGATTTAACCCAGGAGTGCTGTACCACTGAGCCACATCCCTATCCCTTTTTATTTTTTATTTTGAGACAGGGTCTGAGGCTGGCCTTAAACTTGTGATCTTCTTGCCTCATCCTCCCAAGTTGCTCGGAATATAAGCATGCACCACTATGCCTGCCTGAGATATAATTATTTTTAAAGGCCATGATGAATATTGCCAGTTGCTTCCACAAAAGTACAATTTAAACTATCACCATTGTTGGTCTAACCACATCTTTATCAGTATTGAGTGTCAATAAGAAGCCTTGAGCTAATTTAACAAAAGAAAAATGACATCTTGTTTTAATTCACATCTTTCTTTGATTACTTACTAATTAGTTTGAACCTCTTTGTAATTTGTTTTTTAGCATTTTGTATTTCCTTTTGTGTGGCTTATTTTTATTCTTTCTCCATTTTTCTATTGAGGATATTATTGTTTTTCTTATCAACTTGTCTTACATTATTTATTTATTTGGTACTGAGGATTGAACTCTGGGGCACTCAACCACTGAGCCACATATCCAGTCCCATTTTGTATTTTATTTAGAGACAGGTTTTCAATGAGTTGCATAGTGCCTCACTTTTGCTGAGGCTGGCTGGCTTTGAACTCTCAATCCTCCTGCCTCAGCCTCCTGAGCCGCTGGGATTATAGGAATGTGCCACCGTTCCCAGCTTACATCTTTTATAATAGCTATATTATTCTTTTGCCAACTGGACAAATTGTATCTTCGGTTTATTGTCTGACTTGTACTTTTTTGGAGATGCTCATTTTTAGTTTTTATATCATTAATTACTTTTCCTATCTTCTGTTGCTACTATATTCAGAAAAGCCTTTTCAAGTCAGAGATTGAATAGGTTTTAATGTCTGCAGATATTTATTTTGGTTTATAGTATGAGATGAAGATCAAATTTTATGTTTGTTTTGCAAATAAATTTTTCTCCAATTGTGATCTTCCTGTCTCAGCTATCACCTGAGTAGCTGGGATTACAGGCATGAGCTACCAGGTCTGGCCTCCTCTAGTTTTTTTTTTTTTTTTTTTTAATCTATTTCCTACTTAAGTATGATTTCCTTTTGTCTTTTTTTTTTTTTTTAATATGAAGATCTAATTTATTTATTTATTTTTTGTGGTGTTGGGAATTAAACCCAGGGACTTACATAAGCTAGGCAAGTGCTCTACCATTGAGCTATACCCAGAGGCATGAAGATCTATATTTAGACTGTTTCATTCCATTAATACAATATGTGCTAAATTAGATAACTTCATTTTTGTATTTTGATACTTGATGAAGCAAAACTAAGACTCATTATTCCTTTTAAAAATAATTTCCTTAGCTATGTATATCTACTTATTAATATTCTTTTTCCTTTTTTAGTGGGTAATATATTTACATGGTTTGAAATCCAAGATCATGTAAAAAGGGATACTAGGGAAGAATACTGGCTTCTAGAGAAGCAATCAATGTTAGATACACACACACACAACAAATTCATCTAAATTTTTCTTTTTTTCTCTGTAAACACTGTTTTGCACCTACATTTTTTCATTCAATAATGTACATTGGATATGATTCCATATTACAGCATAAAATTTTTTTTCACTTTGTACAGTGTAATAATTCATTATATGATTTCACTATACTTCAACTAGTCTTCTATTTTAATAACTTCTAGGTAAGTTCTAATCTGCTATTAAAAACAGTGCTTTGGCAAATTATCTTATAAAGTCATTATGCATGTGTGCAAGTATCTATAGGATAATTTCTTAGAAGGGAAATTACTAGGTCAAAAGACATGTACATTTGTGTTTTTGATAGTTCTTACCAAATTGCCTTCAATAGAGGTTAAACCCAATTTACATTTCTACTTTTGTATACATGGAGGTTTAGTCTCAGACTTTTCTGAGAACACAATTTTGCTTTATTTGCAGGATCTCATCTAAGTGATGCATAGTTTCTATTGGAAGAATTTAAGTGTAATCTATATTTAAAAAAAGTGAAAACAATGCCTTTACTATTACTTAATATAATTTTAGATTTTGTGGAAATTAATTAGTAAATTTAGGGCTAGCTCCATTTATTAATTATCCTTAATTATTGAGGTTTTAATTTTCATTAAAACAAAACCTCAACTTCATTTCATTTGTTATCGATTGGATATATAGAGTCTAAGTATGATAAATGCTGTTATTTGTACAGTTAGGAAATAGCATATTTGCTGGTGTGTACCAGTAGTCCTAGAGGCTTAGAAGGCTCAGGCAGGAGGATTACTTGATCCTAAAAGTTTGAGGTTAGACTAGCTAAGATAGCCAGACCTTATCTCCAAAAAAAGAAAAAAAAAAGATATTTTAATTGAAAACATTTTAGCTTTTAAAAAATTAAAATTAATTATACAACACAACCACTCTAAACATGGCTTAATTTTTTTTTTTTGTTTTGGTACTGGAAATTGAACCCAGGGGCATTTAATCACTGAGCCACATCCCCAGCCCTCTTCCCTTTTTCTTTGTATTTTATTTAGAGACAGGGTCTTGCTAGTTGCTTAGGTTTTGCTAATTTGCTGAGGCTGGCTTTGAACAACTGAAATCTCCTGCATCAGGCTCCTGAGCCAGATTTAATTTTTTTAAACTGAAATATCATTTGAAGCATTTTATTGTACCTCATGATCTTCCCATTTTTTTAAATTTGGTATTTTGAAGTATGAAAGTACTAGTGAATAGAGTCTAGATTACTTGAATGCTAAATAACAAAAGTGCTGTAATAATTTAAAATAGAGTCTACCATGTTTTCTTTTGGTATATTTAAGATTGCATAGCTATACATGTATTTTATTTAATTATAGAGAATTGTTGAATGATTGTGCTTTCAGGGATGTTTTAAAAAGTCATATATATGACTTTCTGTATGTTTCATTTTACAGCACAGAAAAAATTTTTATAAGGACTCCAGTTGTAGAAAAGCAAATGTACTTCCCTCTTCAGAATTATCCAGTGAACAACATGGTAACAGGTGACTTAAAACTTAGAGTAAACCAAGCTAGGAAAGAAACAAGGAAATAGTGTTTAGAATAAAACTGCTGTTGTACTTCAAATGCCTAGTAAGTAGAGCTCCATATTGTATGTGGTAATGGAAGAGACATCGTTTACATACTAAATAAATTAATCTGCAAAATTAACCCACAGCTAGGCCTAACATTTTCTGTGCTAAAATAGTGATCTATAGGCAGGGTGAATACAGTCCCAACTTATGCCTGTTTTCAGGAATCAGGGTTTTTTTTGTTTGTTTGGTTTGGTTTTTGTTTTGTTTTATTTGCAGTCTGGTGATCTGTGCCTGCCTGGTGTCAGTTTGCACTCTCGAGTGTTCCAATTTGGAATTATGTAGACAACCCCTATAATAATTTTCTTTCAGGATCTGATGAAACATAGGCTCCTTTCTTTAGCAAGAACACACAAGCGCATACACACACACACACACACACACCACAAACTTTACACAAAATTTAAAGAGACTCACAGATGCCCAGAATTATATTCATGGGTCTCCTTCCTGAGTGTTACACATGAAGAAAAGACAGCTAATACATTGAACTTGAGAAGGTGGATGAGAGGATAGAACTAAGGAAACCAGTTGAAAAGTGACCACTGGTATGTGGATGGTTTTGAGTGAGGTGGATATTTTTTTCTACATTTTTAATTGGTGCATTAGAGGTAGATATTTGTATGCTTTTATCTGGGTAGAATTCAATGAGGTTGTTAACAATTTAAAAAAATAGAAAATTTTTTAAAAATTATTTTAAAGCAACAATTTCATATGGTTGTTATTAAAAACAATTGAAAAAATATATAAATATCCTATTGATCTGAATTGTAATGGTTTTCTAAATTCAATCATATCAGAATTTTTTTCACTTTTTAAAGTGTTTACTTTTAAGTTAGATTTTGATTTTAGTATAAATTACAAAATTTGCATCATACATAATCATTCAAATAGCAATTGCTATCAAGTTTTGTTTAAAATCATTGAGTCCTTAAGCTCTCTTTGTTTGGGCAGGATTTATTTGTTGATTTTGATACTCATATGTTTTTCAGATTATGACATCAAATTGCTCACACCCGTAACTTTTGTTGGCTGAGCAATAATATCAATTTTCCCATTAAATTTTCATTGAAGAATGTTGTCCCAATATTAGCAGTGCAGGAAAAGTTGCCTGCTCTAACAGGGAAGATGTGCTGCTTGTGCTGTTGGTAGATAATCACTTAGAAAGTGATTATCCTCTAACTCAGTTATTCCCAGCTATTTTGGTGTAGGTGCTTTTATGGTCCAGTTCCAATCTGTACATGATACTGTGAGTAGTCAAAGTGACTTATCAAGTATCTATGTTTTAAAAGATGGTAGGAGAGCTGGGCTCCATGGTGTAAACCTATAATCCCAGTGGCTCAGTAGGTGAGACAGGAGTTCAAAGCCAGCCTCAGCAAAAGTGAAGTACAAAGCAATTCATTGAGACCCTGTCTCTGAATAAAATATAAATTGGGGCTGGGTATGTGACTCAGTGGTCGAGTGCTCCTGAGTTCAATTCCTGGTACTACCCCTCCAAGATGGTAGGAAGTTGGGGTGGGGGTAATATTTCTGATAATGATAAGATTTTGTGGAGAATCTTCTCACTGGCATTATTTCTTCCTTTTAGTTCTTTCCTCAAGTCACTTTTTAAAAATTTTAATTTTAATAAAGACAGTGAAAAGCAGATAATATAAGATTTCAAATACACGTATGTATGTATTTTCTTATTTTGTAGGTTATATATCAATTGATGCCATGAAGAAATTCCTTGGGGAGTTACATGACTTCATTCCTGGAAGCTCAGGATATTTGGCATATCATGTTCAAAATGAAATTAACATGTCTGCTATAAAAAACAAATTGAAAAGGAAAATTTGAGTTAAAATTTCCCTTGTAAACTGGGTATTTATTTTCTATAAAATATTACCAAAGATGTGCATAATTTAAATATTCCCCTTTGGGTCTGAGGGATAGGGAAATGGCAATAGTTCATCTTTTCCACGACATGTGTCTTTAGGAAATCCAGAATCCTTTTGATGCTGTGTTTTGACATTTGGGTTGAATTTTTCCCCCTTATATATGTTCACATATTAAGTTCACAGGTTGTTATGGAGTGATTGTCATTAAAACAAACTTCTTCATAAGAAGCTTCTCTCTCTCAAATGTCCTTTTGATTTTCACATTTTAATTTTTTTTTCTAGGTTCAATACTGTGAATGCTAAGTTTTATGATTCTGATTCTGATTATGAAGCCAGAATT
This sequence comes from Sciurus vulgaris, assembly GCF_902686455.1. Taxonomy (NCBI): domain Eukaryota; kingdom Metazoa; phylum Chordata; class Mammalia; order Rodentia; family Sciuridae; genus Sciurus; species Sciurus vulgaris. The sequence goes on from NC_136462.1 coordinate 93,822,760, forward strand.
GAGGACAGGCAGTTAATATAGAATAAGAAATCTGGTCGAATTGAGGAATGAAGGACTGGGAAGTTGGTGACCACCCCTGGGAGACTGGAATGTCAGTGTCTCCAGTTTTGATCACCAAGGTTACCTGCCTAACTACCCCTTCCCAAAAAAGCTGCAGGCAAGAAATTTCTAATTAATGTCCCTTGGATCCTTACATGCCTGAATCCTCCCTGTGACCCTTCCCCCTGCCATCTGCTTCTCACCTTTTTTGCATCTCCTGGCATGTCCAGGCATCTCCTGGGCCTAGTCACTTGGGCAGGAAGGAATAATATGCGGGGAGAGAACAAAAGAGACCCTAATCTACAAAAGATGCAGGACGCACTCACTTCTTGGGATTCTAGAACATCAGTCATGGCCGGCCTCCTTCTCCCTCTTGGAAGAAATCTGTATTTACTATTTTCAAATAAAATCTGCTTTATATATGCTTGCCTTGGCGTGCTTCTCTGATGTTATACTTCAACATCTGAGGAAGCAAGATTCATCACCGATAAACAGTGGTATCAGATTATACTGATTTTTTTTTGATACATTGATTAAAAAAATCAGACTGCTATAGTTGAGTTCTGAATTTGTTTTTCACTTGAAACATATGGAATAAAACATTTTAATGCATTCTTATGTGTGAATGTCTTCTGATAATAAATGCATCAGAATTTATTAATATAGGCCATGAGATGAGCCTTCACAGTCACTTAAAACCACTGTTATGGAAAGGACGTTAGAAAATATCAGATCTAACTCCTTTTTATGAGATCCATTTTTAGGAGAAAATGAAGACCTTGAAAGCATATCTTGCCAGGGTGACTAAATGGGGGCGGGGGGGCTCACCCAAAATGGAACATGACTTTCTTGATTTTCCAGGCTAGTGCTTCCCAGTCTTCCACATGGCACATGCTGTAGCCTCTGCGTTAGTTATTTCTGTGTCTTTTTTGAGACACAGTTTCACTGTATTGCCCAGGATAGCCTGGAACTTCTGGGCTCAAGCAATCCTTCTGACTCAGTCTTCCAAGTAACTGAGATTATAGGGGTGTGCTACCACGTCTAGCTTGTCTTTGTCTTTTAAATAAGTATTGAAATGTAATAATTTCAAGAAGGCAACTTCTCTTTACTCACAGGATCATGCTAAATAGAATCTGGTGGGATTATTACATTTTGGAAACAACATTATTTTTGAAAACTTTTCATTTTGTTAGCACTGTTCGTCCTGGAGATGCATGTTATCTAAAGAAAATGTACCCTTTTTAAAGTACTTGGATCATTTGTGTAAACTCATGGCCCAAAAATGATGGAGGCAGGAGATGGGAAGCAAACCTCGAGTCAGCAAGCTTTCCTTTATTCTGCAGGGAGACCCATCCATCACTCAAAGGAGGGCCCATTTTCTGGGTATGGAGATGGCCCCCAGTTACGGAAGTGTTAGGGGTAGTTGTGGTTCCTCGATAGCTCCCAGAAAAACGCTCCGCAGACACGAGATCTCACACAAGGGACTTTATTTTATGTGGACGATTTATTTATGCCGCTCGGGGGAAAAAGAAAAAAAAGAACATGGTGCATGGCTTCTCCCAGATATTGGAATTTTGCGGGCTGGGAGGAACCAATTGCGGAGGAGAATTCTTGCAGACTGACTGATGGACCGATAACATGTTAGAACATAACCTGGGAGGCAGGAGGATGTCGGCAGCGTAAGCCGGAAATTCCTGTAATTTAAGAGCTGGGAAGAACGCAGACTGACAGGTGATGGGGAGGCCGGAAATTCCTATAACGGAGGAGGCGGGCAGAAGGCAGATTGACAGGTGGTTGGGAGGCGGGAAATTCCTGCAATGGGAGAGAAAGGTGGCTTTATACCTTACAAGAAGGAGTCTGGGTTTTACAGTTTCATTGTAGACTGTGGATGTGCACTTTGGACAGTCAGGGGCTAGTTGTGCAGGTTAAAACTTTAATTTAAGAAGGTAGCTATAAGAAGGTTGAAACATTGTTATCTGGAGAGATACAGGAGTCCAGATGCCAAGGGATGAGTATTCAAATCTTGTCCATTGCTTTTCTTTCTCTGGGATCCATTGTTTCTCAGAGTTTGCATATTTACTGAGCCTCCAATTAGGACTAATTTGCAATGGGGAAAGGTCAAAATCCAGAGTACAGCATTCAGTATCCGCCCCTTTCCTTCAAGATTCACTGGGGTTGGGATGGGGTAAATGTTCGCTTCCTGGGAATTGAACCCAGCAAGGAATGAAACTTTGCTTTTTCTCCTTAAGGCCCATTGTTCTTGGGAAAGGCTGTATTGGGAGAGGTTTAATGTTTGGCTAATTTCCCTCCCTCCTCCCCAGGCCACACTGTCCCTCTGTATTTCTTGGGGAGCTGTCTTGTAGGAATATTATTTTCCATAACCCTTCAACTTGGATGTATGTGGGCCCTAGCCCTGGCTTTCACCCATGTTTCAAATTTCATAATACAAAATTCTAACACTACTGTTGGCATCAAATTTGATAACTTTGATAACTTTTCCATTTGATAACTTTTCCTCATTTGTATTCATATCTATGGTTAAGTCCTTCTGAACTTGTAAATTTAAAACACCACTAAATCCTATCTTTATCTTTTCCTGAAACATACTAAACATTATCTCTCCTGAACAATCTTAGTCACATTCTGTCTAATAAGCTTAGACACAAGAGTCTAAGCTTGTGTCTAGATTTTAAATTAATTATTGAGAAGATTACATAAATTTACCCCAAGTTGTGTGCATTGGGATTTCTTGGAAGAGAGTACTAAGCATTTTTTTTAATATATGCATGTGTTAAATAAAAACCTGGGGATGGGGCTGGGGTTGTGGCTCAGTGGTAGAGTACTCACCTGCCAGGTGAGGCACTGGATTCTCGGCACCATATAAAAATAAAGTTATTGTATCCATCTACAACTAAAAAAAATTAAAAAAATAAAAACCTATAACAAAACAGAAGTGTTTCCCAAATAAAAGTGATTATATTTTTAGAGGTACATAGAAAAGTCAAATACAATATATATTCTTGAAATACTGACAGAAGAATAAAATTAGTTGATATGCCTTTCAGGAATTGGAAGCACATGAAGAAATAAGACAGGTGAAGATAAACTATTTTCTTTGTTAAAAGTTTTTTGTCTTAATGAGAAGTGAAAAAGCAGTATGATTTTAGTTGTTGCTCATGTAAACTATTTCTCCTAGTATATCTGATGGATATTGTCTCTGACTCCTATCTTATAAAAAAATGACCTTCCACTTCTTTTTCAGAACTTAGGGTTATTTTGCCAGTCGTACATATGTGTCTCCTCTATGCTTTCAAGTGTTATTCATGGTCATTTCTTATACTGTTTAACTTACCATGTAGTTCTCATTTCATCTTATTTCTTTGATCCTTTGTGATCAGATTTTCCTTCTATCTTTCGGAAGGGTTTTATGCAGTTAGGTATGAGTGATTGGCGTAGTCTGCGAGTTATTTCTGAATGTGTGTTTTCCTTTTTCCCATGATGCTAGAACCCCTCACTTCTACCTGATCACATAGTACCTAGAATAAAGACCATATTCTCGATCTTGAAATTAAGTATGGCTGTAGCAACATATTTTGGCCAATGGATATACAGTAGAAATGACATTTGGGAACTTAAGAATAGTTGGCACCTACATTTTGTACCCCTTTCTTTCCACTCCCACTCTTTCTGTCTTCTTGCAGCCTATTGCCTGTAATGAGGTTACAATAGTTACCACTTTGAACCATAAGAACAACAACTATTCTGTAGGTTTGGTAAAGCAGTGACTGAAAAGGAGTCTGAAGTCCCAAGGACATTCTGGAGAAATCTGCCATCCCAGCCCTGAGTCACCTGCCTTTAGAATTTGATGTGAATATATTTTGGGTCAATTACTGCCAAACTATTCATTATAGAGGTGTAAAAGCAGGCTATTGATGCTGTTTAATTGGAGAGAAAAATTGTGTGGAAGATTCCAGTTATTTACATCTGTAAAGTATTGATCAGTTTATGACCTTAAAGTTATGTATGTTACCTTAGTGACATCACGTCTTTGTTGGTTTATAGCAGCTTTAGTAAAACATAGTTCTTTGAAATGGACTGCTTGGTCATGGGGGATCTTCTTAGCATTCTGTAATCAAAAGGATTAGAGATGGGAGGAAAGCTTTAGAAGAGGTAATTTGCTATTCTTTTCACAGTATGACTACAGAGGACAAGAAACAAATTCTGTATTTGATGGAGAGAAACAACTATTTAGTCAAACAATCTCACAGTCCACTTTGCCCACCAGGAACTTGAAATTGACCTGTTTCCTCCCTAACATGATATTCTACTCCACATACCTGTGTCCTCAGTGAAAGTGGTGATGTATAGAGCAAGGGTCCACCATGGAGCCAAGGCAGCTGCAAAGGTTCTCCGTTACCCATTCTTGCAATTAAGCTGGAAAGATTTTAGACATGTTGCTCGGAGTAGAAGGCATGAATTTAAGGATAGGAAAAAAGAAATAGGGGGATGCTCTTGAGGAAGAGAGAGTGTCCTCTCAGAGAGGGAAAGGATTGTGGACTCCTCCTTCCCTCCAGTTTTATTGGGGCCCCAGAGAAATTTTCAGGGTCCTTTCCAGGACCTCTTGACTTTTGACTGACAGCAGTATTGCATCAGACTTCCAACTACCCACTGCACATGGTAAAGGTCTAAGGCAACTCTGGGTCACTTTGACCCACACTGACCAGTTCTAACTGGAACTTGTCCTTATAGATTTTTTTGGTTAGGGGGAATTATCTGTAGCCACCTGAGTTCTGGAATCTGGTCTGTGTAAGGGTCACAAAAACCCTCTACTTTAGGGTAACTTGGCAGGGAGGACCCTTTCAGGTCTGCGTTTCTCCAACAGATAACAGATTGTTTGCTGAGGAATGTAGCATATGATATTGATTTAAGCCAGACAGGACTCAGATAAATTGCTTTTCAAAAGAAAACATGTTGGGGTTGCACAGTAGGACCAGTTTATAGAATTATTCCCTTAACCTCATGTTCCCACCACTCACTCACATCTTTCTCCTACCTATCATTGATAGTCCTTACTTTTTTTTTTTTTTTTTTTTTTGGTACTGGAGACTTAACTGAAGGACACTTAGCCATTGATTCACATCTCCAGCCCTTTTTTTTTTTTTAGACAAAGTCTTGCTAAGTTGCTTAGGGCCTAGTTAAGTTGCTGAGGCTGGTCTCGAATTTTTTTTTTTTTAATAATTAAAACAAAAATTTTATAAGATATTTACCCTAAGTGTGTTGCTCATGTACATTTTCCATTCTACCCTCTTTTATCTCATTTTTTTAAATTTTTATTTTTACAGACTGCATTTTGATTCGTTGTACACAAATGGGGTACAACTTTTATTTCTATGGTTGTACATTCTGTAGATTCACACCATTTGTGTAATCATACATGTACATAGGGTAATGATGTCTGTCTCAGTCCACTATCTGTTGGGGGCTGTGCCATGCGGACGGTGCCTGATCACATTGGCAGCGAGGAGGTTAATTGACATAAGCACACTCAGGTGATTTATCGTCCATGCACACAATGCATGCACATGTGTTCTCGACCACGTGCCTGCTCAGACATATAGCGTCTTGCCTAATCTTTGCATAAGAGGCGTGGCCCTACCCTCTGCTTCCTGGAGGGAATATAAGCGGGCAGTAGGCGACAGCAAAGAGCAGCAGCTAGCAGCAAGAGGCGGAGAGAAGCCACTAGCAGAAAGGAAGAAGAAAAGGCAGCAAGCAGATAGAAGCAGCTAGCAGAGAGAAGCAGCAGGCAGCGGTGGAAGGCAGATCACAGAGCGGAGAACTGAGAACACACCTCTAGATCATGGATAGGCAGATCGTGGTACGCGGGATGAATCACTAAGAAGCACCTCAGATAGACACACCCTTGGTTCGCAGGATGCAGGACACACCTTTAAGAAGCAGCAGAATTGGGAAGATATAGTTCTCTGAAAGTGTAGTCTCTCTCAAGCAAAGCCTCTCTCTCTCTCTCCTCTCAAAGCAAGTAAGCCTCATTTTCTCTATCCTCTACAAGCAAGCAAGTAAGGAAGCAGCACAGAAATGGAAGTAGCTCAGTTTCCAGTCCACCACCCATAGAGACCCGCGCAAATTGTTGCTGCAGGCGGTGACAAATATCCGCGGATTTGGTACCGCAAAGAGCCAGCAAAAACTATCTTTCCTTCCCCCACCCACTCCCGCCTCATTTCCCCTCTACACAATCCAGTTTCTTCATTATTCTCTTAATAACCCACCCTCCACACCCCGTGTATCGTCCACTTGGTCTCCAACTTTCTGTCCTACTGTTTCAGCCTCCCGAGTTGCTGGGATTACAGGCATGCCCCACAATGCCAGTTGATAGTCCTTACTTCTAGAAGTAAGGACTTCTTGTAAGTGAACTGTAGTTTGATCACCTTGAGCCAACATCCCTGTGATAATGTGGAGACTGCTTGCTTCCTTGGCTGCCATGTCTCACTGGAGGTGAGTAGCTCATTTGATAAACAGGAAGAAATTTTGTTACCAAGAGGCTACCTGATCAGCCAGGGCTGTACTGGGTGGCTTACTCTGGCTTTCACAATAGCAAAGACTTTGCCTGAGACTCGTGAATTTTAGCATCATTAAAGTATTTGAATCCCTGAGTGGGAGCTGGAGGAGGGCAAATGCCAACCAGGGGATCTGAGAGTAGAAAGGGAATGCTCAGGAGAATAGTCCTGCCCCAGGCTCAAGAGAGTCCACTACTCAAATGAATCTCCAAGGAGGTAAGATGTGGTAAACAGAGTAGTGACCCTGGAGTTGGGAGATGGTGTTCTGTTCCTGGGATCCATTAGCTATGCATCACTAGTGAATCATCTAACCAAGCTAGCCTCACTCATAAAATGAGGGTAGTGAACTCTTGGAAGTAGCCAAGATGGCAAGCTAATGTGTAACGGTAGAATATCTTATAACTTAAATGCCTATAGCAAGTTTATTCAGAACATTATTTAGTGTAGCCAGTGCTTAATGTTTAACCCCTCTGGCCTCATTTCATTTAACAAGAGTTTATATAACACCTACTGATACTGCTGTTTACTGTGACGAGTTCTGCTTCCTCAGGTATTAAAGTATAACATCAGAAAAGCATGCCAAGGCAGGCATATATTAAGCAGATTTTATTTAAAAGTAGTAATAATACAGACTTCTCCTGGGAGGGAGAAGGGACCATACTTGATGTTCTAGAATTCCTGAGAAGTAAGCACGCTGTACATCTTTTATAGGCTAGGGTCTCTTTTGTTCTCCAGAGTTCCCCCCTCTTCTCTCTCTTCTTCCTGCCTACAGTGACTAGGCCCCCAGGAAATGCTGGTGACATAGCAAAGAAGGTGAGAAGCAGATGGCAGGGTGAGGGCCAAAGTGACTCAGGCAGTAAGGGTCCAAGGGGTATTAATTAGCAGCTCCCTGCCTGTAGTCCTTGACAAAGGGAAGGTAAATTTGGTAATCAATGGACTTCAGAGATCCTTGATATTCCATTCTACCACTGAGCTACACTCCCAGCTCTAACTTCCAGATGCAGATGGCCTTCATGGCCTCCATTTCCTCAATTTGACCCCGATCCCCTATTTCTACACTAACTGCCTGTTCCCAATTCTGGCTTCACTACTACTTACAAACATATGTTAGAGTTTGCAAATGATAAAAAGTTGGAAGGAACACGGTCTTTCAGGTCCCAGGAAGAAGAGATACCTTTCACACAAAGCAGAAAGTAATGAGAATAGAACACAAGTAAAAAAGAAGAAAAGGCCAGAGCTGGGGGTGTAGCTCAGTGGTAGAATGCTTGCCTACCATGCTGGAGGCTTTATGTTTGATCAGCATAAATAAATAAATAAATAAATAAATAAATAAATAAATAAATAAATAAAATGAAGTGTGCTTGGTTATTTAGCAGAATAAAAAATTGAAATCAAAATGCAGTCTGTAAAAATAAAAAAGATTTTAATAAAAAAAATTGAAAATAACCTCAATGTTTAATAATGAATGGAGAGACTGAGGTTGTAGCTCAGTGGCTGAGCACTTGCCTAACACATGTGAGGCACTGGGTTTGATATTTAGCACCACATAAAAATGAACAAAATAAAGGCATGCTGCCCATCTACAACTACAAGAAAGAAAATTTTTAAAATGGAGTGACACCTTAAATTATATTGCATCAATTTAATGGAATAACTTTATTATGATATAATTTACATACCATATAATTCACCCATATAAACTATACAATTCAATGGTTTTTAGTATATTGACAATTATACAACCATCAACATCACTATATAATTTTATGTTTGTTTTTGATGTCGAGGATTGAAGGGCCTTGCATATGCCACAATATAATTTTAGAACATTTTCATCATCCCCCAAAAGAAACCCCTTGTCTATTAGCAGTCATTCTCGGTACTCCAACACACATCTACATCTCCAGCTCTATACAACTACTTTCTGTTTCTTTAGATTTCCTATTCTACACATTTTATACAAATTGAAAAAAATATGCTCTTTTGTATCTGGCTTCTTTCACTTAGCATAATGTATCCAAGATTCATCTATATTATAGCATGTATCAATACTTCATTTCTTTTTATGGTCAAGTAATACACCATTGGTATGGATATACCACTTTTTTTTGTTCTTTTTAGTTGTACATGACAGTTGAATGTATTTTGACATATCATATATACATGGAGTATGGATATACACTTTTTATTAATCTCTTCATCAATTGATGGACATGGAGTTGTTTCTACTCTAGCTATTATGATAATGCTGGTATAATCATTTCTTGTACAAAAGTTCGTGTAGATTTATACTTTGGGTTTTTTAAAGTTTATATCTAAGAGTGAAATTGCTTGGTCATATAATGATTATGTTTAACCTTTTGAGGAACTGCTAAACTGTTTTCCAAATAAGCTGCGTCATTTTTAGACCTACCAGCAATATACAAAGGGTTTCCATAAACTTCTCTTAAATATAGCCTGTATAAACCCTATATAGTAGGTTTGAAGTGATATCTCTTTTTTTTTTTTTGATAGTGCTGAGGATTGAACCCAGGGCCTTGTGCTTTTGAGGAAAGTATTCTACCAACTGAGCTATATCCCCAGGCCCCTATCTCATGGTTTTGGCCTGCATTTTCCTAATGGTTAATGATATTGAACACTTTTTACATCCTTATTGGCTAATTTTTCATCTTTTTTCAATTTTAGTCTGTGCAAGTTTTGCCCATTTTTAATATGGGTTATTTGTCTTTATTATTGAATGTTAAGTGTTCTTTATATACTCTAGTTACAAGTCCCTTGTTGTATATATACTTTGCAAATACTTTCTTCTATAGGTTGTTTTTCCCTTTCTTGATTATATTTTTTGAACCACAAAGTTTTTTAATTCAAATATACACATATTGCTGCTTGTACTTTTGGCTTTGTATATAAGAAAACTGCCTAACCCAACATCATTTAGATTTATTCCTACATTTTCTCCTAAGAGTTTTCTAGTTTTAATACTTACATTTAGGTGTTTGGTTCATTTTGAGTTAATTTTTGTATATAGTATGAAGTAGGAGTCAAAATTCATTCTTTGGCATGCGGATACTCAGTTTTCCAGCACCATTAATTGACAAGACTATTATTTCCCCTATTTAAAGGTCTTATCAGTAATAATAATTTTAAAATTTATTGTTTTGGGGCCTGGAGGTACAACTCAGTGGTAAAGTGTGTGTTCAGCATGTGCAAGGCCCTGGGTTCAATCCCCAACAACCACAGAAATGTATTTTTCTTTGTATGGCATGTTCTTATAAAAAATTAAGCATCATATACATATTAAAATAAAAAGGTATCAGATTCTTAGACTGTTCCTGCAAAGATAATTGCTAATACTATAAATGACCTCTGAGGGAACTTCTAGGCTTATGAATGTATAAAATTTTACTAGGGAAAAATAATTCCCAGAAATGTTATTGAGCATAAAATCCCATTTAGTGTGATTCTCTGAAGTACTGGAATGAAAGACCTTGAGGCCCAGTGATAGATCTATTGCTATTGCATAGTAGGAAAAAATACCTGAAACTATTAATAATTTTATTTAAATCTACAGATCTTTCTTGGAATACCTATCTGGCTTTTTTTGTTTATTTGTTTGCTTTGCATTCTGTATTATGCCTAATCGAGCATGCTCATAAATGACATTGAATTTATACACTTTGCATCAGAGAGAGCATTACATTTCAGTGGCAGTGTAAGGGAGTAATTAAGAGAAAGGAGACAGACTATCTTGGTTTAAATTCCTACTATAGCACTTATCTAGTTGTGACCTTGTACCAGTTACTTAATCTATCTGTGGCTCAGGTTTTTGGTAAATGGGAGCCATAATAGGCAATTATAGATAAATTATGAGAATTTAGTGAGGTGTTACATGTGTAAGTCTTCGAACAATAACTAGCACTAGCACTCAGTAGGTGCTCAATGAAAAAACTATAGAGTTTCATTACCATTATTACTAGCATGTTCTGGTTTCTGTCATAAAGTGGGTGATGAATGATATCAAGCTAGTTCTTTTTAAACTCATATTGAGATTACTGGGTTTGGGGCAATGAGAGTTAGGGAACTTCGTACTCCGTAAGACACGAGGAGTTCACGACAGCTCTATTTTTTCCCTGCAGTGTTGCAAGAGACAGGAGTTATTGGTAGTCAAAGATAAAAGAATGTATTTTCCAAGACAATTACATAATTGAAACTTGGAATAAAAGCTTTTAAAAGCTTGATTAACTGAAAAATTATTTGGAGTAGTTTTTTCAGTGAACAGCATTAACATAATATCCCTCATTTCTTTTTAGGGAAAATACTTTACCTCGTTAGGGAAAAATCTGTAGTAGAAATGTTAAGTTTTTAGCCTAACTGCATATTTTTTTTTTTTTGTGGTACCAGGATTGAACTCAGGGGCACTTGACCACTGAGCCCTATTTTGTATTTTTCTTAGAGACAGGGTCTCAATGAATTGTTTAGAACCTCAATTCCTGCCCTGCCCCTGCCCTCCACCTCCAGCCCACCAAGTTTGAACTCCTGATCCTCGTGCCTCAGCCTCCCAAGCTGCTGGGATTACAGGAGTATGCCACAGTGCCTGGCTTCTCTTAATTACATTTATCCTAGTACAAATAATTATCTTAAAGGTAAGTGCACTAAACAATTTAATTAAAAGACTGCAAATGACTGTATGAATTTTAAAAATAATCACATGCTGTTTATAAACTAGAAGGAGGTAGAAATATTGAATGTAAAAGAATGGAAAATGATATGCCATGTAAAAACTTACCAAAATAAAGCTGACTTTGCTGTATTAATATCAGACAAAGTAAACTGTAAGACAATAAAGAATTACTAATGGCCATGTGTAGTGGCTCATGCCTGTAAACTCAGCAGACTGGGAGGCTGAGGGAGGAGTATTGAAAGTTCAAAGCCAGTCTCAGCAATTTAGGGAGGCCCTGAGTGACTTAGTGAGACCCTGTCTCAAAATAAAAAATAAAAAGGACTGGGGATGTGGCTCAGTAGTTAAGCACCCTTGGGTACAAAAAAAAAAAAAAAAAAAAAAAGGATTATTAGTGATAAGGAAGAATACTTGACAATGAGAAAAGGTTGTGCTTATCAGGTAGATGTACAAGTAAGTTTGTCTTCACCTAATATCATAGCCTCAAAATATGTAAAACAAAAAAATTACAGATCAGGACCTGGGGGTGTAGCTCAGTGGTTGAATGCTTGCTCAGCATGTAAGAGACCATGGGTTTGAGCCCCAGCACAGGGAAAAGGGGAACATGCAAAGCAAATCCAGAATCATATGAGAGATTCATTTTTTTTTTTAAAGAAACTGGTGTTTGTTTTCTGTAATCTTATTTCCATTTTACTTAATAAGTGTAGAACAGCTCAAGACTACTCAGTGGTTGTTCCTACCCACTCAGTAGCCTGAGCAGTGGGAGCTGCAGACCAGTCTTCAGTGGCCAGCTGGGCACTCCAGTCTTCAGTAGGGAACTGCTGGATAGGCACAGAGGGCACCTGCACACCTTCAGACCAGTCTGCAACCTCAGGTTGAGCAGCAGTGAACTCAGGAGCTGGAGCAGTCCATTCACCCTGAAATTCCTCCTTGGTCACAGCTTTTTCAGCAGCAGCCTGCTCTGCCTTTTCAATCTCTTCTGGATTTCTGTAGAAGTAGAGATCAGGCATGACCTCTCACTGGTGTTCACGGGAAATGGTGCCATACACGCACAGAACTTCTTGGCCAGCATCCACATCAGACCCACAGAATGAGCTCCCTTATTGTTGCATGGAATGGCGATGTCCACATAGCACAGAGGAGAGTGTGTTAGTTACACAGAGCAATGGTGGGCAGATTGACATAATATACTTCTGTAAGAGGCGGGTGGTCAGCCCTGGGATCAGTAATCACCAGAAGACGTGGCTCCCAGAAGGCTGTCTGGATCTGGTTAGTGAAGGTTCCAGGAGTGAAGCAGCCAGCAATAGGAGTGGCTCTGGTGGTAGCAGCAAACTTCACAGGCCATTGGCCAGTATTCCTAGAGGATATGACACTGACATTGGCAGGGTTTTCGATGGCAACAATGGCATGAACTGCCAGCAGAAGCTCCTCCCAGGTTCTCTTCAGATTTATGATGTATATGCCATCACTTTTCCTTTTGTAGATATATTGTTCCATCTGGAAATCAAGGTTGGTGCCACCTAACTGGGTTCCGGCTGCAAGGAATTTGAGGACATCCTCTTCCTTCATTTGCAGGATGTTAAGACTCCAGACATTGTGATCGTTTCCCTTTAAGTTATGACAGAAACAAAGAACAACGCCATATGGACCCCTCTGTGGGTAGCATGGAAAGCTCATATGAGAGATTCTTAACACACCTCTCAGTAATTCATGAACACAAACCAAGTCATTAAGGATGTAGATTAGGATACACAAACTAAAAAACTTGACTTACTTGACACATATAGAACATCACTCTCAACAATTATAGTTAATTTTTAAAAAATATGCATAGAACATTTACATAAATTTATCATGTTCTGGATAACTATTAATGCATTACAAATTATCCTATTTAAGGATAATTTGTAGTGTTCGAAATAGCAATTTATTACTATTTCTTAGGGTTCTATGGGTTGCCTGGGCTCATGGGTGGTTCTTACTTGGGGTCTCAAGTGTGAGCTCAAACAGTAACACCTGGGACTAGAGTCATTTGAAGGCTTGAGTGAACTAAATGTCAAAGGTGGTTCCTTCAGTCACATGTCCTGGCACAGTGGTGCTCACTGGCTTCTCTTTCTTAAGTATTTCATTCTTCAGGGTTTTTCCACCTGGCTTAAGTCTCATGGCATGGTGATTTCAGGGTAGTCACATTTCTTCCATGGTGGTCATTTTCTAAGAAGCTGGGAACAATAACTACGAGGCTAGCTATTTTACTCTGGGTCAGTTACAGGACGTGTTTTCTCTCAGTCAGTAAAGTGGCAAGTAATGTTGCAGAAGAACATGTGACATGGGTATTGTTAATGGCCATACAGACAGCATGCTGGGCCATAAAGCAGCTCCCAGCAAATTTAATTTCCTTTATTTTATTTATTTATTTTTATGTGGCGCTGAGCATCAAACCCAGTGCCTCACATGTGCAAGGCAAGTGCTCTACCACTGAACCACAGCCCTACCCCAAAACAAAATTCAAAGAATTGAAATCATTCAAAGTATTTTTCCTGATTTCAGTGCAATTAAGCAAGAAATCATTTAAAAACAACTAGAAAAATGATCATATTTAAATATTAAAAAATACTTCTATATAACCCATGCATCAAAAAAGAAATCACAATGAAAATTATAAAATATTTAAAACTAAATGATGATACAATACAAAAGTTGTGGAATGCAGATAAAGCCACACTTTAGGAAATTTTGTAGTCTTAGATACATAGTTTATTTATTTATTTATTCATTTATGGTTCTGGGGATTAAACCCAGGGGTGCTTAACCACTGAGCCATATCCCCAGTTCTTTATATTATTGAAGACAGGGTCTCCTTAAGTTGCTCAGGGCCTCACCAAGTTGCTGAGACTGACTTTGAACTTGTGATCCTCCTGCCTCAGCCTCCTGTGGTGCTCCACCACACCTGGCTAGAGATATAGTATAGACATGAATACAGGCTAAAAATCAGTGAGCTAAAAATTCACCTCAAGGGCTGGGGAGATAGCTCAGTTGGTAGAGTGCCTGCCTTGCAAGCACAAGACCATGGTTTCAATCTCAACACCGCAAAAAAAAAAAAAAAAAAAAAAAAAAAAAAAAAAAAAAAATTCACCTCAAGAAATTAGAAAAAAGTCACAAACTAACCAGCCTACCAAACAAACAAAAAATCCAAAGAAAATAAAAGGAAGGAAATAACAGATAAGAGAATAAATTAATGAAATAGGAAACAAACTTTTAATATATAGGATTATCAAACCAAGAAGTTATTTCTTTAGAAAGACTAATAAAAATTGATATATCCCTGACAAGACTAGGAAAAAAATGAAAAAGACTGGAAGAAAAAAGGTAAGAAAAAGGACATTACAAATAATTGATTTCAGGAGTGAAAATGGGAATAGGTCTCAGTCATAGATATTTAAAAAATTAGAAAAGGAAGTTATGATCAAATTTATGCCATTTTTTTTTCAGTACTAAGTATTGAACCAGGGCCTTATGCATGCTAGGCAAGTGATACATATACCATATTAAACTCCGACCTCAACATTTACTGTCTGTTTTCCTTCCATCTTCTCAGTCTGAGTGGATTTCCCAGCTGGTGTTTCATTTCCTGTTCTGGCTGCTGCTTTGATCTCTGAAGCACACTGTACTTACAAGCCAGAACACTGCCCACATCTCCTGTGTCACATAAAATTCTTTTCAGCATATCTGATCTTTTCTTATGTTTTCTCTTTTACACTAGGGTTTTGTTCAAATCTGATGTGGTACATGCTTTAGGAGATTCCCCTCCCCCCCTTTTTTCCCCCCTTCAAGAATTTAGCCTTTACTTTATTTGTTTTTATGTGGTGCTGAGGATTGAACCCAGGGCCTCACCCACGCTAGGCAAGCGCTTCACCACTGAGCTACAACCCCAGCCCAATTGCCCCTTTCTTGATCAGGATGTTCATTTCTCCAGTCCTTACTTCTGTCGCCATGAGCCTGTGACTTGGGGCTATCTCACCTCCTTCTTGATTCCCAAATTCAAGAGCTCTTCTTGGAGGTGTTGCTGAGTACAAGGGTGTCTGCCAGCTATGGAACTCTCACCTCTGTTAATGGGGTTTGCTCCCCTTTCCCTCTTGTGATTTCTTCCAGTCTGTTCTTTAGAGTTGAATTCATTTCCTTGTTATCTCACCACACCTATTCTGTATTGTTTCCTCCTCATTTGTCAGATTCTTAAAAGCTGTTTATTTTTCTCCCTCAATTTCTACTTACATAAATCCTGTTCCTCCTTCAGGTATCATCTCAAAGGATACCCCTGATTAAAGCCTCTTCTGCACCCCCTCTTCTTGTTCCTCTCCCTAAAGAACTCTTTATTTCCCTTACAACACTTAGGTTATGCAACCTAAAATTATAATTGTTTGCATATACTCATCAAAGACTCTCTCCTGCATTGTTTGGGACTTGGGGATAAGAATTACTTATAACTCATTCTGAAACTCCCACAGCACCCAACATAGTCCTGGGAGCTTGAGAATTGAATTCATGAACATGAGGACCCAGAGGATGAAGACAAGTATTTCTTTCAGTTTCCAGGATGGATTCCAACAGTTCCTTGACTGACTTCACTGTTTATTAGGAAGCAGCTTGTATACACCTGTAGGTACTAGATGAAGAAAAATTCTCCACAATACATACTTATCATCCTTGTAAGGAGGGGAGTCTTATTCATTTACTCATTCATTTGACATACACTCATTGATGACTAAGTGGTAATCCCTCAGCTTTCTATTTTTTCCTATAAAGAAAGATGACAGGGAGTGGGACTCTGCCATTAAGGCATTTATGTTTGGGGAGTCTGAAACATAAACAAGTGACTGTAGACAAAGTGAAGTAGGTGCTATAATAAAGTGTAAGTCAAATTCCCTGGGAGCACTTGTTATTGATTTCAAGAGAGAGAGAAGAACGATAATAGAATAAAGATGTTTCAGAAGAAAACAATTTGCTTTTACCAGTGGACTCATAATATCATCATGACAAAAACAAAGCTCTCCAATTTTTCTGGCCCACCCCTCAAATCCCTGGCATCGTCTCTATGCCTAATGGGAGTGACAGGTAGATTGGGAAGGAGAAGGTAAATCAAGTTATTCTAGAAGTGCACTATTTATTATAATAGCCAGATGTAGCTATTGGGCACTTGAAATGTGGCTTATATATAAGTATAAATTGGGCATGGGGCATACACCTATAATCCCAGCTACTTGGGAGGCTGAGTCACAGGGATCACAAATTCAAGGCCACCTGGAAAACTTAAGACTGTTGAAAAAAAAAAAAAAAGGATGTCTATACATATAAAATACACACTGGATCGCACTGGATTGTGAAGAAAGTACAAAAAACAATTAGTATAATAATTTTATATTGATCACATACTAAGACAATATTTTGTTGGATATATTAGGTTAAATAAAAAAGATACTGTTGAAATTAATTTCACCTGTTTCTTGTTTCAGTTTTTTTTTTTTTTTTTTTTTTTTTCCTCTTCTCTTCTCTTCTTTCTGGTACCAGGGATTGAACCCAAGGGCACGAACCCACTGAGCCACATCACCAGCCCTTTTTATTTTTTATTTTGGGCCAGGGTCTTGTTAAGTTGCTTAGGACTTTGCTAAATTATTGAGACTGGCTTTGAACTTGCCTCAGCCTCCTGAGATGCTGGAATTGCAGGCATGTGCCACTGCCTTGGGTTACCTATTTCTTCTTACCTTTTTAATGAGGATATTTAAAAAATCATGATTAGGTTTGGGACTCATGTTTTATTTCTGTTACCCAGTGCTGTTCTAAAGGCTATTCCACAGGGTCAGGCAG
Source organism: Sciurus vulgaris (assembly GCF_902686455.1). Taxonomy (NCBI): domain Eukaryota; kingdom Metazoa; phylum Chordata; class Mammalia; order Rodentia; family Sciuridae; genus Sciurus; species Sciurus vulgaris. Next base: position 93,839,908 of record NC_136462.1, read on the forward strand.
CGCAGAATATTTGGCAAACTCTTGAGGCAAACAGACAGATCTTGATTCTGACTCAGGACCCAGACCCAGTCCTGACCTGAACCCAAATGGCATGGACTTCAGAAGTGCTGTAAACCACCATTTGGGTCTGAGTTGGGGCAGAGTCAGGTCAGAGACAGAAAACTTGATTTTCTTCCTTCTGCATTTCCCTGTGACTCTGACCACAGGAATAAATATGACAGAATTTCGATTTGCTATTTATTTCTTTTAAGCAGCTTCCTTAGAGAAACAATAGTTTCTGAATGCAGCTGTAGAGCCGATCTGGTGAAATCTTCAACGACAGCAAGTAGGCTTTTGATTTGTTTTGTTGTTGCTTTTTTTGCATTGCTGAGAGTAGAACCCAGGGCAAGTGCCCCATCACTTAACTACATCTCCAAACCCCTGCAACAAGACTTTTGATCAATAATCAGCTAGTATATTGCTTGCCTGGGTGACATTTTTATCAAGCTGTTGGCTGATCTTTATTTTATTTTCTGAGTGTTTATTACAAATACTTTATTGTATTTATTTTTTATTTGTTCTTTTAAGATATACATAACAGTAGAATGTATTTTGACATATTATACACACATGGAGTACAACTTATTCCAATTAGGATCCCATTCTTGTGGATGAACATGACATGGAGTTACACTGGTCGTGTATTCATATATGAACACAGTAAAGTTATGTCCAATTCATTCTACTGTCTTTCTTATTCCTGTCCCCACTTCCTTCCCTTCATTCCCCTTTGTCTAATCCAATGAACTTCTATCCTCCCCACCCACGACCCTTATTGTGTGTTAGAATCTGCATATCAGTGAGAACATCCGGCCTTTAGATTGGCTTATTTTTGCTTAGCATGATATTTTCCAGTTCCATCCTTACCAGAAAATGCCATAATTCCATTCTTCTTTATGGCTGAGTAACAGCCATATACACATTCCATTGTGTATATATACATTATCTTTATCCATTCATCTATTGAAAGACACCTAGGTTGGTTCCATAGCTTAGCTATTGTGAATTGAGCTGCTATAAACATTGATGTGACTGCATCACTGTAGTATGCTGATTTTAAGTGTCGACTGATCTTTAAGAGAAATTATGTATTACTAGAATACAACCTTGAGGTGTGAGAATATCAGTCTTGGTGGAGAAGTTCAAGCCCTTGATTACTCATTAAAGGTGCCCCATCTTTGGGTATCCATATTCCTCATTGGCTCTACTCCATTGCGCTTCCTCTTTGGCTCTGGTCTCTCACAACCTTATGACTAATGCTCTCAGATTCTACCCACCCACTTGATACCCTAACCCCTCCCACCTCTAAGCCTTAACTCCTAATATCCCCCTTGCTAGGAATATTCCTCTGCTTCCCTTATGCCACATTGTTTCATGATCCTGTTTAACAATGTGTCTTAATTAAGTTCTTTTGTAAGAATGAAGATTTAACAGACTACTTTTAAACAATGGGTGGGTATTTTAAGACAGCATTGGCCATTAGGGGTATAGGCAAACCATCCAAATATAGGAATTGGAACTCTTCTGGATCTAAGGTGGCTCTGAGTTGCAGTGGCACAAGTTCATGGATCTTCACTATACTGTTCTGCCATTTATATGCCTCAACTACTTAGACTGGGATTTTGAGGGGAGTTCCTCACCTTTCCTGGCTTTCTCAACATCTATATTTTTTCTTATCCTCACCACTTCAGCTTATTCATAGCTTTTCCTTCCTCATAATTTAGCCCTACTCAGTAATGACAACTTGCTTTTGGTCCCACCTCTTCCTCTCTTTTTACATCATTTTTAGCATCAGCTTATACTCTTAATTGCCCAATTCCCTCCTTATTTTCCATTTCATATTCTAGAGAGTAGTATATTGCTACCTTACTTTTTATGTAGAACTTTCTCCAATAAGCTGCATCATTATTTATTGATCAGCTTATGGATTGAGTGACTTTGGGGTATCAGGTACCCATATATGGTTCAATCAACTGTGAACCAACATGGTGCCCAAGCTCCCTCTAAGAAGGGGTTGTGGACATGCTTTGTATATGAAGTCATGTGCACATTCATTTAAATTATCACAACAATCCTGATAGCAGTTATCATCCTATTTTCTACAGATGAAGAAACTGGGGAAAAGAGGGACTACTTAGTATACAATTCCAAATCTGCCATCAAAAATCACTATGGATGACTGGGGACACAACTCAGTGGTAGAACCCTTGCCTATCATATATGAGGTCCTGGGTTTAGTCCCCAGTACCACAAGAAGGAAAAAAAGAAAAAAAAAAGAAAAAAAAATCCCTATACAGCAGCCTGGATAGTACTTAGATGGGAGAAATCATCATGCAGGCACTTCTGTGAAGCATTTTAAGTGAATTCTTTTGAAAAAAAAAATTATGAGGCATAGAACTGTCAAGAAAGGAGAGCACTAATGCTGCCAATATTCCTTTCCCAACTGCATACAAGATAGGTAGGTGTTCCTAGGAGAGCTTACTCTTGTTGATGAAGGTGTGTACATGTTACTGTCCCATGGGTTCATATTATTTACAATAGAGTCTGATGGATCAAATCTAGTACAGGTGCATCTTTTACCATGACCACCTTAAGGTAAATATAGGTGCATCATCCTAACCTAATGTAAAAATTCAGATTTACAAAACAAGTCAATGGAAAGAAAAAATTTTCCCCATTGCAACTTCTTTCACCTTAGACCCTAGGCTATAAAATTGGTGGGACTATAGTTTTACAAAAAAACATGGCTTAGGGCTCTTCAGATTCTTTCCTGGGCCAGAAAAGTAGTTTCCACATGTGGGTACAGGCACATGAGGTGGGGGCCAACCAAGGATGATAAATTAATAAGTATGATCCATGAATACACCTCACAATCAATGAGAAGACAGGAAAAGGTGAGAGATGAAATAATAGGAAGGAAGCCTTTAAAATAGTGCCTACCTGTATTAGTTTCCTCTGGCTGTTGTAACAAATTACCAAAGCCCTGATGGCTTAAAACAATACACATTGATTCTCTTGTAGTTCTGGAGGTCAGAAGTCTGAAATTAGTTTCACTGGGCCAAAATCAAATTGTCTGTAAGACTGAACTCACTCAGTGGATTCAGGGAATATTTCTTTTTCTTTTCCAGCATCTTGAGTTGCATTCTTAGGTGGAATTATCTTCCATCTTGAATACCAGTGGCATAGCATCTTGTTCCTCTTGTCACATTGCTGTCTTTTATAGTAATATCTTCCTCTACCTCCCTCTTCAAAGAACACTTGTGATTACTATTAGTGTCTACCCAGATAATCCAGGATAATCTCCCTATCTCAAGATCCTTAACTTAATCACACCTAAAAAAGACCCTTTTTCCATATAAGGGAACATTTCCAGGTTCCAGAGATTAGTATCTGTATATTTTTGGGACTGTTATTCAGTCAGCCTTACTGGCATAAAATAAATGCTCAAGAAATGCTAGCTATTATTATTAATGTTCTAGGCACTTTATGCTGCTGTTTAATTCCCACTACAGTCCTATAAAGTTGAGGCTACCTCACAGAGGTAGAGGTAGCCATCCCTATATTACAGAGAAGAGGCTTAGAGAGGTTAAGCAGTTACCTCAAATCAGTTGGTAGGTGGACTTCCAACACAGGAGACTAACTCCAGAGCTCACACTCTCAGTCTCTATCACAGGATGACTTTGGGGAGCATGATTATGACTACACTTGCAGTAAAGATGACACTCATCCTACTTTTCTATTTGAGTCATTTGGGTTGCTATATGAATTCTTGGAGGGAGGGGAGGTCCTTCCCCAGAGAGTGTCATCTCTTTCAGTACTATCAGCCAAACCTCAGATCTTACTCAGGTTTTACCAGTTACCTTAATGATATTTTTTATAGCAAAAGAATCCAATTCAGAATCATGTGTTGCATTTAGTTGTCATTCTTTTTAGTTTCCTTCAATCTGAAACAGTTCCTCAGGATATCTTGCACTTACATTTAAAGATTACAGACCAATAATTGTGGGAGATTCTTTAATTTGAACTTATTTAATGTTTTCTCACCATTAGATTCATTTATGCATGTTTGGCATGAATATCACTGTAGTTATGCTGTTTTCTTCTCAGTGCATCCTGGAAAGTAGTACATAATTTCAATTTGATCACAGTGATTAACTCTGATCACTTAATTAAGGAGGTGTATGCCAGACACCCCCACTATAAAGTTACTCTTTTCCCTGTATAATAGTACATATTTTGTGGTTAGGTGCTTTTAGTTTATATAATATCCATTCTTTGTGGAACTTTCAATTTACTAAGTAAATTGCTTTTATCAGTATGGATTTGTGTTATCTATTTTATTCAATAGATTATGATCTCTGACAATCATTTAAAAACATTTTTTAAACATTTTTTTTTCTGTGCTGAAGATCAAACCCAGGCCCTCTCACATGCTAAGCAAGTGCTCTACTGCTGAGCTATATCTCTAGCCCCACTATCATTATTTTTATGCTCTAATTTCTCTGATTTGGCCAGTACTCTTCAAACTGTTTCCTGTGTCCTTTAATATGTCCCATAATTCTTGATATATTTCCTTACTTTCTTATACGAAGTGTTCTTGATTCATCTTGTACTAGCTTCAGTCATTTTTTCAAGGAGACCTGTTCCTTTTAGTAGAGAATGCTATTTGGCATTAAACTAAGATCTGGTTCTAGATGTGCTGTTTGCTCTCAGAGTCACTGTTCCCAAGCTTATTAGGTAGACAGAATTATGGAGAGGGAGAGGGAAAGAGAGAGTTTTCAGGCTGCTTTTACAAGTATTTATTTCTCTGGGAAGTCCAAGATCAAGGCATTGGCTGATGTGGGCCAGTTCCTCATAGGTAGTGGTTTCTCCCTGCATTCTTACATGGCAGAAAGAGCAAACAAGCTCCTTAGGCCTCTTTTTGTAAGGGTATTAATCTTATTTATGAGGGTTCTGCCATCAAGATCTCATACTCTTCCAAAAGTCTCACTTCCAAATACTATCACCTTGGGGGTTAATATTTTAGCACATGAATTTTTCAGGGACACAAACATTCAGACTACAATGGTTTGTGTACACGTGTGTATCTGTGTGTGTGTGTGCGTGCGTGTGTACACATAAGGATGTTTAGTTCAATGTCTACTTATCTAAAATGAAAACCGCATGTTCACACTATACAGGGTTCATTCTGTTTTCTCTTTCCATATTCATTTCTCCCTTCTTTGACAATGAGAAACTTTACTCCCATTATTCTGGATATATTTACTTGTTAGGTCCCCTGTATGTGCCAATTTCTCCTCTCTGTGGCTGCCTCCCCACCTGAGAAAACAACAACAAACCTACTTAGACTCTGATACTCTACACTGGTAACCCCTATAGTCATCCTCTTCACACTTAGCATCCTTCACCCCACACTGAACTATGACTCACCTCAGTGTGGACTCCTCATTCTTCTAAGCTTTGACATGCTGTGTTGTAACCAGTCCCCTGTAAGGATGACCTTCTGATCCTACTCAGGCTTTTACACCTGTGTTGTCCCACCTTTACTGTCACTTAGACTCCCTTACTGGACTTCCTCCAAACTTGTATGCTCACTTCAGTTTTATGGCAAACTATTCCATCACAAAAAAATTTTTTTTTGACAGAATGTCCTTTGTTTGCATTTCCTTTTCCTCTTCCTTTGTACCCCCTGTAGCATGTTTATAGTCGCTATTCTTGTTCTTTACTAATTTTTGAATGGGTGTCATGGTTTGGATATGAGGGTCTAAGTTAATGCAGGAATGTTCGAAGGCGAAATGACTGAATTGTGAGAGTAACCTAATCAATCCATTCTGGTTCGAATGAACTAACTGGATAATAACATTATGCAGGTGGGTTGTAGCTGGAAAAGGTGGGTCACTGAGGGAGTGCCCTGGAAGGGTTCATCTTCCTGAGGCCTCTTCTCTCTTTGTTTCCAGGCTGCCATATATGAAGCAGCGCTCTTCCACTATACCCTCCCACCACGCTGTTCTACCTTACTTTAGGCCCAGAGCAATGGAGTTGGTTCACCATGAACTGAATCTCTAAAACTGTGGGTCCAAATAAACTTTCCCTTCCAAGCTATCCTTGTCAATATTTTGGTCACAGCAAATGAAAGCTGACTAATACAATAGGGTTAGTTATTTCTGAAATAGCTATTTGCAGAGATGGAAAGGAAGGGAAGAGGACAAGTCTTAGTTCTAACTAAAAGGAATTGCCTCTGTGACCCAAGATTTTTTATAAAAGATCTTTTAGTTTATGTTTCTCCTACCCACAAAGATAGCAAGCTCTAGGGCTGTTTATAGCATAGCCCACAGGTATCTCTTCATTAAACAGATCATCACAGAAGATAATCAATTCTGTAATAATTTGCTTAATGGCTTCCACTCTCTGAAGTGGGGATTGTATCTGTCTTATTCACTCTGTTCCCTGCACCTTGTATCTGGCATTTCATGAATTGAATACTTATTACTTACATGCTGAGTGAATGGATGATCCCATTCCAATATGGCTCCCACTCCATCTTTCCACCAAACTCTTTGTCCATGATCACCAATTACCTCCTTGTATTAGTCATATCTATGTCACTGTAAGGGAATATCTGAAGCAATTAACTTATAAAAAGAGAAACTTTATTTTAGCTCCTGGTTCTCAGGGTTCTAGTCCAAGATTGGGTGGTCCCATTGCTGTGAGTCACTGGCAAGAGCAGCACGTCATGGCAGCACTCTGTGGCAGAGCAAACTGCTTACCTAATGAGTCAGAAAGCAGAGAAAGATGTCAGGGTCTGACATAATCCCCTTCAGGGGCACATTCCTAGTGACCCAAGGACCTCCCACCAGTCCCCATCTTTCCAAAATACACAGCACTTCCCATTAGCTCCACCCTGGGGACCAAGCCTCTAGCACATGAACCCTCAAGGGATACTACCCACATCTAAACAATAGCACTTCTTGTGCTAAATCCCTTTGATACTTTTTGGTTTTTATCTTGACTTCTTGTCAGGATTAAAAAGTTGGCCATTTTCTTCTTAAAACACTGACTTTTCTTATTATGGCTTCATGTATCCTCAGGATCCTTTCCTGGTCCATCTTCAGTTACCTAGTCTCTCGATGTTGGATATTCAGTGGTTGGACCTGAGCTGTCTTCTTTTTTCATTCTACACTCTCTCCCTAGATTGTCTCATTCTCTCTTACTGCTTCATGAAGACTACACACCAATGACTCAAATTTAGTCTAGACCTTTCAAGCCTACACTTTCCAAGACTCTTATCAAATATCCCCTTAAATTACCAGGTCATTTCACCTGGACCTCTCTCTCATAGGCATCTCAAATTTGGCCTATTCAAAATAACATGCATCATTTCCCGCTCCGATCTATTTTTCTTTTTCCTGTATTGCCTATATCAGATATTAGTATCTTCAACTATCCTGTTAGTAATGTCAGCAAGCTAGGAGTCACCCTTTCTACTACCTTCTCCTCATTTCCCATAAGTGAATGCCTTACTAAGTCCCATGGAACCTATTTTAAAAATAAATCTTGTATTTGTCTACTTCACTCCATCTCTGTTTCTATGACTTATGCAAGTTCAAGTTGCTATACTTATCTGGTCTCTTTGCTTGCATTTTTCCTGTGCCACCAGCATTGCCCCACTACCACCAAGCACCTCTCTCCCCTGGATGTTTCTAGACCAAATTCCTGCTCTCTTATTCTTTTTTCCCATTTAAAATTTTTGTTTTAATTAGCTATACATGACAGTAGAATGCATTTTGACACATCTTACATAAATGGAGTATAACTTCTCATTCTTCTGGTTGTACATGATGTACAGTTACATCGGTTGTGTAATCATATATACACATAGGGTAATATTGTCCAATTCATTCTACTATCATTCCTACCCCTAAAACCCCTCCCCTTTGTCCAATCCAAAGTATCTCTATTCTTACTTAGTCCTCTCCTCCCCTTATTGTCGATTAGTGTCAGCGTATCAGAGAAAACATTTGGCCTTTGGTTCTTTGGGACTGGCTTATTTCCCTTCCTGCTCTCTTATTCTATTTTCCTAACTTTTTCTAAGGGTTTCTTTAGATTTGTTAATGAAAGATATGTTAATAATTCCTCAGGATGACCTCTGTTAATCTTATTCCATCGCATAGAGATTTTTACTAATTTAACTTTCATTGATAACTTTATTTTCAAGTTCTGCAAGAAACCTCCTGGGTTTCTGTTGTCACTTTTGTTGCTTCTTTCATTCTATTGTAAATAACTGGGTTTCAGTAATTACACAGTTGATGACCCTATGGAAAAAGCCAGAAATTAAGATTTTACAACTGGTCTTTCTCACAAATCTGATCCTTTTACCTCAGTCTTGCCCACATCAGATAATAGCATCTTTATCCATCCTGTTAGTCATCTCAGAAATCTGGGAGTCAACCTTGCTACTTTGGAATACCTAGGATCTGGTTTTTCTTGTTAGTACACTATGTAATCCAGACGTATAATAGCCCAGTATTTGTGGTGGCAAGTTAGTCTCCCTTCTTCTTGATATGTGGCCCCAGAGAATAGAATCATATGATTTAATTTTTGCATTCCAAATAAGATTTCACAGCAGAAATTTATGGACAACTTGTTAAAGCTGTATTTAGTAGAAAGTGTTTCAAAGTACTGTGATGTTTGGGAAAGTGAAGTAGGGGTCCAGAAAAGCTGTCCAAGCAGGCTACCAACAAAGGCAAAGACAGCATTCTTTTTTTTTTTTTTTTTTTTGTTAACGAAGTTGAATATTTTATTACTTTGTTGCAAGGTGTTGTTTCCACGTATAAAAATACCACCAGCAAATGCGGTATATTATAAAATTAAGACAGTATTGTTCTGCTGTCACCATACAACACACACTTTCCTCTGTGCCCAGTTTTTTCCAATGAAAGATCATTAAGTATATGATCCATCCCAAATGCAGGGATGGATATAAGCAAGTTACAATATTATATTAGGCTCATAACAAGATTACCCTTGAATTACATATTTTTATAAGTAGTTTTTACCAGACATAATTTCATGAATTCTGATATCAGAGCCTAAAGCCTACTCTAAAAATTGTAAAAAAAAAAAAAAAAAAAAAAATGATGTATATTGTGTTTATCTGCAGTCATTGGGAAATTAAGGGATATCTTCTAGTAGCGGTGTTGAAAGTAATTTTGTAAGTCTTCTGTCCACCACTAATTTAAGACAACTGCTGTGTTATTCCATACTAGTTTATTTAGGGTGCCGTTTTCACTCCTCAATAGATTTTACATATTTCTCATATGCTTCTTCACTCATTAGGTCATCTAGTTCTGAAGGGTCACTCAGTGTCATCTTTACCAGCCAACCGTCTTCATAACAAGATTTGTTCACAAGCCCTGGGTTTTCTGCAAGTGCCTCATTAATTTCAGTTACTTCTCCTGATAAAGGAGAATAGAGTTCACTGGCAGCTTTCACACTTTCCAAAGCACCAAACTCATCTTGTTTTTTCAATTTTGTCCTAACTTCTGGCAGACTACAGTAAACAACATCTCCCAGAGCTTCCTGTGCAAAATTGCTGATTCCCACTGTTCCAATACCATTTTCTGTAGTTATCCATTCATGTTTCTCTGTGAATTTACGCACGGAGAGCAGAGCGGGTCCGGTGCGCAGCGCCCGAACGGCGCCCGCCCTCACCCGCCAGGGCCACGGCCGCGGCGGGCAGGGCACAGCGAGCACCGGGGTTGCACGTAGGCTGCAGGCCGCGGCTAACACGCTCCCGCGCCATTCGCAGCGCCATGTTCTCAAGGTACTCAGGGTCTCTCAAAGACAGCATTTTAAGGCTTATTTAGTAAAATGCCTAGAAAGGTCTATTCCTCAGCACTATCAATACAGTCCTCTGATAAGAAAATGTCATAAGTTGTTTAAATACTATGACAACTTGCTTTTTTATTTTAAAAATATCAGATTCTTAAATTCACTTAGAATGAAATATTCCTTTTTTTTTTTTTTTGTACCAGGGATTGAACCCAGAGGCACTTTACCCCTTACCACTGAGCAACATCCCCAGCCCCTTTTATTTTTTATTTTGGGACAGGGTCTTACTAAGTTACTTAGAGCCTTGATAAATTGCTGACGCTGACCTTGAACTTGCAATCCTCCTGCCTCAGCCTCCCACATTACTGGGATTATAGGTGTGCACCACTGCTCCTGACCTTTATTATTATTTTTTTAAAGAAAGGGTGGCATTCTTATGACTTCTTTAAATGCCCTTAGATATTCCCAGAGGTTTCTTTCTTTCTTTTTCTTTGCTTTTCTCATTTGAGTCTTAGCACCCACTTAAGTTATGCTTCTAACCTTGTATGATATGTAAGTTTGCCTAGAATTAAGATCACCACTGAACTACCACAAAAGTAATAGTGCCGTTTATTGGTGATGAGTTCTGCTTCCTCAGATGTTGAAGTATAAAGTCAGAGAAGCAACTGGGTACATTTTTGTCTTTTTCTTGCAATTGGTATATATAACTTTTAGAGCTCTTACACTTGTAAGGCTTGAAGGGTTCAGACTTTGAAACAGTATCTTGGCTTCAATGTTTTTGTTTTAAACTAACACTATGTAAAGTTTGTGGGTTGAATAAATTTCTAAATTTAAAAGTGAAAAAAAGTCAGTTTCTTAATCCTTATCAATTCACCCTTGTACCTTTCTTATAAAGAGCTCTAGTCATATAATATTTGTCTCTTGGCCCTCCAAATCTCTTACTCCAGTAGGGCACAAAACTTTAAGACAGTTTCAAAGTGTTACTGCTCAGGAGAAAACAAACACTACTCTAAGTATGGCATTGTGTTCTTATTCTAGAGAACATTGCTTTGATTCTGGTTGTTTTGTTTTATAATTTAATTCAAGAAATGTCTACTTCAAGTGGCCCTGAGTTCTTAAGTCATTCCTGGGGCCTTCTCCTTTAGTTTCACCCATCAGAAGACATGCTTGGGAGATTGCAAGGGAACCCTACAAGGCAAGTAGGGGAAGCTGGGTTTTGAATTCAGTGAAGGAATGAAGGCATGCACCTCATCTCTCCAAGCAAGACCTGTTTAGTTGCTAAGTGCAAGAGTTGCTGGCGGCCCCAGTCAAGCACAGTTAAGGAGGTGTCTCAAATCAAGGAACCTGACTGACTCTGTAAGTAGTTCCCTGCAAACCAAACAAAATAAAACTGCCATGTTAAACCTTGTAACACTCTCTATCCTGCATCCTCTCCCCTGAGCCCCACATTTCCCTTTTCTTCATTATTGGAGCTCTAGAACTTGATCTATTATCATCATCATCATCAAATACTTTTTAAATACTTTTCTGCACAGTACAGAACAATTTCCTAGGTCCTGGTTAAGAAATGAAGTCTTGCCCTCAGTGAACTTTCAGTGCATCTGGGGAAGGGTTGATAACCAGTAAAAGTACAAGCTGCATCCCACAGGCTGGGCATGCAGTCAGTGCCACAGGGAGACCGCTTCAAAGGTTGCAGGTCTGGGGAAAGTCCTTTGGAGGAGATAAGAAACTTAGCAGCATGGCTGAAAGGGGGAATGGCTGTAGGGAATGAAATCCTGTCACTGCCCTCAAAGGAGGGAGGAGTCTTTTACAGACGCCTGCCAGGAAGGCAGCTCCCTTCCCGAGAGTAAGCTCTTTTTCCCTGAGAGGGGAGAGCTTGAAGGAGCTTCAGTTTGTGCCTAAACTCTTCTTCAAATAGAAGCAGCAGAGCCGTTAAAAAGAAACGTTCTCACAATTTCTACTTCACACCTTCTTTATACCGATGTATCAGGTCCCTGGAACCTGATAAATCAGTCCATGGAATGATGCAAGAATTCGTTCGCTAATGCCTACTGGTGATAGACTCTGTGCTGGGCACCGAGGACAAGGCGCCAAACATGGATACTGCCATCAGTGTAGCGCCTGTTTCTCTAGACTTACTGTATCAGAATCTCGGTACTGGTTCAGAGAATCTGCATTCTCAACAGCTCCCTAAATTCCTGGTGCCCATTTTTTCGCAGCTCGAGTTTGAGCACAACAGTTTGCTGGCATTGTCTCCGCAGGTCGCTTTCGGGGCAGTAAAGTCTGCGCCAAGCAGAGGAACAGCGCAGACCGGAGGCGTGGGGCCTCGCGGATCTCCAGCTGGTGGTTCAGAGAGAGCCCGCAGCTCCGCCCCTGCACGCCAGCCCCGCCCCGGCTGTCAAGGACGAGAAGGCCCCGCCCCCGGCCGGCGCGCGCCGCCGAGCCCAGGCCCCGCCTCCCACTCCTAACCCCGGACCCTCGGCCGGGCAAAGACCAGAGCCATCCACACGACCCGCACCGCCACAAGGCTCCGCAGACTCCAGTATCCAACCGGGAGCTAGAGACCGACATGGCGACGGAGGCCAAGCCCGAGAACCTCTCCCTGGTCGTGCACGGACCTGGGGACATTCGCTTGGTAAAAGAGGAAGGAGGGTGGGGCGCCTACCCGACCCTGCCTCATTCCCCTCAGAGCCCAGCAACGGTCCCACCTACCCAGTTCCAACCCAGCAAGGGTCCCGCACCTTGCGCGTCTGTCGTACTGCTTACCACAGGAGTGGGGGTGGGGGTGGGGGTGAGGGTGGGGGTGGGGTGCAGGTAGCGATTAGTGGTTAACGGTTATCGATTATCATTAAGGGAGGAATCTTGTCGTGTGCCTCTCTGAACTCAGGCCCATAACTGGCACGTGACCTATATCCAGGACTGTTGCAAACGAATTGAAGCCTTTTTCCTCTTGCCAGCTGCAGATTCATAGTCCAGCCTCTTGTCATTGCACTTTTCAGAAGAGATACAAGAAAGCTGCCTGGATTAGGACTTGCCCTGAACTCCTCTGGGCAGAGTACAGGGCAGAAAGAGAGGATAAACAACACTTCAAAGGAGTGAAACTTCTATTTACTCTCCTTTGCATGGGACTGATAAAAAGCTCCCATGCAAGATTATTATGATCTTGAGAGTAATCAGCACTTACTAGTGTTCAGAAAGTGATAGCTTTGGCTGGCATGTAGATAATCACCCTTAGTTTGCTTTCCAGTCATTTGCCCCTCTGATCTGGTTCCCTTGAACCTTTAGGGACTTTCTGTATATGTCTCTGCCTTACACCCTGACTTCTGTCCCCTGCCTAAGGGTACCAAAGTTCAGGGAGCTGCTGAATCAGCCCTATGGTCATACCATAGTTCCCTTGACAAAGTCCATCTCAAATGAGACTAGGATGGCAATGGTATGTAGGACAGGTACCAGCCATCTTTACTGCTCCTAAGCACCTCCTTCCCCCTCAAAGAACATGCACCAGGATCTAAATGGAGAGACTCAGAAGATTATCCATATTAACAGTTATTGACAGTTTAAGAATCTGTGATGGTCTCTCTCTCTCTATAGAATGCAAACAGACTGAGTTTGGCAACAATATTATTCAGGACTCCCTTTCATCCCCTGTGTATCTCCCTTCTATCTGTCTAAGAACCCTTACCTGAAGCCAACTTTCCATTCTCTCAGTTGAAGAAAGTGCCATCCCCAAGATGATAGGCTTGATCAGTTAATAGAGCCAAGACAAGAACTCAGAAGGTCAAAATCCCATTCTAGTGCTGTTTCCTCTCATTTTGGAGCCTCCATCCAAGGTCCTGAATCAAAGTGACACTGTTACTGTTTATTGCACTAAATGCCTGATGGTATTATGAGGAAAGGAAAGTGGTACTACTTTATTTAGCTTACAGAGTGATATCAAACTCAGTCCTTCATTCCACAAACATTGACAAGATGAGAGGTTACCTTTCATGTGCTGGCACTGGACCAGGGGCCCAGAGGAAAAGGGAAGTTCCCAAGCTTCCTGAGGGAGACAGACCAATGAAGTAAACAATTGTAGCAATGTGAGGGGCTTTGATGGAGGCCACAGAGAGTAAAGATCTCACTGGGAGTGGCTTTTGGCCCTCTATCTGTTCAGAGCCTGCTTGAGGCTATGCTCCTAATAAGTAGAAGCCCTAGAATTACAACCCCAGGTTCTGCTTTGCCTTCACTCCTAAGCTCATGCTCTTCTACTGCTCAGACAGACTACCTCTCTTTACGGGGGAGCTCACCTTAAGTTTCCTCCATTGGTTTTGCATTAGGACTCACTCTGATTGGATCAGGGATTGGGTTGAGGTGACTGTCCTACAGGCTCTAAAAAACACGAGAATTTTATGTGCAGTTGTGGAGCTGGTACACAGAAAAAGTGTTCAGGGGCATGACCAGAAGAACTCCCAGCTTTAGTTTAAGACTTGGAGGTGGGTGAGTCATTTGCTAGACAGAAGAATAGATTAAAATGATGAGATTAGCTTGGAAAATTTGAGCTTAAGATGTTTCTGTGACAGGATATGGGTAACTTATGGGTAACTGTGACAGGATATGAGTGATTCCCTTGGTACAGGAATGCTTGTTGGGCTAGTGATGTAGACTTAGAAGTTATTTGTTTCTCTACTAAGCACTACTGCACCCATTCCCCAGGGGACATTTGGAAATGTAGGGGGACGGGTGTTTGGTTGTCACAGTGACTGAGGACAACAGCTGATAGACTTTATTGGATTCACAGCACTGTCCTACACAACAAAGAACTGTCTTGTTCTAAATAGTACTCTATTGGGAAATAGTGGATAACGGAACTTGCCTATGTTGAGCAGAACATGTAGAGGGAGAAGTAAAGAATCAGAAGAGAAATATGCAACGCTGAAGGGAAAGGTGCCTAAGAGCTGTCAGCAGAGACTGAACAGAGGCCCCTGCCTCCTCAGGGGTGTCTGCAACCCAGCACAGACCTTCTGAGCCCTTGTACTCCTCCCCAGGCATGGTTTCCCCCATTACCTCCATAAGGCTTCTTCCCCCCAGTACAGTATTTCTGCCTACCCACCCTCTTTCTTGAGGTAGGCTCAATGATTTGGAATTGAGTTGGTGGTGTCAGTAATGAACCAGAGATAGCAACAGAAAGGAACATCTTGGGGAAGCTTTAAGAGCAAGAGACCTGTTCTACCTATAGGAGAACTGAAATGAAATTCAGGTTTCCTGAGCCTAATGGAGTAAGTCATTAGTGGCGTTTGAAAAGCCATAGGCTAGGTTGGATATGAATTACAAAAGTGAAGACTGGGAAGGGGGAAGAATTGGAATGTCCCCCAACCCCAGCCCTCCACCCCCAGTACTGGGGATTAAACTCAGGGCCACTGCATGTGTACTAGGGCAGCTGAGTTACATCCCCAACCCCTTTTTAAAAAAATATATACTTTGAGAGAAATTCTGAGTTGCCCAAGCCAGTCTTGAATTTGGGATGATTCAGAAAGTATCCCAAAAGTCTTCTCAGTAACTGGGATAATAGGTATGCACCAACATGCCCAGCTGTTTTGCCCTTTTGATTTAAGACCACCAGACTACAGATTTAAAACTCTTGCACTCTGGGGGAATTGAGGCCCAGTGCCCATTTGGGTGATCAGGGATAATAATGATAAAAATGATCTATGCCTCAAGAACTCATGTGAAGGGAGTTGTTTGGGGAAATGTCCATTCCTAAAATCTGAAACAGGATTCTGCAGGATTCTGAAGCAGGAAGGAGGGCTCAGCTCTTGCCAGTGCTGCTTTCCTGCTTCATTTAAAACCAGGAACCTGCCACGTGTCTAGGCAGTGATTCTGTGGGAAGTGTAACCTGGGCCATTTCACTCTATCTAGCAGAAACAAAACCTTAACCCAGCATTCCTCTTGCCTGTGGAGAAGACATGATTCCCTTTTCTTTCTTGATGCAGTCAATAGCTGCAGGAAACAAAAATTAAATTCCCCTGTTAGGTGGTTATTTGTCACAGCAAGGAGGGAGCATTGTAAGTTGGGTGATAAATCAGAGATGGCAGTGGCACATAAACATACTGAGAGAATGGCCATAATCTTTCATAATGTGGAAAACAAAACAAAAATCTGAGATTTGAAAACTTCTGCTCCCCCTCCCCATTTTAAATAGAGAAAGTTTGGGGCTTCCAAAGAGTAAGAGGGAGACATGTGGAAACTGATGCATAAAGAAGCAAATAGCCAATCAGCAAACAGTATCAGTTTTCTGAGGTCTTTAAATAGAAACAGTAGTGAGGTCAAAGGCAAGTTGAGGGGCCAGAGTGGGGTTTAGTTCCAGCTCTACTGGGACTAAAGTTGTGTTTGGACAAATTATTTTCTGCTTCAATTTCCTCATCTTGAAAAGGGGATAATAGTAGTATTCATCTTTTGTTTGTGTGAGAATTCAGTGGCATCCTGCATGTAAAAGGCCTAGCACAGCATCTAGCACACTGTCAAGGGTATGTGCTAACTGTGGAGTTAGGCAGCAGGCTACGGATGAATAAAGACCCAGACATTCAAACACAGATAATTTTTAACCAAATTATTTTAATGTGGGACAGGCAATTACTTTGTATTCAACTGCTAATAGTTTATGATTCTTCAGTCAGTCTAGAGAGATTCAGAAATTGCTTTTTGCCGGCAATGGTGGCCAGTAATCCCAGCCACTTAGGAGGCTGAGGCAGGAAGATCAAGAGTTCAAAGCCAGCCTCAGCAAAAATGAGGTGAAACCCTCTCTCTAAATAAAATGCAAAATAGAACTGGGGATATGGCTCAGTGGTTGAGTGTTCCTGAGTTCAATCCCTGCCCCTGCCACCCCCACAAAAAGAAATTGTTTTTTATTGGGAAGCAAATTACTGATTCATGAAGATGGGATATAACAGTCAAATTAGTTATTCTGTGCAGAAGCTTTGGTGGTGTAGGTGGGGAATGGCTATTTTTGTTTGTTTGCTTTTGGTATTGGGGATTGAACCCAAAGATGCTTTTGAGTCAAGGTCAAACTGAGTTGCTGAGGCTGGCCTCAAATTTGTAATCCTTCCATTTCAGCCTCTCAAGTTGCTGGGATTACCGTGTGTGCCACCATGCCCATCAGTGGGTTGTACTTTTAATTCGCTATAATGTAAGGAAACTAACAAAGAAAATTAACATGTTGAGTGCCTACTACATTCCATGCATGTGCTGGGACTTTAATACAATTCTTCATAAATTTCTGTGATGAAAGACCAGAATCTATTTATATTTCCAGTTGACCATGGACTGATGCATGCATTGTCTGCACTTGGATGTAGTGCAATGTCAGACTGCTATAACCATTTTTAAATGTATCTCTCCATTTTTAAATGTATCTGTGCATAAATAAATGACAGTTCATCATAAGTAACAGTTCATGGACCACTTCTGAGTGTGTGTTATGTCCTTTCTTCCTGAAAATCAGCTTTTCCCCCATTTCAGGCATGAATATCTTGACAGGGAGAAAAATGGGAATAAAATAGCTTCCCCATTCCAGGGATCTGAGCACCCTGGAGAGGAAATAGTCTGACTTTTGTTTTATGATTATTTATGTGAGTAGACAGCAGAGTAAAGGAAAAATGGTGATTTTAGAATTATGAGCTGATATTGTTTAATTATAAAGGACAGAGAAAATAATGCATCAACATCAAGTTTAAACATTAGTCAGAGTTTTGGGAAGATATTTCTTGAGATTTTGCTCTTTGAGGAATTGTAATATACTCCATGTCAAAAGAATTGCTTTGATAATGATATTTTTAAAAAACAAGACAATTGTATATCTAATATAACACATTTAAAGTGTCCTGTCCTTGGCACTTATGCTTTACTGTTAAGATTTTTGGATGAGGAGAGGGGAATTGTATAATGAGGTGTCATGAACCCAGCAGCTCAAATGGTCCTAGGCATCATGCATCATGTGTCTTTTTTTTTTTTTTTTTCCCTTGCCGTGCTGAGGATCAAACACAGGCCCTTCATACATGCGAGGCAAGTGCTCTACCACTGAGCTATGTCCCTGATCGCCACATCACGTTCTCCTTTCCTGATTAGTTTTGCAGCTAATTGACAGAGCCAGCTGTCAATTATATGAACAGATTAAGGGGCACTGATAGTCATTAATAAGCAGCTGGATTAAAGGGCACTGATATTCTTAATGAGCAGCTGAGAGATCACCTGGAAAGAGAAGAAGCAGGCTGAACTAGTCTTATCAGTTAGAGGTAACTTCCAGCGAAAACATAATCCCAAACTCCTTCAGAAAAAAGGGAGTTAAATAGTACCAAATAGCTCAAAGAAATCTCTCCCCTCTCTTTATCTAAATTGTTCCAACAATAAGACAAAACCCAAACTAGATAAACCACTTCAAATTCAAAACAGAAAATTAAGTCCAGCAAATTGCCATCTCTGCCAGCTGCTCTGAAAAGGCAATGCCTCTTTGTCTGTGAAAGGCCAAGAGGCACAAAGCTAACATTTTCCCCTCAAAGCAGAAGGAACAATAGACAAAATCATCAATAGGATTTTAACATTCTGTAAAAGTAGCTCTATTCTGAGGGGAGAAACTAGAATTCTGGGTGTAGGGGAGGTTTCTAAAATTGTGTGACAGAAATTAAGAAGGAGAAATAGGTACACATATATAGTGTTGGCATCCAGTTTAGAAGTCTCTGAGCACGGATATTAAAGCTTTTCCCCAAATCAGATTTACACTAAGAGCATTAATTACTGGGGAAAAGATGTTCAAATTTTGCAAAGTGATATTCATCTCAACAACTTAAAAAACATGTAAATATTTGATTACAAAGACCTGAGCACCGTGAGTACTTAATAAATATTTTTAATAGACTAGAGCATCCAACAGAACTCAGAGACTTCATATCTTTGCTTAATATAAAGATTCTCCTGATAAATTAATGGTTATGTTCTTATATTTGTAGTTAGGAGGAAATTTTTATGTATTTATCTTTGCTGAGAAGTAAATAGTTCCTTAACTATCCTGTGTGGATTCAGTGCTAGGTGGCAGGAAATTTCAAGAAGTAGTCACCTTACCAGTCTGGTCATGACAGGGAAGGTTTCTTGCAGGAGATGATGACTGAGCACCAGTTCTAGGAATATAACTGCCTATTGGACAGATTCATTTGGATGTCCCTAGACTTCTCATTTCAACACATACAAACCTAAGTCTCCCTGAGTTCCCAAAAGAATTAGGATGCCTCACTTCCAGTTGCTTCACTTCCCATGTCTTGTGAGATCTTGAAGGAGAGGGAGAAAAGGCCCCCTGTGAGGGTGAACAAGTGCAGGGTGTTTGGCAGGACTGGAGGTGAGGTGGAGACATAGTGGCTGCCATGTGAGGGGTATAGGGCCACTGGGGACTGCAAGCAGATTTGCATTTTATAAAGATTGTGATCAGCAGAACAAACACTGTATGGAACTGGGAGAGCCTGGGCAGGGAACCAGCTCAGTGGACTTTGGAGAGTGTCCAACCTGCTATTTTGACCTCGAGTCTGCCAGGACCAGCGGCTAGAACAAAACCTCTTAGGACAAAATGACCAATTGGGAAATCTTTGGATTTTCCTCCCACCCTCAAAACACCCTTCAATTACTCACGGAAAAGGGAATATGGAGGGAGAAGGGAAGCAAAAACAGGTCTCCTGTTTCCTGTTAGCATGCAGAGCAGCCCCCACAAGGCTCACAGGAAGCCTGGCCTATGGAAGCAGGTGTCAGAGATGCTGCTGAGGACCTGGGACCAGGCTGCTGTCTTCCTCACACACTGTCCTGCCATTTGTCCCTCAGTGGGAGGTGGCTTTATCCTTTCTACAACTGTCAGAAGAAAGACTGAAAATACTGCGGGCATGTTAACTTCTTTTTCTTTCTTTTTCTTCTTTCTTTTTCTTCTTTCTTTTTCTTCTTTCTTTCTTTCTTTCTTTCTTTCTTTCTTTCTTTCTTTCTTTCTTCTTTTCTTCCTTTCTTCCTTTCTTCCTCTCTTTTTCTCTTCCTCTCTTTCTTGGATTGAACCCAGGGCTTAGTGCATGCTACCCAAGCGCTCTGCCACGTATTACTTTTGCAATAAGAGCAAACTTATGTACTAAGAGTTGGCTCTTCTTTTTATGGTCATCCTTGTTATACAGAAGAGTAAATTGAGGGCACAACAAGGTTACATAACTGCAAAAGGAACAAGCAGGTGGCAGGGAGCCTGCATTGCACGTGAACAGATGATTCCAGAGTCTGATTCTTCATGGTACTACTCAGGTTGACTGAAGTAGGGAAAAGGCATCTTCCCCTGATTTCTCCTGGTATTGAGGCAGTGGCTGCAACCCACACAAGACTTTGAGAGCAAAAATGCAGGTGTGCAGGAAGAAGTGGAAAAATTGGGACCAATGAGGATACATTTAGGATCATTTGCAAACATGAATTTAGGGAAGGCAAGATAACATTTAGGATGAGAGGAGCACCTGGTGTGATTCCATGTACCCAGAGAATTCTTTCTGGAGTTTTTCCATGAGTTGCTGGGTAATGTGGGGGATGAATGACCTTAAGGGGAAGAACAGAAGGGAGAATATGTATATGATTCAGACAGGATTTTTTTTGTTGTTTCTTTGTCCTGGAAATTGAACCTAGGGGCACTTATCACTGAGCTACATACCTAGTCTTTTTTTTAGGTTGCTTAAGGCCTCACTAAGATGCTGGGGCTGTTTTCAAACTTGCAATCTTCCTGTGTCAGTCTCCAGGTCACTCCAATTATACGCAAGTCCTACCATGTCTGGCTTCAGATAGGTATTTCTAAGTTGAATGGAAAAGTGCGGAATGGATGTAGCTCAGTGGTAAAGTGTTTGCCTCATATGTACAAAGTCATGGGTTTGATCCCCAGCTCCAAAAAAGAAAAGACAAAAAGAAAGAAAAAGAAGTGTCGCAACACTGACATAACTACAGTAGTTACTCGGTTCCTTTTCGCCTTCTCATTTCTGTCATTCACAGAAAGGTAAGAAATCCCATTTAGGAAACCTTGAATGTGTCTGATACTACAAAATGTTTTTTTCTTGCAGTGCTGGGGTTTATACCCAGGCCTTGTACATGCTGGGCAAGCACTCTACCACTGAGTCACGCCCTTAAGAATCCTTGGGAGACAAGAAATTGGGTAAATGAAAGCGTGTCACCTCTGAAATGTAAAACTGAAAAGGAGAGTAAGTAAATAGAAATTTAGCCAATTATCATGCCAAGGAACCACAATCAAAAAGCAAGGATTTTTAGAAACCATGTTTTGACAACAGTGGGCTCCACAGTGGTGCTTAGGACAATATTTACACGTTTATGGGCTGATCTTAACATGGACTTGTGCTCAGGTAGCATGTCTCTTGAGGATGGGAGGCAGGAACCAAGCCTGAATTGTAAAGGTGAATAGAGTTAGCAAGAAAGAAAACGGAAAAGAAAGGGTGGCAGTGCAGGGAAAGGTATTTGAAGTTCTCCATGTGTTTCTGCTACCAAGGAAAAACCCAGATTGGGACAGCACCATCTAGTGTCTGGAAAAGTTACTGCAGGTTTGTCAGTGTGGTAAGAGCAAAGGACTTTTTGAGAAAGTAGTGGTCATCTCCAGTGACCCAGGGCTTACTTGGTGTACCCAACTGCTTCTCTGAGTTTGAATCTCACATTTCCCCACCCCCAAATTGGGTATTCAGACTTAATACAGCTAGAGGCAAGGATATGAAGAACAGGCTATGGAATAATCAATTGTCTCACAGTTTTGCCTAATAATACCATTGCAGAAAGGGGGAATACTGTTCCATGTTTGAAATAAAAGGCTTTGTTTTTAGTTTAGAAATTTAACTTGTAGTTTAAAATTTCACCCAATATATCAGAAACATAACTTTACACAATAGTCCCTAATATATAATGTCAGATATGAAGTGGGTGTGGTGGCACAAGCCTGTGATCTCAGCAATTTTGGGGAGGCTGAAGTGAGAGGATCATAAGTTCAAGGTCAGCCTCAGAAACTTAGTGAGACCCTGTCTCAAAATAAAAAATAAAAAGGGCTGGAGATATAGTTCAGTGGTAGAGTGTCCCTGGGTTCAATCTCCAGTATCACAAGAAAAAAATTAAGATTTGAGATCATCGACTTCATTGGGGAAGGTTTAGGTGACAGCCCTCCTAAAATGACCATTTCTAGAGTCCTTTCTTGCCTGCCTGCCTTCTTTCCTTCCCTTCTTCTGTCTCTTCCTCTCTCTTTCCTCCTTCCCTTACCTCCTTTAAATTGAGATAAAAACAAAGGAAACAACCAAAACCTGCAGTACCCACTTCCCCCCTACATCAGACTATATTTTGTTTGTTTTTTGGTGGTGCTGGAGATTGAACCCAGGGATGCTCTACCACTGAACTACAGTGGATTCCTTTTAAAAATTTTTAAATTTTGAGACAGGATCTTGCTAAATTGCTCAGGTTGGCATGAATTTGTCAATCCTCCTACCTCAACCTCCTGAATAGCTGGGATTATAGGTATAATCCCACTTCTAGTTCAGATTACATTTTGAACCTGTGAGTTCCCAAGAGGCCTCTAAAACTCTACCTGGGATGTTTGGAAGAGAAAGGACCAGATATCAGTCTGTGTGCTGATATAAAGGGAAAGGGATGGCAGCACAGACACTCTCCCACCTGTCTTGAGATGACAGTCCTCATATGCACCTGCCAAAAAATGCCCTCATCCTTTCCTGGTAGGAGTTTGCTAGAAACGAATCTGTATCTTGTGTTTTTCCAGGATAGAAGATTCTGTTATGGAAGGCAGATCTAGAGACCCAGAAGCAGCCCAGATTTTGTTTCTGCCTGCGGGCGCATCTAGCAGACTTTTTTCTTAGTCTTGGGAAAGTTGCCCCAGTGGGTGGACGAGGTCAGCAATTAAAGTCAGCTCTTCCTGGGCCTGAAGTTCTGACTAGGATTGGGCCTTTGGCTTTAGGGCAGTTGGCAGTTTCCCTGGGAGGGAGCCCAGCATCAGAACATTATCCCATTCTGTGACATGACAGTGTGGTTCTCTGTAAGGTTGTGAGCATGTTGTGTATGACCTTGTTTGGATCATTTGCTCTGTTAGAAAAGTGGTGAAGAGCTGGATAGGCTTTTCTAGCATGCCATTCGATGAGCCCCTTCAGCATACCCCCACAGCCTGGCAGCAGTATGGTCTGAACTTACGTTAGTTCTAAAAGACATACTTAAATGAAATTCCACCTTAACTTTTTAAAAATGGAAAATGTTTGTAAGGCAAAGTTATTATTCATGCTAAATGACTTTTTTTTTTTTTTTTTTTTTTTTTTAGGAGAACTATCCTATTCCTGAACCAGGCCCGAATGGTAGGTCCTTGCAGAACTGAACTGGTATTTTTTTTATTCTATTGTTTACCTTGGAGACATGTGCCTTATTCTCCTGCCTCCCTTTTTCCTACCATTTATTACTTTTGCCTTCATTAAAAACAAACAAATAGGGCTGGGAATGTAGCTCAGTTGATAGAGTGCCTGCCTCGCAAGCACAAGGCCCTGGATTCAATCCTCAGTACCGCAAAACAAACAAACAAACAAACAAACAAAAGACTATGCTTTTGTTAGACTGAGAACCTAGTCTGTTCTCCACAACATGACTAGGTGGGTAGGTTTATCTTGACTGCTACATTAAATAAAAGAAAATTGCTGGGCATGGTGGCACACACCTGTAGTCCCTGCAACTTGGGAGGCTGAGACAGAAGAATCACAAGTTCCAGGCCAGCCTCATCAACCTAGGGAGGCCTCCAGGCCAGCCTCATCAACCTAAGGGGGCCCTGAGCAATTTAGCAAGACCTTGTCTCAAAATAAAAAATAAAAAGATCTAGGGATGTAACTTGGTGGTAAAGTGCCCCTGGGTTCAATCCCCAGTATCAAAAACTAAATAAAGGGCTGGGGAGATAGCTCAGTTGGTAGAGTGCTTGCCTTACAAGCACAAGGCCCTGGGTTTAATCCCAGCACTGGAAAAAACAAACAAAACTAAACTAAATAAAGAAAGAAAAGAAAAAAATTTACTGTCAGACTACTGGCTTGTCTCAGAGTTTTTGATGCAAAGTGCATAAGACCAAGGCAGAATTGTTCCTCTTTTGAGGAATGACCACGTACCCTATCTACCACATTGAGATTGCCAAATCATGTCCTAACCCTAACCCAAACATTGAAAAGGAGTCCCCAGAACTTAATCTTTTAATTAGCAAAGGGAGCATCTCGCTAGCACTCCCATGAAGGCCAGTAGAACAGCCCAGGCCTTTCTCTCCAGTGGGTAGGAAGTGTTGCAGGGAGCCCTGCCCCCTGCCTAAATCAACCAAGTACAGAAAGTGAGCACACTGGGACAGGGCTCCTGCACCTTTGCTCCACTCCTTGCAGGCTTCTCATTGGGCGAGCCTGCAGGGTGAGCTGACATGTTTCCTGGTGTGGCATCTACCTGGGTGGTCATGCCACCCTGTTGCTTAGGGATTTTCCCTAATAGTTAATAGTTAATAGTTTCCCTAATAGTTAATAGTTTTCTAATCTCTCCCATCCCCAGAATCCCACTTCTTCATAATCCTCAGGACCCTGAAGTGAGGCTGGGAGGAGTGGGCTAGAGTATCTATAGATGGCCCCTTTCTGTGATGTGTTGGATTGTCCCCCCGCCCTCACCACACCTCATCCCAGAACCACAGCCTCTGTGGTTTGAAGATTGAAGGCAGATTTCCTCATGGCTCTGGAGGTTTACCATTCAAAGGTTGGTTGAGCTTATTGACTTTTAGTGATAAGATATAGACAACAGTTCTTTCTGTCAGTGTTTAGCAAGTGATATATATTTAGGGTTTAAAGAGTCATACCAAGATATCATGTTCAGAGAAGTGAAGGAGTCACCTCACTGTGTCCTGATATGTTGGTATTGGTTCCAGAGGTGGCCAAACAAGGGCCGCGTTACATTCAGAAGGATCCCAGTATAGCTTCTCTCTGAATCTCCTCATTTTCTTATCTCTTGTTATGCTTAACTTGGAAGGGGGAAAGGGGGAAAGAATATTTCAGCGAGGCCCCTAGCAAATCAGATCTTGCTTGAAGTCTTAGTGACTTCAAGTGAGAAAACTCCAAGATTGTTATTTTAATTCAAATACTTCCCTTTTTTTTTTTTTTTTGGTATTGGGGATTGAATCAAGAGACTCTTAACCACTGAGACACATTCCTAGTCCTTCCTTCCTTCCTTCCTTCCTTCCTTCCTTCCTTCCTTCCTTCCTTCCTTCCTTCCTTCCTTCCTTCCTTCCTTCCTTCCTTCCTTCCTTCTTTCTTTGTTTTGTACCAGGATTGAACCCAGGGGTACTTAACCACTGAGCCATATCCTCAGCCCCTTTTTTATGTTTTATTTTGAGACAGGGTCTTGCTAAATTGCTCAGGGCCTCTCTAAGTTGCTGAGGCTGGCTTTGAACTTGTGATCCTTCCAAGCTGCTGGGATCACAGGCATGCACCACCATACCCAGCTCATTTTTAAAATTTTGAGATTAGGGTTTTGCTAAGTTGCTCAGGGCCTCTCTAAATTGCTGAGGGTGGCTTTGAATTTATGATCCTTCTGCCTCAGCTGGGATTACAGGTGTGCACCACCACATCTGGTTTCCCTACCTTTGATCTCAGAATTTACCCTGCTGTTTCTTTCTCTGTTCATCAAAACTACAGACAAAGAATGTTTTTGAACCACATCTGCTGGATTTTGCCAGTGGTTTATGGCAAAGGCAATGTGCAAAATGTCTGAAAGTATGGTAGAAGTTTTGGGTCTCTGTCTTTCTAAGGTGGAATTTTCTCTCAGGGAGATTTTTGTAATGTAGTCAGCTCATTCAGACTAAGTCTGTAATCCTTCAGTGCTTATTTCAGCAGAGAGGCTCAGTAGTATCATTATTTTAAACTTGGAAAACTGATAACAACAATATCACCAAATCCCACTTTATTCAACCCTTGGAGAGGAAATGCCACTTGAAATCTTTGGATAATTTAAGTAAAGTTGCACCTTTTTAGAAAGCAAGGAGGACGAAGAACTCAGCCGAGTAGCTCACCATGGATTGCCAAGCTGAAATTCTGTCAGGCTTGTTCTTTTGGACAAATAAGAATCAGGTACAGTGTAGTAATTGTCTAGAAACAGTTACCTCCTGAAAAACAGTTTGTTCTTTTAAGCAGTTGATACATTTCTTCCTCCTAATAATATCTTATTTACACTGTGATTGGTTGGAATTCTCCTGACAAACAGAACAAATGAGATATGTATTTATGTATAGAGCTGGGGGAGAGGGAGTAGAAGAGGGAAATTTATTTTAAAAGAACTGGCTCATGTGATTGTGGAGGTGTGGGGACTGGCAAGTTTGAAGTTGGCAGGGTAGGGCAGCAGACTACAAATTCACGCAGATTTCTTCTTCCTCTTCCCCTTTTTCCTCCTCTTCCTTCTTCTTCTCTTCCTCCCCCTTATCCTTCTCCTCCCACTTATCCTCCTCCTCCCCCTTATCCTCCTCTTCTTCTTCCTCCTACCCTCCTCTCTCCTCCTCCCTCCTCCTTCCTTCTGTCTTCTTCCTTTGCAGTACTGGAGGCTGCTCTCAAGGCCTTGCACATGTAAGGGAAGTGCTCTACCATGAGCTATAGTCCTATCTCTTCTATTTTTGAGACAGAGTCCTACTAAGTTGTCCAGGCTGCCCAGCTCGGGCAGGTTCCTGTGTTCAGGAGAATTCTTTCTCCTTTAAGAAATAAAGGCTCAGTGGTAGAGTGCTCACCTAGCATGTGTGAGGCCCTGGGTTCAATCCTCAGCATCACATAAAAATAAAATAAAGGTTTTGTGTCCACCTACAACTAAAACAAAATATTAAGAAAAAAAAGAGAAATGAATAGTATATAAAGGAAACATAAAATAAATAAATAAATAAATAAATAAATAAAAACCCCAGTCTTTATTCTTTTTTTTCTTAATTGTAGATGGACACAATGCCTTTATTTTATTTATTTTTATGTGGTGCTGAGGATCAAACCCAGTGCCTCACATGTGCTAGGCAGGTGCTCCACCACTGAACCCCAGCCCTGAATCTTTATGCCTGAGTGAATGAGGCCCACCCACATTGTGGGGGACAATCTGGTCTTCTCAAAGTCTACTGATGTTAAGTAAACCTAAAAAATACTTCACAGCAACATCTGGATTCGAGTTTGACCAAACAACTGGGCACCATACCCTAGCCAAGTTGATACATAAAATCACCCATTACCAACAGTATATTTGCTCAGTGGAAACTTTTCTGCCTTGCTGGACTTAATCAGTCTTGTTGTTCAACTTGTTTTCCTCTGTGATCTAAATTTTGTACCTGAACCCAGCCTGTCTTTTATCCAGAGAGAAGTCACTAGGGCTCTTCAAAATGATAGAGGGGTTATTTTTTTCCCTCACTTTTTCTCTTTCACCTTTCTCTTGTCAGAGGCATTGTTGAAGATGCATTCTGTGGGAATCTGCGGCTCAGATGTCCACTACTGGCAGCATGGTCGAATTGGGGATTTTATTGTGAAAAAGCCAATGGTGCTGGGGCATGAAGCTTCAGGAACGGTCGTAAAAGTGGGATCATTGGTAAAGCATCTAAAACCAGGTCAGCAAAGTCATTAAGCTAACTAGTACATGTATTCATCCCACAGAATATTTGTGTGTGCTTTCTCTGGACAGGTTCTTTGTTAAGCACTGGGCACAGCAGTGAACAAGACAGTGTTGGTCTCTACACATATGAACCTTATCTTCCACAGCAGGAGACATACTTGGACAGACAAACAGGTCCTTTGTGGCAGTTTGTTCAGGGCAGTGGAAGAGAATGCAGGGTGTGATCAGCTTATTTTACCTAGACTTCTGGCTCCTTTGAAAAAGAGTCAATTTACCCAATACCTGAAGCTAAGTGAGAAATAAGTCATGTAAAGGGGTAGAGAAAATTTTCCAGGCATAGAAGCCACAAACTACCTCCATATGCTGAGAACCAAGGCTTTATATGGAATCTTCACTTTTTATTGGTTGGTTGGGAAATCACCAATATTTTCCCTAGATTTGCTTAATTCATTCTGCCCGAGGGGAGGAATTCTTAGCTGTGGCAGACTATGTTGTTCCCTTACCAATGATTTAAACCCAAACTCTCTTGGCATACCTAGCTGTTAGCTTTAACTTTCCTTTGCTAACGATGTCATTGCATGGCCTGGAGATGATTTCAGATCACTTGGAGGAAAGCAGCGGTTAGCAGTAGGTGCCATCTTGTATTAGTCATAAGTGCCTCTGAGCCTGGCCACATGGAGAGGGTTTGGTAACATCAAAAAAATTATGCATGTGTCTCATTTAGCATTCTTAAGTCAGGGCCTCCCTTTATCATTAGTGAAAACCGAGAAAGCTCCTGTGGTGTTACAGGGTTTTCTCAGTTGAAAGTTCATAGCTTCCAACAACCACTGATGACTGATTCTTATGGGACCAGGTTTCTAAATGTAAGTTACAGCATGGAATGTGGTTCATAATATAAGTTCTAAAAAGTGTTTAGTCCATGTCTGTTACAGGTCCAGTCTTGTGCCAGGTGCTTTGAGAGAGATAAGAAAAGAAAATATATGATCCCTGGATGCTTAGATCTAGTTAGGGAGACCAGACCTTGGAACTTATACCAATACCAACAAATAGAAAACAAGACTGGTGCTAGGAAGTCAAAGGCATTTGCCATGAGCAGAGGAGGCTGAAGAAGGTGCATGGAGAAGATAGGTCTTGTAGCTAGACATGTGATAGTAATAATAAGAAGGTGGTCAGTATTTGTTGGTTTGCTATTCATTAGTCTCCATGTTAAACATTAACATATAATTATTTATTTTATTCTTGAAACAAGTCTGCGAGGTAGGCATTATTATCCTCATTAGTATATTAAGAAATTGGAGCTTGGTTTTTATCTCAGGATCACACACTGGTTAGTGTCAGAACTGGAATGCCCATCCTGTTCTTTTTGACCCTTGACATGAGATGTTGTTCCTTGACATGAGATTAGCTAAGCTGTCTGTGTATATTCATTTAATGGAATGCCATTCAGCCACAAAATGGATCAAACTATTGACAGCACAACAACATAGATCATTCTGAAAAGTGAAAAAAGCCAGATGCAAAAAGTACATTCTGACATTTTTATGATATTCTAGATAGGCAATACTAATCTATGGTAAACAAAATCAAAACTTTGGTTGCTTTTGGGGGTAGTATGGAGATTGACTGGGAAGGAATCAAACTTCTAAAGTAGTGGCAATATTTTGTATCTTGATGGTGGGGTTTTCATTACATAGGTGAATGTATTTATCAAAATTCATCTCATGGTCCACTTGTGCATCTCATTATATCTCAATTTTAATTTACAAAAGATCTATATGCAAATATTGGGCTTGTAAATGATATTCAAGCTGAAGTTCTCAGAGTGAACTGTACTGACCTCTGCAGCTTACTTTGAAATGCATTCAGAAGGAAGATTGGCTGGAGAAGAGATGGATAGATGCTATGGAAGGGTGAATGGACAGATACATGACAAAGTGAACATAGCTAAATGCTTCTTGAAGAACCTAGGTGGAAGGTATCTGGGTATTCACTTGTGCAATTCTTTGAACTTTGTTGTATGTATGAAAATGTTCATAATCAAAAGATACGGAAGAAAAACAATTGAAGAGCAGTTCTTGGGCTGGGTTTCCAAGCAGGGTAATGAGACATATGAATATGATAGACCAGCTATTCACAAGCCTTGAATGTATTACCCTATTGTAACAGAGTCTGGGGCCTCCACAGGTCCTTGGCCTTCCCAGTTCTGCCAAGCAGGAATCAGTTGACTCCTACTTATTGTCTAAACACAACCAAACTAAACATAAAACAGGCTATAATTATAACTCTTGTCTTTGTAGAGGTCTTGTCCTGTGTTTTCAAAACAGGTGAAGAAAAAATGTCTGCATGCTCCATGCACTAGCTGCCCCTTTCACAGTGATTTGAGGTGGAAGCCAGACCTGGTTTGCCTTAGACATAGGACTGGTTCTGTGTTTCCCAAGCTGGGAAGTGGCTTATGGAGCTGCAGGTTGATTTATCAGAAGGCAGGCCAAACCAGTCTGTGGAAAAGTGGGCTGACCTTTTTCTCCCAGAATCTGAGCCTTTGCTGCATCCTGTGTTCCTTTTGAAAATACTAGCAGGCTGGGCCTGTCTAGGACACCCTGGGTCCCCAGGGAGGAGGATACCTTCTTAGGCTGATTCTTGCATCTGGCATCAGCCCAGGAGCTGATATGCCTTCACAGTATCTCTGCCCCTGTTCTTGTTTTCAAAGATTGGAAAACAAGAGGCCAAGGAGGGGTCAGGTGACATTTTGCCACCATTTTTTCCTCTCCAGGTGATCGTGTTGCTATTGAGCCTGGTGCTCCCCGAGAAAATGATGAGTTCTGCAAGATTGGCCGATACAATCTGTCACCATCCATCTTTTTCTGTGCCACACCCCCTGATGATGGGAACCTCTGCCGGTTCTACAAGCACAATGCTGACTTCTGCTACAAGTTAGTGCTCACCATCCTGCTGTGCCATTTGGAACCTCTTTCCCTCTGTTTTTTAGTGATCTTTCTTCTAGTTTCCTTTGCTGATTTCAGCTCATAATTCTAAACATGAGGCATTTCCCTTGCAGGCATGCCCTTCTTGGTGGCATTGAGGAAGGATAACTTCCCTGGAATGGAAATTGACTCACAGTAATTGGTTTATCATATTTTAGTTTAGAGCAACAGTAGAAAATTGCAACTCAAATCACTTGAGCCCTATAAGCATCTTGGAGAGAACATGTCATCATTCATCCTTCATTTTGGTTTCCACTGCAACCCCAGAAAGGGAAATTATGACAGTGACCTTGACATAAACAGCAAACAGTGACAGCAACTGAGGCTTACTGAGGAGGCTTGAGTCTTGGCATCCTGGATTTAGTCCCTCCTTGTGAGTGACTTTGGGGAGATGCTTTAATCTTCCCCTGCTTCACTTTTTAATCATCAGAAGACTAAATAGGATAATGCATTTAAAGCCACAGTTGCTATTACCACATACCTACCCTTGTGCTAATAAGTGCTTTATATGCCATATCTTATTTAACCTTCCAGAGAATAATGGTGAGGTGGGCACTTTTTTATGCAAGGGTTTATGAGGCTGAAGAAGGCTAATGGACTCAGATACAGAGCAGAGCCAGAAGGCAGACTGCCCCTGCCCTGTGTCTACTGCCCTACTACAACTCATGCTTGAATGGTCTTGAGTTAAGAAGCTGTGTTGGAGAGAAACAAGGTGTTGCAAAGCCTGCGTGGGTTTCTGCTATGGAGTTCTGGGGTGCTGATGGCCTCCTCTTCTTTGACCCAACCTAAATGTGTTTTCCTTCTATCCCGGCCTGGCCCCAGTGGTGACTGTCAGCTAGTTTAGAGCTTATCCAATGGAGACTGGGTGCCAGTCCCAGGGCTAGTCTGAAAGATCTGAGTTTTTTAGTGTCCACTGGGAACTTGAGAAGAGTCGTAGGCCAGAGACCTTGTGATGAGTTTAAGTCAACACCTGACCTACTCCAGAGGATAACAGGTTGTGTGGGCTGAGTTTACCTATCAGCAAGTGGTTCCTGAATCAGCCTGTCTTTTCCTGGGCCCTTTCCAAATCAAGGTGCACACAATGTTTTCATGGAAGGAGGAAGAACATAGTGGTAACGCTCAAGACTAACCACTGGTCTCTGCCATTTATTCACTGTGTGACCTTGAGAAGGTTCCTTAAATTTCATAACCTCAATATCTTTGGTGTAAATTAGACTTAATAGTATCTCTCTCACAGAACAGTTGATGAGAGTCAATGAGAAAGAAATATGAGATACACAGCACAAATCTGGTGCTCAATAAATGATAGCAGGGTACGTCTTAGCCATGGTCTTGTGGTCTGGGGGATAGATGTCTAGGATTAGGCCTGAGAAGGGAGGTTGTGCTGGGGATGAGGTGGTGGTAGTTGGTAGGGAATAGGTGTGGGGGTCGGGGGTTTCTGAGTAGTAGTGGCAGTAGGTGGGTTGAGAAAGGTCTCTGGGTGTCATGTACAGCTCACTTCCCTCCTCTGTCCCCAGCATAGCCCTGGGCCCTAGCCCTCCTCTCTGCTTTCTGTTTGTGAGGATTCTTACACTACCACCACCTCTTTATTTTCCTACCTCCTATCTTCTTTCTGTCTCCTGCTTCCTCTTGGCTTCTTGATCATCCTTTACCCACTTTTGTCTTTTCCCCAAACACTATTTTAAAATCAACAAGTTGCCTTGCTGTTCTCTGGTATTTATAAAGTCCAAATAAGTTAGGGCTAGAAAGAAACTTGGAGTCCTCTTATTCCCATTCCCTGCCAATTCCCAGTGGACAATGTTGGGGAGGGAGAACCTGGTGACCTTCCCATGGTCAGTGGTAGAGGGGCTAGCCCCAGGACTCCTCATGCCTTCTGTGTTTTTGCCTCCATGCTAAGAGTTGTTCTCACACAGTTGGCTGTGTTGGATGCAGGTGTGTGAGGAGGCAGCATCTGTCTAATAGGTAGAACTCTCAACCAGGTGACAGCCCATCTTACCCCCATTCCCATACATACCCCCATCCACTTTTCTTTGGTGGTTTTTTTTTTTTGTTGTTGTTTGTTTGTTTTTGTTATTGGTTCCCCCATCCCTTGCTGTAGTACTGGGGATTGAATCCACTGAGCTACATCCCCAGCCCTTTTTATTTTATTTTCTTGAGACAGGGTCTTGCTAAGTTGCTGAGGTTGGCCTTGAACTTCCATCTTCCTGCCTCAGCCTCCTGAGTAGCTGGGCTTATAGGCATGTGCCACCACCACACCCTGCTCCTTGGTGTTCTTAATCCAAGGAGAAGTCAGAGACAGGGTACCAGGAGCACTCAGTTTAGAGCCATTCTGAGCTCTGTGGGAAGCCCAGCTGTGAAGAGGCAGTCTGTTGTGCCTGAGAATGTGGGGTGGGATTCCTTAAGAGGGGTTAGGAATCTTTATTATTTCATTGTAAACCTTTTCCCTCTATATGGAATCAACCCCTGTAGAGTAAGTAGGGTTTGAACAGCAATCAGAAAAGGAAAATGGGTTGGAGTGGGGCAAATTTTGTGAGAGAAGCAGAGAGGAGGGAAGGAGGAGAAGCCAGCTGAATGTAGGCCTCGTGATTTATTCTGTCAAGGGTTGGAAACGATGACAGGAAGACTGTGGAGATGAACACAATGTTTGGCTGCCATGTTGATTTTCTGTTTAGAAGTTGAAGTTTTTCATCTTTCTGTGTGTGGAGATTTTGAGGGCATTAGGTAAATAGTGGACAATGAGGAACTAGCAAAAATTAGATATTAGCCATAGAGCTGCTTGTATCGAGAAGAAGCTGATGTGGGTCAGGCAGAAGATGTGGAATCAGGTTCAAGTCTTTATTGGAACCAACCTTGTAACCTTGGACAAGTTTTTTAATGTCATTGAACTTCAGTTTCCTCTTCTGTAAAATAAGAATAAAAAATAAAGCCTGTCCTTCCTGCCTGACAGGGTTTCCTGTGGATTAGATGAGATAATGGATGAGAAAGCTGTCTAATCTGAAAAGCCTTATGCAAATGTTTGCTGTCTACATCAGTGGGATTGTTGATGGGGTCAGTGCCAGTGAATTCAGAAGTGAAAACCAAGAACCCAGTGGTGAAAGTGATACAGCATTTAATCAGCTATGTGGAAGAGTCCTGTTCCCTTCTTAACCAGTCCTGGGACAGCCAGGCAGCTGTTGTCACCAGATGTGGTTCTTTTGGAATGGGGAAAAGTAGCAGAATGATACCTGCTGCTAAGTTACTGGTCTTCAAAGCTGCTGATAGTTGAGATTGTTTGCTAAAGTGAAACAAATGTGGAAAGTTTGAAAAGATGATGAGATGCTAGAATGTGGCTATGTTAACCCTTATTAAGTGAACTTTTGTTAATGACAACCACTCCATACCTTAGCACATTACAAAAAAATGTTGGAGTTGGGTGCAGTGGTTCATGCCAATAATCCCAGCTTCTCAAATGTCTGAGGTGGGAGGATCACAATTTCAAGGCCAGGGCTGGGAATGTATCCCAGTGGTACAGTGCTACTGAGTTCAATCCTCAGTACTGCAAAAACAAACAAATAAGTGAACGAAACCATAATGTGGACTGGGGGTATAGCTAAGTGGTAGAGTACTTGCCTAGCATGCACAAAGCCCTAAGTTCAATTCCCAGCACCACAAAAAGCAAACAAATTAAAGCATGATGTGTTCACATTCACTGAAATGATTTCTCAGAAAATCATTTTTATAGGGGCAATATAGAATGGGTTCTGGAATCTGACATTTCTGACTTCTAATTGGAACCCTGTGACCTCATTAGCTTTGGACCTTTGGGGCAAGTCATTTAACCCTCTAAACTCAGTTTCCTGAAAATGGAAATAATAGTACCCACTACAGAACTGTTCTGAGATTGACGTGAATGAATGTGAAGTCCTTAGCACATTGCTCTGCACGTTAATAAATGCTCAATGTTGGCTATTTTTATTGTTATAGTGGCATTGGGCATATAGAATATAATATTATTGTTGCTATTATACTTAAGCCAGATGATCTAACTGTGCATGTTGAATGACTCCTCAGGCTTCCTGACAGTGTCACCTTTGAGGAAGGGGCCCTGATTGAGCCACTGTCTGTGGGAATTTATGCCTGTCGGCGAGGTGGAGTCTCCTTGGGGAACAAAGTCTTTGTGTGTGGAGCTGGTAAGAAACAGATGACACCTAGTTATGGATTCAGTGACTAAGGATATGGGGACCCTTGCCCATCTCATTCCCCTTCCAAAGGCTGGGATTTGTTCCATAGTCTTCCTGAGTAGGGTAGGATTACAGTGTCTCATTCCTTCAGTGACCACCAGCATTTTGTTGAACAAACAAAATGTCTGCAAGCCATTCTTTTTAAGAATGAATTCTGTGGGGCTGCAATTATGGCTCAGTGGTAGAGCACTTGCCTACCATATGTGAGGCACTGGGTTTGATCCTCAGCACCACATAAACATAAATAAAAAATAAAGGTATACATCCATCTACAACTAAAAAAAATTTTAAATTACTGCATATTATAAAAAAAAGAATGAATTCTGTGACTATTTTTGAACCCTTGACAAAAGCTTGTGAAATGCTTTGAGACTAAAGGAAAAGATAACTTTTGGAACTTTGGAGTCACACCAGAAAAGTGATAGCCAAACCCCATCCATGAACTGTTTGTGAATGCAGAAGTGAGTGAATGTATTTTCCAGTGTTTTGTCTTCTGGGGAAACTCATAAAGTTGTTTTCAAGGGGTGTGTACAAAATAAGAACCCAAAAGATATTCTTTGTTGCTCCATTTTGTAGTTCTGGATTTTATATTAAAGCCGCAGTATCATCTAATATGCAGATTCTGTAGGGGAAACAGGTGATTTTGGGCTAGTTCTTGGACACCTGATTATCCTGGAGCTGGGTCAACCTAGGGAGCCACTTGACTTAAGAATTCCCTCCAGAGGATCCCTGGAGGACACCCAGAAAGGGTATTTCTTATGGGGATACTTGATGATTTCTTATGAAGGTTGGGGTAGGAAAACATTCAGACCTTCTGATTCTTATTTGCTGAAAAAGTATGAATCTTCTGGGTCTTTGAATTCATCTTCAAGCAGTGCCCAAGAATAAGTGGAAGATTTCTAGCACTGAGTTGTAGAACCTAGTGCTAGGAGCATGTTTCATGCAGAGAACAATTTGTAATGCATTCATTACGTCTCATTCACAAATAGTTGTTAAGGTCTTAATATGTGCCAGGTACTGGGATAAATGCTAGCAACACAAAAGATGTAATTCTTGGTCATGATCTGGACAAGGGGAAGAGCTGATATTTAATAATAC
This sequence comes from Sciurus vulgaris, assembly GCF_902686455.1. NCBI lineage: Eukaryota > Metazoa > Chordata > Mammalia > Rodentia > Sciuridae > Sciurus > Sciurus vulgaris. Next base: position 93,875,726 of record NC_136462.1, read on the forward strand.
ACAAATGTTTCCCATTTTTTGTTTTGCTTAGGGCCAATTGGGCTGGTCACTTTGCTTGTGGCCAAGGCAATGGGAGCAGCTCAAGTTATAGTGACTGGTAAGGTTTTCTTATTTTAAAATCTCCTTGAGAGGGAAACAACTGGGCCTACAGTTTAGGGCAGGAGCATAAGATGCCTTACCTTCCTGTGTTAGTCTATTTTCTGTTTCTGTTTAAAAAAAAACCCAAAAAACAAAACAAAACAAAACAAAACAAAAAAAAAAAAAAAAAAAAAAAACTGGAGGCTGGGTACTTTTAAAGAAGAGGTTTATTTAGCTCACCATTTTGAAGGCTGAAAGTTCAAGATTGGGACTCCCCATTAGTTTGGCCTCTGGTGAGGGCCTCTTGGCTGATAGCATCACAGTGGCAGGAGCCTGTGTGGAAGAGATCATATGATGAGACAGGAGACCAGAGAGATTCAGAGGTCAGACTCACCACCTTCAGAATTAACTCACTTTGCAAGACCAGCATTAGTCCATTCCATTTCAGCACCCCCCAGGACCTAATTACCTTGTACTAAGTCCCACCTCAAAACCACCATGCGGGCCCTGGTCTGAGTTCAACTGAACTGGTCAGGGTCTTATATTCATCTCTGACCAGTCCAACTTCAGGGAATAGAAGTGAGCACAGGGCAACTCCACAGAGGAAGCCCAAGCTGCTGGTTCAGACAAATGGAAATGAAAAAAAAAAAAAAAAAAAAAACCCATACAAACAAACAAACAAACAAACAAACAAAAAAACACCCTACCATGCGGGTTACCAAGCCTCTAGCACATGAACCTTTCAGGGACAAACTACATCCAAACCATGGATCCTGTTTCTAAAGGGGCTTCTTCTTTCTCCTGGGTTCCAGGGTTGAAAAGCCCACACAGGGATGACCATCTCAGGATGGGGCCTTTTGTGAAAGGAGGGAGTGGCTACTCTGGAGAAGAAGTTGTGGCTCTTTCTGTGGGGACCTCCTACTTCCTCCTTAGTCCTAAAAGGAAACTTAGCCCTTGGTCTGTTTGGCCAAACTTAGGAGACTGAGAGGATGTATTTGTATATGTGGAGTTGGTGGTGTGCATCATATATATATCCATCCATACATTCATGCATACATAAAGTTATGTACGTATGTGTGTGTGCACTGTGTGGTATATGTGGGAGTATGTGGGATGTAGAAGGGTGTGTTTTTGAGTGTGTAAAAAGCATGGAAATGTGTGTGTGGTGTGTGAGGGGCTTTGTGGAGATGTAGAAGGGTGTTGATTATGTGTCTTGTGTGAGGAGGAGGGATTTTTATGAATGTGTGTGTGTGTGTGTGTGTGTGTGTGTGTGTGTATGTGTGTATTCTGTGCAGCAGCATGTGAGGGTCAGAAGCACCATCTACTGCACTGGAGCTTGCATTTCTATTTTATTTTCTTCCTCATCAGTCATTTGGTATCTCAATTTGAAAGAAACTTTTGCTCATCTTTAGATCTGTCTGCCTCTCGGCTGTCCAAAGCCAAGGAAGTTGGGGCTGATTTCACTCTTCAGATCTCCAAGGAGAGCCCTCAGGAAATTGCCAGTAAAGTGGAAGATCTGCTGGGGTGCAAGCCAGCTGTCACCATTGAGTGCACTGGGGCTGAACCCTCCATCCAGACGGGCATCTATGTGAGTGGACTGTGGGTGGCAAGCTGGCGGCCAGCTTTGGGGAATAAGCGTAGTGCAGTGAAGGGAGCAGAAGTGAGGAGTCCTGCTGTCAGGATTCTCCATCCACTGGCTGTTTGATCCCCAAGCAGAATGGTTAATCTCTCAGCATTTTGTTTTCTTGTCTCTAATATAAAGAGAGTAACTCTTGTCATGGAGTCACAGGGTGCCAAACACAATGACAGACACACATGGGTATTGAGTAGCTTGCAGCTTTAGAATGGGGTTACCTTCAAGGTCATTTCTGTGATCATAAAAGTAGTGCTCTTGGTAAAACCATCAACAGGAAGACCAGGGAGTCATGCCTTAGTTGAGTAGCAAATCCCTATCTTGTTTTATTGAGGAAAACTGTACTTTTGAGTCATTGATACAAAGTGACAGCCATTAATTCAGTTAGTCACAAAGGTGAGGTGAATTTTCAGGGTCCAGTTCTGTGCTGTCTCCAAGAACTAGAATAATATAAGCTGCCTGTGTCTGATTTGTGCCTCGAGGACCCCCCAATGGCAATTTATAGAAACTGCCAGGAGTCGTGGGTGAGGGGAGGGAGGTGCAATGACAGATCAAAGTATGAGGATAAGAGGGGGAAGTTAATAACTCCTAGATTCCAAGCCCTACTGTATGCCAGCTCCTCTGCTATGTACTTTGTAGACATGATGCCTAATCTGTGCAATAGCTCTGAAAACCACTTATCATTTTATGTGGAGAGGGTCCTGTTGACTTTTCTTTAAGACTATGACTGTAAGTGGCTGAGTCAGGTTCAAGCCTATCCTGCCTGACCCCATTGCCTGGGCTTTCCCTACTCTGCCCTCCTGCTTAGGAGAGGAAGGGAAAGAATAGATACGCAAATATGCTAGGATGGGAGGGGCCAGGCTGGAGAGGGCAGCAGGCCAGGGACCCCTGTCCCCAACTACCAGACTGCTTCCTCACAACAGTGTGGGCTTCCATCTTCTTTCTGAGTCACAGCTGGTTCATATACAAGGTTACTGTGTAACATGTGAGATATTCTTGTAAGCTGACCCTTCCAACTGTGGCACACCCTCAGGCCCAGCACTCTGGAAGAGCTACCTAGCTCTCTTCCTACCAAGATGCCCAGTGGCATTGGGGGCTGAGGACATAGTAGGGGGAAGGAACAGGTACCATGTTACCCTGTCCTGAGTTTCAGCTAGAGTCAGCTAGCCCTCTGCTCACTGGCATAAATGGGTTGCCATGTGGGAAAGGTCAAAGAGAAACCAAAACTCAGAGAGATGATGGGATGTATGTCATCTCCAGTTGTTGCCAGTGGGACCCTGTCTGTCAGGCTACCTGAGGTTGGCATGAAGGTAAATGTGACCCTATGGCCTCACCAGGCCAGAAGTGATGTCTTTCCTGATCTGGGGAGTAGCATCAGATCAGGAGAGACATTAGAATACTAAGGCCACCCTGCCAATAGGCAGATTAAATAGCAGCACCAAATATAGACATACCCGAGTATCACTTTCCTGCCAGGTGGTAACTGGATGGTGTTTGTGAGAAGATGTAGCAGTATGCCTTGGGGTAGAATTGATGTCACCTTGGTCCAGAGATCACACCCACACACAGTGATCAGGTAGTCTGAGCATTCCTTGGCCTATGAGCAGCAATTCTGGACCCTGGCAGCCTGGGGTGGCCAGTTGGTGGTATTCCTCCCCATCACCAGGAAGAGGAATTGCTGATGGGGAAGAGGTTTTCTTGGAAAATTTCTCAATCAAGAGCTTTTGTGGCTTATGCACAACTTTGACCCCTTTCTCCCATTTTCCAGTGTGAACAGCAGCATCTTCCTTTTGCATATATGTTCCCAGGTGACTTGTAAGTAACCCTGTGCATCAATAAAAACATAAAATAGCTAAGTGTTGAGCCCATACTAGTGCCAAGCACCATGGCTGTTATATACAAGGGACTGACTGAGAGGACATGTCCAATTCAGAAACTGCAGCCCACATGGCTGCAACCCAGAGCCCTGCTTTTGCCCCTGGCACTGCAAGCCTCTCTTCATGGTGTATCCTTCCCCTCCAGGAGTGGACTGGGTCATGTGCCTTTTTGTAGCTCTGTTGTTTAGCACTTAGAATAGTCCTGGTAAGTGCTTGCTGCTGCTTCTGACTATCATGAAAACTTACCACTGTGTATTTTTCTGTCTCTCACAACATAGAGCACAGAGGTCCCCATAAAGCTCTGGAGCAGGCACAATACTCACATGGAGTTTCATGAAAATTGTTAGAAGAAATTCTTCCACCTCTGACCCTCCTTAGAGTGTGTCACTGGAACCTGTAACTCTACGCCCTTAGCAGAGCACTGGTTTTCCAGAGAAATATTCAGGGAAGACCAAATCCATTATGACTGAGGCTATTGGGATAGATGCCTCTGAAACAAAAATATTTCTGCCAGCCTGCTTGAAGGAAGTCATTTTTTAAACCCCAGAATTCCAAAAGCCCATTTACACAGTAGTTGGTAGTTTTTCACTGTTGGTGGGTTAGAGGACGGTTCCATAGAGGTCTGACGAAAGGCCTATCTTGTGGAGAGGTGATCTGGAGGAGGAGCAAGTGTCAAGACATGGAAGTGGCTGATGCCAGAATTTGGTGCTGAATTTGTAAAGCTTTGGAAGATGTTCTATTTGTCAAGTGTATTATTTCAGGGTATTTGAAGAAGGTGTTTGTTCTGGTGCTCTGTTGAGTGTTTGACATGCTAAAGAGTTCTGCAGCATAGCAGGAAAACCATATTCTCTGGAATTTTTGGATGCTCACCTGATGCAGTCAGAGACATTTTTGTAATGGCAGTGCGTTGATGTAAATTGGATAGCCACATTCTCTTACCTTCTTCAAAAAAACAAAAAAAAACAAAAAAAACAAATGGACACAGTACTTTTATTTTATTTATTTATGTGGGGCTGAGGATCGAACCCAGTGCCTCATGCATGCAAGGCAAGCGCTGTATCACTGGGCTACAACCCCAGCCTTCTCTTACCTTCTGAGTTTTCTTGGTTTTACTTCCTCTCAGGCCACTCGTTCTGGTGGGACTCTGGTGCTTGTGGGGATGGGCTCTGAGATGACCACTGTACCCCTAGTGCACGCAGCCATCCGAGAGGTGGATATCAAGGGTGTATTTCGATACTGCAACACGTGAGTATGCTGTAGGTAAACCAGGGTGGCCTGCTGCCAGCAAGACTAGGGCAGGCTCCACACGGTCACTGGGACCTGTTTATTCATGAGGGGCACTCCCTGGCCACACTGACGACCATGTGATATGATAGAGATCTAAAGAGAGAACATGTCCTTTTCAGACAGAGGGAGGGACACACAGGGAGGAGGATTTTGAAGCATGCGCTTATTAGGTGTCTGCCACTCATCACCCAGTCCTCTCTTTTCTATTTCCTTATGAGGCCAGACCTCTATTTTCCCTCTTTATTGGGAAGAAGGAGAGAAAGGAATACACAAGTAAGAAATCAAGTCCCCTTTCTCCCATTTCTGGGCTCCAGGGCCCATCCTGGAAAACTAGAGGGTCTTAATTCACCCCACCCACGTTCCTTAGCTCCAGCCTCTCCTCTGTGAGGGTCTGCTGTCTGGAACATCCTTCTCTAGCAATGTTCCTTACTCCCAGCTTAAGAATCTATATCTCCATATCCTTAGCAAAGTGCCATTTTTCCAATAAGCTCTGCCAAGCTGAACTGTCAGTGGGTGTGACTGGATTATCCTGAACTGCCTCCCTCAAGCCTGCTGCCTTTTTGCAGTGGCCTCCATAGTCTTTCTCATACCTTCATGCCTAAGGAATGCCTAGGTTTCATGGCAGACATTGCAAAATGATGGAATAGGAGTGAGGAAGCAATTGGAACAGTCTTTATACCTGCAAATTGCAAATCATAAGGTCATTTCCTCTGTTTTTGGTCTGTAAAATTGGCCTTGCTAAAGCACAGTGCTAGAAAGAAATATGGCTAGACTGTTCTTGTTCTTGGTAACTTTGGGGACCTGGCTTTTTCTTTCTAAAGGTTGAATGTAATGCTTGTATCTTTTACAGGTGGCCAATGGCGATTTCTATGCTTGCGTCCAAGTCTGTGAATGTAAAGCCTTTAGTCACTCATAGGTTTCCTCTGGAGAAAGCTGTGGAAGCCTTTGAAACATCCAAAAAGGGATTGGGGCTAAAAGTCATGCTCAAGTGTGACCCCAATGACCAGAATCCCTGATGTGAATTAAGCTGTGTCCTCATCCCCCTCTCAGTGTCTCAGGGCTAAATGACTGGGGAGGGATCTACTTTGAATGCAGAACTTTGTTTAAAATGGTGAGAATAATTAATATAATTCATTATAAAGAGACAGTCTTATAGAGGAGTTTGTGTGCCTTAAGGACACAAATAACAATAGTTTTGGGAAACTTGTAGCCAGAATGACCTACTCAATCTCTAGGAGAGATTGGCAAGCAGTGCTGGGAACTCCCCTTCTGCCTGTATACCTTCTTTGGGTAAGGAGACAAATATGGCCCTTAGGTTCCTGGTTCCACTATGACTGGCTTGGGGACGGGGGCTGAGTTATGAAGAGACAACTTTATCAAGACCCAGCCCCGGGCTGGGGATATAGCTCAGTTGGTAGAGTGCTTGCCTTGCAAGCACAAGGCCCTGGGTTCAATCCCCAGCACCACAAAAAAAAAAAAAAAAAAAAAAAAGACCCAGCCCCAAGGCTGATTTTCGGGGTCTGGGTTGAGAGTTATCAATAGTTGTAGTTCAGAGCACAGTACTCTGTGGTTTGACAATAAAAGGAGAATAAGAGAAGAGACTATAACTTCCTGGGTCTAGCATAATTTTTAAACCAATCACAGGAATAAAATCAAAATCTCACGTGAAGTCAAACCAGCTTGCATTCCCCAAATATGGAACTAGTGAGAACAGTTCTCAACTCTGTTTGAAGATTGCCCCTTCAACTCCTGAGAATTCTCTCATTTCATTTGCAAGGTGAAGAATCATCTTCCCAACTCTCTCCACCTTCAACCTGAGGTGTGGTCCCAGTCACTAGGGAACCAGAAAGCTCCCACCAAAATACAGTGGCAGAAATACCTTAAATTATGCTTTGGACGAACCCAGAGAGTTTGGCCAACACACCCAATTGCCTGATTTTCCCTCTCCATAGGCTCAACCTCCTCTCCTAGGCTCACTCAATGATGATTATTAGACAATTCCATTAATTGTTTGTTGTTGACAGAAACTTACCCCTTTTCATAGCCAGTTAAGGCTCTTGTCTCTTCCCATCTATTGGAAGGATATCTCTGAGTTTGTCTTATTTTAATCATGATTTTTTTCTGAATCCAAATCACAACATGTTCCTTGTGATTTTGAGATGATTGAAAGTCTGGCCATAGTAGCTATGACAACTATAGCCTTTTATCCCTCATTTCAGAGGTGGGTGGAGGGTGAGTCTGAAGATGCTTGAGTTTTCTTATATCCAGGGAAGGTCGTGGCCAGTGCCTGGAATTCAAACTGGTTCAGGTAATAAATTCTGTTGTAATATGTGATTCCAGCTGCCATTTATGCCTCTTTAAGGAAGAGTGGACTTAGATTGCCTGTTGAATAGAAGGAAGAATTCCACAAATTTTCCAGAGGATCTATTTTCTGCACTAAATATAATTGAAAATAGCAATTCAGAGGATTATCCCCATTTGCAAGTTCCTCCGCAGCTCTCAAACTATTGTTTCTCGTGAACATCAAGAGGCAGAGAGTGGAAGCAACAGAGGAAGTGTGGGGGGACTAAGGCCTGACTGCTCTGTGGGCCAACAGCATGATGAGAGCACTACAGAGCTGGTGTTGGGGTTCCCTCTCTGCATCCTTGTTCAGATAGCTGCTGGAAGCCCGGGGAATTAATTTCTTAATTAATTTCTTAGAAATTAATTTCTTAGTACCACCTCCACAAAGTGCTCCATAAACATTGATTGACTCAGTGAATCAGTCCCGGAACTCAGAAGAATATGAATTTCCCACAAGTTCCCCAGCCTCAGGAGGCCTGGTGGCCTCTGTGTGCTCTGTCACCAGTGCCCGGCACCAGTTCACTTTCAGTCAACACTGAGGACCCCACCCAGCAGGCACTCCCAGTACTTGAGTGGAGTAGGGTGTAAGAGTGCAGAACTGGGAAGAAGGACCCTAGAGGCGAGCTTAGGGGTGGAAGAGAGACTGCCCTGTGGATCCCCAAGGAGGAAGGGGGTTATAGGCTCCAGCAATTCCCTTTTGTGGTGTACTTTTGGCCACTGCACATGGTTTCTGGGCATCTCCTCCCAGTCTCTTGTGTAGCACAGTCCTGTCTTTTCTCTCCTGGTTCCTATTTTGCAGGCTCTTGCCTACTTCAGTGGAACCAGAAGATCAGGATCAGGAGAAACGGGATGTATTGTATATTTTTCTTTCCCCAGAACTGTCCCCTGCTCATGATATCAGTCTAGACTTGGGGTACAGAGGCCAGGTGACAAGGAAGAAATGCCTGTCTAGTGATGGGCAAATAGTTAGGACAGAGGCTGCATCTGGCTACAGATAGCAAGGCCTGGTCAAGGCCCACATCCTTGGGTGGCAGACAGGTCTCTACCATCCCCATTTCCCTTTACACATGGAATTCTTCAAGGGCTCAGGGAGGAGCAGGAAAGAGAAGAGGTGGCAGTCTAGTGGCTTAGTGATGAGTTTGTGGCCTATGAGAAGTGCTTTCAAGATGTCAGTAGATGTTCTCTGGCATGGCTGCTGCCATGTTGACACTGCCCAGCAGCATTCCCACAGCCTTGGCCCCTCCCAGCTTTCCTCTTCTCTCAAAGCCCTGGCTGAGTCAGATACTGAGTTCCTCTCTGGGGTACCTGAAAGTGGCTCAGGTAGTAAGCTACAAGATATTGCTCAGTGCGGAGATACTTGGTAGGAGTTGGGGTGGCTGAACAACCTTTGTCCTCTGAGAGGCAGCATGTTGTAAAACATTTGATATGGATTCTTGGAATTTGTCTAATCCTGGACCAGTCATTAATTCATTGAAATTTATCAAGTCCCTTCCCCAATCAGCCTGTTTCCTTGCCTTATTCTCCTTGACCATAGCATCCCTGGTATGGTCCTAAGAGGTCTGCAGAGCCTAGCAATGGGTGCAGGCAGGTCCAGCTTATCATTGACTTTGCTCATCACTGACTGACTTTGCTATACTCCACATTAGGTGAGAGGCAGAGGCACAGTCTGACTGGGTGGATTCCATTCATAGAGAGGGAGGAAGGAGCTGCGGGGAGAAGGTGGGCCTTCAAGTGGGATGAGCCTGTTCTGGGCCCAACACCACTGAGAGGCATGTGGTGACAGTCAGGGGCATGAGAAACAACTCAGAGAGAAAACCTCTGAAGAAAAATAAGACAGTATGGCTAACTTTCAGTCTTACAGGGTTAACAGTCACACTAGAAAATTAGGAGATAAAAGTGCACTAGTCTTTCAAGGCTGTGGGAGTGAGGTCCCAGGCGATGGGAGGCTGGGACAGTCAGCTCATTCTTCTGAGAGCATGTGGTCAGTAGAAATGCACTATTCAGAAAAAAATATTAGAGATTTTCCAAGCAAATAGGACAATTTCAGTGGCAAGGGGCAAACACATGCACAAAGTGACACACAGTTACCTTTCCTTATTAGCATAGTAAAATGTACACCCCTGGTGGACACTTAGGATGGTAATGAGACATGAGATGTATGAAGAATGTTGACAGGGAGTGCAGGCACAGCTAAAGCCCCAAATCCACATGTGATGACATCAGGAGATGGAGTTCCTGCTACCCTGTAGATGTCATAAAAGCTATTCCCCCTTTGTTCTTTGCTTCAGATCAGCCTGGGATCTCTGTCCCCCATCTGCTGTCTCCATTTTGTTTCAGGCAGAAGACTTTCCTTTTCTTTGCTGGAGGCAGTCTGGGGTCTCTGTTCCCCAAAGCTGTGTCCCTTCTGACTCAAAGTCCTTAATAAAGGCTTGCCTGTGCCTAAATTCATTCTGGATCCATTGTTCATTTCTACACCTCTGGATCCCCAAACCCAAGTTGGTTAATAGTATGGGTGCAGCTTCCTAGGGCCAGCCCAGGCTTCAGGTGGGTGGTGCTGAAGCTCCATGGGTTCTGCCCTGACCTCACAGACTCATGAACATGGGACTATGGGCTACCAGCCCTCTTGGGCCTGTCAGTAGACCTTCCTCACAGCTCCTCCCTGGTGGGAATTGGGAATCCCAAGAGGCTCTTCAAATTAGCTGTTTGCTATGCTCTGGTCACTGGGAGATAACCATATTCCCTATCACATAAGCTTGTACCTTATAAGAAAATTAACAAAGGCAGATAAGTAAAAGAAAATAATAAAGAAAAGAAAGCATTATCTATTTCTCCATTCCTCAATGAGCTTGAGGTATTTCCAGTTCTTCCCTAGGCATTTCTATATGTATAAAACATGTACATGTATTTATGGATATAATGAAATGTTCTTTATTATTTTCATTTCACCCATAATAGATAAGGACTTTAAAAAATAATCACAATTATTAAATAATTCCCATTATTATACCCAATAAAATTAAGAGTCCTTCATATCTCATATGCAATCAATTTTCCCTGATTAAAACAAAAGGTTACTTTTTAATACTTGGTTTTGTTGGAATCTAAACAAATGCCTTGCTGGTGGTTGATATGTTCCTTTAATCTACGATCATTTTCCATTTTGGTTTAAATGCCATGTTGAAGAAACAGGGTCTTTTTTTTCTCTAGATACTATTTTCTTTATTAATAAATTGCTAAATTTCTATGTCAACAATTATCATCATGTAAGTTGGATGTTTAAATCACATCATTTTAAGTCACCATATCCCATTGTATGGGTGTACTATTATTATATTATGCACAATATTTTGGGCATTTGGATAGTTTGTAGAGTTTTGATCTTATAAAGTTGTGATGATGATCTTTGTGGTGCATACCATGCTTTTAATTTATTTCACAAAGTTATATTTTAGGATGAAGAGAGCTAGGTTGGAGGGTACACACTTTAAAAAAAATTGTAGATGGACAGAATACCTTTATTTTATTTTATTTTTAGGTGGTATTAAGGATTGAACTCAGTGCCTCACACATGCTAGAGAAGTGCTCTGAGTTACAGTTCCAACCCTGACAACTTTTTTTTTTTTTTTTTTTTTTTGTCAATGCTGGGTACCAAACCCACAACTTCACACATGCTAGGCAATCATTCTACCTTTGAGTTGCTTCTACAACTCTGGATAATATACACTTTAAAGGTAAGCTGGGTAGACAAGAAAACAAAGTATTGATATTGAGACTAAGAAAATTTCTGGGGGTGCCACCAGCTATTGTGGGAGGACTCTGGGGTCTGAGGGAGCTCCCAAGGGTTGCTAAGGAGGGGGCCATGGAGCTCTCTGACTTCAGGTCAACTAGAGAAAAGCTGGGCTTGGGCTTCATCATCCAAAACTTAGACAGGTCACTATGTCTTCAGGCCTTTTTTTATTGGTAGTATCAGTAGTCCCTTTGGGTTTTAGGACTACTGCCAAGATAGGACAATAAATAGCTCCTGTAAAGGAGTATTCATAGTAATCTGTGGGTTAGTTACTGTGGAGAAGTGGACCACTATGAACTTGTACTGGAAGCCTCCCCACAAACCCACCTCAGTGCCAGGAAACACTTGGTACCATTTATCAAACTTTCGTAAGTCATCTTAAGGCTGTTGTATGTAGAATATTCCTTTTCAGTTCTCGGCTCTCCAAAGTAGGTGCAAATTCATGTAGCAGAGAATGAATTGGACTAGATATTAGGCTGCAAATTTTGGATTCTCAGGCCCTGAGAGGCTTGGCAATTTATAGAACCCTTAAGAAACTTTTATCTTCTGAGTGATTCAAATGTAATTGTTCCATTGCTATTTTATTCTCTTGCTACATTATGTATATTTAATGCCTATATAGCTTAACAATACAGATTTCCAAGTGTGCTTACATATTTATGCTGCTTTCAGAAACATTAAATTGACACATCTCTTGTCACTCATCAAGTGGGATGGGTTGGGGCTGCCAAAATGGGGGGTATTGAGGGTTGATGATTCCGAAGAACTTCTTGAAAAGACTATTAACAGTAAGTAGGAAGCCAGCCCATGATCTGAGAGAAAGTGAATGAGGAAAAAGCTGAGAGGCAAAGAACTATTAATCCAGGGCAGAGTGAAGAACATGACTCAGCGGTGGCCTTTGAGGGCTGGGTTCTAGGAAGCACCAGGGCTTTCAGGACAACACAGGGACAGACAGGCTCCAGCTGGAGCTCCCTGGGCCAACCCCAGCTTGACTTTCCCTGTACCACAGACTGAATCCCACAAGTTACTGCACATCCAACTCAACAAGGTCCCCAGGAAGTCCTTGATTGCCTTCACCATGCTGCCTTCAGAATGGGAATCCAGAGGGATTGATGCTTGCAAGGGGAAGAAAGACATTGCTAGGTAATGAGCCAGAAACACATGTCATCCAGTTTGTCTTGTGGGCATGAAGCTGAGTGGAGAAAAAGCTCCTGTGCACTTGGAAGAGGTGGTAAAGGAAGAGGCCAGTAGATGTTTGCATATCTTGGGCTCCCCAGAGTAAGAAAGAGGTGGGTACACATTAGGCCTTATGACCTTGAGAGACTCACTTGACTTAAGACTCAGTTTTCTCATCCTTTATATGGGGGAAATAATACCTACCTCAGGGTTGTCATAGGGACAAATGAACCCATTTTAAAGTTCTTAGCATGGTGAGTGGCACTCTGATTGTGCTTATTAAGTGTTCATGCCCCTGTTCTCCCTTCACCAAACCTTATCTCTTCACCTATTAAATGGGCAGGGTGGATGATTCCCAAGCTTTTCCAGCTCTGATCCTGAGTCTGCAAAGGTGCAAAGGTGTTTGTGAGAGGTTACCAGGGTGGCAGAAAAGGCCTCTGCCTGAACATCACCTGGCATCCTCAGCTCTTCCACAAATGTGCCAGGGCAAGAGAGTTGGCATCAGATCTGGAATCCTGGTAGTATGGAAGAGAGGGACCAAATAACCACGCCCAAGATCTGCCCCTTACCTGCTTGCCCTGCTCTGCCCTTTGGGACTAACTGGAAGAACCCCTGGTCCCAGGAAGCCTGAATGGCTGGCCCCCACTAGACTCCCAGAAGCCATGGCCAAGTCTTATACTGCTTTATGGAGAAATCCCTTGCAGACTGGCATAGTGTCTGGTCCACATGGCAGGTGTTCTGGAAATTTCTGTAGCCTCATAAACAGTCAGTTCTCATGCTTAGCTCCTAGCCATGCTCCTCCTGCCCACCAACCTGACCCGACCCAGAGCAGCAGGGTGTCCTTCAGATACAGTTTCAGTATCTGGTGAATTGCAGAGAAAGGAAGTCAAACTCTGAGGGCTAAAGACCACAGCAAGAGGAGAGCTTACCTGGGCTAGCAACCCCTGCTCTGAAGACCCATCAGAAGTAGCCTAGGGTCCAAATAAGATCTCACTGAAGGACAAGGAGTGGGATCAGCTGCTCTCTTTAGCCTCTTTGGTTTTAAGGGGAACTGTAGGAACTCTAGAATAACACTGGACCAGAAGCAGATTTCTGATTTCTGGGCCTAACCTCTCCAAATTCAGAAGAGCCATTTAATTTATGTTTTTGTTGTTATTGTTTTGATGTTGCTGGGCAACACATACTAGGCAAGTGCTTTGCAGCCCCGGCCCTTTTTTTTGAGACATGGTTTCATTAAGTTGCTGAGACTGAAATTGAACTTGCAATCTTCCTGCCTCAGCCTCCCAAGCAGGGATTGCAGGCCTTTATCACCAAGCCGAGCCTGTGTATTTTCTTGAGCATCTGCAATGGAAGTCATTGGAACTTCTCTTGGTATTATTGCCATCTATCAATAAAAGACTAAACTGCTAAGAGAAAGAAGAAAGGAGTAATCACAACAGTTATTAACAGTCTGGCCTGCTGAGAGTGCTAGATATCTTAACTCATTTAACCTTCACTATAACCCTATTAGATTGATATCATTCCCCTTATTTTATGTTTGAGAAAACGAGGAATGGTGAGATTGAATAACTAGCTCCAGGTCCCATCCCTCCACCCCTGCACACATGCGTATGTTTGAACATGTGTGGAAAATGATGTTTACTGTAATGGATAGCAAACCAAGTTGTTAACTCTGGAGGAGAGGATTTTGTGTTATTGGAGGGCAGGAGAGCAGGAAGACTTTCATTTTTCATGTTTGGATTCCTCTATTATTTGAAAACAAACTTTTGTTGTCATGATCATACATCACTTGTGTAAATTAAGAATGTTAATAAGGATGTCAGAGTTCCTTGTGGCTTTCAGGCTCAAATACAGAAAAGTAGAACTCCCAGGACAAAGGACCATTTTTTGTGTTCCCAGAAAGTCTTTGGTTGCATTCCCCGCCCCTAGCAACTGAGAGAGGAAGGGTACCAGCCTTTCACGTTTCAACCCCAGTAGACCTTGGGCAGCCAGCTGGTTCAGGGCCATCTGCTATGTCATGGAGCCCACAGGTCAGTTGTGAGGCCTCAACAGCAATGGATGTTTGGTAAAAAGACCCTGCAAATACTGGCTGAAAAGGGTCAGGAAGTTTGCAGCTTCCACTATTTCTTGGTTTTTTAAACTAATCTACTTTATTTGCTGACCAGCTGAGTAACTGCTCACGGCAGGGCAGTCCTTGGCACCTCCCTTTAGGTTAGTGTGTCTGTGTTTCTGGTCTTAGCCAAGTTTTGTGGATTGTGTCACTAAGCTTTGTTTTTGAACCAAGTCAATGATCCTTTTATTTTCAGAGGAATTTGTTTATGGCTGCGATTATGGTGTTTGTGCTTCCATTGCCTTTGTTGCTTCCTTCTTTTGCTTTCCTTTCCCCTGTGTAGGGGACTTCGTTTGCTGGGTCCTTTAAAAGAGATCAGAAGAAAACTTTATCTCATATTTTTAGTTTTTTTTTTTATTGTTTAAATAAAAAAAATGTTTTAAACTGTTATTTACCATTAAAATTTTGAAAAGGTTTTAAAAAATCTTTCTGACTATTAATTTTTTTTTCAGTGTTGAGTATTGGACCCAGCCTAAGCACACCATTGAATCTCCCTGTTTACTCCCCCATGGTCCTTACAATATCATTTCTGACACACCATTTCATTAGCTCTCATGCCATTAGACCTTCACAGTGAGATTTTCAGGTATCTTTTCTGTATTCATGTCCCCACTTTTCCTAGTGATGACTTCTGCAGTTGTAGACCCCTGTCAATGAATTCTTCCCACCCCTGATCCAACCCCACCCTATCATGGGAATTGAACCCAGGGACCCTCTACCACTGAGCTACATTTCCCAGACCTTTTAATTTTATTTATTTATTTTTCTTTTATTTTGAAACAGGGTTTCACTAAGTTGCTTAGGCAACTTGTTAAGTTCCTGAGGCTGGCCTTGAACTTGTGATTCTTTTGCCTCAGCCTCCCGAGATGATGGGATTACAAGCATGCACCACCACACCTGGTCCTGTCAACAATTATTTTAAGGTTTTCATTTCTTGACATATTCTTCCAAAGGGGGAAAAGTCAACTGGTATTCTTACTTCATGTTGCTAATTCCTTTTCCTTCATATTGTGGAACCTTTCTTTCTCTTTTTCCAAGATTTGAGAAGTGATACCCAGAGATGTTTTATTCTAGCCTCTTAAAAAATCTTTTTCTAGTAAACATCACCCACACTTCCTGTAATCACTCACCAAGTACCACACCCATGTTTGTGATCCTATTTGATGGCATCTCTGAATTCATTGGCTAATAGGTATGTAGGGAAATGTCAT
This sequence comes from Sciurus vulgaris, assembly GCF_902686455.1. Lineage (NCBI taxonomy): Eukaryota > Metazoa > Chordata > Mammalia > Rodentia > Sciuridae > Sciurus > Sciurus vulgaris. The sequence continues at coordinate 93,891,228 of NC_136462.1, forward strand.
AGAGGATCATATTGCTATCTGAGCTTTACAAAAATATCATCTTACTCTCACATTCGGCAGGAAATTGAGGCTCAGAACAGTAATGGAACCTGAATAAAGACAACTGGCATAGCAGGATTTGAGGTCCAAGCTGATGACTCCAAAGGCCATTCCCTCAATCACATTGATGCTGTACTTTTTTCATAATAGTCTTGGTTATTCTGTTGCCCTTATACCTTGTTATTCTCTTTGACTAGTTGTTAGATGAATTGGATTTTTTGTTTTTGTTTTGTTTTTTTGCATTATGAGCAAATCTTTGTTTAAGTTAGCTCTGTTTAGACTTTCTATGCTAGTATTCTTGGCACTGCTAATTATTTGCTCTTCTCCATAATGAAACTTTAACTCAGTTGAAAAAAGTCCCTACCTTAACCTCAATCCCCTTTACCTAGAGGCCTCCACTGATAACTGTTATGTATGTATACATAACACTACACTGTGCATGCATACATACGTATATGCATAGATTTAATTTTATAAAATAGGATCATATCCTAGTTATATATATTTTCATGTCAGTACATATAGATGACATTTATTCTTTTTAATAATATATTATCACAACATCTATTGAATGGATACACATAAAATATAACATGCATTGCACACAACATCCATGCACTGTCTATCATCATGCATCTATGCTGAAAGCTATTAACACAATTATCAAACACTACCCAGAACTCCCTTGGGGTATAGGAATTCTTTTATTTTATTCTTTCTTTCAGGGTAAATGCTATCACATCAGCTGGATCAGCTGGATATGTGTTTGCAAGTCTTCAAGATTTCCCCTATTGTATTTTCCTTTTTCAGTTTCCTTTTAATCGCCTTTCCATTTTGGTGATGAAACACTGATTTTTAAAATTTCATTTTGACCCAGTCAGTCAAAATTAAAAAGCAATAAAAATTTAAATTTGACAAGAATCATTACCATAACACATCAACTTTGGATTTCTCTGTGTTGGCCTTTGTACATGTATGATTATGATTATAATTTTATAACATTTCTATTTTAATCTATGGCTATGAAAACAATATATACTTATTTTTTAAAGATAAGAGATGTGTGTAACATAGATAACTAAAGTTACTCTTAGTTCTACTCCACCTCGAGATAAATACTGTTCACAATTTACAAATAATTTCATAGTCATAATCAAAACACAGCTAAGATTTATTTTCACTTAATTATAAATCTTTTTTGTTTTTCAGTACTGGGAATTTTTTTAAATTAAAATTTTTTTTTTATTTTTACAGACACATTTTGATTCATTGTACACAAATGGGATACAACTTTTCATTTCTATCATTGTACACAATGTATATTCACACCATTCATGTAATCATACATATAAATAGGATAATACTGTCTGTATCATTCTACTATTTTTCCATCCCACTGTTTTTCCATCCCCACCTCCTCCCACCCCTTTTTCCTCTACACCATCCAAAGTTCCTTCATTCTTCTCTTCCCCCCATCACCCCGCCTTGTTGTGTATTGTCATGCACATCACAGAAAACATTTGGTCTTTGGTTTTTTGGGCTTGGCCTATTTCACTCTCTTTTTGCTCTCTTTTCACATTATTGATTGTTTGCTGTGCTGAGAAAAAGCTTTTTAGTTTGAATCTATCCCATTTATTGATTCTTGCTTTTATTTCTTTCACTATAGGGGTCTTGTTAAGGAAGTTTGGTCCTAAGCCAACGTGATGGAGATTCAGGCCTACTTTTTCTTCTATTTGGTGAAGGGTCTCAGGTCTAATTCCTAGATCCTTAATCCATTTTGAGTTGAGTTTTGCAGTACTGGGGATTGAACCAGGGCCTTGTTGAACTACAGCCCTCATTCCCATAACAATAAATCTTAACCATTTTTATATGCTTACAGAATCTCTCTGTGTCTCTATAGTTTCTCCAAAAAGACTTTATTTGTACTGGAATCCATTTTCAATGTTTGTTTCTCACCTTTTACTATGAATATTTTATCTTTTTGAACACTTCAAATATATTAAGAGGAAAATAAAATCAACCTCATTGTCACCTAGAAGTAATCAATATTACCTTTTTTTGGTGCATTTTAATCTATAAATACAAGTATTTGTCTAAATTTCTGATTATTTTCTTATGACAGTTTCCTACAAGAGGAATTAGCAATAAACAAACAAACAAACCAACAAATAAATAAACAAAAGGGCGAAAACATTTTAAGACTCTTAAGGTATTTTGCCAAATTTCCTGAATGAGATTGCCCACCTAATAGTTTCCACTGTAAATGGTTACATAACCTTTCATTCGGTTGTGTACTTTACTTAACTATTCTCTTACTGTTGGACACCCAGGTGATCATGGCTGCCATATAAGATTGCTAAGAGAACTAAATCAGAGAGAATAATAGGAAACCCTACTTTGGGTTTGACTCAGAAGGGATCTCCTTTGCTATTCTCTTGCTTACCCCCTCCTTCAACCACTTCAGGTAGTGAGATTACTGTCCTCCAGAAAACTCAAGCCTAATGGCCGCTTACCATCTTGGGCCACTGTAGGACATCCCCCCAAGCCCATGCCTTCCAAAGGTGTCAACCTCTTTTGAACCCTGACCAGTCGACACTTTTTTCCCAGCACTGGGGATTGAACCCAGAAATGCTCTATCATTGACCGACATCCCCAGCCCTTTTTAAAATTTTTCATTTTGATACATGGTCTCACAAAATTGCTAAGACTGACCTCAAACTTACAATCCTTCTTCCTCAGCTTTTCGATTTATAGGCATGTGCCACTGCACCAGGCCAGGTGAGACTCTTATTTCCAGAAAGTGGTGTACTGAAGGGGCAACCCTTCATCAGGGTTACAACACAGAGGAAGCAGATGCTTCACGTTGGCTATTGATAGATCCAGAGTTAATAGGAATCCAGAGGTGTTCTTTCCTTCTGAATATGCCATCTTTAGAAAAATCTGGCAGTGGAGGGAGAACATAGCTCAAGTCTGGACCAGTATAATATGGACTGTAATCCAGAAATGAGTTTGTACAATGGACCTTCTTTATCCCTCAAGGTTAAGTTCAAAATTTCCCATCTCCAGGGATCTTTTATGAATTTCTCCAGCCTCTACAGGTCTCCCACTCATTTTGGCATTTAATCAGTTGCTTATTACATAATATAGTTTATTTACCAAATAGCTCATGAGAATCTTCTTGTGCCTAGCATTATACTAATAAGTGCAGAAGGAACAGTATACAGCAAAGGCACAGGTCCTACGCTCCAGGGCCTAGCAGCAGAGTTGGAAAGAGGGCCACAGAGCAAGTACTGTGCTGGCCAGTCAATGCACGTTCTCCCCCAGATATGGCTCCTGGAGAACTGGGAATGTGTCTTGCTCCTCCTTGGGGCCTTTTAGGACCTAACATAATCTATGTTCACAATAGTTATTCAATGAATAGCATCAGAACAATTAACAATAGAAAACAAGTTATGAAAATGTTTAATTTCTTCTTGTTTTCCTTCTGATTCTGCATTTTTAGAGGTGTAAGATTGGAAAGAGCAAAGACTGAGATGTCACAGTGCCTGGGTTCAAATCTTGATTTTACCTGTTAGTAGCTGGTTGCCAGTGAGTGACTACTCTCTGAGCCTCATGAATTTCCTTGACCAAATGGGGGCAATGATACTTTCTTTGAAGAGTTATTTTAAGGATTAAATGAGGCAATTTTTGTCAATATATTATAGAATCTAACAAAAGATAAACCTTTAAAAGTTAGTTTCCTTCTTACAGACTGTTTAACTTTGGATAAAAGGTAGTGCAAACTATTTTCCAAAAATAGAACTTCTGTTCATTTGAGACAATGGGTACAGAAGGAAAGTATGAAATTTTAGGTTTAGAAGGGGTCTTAGCCCAAATTATTTATTTTATTGGGTTTTTAAAATTGTAAACAAATGGGGTACAACTTGTTTCTCTGGTTGTACTTGAAGGAGAGGCGTACCATTTGTGTAATCATACATTTACATAGGGTAATGAAGTTTGATTCATTCTGTTATTTTTCCTTCCCCCCACCCCTCCCACCCTTCTTTTCCCTCCATAAAGTCCCTCCTTCCTCCATTCTTGCCTCCCTCCCTCCCTCCCCCCATTAGGTATCATCATCCACTTATCAGCAAGCTCATTCATCCTTTAGTTTTTTGGGATTGGCTTATCTCATTTAGCATGCATTTTATATATATTTATATATATTCTCCAACTTCATCCATTTGCCTGCAAATGCCATAATTTTATTCTTCTTTATGGCTGAGCAATATTCCATTGTGTGTATATATACATATATTAATATATATATAAATATATATATATACACAATATATATGTGATATATATATATCACAATTTCTTTATCCATTCATCAATTGAAGGGTATCTAGGTTGGTTCCACAATCTGGCTATTGTGAATTGAGCAGCTATGAACATTGATGTGGCTGTATCTCTATAGTATGCTGATATTAAGTCCTTTGGGTATAGGCCAAGGAGTGGGATAGCTGGGTCAAATGGTGGGTCCATTCCAAGTTTTCTAAGGAATTTCCACACTGCTTTCCAGAGTGGCTGCACTAATTTGCAACCCCCCCAGCAGTGTATGAGTGTACCTTTTCCCCCACATCCTCACCAACACCTATTGTTGCTTGTATGGAAATTGAGGCCCAGAGAACTTGGGTGACTTCCTCACACAGTGGTTTTAGTAGCTGGGTACCCAGAGTCCAACATTCAGTGCCTGGTGGGCAGCCTTCCCTAGAATGCCCTGCTAGGCTCTCAATCACAGAGAAGGGAGAACCTTCATTTTAGAGTGCATGAGGTCCCCGTCTAAGAAGAGTGAGCCTTCCTCTAGGGTCAACTGGAGAGGTTCCCAGACCCTTTACAGCTTCCTGAGAACTAGGCAGACTGCTCACCCTGTCACCTTCCATTCTAGACCAGTCCAGGCCAGGATGGAGTGAGTGACTTTCAGATGATGGATGGGAATGCTGTCCCTGCAGGTACAGCAGACCTCTTCCTCTGCCTCCACGGAGCCAGCCCCTGGTGGGACACAGAGGGAGTAAGAACCTGGGGAGATGAGATGGTCAGAAAGGGGATAGGCCTGGTCAGGGTCACTTAACATCACTCAACACCCCCACCTCCAAACTCCCAGAGTACGGAGCTCTGCCTTCTCTTACTCATAGTAAAATACTAATGACAATATTCCAGACACAATTAAGGACTGCCCATGCGTTATCTTTGCCTGAACACTTGAAACCTGCTTTTGACAAATGGGATAAAGTGGTAGTTAAGGGTATGGTCTCTGGGTAAGCTTTGCAGGTTCAAATCTGTCCTCTCACTTTTTGGGTAATTTTGAGCAAACCGTTTAAGCTTCTTTGTCCTTTGGTTTTCTTATCTGAAAAATGAGAATAATGGTAGTAACTACCTCATAGCTTGTTGTAAGGACTAAGTGAGCTAATACACTCCAAGCACTTATAAGAGATTGGGTGCACAGCGCCCAGCGTGTTGTATAGATTGCTATAATCTTATTGCATCTTCTTAGGAGTCTTCTCTGAATCATTTTATCTTAAGGGTCCCTCTTGGATTGGGGATGTGGCTCAGTGGTAGAGCACTTGCCTACTATGTATGAGGCCCTGGGCTTGATTGGAAAATAAAAGGTCCATCTTAGTCACTCACTATCATTACATTATTTTCAAAGTACTTCTAACTTGTTTATCATTTGTTTGCTTCCATTAACATTTAAGTTTCATAAAAGCCGGGCCTGTGCCTGGCACATAAGAGATGTTCAGCCATCCGTTGAACTGAATTGAATTATTTCATTGAATCTTCCCAAATCCTATGGATCAGATACTCAGGTTATCATTTTATGGAGGCACCAAGAGTCTCCTTTGTTTGCTCAAGGTCAAGATTTGATTCAAGAGCCCTCACTCTTAAGTACTATGGTGGATTGTCTCTTCTATTCAAAAGTTCTTAGCAAGTTAAGTGAGAAGAATGCCCGTCTTGTCAAATTTCTCCTCTGTGGGTTGGGGCACAAGTTGGGGATAGAGAGTTGGAAAACAAATGTTGGGGTGTCCGTTCCTCTCCACAGAGTGCAGCGGGTCCTCGTGCTCTCCTTTCCCACCTGGCCTCAAAGCCTTGCCATCCACTTATCCTAACCCTCCTCCTCATCTTCTCCATCCCCAGTCCTACCACTGTGCCATTTCTTCTCCAGCTCACTCTCATCCCTACCCCTGTGAGGCAGGGCTTGGGTTGGGCTTCATCCCAGGGCCTGAGACCAGCATCTGCAACTCAGAGTAGAGATTTGCTTCTTTTACACTGTTAATATTTTCTGTGAGTCCTCCTCCCCGAGGCTTCTTTCTCTGGACATTTTTGCAGACTGCCTTGTTTACGTATTTTCCAGAGTGTAACTTCTTCTCCCCACACACTTATGCAGTTGGTGACTTTGTTTCTCAGCCTAAGTGTGCATTGCCTGATGGCTACCTGATCCTGCCCTCCTGATGGACCAAGGAGAATCTGTCCCAGGCTCCAGAAAGGATAGGACCTGTTTAGGATTCTGACAAGTGACCTGACTGAAGAGACTTCTATCATCTCTGTAAGGCCTTGACTTTAATCCTGCTCATTCAGTGGCTCTCTGGGAATCGGCATGGTTACACAGGGCAACCAGGTTGTGAATAGACACTTAGGGCTAACATCTAAAGCCAGGCTGGGCATGGGGCCAGGACTGAAGTCAGGCAGGCCAAGTGCCACCTGAGGTTATTCAAGATCATGGTGGCATGTCCCTCTGTCCAGTAGGACATACAGTTGACATGGCCTAGAGGCAGGGCAAAAGTTGACTGGAGAGTCATCATCAGTGATCAAAGAGTTGCCAGAAGAACTTCACTTCTCCTAACATGGAAGGGAGGACAGGGCTGAGGAGGGAGTTGTTATGGATCATCATGTTAACATCACTCTCCAGTCTAGTAAGGACAAGTGAATTAGGATGGGGCAGATACATATTTAGAACAGATTTTAGGAAGGAATAGGGTCAGCTCTGGGAATAAAGTTAAGATTGAGAGACTTAAGGGACTGGATGGAGTTCAGGATAAATTACTGATGTGCACTTGGTGAGGGTCAGGAAGTCTTGAGTCTGAGAAGCATGATGCTTTTCATAAATAGATGAAGTAATAATCATCATATACTGCAATTATATACTTAAATATTTTCTCATCTGTATGATTGTCTGGGACAATCTGACTCCCCAGTACCCTCAAAGACATTTGAATAAATGAAAAAACAGGCTCAGGGAAATGAAGGGATCTTCTTCTGAAACACTTAAGAGATAAAATTGGCAATAGAATCCTAGGTCTCTTGGGTTGTGATCTATTGTTTATTCAGCTTCATCAGAGAGATACTTTCAATATAGAGGGATAGGAATCAGAGATATTTGACCTCTAAATAAATCCAATGAGGTAAGGAGTCTTGTGTAGGCTTGTGGAGATGGCCTGAAATTTCCCCCACTACAAATTCTACCAGCTAGAGAACTCCATGACCCAGCAATTCTACTTCTAGATATATAACCAAGAAAAATGAGTGCATTATGTCCACCAAAAGACAGGTACAAGAACATTCATAGTAGCTTTATTTATAATCACCAAAATCCAGAAACAGTTCAGCGTCTATCATTAGAACAATGGATAAACAAACTGTGGTACATCTCTATAATGGAATACTACACAGCAATCAAAAGGAACAACTATTGACACAGCAGCATGAATGAATCACATAGGCATTATGGTGGGTGGAAAAGAACAGTCTAAAAAGAGTACATTCAGTATGACCCAAACAAAGTGACAGAAATCACATTAATAATTACTTCCAGGAGTTGGGAGGGGGAGTGATTGGAAGTAGGTAGAAGGGAAGTTTCTGGGATTATAGAAATGTTTTATACCTTGACCTGGGCACTGGTATAACATCTACATGATTAATTTAAGATCTGTACATTTTACTGTATGCAAATACACCTCTATTTTAAAAATATTTTTTAGGGAAGAGTCAGATGAAGAAGGAAAAGAAAAAGACTTAATAAATGCAGAGGTACCATCCCAGGTTGGCTCCTGTGTGAGGGGACCTGCTGACCTGCTCTGCCTGGGAATGAGAAATTTCCAGGGACAAGAGACCAAACTGGGGGATTCCTGGGCAAACAGGGACAGCTGGTCACTAACTCCTCTGGAAGTGGGGAAATGAGAGAAAGTCTTACATATCTGGCAGAGAGGCTAGACTCCCTTGGTCCCAGAGCCCAGGAATCACTCCCATGAGCTCAGAGGGGCCTGCCAAGGGGTCAGGGCAACCAGCATCACTGACACTGCAAACATCAGGGTTGGTGAGGCGCCTTGTTCCCTGGTGTTCTGAAGGCTCCCTCTGGGAGCAGGAAGGGGTGGGGGAGGGGCTGCTCTTTGGTGGTAGAGGAAAGACCCACACTGAGTTGAAGCTCTAAAGCATCACAGCTTCTGAGTTGAGCTCTAGGGAGATTGTCACTCAGAGGTATACCCACCTTCTCTTTCCTTGAAATGACTTGGCGAAGAAAATACCAAAGCAATAGAGGAATGGGATCTATCAGAGGTAAATGATACTGTTGTCACAGCAGAGATTATCCCCTTCTAACTTTGCTTTCACACACTCCCATGGCTTGAGCTGGAGGTGCGGGGGCAAGGGGGCTTCTCTGTCTTCTCAGAACATGGGACAGATGGGGCAATGAGGGAGGGATTCGTCTAGATCTCTGGGTAAGGACTGAGGTGGATTCTGCCAGAGAAATTGCCACAGAGGGAGAGCAGGATACCAGAAGCAGGAGCCAGGGAGGGCAGGCTTAGAAGTTCTCATAGTGGTGCATGAAGTGGGCTTGGTCCTGCCTGTTGACCAGCTGGCAGGCCTTCTCTACATTCTTGGTCATGCCAGGAGGGCCACAGCTAAACACCCCAATCTTGCGCACCTGTCAGGTGATTGGAGAGAGAAGGGAAGGCCTGGAGCCTTGAGATGTTCACTGCTTGGGGAAGAAGCTTCTCCAGCTTAGCTGGAATGACTGGAGTTCTACCCCAGGCCCTGAGGAGGAAACTTTAGCTGGGGGGGAGTCCTCCTCTAATACTGCACCCCATCCTGGAGTCAGGGCGAGATTCTCTGTTCAGGATAGAGCTTCAGGGTGCTTCAGAGCCAAGATGTCCTGGCAGGGGAAGACCAGAGTCCAAGGGTAGGAGGGGTTGGACCAACCTGTGGGTGGACCTCCTGCAGGGAGTTGAAGAAGAGCTCAAAGGGGGGGCGCCCAAAGTGGGTGACAGAGCGCAGGCCTGTGAACAGACTCCGGTTCAGCACCTTCTGGAAGTGCCGCTCACAGATGTACTGGGGAGGGAAGAAGGGAGGGAGGAAGGTCACAGCCAGGCACACCAGGGTCAACTCCTAGCCCAAATGGTGGCTCACCTGGCCTGCCTGGCTGGCCCTGACCTTACCAACATGGTGGTCCTGAGGTCAAACTTCTCAGCCAGCTGGGTGATGTAGATGTGCACAGACACCAGGTCCTGGCAGTCGTTCTCTTCCACCTCCCTGATGATGTCAGCCAACCACTCGAACTGCCGTTGGGTCCGTGTCACCCAGATGAAGTAGATCTGAGGACACAAGCCAGAGCTCAGGACCAGCTCAGCTCAGGCTCCCTACATCCCAGGGACCTTCACCTGAGAGGCTGGGAAGCCTCAGTCTGCCCGCATATAAGAAAGCTCTGATCCCAGGCTTCCAATGGACAGATCCCTGCAGACGCCCTTCTGGCCATCCCCCTACCTTTCCTCATTTTGGCATCTGGAAAACTGGGTATGAATGGTCCCTGCAGACTTGCACCTGAAAGCCAGGACCTTTTCATGCTCCTCTGCTGTGTCACTAGGACACAATCGGGATGCCTGTTCCCCATTGAAGAATGTGGGAGGGACATTCACCTTTTTACAGAGCATTTGGTTGCCCAAGGATGATTTAAAGATCAGGTCTTTGAGGATGGAGGCAAAGGGGGTGACTCCAATGCCTCCTCCCACAAGCACTGACACCTCAAACTTATGCCACTCCTGGTGGCCCTCTCCAAATGGTCCATCCAGGTACAGCTGTCAAGAGAAAGGGAAGATGAGATTAGCCTAGCCACTCCTCAGCTCTGAGGCCAGAAACAGAGGGTGAGGGAAGCCGAAGGATGGAGACAGAGCCTGCTAGTCTCTTTGGGGACACCCCAGCCCCCTCCTAACCCAACCTTGGGGTGACTAGAACATCTGTTCTCAGGGAAGGGGAGGCAAGAACCTTCTACTAATGCTGAAGGTCCCAAAGTGGGGTTCCCAGTGATGGTACCTTTGGGTATCTGGCACAGCCTTGGCCTGTCAGGGGTGAGTAGATCTCCCTGAGGCGAGTGGTCCAAGGTCCCACAGCCCGAATGTGCAGGCTGAGTGTGTCCTCATGGGGTGCAGAGGTCAGCGTGAAGGGGTGGTATTCATTGGTCCCCAGAGCCAGGCAGGCAATCCGTACCCACTGCCCTGACTTGTACTCAAAGTCCTGGGGCCGCTCAAACTGCAAATGGGTCACTCCTGGGGATCATGGGCAGGAAAAGGCATAGATCAGAAGGCCTGCTCCTATTACCTGAGGACTGACAGGTATCTCTCCATGCCCCTGAGGCCCAGGGAGTGTTACATGATCACATTATCTGAGCAAATGAGTTCCTGAGTCTGGGAGTAGGAGGGTCCCTTTCTCTGTTTCCTGGGCAATACAAGAGTTGGGTTACTCTTCTCCCTTGTTTCAGCCCCTCTTTTCCTCTCACCTCCCTCTTTCCACAAAAGGCCCAGGCCTTAAATCCTAGCTGGTGGAGTGGAGGTACCTCAGGCTCCCCAGGGACCATCTCAATGTTTATCATACCTCCTCCATTTGAGGGTGACCGTTGTGATGAGTCATATCTGAGTGTCTGCTACATATCATTTATTTAGCGTCTTTCTTTAAATTGATTTACTTTTTCAATCCAATTTATCTTGACAAGAAACTTTATCACTGAGGTAAGGTGTGAGTGGAAAGCCACATGTTTTGTTTCCAAATCTTAGCTGGGTAATGTTTGTTGCCTGACTACAGATGAGTACCAGGCCTGATAAATCTTTATTGAAAAAGGAGGCAAGCAAGTCCTGGAGCATATCAAAGGCATACCTACAGCACTCTGAGACTTGATCCTTAAATAATCTTGACAGAAATGAGATTAATTTTACAGTGTAAGTCCTGAAGGTTAGAAAGTCTTGGGAGACCTAATATCGTCTACCAACCTCCACAGAAATATGAATTTTCACTTAGGCCAACCTTGATCCTCACAACAGGCTGGCAATCGGGGACATATGCCTGTCCCTGAAGGCACTGTTCTGAGAGGACACATGGTTCCCTGCCCTGTACTTCTGCACCCCAGCCACACATGTGGGGGTCATTCTCATTCTTAAACCCCTCTGCTTCACTTTCAGTCATCTTTTCCCATAGTCACTTCTCATTGTCTGCAAGTCTCTCCTGGAGATAAGTATAGCCCTTTCTGAGGTTGCATTTCCATCCAGAAAGCTTCAGGAATCCCCAAGAGGCTATCAGAAGTGGCGATGGGGATCAGGAGGACTAGTGAGCTTCTCCTATGTGGAGGAGCTGGTGTCAAGCCAGGCTGGTACCTGAAGGCAGCAGCTCCACCTTCACCACACTGATCTCCACTTTCTTCCGACTCAGGCTCACCAGCTTGTCTCCCCCATAGATAATTGCTGGGACCAGGAAGTAGATGTGGAAACTGGGCAGCTGGATCAGAGCATAGCTGCCATGGATGATGAGCTGTAGACAGGGCCAGTTAGTATAGCTCAGGAATAGCCAGGTCTCCACCCTGTATTCCCCTTCTTGCCCCATTACTTCCTCCAGTCACCAGGGTAGGTGGGGTCTGGGTCTCAGATCTCAGGGTCTCAATCTGAGATCTTGGATCTAATCTCCCAGCTCCTTCCTTTACCAGCACTCCCATCCAGGGAGTACTCTCCTCCTTGCCTGGTGCTGCCCAGAGAAGTCCCTCACCAGGGCATAAAGCAGGACATAGAGATGGTGGGTCAGCCAGAAGCCCCGGAAACTGTGGCGTCGGAAGCGGTAGGAGGCGAAGACATACATGATGGCCAGGATCAGGAGCAGAAGAACCCCTGTCATACCTGGGAGTAGGAAGACAGGTCGGTGAGTAGTCTCAGAATCTCAGCCTGGGCTGAAAATACATGCAGAGCATCCCCCATTCTGCCCTCCTTCCTCTCTCATCCCTCTTGGGCTCCTGAATAGCCTGCACGGAAAGGCTACAGCTGGAGCTTGTGCAGCAGGCTAGAAATTGAACCAGTGGCCAATAAAGACCAGTGTGTATTCAAGGAGATGGAGGCAAAAGTACAGCCCTCAGACAGAATCCCCAGATCCCACAAAGAACCCCAGCCCCTACCTGGAACTGTCTCAAAGAACCACCAGTAGAACTTCTGAGGAAGCTTAGATCTGTGGGGCAAAGACACATTGAGCCTCTGGGCCACACTGAGGCAGGAGGGGCTCTGCCACTGTCATACACAGTCTCACTGTTCCTGCTGGCCCTGAAAGCTGAGGTTACTAGTCTTCCACCCAGATGACCAAGGGATTCTTCCAAGGAACAGGGCACCCAGCCTCCCCCAGTTCTGCCCTTCACACTCAAATTTTCCTCCCATGTTATTTTCAATTCTCTTACTGCAGTTGACCCTTGCTTCCTTGAGTGCTTGGTTCATTATTTTGTAAGCTCCATGAAGATAGAGATTTGTGTTTTGTTCACTGCTCTATTCCTAGGCTGACAGCTATGTCAGGCACACAGTAAATTCTCAGTAAGCATCTGTTGAATGAGTGCTTGTATCTTAACATCCCTACCCTTTGGCACCTGGCTGGATACCCAGGACCATAGTCCATAAATGTTTGCCCAATTAATAGATGGTAAGCTGAGATGGCAAGCTGTGTGTCAGGTACATATGCAAAAAATCTCTAATCATCTCCTAAACACCTTTCCTGGACAATCATAGTTGGCTTCCTTAGCGCAAGGAGATTACCATTCAGTTTCCCTCAGGGGATAGCTTTGCACGTTCACTCAGTGAGAAGCTGAGGGCTTTCGGCTATCTATTTCTTTTCTATTACACCCTAAAGCCCATCCACAAGACCCAGGGAGTATCTTCCCCAGAACTGACCCATCATTCACAAAGACGTTGGGGAATACACAGGCCATCAGGCTGAGAGGGCTGATTGAGAAGATGTAGATATTGACTGCATGGCCAGCACTGTGCAAAACTGAAAGAGACCATATCAGAGATGCCAGTGAGGGCTGACTTTACCTGTGGCCCAGAGCAAGAGAGGAGGCACCAGAGGAGAGAAGGAGGTATAAGGAGCTCCAGCCTTCTCACTGTTTCCCCCATAACTAGACCTAGGGGGCTGAAGCAAAGGGGAGAATGCAGGAACCACATACTGGCCAGGATAATAGCACCCATGGCAATCCAGCGATGGAAGTCCACAGCAGCATCAAAGGGCACGTAGCGGTTGAGGAAGGTCTCCCGCAGGAAGGTGATGAGGTTGCGGCACATGGTGAGCAGGATGTAGGAGTACATGAAGGAGATGCTGGCTGCCGTGCCCCGCGACAGGATGATGCCCACGTAAGTGGTCTCTTCAATGTCCGTGGGTGGTGAGGCAAAGGCATAGTCTGGGGTCAGAGATGGGTAGATCAGCATGGCCCAACAGGCATGGTCCTGAGCCTGAGTCAGAACAAATGGCCTCTCCCATCCAGGCACCGAGGACCAAGAGGAGCAACCAGAGGGCTCTCTAGTCCTCCCTGAGAGTCAGGACCTGCTCCCTGCCCATGACCCACAGCCTGGAGCTCTTACAGTAGGCACGCTCTGCAAACAGGCCCACACAAATGGCTGAGAAGATTGTGATGCACACAATATGGCGCCGATAGTTTTCCACAAAGCGCTTGAACTGCTGCAGCTTCTGGGCCATGAGGCTTCGTGGCATCTTCTCCTGTAGTGCCTCTGTGTACAGCCGGGGAGAGGGCCCCGCCACCCTGTACCTATGGGATGCAGGAGCTGGTGAGAGAGGAATATCCTGGCCTTCCCTCAGTGCCAGTGAAATTCAGGGTCAGGATGGACAAAGGAAGACAGGCAGCCTCCCACTGCCCCAACTCTACCTCCATCTTCACTTGCTGCATCTATCCCCTCTTCTATTTCTCCATGACTCTATCTCTTCCTCCTCCTCCTCTTTCTTCTGTCCTTCCCCTGTCCTGCTTCCTTCACAGGCCCACCACTGTGCCTGAGGCAGCAGGAGCCAGGTGACCCTTACTACTATCTTGGTGTTGCTTCTGAGTCAGGCCCCTTGTCTGAAGAATGGGTATAGAGATTAATACACTAGCCCCAGTTGTCGGTGGGAGAAATGGAATGAGACTCAGAATGATCCCGTTTAGTCAAGGAGGGGTAGGCAGGGCCCAGAGGCCCTGCAACTTCTCTTCATGTCTCTTTGACCCCAGAAATCTGGAAGACACTCACTTTTTGCCAAACCTCTTCTTTAGCCCAGAGCTTCCCAACTCTGGGGTTTCTGAAGCAGGGAGCCCTGGTTCTCGGGGACAGGAGCTGAAAAAGAAAATGGAGCCTGTGTCTTAACACCCAGGAGAACTGTCAGTTTAAAGCTTGGGGTGGAGGTAGAGGGTGGATTCTCTGACTAAGCAGGGGACGACAGGAGAACGACTATGATCTGCTCATCCGTTCTGTAGGATGAATCCAGCCTGGAGTGGCAGGGAGAGAGACAAGCTCCTGAGTAGTATGGGGTGTGGGAGGCAGCTGGAATTTGGGTTAGAACTGACCATGTTGATAAGAACTACTTTCAGAGGACAAATATCTGATCCTGGGAATTGATGGGCCAGCCCTACTTCCCTCATTTCTCTTCTGGGGACCTAGTTAAGGAGATCGTTCCTGTTCCCTATTCCTGCTTACCGTTCCCCAGGAGTCCGAGTGATGAATGAGACCCTACAGCTGATGTTTTGTTTAAAGATGTCTCCAACACCTGGAAAGGAGAACAAGGCTGGACTGGGTTTCCCATGAGGGCAGTGGAGTGGTGGTGGTGGGGGAGACTGATCTCTCCTCCCATCCCTTTGCAAAGGCTGCCCAGGTACTTGCTGGTGACCTGATTATGTCTGGCCCTGCTCTGCTCTCTTTCCACACTGAGCACCCACAGTACCTGGGGAAGACAATGTGGCAACTTTGTGCTATCAGAAAAAGAGGTATCCCCTGGGCAGATGCAATCCTGCATATCCTTTGTGTAAAGAAAACAGTGCTTGCTCCACTGGCCAGATACACCCCAGGCATTGGCCTGTGGCTTTTAGCAGTGTGTTGCTAGATTTCAGCTTGCTCCTTGCCTTGATCTAGGTAAGCCTCTTTTTGCAGTATACAACTTGCCTATCTGTATATGATGCCCTGAATACACGTACCTGGCTCAGTAGGCACCAAGGACTCAGAAGACCTAGATACTGCCCACCACGAACTCTCATTTTGAAGACTGCCTCTCCCCAACTCCAACAATTCTTACACACCCACATACCTCCACCTCTACCTTTGACGCAGAGCTGTGTGAAGCGGAGCTCATTGTCATGATCCCGAAGCATGAAGTGAAAGTCTTCCCATGTCAGCTCCTCCTTGTCCTGAAAACCTGACTCCTGAAACATGGACTCTACCACCTCAGCCAGCTGTGCCTTGGACAGGCAGTTGTTGGAGATCTCAATGAAGGACCTGGGGAGGATCAGGGACAGAGCAGCCTGTCATCCAGTGAGGTCAGGTTTGGGCAGGTGCAGGGTGAGGCAGCTCTGGATTATCTAATGTGTGCTGTAAGTGACCTGGGAAATGGCACTGAGAAGGTGCTCATCTGGCCTGAAGTTGACACTAATGTGGGTGGCGTGCTCAAAACACAGAGCAGAATTGAAAGTGACCTTGACTAGTTAGAAAAAGCAGCCTTCAAACCAGGGGGTATCTACCAGTGGGAATGAATATCCACGTAGTGCATGGACACATCCAGGGTGTGCCGCAGCCCTCCACCATGATGGGCTTTCTGCCGACTTCCCATACCACCCCTGGGCTCCCACTTTGACATTCCAGTGTGGGCACCAGACAGTAGGGTGTGGAGATGGAGCTGTGATGGCTACTGCTTCCTTGTGCCAACACCCTGGGGCACAGGCAGGAGTGTCTGTCTCCACACCTAATCTGACAGCACCCACAGTGGTAGCTACAGTAGCCAAACTCTTTCCTCAGGTTGTGCTTTGGGACAAAAATAAACAAACCATGTGATAATGTGCAAATCCACTAGAAAAAGACTTGGGCCATCACATTAAAGAACTGCCATCACATTAAAAAACATCATCTCACTGAGGTTCAGCAAGACGCACACTGAGTTACAGGGCAAGAAAATGGGAACTCAGTCCTCGGTGATCAGGACCTTCTCCTGGATTCCTTAGAGTCCCACCCAGGGGCGGGCTGGCAATGACACACAAGTGAGGTTCAGACTGCAATCAGCTTTGCCCTTTGAGAAACCTATGTCTAGTTGGGGGTATCTGGACCTTGGCAGGTAAGGGGCATGCTTAAAGCAAGGGAAAGGTGAAAAAGAATAGAATTATTACAAGAATCTAGGCTGCTGTATTCATGCTATTTACTTGTTTGTTCATTTCACTCTGTCTTATTCAGTTAATGATGTATGGAATGCTTGCTATGTGTCCGTCTCTTTGTGGAGGAAGTCGATTCAATAAGGAATACATAGAGATATGAGTCCTGCCCCATGATTGAAGGGGAATGCGCTACTGAGGTATTGCCTTCAGAAATGAGAAGTTGATGATACTCAAAGCTGGTCTTCATCAACACACCAAAACCAGAAATGGCTTAAGAAACAGGAAGAAAGAAGGGTTTGAAATCAGAAGAACTTCCCATGTTTCTTCTCCTGTCATGGTGATTGATATTACAAGAGTGACCAAGGTCATCTATGCATTATTTCATTGTGTAAAGCAGTTTTGGGCATGTGGTAAAAGAGTTTACAAAGATACAAAGGCATCTGAAGGGGTTAAATAGACTTTTGTTGTTCATATTGGTATTAGGTTTTTTATTTTGGCTTGTTTATTTGCTTGTCTTTTTAAATTAGGGAGACCTTCCTGGCTGGTGTTGAGAATGCAGATATAGATCCTGCTTAAGGCAGATAAAACTTTGAAGCTGGGTGTTCTAACAGTCTAGCATTCAGTATCCAGGTCACCTTTGAACATAGATGACCAACCAGTTGCCTTACCTGCCCTCCTCTGACCTGACATGTTTTCCTGTTTAAAACATCAGGATGTCTCAGGATTGGAAGGGCCCACCTCGTACCGCATCATGGTGAAGAATTCATCCTTGGAGAGAAAGCCATTCCCATCCAGATCATACATGGTGAACATCAGGTGGGATTTATCTTCTGGGGAGCCTGGGGGAGAGAGGGAGATGCAGACCACCTCCCCGTCTAAAGACTTTTGGTAACTCAGATGGCCTGCTGTCCCCTGGCTCCATACCTTTCATGAAGACCACTAGGATGTCCAGGAACTCCCGGAAGGACAGGTAGCCATTGCCATCCTTGTCGGCCAATGAGAACATGGACTCCACAAACATATCTTGGGGCTTGAGGCCCAGGGACTCGGCAAATTCAGCCCTGCTCAGCTCACAGGCCAGGGCCTCCTGCACCTTCTGGGATGAGTCCAGAGGCAGCATCCCTGCATCTGCCTGGTTGATGTCTAGCACCTACACTTGGGCAGCAACAGAGGAAGGGAGAGAAGGGCATAAGGCCTGGGCTGAAAGCAGTTCAGTGACTGTTCACATCTCCCCAGAGTACATTTCAGAAAGACTGAGCCTAAATGCTTAGATATGTTATTTGGTCCTCTGCTCTCCTATAGAGCGGGTGAATTGAATCTTTAGCAGCCTGCCCACTTCTCCCTGGAACCAAGCACCATACAATGGGGGTGGTGCTGATAGAGAAGGAAAGTGGAGAGCAGGGTGGGTGGCAAAGTTGGGAAATGGAAACTGAAAGAGCCTATGCTGGGGACAGATGTTGATCACAGACATGGTGAACAGGCAGGAAGAGACTGGCTATGCTTTCATGCCAGTTCAGATAGGGCTGCCATGTGCCTATGGTTCGGCCTATGTGCAAAGAGTTTAAAAGTTACACGTAACTTCCATTTGTTAAATGCCTGTGATATATTCCGCATGTGGGCTAATAAGCACTACATACAGAAGAGCGTTTTTCAAACTTGAGCCAGCCTAGGATCAGGAAGGCTTATTAAAACAGATTGCAGGGGCCCACTCCCAGAGTTCTTCATTCAATCTTTTTGGGGAGGGGCCTGAGAATTTTCATTTCTAACAAGTTCCCAGATGAGGCTGGTGCTGCTGGTCCAGGGGGCAACCTGTAAGAAGATGCCACGTAAACTATTTCATTGGATCCTCACAACACCCTAGAGTGGGATGGATACAATTTTAATCACTGTTTCATAGTGAAGAAATGGAGATACAGAGCTAAAATAATATGATTTGTTAGTGTTCATGTACCTGGTAAGCAGCACAGTCAGGATCCAAATAAGTATGTCAGTCTCCAGCCCACAGAGTGGAAGCTTAGTTCACTCACATGGGGTCCTGTCCAGCCTAGATTGGTTCCATCCCCTGTGCTGGGCCCATCTCTAAAAGGCACAAGTCATGGTACCTGAGCAAAAAGGTGTCTGAAGAAGATCTCCAGGATATATCCACGCTGCTGCTTGGTCACAGCCTTCCTGAATAGCTCCCTCTCGCCCATCTCAGTCACATGGAGGCCCAGAGCCCAATACACACAGAGGTCCTGCAGTTGCTGCACAAAGGCACCTCGCTCCTCTTCAGAGGTAAACAGCAGCACCTGGATGAAAGAAAGATCCTGCTGCACTTGGGGGCTCGAGCTTCCCGTCCAGCCTCTCCTTGAAGGCCCCTTGGTTGAAGGAAGGAGAGAAAAGCTCCTCTCTGTCCATGTCAGCTGGACCATGTGAATGGCCTAAGGGGTCAGGTTGAGTCTTGAGCCTCTGAAAGAAGACCCTTTCCTCAGCATTGGCCTTCCCAGGTGAACTCTGTGCCTGAGGATGGGGTGGCCTGAGAGGACTCACGAATGAGAAGAGAGATGTGTAAAAGCAGCCTAGGTAGGGGAGGAGGGACAAGATATACCAGGTCATACTCCTTGGGGATCTTGAGCAGCAGAGTGCGGCACCCATGGTTGCTGGACAGGATGAGATTGACCTGCTGTGGGGGCTTCAGCTGGATGGTGCGGAGCACAGTGAGATGTCTGTTCAGGACCTGCAGGCACCTGTCTGGAAGCAGCTGGATGGTGATGGGACAGCTCTTCTCCTTGGGGCCTGGCCACTCCATTGCTAGGGAAGGGATGATTTGGCAGTGATTCAACAGACATCCTTAGGCCCATACTGCTCTACAACTCTGAGCAGGTACCCTAAAACCAGGTTTTTGCCCCACTTTGTAACTTGGTTCTTTGTCTCAGACCCCCCATGCCCCTATCCTCCTTTACTTCCCTCTGTCTCATCTCACCTGTTACTCCATCTTGAACTGCTTCCATCTCCACATTCTCTTTGCCTTTCTTTTGTAGTTTCTTGCGCTCTTGGTTCCGGAAATGAGCCACCATCCCAGAGATAACCAAACTCACTGAAGGAAATCAGAAGGGGTTAGTGTGGAGGAGAACCCTTCATCAACAGCTTCAGTGGGTAAAGTGTCTGTTGCCCCTCCCTTCCCAAGGGTCCCTGAACATGGCCTCAAACTGTGCCCAAGAGCTATCCCTGTAGGAGAACAGGTGATGAGGGGATGGGGAGGAGGAGGTCAGAAGAAGAGAAATAGGGAGAGGGCAAAGAACTCACCTAATGGAAAGCAGCAGAGAGCCACGATGATGAGACCATAACCAGGACCACTGCCCTTGAAGTACTCAAACACAGTAAGGGGTGCACAGTGGGGTAAGCCCTCAGTTGTGAGCTGCTGGGGCTGTGGGCAAGGTGACCCTGAGGAAGAGGGTACAGAAGACCTCAAAGTCCAAGGGTCATACTCTTTAGGCAGGCCTCCTCCTCTTGGGAAGGACCAAGGTGTCCTCCACTCTCCCCAGGCCTACCTCCCTAAAACTTATTTCCCTCCAAAAGTTCCCTCCCATCTTCCATTTCTCAACAGTCACCCAGCTTGTCTGCAGGGTGTACTCCCCTTACCAGTCCAGTCTACTCTGTGGGAACCAGCCTAATGCAGACCTCCCAGTTCAACCTTGGACACCATGAGTGATTCTCCTCCACAACATGGATTCTTCTCTGGCTACTTTCACTTGTGTTCTCCAGGGTCACTCACCTTTATGCCAGACAAAGACATTGGGCTGCAGGACACTGGGGTCCACATTGGTGACAGCTACCAGCACGTCCCTCAGGGTGGTGTTTCTGATGTCTTCAATCTCCTCCTTGGAGAACAATCTGGGTTGGGGAAAGATGGAGTTGTTGGGTAGGAAGGGAATGCAAGCCTCCAACAACCCAGGCTCAAGGACCCCGATGAGAAAAGAGACCAAAAGGGAATGGAAAGGGTGTGGTGGGCCAACTGGGAATCAAGGGCCTATGGGCACAGGCTAAGGTCAGGCCAATATGGAGTCTGAGATGGGCCCCAGGCAGGCTTTACCCATTCCTAGTGTTCTCAAACCAGTAGCGGTCACCGTCCCGTAGCCGCACAAACTGGTTGAGAACGATGTTACTGAACAGAGGTCCAGGGTCCCCATGACTCTCTAGGAGCCCACCTAGGAGTAGCTCTAGTCGAGACAGGTCCTGGTTGTACAGGACAGCTGTGGCCTCCAGTACCTGGGAATAATGTGTGTGTGTGTTTATATGTGTATGTGTATATTGTATATTGGAAAAGGCAACCACTCTTGCTCCATCCCTCAAACACAGAACCCCAGAACTGCCAGCTTGCTGCTCAAGCTGGGAAAGAGGCTCCTATTTCTAGGCAGCCCCCATTAGTTGATCACATTCTGACGGGAGGACCAATGTATCCCCAGCCATGGTACAACCCTTGCCAGGTGCCTGAGAACCATACTGTTAACTACTCAGACCGCCTGATCACCATAATTAGCAGTTTCAGGGCCACCAACCTGATGAGGTGGTACCCTGAAGGAAAAGGACAATGGTACCCACCCAGGGGCCATTCTTCCCCAAAGGTACAGTGTAGTAGTAAGGACCATACTCTGGAGTCAAATGGCTGAATTTAAAACATGCCTCTAGGACTCACCAATAAAATGGAAACACTGATAGTATCCACCTTAAAATATTCCTATGTAGATCAAATGATCTTATGTAAAGGATTTGGAACAGTATTGCCACAAGAAAGCTTTAGCTGCCATTATTATTACTACTCCTGACCTGAGGGTCCACACTGGGGTTGAGATCACTCCAATTCTTTGGGACCTCCAATCCCAAGGCCAACAGGGCCTGAGTATAGCTGGGCATTCCCATGTCACGGCCACGTTGGATGCTGCTGGCCACATAGTCTGTTCGGGAGAATTTGCCAGGGCCAGGCCAATAATCTGAGAAGAGACAAGACCATGCACTCAATCCTCCCAATCCTTCCTTTCCCTGCATCCTACATCTGGCTGTTGAACACTCTCCCCCAACCCAGGCTCCAGCAGTCTACTATATGAAGGTCTGTGTCCATACTGACCTTGACTTGGTATAGGGCCAATGTCACCATGTTTGATCAGAGGCAATTTTTCTGGTAAGATCCTTCTTCTAAGACTCAAGATGGTTCTGGACACTAAGTAGAAAATTCCCTGCCCTATTCCTCCCTAACTTCAAGACAGGGCTGGATGAAAACTTTTAGAGACCTAACTAAGCACCAAAATGATTGTGGTACCATCCCCATCCCCATACTCAGATATAGTTAATTTAAAATAAAAGCAACACAAAACTAAGAAAAAATGCTCAAAGTTAATTTTCTTCTAATGACTGCTTGAAGTCTGCATGTGTATCTGTTTCTGTACTATGGCTAATCTAGGTCCACCTGTTGAGCCCCAGTCTCCCTGACCTCTGGCCTCCATCCCTTCTGGTTCTGAGCTTACCCCTTAGGTCTTCAACTACTATCCTGTCCTCCAGCTCTGAAATCTGGGATGCCATTCCCAGCAACAGCTGATTCACCTCCTGGACACTGTTCAGGTTGGGGTTCTGGAAGTAAAAAATACACTCAAGATAGGTTGCAGAGCCTCCCCCCAAAACTTTCACCCTGAATTACTACAGCACTTTAGGACAAAGGGCCCTTGGTCAGTTGCAGTCAGAGTCAGTCTCTCTCCCTCTCCTCCCTCAATTTCTCTCTCTCTCTCTCTCTCTCTTTCTCTCTCTCTCTCTCTCTCTTTCTGATAGGGTCTTAATCTGTTGCCCAGAATGGCCTTGCACTCCTGGACTCAAGGTGTTCCTCCTGCCTCAGCCTCCAAATAGCTGGGACTACAGGCACATGCTACTCTGCTCAGTATTCCCAGATTCTCTTGAGCAGTAGTCCAAAAATAATTTTTCTCTGCCCTTCATCTCCCACCAACCTGGAGTAGAAACACCCAAGAACTGAAATTGTTGCTTTCCCAAACTCATGAAGACTGACATGGACCCACCATACTGTTCCTGATCCTGACCCCAAGCTGACCTCACGAGTCCAGTAACTGTTGCAGACCCTGAGTGCTGGAGAGCTGCCAGAATCACTGTTCAGGACCTTCTGGAAATGACAACTGGAATTTCTGAAATGGGGAATCAAGGGCAGGTTAAGGAAATTCAGGTCAGAAGTTAAGATGGGGTTGAGTGAGGCAAGAGGACTCAGTGGGCGTGGACCAATATGGAAGGGTGGCCCATGAACTTCATTGAGCATAGAAAGAATTTGGCAATGTATTTTTATGGAAGACAGAATGAGTTCTGTCTGCACAAGATGGGGAGAAGGGAGGGTGATCCACCTGCTGAACAAATCCTACACTTGGCAATCTAAATTCCGCCATTAGGAAAGCTGGAGATTTCCATAAGACCAAACCTGCCACACCAGGGTCCTGTTCCAGTCCCCCAACTTCTGCTTCTGTTCCCCAATGAAAAGTAGAGGTGTGTGTGTGAAAGGCCCCAAGTCCAGAAGTCTCCTCTTTTAGCACCTCTGTCAGGGAACTGTGCCACTCCCAATGCCCCTGCTCCCCTCACCTCATGTAAACACCAGGGGGCACCATGGTGGAGAAGAACTGCTCAGAGGCCACCACGAACTCCGGAGAGATGCTGGGGTCCGTGAAAGGACTGTATCCTGAAGGAAACCGGTCACAAAGGAAGAAGGCGTCTTACTCCCACATCCTCCAATCACATGCCCGTACCATTTTCTTTTCCCCATGGATCTTCAGCCCAGGTATCCCCCCAGTTCCTTCACCTGCATACTCCGGGGGCGTTTTCTGCAGGAAACTGGGCAGCCACTCATACAGAGCGATGTTCTGAGGGTCAGAAAGAGGAGAGAGGAGAGGCGAGTGTTGAACCTGGACCGGCCACCAGAGAGCTGAGCCCAGGGAAGACAGGTGCAGAGCCGAAGACCCGGCAGGAGCAGTCCCTGGACACGCAACTCAAACAGGAGCGGTGCCCCACAAGGAACAAGGAGAATGGGAGTGCGAGAATCGGTAAAAACAATCACGAGCAAATCTCTCCTGTAAGTAGCCTCCTTATCATTGATAGGGGCTTTTCCTAGACACTAGCTTCCTGGGAAGGAGAGCCCTCCAGGAAAGAGGCATTTCAGAGTGGGGGCGGACCCAGGACGAAAAGCCCCTATTCTGCTCTGCGGGGAAGCAGACTCTCCAGTGCACGCGCACGCGGGTGGGCAGCGGGGTGGGCGGGTCGGCTGACCTGGTAGGTGGCGATGACCTTCTTGCGCGCGTGCTGGAACAGCTCCTCGTCCCCCCAGTGCGGGTGCTCCCGCGCCAGCCTCTGCGCGCACAGATTGTGGTAGCGGAACCAGAGCAGGCCCAGCGCCTGCAGGAAGGGCTCTCGGTTCCCCCGCTCGGCCCCGAAGGCTGCGTCCAGGTGGGATGCACAGCAGGAGATGAGGCCCTGCGTGACCTCGGGGAACCCAAACTCACAAACCCCGGCCCGCCCTCGCTCCCACCCGCAGCCAACGCCCTGACGCCTCCAGCTCGCGCCCCTGTGCGGCCCCCGCAGCCTCACCGTACAGTCCCTGGGGTCCGCGCTGCCCCGTAGCGGGGTCTGGCGCGGTCCACATGAGCAGCGGGTCCTGGGAGTCCCGGGGGAAGGCGGGGTCGCGCCCCGACGCCAGCTGTCCTCCAGAGAAGCTCCGCAGAGCGTCGCTCCAGGAGTGAGAGGAGCCATAGATGGCGCTGCCGTCCAGCCAGCCGGTCACCTGGTTGGTCTGCGGGGGGCACGGGGTGGGCGTGCAGGGCTCAGAGAGCAGAGGCGGCTAAGAAGAGGTCTGCGGGTGGGCCCTGGGAGCCTCCCCTGCCCCAGGTCCAGCCCTGCAGCTGGCAGCCTGGCTGGCCTCACCAGGTCCCGGGGGTTGCTGGGGCTCTGTCCGGTCTCCGGGTCCCAGCGGCTCCTCTGGAAGGGTAGCACCACGTCCCCGCGCTGGTCGGGGTCGAACACGGGGTCTCCGGGCGGGATGTGGATATTGAGGAATTCGGCGGGACAGCCGGGCGTTTCCACACTCACCAAGTCTGACAGCACATGGTAACCTGAGGCGTGGGAGCCAAACAAGTGAGTTAAACTGTCCTATCCTGTCCTACCCGCCATCAGGAAGGCCGCTAAGGGTTCTCAGGAGTTAAAAGAAAAGAAGTCAGAAGTCCGAGAGCAAGCTCCACGTCAATTTTGAGGTTTAGCCCTAGGGAGCCCCGATTTTCTAATATGTAAACGGAAAATACAGTATCCTTTCCCAATGCTGTTGCGCGAATCAAATGATCTGATTAGTGTAAATGATTCCCCAAGTCAGTCCCCACCTTCTAAGTGGCAAAGTGGTTATCATCACCTAGGGAGAAAAGCGGTAGCGAGGGACTCAGTTCTTAGAACTATAATGGGAGTCCAGTGGCGCTACCGTGTTTAGGGTAGGATTAAGAGAAAGATCAGGGAAACAAATATCCCTGCATCGACGCCCCAAATATTTCCAAGATGAAGGCAGACTCCGCGGGTGGGGCGGGGTGGGGTGGGAGAGAGTGGGAATTGTCTTCTTTCGACTTGTACTGAAGGGAAATCCAGGGACCTTCTCCCCTGGCTACGCAGAGCTCCTGGTCAACTCCAGAGGATTTTTGTTGTTTGTACTCACCAAAGAAGACCCCCAGCACCGTGCGGTTGCGGAGCGAGGCCAGGCCGGCTCTGCCCTGTGTGGCTGCGTCGCTTAGCCGGCGCGGGTTGGGCAACAGCGGCTCTTCCAGGGCCTGATATACGCCGTCAGCGTAATTGGCTGGTACTAGGCGCTGCAGCCTCGACCCTGTAAAACTCAGGGAACCGGGCTCTGTCAGAACACTCAGACCCCCTTCAACTCCTTCCATTTTTTTTTTCCTTTCGCCTCCCTCAAACCTCCAACTTTTTGACAGGCTCCCATCTCCCCAGGATCTCCTGATCCCAGCAGTACATAGGAGTGGCGCGTGTCCCACCTCTCACACTCCACAGCTTTTTCTCACAGTGGCTGCAGCGCCCCTGCGCCCCGCCCACCTAGGCCCCAGGACTTACCAGCAGCGCCACGCTGGTGGTGCCTCAGATTGTTGAACCAACCATCAAAGCGCTGCACTTCCCAGGGCAGTGAGTGTGCGTCCTGGCCACCTGTGGGCACAGAGAACTTTCTCAGCATTGGCTTTCCAGTGACCTCTCCAGGACCCGACAAACTTGGCGACCTTCCCCAGGTCGACAGCGCCCCAACAAGATTCAAGTGACAATACGTGCGATGTCTACACCTTCCTGGATATCCCATCCTGCTGACCTGTGCAGAGATCTGACTTCATCTTCCATCTACTGGAAGCCGCTTTGTCTGCACTTCTTCCTTCTCACAGCCCCCTGGGTAACATCTCCCAGCTAGAGACACCTGATACTTACCGGCTGGATCCAGGGGTCCAGTCAGCAGAGCTCCTAGGAGCACCAGTGCCTCTGGTCTTGCTTGGAACATACTGCCTTTGCAGCCTGAGAATTGGGAAGTGGTATGTAAGGGACACTCACGCTCCTATAGCTGATACTGTAGGAACTCCAGCAGTTTCTGCGTCTGGAGCAAAACTGCTAGAAGCATCAGCTTTACAGGATAACTTGCAATTATGAAGGCATTGAGTCTGTTCTCCACCTGTCACCTCATCGAAGAGCTAACTTCGACCACTGAACCATCTGGGCATGAGTTCTCTGGGCATGTTAATTACAGGCAGAACAACCCAACTGCATAGAGCTCTGAGTCAAAGACTGAAATCCCCCACTCCC
Organism: Sciurus vulgaris; assembly: GCF_902686455.1. NCBI lineage: Eukaryota > Metazoa > Chordata > Mammalia > Rodentia > Sciuridae > Sciurus > Sciurus vulgaris. The sequence continues at coordinate 93,917,770 of NC_136462.1, forward strand.
AATCTCCCCATACTGCTTCCCCAGGAGGTGGTAGGGAAGGGAAAGAGACTAATGAGCTGGGAGCCTGGGAACAATAGCCCAACCACTCCCTTCGAAAGGAAGGATGATAGCTAGAGGGGGTCCAACCTCTAGTTTAGGGCCCCGGTCGGTCGGGTGTAGACGTTTTCTTTCTTCTTGGAATCTTTATTTCTCCACTCTGCTTCCAGGCTTTAGTCCATTCCCCCAGCTTTCCCGATCTTCAGCCTTTCCCGCTGTGCTCTTCACCCTTCTTCTGAGTCCTCAGTCTCACCTCTGCACGAGTGTCAGCTCAGGACAGACCAGTGAAAGGTGTGAGTATCTGGACCTGGAGCTTGACCGCCAGTTGTAGAGGCGGGGCTCGCATCATTTGCATAATGACCTCCACCCCTCATTTTCATGAATTCTTCCCGCTCTGCTCTGGACCCTACTGTCTGGCTGGAACACCTACACTGCATCCTGCCCACGTCCCTATAAAAGGGGCCTAGGTCCTGCTCGACTTCCAAGCACAGCGCGAACATTGCAGAGCCAGGAAAATAACTTGCCTGTCGGAAATAATTCCGCTCGCGGCTAGTCCACGAACGCTTCAAGACAGCCTGCCTTTGTACTTCCTTAGACCGGGAGCGAGGAGTTCAGACCTGACCCTCCTACTCGTCCTGGTAGCCCTAGCTCGCCTGCCCACTTGCAGGCGTGAAGCGCTGGACCTGCAAGCAAGATGACTTTGTGGAACGGTGTACTGCCTTTTTACCCCCAGCCGAGGCATGCCGCTGGCTTCAGTGTCCCGCTGCTCATAGTCATTCTGGTATTCTTGGTCTTGGCCGCCAGCTTCCTGCTCATCTTGCCTGGGATCCGTGGCCACTCGGTAAATGGGTGCAGGAAGCTCGGGTCAGCAGTTGAGGTGGGGGTCTGTCGTGGGCATCATGTCTCTTGGTGGCACAGGATAGGTAGGATTGTGAAAGGGTTTCTAGGAATGGTCACGCTGAGGGTCAAGTGGAGCAAATTCCGAATATGGTGCAGCAAGCACCCCTTTCTCAAGAAAGGGAGAGCTCCCTGTCCAAGACACCCTGGAAAAAGATTCCAGCAAGGTCATTTGGAAAGGTGCTGCAGCGAGTGGGCATCCAGTCTAGTAATCCTGGAGTTGATTGTAGGCTTCACATGCTCCCAGAACCTCCTAACTTTTCCTGGACTGAGCTGCACTCCTATCCTGTCCTCTGGGTGATGACCTTTGGGCCAAAAGGACAAACACTAGCAGCCCACACTGTTGTTTCTTCTTTGTGTTGGGTTAGGATGTATGTGCATGGGTGTCTCATCCTAAGGACTCAGAGGATCCTACATAGGATCCCAATTTGTAGCATTCTGGGGGCATTTCCTTAGACTCCGCCCTCCCCCAGAACTCAGGTTGTGTGTAAGGTCCCAGTCTTTCTTCGCCTGGATTTTTGTTGGTTTCCCAGAGAACTGACAGACCTAGGAATATCTGCATTTCCACCTCCTCTACTTGCCCATCATGCTCTGGGGCCTCCCTCTTCTGGGAGAGGTGACCCCTGCCTACCTAGCACTTGTGGACTCACTGAGCCTCACCAAGCAATGACTGGACTAGAGGTGGGCGGGGACCAGGCACCAGACAGTTAGGGGAGTGAAGGTGGCTAAAGAGTGCCAGGCAGGTTGGACCCAGAAATGCAGCTGGGGAGGTGGAAGCACATGGACAAAATACATCAGAAGAATCAGTGGCCCAGAGGGACTTGCAGAAAAGGCATGTCTGACATCAGCCTCAAAAGGTCAAGAATGTAATTAAGATTGAAGTGGAATGAGGTCAAGGGAGGTCTTGGGGACTGGTAAGGCAGTGCCCCAGGCCTGACCTGAGTGTCTGTTCCTGCAGCGCTGGTTCTGGTTGGTGAGAGTTCTTCTCAGTCTGTTCATAGGTGCAGAAATTGTGGGTGAGTGTGTGGTGCAGCCCATGAGGGGAGAAATTGGTATAAGGAAGGAGGTGGGGGCAATGGGGAATGGATCAATTTTCTGCTCCCTCTTCCCATTTTTCAGCTCTTTCTAATGCCCACTCTTTTGCCCTTACCATGCAACTACACTGGGCCACTGGACTCCCACATCTGCAGAGTCCTACCTCCCATCACCCCTCTCCTATTTCCATCTTTTCAGCTTTTCCCTCCCCTACCGTGTTTTCCCACAGCTGTGCACTTCAGCGGAGAATGGTTCGTGGGTAGAGTGTGGACCAACACATCCTACAAGGCCTTCAGTGTGGCCCGTGTTCAAGCCCACGTTGGTCTGCATGTGGGCCTCGTGGGCATTAATATTACTCTCACAGGTGAAGAGTTGGGGCAAAGTGAACTGCTGGGGCTGGGAGATAACCAAGGTTGGGGGCGTGTGCCAGGGGTAGATGGAAGACCCTCTCACATCCCTCAGGCTCGGAAAGCAATTGGTTTTCATGGGGTTGAGTTTTATCAACCACCACTAAACCCATTTCTACCCACCACAGGCACCCCACCCCTACTTCCCTATCTGAATCTTCTTAATTCCGGGTTCCCGGTTTCGCACGGTCCCATAACCCTGCTGCTCCCCACAGGGACCCCAGTGCAGCAGCTAAATGAGACCATTGACTACAATGAGCAGTTCACCTGGCGTCTGGACGAAGACTACACCAAGGAGTACGTGCACGCGCTGGAGAGGGGGCTGCCAGACCCAGTGCTATATCTGGCGGAGAAGTTTACACCAAGCAGCCCTTGCGGGCTGTACCACCAGTACCACTTGGCCGGACACTACGCCACGGCTACACTCTGGTGAGCGCTGGAGCTTAAGTTGTGAGTGGGGTGCGGTGGAGTGGGGTGGGTGCGTGAGAACCGGAGAATGGAGGCGTCCGAGGCACGTCTGGGGCTGGAGATACAGCCTCGCCGATCAGAAAGTCTCGAGGTCCTCACGAACCGTGAGAATGTGTAGAGCCTCAGCCAAGGCTCAGAGCCCGGGAACCCGCCCAACCCAGGGGATTCCCCTGCTACTCTGACATCCAGGGCCAGGGGTTTCACTCGGGCGCAGGGGCACAAGGGATTCCTGGCGCGCTTGGGAAAATCCCGCTCACTGCCTAGCCTCCGTGCCCCCCTATAGGGTAGCGTTCTGCTTCTGGATCCTCTCCAACGTGCTGCTTTCCATGCCTGCTCCACTCTACGGAGGCGTGGCGCTCCTGACCACCAGCGCCTTCATGCTCTTCGCTATCTTCGCCTTCGCCTCGGTCTCCAGCGTGGGACTCTGCCCGTTCCGCTTGGGTTCCTCTACGCTTACGCCTCACTATGGCGCTGCCTTTTGGGTCACACTGGCAACCGGTGAGGATTTAGGGGATGGCGCGCGGGCAACTGGGAATTGGGACGAAAGATGCTGGGTGGGTGCTTTCCAGTTTACAAAATGAGTTCACATGTATTATCTAATTTGCTCCTCTCAGTAGTTCGCAGAGCCAGGCACTGATATGCCTATTTTACAGATGAGAGTAGGGGATCTGAAGGGGTCAATATCTTGCTCCAGCTGGCTTGAGAACCCGTATATTGTGTAATCCGTAGTAGGGGGTCTTCCTGCGGTTGTTTGTGTCTGTGTGTGCGCGCATGCGTTTGTGTTTGACACTCGAAGGGTGGGCCCCAAAAGATGGACTGGGGCAGACCAGTTCTGGCCTGGAGCCCTGACCACCCATCCCCACCCACACCACTTTCTTTCCTGATCGCATCTTTCAGGCATCCTATGCCTCCTTCTCGGAGGGGCGGTGGTGATTCTCCACTACGCTGAGCCCAACGCTCTTCGCATCTTTCTGGATCAAAGCGTCAGGGACTGCAGTAGCCAGGAAGAAGGGGGCTCGTCTCTCGTCCTCAGCAATCCGCTGCGCAAGCAGTTCGCGGCCCCAGACTTAAATATTACTACTAACCTATGAAAGGAACTCAACTCCAGGCTCCTAACCCACCTTGGCACCTTGCGGAGAGGTAGTGCCCCACCGGGTGGGGGCTGTGAGTTGTGATGCGTAGAGAAAGGAAGGCGCATGCACTAGGAAAGACATCTCCAAATGAGTGATAAATAAACTTATTTTTTAGTTTTTTTTTTAACCTCTTTCTTCATTAATATGCATGGTTTCTCTATGGTCTTGGAGGACAAGCCCTCGGAAGGCTTTGTTGGGCTGGAGACTATTTAGTATTGTGCACTCTGCGTTGCTGCGAAAGCGGATTCTCCCCGGCTGGAGAAACTAGAGTAACCTACGATAGGTTTTGGGAGAGGGGCGCCCTCTAGTGAAGCCGAAAGGGAACTGACCCGCACCGGCGTCTTCCTGAGCCGCCCAAGGTGGGCTGTAGGTCTCAGTAACCAGGTAAGTCACACTCCCACCTGGATTACCCTTTGCGTCCCATCTGGACTGGGAAGGAATAGGAGTTTGGAGTTTCTTCACTGACTCTTACAATTGGTTTCTTTTGGGTGGTATCTAAGGGTCAAAGTAAATGCCAGCAAAGCATTAAAAATATATATCCTGGGACTGTTTTTGTTTAAGCTCCTTGGTAAACCCTTAGCATATTTGAGAACCGAAGTTCAAAAAGAATGTGGCACAACTGGTTAATGTAAGAAGTGGGATAAGATGTTTGGCCTCTTCTTTCCAATGCAGATCAAGAGGCCACACAAGCCAGGAAAGTAAAAGAAGAACAAAAGGGACCCAGAAAACAAGGAGAAAGGAAAAATAAAAGAGGTGCTGAGAGTGAGGGGGTTCCTAGGAGAATGACACTATAACTCCCGTCCCTCCCCACATGTTCCTTGTGAATGAAGTTGGGTTGCAATTAATGGCACCTTGAAGAGGCAAAGCATCTAGGAAAGGCTGTGCAAAAATAGAGGCTGCCCTGATTGGTCTCACCATGGCAACAGCAACATTGTTCATCATCTTAGGACTTTTTGTTTCATTTTTTTTAAAACATCCATAGATAGAGGCTTCTTTTCCCACTCCACCTGCAGATGATTACTTAGAGATCTAACACAACCCACCCTGAGAGCAGTTTTGTGATTTTGTGGGGCACCAATGATGTCTGGAGTCAGGATGGAAATCCAGGTAGCTGCCTGGAGAGAGGAGCATTATAAGGCACAGTTGGTATCTCCAGGGTGCTCCTCTTTACAGCATGCATCAGAGACTTCCTCTGACAGAGGAATGCCCTGGGGCTCTGGACTCTCTGCCGTGGACCTGTAGCGGGGACTCAGGAGCCCTCCTTCCTCAGGACTCCACTCCAGCTTGGGGTCCTCCTCTGCACTCTGGTTGAAGAAAACCTTCAGCCTGTGGGGCTGCATCCTGTGGGCCACTGCCATGACCAGGCCTAGCAGCACACATAGCAGTCCTGAGGGTGAGGGCAACAGGTGTCTTGCCTTAGGGCTAGTAACAACCTCCCCAAGGACATCTTCTCCCAGGAATATCAGAACAACTCTAAGGGAGGCCTGGGGCCCTCCTTCAGGGCAATTTGGGCTCAGAGGGGTTACATGGCTTAGGGTGTTATGGATATTGTGTCTGTTGTCTTGAGTTTACAGATTCCTAGTCCTGTGCTCTTTTAGTTGTATCCCAGAAGAGAGGGAGAGGGAGAGAGAGAGAGAGAGAGAGAGAGAGAGAGAGAGAGAGAGAGAGAGAAAAGAGAGAGAGAGAGAGAGACTGACTCTGAAAAAGGAGGCATGGGAAGGACATGAGGGGGTAGATGCAGTGGGATAGGAGGGAATAAAACTGCATGAAAGGACAATTTAGGGTCGTGTGAAGCAGGGACATACAAGGTTCTAAGGATTAAGGACACAGAGAAGCGTGTTTGGGGGAAGTGGAAGGAGACATGGAGTTGGAAGATTTGGGAAAGAGTTGGGTAATGAGAGAGGGGATAAGGGACATGACAGACAGAAGACACAGGTGGGGGAGCACATATGAGGGGGGAGAGGAAGTGGCACTGGAGAAAGAAACCCAGGGGATGAGGGATATAAGAGGGATACAAATTAAAGAGGGCAAGAGCATCTTAGGCCCTAGAAAAGAACTCTAAAACCCATCAATATTATGGTCCCTGACTCCCTTCTGAGCCCTCCACTACCTGTCTTTAGGGGGTAGGTCTCACCTGTGGTCAGTGTGATCCAGAATGCAGGCCCGTGGTGAGTATGCAGTACAGCAGTGCCCAGGCGCAAGGGACAGGGTGGGGTGAGTGATGTGGCCGTAGAGAAGAAGAGCAGGGCCAACAGCTGGAAGATGCCTGTGGCCAGCAGCATGTGCCCACCATAGACCAGGACAGGCATGGACAGCATCACATTGGCCAGTAGCCAGCAAAGGAATGCCACCCTGGAGAGCCAGGACCCAGTGAGGACTGGCCCACCCACCTCCACCTGGTGGCAAGGCTGGAGGGGACAAGGTTGAGGCCCAGGGACCCAAAGATGCCCCAAATATGTGAAGCAGGAATTCCTGCCCATGGGTTTCCCAACCAGGTACCATGGTGACTGAAGTCAGCCCATCCCACATTGGATATCCACATGAGTGGAGAAGAGATGGGTAGAAACCTTATTTCTGGGTCTAGGCCAGTAGGAACCCTGTCCCATCCCCTTCCCATGCTTACCACAGCATGGCTGAGGCATAGTGTCCTGCCAGGCGGTACTGGTGGTACAGGCCACATGGGCTGCGAGGGGTGAACTTCTCAGCAAGGTAGAGCACAGGATCTGGCAGCCCCTTCTCCAGTGCCTTTGCATACTCCTCAGCATAGTTCTCACCCAGGCGCCAGGTGAACTTCTCATTGTAATTAATGGTCTCATTTAGCTGTTGCACCGGGATCCCTATGGAATAGGGCAGCTGTGCTCAGAAGGGACCCAAGATCTAAAGTAGGGTACTTGCCTGAGTAGCAGCTCACCCTCATTGGGCAGAAGGCCAGGAGCTGATCTCAACTGAGAGAAGACAGTTCTGAATCCAGCATGCCCCAGAACCCAATACCCTCCTAACCCAATGCCAGGCATGGTATAGTCTTTGACCATATCAAAATAGATCCATATCAAAGGTACAGAGCAGATCCTTCCCCCTCCTTCACAGGTAAGAGCCCTCCCTCACCTGTGAGTGTGATGTTGACTCCTCCTAGCCCGACCTGCAGCCCAATGTCGGCGCTGATCCACTCTGGACTGAAGGCTTTGTATGTTGTGTTGGTGCTGACCTGGCCCACAGACCACTCAGAACTGAAATTCACAGCTGGGGTTGGGGAGTTGGATATATGAAAACTCAGGGAGGTCTGGGCATTGTGGGTTAGTCAAAAGGAGAGCTACAGGGGTCCATGTGTCTATTGGTCACAACTGTGTACCCATTAACTAGCCTGAGATCTGGCTCATAGTTAGCCAGCCATTGATGTAGGAGGAATAAATGGATCAGAATCTAAGACTTCCCATGCTCACATTCTGCTTCTTCCCACCCACATTTAAAGGCAGTTAGTAAGGCATCTGAGGAAGGAAGCATTAACCTAAACCATGACAGGCAGACACAGCTTACTCGAACATAGGGGACTTCTACCTCTTCTTTTAGCCTAATCTTAACCAAAAATTAAGCAAGCAGCCCTCCCCTGTTTTCTTTGCTCTTGTCCCCAGAGGACTTCTGCCCATGTTCATTATAACTGGAAAAAAAAAAAAAAAAAAGAAGATTGAGGGGACACATCTAGAAGGGTTACCTGGCTAGCACCTTAGTGGGCAAGGGTAAGGGTAAGATTAAGAGGATGAGGCCATGGTGAGAGAGGGGTTGTGGGAAGGGTCAATAGGCCTCTGTGGAGAAATGGGGAGAGGGGAAGCAGGCTGCTGAGGTAACTTCTCAGGACGGAGGCGGCTACCCAAGTCAGCGGTGCTTGGCACTCACCCAGGATCACAGCCCCGATGAATAAGCTGGTCACCACCCGCAGCAGCCAGAACAGCCTCTGAGTCACAGGGTGGGTGAGTTTAGTAAGCAGTGCCCTCCTTCCAAGTCCACCCTTTCTCCTTGCACACTTGGGGAGGGCAGGGATTCTGAGCCACTTGGTCAATTGAGATCAGAGTGTCTGACATATAATAGGTCTGAGCCTGGGTATAGAACATCTGGATCCCTTATTCTGAGGATGAGGTCTCTCTGGGGCAGGGTGTCCAGGGCTGTGTTTATTTCTTACCGTCTTGCCCCGAATGCCAGGCAGGATGATGATAAAGGTGACCAGTGCAGTCAGAAAGATAGTAATGATGACAGCCAGGGTGGTGTCCATTGGGAAGGTTGGCTTGGGGCCAGCATAGAAAGGAAATGTATGTCCAAAAGCAGCCATTGTGGTGGGGGTTAGCAGAGGAGCCAATGCTGTACAAAAACAGTAGACATTTACTGAGTGCTCTCTATGCACCAGCACTATTCTTAATGCTGGAGACGCATCAAGGAATAAACCAGATCAGATCCCTCTTCTCTCAAGCTTACCTCTTAGTGCCTTAGCAGACTCCACCACTACTGCCATTCTATTGCCCCTCAGCCTTCCATCACTCCATTTTTTGGCTGTGACAGAATTAGGGCACTGGCAATCAGTCTCTGCTGCCCCCACGGTCCCTTCCTAATCCCCTGGTTCCCTAAATCAATGCCACCATTACCCTTGAGGCTTCTATTTCTTCTGGGGCTGTCTTAAGAAATATAATTCTCCTTTATCTCCCTTAGGCCTCTAGCACAAGCATAAAGATCAAAGAGAACAAAAGAGCTATATTTACTATCAAATGAAGGCATAAAGGTAAAAGATAGTACAGATTACAAAAAAAAAAAAGAAAGAAAAAAAAAAGATTGACTTCTTCAGAAACTGAAGAAAAAAGGTCAAATAGCTGTGCTACATGTATAGCAAAGGACTAATCCTCAGACCTTGCACTGTCCACATCATTCTGTCTAGCTTTCTCAAGCACCCTGGTTCCTGTTCTGGTTCCTGTTCTGAGCTTGAGTTCACCTGAATAAGCACCAATAGGGCACTGCCAGGCACAGTGCTGGGCCCAGAGATTCTTCTATTCCATTCATCATCAGCATTGAGCCTTCTCTTCAATTCAAATTCCTGGGCCATTTCACCTTAAGATCTGGCTTTGAGCTTGTCTGTTTCCTGATCTCAGAGCTTGTTTAACTCCAATTTGTCTCTTTAAAGATATTGGGGAAATGGCACCTGAACCTAATGTGTTTAGTTAGATCTCAGACAGAACTAGTTGGAAGACACGTTATTAGTTTACATACCACAGAGAAAGGAAAAGAAAGTACTGTCAATTAAACCATGGTAGCCCTGATTGGTAAGACACCCCAATTTCAGAGATGTCAAAATGTGTGTGTGGGGCTGGGGTTATAGCTCAGTTGGTAGAGTGCTTGTCTCACAAGCATAAGGCCCTGGATTCAATCCCCAGCAACACACACACACACACACACACACACACACACACACACACACACACACACACACACAGTGTGTGTGTGAAGCATCTTGGAATTATAAATCCAAGTTCTGCTCACTTTGCTGCGATGTGTACTGGGGTCTCAGTTTGCTCAGGAGGCTTTGTAACCTAGTCTGCCATGCAATGACTTGTTTAGTGATATGGTGAAAAGAATAAGTTTGGAGTCAAGCAGCTTCAGGCAGTTTGAATTTTGCCTCTACATCTTGCAACTTACTTGACCTCCACAGAGACCTGGTTTTGCTGAAAAATGGAGATAGTGATACCTACTTCACAGGGTCATTATGAGAATGAGATTGAGATTAGTGTTGAGAACAAACAAGCTACTGGTTTGTGAAGAAGGGAACATTTTATTACTCCCTTTATCACTTTTGCCAATTTTTCTTGGAAAGAATCATGGACTGGAATCAGTTCAGGGTCTAGTTCTCCACTGACTAATAGCATAACAGTAGGCAGGGGATGAGCTCTCTGGTCTGAAATTTCCTCATCTGCAACTGGATAGGATGAACTCCAGATTCCTTCTAGTTCTAATGCTGGAATTCTTACAATAAATACAACCCTGCTCCCAACCTGCCCCTCTCTTAAGCTGGTTACCTCCTCATGCAGTCTGAGGGGATCATATACTGTCAGACAAATCTTTTAAGTTATAGATGGACACAATATCTGAATTTTATTTATTTTTATGTGGTGCTGAGGATCAAACCCAGGGCTTCACATATGCTAGGCAAGCGCTCTACCACTGAGCTACAACCCTAGCCCTGGCTTTAACTTTTAATCCTGTCTTTTGAGCAACTCACACAACCTCTGAGTCTCAGTCTTAACATGAAGTTTTTGCTTTGTTCTTAAGTGTTCAACTCTCCCATTTCACAGGAGTAGGTGTTATTCTTCTCTCCAGTTCTGCAAATCCATTCTCTTGGGCTCTCTCCACTTCTGCTTGCTTTCTCCACCACCTTGATCATCAATTATTCCTTTTCCCCTTTATAACTTTCCAGGTTTTCTTTCTGTCAGTTCCTTCTCCCAAAGATATATTCATATTTCTTTCATTTTAAGAAAACAAAGAAAAGAAGCCTTCTTTCTTGGTCTTCTGGTTCCCTCTAGCTACCATGTTATTCCTTTCATAGCAGGTTTTTTGAAAGAATGGTGTATGTTGGTGTCTCCACTGCCTTAGTTCTTAGTTCTTCAACATATTGCAATCTTTTCCTCATCCTTGCTTTTTAGGTTACTAAGTGATAAATCAAAGGGAAATTCTCACTTTGCATCCTTCTTGAACTTTCTGTGGTATTTCTTGAACTTTCTGCAAAACACACCCTCTCTCTTCAATACTTTTACTCCTTGGACCTCTATGATGCCATGTTCTCCTCGGCCTCCTGTCTTTGGCCATCCCTCTCTTGGTTCCTCTGCTAGTTCTTCTTCCTCCCTATTAAATGTTATGCTCCCCAGGACTCTGCCTTGGTCCTTTTCTTTTAGCACTATTGAAGATTCCCTGGGCAATCTCACCCATTCCCATGGCTGATAGTTCTCAAATGTCTCTCCTCCATACTGAGAAGGGCCAACTATTTCATGGATATTTTCAGTTGGATGTTTCTTTGCTGCCTCAAATTTATCAGGTCCCAAACAGAATACACCATCCCTACCTGGGTGTTTACTCTATTTTCTTTGTTTTTTTTTTGGCAGCGTCACCATTCATTAACCAAATAAGCAGAACCAAGACCACCTTACTTTCTAAGTAGTTCTTGAAATACTCATGCATTTCCTTCCCTACCGCCTCTGCCCTAATTTAGTCATGCCCTCTGCCTGGTACCAGGATAATTTTTCTATTAAGTAAATATAATCAGTTTTCTTCTCTGCTCTGGAAAAAAATCTAATCTTCTCACTATTACATAAAAAGTGCTCTGTGATCTGGTCGTCACCCCCCCCACGCACACACACACATACCCACCATCTCTCCAACTTCAGCCTTTGCCGTGCTGAACTATTTGCCTCTCCCTGAATCCGATGTGCTCTTTCAAGCCTTCCTGCTTTGTATATGCTGTTTCCTCTGCCCGAAATGCTTTCACTACCTTTCATGTCAAGTCTCAGCTTGTATGAACTCCTCTGTGAAGTTTCCTCTGATGCCACTGGGCCTATGTGGATGTTCCCTAGTCTAACATTCTGAGTGCATTTTAAGCATATCTCCATGATCACAATAATTACAGTGTACCCTAATTATTTGAACAATCTCTCCCCATTAGACTCTAATTTCCTTGAGGGCAGGGACTTAATCTTTCCATCTTTGCCTCTCCTGCATGTAACATATACTGATCAGGCTCTGAATCAAAAGAATGAATACGAATGAGTTCTTCTCACAGCCTTCTTCTGATTTCTCACACAAGAGGGAGCTATGCTCCGTCATTACACTATACTATACTTTCAGACCACATTAACTATAAGACCCAAGCATAAATGTTCATGTTGAATTGAATCGGAAACATACTCTTCAACTCTAGTTAAAAATGAGTACTTAAGAATTTGTGAATTGAATTGTGTTGTAAAATATGTGATAGGACCTTTATTTTGAAGCAGATGTTTATGGGTTTAAAAAAAATTCTTTTATTTAGAACACCTAGATGGAAGCCATCATATTTTTTGTGAAAGGTTATAGGAGGAAGGGCTATAAAATGTAGAATATTATGGTTAATAAGATAGGAAGATAAGGCAAGGTTGTTGATGGCAAGGTCAAAAACAAATATTTGCAATATAAGCAAATAATAAATAATGTAATGCATTTTGGCCAGGGTTGCTTATTAGTATTATTCCTGCATTTATTTTAATGAGATGTTATAAATGTTTTACAAGAATGGCTCATCTCTCTTAGCATGATGCTTCAAAGAAACAGTAACAAAAGGTTTTCTATACCTAAAGTACAGAAGGACATTGTTAACTTATTTCCAGTTCCCCAAAATACCTATTAAAGATGACTAAAGCAAAAAGACAGTTGGTGAATAAAATTTGTTTTGCTTAATCTCTTCTGGTTGTGGTCTTCCTTAATTTAGATAGCTCAATTTAAAGTTAATATTTCATGACCCCAATCCTAATCGGAGCTATTTTATTAAGTTAATAGGGCTACTACATGAAGAGGTAGGACTGAAATAAGTAGTCTCTACACCCAGAAATCCTACTTTTCTTACAGAGTTTGAGATTCCCTTGGGACCATCTTTCTCCCTGACTGACAAGTAGGGTCTGACAGTAGAATTGATTCTAATATGGCAAAATCTCATGTCAATATTAACTTGACCCACTTCTCCCCTAGCTTACCATGATGACTGCTATATATCCATAGTACATATTGATATAAATAGACACAAGACACAATCATACACACACCTACACCTTTACTTAAACAGAGACACAGACACAAGAAGGAGGCACCCAGACACTGACATGCTCAGTAACACAGACATCTATGTTATTCCACTAGTGGTCCCTGTGATAAAATTAGGAAACTTGTTCAGCTTTGAATGGGCCAATTATGCACTTCAGGGAAGAGGAGAGGTACCATTCTTCTTGCCTGTACTCCCCTTAGGTATTAAAGTCTTTTCTCATGCTCAGCTGTATTTCAGAAGCAGTTATCCAGTCCTTACCTACCACAGGATGAAGTGGGGTTTTGGTGTGTGTATAAGGGTGAGTGTGAGATAAAGTTACAGTCATGAAGAAAATCAGTCTAGTATGCTCCTTTTCATCAAAGTCATGTGCTTTGTTACTGCTCTGTGATCTTTCTTAGAGTTTGATGGAACTTCTTCCATCAAGCTCTAAGAAAAGTCTTCCCCCTGCCCACCTGCTGGAATCCATAGAGTAAGAGCTACTAATTCCCTAAAAAGGAGGAGTGAATGACCGAAGTTGCCAAGAGATCTGATTGGTGATGCATAGCTACTGGAATGTGATGGTTTGTGTCTCTGGTTGGGATGGAATGTGTAACTCTGGCTAGCTAAGGGGACCTGTCAGGAATTCCTATCCTGTCTTTTCTCTTCAGTAAGGTGTGTGTGTGTGCATGTGTGTATGTGTTGTTGTTGTTATTGTAGCACTAAAGTAGGCATTAGGTGGAGAAAGAGAACAAGATCTGAAAAGTGGATTGGGAAGATTCCCCAGAAAAGGCTGATGTGGTAAGAAACTCAGGGGTGGGGAATCATGTAACCCAACCTATCCAGACTTCAGTTTAGAGAGGATAGGGAGTCAGTGTTTGTAAACCTTGTGACTTTCGTGGTTCTGTGGGATTTTCCTTGCCTTAATTTCTTACCAGTCTTTCTCCTTCAGGAACTCCTACTTGAGGCTTTGGGTTGTGGCTCAGTATTAGAGCACTTGACTAGCACGTGTGAGGCACTGGGTTCTATCCTCAGCACCACAAAACAAACAAACAAACAAACAAACAAAGCACACACAAAAAAACAAAAACCAAACAACCAAATAAAGTAAAATAAAATAAAATAAACAAAAAAACCCTCCCACTTGATCTGAATTTGGTTTGGGTGGACTCAGGAAGTGCGCCCCTAGGGGCGGGTGCGGGAGCAGCACCTCAAGACCTCTAAATCCACCCGGACCACCCAGACCCTAGCTGCCACATACTTCCCCATCCACTCCCAGACCATGGTTCCCTGCCTTCTGCTCTTCCAAATAGTGCATGCGTGGCAATTCGCGTCGCTCACCTCTTCCCGTGGAACCTCACACGCAGTGCTCCCGGGAGTAAGAGTAGGGAGGAACCTGATCCAGACGTTCTGTCACCAAAAGCGCCTTTCTCCCGGGGTGGCTCCCTTCCAGCCCCCACTCCTCTCCTAACTCAATTAAAGACCAAGTTGTGGCCGGATAAACCACTGGATGTTTCCCCGCCCCCAACTTCAATCATTCCCAAACTTCTCAGACCGCGCCCGAGGCTTTGCATTGTTGCCTCCCACCCGGCCTCGCAGGGGAGGGACCAGCGCGCTAGGACTGTGCTATCCCTGTGTCTGTCCCCTCCGCAGCCATCCCTAAAACCCCTCCTTCTCTGCCATTTCCCTGTCCCCATGCCCAGCACCCAGGGCAGCTCCAGCGCAAACCTAGTGATTCAGTTCCGGCTCTGATGTGGTGCGGATCGCGGGGCAGTGAGACCCCCAGGAAATCACACCCCATACTGCGGGGCAAGGAGTAATCGCAGACTCTCAGAGAGTTTTAGCCCAGGTCATGCTTTCTTTTGAACGCCTAGCCTGATCTGTGGGTGGGCGTTGGCTGATATTCTTGGTCTTACAGCCCAGACCCGAAGGTGTGGAGACAATTTGGGGAGAGTTCGCCCGCCCCGCACTCTCCTGGTCTTCTACCCTCCTCCTCAGCCTCATCGGACTCGTAGAGGCAGTCTTGCCCTTTTCCGCTCACATGGCCACACTAGTCGAGCCCTGGACACCGACGGGACAGCCCCACCTGAGCCCAGCGAACCCACGCAGTCTCACCTTGAGCGCCCGTGTCCCTGCAGAGCACTTTGGCGGGTCCCGGCGCGCGGGCTTCTATCCCGCCCCACTCCGCCCCGCCCCGCCCCAGCGCCGGGACGCGTCCCCTCTTCACCCCCCAGCCCCGCCTGTCCCGGCTCAGAACTGGAGAGGCAGCCAGTCGAGTGCGGTCTTCGCGGGTCCAGCTGGGAGCCAGGACAGAGTCAATCCACAGTCCAAGCATCGGGGGACGACACGGCCAAGGTCAGATCCAGGAGGACTTCTCCAGCCCGCGGGCCTGGTGGCTCCGGGGGAGGGAAGGGAACTCCAAGGGCAGGGCGGCGAGGGAGGGAGCCCCATCTCGGCCATGTTTTTGAGGGAAGGGGAATTCTTGCCCCACTGCACTTTCCAATCTTATCCTAAGGCTAAAATGGACCCTGCTCTGACTTGTCCTCTGCCCCACCAAAGTTTTAAGAGACTGGGTTCTTCCGGATCTGGGAATGTTGGGTGACCTAGTTTACTTGGGCTTTGAGATTCTCCTCCTGGCACCAGCGCATCATGCCAAGGAGGAAACTTTGGGCTCTTAGGGTCCAAGCTTTCCCCCTTGTCCCTCTCGTGGGACCAGTTTGGAGTTCATATAACCTTAGCTCATCTTCCTCTCACCCAGGGCCTCCACTCTAGGACAAGTGGCCATGTGGGGTAAGAACCGGCAGGCTGGTGTTCTCCCCCTGATTCTGCCACTGCCTGAGGCTTCATAGCCCTGACGCACTGCTGGGAAGATACTGCACGCACGTTACTGTGTACAAGGAATGGTATTTAAGCTTGCCCACCTTCCTCTCTAGGATGTCCACACACCCTGTCCTGAAAACCTACTGCATGCCCTGTGGGATTGAGTGGTACATTAGTGTTTGGGGCCCAGGAGCCTGAAAACATGATGGTAGAGGGTAAGGGGTAGGACAATTTGTATTAGGGAAGGACCACTGTGGCCACCCCAGCATATCTAGTCATACAGTTCCACCTATCCAGAGCCCAGCTTTTTGTACATTATCCAGGGCCACCCTCTGGAATACTCTGCAGGATGAAATGAATGAACACAGAGCTTTTACTTTGTGGCAGGGCCTAGGTTTTATCATTTGTTTGTAGGAGAAGGGGAATGGGGATGAGGTTACTTCCTGGGTTCTTTCTTCTGACTAGATGACCTGTCCCAAGGCTACTAAGGTTTGGTTGTAGAAGGGGCTTTCCCTAAGTCCCTACCTCCTCCCCTCAGTCTCCAGGTTGCCTTAGGAGGTCTTAGGCATTCCTTGGGTCACTCAGGAGTCCCTGCTTGAGTTCCCTGCTACCTCTGTTTCCCTGTTGTCCCTGGGTGGTTTGTTGGCCTGCAGGAGGACAGCGGGAAGCCAGTCCTAAAACATGAGCACCTGGCACTGCACGCCTCTTTAGTCTTCCTAGAGGAGCCAAGATCCAGCCTACTCTATATCACATTTGCATAACACCTGTCACTTTCCTTGCTTTGAATTCTACCTTAATCTCACATCTGATTTTGGCAACCATGCTGGGAAGTAAATAGTTCAGGTATATTTATTCCCATAACTGGAAGAAAACAAGTATCCAATCAGATAAGTGGCTTGTTCAACAGCCCACAGTGGACTGGCAGCAGCACTGAGACCTCAGCTCAGTCTCTCAGCCCCCAAGCAAAGCTCTGTCCAAGGAACACACTCTTCAGTCAGCTGGGTCAAAGCAAGGCTTTCCAACTAAGCAGAAGAAGTTAAAGTCCATGAAGGCAGGGTTTTGTTTTGTTCTTCACTTACTCTCCTGTGTCTAGGTCAGTTTCTGGTATATAGTGGATGCTCATTAAGTATTTGTTGAATCAATGAAAGAATCTTGGGAGCAAATTAGTCTCTTGCTCTTTATGATCTGTTCTAGCCTTGCCCTGGTCCCTGGTCTTGATTCACAGGGGCCTGCAAAAACCTTGGCCTGATTCTTCTGAACAGCGGGGGCTCATTCTCTTTGTCCTCTCTTTTTCCCTAGGGTCTCCATTTTGAGGTATTCTAACAGCCGAGTTTCTATTATCATTTTTATCATGGGTTTCTACCTGGCTCTTGCATGGACACTTCTGGTTGGGCCATGGACCCCCATGGGTAAGTACAGATTAGAGGAGAATCAAGGCTATGAGCAGAGGAACCCAGCATCCTCTCCCCCAAGAATAGCAGCTATCTCATATTTGTCTCTATATCCTTAGGCCCTCATTGATACAATGTCCTGCACACGGTAGATGTGTGTTTCTAGCTGTTGAATAAATTGATGGGTAATGGAATGAAAATTATTCCCAAATATACAGAAATTAGGGAGCTGGTGTGTCAGCACTTTCTACGTCATTCCTTCCAGTTTGGGGTCCTTTTCTCTCTCCTCTGTCTTCTCTCTTTTTTCATAAACTAAGGGGCCCCTGATTCAAAATAGGAAAAGATTGGACTGGTCGCGGTGCCACATGCCTGTAATCCCAGCAGCTTGGGAGGCTGAGGCAGGAGGATTGTGGGTTCAAAGCTAGCCTTAGCAACTTAGCAAGACCCTAAGCAACTTAATGAGACTAGTGAGACTTTGTCTATAAAAAAAATATTTAAAAAGGGGTGGGGATGTAGCTCAGTGGTTAAGCACCCCTGGGTTCAATTCCCAGTACCAAAAAAAAAAAAAAAAAGGGAAAGGATTGATAAGACACACAAGATACTAAAGGGTCTTGGAGTCAGATTGGACCCTAAATTGAAGGGCAGTCACCAATGTTTTAAAACGATATTTAAAACCCCAACCAATATGATCCATTAGAGTTATATCTTGTTATCTTCAGCTTTGGATAGTCTCTTACTACAGTCTGAGGTGTCTGAGGAGGGAAGTGGGTTTATAGTGCCACAGAATAAAAAGAGCAAGTCTGATCATTAGGGATGGGAGATACAAAAACAGGAATTGGAGAAAATTTATGGAATGTTCTGTCCTGACTGGAAGTGACAAGATGGTGACATGTTCCCTGAAGTTTTTTCCTTACCAGAGCTACTCACATTCATCTTCCTTCCAGGCTTCTCCTTTTCTTGACCTTGGGGTTTCCTTTTCTCACCATCTCTTGCCTCTTATCTCTAACAAACACTCATCCAGTATGCTCCCCTGAAGGATCCCTCCTTGTTCTGCCACCAGTTCATCTTATTTTAGAGATCACATGTGTATGGCTGTCCTCGTCCCTGCCCCGAGTCCTTTGCTCAAACACCAGAGCCTCAGTCATTTTCCTTCCCTGATCCTCTGGTGAGTGAATGAGTGTGCGGTGGTGGGTGGCGGGGGTGGGGGAGAGGCACACATGTAGGCAGCAGGGTAGCTTAGAGATCCTATCCTTGGTCAGAGCATGATCTGAGGAATTTGTCTCCTCTGGCTGATAAGAGGCCTTTCCTCTGTTCTTTGAGGTGAGAACAATCTTTGGTAGAAAACAATTTGCCTGGTCATCATCTGATCTACTGACCAGAAAGATCCCCATCCCACACCTGATTCTGGACCCTCCCTTTTCTGCCCTTCCCTTTGCTTTGCCCCCCCCTCCCCCCGTAACTGAGTGTTCCCTCCTATACCCTACTTTCTGGAAAGTATAATAACATCAAGAACAGAAATTTTATGGGGAACAAGATGTCCCAGAGGGGGAAAGGGCAAGGTCATCTGCATGACCAGTCCAGTCCCAGGTCCCACCCAAGAAACTGGGAAAAAGACCAGAATAGCAGTACTGCACCCCTGCCTTGGGCTCTGCTGAACTGAAAGGGCCAGGCTCCTCTCTAGACTGCTCCTGCTCAGGGATGGGTCATAGAATGACTTGTCCTTCCCAGGTATGGGGTGTGACTGCTCCCTATTGGGCTGATGGGGTTGGGTGGGTAGGGATGGGAGTAGATAGAGGCTGGAGCATGGAAATAATCTAGTAGGGACTCTTCATGGAATTCTTTTGTTCCAGTGGCTCCTAGAACAAGCTGAAGGAACTGATTTTAACAGAGGGGGCTCTAAGGAAGTCAAAATGTGGGTATTTTTGTCTGTACGGTGTCTCCCAGCCTAAGAATGTTCTTTGTCCTGCTATCTGAAGCATGAAGAGAATGGGAGACCCTGCATTCTCTTCCACATGGCCACTGTTCTTCCTTTTGGAGGCCACCTGTCAGCAGGCATTGCTTCCAGCTACTTTGTTTTAGTGGTAGTGTCTTCCCCACTGAACAGCTTAAAGATAGGGCTTGAGTGTGGACCTGACTTTGCCCTTGTCTCTCCCTCTGTGCCACCTCCCACATCTGGGGTAGGTCTACCTTCCGCTGCTCTGAGTGCCAGATTCACAGGACCCATTCCCTTCAGGCCTGCCTGGCCTCTCACAAGGACTTGCCCAGCCACTCCCTTCCTTCCATTTCTCACACAGGAGCTCAGAAACCCATTTCATGGGAGGTGCAGCGATTTGACGGGTGGTACAACAACCTTATGGAACACAGATGGGGCAGCAAAGGTAGGTGAGAGCCAGTGCCAGGGCCAGGCTGGTACTCACTAGTATGGGGTGAGAGCTGGCAAGTATCAGCAAAGGCCATCCATTTCCAAGGTTTTAGTTCCATGGTATGGAGGGAAGCTTAGGAGAGATGTCAAGAATGCTCCCTGAGGATTTATCCTTATCCTTATCTCTCTTCTACCAGGCTCTCGGCTGCAGCGTCTGGTCCCAGCTACCTATGCAGATGGCGTGTACCAGCCCTTGGGAGAACCACACCTGCCTAACCCCCGAGACCTTAGTAACACTGCCATGAGGGGCCCTGCAGGGCAAGCCTCTCTGCGAAACCGCACTGTACTGGGCCTCTTTTTTGGTGAGGACCTCAGCCTATCAGGAGGGAGGCCAATGGGGGTTAGCTGGACACCTCTGTGTCTGAAGAGGGGTCAGGGGATGGGGACAGAAGTGATGGAGGGTCTGAGAAGTGAGGGTGAGAGATGGAGGAAGAGTCAATGGAGTAGAGTAGGGATGGAAGTAGAGGGAGGGAAGATCCATATGAGGTGAAGTCCAATGGGGGGAGGCATAAATCTGTCCCATGTAGGGAGAGGAGAGGTGGGCAGAAGGAAAGGAGCATCCCTCCCATATTTGGCTGATAGGAGTGAGAGTAGAGGAGCATGAAAATAATTTGGTAGGGACTCTTCATGGAACCCTGTTGCCCCAGTGGCTCACAGGACAGGTTCAGGGAAGTGTTCCCATTGTAATAGAGAGGGTTAAGAGGATGTCTAAATAAGGGTATTAGCAAATGGACCTTAGAGATGTGGGGGAAGGGTCAGGTGGCAGGCCCACCTCCTGCTGACCATCCATATTGTTCATACTAGCTACCCCATCTGACTTACCCCTAAAGCTGGCAGGCCCTCCAGGGAGGCTCCCAGCTGCGCATGTTGGAGCTGGTGCTGACACCTTTTTGCCTAGACACAGGCACTGAGCACCTCCCAGTTACCAAGGAGAAGGCCAAACTGACAAAGACAACATCTTAGATCAGGTGTAGGCACAGACAGGTCCGGAGAGACAAAGGATTAAAAGGGAATTCTGGAGGTCAAGGCTTGGACTTGCCCATAAAGGCTACTACTGACTCTTGAAGCTTCAAGAGAGAGAAGGACTAGACTCCTGAGGCAAGAAAGAAGTGGCCCTCAGCTGACTCTAGCACTGCCTCCTGCACTCTGGGTAGGCTACCACGTGCTGTCAGACTTGGTGAGTGTGGAAACGCCCGGCTGTCCCGCCGAATTCCTCAATATCCACATCCCGCCCGGAGACCCCGTGTTCGACCCCGACCAGCGCGGGGACGTGGTGCTACCCTTCCAGAGGAGCCGCTGGGACCCGGAGACCGGACAGAGCCCCAGCAACCCCCGGGACCTGGTGAGGCCAGCCAGGCTGCCAGCTGCAGGGCTGGACCTGGGGCAGGGGAGGCTCCCAGGGCCCACCCGCAGACCTCTTCTTAGCCGCCTCTGCTCTCTGAGCCCTGCACGCCCACCCCGTGCCCCCCGCAGACCAACCAGGTGACCGGCTGGCTGGACGGCAGCGCCATCTATGGCTCCTCTCACTCCTGGAGCGACGCTCTGCGGAGCTTCTCTGGAGGACAGCTGGCGTCGGGGCGCGACCCCGCCTTCCCCCGGGACTCCCAGGACCCGCTGCTCATGTGGACCGCGCCAGACCCCGCTACGGGGCAGCGCGGACCCCAGGGACTGTACGGTGAGGCTGCGGGGGCCGCACAGGGGCGCGAGCTGGAGGCGTCAGGGCGTTGGCTGCGGGTGGGAGCGAGGGCGGGCCGGGGTTTGTGAGTTTGGGTTCCCCGAGGTCACGCAGGGCCTCATCTCCTGCTGTGCATCCCACCTGGACGCAGCCTTCGGGGCCGAGCGGGGGAACCGAGAGCCCTTCCTGCAGGCGCTGGGCCTGCTCTGGTTCCGCTACCACAATCTGTGCGCGCAGAGGCTGGCGCGGGAGCACCCGCACTGGGGGGACGAGGAGCTGTTCCAGCACGCGCGCAAGAAGGTCATCGCCACCTACCAGGTCAGCCGACCCGCCCACCCCGCTGCCCACCCGCGTGCGCGTGCACTGGAGAGTCTGCTTCCCCGCAGAGCAGAATAGGGGCTTTTCGTCCTGGGTCCGCCCCCACTCTGAAATGCCTCTTTCCTGGAGGGCTCTCCTTCCCAGGAAGCTAGTGTCTAGGAAAAGCCCCTATCAATGATAAGGAGGCTACTTACAGGAGAGATTTGCTCGTGATTGTTTTTACCGATTCTCGCACTCCCATTCTCCTTGTTCCTTGTGGGGCACCGCTCCTGTTTGAGTTGCGTGTCCAGGGACTGCTCCTGCCGGGTCTTCGGCTCTGCACCTGTCTTCCCTGGGCTCAGCTCTCTGGTGGCCGGTCCAGGTTCAACACTCGCCTCTCCTCTCTCCTCTTTCTGACCCTCAGAACATCGCTCTGTATGAGTGGCTGCCCAGTTTCCTGCAGAAAACGCCCCCGGAGTATGCAGGTGAGGGGATGCAGAGGGAGGATGATGATTATACATGATTATATACATGATGATTTGTGTATTTACATATATGATATATATTTATATATTTTATTATAATATATACTATGTATCACATATATATTTTATTATATATTATTATTTTAATATATTTTTATTGTATACATATTTTGCGGGCTGGAATAGTGAGTAGAATGGGTCGTTTAAAAACCGAATTCCAGTGTCCCCTCTTCTTCCCTTACCTTCAGGATACCGCTCCTTTCTGGACCCCAGCATCTCTCCGGAGTTTGTCGCGGCTTCTGAGCAGTTCTTTTCCACCATGGTGCCCCCTGGCGTCTACATGAGGTGAGGGAGTGGGTTCAAATGTGTTTTGGGAGGGGTGAGGTTATGGAGAAAAATTTGCCCCTAGTAGTCCTCAAGACGGTCTGAAGTGTGCCGGTTGCTCCAGGCAATAGTGAATATAAAGCGGAAAGAACATAATTTTAAATAACATATATCAGGCTGAGGTTTTGGCTCAGTGGTAGAGTGCTTGCCTAGCAGGTGTGGGGAACTGGGTTTGATCCTCAGCACCACATAAAAATAAATGAAATAAAGGTATTGTGTCCATCTACAACTCCTTAAGAAATTTTAAAAAATCATGGAGGTTTTTAAGCACATTCACATACATACTCCTGCAATTGGTGTAGACATTTGTCTTTCAATTAAAATGAGTTAACTGAGGTTCAAAGGGTGTCTTAATGCCCACCAGTCTGAACCTGAGATCTTGGCACTACACTGAGGGCATTTTTAGCTATAAGCCCAGAACATGGAATTTATAAGCTTTTGGAAGGAGTTTTAAAAATGTGTGCAATCTGAAGAAAAATATTGGTTCCAAAATAAATGCAAAGGGAAATTTAAAATATATATTAAAGCAAATGTGTATTAAAATGAAGCATTTTAACTTTTTATACTTTTTATAACTTAAAACAATTGATAGATTATATTTTCTTACTCTAGAACAATATCTGGGTATGCCCGATGAAAACCGAGAAATCATAGACAATTGAATTATCCATAGACAAATAGTTTCAAAAGAACAATTTTAAAATATTTTTTAAAAGTATATTTAGGGCTGAGGATGTAGCTCAGTGATCAAGCACTTGCGTAGCATGCAAGAAGGTCTGGGTTCAATCCCCAGCATCAGGTGTGAAAATAGAAATAGAAATTCTTATATATAACTGGGTACAGTGACTTGTGCCTATGTTCACATTTACTAGAGAGGTTGAAGCAGGAGGATCACTTGAACTCAGGAGTTTGAGACTCTGGCAACATAAGGAGATCTCATCTTAAAAACAATCACACACACACACACACACACACACACACACACACACACAGTGTAAGCCCTCCAAACGGGCAGGCTCCCCATCCAAGGAATCAGTCTTTAAAAAGATGCTTCTGTACTGAAAGTGTACAACCAGACTGCATTTCTTTCCCTCCCTCCTTTCCTTCCTTCCTTTCTTTCTGTCTGTCTTTCATGGATAATGCTTCAACAAATCAACATACAGACTTTCTATGACTTAAGTTTTAGATTTTTGGTCTAATATGAGGGGAGAGAACTTCTGAAATTCAGATTGTTTATGACCTTTCAAGGTCTGGTGGCCACATACCACCTGGGGGTGGCCTGGGTCCCCTGGCTACAGTATTAGAGACCAGAGCTGATGTCTGACATTGGGATCCTATAGCCCAAGTCAGCACTCCTTTGCTCATTGCATTTTAGAAATGCCAGCTGCTATTTCCAGAGGATTGTCAATCAGAACGCAAGTTTCTCCAGAGCTCTCCGTGTCTGCAACAGCTACTGGAGTCGAGAGGTCAGGGCTGGGGGTGAATATGTGGGTGGGTATATATGTGTGAATGTTGTGTGTGTTTCTGTCTGCGAGTGTGTGGGTAAGGTGGGCAAGAGGGCTGGAGTAGGCAGCAGGGGTGGGCTGGGGTGATGGAGGCAGTCTGGGGGACGTGATCAAAAGTTCATCCTTAACCCTCAGCTTGGGACTAAGAGACTGTGGGACGCATGCAGTGCAGGCGTGATTCTACATTCATTGCTCCCTTCTAGGTTTTTTCCTCTTCCTTGAAAAATCTGGGTCCCCAAAAATACCCCAACCATCCCAGCCCACCAAGAAAATTTCCCATTTGGACACACTTAGGGCAGTGTGTGAATGTGTGTGTATGTGTGGGTGGTGAGGAAGAAGGGATTCTGAGTTTATGGGGGGGAAGTCTGTCCATCCGAACCAGGCCAATGGGTAAAGAGCTTTGACCATTAATTTAAAGCAAAATCGGATAATTTGTGTGAGTGTTTACAAAGGCAGGAAGGAAGGTTAGAGCCAAGGAGAGAAGAGGAAGGCGTAGAATCAGTCCTGCAGCTAAATTGAAAGAAGCCTCAGTGTCTTCCTAATCTGAGACCCCTGCCCCCACTTTTGTGTGTGTGGTGCTGAGGATAAAAGCTAGAGTCTTGGGTATTTGGACATCCTATGCAAGCACCCTTCACTCAAGTCTCTTTTATTAAGGGGAGGACACTGAGTTTGGAGAGATCCTGTGACTTTCCCAAAGCCACATGGCTGGTTAGTAACAGAACAAGAATGAAGACCTAGATGTTCTAGAGCCTTTGCAAACCATAGTTAAGTCTGAGATAGAAGTAGAGTTTTATGATCCCTTTTGCTTGTAGAGACCTGTCTCCAGCAGCATGAGCTTTGGATGGGAACATCACTCACTCTGAGCAGGGAATTGCCCTGCAGGAGAGGGATGTCCCACCAGGAGTTAATGACAGACCTGGATGGGCCCAAGGATGTGAAAGGTGTGGTGGAGGGAGCCTGGCTGTTTAACATCTGACTCCATTAGCCACTTCCCGATTCTCCTCCCATCCCCAAAGAACCCAAACCTAAAAAGTGCTGAAGATGTGGATGCCCTGCTGCTGGGTATGGCCTCCCAAATTGCTGAGAAAGAGGACCATGTGGTGGTTGAGGATGTGCGAGGTGAGCTGATGCTTTCCCTATAGGCTGTGGACCTCTGGTCCCTGGGAGAAGGTTCAGCTGGATCTCCAGAGCCTAGAAGGGAGGGATCCCGGGCTGGGAACCTGCACTGCAGTCACTACTGAGAGAGCTTCTGACTGACCAACTATGGCTCCCTCTACTTGGTTCAAGTGCCCCTGGGGCTGGTTGGAGTCACCTGGGTTGGAGGCCACATTGGTGGCCCTGAGCTCCCTCTGACCCTCTGGTTTTTCATTCCCAGATTTCTGGCCTGGGCCACTGAAGTTTTCCCGCACAGACTACCTGGCCAGCTGCCTGCAGCGGGGCCGGGATCTGGGCCTGCCCTCTTACACCAAGGCCAGGGCAACACTGGGCCTGCCTCCCATTTCCCACTGGCAGGACATCAACCCCGCACTCTCCCGGAGCAATGGCACTGTGAGGAAGGTCAAGACCCAGAGGGTGGGATGGGAGGACCAGGGCACATTATTCCCAGATGTGAGATGGGCAGTGAGAGAAGGGTACCAGAGACAAGTACCTGTTGAGAGGGCACAGGGCTTTCCCAGGTCACTTTTTCCAATCTCACAAGCCAGGATGGAGATTATCAGACCAGCAGGATTTGGCTTTTACTCAGTATGCTCAGCTCCAGCAAATGTTTATTGAGCATCTATTGCATGCCAGTCACTTAGTAGACATTACCTCCTTTTCTCTTCCTAGCAACCCCCAAGTGGGAATAGTAAGTCCTTTACTTAGGAACAAGCTGTGCTTTTCTGTACTGATACCCTGCTGCCTTTCAGAAGTCAGCTCTCACTCCCTGAGCTATCACCTGGGTATGGTGTTGCCTGCTGGCCAACCTACCAGTTTTGGCTGCCTTACTATCTGGGCACAGCAGTGTTTCTACAGTAATGTGCCTCGTTTACTGCATTTTACCCTTACTAATTTATAAAGTTGTTGGAAAGGAGAGAATCGAAAGGCCTATAAAGAACCGATGTGCACATGGGGCCCACAAACTTTGTAATATCTATGGAATGCCCAAAGCAGCAAACCTTTGGATCCCACTGGCCTCCTTAGAACTAATCTGGCCAGGTACTTATTTACCTTGTGAAGAACTAAAGGAAAAATCAGGTAGAAAATGTTGATGATATATTATTGAAAACTGTCTCTGAAAAGCAATGCACAGTTAGGGATTTAATTTTTTTACACTTATTTTTTAGCTCCAAAGAATAGAAAGCTTTTATGTTATCATTCTGCCATTCACCTTTGTACATTCTAGTTTTGCCTTTTCAAGTTTCATACCTTTTCAAGAACAAATTATGTAGGGGGTGGACTATCTGTTTTATTCTGATTTCCTACAACAGGCAGTTGTGTTTCCCATAAATGAGTTAACTTATGCAAAGCACTCAGAGCAGTGCCTGGAGCATAATAAGCACTCTGGAGGAGTGAGTTATTGTTACTGTCATTTATTATTGCTATTCCTGAGGCTAATCCCTGGGAGCCACCCCTTTGCCCAAGGCTGAGTACTGGGTCCTCTCACAGACTCCTGCCCCTATTTGGTTCCAGGTGCTGGAGGCCACAGCTGCCCTGTACAACCAGGACCTGTCTCGGCTGGAGCTGCTCCCAGGGGGGCTCCTGGAGAGTCATGGGGACCCTGGACCCCTCTTCAGCACCATTATCCTTGACCAGTTTGTGCGGCTACGGGATGGTGACCGCTACTGGTTTGAGAATACCAGGAATGGGTAAGGCCCGCACCTCAGACTTATCTTACACTGAGCTCCAGACCCTCTGCCTGGCCTTAGGCAACCCGCACTGATTGCAGACCCTCTTACTACCCCATCCCTAGCCACTCTGTGTCTCTTTTCTCATCAGGGTCCCTGGGCTTGGGACCTGCATCTCTCTCCCACTTCTACAGCTATCCACATCTCCCACCCTCAGGCTGTTTTCTGAGGAAGAGATTGCAGAGATCAGAAACACTTCCCTACGGGATGTCCTAGTGGCCATCACCAACGTGGACCCTAGTGCCCTGCAGCCCAATGTCTTTTACTGGCTTGCAGGTGAGTGCCCATGGGATAACTGGAGGGCTGCTGGGTCTGGAGCCTTATCTCTCTCCGTTGAAGGCTTGGCTCAGTGTGGCTGTGCAGCAGCTCCAAGCAGATAGTGACCTATATAGTTCTGCCCTTGGGAACTTTGGTTCTGGGTGCCAGGGCTGTCGTGTATGGCTGTGTGGATTCCCCATGTACAACTTCAGGAGAGTATCTGAATGAGGGGGAACTGAGCACCCCAGAGACCTGGTGAGGAGGCTCACATTCAGTTGGGAAGGGGCTGGGGCCGAAGGTAGCATTAGGAGGGCCAAGTGTGGTGAGGATTTCCTGCCCATGACAGTGATGAGGGAAGTGTGTGTGTGTGTGTGTGTGTGTGTGTAGGAGAGAGAGGAGAAAGAGTGAGCAAGCATGTGAAGAAGAGACAGCGGCTGAGGTTCACTTTTTACCCCATTTGTTACTCAGGTAGGCACATTTGAAGATCTTGCTGTCATGGTAAGGTTAAGCAGCCCATTTCTCTCTGCTACCCAGCACATCCCCACCTCCTTTCTGCTGCCCTTCCTTTCTCAGTGATCCTGTGCCGAAGCCTGTGGCCCAGCATTCAGCACTCTGTCTCCCTCTGCCTCCCCAGGAGACCCCTGTCCACAGCCAAGACAGCTCAGCACTGAGGGCCTGCCAGCTTGCATCCCCCTCATCATTCGGGACTATTTCGAGGGCAGTGGATTTGGCTTTGGGCTCACCATTGGGACCCTCTGCTGCTTCCCCTTAGGTAAAAGTGATGAGTGGGCAGTTTGGGTCAGAGATGCAAGCTGGGAGTGATTTGGGGTGGTTCCATCTGTGACAACATACCCATACAGAGTCCCCCTGGGCAGGTGAAGGAAATATTAGGGGAAGGGACACAAGAAGTGTCTAAGCTGCAGATTAGTTGACTCCAGGGAGATTTGCCTCTTGCCTCCCTTTCTTGTGGGATTCCCCACCCCCATCATCTCACCAGGGCCCAACTTGGTCAGGAACCTGGGGAAGTTCACAGCCCTCAGTTGTTTGCAGAAGTTTAGGCCTGGGGAACTGTCAGAGGTAAACTTCACTTGAGAACCAGAGCTAGGCAGATGGAGTTGCTGGGCAAGGGCTTGGGACTTGGTCTTTGGCAAGGCTATGTCTGGATGGACCAGCAGCCTGTCATGGTTAATCTAACCTGTAGCTTGAGGATTCAACTTTATCACTGACTGGGAAGGGACCTGAGTGGAGGAAGCTCACCATGGGATGCAAAGCAGCTCCTCCCACAGAACTTCACTATTTGGAACAAATGATCAGTAGACTCAGGAGTGGGGAAAGCAAGGGCTTTTGCCAAAGAAGAAGATGGAAAGGGAGCCACTTCCATCTGCCCAGACCCTCACCATCTTCTGAGCATCTTATTACTTCCACCTTCCCAGTGAGTCTGCTCAGTGCCTGGATTGTTGCCCGACTCCGGATGAGGAATTTCAAGAGGCTCCAGGGCCAGGACCGCCAGAGCATCATGTCAGAGAAGCTTGTGGGAGGTGTGGAAGGTAGGCCTGGGGCTGGCCAGGACTCAGGACTACAGCCTCCACCTCTATCCCAGGAAAAGGCTGTAGGCAGGGCCAGGTCAGGTGGAGAAAACCACAGTGGCATTAGGTGAAATGACCTGCAGTCCTCCAACCTCCATAGCTCCTCCCAGTGATCCCAGTTCAGAGAATGTGATAGACTCAAGGAAGAGTCATAGGACCCTCCTAGATTTCACAGGGTTATTATGACTCACAAATCCTGAGAACTGCTGCTTTGTGGCATCTCATACTGGAATTACAGGCAACAGAACAGTGATTAACAAAGGTTCGGAGTCAGACTGGGAATGGAATCTTGGTTCCGCCACTACAGACTGGTTATTGGACCTTAGGCAGATGTTTTAATGCCTCTAAGCCTATTTTTTCTTAAAAATAGAAATAAAAATAATAACACCTACCTCAAAGATGAGGTAAATCATGTGATGAAATGAAATAGTTCATGTAAAGTACTGTGCCGAACAAATAGTAAACACTCGGGAAATGGTAGTCATTATTTTTCTCATGGGCGAGAGGCTATTGGGGAGGAGATGACCCTCAGTGCCCAGAAAGGAGGCAGGAAGCTGTGGGGGTCTGGTTCTAACTATCCCTGAGTTGACTTTCTTCCTCCCAACGTGCTTCTGGTCAACAGCTGACCTAGCCCCAGCCGACCCAGCCCCATCTCTCTCTTTCTCCCCAGCTTTGGAATGGCAGGGCCACAAGGAGCCCTGCCGGCCTGTGCTTGTGCACCTACAGCCGGGACAGATTCGTGTAGTAGATGGCAGGCTCACTGTGCTCCGCACAGTCCAGCTGCGGCCCCCACAGCAGGTCAACCTCATCCTGTCCAGCAACCGTGGTCGCCGTGCCCTGCTGCTTAAGATCCCCAAGGAGTATGACCTGGTATGGCCCAGCTGGCCCCTGGCTGCTTGTCCAGAGCCATAGCCAAGGAGGCAGTCAGGTGGAGGGGAAGAAGCAGTGGGCCAGGAGGCAGGGCTGCTAACCTCTGGTCCCAGTCTGTAGTACCTGACAGGTAAACTTGAACACATTTATCCTGTTTTAGGCCTGCTGAATGGTAGGATTTACCCTTCTTCTTGCAACCACAGTTAGCCTCCTCCTTTTCTAATGAAGCCCTTACAGATCTTAGCTGGGAGTCCTTGAAAGAAGCGGGGCCTTCTTCCAGGATCCAGTGAACTTGTAGATATTTTGGAGGGAAGCTAAATTGGAGGCTGAACATGGGCTGTGACTGCCTGGCTCATGGTCCCCTCCATCCTCTGGTCTCCCTGCCTTCTCCTCACTTCTTCAGTATGGAATTGAGGGAATAATGGCTTTGGGCAGTTGCTTTTGAACACTAACTCTGCACCTGTAAGCAAGCCCCTTAAGCCCATATTCTCCTCTGTAAAAGCAGATACGACATCTCTTTTGCAAGGATACACCAGTAGACCCTCTGATATAATCCATGTAAAATGTCTGCTTCAAGAGGCCTTGACAAATGGTTTCTCTCATCTGTGGCCCCATAGGTGCTGCTGTTTAACCTAGAGGAAGAGCGGCAGGCACTGGTAGAAAACCTCCGTGCAGCTCTGAAGGAGAATGGGCTGAGCTTCCAGGAGTGGGAGCTTCGGGAGCAGGAGCTGATGAGGGCAGCTGTGACACGGGAGCAGCGGAGCCATCTCCTGGAGACCTTTTTCAGGCACCTTTTCTCCCAGGTGTGTACAGGGGATCAGGTCCATGTGGTAGCATCTTTACCTGCATGAGGTCATGGGGTAGCTCCAGGGGAAGTCAGCAGCTCTGAGTTCTCAATTGACAATCAACTGTTAAAATTTGGGGTAAGTCACCAGACTTTACTGTAAGGAGGTGTCCCTGCCACCATTGGAATCCTGTCCCCAGCTGTAAGACTCCAGGGAGGCAATGCCCAGGAATGAGGCAGAGCAAGATAGGCTGTGTGGGTCCTTGAGAGTCATGATTCACCCATCCTTGAGAAGCACAGCTGTCAAGGCCCTCTAAGGAGTATTAATGTCCACCTTTCAGACTTCTGAGAGATAGTTGGAGAATCAGAGAAAGAAGATAGGAAGAAAAATTCACAGACTGGAGTCTACATCTGGTACCTAAAATAAAATAAAGTCAGCTTTGGATCAGAGAATGGAGTAGAGAAACATGGGAGATATAAGAAATTCAGCATGGTTCCCTCATTAAGGTTTATCATTCCACTGGAAAGATGAGAAATGCATAGAAAGGAAAGTAAATGGTAAAGGATGAAGGCTTCAAGCGGGCTGGGGAGATAGCTCAGTTGGTAGAGTGCTTGCCTTGCAAGCACAAGGCCCTGGGTTCAATCCCCAGCACCGCAAAAAAAAAAAAAAAAAAAAAAAAGGTGGATGAAGGCTTCAAAAGTGATCCAGGAACCATTTGTAGTGATATACACCTGTAATCCTAGCTACTCAGGAGGCCGAGGCAGTAGGATCGTAAGTTTGACGTCAGCCTGAGCAACTTAGCAAGACCCTGTCTCAAAAAAAAAAAAAAAAAGTTCTGGAGTGTAACTCAGTGGTAGAGCTCTTCTGGGTTCAATTCCCAGTTCAAAAAAAAAGTGATCCAATAAATACATGGTATAGGAATTCGGAAAAGATAGCATCTTCAGGCTGGTATAAGGTCATGATGGAAGTGAGATTTAGCAAGAACTCAAAGATGGAAAAGTTCTGGCTCAGAAGAAAGGAACCAGAAGGTATGTGCGAAGGTACTCCACAGAAGGAAAAAAAATTAATATTTGAGAGAAATCTAACAGTTTGCCTGGGGAGAGGATTCATGTGGGAAGCTACCATTCAATGAGCATTTACTCTATGACAGATTTAACCCTCAAACAAGTTAAACACTGAGTATGCACAAGAACTGAGGGACCCTCAGCTAGGGGGTCCTTGTTAGGGTCCAGGTGGGACCTAGGCACCTCACTCAGTCCAGGATCCATCAGGGCTATGGGAACCCCTTGTGGTGGGAGGTGGGAAGGCTGCTGTCTCCCAGGAGGTGGCTGATAATCGCTGATAGCTGCGCAGAGCTTTCGGTTTTCAAAATAATTTCCACACAACCTCTCCTGTTGATTCTCATGATAACCCTGTGAGATAAGTAGGGCAGGTGAGGAAATGAATCTGACAACTGAAGAGACTTGCCTGAGGTCATGCTGCAAGCAGGTGGCAGTTAGGACATGAACCCAGGTCTCTTGCCTCCAGCTCTGGGCTGCTTCCACTGAAGTTTCTTGTTTGAAGTTGCAATGTTTGCCGCACAGAACCACAACCAGACTTGCTCTAAGCAGCCCAGTTGTTAGGCAGGAAAGACAGGTAATGTGGCCTGTGACATGTCTGCTTCCCTTACTGTCTGTTTTCCTACTGCTGGGGTAATCCCTGGGTGGGCTGGAGATGGCATGTAATAAGAATTCCCCTTTCCCAAACCCAGGTGAACCCTTGTCCTAGTTACAATTCTTTTAGATGTAAGTAAGAGAAATCCATGTAAAGGAACAATTGTCCCTGAGGATCCAGGTTGTCTCGGGAATTCAACCTGGCTTGGTAAGGCCTGGGAAAGAGAAAGCTGTCAAAAACAAAGTCACTCCTCTCTCAGGCTGCCTCAGTTTTCTCTGTGCCTCTACTTTACCCTGTTTCAGAGCACTGGGAGAAGAAAGGTAGCCACATCTTCTGAACTTTCTTGTGCTCAGGTCAAGACATATCTGGGACCTCTTAATTCCAATGCCAGGTGGCCAGCTTGGGTCAAGTGTGTAATCATCAAAAGCAGAGGTCCAGGACTCCATAGTACAAACATGGCCCCAGGGATCACCCACAGGGCTGCTTATGGAAGCAAGTTGGACAAATGCCTCAGAAGGTAGCTCCTCCAAGGTTCCACTGACCTTCAGGTAAAGGAAGCCTTATCTCCTTCTCTCCCTCCCCCACTTTGCTGCTGCTCAAGTGTAGGTGCTGGACATTGACCAGGCAGATGCAGGGACCCTGCCCCTGGACTCATCCCAGAAGGTGCGGGAGGCCCTGACCTGTGAGCTGAGCAGGGCTGAATTTGCCGAGTCCCTGGGCCTCAAGCCCCAAGACATGTTTGTAGAGTCCATGTTCTCTTTGGCTGACAAGGATGGCAATGGCTACCTGTCCTTCCGGGAGTTCCTGGACATCCTGGTGGTCTTCATGAAAGGTGAGGGAGGAAGAAATAACTGTCTAGATAGGAGAGAATGGACGGAGGAGTGTGACTGACCTGTTCAAGGTGGAGAGCACTGGAGCCAGGTCTCCAGCCATGGCAGACTCCTAGGAATGCCCAAATGCCACTTAGGAAACAGAATGACCATTTCTGTGTCCATCAGTGGATCATCACACTGGTGTGTGGCCTAATACCTGGCCTGGGGGTTTAGGCTGATGGGCCACAGCCTTCCTTACAAAATCCTTCTCCCAGGCTCCCCTGAGGAGAAGTCTCGCCTTATGTTCCGCATGTATGACTTTGATGGGAATGGCCTCATTTCCAAGGAGGAGTTCATCAGGATGCTGAGGTTGGTCCTCTGGGACAGTGGGTAGAGTAAACCAGGGCAGGACTGCCAGGGGAAGGAGGGGACATGAAAGGGAGAGCAAAAAGGTAAAGGGTAAGTAGGACCTCCTGCTTATCTTTGAAACCAGAGTGTTACAATTAGTAGGGCACTTGGGGTTCAGCCAGTTGGGGCCCTGACATATAGGTATTGAAGGCCTGGTGGGATAGTCAGTGGGCCCCTGTGTTGGGGCCTAATCATGCCCTTCCCCCAACTCCAGGTCCTTTATCGAGATCTCCAATAACTGCTTGTCTAAGGCCCAGCTGGCTGAGGTGGTAGAGTCCATGTTCCGAGAATCAGGCTTCCAGGACAAAGAGGAGCTGACGTGGGAAGACTTCCACTTCATGCTGCGGGACCATGACAGCGAACTCCGCTTCACACAGCTCTGCGTCAAAGGTGGGGCTGCCTGGCAGGCAGGGCTGACTTATCTCTTAGGCACAATGTCCACATACTTTTAGAAGTCCATGAAATTGCTTTAATTTCTTCTAAAAATCAGAAGAAATAATGGATATATTACAATGTGTCCAACCTGGTTATATTTTTTTTACCAACACAATTATAAAATTTACTATTTGTTTTTATGTAGAAAGTGGCCTAAGAAGGCGAAAGTGCCTGGGAACCATAGAAGTCACAATGCAGCCTTGCTGGTGGGGTGGGTTGGGTCAGGACAGGGTGGGAGATGGCTGGAACTCTGCTTCTCCTGGCTCGCTGCCAAAGCCCCCTGAGCCTGGTCTCCAGGCCAGGGAAGAGACACTATCTCCTTGTTATGGCCCTACCTGGGCCAGGACATGTTCCCCTCAACTAAGGTGTCTGGTTGTTGGGGTAGGGAGGTGTTTCTTGTTTTTTTTTTTTTTTTCCCACTATGTCCTCTAGTTAAGTGCTCAGTAAATGTTTGCTGAGTGCATCAACACCCAGTTCTATTGTCCTTCCCCCTAATTCCTTCCCCACTACTGTCTGACTCAAATAGGCTGAGGCTAGAGTCTGAGTACGAAGGGGCAGGTAGCAGGCAAAGGGTCTTCTGTGGCCTGCTCTTAGCGGTTATGGTGTCTTCTTAGCTTGATATTTTCACTGGGGCACATTCATACCAAACCCAGCTCATCCTGGAACTATGAAAAGAGGGCAGGGCAGCCTCCATGGGGGACTTAGAGCAAGTTAGACAAGGTACAGATGAACCTCTGGGTAGGGCTTCCCTGGTCCTAGGGTAAGGAGAGTTGATAAAGAGGAGATCCAACACTCCTGACCTTCAACTTTCTGCCTTTCCCAGGCAGCTAGGGCAGCGGGTACCTGGGCATGAGGGCAGAGACAAGGGAGGTGCCTGAAACTGAACCAAGCCACAGATTACCAGGGACATCCAGCCCTGGTAGAACTAGGCTTGGGGGCTGATGAGGCTTAAGCAGAATGCTAACATTGTGTATTGTATTGTCTTGTTTTGTTTTTAATCATTGTTATGCTTTGTTGTTTCCTCCACATTTTATTTTGAAAGATTTTAAACTACAGAAAGTTTAAATTATAGAAAGGAACAAGAGTAGTACAGCCAGCTCTTCACGTTTCACCTACATTTGTCATTGCTTTCTGTTTGCCACATCAACTGTTTGCTGAACTGTTTGAGAGTATAGATAGCTAAACTTTGTTGTAAACACTCAGATTTCATTTAGATCAGCTTTCTCACTTTTGGCCTCAGCTACAAATATGAGTCATCTTCAAGGTTGGTTCAGCACTTGAAAGTAAACTGGAGGCTCCAGGACTCCCCTAAGAACCTGGATTTGCAGCTCATTCTTGCTTTACTGTCAGTGCTCAACCCAGACAGAAACAATGGGTGGCCCCTGGGAGGACCCCCCCACAATATTTTATTTTGAACATTTTCAAAGAGAAAAGTAGAAAGAATTTTAAAGTAAATTTCCATGTACCTATCACTTAGATTCCATATTAAACTCTTGGAAGATTTTAAGCAGTTTTTATGACAGAATGGTCTTAGCAGGCAGGTTACATACAGTTCCTGAACTCTACTTCCATGTCTGATATGGGGTGACCCCTTCTCAGGGAAGCCTGCTCAGCCAATTTAGTTTCAGGCTTTCCTTCTTTCTTTCCACCTGTGGTTGGATCCAGCTCCCACTGGAGACAAAAGCTAAATCTGGGGCACTGGAGGCAGGACCTCCACTGGAAAGGGATGCTCTACAGTGTCAGAACATGGGAAGGTGGGGTTGCTGTGCATTGAGCCAGGCCCTCTTGGGCTCTGGGCTCTGAGCTGCTCACTGGCCTGCCTGTACATTGTAGGTGTGGAGGTGCCTGAAGTTATCAAGGACCTCTGCCGGCGAGCCTCCTACATCAGCCAAGAGAAGATTTGGTAAGCTTCCATCTGGGAATGTTGAAGGGAAGTGTTGGGGAGTTGTCATTTAACTCCCCAGAATGGCTGGAATTGGAGCCACCACTATCTCATGTATCATCTTCATACAAACTAGAAAAAGGCACCTCTTACTCTAGGTGGACACAGTCTTGCACCAGGGCAAGCAGAGAGCCTACTGATTTCAGCACTCCCTCACTGCCTGGGTCAGACACCCTTGTGCAGGGCATAGGCATATGCAGAGTTCTCAGCTGGGACCCCCAGGATCTGACTCATTCTATCTCTGGGTCTCCATGGGAATCCCGTTGCCTTTTCACTGAGTACTCTGATCCTTCCTGGACAAATTGGATTTGGAGGCAGGTCAGGGGCTTCAGAGAATCAAGTGGTTGTGGTGGCCAAAGCCCTAGTACTTGCCTTTCCTTCCTAGTCCCTCTCCCAGAGTGAGTGCTCGCTGTTCCCGCAACAACATGGAAACTGAGTTGACACCACAGAGACTGCAGTGCCCCATGGACACAGACCCTCCCCAGGAGATTCGTCGGAGGTTTGGCAAGAAGTATGACTGCTCTTCCTCTTAAGCCCAGGAAATTCTTCTATCCTTCAACATATGTTACATACGTACAACACCTATTACTTGGTACCAGGCACTGTGCTCAGTGCTGGGGGTGCAAGCAGTGAATAGTTCCTGTCCAAGAATGTCACAGCCTGACAAGATAATTGGATCCACTGGTAATTACAGTGTCCTGCTGAATAGTATAATGGTGGTAAGAACAAGGGACTTCAGAGGTCAAGGAAGATCTCACCTCTACTTGGGAGATCAGAGAAGCCTTCATGGAGGAAGTGCCTGGAAGCTCCAGTAAAGGTTGACTGTGGGGCCCCTGTAGGAGTTGGAGCCATAGACTGGGGAAGGAGCTGTCTGAATGTGAGGGGACACTGGGGAAGATGAAATTCCCTGGCCCTCCACTGACACACACAGTACGCTAGAACCTTTGGGGTCTTATGTCTGCTTCTGTGTGTCACTGGACACCTCTTCCTCGGAAGTGGGAGCAGAGCTGCCCCTCGCGGCTTGGCGGCTCCCCTCGGGGAAGTAGGCCTCCACTAGCATTCAGTAGATGGGGACCGAGGACTAAAACTCCGTGTCTTCCAGGGTAACGTCATTCCAGCCCTTGCTCTTCACCGAGGCTCACCGAGAGAAATTTCAACGCAGCCGTCGCCACCAGACTGTGCAACAGTTCAAGCGCTTCATCGAGAACTACCGACGCCACATCGGCTGCGTGGCGGTGTTCTACGCCGTCGCCTGGGCGCTTTTCCTGGAGAGGGCCTACTGTGAGTGATGGCAAGCCTAGGAAACAGGGCTGGTGATAAATGATCGCCCTGAAGGTGGAGCCTATTGTGAGTGACGGACAGCCCCTGGGGCGGGGCCTATGATAAGTGACAGCCTTGGGGTGGGGCCTGCCGTGGGCAAACGCAACCAGTTGGGTGCGGGTTGCAGGAAAGAGACTGCTGGGCTGCCTGTGGTTGACTGCCTCCCCAACCAGCTGTCCTCTGCACTCTTCCCCCTCCGCAGACTACGGCTTTGCAGCACACCACATGGGTATCGCGGACACCACCCGTGTGGGCATCATCCTGTCGCGGGGCACGGCAGCCAGCATCTCCTTCATGTACTCCTACATCCTGCTCACCATGTGCCGCAACCTCATCACCTTCCTGCGGGAGACCTTCCTCAACCGCTACGTGCCCTTCGACGCCGCTGTGGACTTTCATCGCCTCATTGCCTCCACGGCCATTGTCCTCACAGGCAGGACCGCGGTGTTCTAGGGATTCTCTACGTGCCCTTCCGCCCCCTGCTGGCTTCCCCTCCTCTCTAAGACCCTCCTTTCTACCAGCACTTAACTAATGTAAATTTTGGATAGCCTCCGTAAGGGTGGAGTTGATCCTGGCTGTGGCGTGAAGTAATCCCAGGAGCTCCACACTGCCCTGAATGCCTTTTCCCGTGCAGTTGAGGGCACCTCACCAGCCTCCAGCTGACAAGTTACACTCCAGAATGAGTGTACATAACATATCTCTCTCAGTTTTTGTGTTTCAAAACTTCACTCTGTTAGAGAAACCAAAAGAATGAACTTCTAATGGTGTACTTTTGGCCTCATGTGGCTGTGTTCATCGGGGTCTTGGGAAGGACCACAAGGTTGATTGCCGGTTAGATAACCAGACCTCTAGAGGCTTTTAGGCCCCCAGCTCTAGTGGGTTTTACCATCTTGGGCTGAAAGTGTGGGTATCCCCACTCGATTCACCCTGGGCTCACCACCCTTTGTCTGGTCTATTTTAGTCTTACACAGTGCAGGCCACGTGGTGAATGTGTACCTGTTCTCCATCAGCCCACTTAGTGTCCTCTCATGCCTCTTTCCTGGCCTCTTCCATGATGATGGGTGAGTGAGTATGTGTGTGTGTGTGTGTTGGGGGGGTAGTCCTTGCTGGTGAAAAGAATCAAATCCTCTTGGCCTGGAGGAGAGTGTTGCCTTCCAGATTCCAGAGCAGACAATGCCCAGCCTGAGCCCTCAATCCCAGCAGAAGGGTAGACTGGTGGCTGAGTTGGGTGCTTCCTCTGGAAGGTTCCTTTTGGAAGTCCCAGAGCACTCTTCTCAGGGTTCTTTTTTGCTGTCCCTTCCACACAGGTCTGAGTTCCCCCAGAAGTATTACTGGTGGTTCTTCCAGACTGTACCAGGTGAGAGCCCTCCCTGCTCTGTGAATTTCTGACCTTGGCTCTGAGCTCCAGGTTCTGGGTTCCATCTGCCACAGGGCAGCCCAGACTCACTCAGCTCTAAAGGTGAGCCAGGCTCTGCCCTCTGGCCTTGTGGACCCTCCTGGGCAGTAGGAGACTTAGTTGACTCTGCATTGCATTCCTCCTTGACATGAGACTAGTTCCTCCCTTAGTAAAGGCTAACTAGCCCCCACTGTGGACTAGTTCTCAGTGGAATGGGAATGGACACCTCCCTCCAACACATACCCCTACTGTGACAGCAGCTTTGAGGACTGCTGCACCCCAGGTGCATAGGGGAGGAATCAGGCTCTTTGTAAAGCCAGACAGAAGCCTACCTCTCCTTGTAAAATGTCTTCACAAGAGCTGTTTGGGGGCATATTCCTAACTCCCTTAATCACCCATTTTAGAGCTATTAGCTGTGAATCTATTCAAACTCTTCTCGAATCTATTTGTATTTCCAACCGATTCCTTCCTTGGGGTAACACATTTTCTATACTGGCTCTACTCTGTGAAACACAGCATGGATTTTTTTTTTTTTTTTTTAATCCTAAAATGCTCTGCTTTGAACTTCAGAGGGGTGCTGGCTAATTCCTGCAAACTGGGATTTGGTGGATAAGGCTGTGTTTATGCTCTCTTCGCCAATCAGGACTTTACAGGCTTTGGTTAGATCCCTTCTTAACCTTTGCCTTTTCATACTGCAGGACTCTAATCTTCCTAATTTCTGCCTATCTCTCCCTTGATCACCTGAGGGACCATTCTCTGTTCTCCCACACCTACCCTGGCTCCAGCACTATCCTCCCATGTACTGTGGCCTAGCCTTTCATTCTTCATGAAAGAAGAGGCTTCTTACCAACTTGGAGCTAAACCCAAGGGCTCTGGTGATGAGCAGAGACAGTTTGGTCCCATCAGAACGCTGATGGTGCCAGTGCTTATGCTGTGTGCTGTCGCAGCCACATGGAGTGATGCAGGGCTGAAGAACAAGACTTGACTTCAAGAGGGCAGGGCCTGAAATTTCCAGAGTCTGGCCCAGAGAGCCCAGAGTAGCCCGGGCATCCATTCATTCAGCACACAATTATTCAATGCCTATGGTGTGGCTGGCCCTGCAGTAGGCGCTAGTTTCAGTGGTGAACTAGCCTAGCCATACCCTCTTCTTGTGGACCTGAGAATTAGCTAAGTGATAGAGATTAAAAAAAAAAAAAAGTTATGACACAGGTGGAAAATGGCCATGGTGACAAGGGTTTTGGAGGATAAAGAGGGTTGAAATGAAAGATTTTTGTGATCATTAATGTGGAGGGAGAACAGAGTAAGCTGCTGTGGCTTTCCCATCCTCATTTTTGGTAATGAAATAGAGAGGAGACCCTGATCCTGGATGCCTCAGAACCACTTCTCTGCAAGGTGCCGCTCCTCTGCCATTCACACTCCTATTCATTTTGCAGGCCTCACGGGGGTCATGCTGCTCCTGGTCCTGGCCATTATGTATGTCTTCGCCTCCCACCACTTCCGCCGCCGCAGCTTCCGGGGCTTCTGGCTGACCCACCACCTCTACGTCCTATTCTACATCCTGGTGAGAGCTTTTGGCTGTGAGCCAGGTCATCAGGGTATGGGCAGGATGTTCCCACGGAGGCAATGAGGGCTGGGACATAGTTCTCCAGTATGGGAATCACCCATTTTAGAGCTATTAGCTGTTATTTCCAGTATCCTCCTCACTTCTCCACACACGTCTTTGAAGATGGAGATTACAGCATGGGGATCCCCAGTAGGCTGACCCCGTTTGTTAGGCTTGGAAGCTCTTCCCGGCATGGATTTTGCAGTAGTGGCCCCGCCCGGCTGGTTTACACTCCTTGTAAATACCCTCACATCACTTCTGCCCAGATGGTATTTCCTGCCTTTGGGTTACTGGTTTGGGCTCCTGGGTGGACTGCCTGTACTTTAGAGAGCTTCACCATTTCAGTGAAACTTAAATTAGTTCTGCTACTTTTGTTTTGACTCTGTTTGGGGGCATAGCCATACCACCCAGATAATTGCCACCCATAAAGCTTCCCCCAAACACCTTTAGTTGAACTGCTGATAAGACAGGTTCTTAAAACACCACCTATCCCCTCTCCTTAACCTGGGCCTCATACCTCACTTCATTCCCATTCCCTCCCTACTCTTGTTCCCTTCACCCTCCCCTGGGCTTGTCACTGACTGCTTCACCTGGTTAGTTCCTGAGCTGACTCTGACCTGGGTCCCTTATTGTGGCTCTGCCTCCCTCCCTTCCTCAGGGATACAGGTAGTTCCCCAAGAGGCACCCTTAGGGCCTCACTGAGAAGTTAAACCAAGTCCAAGTCCCAGTTGTTGCCATCAGTTGATGATTTGGCTAGCAGCATTCAAGGGGCCCAGATCCCCTATGACTACCCTCTTTATCTCTAGGCAGAACTGCACACAGGGGTCTCCTTTGTTCTGAGACAAAGAGAGTGCACCATTGCCTGGGTCAGGCTGGCTCCTGTTGTCTGACCTGCCTCCTCCCAGGCGCAGTTCTGTTCTCACTGATAGCTGGGAGGAGGGTCTGTTTCCATCTTGCTTGTGGCTCAGCACTTCATGGTTCTGAGGTAACTACCCAACCTTGGCTTAGGGTATGTCTTAGAATTGATGATGCTTGTTTCCAAAGAAATCTCTCCCTTCTTTGGAAGCTGTAGCTCATTTATTCCTCTATCCCACCTTCCAATAATGAGTGGAATCCTAGCATCCCAGACTACTGCTTCTTAGGGGTGGAGATAACGTTTTTGTTCCTGGTGATAAAGCAATTTCTTTGAACTAGTGGGGAGACACAGAAGAGTGACCAGACTGGCTCCCTAAGACCAAGACCCCCTTCTGATTTATTCCTGGGTTGTGAGCATCACTGGGGTTCAGAACCACCCTTCCTACCAGCAGGAAAATCAGGGGCTCAGAAAGGCACAGACCCCTCTGCTGAACAGTCCCAGCTAGGCAGAGTGTTGTACCTAGGGGGAGTCATGGGCAAAACACCATCTTGCTTTCCACTTACTCCAGGGTTGGCCACTTGACTTTGGGCAGATAAGGAAGTTAAGGAAGTAAAGGACTCCAATGTAGATTAGACCCTGAGGAAGGGTGTCTGGGCTCCTAATCTGGGGTGAAGAGGGTGCGGCTAGCATGTAGAGTAGAGGTACTCCATCTACCACCAAGGCCCATTGGCTGGCCAGGAGTCTGCAGCACTTTGTGGCTTAAACACAAAATAGGGTGTATAAACAGGAGGATGAAGTCACCCTACCATTGTACTGAGCCTGGTTGGTTGCTTTGGAGCCTTGGGGCTGGGTGTGTGCTCCACAGTGAAAAAGGAACTTGGAGAAAGCTGAGCTGATTCATAGAGCTCAGAGAGGGTTAAGTTAGTCTTATTGGGGAAGGTTCAAGAATTTGGGAGCACTCAGCTGGGAGAAGGGATTCCTGAGTGAGAGACCAGAGTTCAGTTGAACAGATACTTGTGGGAGGCCCAGCAGAGGAGGAAACTCTAGCCCCTATTCTTTGGAACTTAGGATTTCCTGCAGAGGTAAGTGCCACACGCTTGAAAGGATCAGAGAGAACACACAGCAGAGGATTAATTGCTGAGCCAAGTGTTCCCAACAGTTAGGTATGGGAACTCAGGGAGGAGAGTTTCACTTGGGCTAAACAGGTTAGGGAAGACTTGGGGGAGAAGATGGGACTTGGGCCAAGGCTTTTAAATGGTGATAGGGCTGAGTGGAAACTCAAGAGGAGCCCAGGCAGAAGGAAGGGCACCAGCACAGGTGTGGGGGTGGGACTGGTGACTGGGTATTCAAAAGGCAGAGGAGACAGGTCTGGCCGCGGATAACTATAGAGCATTAGGTGGTAGCAGGATATGCTGGTGATGTGTGGGGGCTGCAGCTGAGAGGTCATGACGCATGGTAGAGCACAGAAAGAAAACAGCAGAGGATGAAGAAACCAGGCTTGGGCAACATCCATGACTGGGGTGGCAGAAGGAATGGAGCCAGTGGAGGAGCTGAAAAGTGAGTGACCTGAGAGGCAAAGAGGGAGAACCAGTAGAGCATTGTCGCAGAAGTGGTGGGGGATGGGGGGATGAGTGGGTGTGGTGGACATTAGTGCCACAGGCTGCCAAGATTGGGAGCAGACATGACCCGAAAGGAGGCCTTGGGGTTTGGCCATTTGTGGGGCTGGTGAGCCCTCATTGAGCAGGTCTTAAGGACAAGGCGAGGTGGAGTCACACTGACCCAGCCAGATTTAGGAGCAAGTGAGTGGGAAGAAGGGGGCACTTAGTGTCTGACTATATTAGACAAATTTACTAGGGAAAGGACCAGAGCTGGACGATAACTGCCAGTCATTTCATGGAAAGTGGAGGACTAGTTAGTGTTCAAAAGGGGATTGGTAGCCAGGCATGGTGTTGCATGCCTGTCATCCTGGCTACTCTAGAAGCTGAGTCAGGAAGATGGCAAGTTCGAGGTCGGTTGGGGCAACATAGTAAAACCCTCAACAACTTAGTGAGACCCTCTGTCAAAATAAAAAATAAAAAGGACAGAATGTAACTCAGTGATAAAACTCCCTTGGATTCAATCCCCAGTGCCACCAAAAAAAAAAAAAAAAAAATTTAAAAAAAGGACTTGGGGGTGCAACTCAATGGTAAAGCTCCCCTGGGTTCAATCCCCAGTGCCAAAAGGGGTGGGTAAAGTCTTTCCTCCAACAGTTATTGAGTGCCTACCATGTGCCAACCAGAAACTGCTAGGAACTGAGTGTATACTGGCAAATAGTCACTACCCTTCCGTCCAAGGGGAAAACAATAGTAAACCTGTATGTGATTGGACAAAAATGACTGTGGATGATGACAAATGCTCTAAAGGAGATGACAGGGAAATGTGATGGTGAGGACCGAGGGAAGGCCCAAGAAGGTGGCATTCGTGTTGAGATTTGAAAAGACAGATGGAGGTAGGCATGGGCTAGGGGGAGGGTAGCCCAAGCAACAGCACAGCTGGTGTGAAGGTCCTGAAGCAGAAAGGACTTGCTGTGTTCGAGGAATGGGGAGGGGGAACTGAGTGTAAAACCCTGCAAGACCTCAGAGTATAGTGGAAGTTCACTCAAGCTTTCTAAACTGAGAGGGACATGATAAAATGCATTTCAAAAGTCACACTGGCTGCCTTCAAGAGAGTGGTTTAAAGTGGGGTGAGACCAGTTAGGAGGCTACTAGGTGAGTCCAGGTGGGAGCTGAAAGGGCTTGGTCTAGGGTGGTATCAGGGACATGGAAATAGTTTCATTCCTCTGGAATGCTTTGCAGGATGGAATTGGTAGTGGTTAGTTTTAGGAACTGGAAGGAATGTGGTATGGTGAAGTGGGGATTGGATGTACCAGTATTGGATGTACCAGGAAGGGATGTGGAGTCTAAGGCCTGAGCTGGCCCTGTACCCTCTTATGGATGTCGCTGAGTCTGAACTGTGCTTTTTGCTCTCTCCAGCTCATCATCCATG
Organism: Sciurus vulgaris; assembly: GCF_902686455.1. Lineage (NCBI taxonomy): Eukaryota > Metazoa > Chordata > Mammalia > Rodentia > Sciuridae > Sciurus > Sciurus vulgaris. The sequence continues at coordinate 93,961,352 of NC_136462.1, forward strand.
GCAGCTTTGCTCTGATCCAGCTGCCCCGTTTCCACATCTTCTTTCTGGTCCCTGCACTTATCTATGTGGGAGACAAGCTGGTGAGCCTGAGCCGGAAGAAGGTGGAGATCAGTGTGGTGAAGGCAGAGCTGCTGCCTTCAGGTACCGGCCTGGAAGCTGTAAGGGGACCAGATTGGTGACACTGAGGCGGCCAACAGGGCAGGGGTAGAGCCTGAACCACACGGTCTCCTGGCCTGGACCAGTGGAGGAGGCAGGGGACAGGGGTGGCAGTAGGAAATATCTCTCTGCCAGGGGACCTGAGCCTCTCTCACTACAGACTGGATGAGCCCAGGTCAGGCTGCCCCTTGCCCTGCTGACAACCCCCTCCTCTTCAGAGTGACCTTCTGATGAGGGGAGGCCTCCTTGTCATATTCCAGAAGCAGAACTGAGACAGTGGTTGGGGGAACTCTCTGGAGGCCACATTGTTGCTGGGCTCAGGGCAGCAGCCTCCCACTTCCCATCCCTCCCCAGGAGTGACCCACCTGCGATTCCAGCGACCTCAGGGCTTTGAATACAAGTCAGGGCAGTGGGTGCGGATCGCCTGCCTGGCTCTGGGGACAACTGAGTACCACCCCTTCACACTGACCTCTGCACCCCATGAGGACACACTCAGCCTGCACATCCGGGTGGCCGGGCCCTGGACCACTCGCCTCAGGGAGATCTACTCACCCCCAACGGGTGACAGCTGTGCCAGATACCCAAAGGTGCTCAGACCTGGGCCAGATGTGCCACATGTTCTCATATCCTCTTAGGTCCTACACCACCAGACTCCCCTCTGTGTTCTTCCTTTTCCCTGGATAATGCCACACCCCACACCCCACCACCATCCTTCCCTTCACTCTATACACAATATGCCTTTCCTTGCTTACCATTTCTGGCTTTAAAATTATGGTTTTGAACCTACTATCCTCCCTACAGCTGTACCTGGATGGACCATTTGGAGAAGGCCACCAGGAATGGCATAAATTTGAGGTGTCAGTGCTTGTGGGAGGAGGCATTGGGGTCACCCCCTTTGCCTCCATCCTCAAAGACCTAGTCTTCAAGTCATCAGTCAGCTGCCAAGTGTTCTGTAAGAAGGTGAGTGCCCCTTTCCCACAGCCATGACCTGCTCCATCATTGGGCCCATCTGTGCTTCTCTCTCCTGCCTCCATTCTTGGCCACCTTGATCTTGGTACTCAATGGGCAAGGGCAAGTTGGTCTGAACCCTGGAGTTGATGGTAGGTGGGGAGGTGTCAGGGTATCCCCAGACCCTGAAGGACAGAATTGGTTTGCTGATGCATACAAGATCTTGCTTGGTTTCCAAGGACTCCTTCTTTCAGTTAAGGGGTGCTCCACATAGGATTTGCTTCTGGGAGTTTGTTCAAGAAGGACTGGAAGGGGTTAAACAAATTCATTCCTTCTTACAAAGGAGGCCAGCCTTTGGAGCATTGTTGGCTGGGAGAGGGAAGGACACTTGGGGTAGGGCATAAGTGAAACTGACTCAGCTCTCAAAAGGAAGAGGAGGGGAGTGGCCCCAGAAACCCAGCCCAAGCCCTAAGGCCCCCTCTACACAGGGCCTCTTCACTCCAGCCTGGACCCAGTGGCAGGCTCCTGCTTGTCTCTCTGGGCCTGGCAGGTGAGTCAGGGGTGCTGGAATGTGGAGGGCAGAGACCCAGCCCATATGCCGTCAGCACTCAGAGAGTGACAGCTCCCTTCCTCTCTGGTCAGTGCCAGCTCTGCCTCTGCTCCTTAACCCATACCTCTTAGCCCATCTTCTCCCCCTCAGAAGCTGGACTGGGCTCCCCCTCTGGTATCTCTGAGCTCATTCCTATTCCTTTTAGGCAGGTGGGTCTTCCCAGAGGCAGCACTATGAAATGACCCTCAGCTAGAAGGTCTCCCTCAGGGAAAACTCTGGTGGGCAGCCTCTGGCCTAAGCAGGGCTCACTGGAGGGAGTGGTAGGACAAGCTCAGCCTGAGATTGCAGCTTTTCACCTAAAAGACTTTCAGCTCTCAATTGCAGAGAGTCTTTTTGTCTAACTCCAGGCTACCTCTCACTTCTACCTCTCCATCCCTTGGGGGCAACTCCACCTCTGACCTTCAGAACCTGTCCCTGAGACCCCTATATTCCATCTCCCAGACTGTTTGGGAAGAGGCATAAGCTGACGGAGGCTGAAAGAGTTCTTTCTGTGAGGAGACCCCTGGGATGTAGGGAGCCTGAGCTGAGCTGGTCCTGAGCTCTGGCTTGTGTCCTCAGATCTACTTCATCTGGGTGACACGGACCCAACGGCAGTTCGAGTGGCTGGCTGACATCATCAGGGAGGTGGAGGAGAACGACTGCCAGGACCTGGTGTCTGTGCACATCTACATCACCCAGCTGGCTGAGAAGTTTGACCTCAGGACCACCATGTTGGTAAGGTCAGGGCCAGCCAGGCAGGCCAGGTGAGCCACCATTTAAGCTAGGAGTTGACCCTGGTGTGCCTGGCTGTGACCTTCCTCCCTCTCTCCTTCCCTCCCCAGTACATCTGTGAGCGGCACTTCCAGAAGGTGCTGAACCGGAGTCTGTTCACAGGCCTGCGCTCTGTCACCCACTTTGGGCGCCCCCCCTTTGAGCCCTTCTTCAACTCCCTGCAGGAGGTCCACCCACAGGTTGGTCCACCTCATAACCAGATTTTCACCTTTATTGTCCAGGGCCTGAGCAAAGCTCTCAAACCCCTACCCTATCTGGGTGAGAGTTAGCTATGGATGAGAATCTATTCCCTGGGAGACTGATGGGGTAGTGAAATGGAAAAGGACAGGTGGGGGTGGTCACCCTGAGATGCTAAGGGAAGATGCTGGCAACAGGAACTTACCAACTCTGAAGCCATGATTTACTGTCCCAAAGAAAGAGCTCAATAATCAAGCTAGACCTTGGCATGACCTTAGGGATACTTTCTCCATTAATACTGAACCAGCCCTCATCCTGGGCACAGCTGATCTTCATCATGAACACTGGGCTAGCTACTGCTCTCATAAATACTGGGCTAGACCTCAATGAGACACTGAGTACCCCTCAAGTTGAACACTGATTAATCCGACCCTTCTTAGAAACACTGATCTGGCACTTAATGAAATCAAGCTGGATTTACAAACACTTCATCATGCACGGTACAAAGCAAACCTTCATCAGGAACACTCCATGGGCTCTTGCTGGTCTTTAACCAAAAAACAGGGAACTAGCTTGCACCATGAAAGTGAACCTAGCCCTCCCTCTGAGCACTGATCTGGCCTTCCTTGTGAGCACTGAGCTAGCTTTGCCTTTGAACAATGTGCTAGTCTTCACTTCTTCCTCCTGAAACAGGTTCGAAAGATTGGAGTATTTAGCTGCGGTCCCCCTGGCATGACCAAGAATGTGGAAAAGGCCTGTCAGCTCATCAACAGGCAGGATCGAACTCATTTCTCCCACCATTATGAGAACTTCTAGGACTACCTACCCTGGGGCTCTGCCCACTGCCCAGCAGAGCAGAGGTCTGGGCCTACACCTCACCTCTGTCCTGCTTCTGGATGTTTCAACCCTCTCCCCATTCTCACCTCCCAACTCAGTCCAGATGGCTCAGTCATCATCACATGTGTGCTGTTTCCTAGGTTCAAGAGGTATCTCAGCCTGGAGAACTGGGGATGCTATCTAGGAATTAGAGTTTGGGAAGTAGGGGAGCTACTGGTTTGGGGCAAAGTGAAGCCTCTTCTTCCAGGCTAAGTTAAACAAAACAAAACAAAACAAAACAAAACCCAAAACTACAACTTGGAAGACAGGCTTACAAGGCGGGGGAGGGAGGGGTGGGGGAGAGAATGTGTGTGTGTGTGTGTGTGTGTGTGTGTGACTAAGGATGAAATGGGTACACAGATGCTGGCATCTTAGAATCCTCCCCACTCCTGACTTCCCCCTCTTCTGGGCTCTCCAATTTCAAAAGGGCTGGCAAATGCCTTGGAGAAGGTAGAGGCTGGACACATATAGAGAATTTACAGAAACTTTCCCTCAGCATCCCAGTCTAACAGCACAACTGTGACCTTCTCTCCCAAGTTTTAAAATATGTAGTGTAGTCAGACCCAGGCCTAATACCTATCCATGCAGTGCTCTTCAGCCCTCTTCTCTCAGCTCCAGCAGTCTCTTTTACAAATAAATCACTTTTCCACCTTTAGGGTTTCTTTATTCTGCTCCAGAATAAGGTGAGGCACAGGCAGCGGATACTCACCCAGCCAGCTCACCAGGTTGGTTCAGACACCTCTCAAGAGTTTGCCAGTATCTACTGAATAAAGGAACAACCTAAGGCAGCTGGAGACTCCCATCTCAGCCCAGGGATGCCCTTCTAGATGGAGGGCTCTCAGGGTGACTGCTGTGAGGTTTCTGAAGCCTGATCAGGAGGAGCAGAGAAAGGCTGTGGAGTTTCTGGAGGAGGCGGGCTTGGCAGAGAGGGAACGGGGGATGGGCCATAGTCTGACACTATAGGAAGCCAGAGTTGATCTGGCTTGCTCTAGAACCTCTTTGGGCAATGGGAATTTGGCACCTGTGCCTCCATGGATCTTCCAGGCAGCAAGATGACAGCTGGGAGGCAGATGAACCCATCACCTAAATTCTTCAGGACTGTGTTTTCATATGCAAAATGACAGATGCTCTCCAGTCTACCTCAAGATAGGGCAGCTTTCTATGAGGGAATTTCTGAAACAATGCCCAATTTCAAGTGATTTTTTGTCTCCAAGGATTTCCTACGTTTGTCAGATCAAAAAAATTAGAAACTCCCAACTACTGTGATTCACAACACACTTGGGAGTTGGGGTTGTGGAAGAGATCCTCAAATTGCCTTCCCAGGGAGCCATTTCCTTAGGGTGTTTGTCGAGCGCGGCCGGGGAACTTCTGTTCAACTGGACTGAGGAAGCTGCGGGCGGATCTGGAGCGGCGGGCCAGCAGCTCTGCTCTGCCCCGCGGCCCGGTGGGTATTCCTAGGGTCCAGGCCCACAGGTGCGGCATGCCAGCACGGACAGGGGCGTTGGTGGGGCAACTTGTGGGTGTGGGTGGCCCCACGGCCCTGGCGGATGGTTTGAGGCGCGACCACCAGGGGGCGCACACGGCCAACCCCGCGACCAGAGCCACGGCTGGGAGCTTCGGCCGAGGCCCACAGGCTGCCAGGCACTGATCTGTCAATCAGGGGCTAAGGGAGGTGCGGCCAGACCCGGAATACAGTGGAAAGAAATGCTAGGCGGGACCCCCGCAGTCCACCCGCCGCCTTCCCGCCTCCGCTGGCGTGCGTCTTCCGCGTGGCAGGGCCGCCCCGCTCCCTCCCGCCTGGCGCGCTGCCTCTTTGTCTCTGCGCGGCTCCCCTCCTCCCAGACAAATGGCTGTTGGCAGGAAATTGGACGCGCTCTTGGGGAGCCGCTCTGGGCAGTGCGGCGAGGAGGGGGCGCCGTGTGGCAGCGGGCCCCGAGAGCCCCAGCCCCGGTAGGGGCGGCGGGGGATGTTTTGACATCTCGTCAAAGGAAGGAACTTGATGCTTCGAAAGTGCTTTTCACAGCCGGCCTGTGTCGGCTCCAGAGCTGATTTATAAACATAATCTGTGCTCTCCCCCGGTTCCCTCCCCTGTCAACCCGGGGGCGGCGCCGGAGGCGCGGACGCGGCTGTGCCTGGCAGGATCGGGTTTATTTATTGCCTCTGGCCGAGAGCCGGGGCGGCCCGGGGACTGCACAGTTCCCTCCGGCCCTGGCCCTAACCCTTCCCCTCATCTCCCCACCCCTCAATGCCGTCTCCAGCCCAGGCGTCTGCCCTCCCCAAGCCCGGCACCAGACTCTGGGCGGAGCCCTCGGGTGGCTTGGGGTGGGGGAAAATGGAGGCAGAGAGGGTTGGCGTCCCGCGACCTGTTTCAACCCTCACTGGCCCAATAGAAAGAGGGTGGTGAGGGAGGTGGCCACCTCTTTCCTAGGGTTGGAAAGGGGCCGGAGCTGCCAATATTAAACTCCGCATGAGACCAGCAGCTCTGGAGCCCCATTCCTCCAGGGGTTATCCTTTCTCTCCAGGGTTTGCTCCAGTTCCAGACAACCTCTTACCCAAAGGCCCCAGTAGCCTTTCCCCTTTCGAATAAATTAAGGAACCTCCAGCATCTACTAGATCCCAGGGCAAGGGGAAGAAAGGTTTCATGTCCCTGGGAAGAGCCACTGCTTTCATCCAGGTGACAGGGCTGGGTCCAGGTCCATCACAGTGCCCTGGCCTCACATCTACAGAGTCCGGATGGCCACAGGGTAGAGCAGGGACATGTGTTCGGCCCCCTTAATGGGCAGCTTGCGGCTGGCATAGTGATGCACGATTTCAGGGACACTGCTGAAGGGTGGGCTGTTCTGGCCCAGCACATACTTGTGTTCCTTGGTCCGGGAGAGCTTCATGTGCATGAAGCCCTGACTGCTCCTGGGAAGAGGAAGACACCCTGGTGAGTGGGGGCTCTCCTCAGTCCCCACCCAGCCATCCAATAACCCTTCCCACTCCCACAGCAAGCCAGCTGAAGGTGGGAGATGAACAGGATGGTAGTCATTCTAGAAGGCAGGAATGTGGATCCAGGGTTTCTCGCTGGTGTGGTAAGCAGCATTAGGCACTGGATGGTGGTAAGGACACTGGGTGTGCCAACACTGTGTATAAAGTGAGTGTACAGCAGGGTGTGTGCAGGTGCAAAGTGGAGTGACCAGTAACCCCAGCCCTGGAATCCAAGCACCCCTGCCCTTTAGACTTTAGGACCAGGGTCACTTTAGCCTCATCCTTCCTGAGCTACATGTAGGACACTTGTGGGGGCTCCTGATGATTCATGTGGAGCCACAGATGCCCTTGGCAGGAGGGTGGGTGGATAGATGTGATAACCAAATCTTGGTTGGAGCTCTCCCTTGCAAAGACTGGGGGAGGGAGCAAGCTGATCTGGAAGTCCCCCCAAAATGTGGAAATGCTCAGCTGCCTCCTCCTGGGGACATCCCTTCCCCCTCTGGCTATCTGGGCCTTAGGCCAAGCCCTCAACTCATCCATCTAGCCCTTGCGCCTGAAATGACATCACCTCGTGGCTGCAGCTCTGTTCCCTTTCTTAGAGAGGAGGGGCTCCATCGCCTCTCCCACCTCCCTGCATCACCCTGGAAACCAGCATTAGTGCTGGCCCTACCCTCTAGACAGGGATGACACTGTCCAGAACTCTAGCCAGCTGTACATGTCCAGGTGGGCACTCTGAGTTTCAGAGAGAGGGGATGGCAAAACCACACCAGCAAAAATGTTTGTTCAAACTACCACAGGCTTGGTCTGCTAGGCTCCAGGTCTGAAACTCACCCACAGGCAATGGAATGTTTGAATGGAATTGTCTGAAGCTTGACTTGGCTGCTTCTGCCTACTTAAAGACCACTTGGGAAAAAGGACAGAGCTAAGAGACCAGTGTAGGAAGCACAGTCATTGAGGGGTTGTGACCTCCATTCCTGAGGCCATCTTGAGGAGGGGACTGAAAAGCATATCACTTGCCTCCTCTGCCTGGACCCTTTTCACTAGGCCCACAAGTGAGCAATCAGGGAGAATGGGGAGACTGCAGAGAGGAAAGGGATGGAGAAAAATGGGCCCCTAGCTGCATCCCTGCCTCCCAGCAGCGTACAGTACCTGAAGCCTTAGAAGCCTAGCAGCCTGCTGGGAGAAGGATGGGGGCCTCAGGGTGTGTCAGGGTATGAGGTCATCTGTGGAACTGAGATAATGCCTGGGGTTGACAGTGACTGCACAGGCCCTGGAAGGAAGGAGCCAAGGTCCTGAGGCTAGTACAGCCCCTGTGAGCAGTGGAGAGGAAAGGCAGGGAGCAGTCACTCTCTCCTGGGTGCTCCATGCCAAGACCCAGGTCTTCCCTCACCTTCTCCCAGTTTGGAAACGACCCCTTCTCCCAGTCTACTTGGGGGCCTCTCCCCAAAACTGTACATTATATTTTCTCCTCAAGGGACTGATATGCCAAGAAGGGCAACAAGTGGCCAGAGATCCCAGCTCCACCTGCATAATGGACCTCACTGCGAGAGGGGTGACTATGCTTTTCAACCTTCCGGGACAAGTCCCAAGAGTCCATTAGGACACAGCAAGGCCCTTGCCAGATCCTTGGGGATGAGGGTGGGGTGGGGCCAGCTGAGCCACAGGACCAAGGCTTTTTGAGGAAGCTGTTTAATTACCAGTGAAAGCCCTTCCATTAGGGAGAAAAGAGAAACCATAATTGTATTTCAGAGAAACCATTTATATGCAAACGAGGCTCTGGCAGACAGATGCTGGGGAGGCCTGACCAGCCAGGGCTGGAGCAGGAGTCCAGGAGGGGCTCCCCTTTTCACTCCCCAGTAGTAAAAGGCAGCCCTCCATTCCTGGTTTAGCCCTACTCCTTAGTTCCCCCCCAGGGAGCCAGACACTGGACAGTACCAGACTCCAGGCATTTGGCACTTGATGAGGGGTGGAGCCAGTCATCCCAACTGTGTTCTTAAGAGTCAGACACAGCTGGGTTCAAATTCCAATGTGGGGACTTTATTTGTATTTATTTATTTTTTATTTTATTTTGAGACATGGTCTATGTTGCCTTGAACCCCGGGGCTGAGGTGATCCTCCTGCCTCAAGTCTCCCTCCTGAGTAGATGGGTCTATAGGTGGGCACAACCATGCCCTGTTAGGGACCTTGACCAAGTCACAAACCTCTTGAATGTGTATAAAGGAGATCTATCTGGCAGGATGGTAGTTGGTTTGGAGATGGTATACATGCTGCTTGGGTATGCTCCATTAATTTTAACTATAATTTTTAAAGTAATATACCCACCTAAAATTATATAAATCAAAATTTTGACAAATGAATTTTTCCAAAGTGCTCCTTTGGTTTTGTAATCTGCAAACCCCTAGAATATGAAAGCTGGAAGAAATCTAAGAGTGTTCTAAAAGATTTGCAAATGGAGAAACCAAGGCCAGAGAGGTTAAGGAGTTTGTCTAAGGTCACACAGTTTTATCAAACTCAAGAAGAGAACTCAAGTTACCTAACCATGGTTTGGTACTTTTTCCACAATCTTTTAGTAAAGTTGAATAATCATCCCCTAAAGGTATCAGGTTCAGTAATCCCACATTTCCACAGATTGGATTTGCTTAAATAAGGGGGGGACGTATGTACCTGTATCTAATGCCCTCAGAGAATGCAGTACAAAGTGGTGTAGGTAGGTGTCTGCTGGTAAAGTGGGGAAGTAAAATGGTTGCCTCAGGTGGTCTGCAGAGCTCCTGGTCACCAAAAGGCAGACTGGCTGGTCCCCCAGGGAACCTAGAAGGCTGAGGCTGGACTGTGCATATTTGTTCCTAGGGAGCAGGGCTAACAGAAAGGGAGGGCCCAGCCTCTGCCACCTCTTCCAGGACTCTGCTCCAAACATATACTTCCTCAGAGTAAACAGGAGTAGCTCTGTGTCTACTGCCCTGTCCTCCTCCCAAGTCCAAGCCTCCCATCTTATCCTTTAGACTCCCTCAGCCAAAGCTCCTCTATCTCCTTGTCTGCACTTCTGGAACATCTTGTACTTCCATTAACAATGGTGATGGTGATAATTTATTGAGCACCATGCTAAGTGCATCTCATATATTATTTCATTCAATCCTTCCCTATGGTGAATATTACCATTCCATTTTATTATAAGGCAACTGAGGCCTACAGAGGATAAGGGGGCCCCAGATCACACAGCTAGTGAGTGACAGAATCCTTCTCAATTGGATGCTGCAGCTTGTTGGTTTCCTCCTACAGAGCAGGGGCTGTCTCTCAGATATGTCAGGACGCCTGGCACGGAGTCAGCAGTTTTTCATTGGGGATGGGAACCTCCCCAGCTTGGCCCGGCATGGGGAGAATACTGGAGTCCCCTCCTGCCCTACTGGTTGTGCCCCCACCTGCAGCCTCCCCAACTCACTTGAGGGAGAGAGAGAAGTCATTCTTGCTGGTCTCACTGTTGCGCACCAGGTAGCTGGCCTCTTTGCACAGCCGGAGCAGGTTCTCGGCGTCTGTTCGGCTGATGGCCCCATGGTACCAGCTGAGGATGAGAGAGAGGAAGGGGGGCATCCCTGCTGGGTCCCTCGCTGTCCAGGCCCACCCATTGTGGGTGTCCCCTGCAGGGAAGCCAGTGCCAGGAAGGGAGGAGAGGCGAGGGAGTTCCCAGCTGGACACAGACACTCACACCTGGTTTTCCAGAGGCAGTGCTGGGTCTGTCCACTCCCCCAGGGGGCTGCTGGGCTCTGGGCCTAGAGGCTTGGCTGACTTAGGGTTCCCTGCAGAGAGTCGGGGAGGTAGCCGCCCTTTCTCCTCCCGGACAGGTGACAGGCAGCTCTTCTCTGGTCCTTCAAACTGGGCTGTAGGGAACACAGGGATCATGGCCTCCGAAGACCCCAGATGTAGTGCCCTACTGAATAGCCAGTACCCTGCCCCATTTCCCCCACCCCTCTAAGGGACCAAGTGCATGTTCTGGAAGGGTGGTACACACTCACAGTCCTGACCAGTTTTAGGGACATCATCCTGGGCCCATTCTGGGTGGGTGGAGGAAGGGCGTAGCCTCTAGAGCCACGTGGGGATGTGACAGAGGGGAGTAACACCAGAAACCACTCGCTTCTCCCTCAGGAGCCACTGACTGCCTTCCCCTCTTCCATCCCCCTCAGGGTGGCTTCAGCGCTGATAATATTGTTTCTTTCTTCTCCTCAGAGTTCATTACCGTTCTCCAAATCACCCTGCCAAGCCATTCTGTAGAAATGACTTATCGATCTGAGAACAATTATCCGATTCCCCTTGGTGCCATCCTGACAGGCTAATCCTGCCCAAAGCCACCAGACAGCCTGCCCTCCCCGCCCCAAGGTCGCTGCCCACTGGCTCCCCTCCCCCATCCATGGAGACCCAGGGAGGTGACTCTGCAGCCTGACAGCTGAGCCTACACAGGAGAGGGCCCACCCTAGTGGGTAACATGGCTACAGGAACACATGCACCTCCATTTACAAAAGACCTACAACTCTCAGGCACAAAGGTACAAACAGGTGCTCACGCCTGTGCTCACACACATTATGTCCATACCCACTTTTGGGTGCCCATTCCGGACAAAATGAAACACAAAAGATGAATTCAGTGCCTTCTTTCCCCATATTTAGGCTCTTTCTCCTTGTAGCATTTTCAAGCCTTTCCTGTCCTCAGTCACCAGGTGCAAGGAACAGCTCCTCTGCTTGATTTATTCAGTTAGAGCTTCCTGTGCCAGCACCTCCCCAGGCCTCTGAAGGGTCTGCACTGTCAGGCAAAGCTCTAACCAAAGAAGCTGACTAAGAAAAGTGGATTTTTGTGGCACAGTTGGAAACTTATTAGAAAGGGGTCTCCCTAAGGAGACACTTCGCCACAGATCCCTGAGGGAGGAGGGAGGAATGTGCATTTTATCTCTTCCCTCTCCCTCCAGGGCAAGAGGGATTCTTCCTGGGTTCTCCACACCCTGCCCCACTTCTCAGCTCCTCCAACCCAAACCCACAGGGTCTGAGAGGTGAGGACATGTCACCCTGACCAGAAGCCCCCACAGGACCCACCGCTGCTGTCCTCCAGGCTGGGCTCAGGGTGGGGTGAGGCTGGACCGGAGATGTCCCTGTCCCCGTCAGGCAGGGAGGGGCTGCTGTCCAGCTGTCCCACGGGCGGAGGCCAAGGTAGGTCTTTGATGACCTTTATGTCAACTGGAGCCAGTAGCAGAAGGCAGAAGAGAGACAGACAGTGACAGAGACAGAGACAGAAAGAGGCAGAGATTGAGACCAAAACCCAGAGCTAGGATACAGGACAGCCTAGAAAGGAGAAGGGGGAGAGCAGAGGCAAAGGAGACTTCTGGGGAGGGAAGAGGACTCTCACTCAGGAGCTGGAGAGAACCACCACTGACCACACACGAGGCTGGCCTGGTCAAAGCTAGGAGGCATGATGGCAAGCAGCAGGACATAAGAGTATTTCTTTACCAGCCCCATGGGTCCCATTCATCTGACCTATCATAAGTCTCCACGTCCCAAAGGGACTAGAAGAGGAGAAAAAGTGGGCTTAGGAGCTACCCACACCTCCTGGTACCACACCCTGGCTCCCACAGCCTCCTGGCATTCCCAATCTTGCCTCCCTTCTTCTTTTACCCCCAGCCTGAGAATTCTTGGGCTGTGAGAATGTGACAGCTTTGCCTCAGATTGTCAGAAATACTCAGACTTGGGGGCAGATTTTTTTTGAAATGTAATGCCGCTCCCAACCTCAAGAAAAGTGACGCCACCTTCGGCTGCAGGATTGCTAACGAGGTTTCCTAATGACCAGCATAGATTTTCCCATTAAGCAATCCAAACAGTATTGATTCTCCAAGGAGACTTCTGGAGATAAATGGCCCATCCTCAATGGTGTGCGCTTTACAGGAAGCAAATTAGAAAACTGAGGCTTCCCAGTCTGGCTGCCAGGATGGAGAGGGCAGAGTGGAGGGCTGGGTCCAGCTCCAGGATGAGCCCCCTGTCCAAGGAGGGGTGAGGGGACATGAGAACAAGAATGAAGTCTAATGGCATTTAAGCACTCAAGGATTTAGGAATGAAATCCCTCTCCCTACTCCCAGATCTTGTTCCGCCCACCTTGGACTGCCAACCTGCACTTTTCCATGGTAGACTCTGGCTGGGAACAGACAGTGGTATGGTTAGGACAGGAGAAACCTGATCTTCATTCAGCAATCAGGGGATTTCTCAGAGACTTCCTCTGCAGCTCAGAAATCCCCCTGGGGCTGGGAGATACAGTCCTAGAATTCAGGTCAAGCCCACAGCTATTTCATTGTTTGAAGTATTAAATGCCCTCTTTTGTTAAATGTATTTAACATACCCCACAAGCTTCATAATTTTGTATTGGAACTTCTTTATTTTTAAGTATACCCAGTCCCTAAAAGATGGCCTTGGCCTCTGAGAGATGGTGATGCAGCGAAATTATGCCTTCTTCCTTTCCCCGTTCCAGTCCCTGACCCTGTGCTCAGTGTGTGTCTACACTGCCCAAGTCCCCATCTTTGGTACAGAACTCTCTTTCTCTGCCCTGAAGACCCACTCCTTTACCTCCCTGGGTTCCTGGTATCTACTACTTTCATTCTCCTGAGCCTGAGAAGCTGCTCAAAAACCCTAGCAGAACGGCCTTCCCATTAAGACTTACCTGCAAAGGCTTTGGAAATCCGCTCCTTCTTCCACTCCCAGGGCTGGTCATACTCCTCTGGGGGCCTCTCATCATCCTCAGGCAGGCGGGACTCCCGGGGCCAAGTGGCTCCCTCACCTTCTGGGGTGACCCCCTCCTCCTCTGGCTCATAGGGTGTGTCATACAGAGGCAAGGGCTGAGTTGCCGTCTCCTTGGAGCCCCGGATCTCTGCCAGGGCAAGGAGGGGAGAGATGCGAGCTCAGCCTAGTGACCAGGGCACCTCCTCCAGCAATGCTCCTCACCACGAGCCAGGTCTCTTTCTGGGGGAACTCAGGAGTCACACAGCCTGGGCCCTCATCCTCAAAACACCTCTGGAATGCATGAGGCCTTGGGCTAAACCCTAGCACCTAGAAAAAAGTTGGGGAACCCCCCAAACCAAACAGTTTGCTCTACAAGCACTGGGTCCAAGAGAGGCAGAGGCACATAGGTATCAGACTGAAAGACATAAAAAGGATCCCATGACAGCCAGTGAGACTGGGCAGATGAAGTTGACATATTTAGGAAACTGAGTCATGGTCCTCCCCAGCCCACCTTCTCCTCATTGCCCAGCTCCATTCATTTTCTCCTGTTCCAAGTGACATCATTTCACAAAAATCAGGAAATGCTTCTTTGTTACTCAGGCACTGCTGACCACCCCTACTGTGAAACTTTCCTCTTTGATAAATCAATTTCATGGATTGTTTTTTTCTCTAATCGCCCCCACTTGGACTCTCTTCCTGGATCCTCTCTTGGCCTCTATTTTCCAAGATCAAGTCTTATTCATTTCACCCAATCCTAACTTTTGAACTACTTGTCCCAAGGCACCCACTGCATCTGTATTCTAGTCATATTCCCATGGCCAGAAAGATGTTTCACTTTGATGTCATATCATTTCAAATTCACCACCTTCCCCCAAACTGGTGATTCTCTTTTCAGGATCACTGACCCCACTAAAAATCTGATTTTAAAAGCTATGAAGCTACTATCAAAAAATATATGCACTCAAATTTTTACATATATTCCAGGGCATTAATGGTCCATACCCCTCTGACCTCAACAAGGTATCCATCTTTCACTTTATCCATTTCTGTCCTCCTTAAACCTGACCCTGCTTCATTATCTAAATCCCATCAGTTCATTGCCGATACCTGATGACTTTCACCCCCATCTTTCCATATCTAGATTACTGCCAAGGTGAATCTCCACTTCACAGGCTTGTGTTTTCAGGGTTCCTGGGAACAATATTCCTGGGACAACACTCCAAAGGTTCTCTCCTCCTCACCTACCTCTCCTGAGGGAGAGCAGTTTATCTGATTGGCCAGCAAATGCTCATTCTCTTACTCAGATCTGCCTTCTGCTTCTTTCTCCTTGCAGTGAGTGGCCTGCCCCCCTATAGAGGCCTATGGCTGCCCTGTGTTGCCCAAGCCTGAGTGGGCAAGTTTAATTCTGTGGCAGAGTATTAAGAAGCCCATTGTGATGACACAGGTAGGTAATGTTCTCCAATCAACTTTATCTGTAGTAGACATTTTAATCTCCATCTGTTTCCTTAATCTTACTCCTCAGTTATTAGTTATTCCTAAGCCCAGAAAAGGAAGAAAGAGGTCTTAAGTTATTGGCTCCTTAAAACTCCAGGAATTTCCACAACAGTCTGCTAATTCGACTTTCTGATGTCCAGTTCTTCCAGTCCATTCTTCACACCAAGGCCTCAGTAATTCCACTCTACTCCAATGTCTTTTTTTTTTTTTTTGCAGTACTGGGAATTGAACCCAAGTGTTCTATCACTGAGCTATATCCCCAGCCCTTTTTAAAATTTTATTTTTTAGTTTTCATTCTGAGATAGGACTGGCCTCAAATTTGCAATCCTCCTGCCTCAGCCTCCTGAGGTGGTAGAATTATAGGCATACACAACTGCGCCCTGGTTCATCCCATTCCTTTCTTGCTCAAGAATTCATAATGACTCTATTCCCCCTTATGAACCAAATCCAAGAACTTCATTTCAACTTTGAAGTGCTTCACTGTCCCTTTGGTTTCTTATCTTAGTTTCTAGTATGCCCAAGCACTACCAGTATTTATCCCTAAACCAATATTCCTCTCACCCTGGCTTGGGTCTTGGTTTAGACTGACCCACACTTGTTTTTCTCTCTGATCACCCCCATTTGGACTCCCTCTCCAGATTCTCTCTTGGCTTCTGTTCCCCAAAACAAGGTCTTGCTCATTTCTCTCCACCCTAACCCTTTGCCCGGCCTCATGGCACCTATACTACCTATATTTCTAGTCATGTTTCCAATGCCATAAAGATGTTTCACTTTGATATAATATTTTTCAAACTCATTGCCCTTCTCAAAGCTAGTGATTCTCTTTTTTGAATTCTTTTATATTCCTTTTTTGGATCCTTGACCTCCCACCGCTATCTCGCTGGCCCTTCCTATCTCAAATGCTTCTATCTGAACTTTGGTTGCATGGCCTCCTCTATGGCCTCAGGTTTCACAAGTTATAGCTCCTCTTCCAAAAAGACTACCTTCAAGGTAGTGGCCATACCCTCAAAGATCTGGCAAAGGCTTTCTCCATATTTTCTAGGGACCAAGGAGTCAGTCCTTCGACTTGTGGGTGCTAGAGCATGTTTTACAGAGCCCAGGCTTCAGGGAGCGCCTCCCCTGTTCCCCTGTTACTTACCAGCCATCATCTTTTGGGCCTCATAGGGCTCCATGTAGCCATCATTTTCAGGGATCTTCTCTGGGGCTACTGAAGATCCTGCAGCACCTTCACCAGTTTCCTGAACATCAAAGGGGTCTGCATAGTCTTCTAGGATTGCCAGCTGTGGGAGAAGGGCAAAGACAGGGGCTTCAGACAACTGAGGCAAATCTGCTTCTCCCTACACTCATCCATTTATGCTAGAGTCCTGGGTAGGCTGCCTCAAACCCAGAGCCCCAGATACCCAAGGGCAGTCTCTGAGCTCAGATAGGGACCAGCTATGGCTTTTCCTTTGCAGGGTCCCCAACTAGGCTACGATGGTGATAATCTTTCTTTTCTGCTGATTTTGTGCCTCTGGGTCATGTCCTAGCCTAAATGGCGAGGATGAGGTTATTGTGCCATGCCTTAGGGTCCAAGCTGGACCAGAACCTACACTAAGTGGTTCAACAGAGAGAATGAATTCAGAGAACTGGTTACAATGGTATTGGAAGAGTTTGAAAAGCAAGCAGGGGATAGTGAGGCAACTCAGAGATTAGCATGTTCCATGCCCACCACTGCACTTCCAGATGCTGAACAAATATAAACAGATGCCAACCCTCAAGGAAGGAAAGCTGAATACTCACTTTGCCACAGTTCTGTAGATGATCCTCACAATGTCCCTGTCATATGGGTAGCATTATCATTATCACTGGAGGCCCAGGGCAGTTAGGGAGCAACATGCCCAAGACCATTCTGCATTAGTGGGGGAACCAGGATTGGAACCCATGCCCTTTGTGCAAAGGGTCACCAACCTGCCATCAGTGGGCAGCTCAGCTGACCTGGAAGAGAGATGGCTTTGGGAAGCCCTGAGGCTCTGCTGAAATTCCCTTGGCTCCTGGAGGACAGGGACAAGAAAGGCCTCACCTTAGCCCTCAGCCCTCTACTTCCCATGCTGCCCCTCTATCCCATACAAGTGGCTCATGGCCACATTTCTGTCCCCATATCCAGTCCAGGCAGAGCAAACCATAAGCCACACGCCCTGCAGAGGTGCCCAAAGTGCTCAGGGCGGGGCACAGCTGAGGACAATAGAGTCTTTCTCCAAGCTAGATATGGGCTTTTCCTGGTGGGCCAGCAGAGGTGGAGACAGCACAGCCCACCCGGGGCTGTCAGCACCCTAAAGGTACCATACCACTGGATTATAGGCGATGACTTAAGGTGATTCTGGGGCCTTTGCTATGAAGAAGGGCCACCCCTACCTTTCCCAAAGCACAGTGTTGTTTAGTTCTGAGCTGGATCAGGGCTGTGGGAGCTAGCTGAGCTGGGAGTCCCTCCAGGTGACCACCCTGGCCTGGACGAGAGGATATTAGAATGGGGACCCCTAACAAGGCAGAAATGGAGAAAGGAAACTCCCAGAGACCCCTATGGCATGCTCCTTCAACCTGATAGCCCCTCTAAAGGATTCTAAAGTTCCCAAAGGCTGCTAACATGTCATCCCCTAAGGTCTTCCACTCTCACCTTGTTCCAGTCAAACCCTTGGCTCCTTCGCCTCCCTTGCATCTCTGCCTGCTTCTGGAATGACCACCATCTCATACCTTCCCCCACAACCCCCCAGATCATCCACCAGCCTGGAGCTCTGTCATTTTTGTCTCTTCAGCTCCAATAAGCACCTGGCACACAGTAAGCACTGGGAAAAATGCTTCTACTCTGTCACCTCCTATTTTCCCTTGGAGCTCTTCACCCCTAGTCCTCTTTCTCTAGAAAGGAGAGACAAGAAATCCACTCCCCCATCACCCGCACCCTGTTGCTTGCTTTTTCCCAGGCCAATGGCACCCACAACCCCACCCCTGACCAAGGGTGCTCTAGAGTCAGTCCGCTGTTAGTGATTCTGCCAGTCAGCACCCAGCCTCACACATCTGTGGCAGCTACTCAACAGTATCTGAATCATCTGACACCTTACAATAGCTCTCTTGCTTTAAGAAAAACCCAAAGTTAAAAGAGATCTAAGATTCCACTTTTCTCTTTGGTTTCTCTCCACCAAACCTGGATCACTCCCTCAAAGCTATGCTCTTTTCTACCTTAATGGTCTTCCTTTCGCCTAGATCACTTTTCTTTCCTTCTGGCCTGACCAACCCTTACTCATTATTTTCTTTCTTTAGAAAACTCTTCCATGCTCACCCAAGCCTGCCTTCCAGCTGCCTCTGTGCTGGGCTATTGTCACACTGTGATAAATGTTTGTTTTATTAGATGTCTTCCTGAAGACTGTGGGCTTCCTGAGGGCAGGGCCCAAGTTTATTGCTAAATACCCAGTGCCTGAAAGCTCTCAGTAATTATCTGTTACATCCGTTCACATAAAACAGGAAGAAGGGACAATGAAACACTTTTCTTTGTTCATTCAGAAGAGAGAGGAAACACAAATCTGGGTGGAGTCATAAAGGAGGACTGAGTCTTTCCAAGTGAAACTGCACCTTTAGTGAGCAGAAGATCCTAGTGCAAGCCCCTTTTACCCCACCACCCCCGCAGAGCCCCTTTACCGTGTCCCTTACCACACATGGTCAGAGTTGCAGTAGCCAGCTTCCTACTAGAGTCCTGGGCTAGTGCCTGGAGCTGTGACCTCTCCCAGGCTGGTGTGGGCCTCCGGAGCGCTAGGCCACAGTGCCTGTGGGCAACCAGGTGGCAGCTCTGCAGGCAGCTCAATGGCTCCTCTGTTCCACTGCTGGCTCCACACCCTGCTCCAGGAAGCCCTGGCCCCCCGCCCTGGGCTGGAGTGCCCAGAAGAGCCACCCACAGGGCTCAGAATGGGAGCAGCAGCAGAGATGCCAGCTGGGAAGGCTGGCAGAATGGGGCACCCACAAGGGCACTTATGAAACCCATCAGAGGCCAGGCTGCTGCCATAGTGTTTCTAGGTCTGTGAGGGTGATCTGCTCAGTGGGGGAACCTACCCCCATAGACTTCTGACACTTGTGACCTACCGCACTTTGTTAGTTTGTTTGTGGCCCCTGGGCCTCCTCTGATGTTCCCACTGCTGTATCCTACATCCAACCAACCCAGGGCCCTTCACACAGAGTACATTCAAGACATAATTACTGGCTGCATAGAAGGCCTCCTTTTCCTCAGGCTCCATCCTCTAGGGTGACACCAACTTCCAGATCCCCATTCACTCTGACCTCTGACTGACCAGTAATGGCTGCACCACTAAGCTCTCAGGAGAACTGGATCAAAGCCTCTGGCTCAAGGGCAGAAGAGAGGAACAGTCAGTCAAGGGTCTTTAGGAAAGGCATACAACACCAGGACTGATATTTAGCTATATCCTCTGGTATAGCCAGAATGTTATAGAAATGCTAAAAGTATTTTCAAACTAGTGGGTAAAGCAGCTCCTATCCAGAGGGCCCCATGTCCCCCTCCCTCCTGCACTCAGCAGGCTGTCTCCAGGACCCTGCTGCTCTTCTGTTCAAATGGGCAATGCCCTTCCCAGAGCAGCTGTCTACTTTGCATCTCTTTCCTGCCCACGCCTCTTCGAGGTAGCCAGCAGGCCCACCATCTGGTTCTGTCTTCTACTCTGCAGTTGGGATGGGAACATGTCCCTACCCATGGGGGTCCAGGGGATACAAATCCAAGGCAGAGCAAGGAGCACATGTTTCAAGATGTTGGCTTTGTACAGTCCCCAAACTACCTGCTCTGCATTTCTTCCATTTTTTTAGTTTACATTTAATATCTGGAAACCTATCTTTTTCAGCTGTTGAATAAGCATGGCAATAGTACTTATCTCAGAGAGAAGAGAAGAGGGAAATAAATTTGTAACAGTTCATAGTCCACAGGCTGGCAGAAGGTGAGCTCTGATGATCATCTTTTACATTCAGGTATTAAGGCCTCACAATTTAGGTGCTTGTCCAGGGTACATAGCTTGTCAGCAGTAGAGACAAGACTGTAACCCAGGTCTCCTCTCAGTGCCTCGTCACAGATTTTCTAAAACTTTGAAAAATGCAACATCTTCTCTGCTTGTAGATTTAAATTTAAATTTAGAATTTAGGGGCTGGGGATACTGCTCAGAAGTAAAGTACTTCCTAACATTGCAAGGCTGCAGGTTCAATCCCCAGCACAGAAAAAAACAGAACAAAAACCAAAAACCTTTACCTCTGAGAAGTTCTGCCACAAAGAAATCAATACAATTTTTGTTTAATTTAGTATTTCCCCTAAATATTTAACCACGGAAACTCTTCCTTACTGAAAACCTATAACCAATCTATTTGATTACTTTTCCCAAGATCAAACTTTTTGTAGCTGATATTCCTACTTCTTGGAATGCCCACTCCTATTTTATCTCTCTGGGAAACTCCTTCAATATGAAAAAGATTTGTTATTTTCCTTTTCTAATTATAAGAGCAATGCCATGCTTACAAGACATTCAAACATCACAGACATGACTAATGCCACCAACTCTTTTAAGACCCTTGGGACCATCTCAGGCTTGGTGATCTCCAGGATTCAGGATATGGTGAATTCATCACAGAAAATGCCCCTCATTCCTTCTCTAAGGATCCTTCTCCTCTTGCTCATTAGCAAATGCTTCATGAACACCCCTTCTCTGTGACATAGCTCATGGTCAGTGCTGAGGGCCTAGGCATGATGCTTAGCTTGGAGTCAGTTCACTTGGCTGTGAAGCCTCGTTTTCTACCTGCTAGCTGAGAAATCATACATTCAACATTCCTTTGGTTCAGTTCCTCTATATATAACCCAGGGAGAGTAACAGAATCTTCTTTACTGGGTTGTTTAACCACTAAGTCACATGCCCAACCCTTTTTTTATTTTGAGACAGGGTCTTGCTAAGTTGCTTATAGCCTCACTAAACTGCTGAGACTAGCTTTGAACTTGTGATCCTCCTGCCTCAGCCTCCCAAGCCACTGGGATTATAGGTATGCCAAAGTGCCCTGCCTTACAGGGTTGTTGGAAGAATCAGTCTAACATACATCAGCTGCTTCAAAATGGTACAACACAAGGTCAGTGCTCAGTAAATGTCAGTGACTATATCATTAAAGAGTAAAGACCATATTTTGGGATCCTCTAGGAGCTCATGCTGACAGACACAAAACAAGCTCCAAGAGACTGAAGTGCTTCAAGGTGCTCTAAGTCCACAGCATGCAGGATTTGGGACCCACCTTTGCTCTCACATAATATCTTGCTGGTTCTGGGGAGAGGACAACTGGAGAACGCAGTAGGTATCCCTCCAAGTCATGGACCCTAGCCAGGACTTGCTCAGACCAGACAGCAATGGCCATCCATGGTCCTGAGGGTCCCAGCTGTTCCTAGCTCCCAACAGGCAGAGTGCCAGGGCTGAGGCATGACTGAGTCACTTATTGGCCAAGTGAACCAGTATAGATGTCTTCCAGACAGAATAAGTGCCAAAGTGTGATGCAGTGGTACTGGGTAGAGTGGAAGGGCCAGATACAATCCCTCAAGTGTCCACAGGTCTCAGTCATCCTTAAAGCACCAATAGTAGCAGAGATGGCCAGCCCAGGCTATAGAGGGCTGTCTAACCAGTTCTCAAAGGTCCCTCTACCGGGACCCCTATGTTTCCTCCCTCCCCTTCCCACAACTTTCTTCCTTCCTCTATTTCAATCACAGAATACATGCAAGATAAATAGAGCACACATCTAGACTATGTGGAGGCCATAAGGCGGCAAATGAAAGCAAACTACAAAAAGGCAACGACCAAGTCTTCTAGGTATCCCTTTAAGCGCCTAGGCCAGTGTTACCTAATGACATGTATACCCAATGAACACTGGATAAGGGATGGTTCTATACTCTAGTCACCCTCCTAACCTAGGGCAGGACTTCAGACACTCCAATGGCCTCTCTCATTTTTCTTTTCCTACCTGTCTGCTCACTTCTTTCCAAACTGGGGCCCTGAGGATCTAAGTCCATGTAGATATCATTTATAAGGTATATCTGTTTTTAAAAGTTCTTAAGACTGTATTTTGGGGGCTATAAACCCCTAATCTGATTGCTGTCTTTCCCCAGAAAAATGGGAGCTACTTACACAGTTTCTGGAGTGTCATGATCCCTAGGACCTTTGCCATGAGCTAAGAATAAGAGCCCTTGTTTCAATATGGGGTTGCATGACAATCTTATTGTCATGTCACTCCCTGTCCCCCAACCCATTTATCTTTGCAAGACAGAGGCAAGGGACACACTATGCAGATGGTCATAGGCAGCTCAGAGCTTCAATCATTCCATATCCACCCCCTTTCCTAATTAGACCATGTTTTTCCTACTGAAGTTCAGAGAAAAGTGAGCAAGTCAAAAGAAGGCCCAGCTTTCTGGCCCCTCTACCACAGTACCTCCTGGAGGCAGGACAAGGGCCCAGCTCCAGAGGGAAAGTACTTCCTGTGGCCAGATGGCAAGCCCTGCTTGCCCCTTGCAGGGTGCCACTCCTGCTGCTCCCACACCTGCCCTGCCAGGCTTGCCCAGATGGTCACCCTTGCACACCTGCCAATTACAGCAGTGGATTTCAGGGTGGGCTGGGAGCCATAACCCTGCATGGGAAGAAGGCTAATGGTCCTGAGCTCCCTGGATTTCTCAAGGTCCTGTCCAGGTCCCTGTTCTCTCCTGCTCCCACATGCACAAGGCTCCTTTACCCTCAGTCTCATCACAGAAGTACCTCCACTCACTTCATCAAACCTCATGACCAACCCCTCTCAGAGTGTTGATCCCTCCCATCCTCCAGCAGTAACCACTGGACTTCAAGAGAAGGACAGAAGCAGGCCAGTCCAAGGCACATCCAGGTCCCCAGTCCCTATCTCACCTAAGGATAAGACCTCAAAGCAACAAAACAAAGGGCTCTGCAGAACTAAGAGGAGGGAGAAAGCAGCCACACACCACAGAAACACTAGCTCATTAGGGGCAGGGGTGGCTCACTAAACAGGGGAAACAACTTGTGTAAGATCTGCAGGTCATGTGTCACTCAATAGGCCTAAGGGTTGCTTAGACAGCTGGGGTTAGTCCTTGTTTGGGTTCTTCCTAGGGAAAAATTCTGGAATCCCCCAAACTCTTCTTCTTAAAGTGGTGGGAATTCCTAGGGCAGGGCCCACTGAGGCTGTGTCCTTGCCCTTGGGACAGTTCAGATGGCATCCTGGGTCCTTTTCATCACACCCACTAAAGAAACAACAGATTGTGTGTGGCTCCTGGGAGAGCCTGCTGGATTTCATTCCTGTTCCTGTGGTTGACAAAATAGTTAGACATCACTTGGCGCCCCCAGTTCTGAACAACCCACAGATCACAGAGCTGACCCAAGCAGAGAAATGAAGAAACCATGGGTCTGTTTGCATGGCTGAATGGGTGCAGTCCCTTACTTAGGGATTTGTAGGAAAATGTGCAAGGGTTGCTACTAGGGAGACCCTGACCCTCCGGTCACCCTGGTAGTGTATACTTACCATTCAGGACATATTTATGCAATCCTCTTTATGCCAAGCATTGTGTCAGACAGATCTACAGATATTAGGAGAACATAGTCCTTGTCCTGGAGGAACCACAGCTTGGTGGGCAGCCTGTTAGGCCATTCTAAGCCACTGCAGAGAGGAGAAGGGCTAAGGAGAGCTTAGGCCCACATGCCAACAGGCAGTGCTCAGAGAGGAGGAGACTGACTGATCCGTGGTAAAAATAAGGCCTAGTACTCTGGTCTGCCTCACTGCCACCATCACATCACACAACGGCAGGGACAATTAGGAAGGAAACAGCACAGCCTGGGAAAAGTGCCCTTAAATCTTCCTCTGCAGACTAAGGATCCTGGCCCATGATTGGCAGCCATGCCCCATGGCAGGAACTACAGAAAAAATTATTCACATTCTTGAGGCTTCTGTTCTGACCCTGACACATCTCTCTCATCCAGGAAATCAGGCAGAAAGGCGCTTTCTCGGCTGAAAGTCTCAATCCTGGAGCCAGTGGATTTAGACAACAACTTTGCTCTCCAATCAAATAAAAATAAAAATGTTCTCCTCTGCTGAGAAGAGGGGACCAAGCCCCAGGACTGAGTTCCTAGGGTGGAACAAAGAAGGAAAAGAGGGCCAGGGTGGCACACAGAGTCATCCTCCTAGAATTTAGGGCTACAGAGACCTGGGCATGGCTTTCAACTGTTCCCCTGCCAGGGAGGGCTAAGGCCAACTGTGACTGGGCAAAAGGGCTCTAAGACACTGTAGATGTTCTGGGGAACAGTGGCTGCCCTGCTCTCTTTCCTACCCTAGTGCCTGCAGATCCATAAAACCTCTCTAGTCTCTCTCAGAATGACTTGGATCGAAGGAGGGCAAGAGAAGAGAAAGCATGGACTCAGTTATTTGGCCCCATCTGGGCAACAGGTCCTGAGGAGGGGCTGCCCTTGTGTAACAAGGGAAGGAGTGGGACTGGATCCCAGTGGTCAGCATTATTGGCAAAAGATGCACAGTACCCATCCTGGCCTCCAGAGAACGCAGTCCATTCAGTTCCAATCCCACTGGGTAAGGCAAAGGGTAACTCTTACTATGTCCTCAAGGAGAAACCCCAGCCTTCCCCTCTGGTCTGGGTTTTCATCACCTGCAAGGATGCTTGGACTCTAGCGGGAGGAAGGAGAGAAGAAGGAAGCAGAGGAGAAGGAGAAGCAGGAGGAGAAAGCTTTGTACAGATTTTGCCCAGGGGAAGGGTCAGAGATCAAAGGGCAGTGGGCTTCTACTCCGAAGGGCAGAAAAGCCATAAACCAGCAAGCAGGGAGGTGTGCTTCTCAATTCCCTTTAGGAAAAATGCTCAAGGATCAGGCTTCCTGGGGGCTGCGAAACCGAGTAGAACCCAAGAGGGGGAGGGTCACTAGTCCTGAGGTCGCATCACGGCATAGGGGCAGAGTTCGGGGCTCCCATCTCGGATTAGCTGGTCGAGAATCTGAACAAAGGTGGGTTAAGACTCAGAGCCCCAGGGTCAGGGACTAAGCTTGTGTCCGCCAGGAGCCGTGACAGCGAGAGACCTGGCCAGGCCACCTTTGTCCCTCTCACAACCTCCAGACCTCCAACCACTCCCCTCCTGGCCACCCACTCCCGGCGCGGCACTCACCCTATCGCTGCTGCATTGGGGTCCAGAGATCCGCTCATCGGGAGGGGGAGCTGGGGGCCCAGGGGTCTCGACCCGAATAAGGCGGTGCGGGGGCGAACCGTGGCGCGGGGGCGGCGTGGGGCCGGGGGCTACGGGGGTGGCGAGGGCTACGGAGCCGGACGATCCCCCGGAGTAGGGGTCTTCGAAGTCGCGCTCTCGCTGCAGCCTGTAGGCGGCCAGGATATCGGGGGGCGGCGCAGGGGGCGCGGCCGGGGAAGGCGCAGGGGGACGGTAGTCGGGCTCTGGGGGCGCCGGCTTGCCCCCACCTCCTCCGCCGCTCCCCCCGCGGAACCCCAGATGCTCCCGGAGCCACTTCGCTACTCCGCCGCTGCCGCCCCCTCCTGGGCCTGCTCCAGCACCGCCAGCGCCCCGGCGGGACCCCCCCGGGCCGCCTCCAGCGCTTCCCTGAGCCCGCGGGCCCGGGCCAGAGCCCGCGGGAGGAGCTCCGCTCAGTAACATGGGGCCAGCCAGACTGAGCAAGGGGAGCGCGGTAGCCTGGCGGGGGGCGGGGGCGGGGGCGGGCGGCAGGCAGCAGGGAGAAGGCGGAGCTGCGCCGGGCGGCGGGAGGGGGCGGGGCTCGTCAGTAACAAGGGAGGGGCGGGGCTCCGCTGTCTAACGGAGTCGACCTCCCTCTGCGCGGGAGGAGGTGGGGAGGGCGGGAACCGGAGGCTGCCGGCTCCTAGCCTGTGTGGAAGCCAGAGAAGTGAAGTGGGCGACCGCAGGGCTGGGGATGCGACTCTTGGACTGAGGGTGAATCCTCCACTTGTCACCACGCGTGACTTGTGGGGCGCGCACCCATACCTATCCGTACCCCTCCTCCTGCTTCCAGCTGGTGCAAGAGACAGAAAGGGTAGCCCCTGGCCCTCGGACCCCTTCTGCTCCTCTTCTTCCTTCCCTCAAGGCCTCGCAATCTGAGAACACCCTTCTAGAAGGGAACATCTAGCGAGGACAAGAGAAGGGGCTGTTCCATAAGATGTATCTATAACTGCTCCCCCACTCCTCGGGAGCCACATGTACCTCCTATCCCATCGCTTGAATTGCATATACCCGAATCAACGTTGTTTTCCAATTCAGGCAGACACACATCACAATCAACTCCTTAGAGAAACACACTTCTTTCGTGTGGTTTCCACATATGCCCTGCTCAACAATCCTCCCACAAACAACCCTCGCTTACGGGCGCACCTGCCCCAAGCAGGCCCACCCAGCCCCTGACGGCAGCATGCGCACTCGCAGAAATCCCTTCAAGCCACATTCTGGGTTTCATTGTCAATCAGATTAGTGACAGAATGGAAACAGACAAGTCAATAAATCAAGTCTAGAAACAGTTCCAATGTTGTCTATCACAAACCCCTTATCCTCTCGAGACTCCGATGTTCAAGTGCTAGGCATTTTTATCTTAGGAATAAAGGCAATTTCTCATCAGAAGTGTTGTGCCCTGAAGCCAACACCAATATTTGCCTTCGGAAGATTATCTGCCTCATCTTACCATAACCCACGCTTTGTACTCTTTCAGTGTCTTTCCTCTCTTAGGCTCATATCTGCCTTTTTGATGGAGCAAAGAACCAGGTGAGGTCCCAAAGGGAAGGAATTCGAAGCTGGGGGAGAAGGATGTGAGAGGAAAACTGCAAATCTCCTAGGATTCCTTGGGCTACAGTTCTCAAAATATTTGTCAAATTCTAGGGCATGTTGTGTATATATGCTTCTCAATCTTTAATGTGAACACGAGTCTCCTGGGGATCTTGTTAAATTGAAGAGTCTGATTCTGTAGGTCTAGCTTGGGTGTAGTCCCAGACTTTGTATTTCTGACAGGCTCCCAAGTAGTACAAATGCTGTTGGCTCCAGAGCAAGAACACTTTAAGTACAGGACTGCAGAGAGATAATGAAAAATCTAGTTTTGTGCTTGATTTCGTGAAGTACAATAGAAAATATAACATGTACAAGTTTCTTAAATGTGCATTTTAAAATATTAACTAATGATGCAAAGCTGTACAGACATGATACCAGAATAGTCTTCTGGTATCATCCATATGTGAGGGTCTCCACAGTTACCAGGTGGGAAGGTACAGAAAGGTCACTGATAAGGAGTGAATGGTTGTGACAGATATTTGGGCAAGGTACTCAATGCCACAGATCCTTTTCTGGAAAGAGCGATGTGTGAAGATCAAGGGAGATGATGGATATGAACTAGCTTATAGAACTGTAAAATATTTACAATGGAGGTTGGAGCTGTGGCTCAGTGGTAGAGCGCTTACCTGGTATGTTCGAGGCCCTGGGTTCCATACTCAGCACCACATATAAATAAATAAAAGATCCATCGATAACTAAAAAATATGAAAAAAATATTTACAATGGAAGGTGTCACATGAGGCCACATGTTTAAGAGGTAGTACAGAGTCAGGTGCAGTGGTGTTTGTAGATAATTCCAGCAGCTCTGGAGGCTGAGGCAGGAGGATTGTGAATTCAAAGCCAACTTCAGTAATTTTGCAAGACCCTGTCTCTTAAAAAAAAAAAAAATCCTGTGGGGATGTTGTGGCTCAGTAGTTAAGTGCCCCTGGGTTCAATCCCTGGTAAAATAAATAAATAAATAAATAAATAAAGTACACAGTCAGGTTGATGAGAGCTCAAAGGAATGGAATCAATCAAGTCTGCAGACTTCCTGCAGGAGGTAGACCTGCATTGTGTAGGATTTAGACAGAGGAACCAAAGGGGTGTAAAGTCATTTCAAGCCAGACTTTGAGCTGAGCAAAGGCACAGAGGTGGGGACCAGCACACTGTAAGGAAGTGGAGTATCCCTGGTGGGGGAAAACAGGAGCAAAGTTAAATTATTTAGGAGGGAAGGAGTATGTTCCTAATGATAGGGTGTAAATGGTTATTTAAAAATTACAATGTCTTGGGTGAATTATACACTTACACTTGTTTGAATTATTAACAAAAATTTCTCCCCTGAAGAGTGTGAACTCCTGGAAGTTGGTAGTGTTGAGCACCTCAGGGGGGCCAGGCACTTCGATGGGAACCAAGAAATAGGAGAAGCCAACACAGCAAGTCTCCTCTGAAATCCAAACACTTAGGTAGTGTTTCAGCATGGAGTTGGACTCTGTTGGGCAGCAGGAGTAGTTCCCACCACCTAGTGCACAACCTATCACATGGTCCTGTCTTAACAAATATTAAAATAAACAAATGTAATTTCTCTTATTCTTAGTTTTATATAGTTGTAATTGTGGTATGCACACAATTTTATGTCCTTCCCCCCCTTAACATTGTGTTATGATTTCCCCGTGTTTGTTATATAGCCTTTATTTTCTTCCATTTCTTTTGGAAAATTATTTTATTTTATTTTTTTGGGTGGGGAATTTTAAACCTACAGAAAAATTCACAAAAAGTACAGTGAAAAAAAAAAAGAAAAAAAAAAAAAAAAAAAAAAAAAGAAAAAAAAAAGAAAAAAAAGAAAAAAAAAGAAAAAAAAAGAGAAAAAAAAAAAAAAAAGTACAGTGAAACCGGGTATGATGATGGACACCTGTAATCCCAGTGATTTAGGAGGCTGAGGCCAGCCTCAGGAAAAAGGTCTGGGGATGCAGTTCAGTGGTAAGCGCCCCTGGGTTCAATCCCTGGTGTATACACACACACCAAAATAAATAAATAAGTAAATAAATAAATAAATAAATAATCGAAACCAAACAACAAAAACCTCACAGTGGAAACCTATACCCCCTTCTCCAAGACTCATTGAATTTAGACATTTGCCATATTTATTGTATTCTTTTTTTTTTCTTTCTTTTCTTTGTATGTGTGTGTGTATGTGTGTGTGTGTGTGTGTGTGTGTGTAGCTGTATTTCCTAAAACTAAGGAATTCTATAGGGTCACAAGACCTTTATCACACTTAGGAAGTTTAACATTTATTTAATAGTATTGTCCATTATAAGGTTTATATTAAAATTTCCCATTTTTCTCATGTGTCTTCTATAGGTTTTTTTTTTTATTCCAGATCAATCAGAGTATCCCATTGCATTTGTTTGTTAAGTTCCTTTATTTTGATCTTAAGTAGTCCCCCTTTCTTTTGTTGCTTTTCATGACATTTATGGTTTTAAAGTGTCCAGGCTAATTGTCACGTAGAATGTCCCACATTCTGGGTTTTCCCACAGTTTGATCATGATTTAATTCAGACTAAACATTTCTGAAAAGACCACTACATAGGAGATGTTGCGGACTTCCCAGGAGTCACATTAGCAGTCCTTTAATGCCCATTTGTCCCTTTAGTGGTGATGCTAGTTCACCTGGTTAAGCTGAAGTCTGCCAGATCACTCCAATTGACTTTATTTCAAGTGAGCTATGAGGTGATGTACTGAGGCCTTTTGGCTATTTGCTTCCAACAACATTTTATCCAATATTTTAAGCTTGCCCTGATGATCTGTTTATATTTGCTATTACATGGGGGACTGCAAAATAGTGACTCTAGTTTGTCATTCCTTATTAGCTGGCATTCTGGTATTTCTCTGTAAAGAATATCTTTCTCACCCCTGCCCCTGCCAACTCTCTTTCTCTTATCCCCATAAGTTGAAAAGTTGATTTTGTAAAAAATTTATTCAACATGATATAGTACATTGCTATCATGATATCATTATCTTATTTATTTAAGTACTGGGGATTGAACCCAGGGACACTTTACCACTGAGCTACAACACTAGTACTTTTTTTTTGGATACAGGGTCTTGTTAAGTTGCTGTCCTCCTGCCTCAGCCTCCCAAATCCCTGGGATTATAGGCATGCACCACTGTTCATTATTCTTATTCTTATTCTTATTATTACCCAGTTCATTATTCTTTCTGATGCTCAAATTGTCCCATATTTGGCCTATGGGATCCTTTTTAAGAGGTTCCTGTGTGTGTGCTTTTTGTTTGTTTGTTCATTTGGTACTAGGGATTGAACTCAGTGGCACTTGACCACTGAGCCACATCCCCAGTCCTATTTTGTATTTTTATTTAGAGACAGGATCTCACTGGGTTGCTTAGTGCCTCCCTTTTGCTGAGGCTGGCTTTGAACTCTTAATTCTCCTGCCTCAGCTTCCTGAACTGCTGGGATTACAGGAGTGTGCCACCCAAGTCTGGCTTCCTGTGTCCTTTTGACTTGGTGTCATCAATCTTTAAGAACTTTCTTTCTTTCTCACACAAAATGTTCTAGACTCACTTCATACCTCTTCTGTTTCAGACCTGCGATCAGACATTTCTTTAAGGGAATCTTACTCCTTTCAGTTGGAAAGGCATTTAAAAATTGCCTTTATACTTTTAAAATGACTATTTAATATATTGCCTAATGAATATGCTTTGGTTTAGTACAACATCACATTATTATTATTATTAAACACGTTATTTCCATTCTCCTTCTTTCTAAATAACTCTGTAATGAGCATCTTTATGCACATAGCACTTCTTAGTTTAAGATTTATTCATTTAATGGGATTCTCAAAAGTAGAATTATTGAGGCAAAAAAATGTAAACTTTTTTTTTTTACTCTTACTACATATACCTAGTTGTTCTCACAAAAGATTTTAGAGTTAGCGAATGTGCCAGGCATGGTGGTACACACATAATTCTAGCTACTCAGGAGTCTGAGTTCGGAGGATTACAAGTTTCAGGTCAGCCTGGGCAACTTAGTGAGACCTTGTCTCAGAATAAAGTATTTAAAAGAAAAAGAAAAAGTCAGCAATGTCTTGTAAGTGTGGAACTCAATAATTTTCTCATTTGATTTTCTCCTTGACATCTTTGTAGCACCTGAATCTGATCTCCCTTCTTCATGAAAATTTCTTCACCCAAGATTTCTTTAGAATGATACTCTTTTGATTTTCTCTCATTTTCTTCCTTAACCTCCTGAAGTTGTATACTTCTCAAGGTCCAGTCCCAAGTCCTCACTTTTCTCACTGGGCACTGAGTGAGTGAAGTGTCCTTACTCCTGTTTCCAAACTTTGGATACCCAGACTGGTCCTAAGCTCTTATCCCTCCTGAGTTTTGTCTTTTTCTAAGTCTGGTCCTTTAGTTTCAAGCCTTGTCTTGTGTTCATTTCTGTTCATCTCCTTGAGAGGACAACCACATCCACTCTGACATGTGTACTCTGTTTTTTGAGATTCTGGATGTGGAGTTGGAGTTTCATTTGTGCCAAATTTTGTTTGGCCTACATAGTTTCGGTCAAACTAATTTTTAAAAAATTAATCAAATAAATTGCCAATATTTAAAAATTTGAGAGATCACACATAACACTCAAGATTGCTGGTTTCTCCGGAAACATCAGAAGATCTGATGCATACAGCTCATATTTCCATCAAGCACAACTGGCAGAAGATGGGTAGCCTGGGTCCCTTCAGATGAGGCTATATCTCCAAAGATCATCCTAGGCCCTAGGATTTTATTGAAGCTCCAGGTTAGTTGCTTTTACCACCAACTGTCACTTTTTTTCCTTACTATAATGTTAAGAGGAAAGTAAAATATTTCTCCAGGCCATGTCCCTGTCAAAGGTAGAAAAAAGAAAAAAAACAAAACTAAGGAAGGTAGGAAAGAATGAAGGAAAACACCTAGAAGGCTACATGTCACTAGAAAAATGGGAGAGCACATTTTTCTTAGTGGAATTACTGTTCCTATTTAATATGAAAATAACATGGTTCTGTATTGAAAGAACACAACTCAATATGAAATCATAAAGCAAACCTAGTTGGGCATGATAGCACATGCCTGTAATTCCAGCAACTGGAGAGGCTGAGGCAGGAGGATTCCAAGTTTGAAGCCAGTCTGGGCTGCTTAGTGAGACACTGTTTAAAAAGAAAAAAAGTAGGAAGGGCTGGGAATGTAACTCAGTGATAGAGCACCCCCGTTACCCCAGCTCCTCCAAAAAAAAAAAAAAAAAAAAAAAGCAAACCTGGTCACTTTATATACGTCATTTAAAAAACTGTCCAAATATTTGTGGAGAGACTGGGTGCTTAGGACACAAACATGTGCAAGACTTACTCAGTTCTGTGTTCAATGCACTGGAATATCATAACTGTATTTTATTTTCTACTCCCACCCCCACCCGCAGACTGGGTATTGAATTCAGGGCTTGGTGTATGCTAGGCAAGTGTTCTACCTCTAGGCTAGGCTAAATTTCATAATTTTAGTATTCTGTGACTCAAGTTGGGTCAGGGAGTGGAGGGTCTTCAGAAAGACTGTCAAGTCAATTGCCTCTTCCATACTCTAAACTCAGACTGCTTCTTTGTCCTTCCAGCTTGAAATCAAAATAGTGCTGCTTCCCAGGGCCAAGGCTCCCATCCAAAGGTTTTTATGGATACAGCAAAGAATCCCTTTCTTCCATTTTACCAACCCAAACTGTCCCCACTCTCCCAGTTAGGAGTTGGGGCCTGGGAAGGAAAAGGACAAGACCCAAGATGGAAGGAGATTCCCTTGCAATAAACAAAGAGGAATATATTTACACACACACACACACACACACACACACATATATATATATATGAATTGTCATAGAAAGATACTGAAAAGTGGCAATAATTGGTGGGTGACCAGAAGTATGAGGAGCTTTACTTC
This sequence comes from Sciurus vulgaris, assembly GCF_902686455.1. NCBI lineage: Eukaryota > Metazoa > Chordata > Mammalia > Rodentia > Sciuridae > Sciurus > Sciurus vulgaris. The sequence continues at coordinate 93,993,902 of NC_136462.1, forward strand.
TCGCTAGGCTTGTGTATATGTATTCTCTATTAAAAAATGAATGACCCAGGTTTTAAAAATGCATAAAGGAGGATGGGGATCACAAGGTCATGGGGACGCTATTTTGTCAGTGTCGAATAATTTGGACTCCAATTTTCCGGAGCGAAGAGATTATAACTTTGATTCAAAGCCGTATTCAGAGCATTAAATAGTTACTTGGGGTAACTTCGAAGAAGCTCGATTTACAAACTGAGGGAAGCAGCGTTTCGTTCAAGGAAATGAATTATGTTTTATAAAAGATCAGAAAAAAAAAAAAAAACCGCCGTATGCGAGAAAAAAAGAAGCGAGCCCCTTGCCGTGCCATTGTTCCCACAATGCCGTGACTCGGATTCGAACCGAGGTTGCTGCGGCCACAACGCAGAGTACTAACCACTATACGATCACGGCGAGCTACCGGGGACCTGTAAGACGGGCTTTCTGATTGTCCTCTTCAACAGTCATAGGCCCTCCCAGTCCGTGCGTCACTAAGTGACCCTCCTATGGGGCGGGGCTCCAGCCCGCCGCTGTGTCAGAATGCGCAGGCGCCACCGCACTGTCTCCAGTCGCTTAGGTTCTGTGTCCGGTTTTGGTCCAAGGGCCAGAAGCCGTGGTGATAAGCTTCTGATGGTGGACTACTTGTGAGTGGGGTGGGGAGTTGAAAGAGACCACTTGTGCATCCAGGGACTGGACTGTCAAGAACTCAGACTGTCCATGTGAGAAGTCCATCTTCTGTACCTTGGAAACCCTATCGGGCTTCCCGAGCTTGTAGATGCTCGTTCTTCCAGGGTGTTCCTCGCTGTTTGATTCCCGCAGCAGTGATCTGACACAGCCTTTGCGAAGAGCGAGGACGCCCCCAGAACTGTGTTGGTTGCGTAGCCTGAACTCAACGAACGCATCTCACCCTTAGTTCTCTTGAGCCCAACATCCACTTCCTTACAGCCCCTCCAACAGTTCCCGGACTCTGACTCCTTCCTCCTCAATGCTCTTGCAGCGCCAGTCACCCACATTATGTTGTGTCCTTGGGTGGCAGTAGGGACCAAGTCCGGTTTTTATTCTTGTCCGTCAGTGCTGGCGCCCTAACGGAGCCTTAATCGAGCCGGATACAGACTGGGCAGTGGCTATTCGCTAAAGAGAATGTGCCAGTGGTTTCCTGACAAGTGAATTCATAGTGACCATCCTCCTCTCCAGTGTTATTCGTATCAGCAGAGAGATCTTGCTGAACACAGATTGAATCCTTTCACCACCCTCACCCTCGAAACAGTAGTAAATTCGTCTGCTTTTCCAGCTTATCACTTGGCTTTCAGTGTCATTTCCCACTCCTTAATTATTTGCACTCATTCACTCAACAGGTGCTTGAGAAGCGCCTACTGTCAGACCACGGCCTGAATGCGTTGTGGGGGTGGGGACTTTATAAAGAGGACTTAGGGAGAACACTTATGAGAGGAATTATGATAGCGCCTTTTCAAGACTTCGTTTTAGTCTTTGCGCATTAAATTATTCTGACTGCTTGACGAATTTCCATTCTACTTTTAAGAGCTGCCTCAAAGGTTTCTTCCTTTGAGGAGCCTTCTCTTTCAATCCCTTGGAGCCCATTCCATTCTGGAAATTTGCACAGATGCTTATTACACTTCGTAGCCTGGCGAGTGCTCTGTGCTGTCTCCAAAAATGCGCTCAACCGCATAGTAACCGAAAGCCCATGTGCTGCGGCATTCCAATTTAGCCAGAGCAGGTGTAAACGTCGTTCTCAGCTGTCTCAAGGGAACTGGAATGTATTTTCCAGAACTCAGGGTAAAAATGGAAGAGGGCGATAAAACGTAACCCCCTTGCGGTGCCATTGTCCTCACAATGCCATGAACTCGGATTCGAACCGAGGTTGCTGCGGTCACAACGCAGGGCACTAACCACTGTAGGATCACCGCGAGCTGCTGAGGACCAGCACAGACTTTTCTTTTTTTCAACATTTCTGTTGAAAGCCCCGCCCCTTTTACGTCATTAATTTGTCATTGCATGTTCCCGCCTATCTTCAATCGCGCCACTCCGTGGCCGCGCATGCGCTCTAGTTTTCTCTGCTCCCTGCGGAGCCAAGGATCGGGTACCCGGGCCACGCCACCGTGTGGGCTGCGCTCGGAGTCCCTTTCTCCCGCTTTCAAGAAAGTTGTGGGGGTGGATCAGAATTCCTTCTTGTAGAATTTAAGAGTCCCTTCAGAAAGCGTGTCAGTCGGGGCATGGTGAGCGCGAGAGGGACCCCGGGCCACTGTTCGGGTGACCTCGGGTTTTACATTTAATAGAGACTTGGCGTCATAAAAATCCTTTAGTTTGCCAAGCATTTTCAAGTCCTTTCTCTTGCGATCCTTACAGACCGTCAAGCAGAGCCTTCGGGCTGCGAAGTTCGTAGCGTTCGAACTCCTCTTCGGGATCAGTGTGAAGGTCGGGTGTTTGGGAGAGCTAATTTATGACGGGAAGCTTAAGAAAGCCAGGACAGTCGCCATCTAGACGAGAAGAGCCACACTCAGTCACCCGCACACTGTGGCGTCCTGGTAGCTCGCCGTGATCGTATAGTGGTTAGTACTCTGCGTTGTGGCCGCAGCAACCTCGGTTCGAATCCGAGTCACGGCATTGTGGGAACAATGGCACGGCAAGGGGCGCCTTTTTAGATTTACCAAGTCACGTTCTCCGTGTTTAAATCATATTCTCGTATGTCTCCAGCCGATACTATAATAACGGGACAATCGTGCATATACAGAAAGTATATGGGGCTTTCCTTTCTTTTAAATTCATCTGCTAATGAACTAGCCACCCCCATCTTTCCCAGTATGTGATTGTCTTGGTTTTGGATGTGTTCCGTGTGGTACCCTTTTTTTCTTTACTCATCTGACCCCTGGCAATGGTGGAGTCATATATTGGGTCCTTAAAAAAAAAAAAAAAAAATCACACCTGCTAAAACGTCAGCACTTGGGGGTGTAGACTTTATAGGAATATGTAAGCATTAAGGGCTAGAAGAAAGTCCAACACTCAGCCATTTTTGGTTCAGATCCTGTGACAAGTGAAAAATATGACCACGCTGGAGGTGCTAGTTCTTAAAGTCACTATGGGGGGTGCTAATGAGAGGTCTGTGACCTCAGTCTCCATAGACTCATAGGTGACCGGGTGTTTTCTCTTGAACCCACCATTCCCACTGTACCTCAGGTTTAAGGCAAATTGTATTTGTTGGTTTGTTTTATGTGCACTTAAAAAGATCCAACTCAACAAATTCAGGTCTGTCATTTGGCATTAGGTAAAATAGAAGTGAGTTTTGAATTTGGCTTTCGGGCTGTTAGTGGCAGCTGTATCATTGTCAAGGAGGGAATGAGAGAGACCTGAATGAAGAATAAGCCTTTCCAGCTCTTCCTAAAGAGGTTGTTGTTGGTTTTGACAGCAAAGCAGTCAGGGAGCATTCCTGGGAGAAATGGACATTGTGATGGGATTGCACCCCTTTTACCCATGCTCCATCAGCACAGATTTACTGAACAGTGCAAAAAGCCAAGACTCTGCAGTAGGCTGTAATTTCCCTGAGTCTCCCAGGTCCCAATTCCTAGATTTGGTAAGTTTAAAATCACAACAGGACAACTCAGACCATGAGAGTGTTCTGAGCAGTACAGAATGACGAAGGGTGAGCCTGAGCCTGAGAATTTGCCAGAGTTTGGATGACTGATTTAAGAATTATATATTCAGAAAATCAACGTCACTGACCAAAAAAACCAAAACAAAACAAAACAAGAAAACACAAAAAACAAACCCCAAACTCAAACCAAAAAACCTATTCAACAGGATTGGGACAACTCTATTCCTTATACCCTTCAACAAATAACTATACTGAAAGTTTTTATTCAATGGACTGGAATAAGGCATCAGGGTGGGAAGAAAGGAGATCTGTCTTTCCTCTAATGGCCTTGCTCCCAGTCCCTCATTGCTCTATGCAGGTACTTCTGTACTCTTGAGTTATGAGTTGCTTCCAGAACTTGGGGAGAAAATCAGGAGTAGTCACTCTTTGAGTATTACAAATAAAAACAACTAAGAAAACAAACCTCACAAACATCCACCATGTGAGGTACTGCATGAACCATCCACATCTGAGGTGAAAGTGTAGGAGGGAAGGGTACTCTTCTGTTTGGCGGGTATATAGGCATCCTGGAAGTGGGTGCACACAGCTACCAAAATTTCATAACACTGTGCTTTGAGATCACTCTGTCAAATCCCCTTACTCTGATTTCAGGTCCATGAAATAGACTTGATAATGATTTGAATGTCCATTAGACTTTCTATTAGACTTTCCTAAAGGGAAGAACATTGCTCTGTACTAGCTTCTGATCTGTTGGCACTTGTTCTCCTTACTGTGGTATTTTGGCTTAGTCTCTTAAGAATCTACTTTGTATGATTGATTTTCCTTGAGCCTGCTTATCTCTGGGTGCACTGACACAATGAAGTGAGAGCCTGGGAAGACATCACCAAGACTCTGCTGTCCTGGGAGCTCCTTTTGGCCTCTTGGTTTTGAAACCATTTTGTGATTTCTGATTCTGGGAATGTGGTTCTCACTGTCCCTCAGCTTGAAGCCTGACCTCTTCCTTAGGACTGAGAGCCAGGAAAGAGGCAGGCTGTGTAAAAGCCCTCTGGGCACCAATTCCAGCTCCAGTATTAGTTTCTGCAGGTTTCCTGTCTTGACTCTAAGCCGGCTTTGATTTTTTTTTTTTTTTTTTTTTTTTTTTTTGGTACTGGGAATTGAACCCAGGGCAATCTACTCTTGAGCTAGATCCTGAGTGGTGGTGATGGGGATTGAACCCAGGGCCTTATGTGTGCTAGGCAAGCACTCTACCAACTGAGCTATGTCCCCAGCCCCTTCCCAGCTCTTTTTATCTTTTATTTTGAGACAGGGTCTCACGGAGGCTGACCTCAAACTTGTGCTCCTCCTGCCTCAGCCTCTCAAGTCGTTGGGATTACAGGTGTGTGCCACTATAACCAACTAACTTTGACTTTCTTTTCCCTTTCATCTGATAGACCCTAGGTATAGTAGCTGATACCCTTCCTTTAGGCTACTCCTAACTCATTAAAAGGTAGCACAGATTAGTAATGAAGTCTCTGGCACCTGGAAGTACGCTGCCTAGGATTTGAGTCCTGACTCATCCATTTACTAGCTGGTCAACCTTGTGCAAGCAACATAATATCTCTGTGCCTCAGTTTTCTTATTTGTAATCTGGGAGTGGGGAAGCAGACTTGTTATGAGGATAAAATAAGTAAATATTTGTAAAGCAACGGTGCCTAGCACTTATTAAGCCTTATTCAAATTTTACCTAAATAAAATAGTAGGTGGGAATATGACAAGGAAACCAACTCCTTAAAAATGAGCACAGTGGAACTTAAGTATCTTAACTTGCATTGTTTCAAAGTCAGCATTCCACTCTCTACAATAAGCTGCCCCAAATACTTTTTGAACTCTTGTTTGGGGATTATCTTCAGGGTTGACTTATAAGCCATATGAGTAAATCCACCTCGATATAATCACATTCTTTTGAAAGAATTTTTGACTGCTTTTAAATCTGCCTTCAAAGAAAAAGACATCACCCCTTAGTCTTTTAAGGTGCAACAAGTTTCAACAATTCTAAAAATGTTTTAAGTAACATTCCAGCAAAATATGTTTTTGGCATAAATGTGTAGACTGAAAGAGGCAACAACAGTATTTTTTAAGCTTTGGATTGTTTGCTTAAACAACTACACTATGGCTTCTTTGTTACTCCTAGCATACCTGGGTTTGCTGCTGTTGCAATTGCCAGCCACCAGATGCAGACTGAACCAGGAACCTTCATATCACCTGGAAACTTGTTCAATAATTCAGAATCTTGGTCTCCATGTACCCAGAATTACTGAATCAGAATTACATTTTAACAAGATCTCACCACTTGACTCATCAGCACACAAGAATTTGCTATATTTTAGAGCTCTAATGGAGCTCTTCACTGGTTACCATGTGAAGTCTTTGGTTACTATAAGAAGCTGAGTCTACTGAACCTCGCCAATGGGGGTGACATTGAGATTTTGTTGTTGTTTTGTAGTGGGGATTGAACCCAGGACCTCATATAGGCTAAGTATGCTCTTTACCACTGAATTCCACCTCCAGCATTGACATTAAAGTTTTGAGAGAAGATGGTGATCTGGGAGGGACATTTAGGGAAGAGGCAGCAGACTGGATTTCCACTAGAAGGCGCCACACCCCAAGAAGTAGGTGTGGAAAACTGAGGCTGGACAAGTTTCATTTCATATGGAAGACACCACTTCTGATTTAACTGAACCCAGAGGACTTTATTCCTGGGTTATCTTGGTAAATTTTCCGAGGGCACTTGAAAAGAATATGTAGTCTGCCTTTAATGGGTGGAATGCCTATAAGTGTCAATCAGATCAAATTGTTTTAAAGTTTTTAGAAAAGTTTTAAAATCCTCCATGGTTTCCTTTCTACTTGATTTATCAACGATTGAGAAGGGATGTTGAAAAATCCCATTGTAAATTTGTCTATTTCTTGATTTTTGTTTTTGTTTCATGCATATTGGATTGTCATGTCATCTAAATGAATTGATCTCTTTATTATTAAGAAATTATTTTTTTTTTTTTTTTTTTTTTTTTTTTTTTTTTTCCATTCTTCATGGCTCCAGTCCTATTTATTTTATTTATTTATTTATTTTTTTTTTTTTACCATATGCTAGACAATGCTTATATTTATTTTTTTTTCTTTTTTTTTTTTTTTATTGTAAACAAATGGGATACATGTTGTTTCTCTGATTGTACATGGCGTAAAGGCATACCATTTGTGTAATCATAAATTTACATAGAGCATTGTTGTTTGATTCATTCTGTTATTTTTTTCCCTTCCCCCCACCCCTCCCACCCCTCTTTACCCTCTATACAGTAGTTCCTTCCTCCATACTTGCCCCCCTCCCTAACCCTAACTCTAACCCTTCCCTCCCCCCCATTATGTGTCAACCTCCACTTATTAGCGATATCATTCGTCCTTTGGCTTTTTGAGATTGGCTTATCTCACTTAGCATGATATTCTCCAATTTCATCCATTTGCCTGCAAATGTCATAATTTTATCATTCTTTATGGCTGAGTAATATTCCATAGTATATATATACCACAGTTTCTTTATCCACTCATCAATTGAAGGGCATCTAGGTTGGTTCCACAGTCTGGCTATTGTGAATTGAGCAGCTATGAACATTGATGAAGAAATTATTCTTTTTATCCCTGGAAATATCCCTTGCCTTGAAATCTAATTGTCTGATTATTTATATAGCCATGCCACCATTTTTTCAGCATTGGAAATCAAACCCAGGGTCTTGTGCATTCGGAATATTCTACCACTGAGCTGCACCCCCAGCCCCAATTTTCCTTTGATTAATGTTATTATGGTATATCTTTTCCTATCCTTTTTCCTTTAATCTTTCTGTGTCTTTAAAGTGTGTTTCTTGTAGAAGAAATTCATTGACTTCTGTTTTATTTTTATTACATCAACCTTTATATTGGTTAGTTTTGACCTTTCCATTTAATGTGATTCTACAACTGGGTGCAGTGGTGCACACCTGTAATCCCAGCAGCAAGGAGGATCACAAGTTCAAAGCCATCCTCAGCAATTTAGTCCCTGTTTCAAAATAAAAAATAAGAGGGGCTGGGGATGTGGCTCAGTGGTTAAGCACCCCTGGGTTCAAGCACCCCCAAAAGTGAATGTATCTATATAATTAAACGTATAATAATATATACATATATATGTGGGTCGAATCCTATGTTGTTATTTTGTTTCTATTTGTCCATTTGTTTCTCCTTTCTCACTTTCTGTCTTCTTTTTGACTAGTTGAGCATTTCTTTTTTAAATATTTTTTTTAATTTGTTGATGACATTTATTTATTTATTTATTTATATGTGGTACTGAGAATCAAACTCAGTGCCTCACACATACTAGGCAAGCACTCTACCACTGAGTCACAAACCAGCCCCTAATTGAGCATTTCTTAAATGATTTTATTTCTTTTTTTTTTTTTGACCACTCCCATTCTCTGTTTTTATGAAGTATTACTATAGAGTTTACAGTATACATCTTCAACTTATCACTATCTACTATTAAATAACATTGTACCCGTTAATATTAGAACTAAATAACAATATAATTTATCCTGACCTTATTTGTTACTGTTGTCAAATGTTTAGTTTTTTAGGTGTGTTGTAAGCCCCGCAATACTTTGTTATTTTCATTTTACTTATTTTTTGTACTGGGGATTGAACCCAGGGGCACATCACACTGAACTATATCCTCTGCCTCTTTATTTTTTTAGTTTGAGACAGGGTCTCACTAAGTTGCAGTCTTCCCAAAGTTGCTGAGGCTAGACTTGAACTAGTGATCTTCTTGCCTCAGCTTCTTAAATTGTTGGGATTACAGATATATGCCACTGAATCTGCTTGTTATTTTCATATGTTAAAAATAATGTCATTATGTTTTTTTATACCTTTATTTTATTTATTTATTTTTATGTGGTGCTGAGGATTGAACTCAGTTCCTCACACATACTAGGCAAGCACTCTACCACCGAGCCACAACCCCAGCCCCTTGCTTGTTATTTTTGTTTGAATCAATTATCTTTTAAAGAGAATTTTAAAATAAAGAATATGTCTTTTATAATTATTCTTTTGACTCTTTTGTATAGAATCTATCTTTTTCTGATATCGTTTTTCTTCTGCTGAAGGTCTTTTAACTTTTCTTGTACTACTTATCTACTGTTGATAAATTCCCTCATGCGTTGGATGTCTGAAAATGTCTATTTTGCCCTCAGTTTTGAAAAATATTTTCCCTGTATAATACTATTATGGATTGACAGCTTTTTCTTGTAATATTTTAAAGATGTTGCTCTGATGTCTTCTGCTTGCATTGCTTCCAGTGAATCTGTATCTTTGTTCCTTTGTGTGTAATATGTCTTTTTTCCTGGCTGCTTTGAAACTTTTCTCTTAAGATGTGTACAGTAAAGCATACCTGTAATCTCAGCTACTCAGGAGGCTGAAGCAGGAGGATTATAAGTTCAAGGCCCGTCTCAGCAACTTGTGAGGCACTAAGCAACTTCAGAGACCTTGTCTCAAAAAGTAAAAAGGGCTGGGGATATAGCTCAGTGACTAAGCATCCCTGGGTTCAATCTCTGGTATCAAAAAAGAAAACGAAAACTTTCTCTTTATCACTTGTTTACTGCAATTTGATTCTGATGTACCTTTGTGTGTGTTCATTATGTTTATTCTGCTTGGGATTAGTTGATATATATATATATCTATATATATATATATTAGTTATAGTTGTATGTATGTATTAGTTGTAGGTGAACACAAAATCTTTATTTTATTTTTATGTGGTGCTAAGGATTGAACCCAGGGCCTCACACATGGTAGGTGAGGACTCTACCACTGAACCACAATCCTAGCCCCAAGAGATTCTTGAATTGTTTTGTCCAATTAAATTTGGAGAGTTATACACTTATTTGTTGAAACTTTTTTCTTGTCCGCCTTATCCCTCCTTTTCTTCTAGACTTTACTATGAATTACATGAGTTTGATTCATTGTTGTCTTTTCCCCCTATGCTTCATTTTATTATATTGCCATGTCTTTGAGTTCACTGATATTTTATTTGTAATTGATCGATTTGTTTGTTGTTAACCCAAAACAGTCCATTTTTCATACCAGATGTTATATTTTTAATCTGTAGAAGTTCCATTTGTCTTTTGTGTTGTCTTCCTTTTTATGTTCATGTATTCCTTTACTTTTTTTTTTTTTTGCTGTTCTGGGGATTGAACCCAGGGCCTTGTGCTTGCAAGGCAAGCACTTTACCCATTGAGCTATATCCCCAGTCCTGCTTTACATTTTTTGAGAAAATTTATACTAGTTGTCTTAAGGTTTCGTTTGGTAATTCCATCTTTTTATTGTTTTTTAGATCTGTTTCTATTAATAGATTTTTTTTTTTTTTTAACAAGGGATTGATCTCAGGGGCACTTAACCACTGAGCCACATCCCCCAGTCTTTTTTATTTTTAAAATTTTGAGACATCTTGCTAAGTTGCTTAGGGTCTTGCTAAATTGCTGAGGCTGGTTTTGAATTTGTGATCCTCCTGCCTCAGTTTCCTGAGTTGCTGGGATTATAGGCATGTGCCACTGTGCCTGGCTCTATTGATTGATTTTTATTCTGGTTATGGTTTATATTTTTCCACTTCTTTATCTTTCTGATAATTTTTTTATTGGATGCCAGACCCTAGATTTTATATCATTAGGTATAGATTTTTTTTTTTTTTTGCATTTGAAGGGTGTTCACATTATTCTGGCCTGCTGTTAAATTACTTGGTTCAGGTTGATACTTTCGAGGATGGGTTGCTTTTCAGTTTCATTAGGTCAAGTCTAGAGAAGCATTTACTCTAGGACTTCTCTACCCCTGTCACTGAGGCAGTTCTTTCTGGTCAGTAATAGCACAAACTATTTTCAGCTCTGTGTGAGCTACTGAAATTAGTTGTCTTACTATATTCTAATGGTTTTGGTCTTTCACCCAGTATGTGCATAGCTTATTACTCAACTAAGGACTCAGAAGTAGTTCTGTGTGGTTTTCTGATGTTCTCTCTCTGTGTAGACTGGGCAACCACAAGACTCAACTTGTTTATTCTCTTTCTCCCAGAGATCATAGTTGTATATTGCCTGTTGTCCACTGTTTGAAAACCACATTTCATATATTTTATCTAGTTTTCAAATTTCCTTGGAGAGACATTATCATAACAGTTAATTTTTCACAGTTAGAAAGAGAAGTCTGTGGGGAGATTTTTCATGACCCTTTCAACTTAACTTAGCAAAAGTACTTAAACTTTTTGTTTCTTCTTGAGCCAGCTTTGGTGAGTTTTATTTTCCTAGAAAATTATCCTTTTCTTCAAATTTTAGAATGCTGCTGATGTACTTATCTATTAACTTTGAAATCTCTGCTTTTATCTGTGGCTGCGCTAATTTCATTCATATCTGCCGAAGCCCATCTATACCTGCCCACTGCCATTCTTCAAATGTCAGGCAAGCCATTCAATTTGTCATTTATGGAATATCATATGGAAAATGTCTGGAAACAGACTTTAAGAAATGCTTTCCAGACTCCATAAGTCTTGGGGAAATTCAGAAGAGGGAACCTAAGTTGCCAGGAAACAGTCTGATATGGCTTATTGCATCAGGTACTCAGTCTCCAGACACGCAATTTACCTACATTTAATTTCTAAAAAATATAATATTTTGTCTAATTCTCTGTGACTGTGTTAGCTACAAATAAAGACACTCTTAGCATCTTAGAAGGGGGGACCCAAAGTTCCATTGGTCATTTTTCTTCTTTATGATTATCATTCATTTTTGGTCATGATCTCCTTTTAATATCCTGTAACCTAGAAGTTAGATTATAAGGTTAAGTATCATCAACTCACTCAATATGAATGAGTAGAGGACAGAGAGGGAGAAGAAAGAAAGTCACCAACAAACAGAAACATGTATGTAATAAATTAAGAAAAAAATATACCTCGCTTCTAAGAAGCTCATTTCTTTTTTTTTTTAAGTTGGTGTCTATTTTTTTAATTTTTATTTTTATAGATTGCATTTTGATTCATTGTACACAAATGGGGTGTAACTTTTCATTTCTATGGTTGTACACAATGTAGATTCACACCATTCATGTAATCATGCATACACATAGGGTAATGCTGTCTGTTTCAGTCTACTATCTTTCCTTTCCCACACCCTTCCACCCCATTTTCCTCTGCACTATCCAAAGTTCCTCCATTAGAAGCTCATTTCTTTGTTCTAGAGTCAGTAGTTGGTGTTTATAATTTCCTCCTTTCCCTTCTCTTTCCCTGTGCCCTCAAGAACTTCAGCTATTTATGTTCTTTACCTGATTATGCCACTTGAACTTTCACTCTTAAGCATGGAAACTGTCAATGGTCTTGACTGAACTGTATTGCTGTAGTCTTCATTTCCCCTCTCTTTTTTATCCCTCGAATACTGGAAATTGAACCCAGTGCTCTACCACTGAGCTAAGTCCTGGGTAACTTTTATATTTAATTTGAAACAGGGTCTCACTAAGTTGCTGAGTCTGGCCTAGAACTTGTGATTCTCTTGCCTCAGCCTCCAGGGATGCTGGGATTATAGGCCTGGACCACTATGCCCAGTCGAGGCACCATTGTTTTGATTCTAGGGAGACCATGAACAATTAGCCATTGACAAGGATGCTTGTAGCTCAAACCATTCTGATTACCACACAGACCTTGTGTCATTTCCATAGCCATGAGCATACTGTGTGGCATTTATATATGGCTATTTAACTGCTGCCACTCTGAGATCCCATTATCTCCCTGAGATAAAAGATCCTAGAACAATACTTGGCATATAGTGTGTGCTCAGTAAATCTTGTTGACTCTATAAACACCTTGTGAGTTAGATACTATTTTCTATTTTCTGCATATTTGTTGGCGTCAACAGGCTTATCTTTGGGCTACGTTTTATCAGTTCTCTCTTTCAGATTTTAGAATGATCCCTAATGCTTAATATCATAGTCAGATCTATTGCTCCCAAGCGCAGAAATCTTAGTTGTCGGACCGACTAAACATCAGCTCAGGGAAGCCAAAACATCTGCAAGGCTCTTCATTGCCTCCTCAGAAGTTGTGTTCTTAGCAGGGAGGCATGTTAATGCTTTTATGTCTATGACAAGCTGAGAACTCAGAAGATGTGACCAGGTGGCAGGGAAACAAACTCAGGACTGAGGAAGTTCAGAGACTTGGGCTTCAGCCAGTTCTGCTCTTTCGGCCCTGTATTAGTTTCTGAGGGCTGCTATAACAAATTACCACAAACGGAGAGCATAAAACAACAGAAATTTGTCTTCTCACCACTTGGGAGGCTGGAAGTTTGCAATCAAGGTGTTGGTAGAGTTATGCTTCCTCCAAAGACTCTAGTCTTTTTTTTTTGCCTCTTTCAGCTTTTGGTGGCTCTGGACATCCCCAATTCCATTTCCAACTCTTTCTTCCCATACTTTGTTTCTTCTCTGTCTCTGCATCTCCCATCTCCTTCTGCCTTTCTCTTACAAGGACACCTGCCTTCAGACTTAGTGCCTACACTAAATCCAGGATGATCCATTCTTGAGACCAAACTTAATTACATCTGCGTAGACCCTTTTTCCAAATAAGATCATGATCAGGGTTTTAAGGACTAGGACTTACGCAATGTTTTTGGGGACCACTATTCAATTTTTTACAGGCACATCATATCACATCCTCATTTGGGCCTTAGTTTCCCCATTTGTAAAATAAAGAGGTTGAACTAGATGACTCTTAAACATTTTATAGTTTTCTTAACCTTTACTTCATCTAATCAGGGTTATGTAAATAATGTCACCATAAACAAAGTGGTCATAGGAGACAACTGACCACTGCCTAGTCCCCCGTGGCACACCACCTTGACTTGGTCAGGAGGTCCTGTATCTGACTTGTATATTGTGTTTTTAAACCAGGCTCCATGCTCAGGAAACCAAATGCCTGTCACTTAACAGGCATTTCATTTCTGCTTCAGCAACTCACAACTACATGCCCCTTCCTCCAAAAATAGGGATTTCTGATTCTTTAGTAATGGCTTCTATAAATCTCTGTCCTCTTCTATATTTCCAGTGCCATCACTTTTAACTTATTTGGGTCTCAAAAGGTCAGTGTTTTCATGACTCTTGAAGAGGAAATTTATTGGAATGCTTTATTTATATGTAAACCATATTTATAAATTATTCAGTTACATATGAATGGCTATTTTGGCAGGGGAAACATCAGCAATTTTCAATGGGTTCTAAATAAGTTGAGTCTGTGCTAAGTAATTTAGGGGCCTACTTTCCTGGAATCAGCAAGGCAAAGAAGGCTTAGTTACCAGGAAGGACAGAATCATTTGGTAATTCTACAGAATATAATAGAGGGTGGTGTTCCCTAAAATATTTCCAGAGGCCCAACATTTTAATGAGGCAGGAGGTTAAGATTAGGCACTATATCTGATAATAAGCAGTTTCAAAGAAAAACCCTTGTTTCCAATGATCTCTTTTCTAATTCCTCTCCCAACAGTTTGTTGTATACTTGTTTGGAAAGGGCAAGAGGTTTTATGATTAATGTCTAGCACCAAGACCACCCCAAGGCATGACACTGATAAATGAACAGTTGTCAATCAACTAAGTCTGTAGCTTCCTATGCCTGGACACTCATTGCTCCTCTACCCCTCACCCTCTTATTCCCAGACAATTCTAACAGGGTTTCTTCCAGCTACAGCTTCTCTAATCTGCTACTTCCCACCATGACCCCACCTCAGGCATGTGTAACTTATCTGATCAGGTCCCTGACCCCTGGATCCCTGTTCCTTAGTTTGAAAGATAATCAGTTAATCATTGAACATTTTATCTTACTTTATAATTGCTTATTAACCTTTGCTAAAGTTTATGCTGTGTCAGCATCAAGTATTTTATTGTAGTTTTCTATCTTTGGGAGATATGGGGGAAACTGTCTAGTCAGCAAATCTGGTTTGCTGATTTTGGTTTCACATTATAGAGACCAGCCCTGGTCCCTAAGCTTCCCTCCTTCCCCAGGGATCTTAAACCTTCTTTCTCCCTATTAAATATACCTCTTTATCCAATTCCCTTGCTAACCTGCTCATTTGTTAAAAGGTATTAAAATATTGTCTTCCTACCTAAAAGTAACATATCAGGTTCATGAAGATCCTCAAGACAACCTCCTTTAGAGTGAGAACCCGAGACCAAGACAGATCAAAACAGAGAAGCTCTTTTTTGGTGATGTGGAGTAGAGGATATTCGGCTTGAGCAGGAGTGGGCCTAGATGGTATATCTACTTATCAGAACCTCTCTTGACTATAAATCTTGAAGCATCAAAGAGGAGACAGGTGTCTTAGTCTGCTTGGGTTAAAATAACTAAATACCACAGCCTGGGTGGTTTAAAAAACAGAATTTATTTCCTGACTGCACTGGAGGTAGAAAGTTTCAGATCAAGGTGCTGACCTGTTCAGTTTCTGCTGCTCAGCTCTCTACCTTCCTCATGTTCTGTCACCTTCTCACAGTGTCTTCACATGGCAGAGAGGCCTAGAATGATCGAGCCCTCTGGTGTATCCTCTTATAAGGACATCAGTCCTATCAGATTAGGGTCCTACTCTTATAACTTCATTTAATTAAAAAAAATTTTTTTTTAGATGTTGATGGATCTTTATTTTATTCATTTATTTGTAAGTGGTGCTGAGAATTGAACTCAGTGCCTCACATATGCCAGGCAAGCACTCTACCTCTGAGCCACAACCCCAGCCCCTCATTTATTTTGAACTACTTCCTTATTCCAAATACAGTGACACTGGGGGTTAGGGCTTTAATGTATGCCTTTTGGGGAAACACAATTCAGTCTACAGCAGCAGGGAAGGCTTAATTTAGATCACTTGCTCAGTGGCCCAGCAAGGTGGGAAGCACATCTTCTGATGCCAGAGCCAGCATCTTATTATTTTGGAACCTGGGTTGGATGTAAAGCTTATAAATCACTGGTAAGACCTGCAAGGGCACACATCTGGGGCATGTAGTGATATAGTGTTTAGTGTTAGCTTTACATATTTTTCTGCCTAGGGCTCATGCAGGCCTTAAGTCTTTCAGCACATGAAGTCCCTTTGCTCAAAATCTCTGTCCAACACCTTGTGACTTATCCGTCCATAGGCCAGCCCAATAGATGATGTAATTATGGAGACCTAAGAAGGACTTATTAACCTCCAAAATTTATTTATTCTAAAAATTTTAAGGAGTCAGGTATTGGGGAAATAATCCTGAAGAAGCCAAAATCTACTTCCTCACTGGCTCACTAATTGGGGTGTGTGTGTGTGTGTGTGTGTGTGTGCGCGCGCGCGTGAGTGGTGCTGGGAATGGAACACAGGCCTCACCCATGCTAGGCAAGTGTTCTACCATTGAGCTGAATCCCCAGCCCTTTTAAGAAATTTTAATTAGTTTTTAAAATTTTGAGATAGGATCTTGCTAAGTCACCCTGACTGGCCTTGAACTTGTGATCCTCCTACTTCAGCCTCCCTGAGTTGCTGGTATTACAGGCAGGTACTGTCACACCTGACTGCTCACTGATTCTTAAACACCTTTAAAAGGATACAGAAAATACATGTGCTACTTTTAGACTTTAGTTTCCAGCGAGGCAGTTAATTTCAGATCATTTCTTAAAGATGGGTTTTGATTAGGCCAGAAACAGGAAGACAGAGGATGGGCAAAAAGGCAAAAGGAGAGGAGGTTTGTGCTCTGAGGACACTCTGCTGACTTCCCATTTATCTGTGCTGTTCAACTTCAGTACATTTTCTGCCTTGGCCATGGTCCTTTCTATCCACTCCCCCATTGGACCCATTGCCCTCTAGTTCTCAAAAAGTGTGGATGGTGACTTCCTGTGGTGAGGTGTGGGGCAGGGAAGCAAGGAGATGGCAGCAACCATTCCAATCCAGCTTTCTTACAGGCAGCTTTCTAGTCTTGAATGCCAGAGCCAGCAGATTTTCCAACTGGAAAAGCTCTGGAGAACCCAGCCTGTGGATTATAGTATGTTAGTCAGTTTTCCTCACTGTGACTAAAACGCCTGGAAAAAAAAAAAAAAAAACAAAAAAACAAAAACAACTTAAAGGAGGAAAGGTTTATTTTGGCTCATGGTTTCAAAGGTTTCATTCCATGGTCAGCCAACTAGTGCTCTGGGCTGATCAGCTCTTTGTAGCCATGGAGAAGAGAGGGAGAGGGGAGGGTGGAGAGAGGAGCGGGGAGAGAGGAGAGGCCAGAGACAAGATAAAATCCCTAAGGGTGCACCTCAGTGACTTACTTCTTCTAACCAGGCCCTACCTGCCTGTAGTTTCCACCTTCTCTCAGTAGTCCATTCGGATAATTAATTCCTTAAATGGATTTAGTCCATGGATGAGGTTGAGGGCCTTCATGATTCAATCTCTTCCCAAGTTCCAACTCTAGACATTGCTGCATTGGGGACCAAACCTTCAACACAGAAGCCATTGGGGAACATTCTAGATCCAAACCATAACAGTCAGTGTTTGCAGATTTCAAAGCTTGTGCCAGCCTGGTGGCCCTTTCCTACTACTAGAGTTTTCTCCATTCATTTCAGAAGAACTTCAAATTACATCTGTTGGTTGCAGGGTTGCTTAGAGAAGGCTTTTGAAAGAATTGGAGCAACTTCTTATGATGTGACGTGAGCAGCTGAATTGGGGACCGATGTTCAGTGTTCCCTGTCAGTGTCCTCTGGGACTTCAGAGGTTCCAGGAGGCAAATTTGGAACCAAACTACTTAGACTTGGAAAATACTCAAATGTCTGGATTCATATCTAAGATTTCCACTCAATAGCGCTTGGGCAAGTGGCTTCACCTCTCTAAGCCCCATTTTTGTAAACAGGGATTTGAAAAAGCAGTAACTGCTTCACTGAGAAGATTTGGTAAAATGATGTACAAAAAGGCCCTTGCCCCAGAGCATGGTCTCTAGTAAGCTCTCAAAAAAGTTTAGTTATTATTATTATTGTTAGTAATTTGAATGTTTTTGGAAGTCACGTTAAGACATGGTTTCTGTTTTTCCTCCCTTCCCCTTTAGGCCTTTGTCAAATTGCACTGAGGTTAGTCATTGTTCTGACACAGGGCTTGACATTTTACTGGTGTCCCAGTGCTTTTGGCTGGGCCCCGCCACACATGGGGTCAGCTCAGGCACAGGGCCTTCCGGGCAGGCAGCATTCAGTTCACCAGGGCAGGGAGTATTTTTATTTTACAAAAATATGACTCTTCAGAATGCTATTTATTGTCTGGCATTTTCTTCTTATATGTTGCAGTGTTCCTAAAAGATAATAATAATAATATTATTAATAATATCTAACACTTATGAATGGTTACTGTGTGCTTAATAAGGGATACTTTTAAAGGCAAGGGATATTTGGAAGAATTTTTTAAAAATCCTAGTGGTTTCCTTAATGAGAAGAAAGTAGCATTTACTTTATTATTATTATTATTATTATTATTATTATTATTTGGTACCATGGATTGAACCTGGGGTTCAACCACTGAACCACATCCTCAGCCCTCTTTTGTATTCTGTTTAGAGACAGTGAGTTGCTTAAGGCCTCCCTAGGTAGCTGAGGCAAACTTTGAACTCAAGATCCTCCTGCCTCAGTCTCCCAAGCCACTGGGATTATAGGCATGCACCACTGTACCTGGCTTACTTTGACTATAATTATTTTTTATTTTTTTTTTTTTTTACGGCACCATTTTATGTATTTATTGCCATTTATATGTCAGTAAAAACTACCACAAGCTGACAGGCACTTTGAAACCCCTACACAATCAATCATATTAAGTTTTCTTCCATGCTAATCTTCTCTGTATCGTTCCAATTTTAGTATATGTGCTGCCGAAGCGAGCACCTTTGACTATAATTATTAAGGAATAAATTGATGTTAGCTTTTTTTGGTCTGAACTTTACAGTTATGAGGCAAAAGGATTATTTGCATACTTATGATCAATGTATTTCCACAATTAAATTTGCTCATTAATATTTTATAGAATGTATAACTTATTCTATGGAGTATACATGTAATATATTATGCACAATGGATCTAAACAACCATTTTCCCTGGGAAATGTGCTGAATTGTCCTGTGGGTTTTTTTAATCACAAACAGATACCCTTCTTTTGATAAAGAATTCAAATCTAAAGCTTGTTACTTGGAAAGAGGAGTGCCCCGTAATTTCTCTTTATAGGACAGCCAGTATCTCTGACTCGATGTTCATTTCCCTTGAGGAGATAACAGCTCTTCACAAGAAATGAAAAGAACTTGCAAAAGAACTTGCTGCTCCAAATTTGTTAAAAACAAACAAACAAACAAACAAACAAAAAAGACAATATTTTGTTTCAATTCTTACATCCAATATATGGGAGGATACTTACAGTTTCAAAGGATGAAAATAATCTAAAATCCTCAGAAGGCTGAGGCAGGAGGATTGCAAAGGCCAAGCAGGGCAATTTAGCAAAAAGCCTGTCTCAAAATAAAATGAGAGTGGAAAAAAGGGCTGAATATGTAGCTCAGTGGTAAAGTGCTTGCCTAGCATGTGCAAGGCCCTGGGTGTACAACATGCACACGCATGTTTAAAGATCTTAATTGGCTGTATTATTTTTGATTCTAGAATCAGGCAACACTTCTTTTTTTATAAAATGGAATAAGAGTTCCAATGAGCCAAACAGAGGTAGTTGGTTTTTTAGACCGAAAAGGACTGAAGAAAGCAGAAACAAAATAAAGGAGAATGACCATTTCAAAGTTACTATCCTGAAGAGACAACTGGAGGAAGGGGAGAAAAAGAGTTGCAAGTCATACATCAAATAAGGGGTTGATATCCTTATCCTCTTTATTTAAGGAGCTCAAATAGCTTGATACCAAGAAAACAAAGACCCAAATAAAAACAATGGGCAAAAGACCTGAACAGACATTTCTTCAGCAACAACAACAACAACAACAACAACAACACACAAGTAGCCCACCAATAAAGGAAAAAAATTCTTAGAATCACTAATCATCAGGGAATTGCAAATTAAAACTATAATTTAGCTATTAACTCTATAATTTTCTTCTTCTTTTCCTCTTCTGCCTCCTTGGTGGTAGTACTGGAGATAGAATCCAGGGCCTCACACATGCTGGGCAAGGGCTCTAGCACTGAGCACATCCCCAGTCCTTCTTATTTTTACTTTTTTATTTTGAGACAGGGTTTTGCTAGGTCCTCACACTGGCCTCAAGCTTGTGATCCTCCTGCTTCAGCTTCCTGAGTAGCTGGGATTATAGGTTTTGGCCACAGTGCCCCGTTTAATCCTGATTTCTTAGAAATAATCCTGAGTTCTTTAAATAAGCAGTTTAGTTTCAGCTTGCTGGCATGGAACTTTAGTGTGAGTGACTCCATTTTGATTTTTTATCTGGTCTGCGAAGGAACTTAGTCGACAACACTGGCCTCTTGTAATTTTAATTTAGCATAGTATTTGCGTTGACACTGATGATTTGGGTGCCCTGTGTTCCTAGTTCTGAAGTCACGTTTTGGACCTGAGAGCGCATTTGACTCCACCTGTTTGGACTGTTGTCCTTGTAACTTAAACATGGCCTATGGTTTTCTGTTTAACCCAACCCTGGTCCCACCCTGCTGTGTTTGCCTCTCGCCTTAAATGAAGGGGTCAGATGATCAAATATGTGTCAGGAACTCAGCGGGTACAAAACAAACAAAACAAGGAGCTCAGCATAATAGGATAATCATTGAGTCTGAATTTAGGGATAGAGTAAGAAGAGAGCCATGCAGGAAAAGAGAAAAGAGGAAGAATATTTATTAAACATCTGTCTCAGACAATATATCAAAGACTTTTATTTGTTTCATTTAATTAAATGAATTTATTTGTTTCATTTAATTCTATAGCCCTGTTAAGATGCCATTGTTATCTCCCTTTTAAATGTTAAACTAGCTTGTCCAAAGGTTTTGGCCTAGGTGGTAAATGTGAGATGCTTTGGAGAAAGACAAATACTTCTCTGGAGCTATGTAGGACATGGGTTGTTGAGTGAGTGTGACTTTAGATGGTAAGAGAGAAAACGGCATGGAGAGTTAGATTTCACCATGATGAAGAGCCTCCTGCATTCAGTTTTTTTCCAGTAGCCCAGGCCGGCTTGACTCATCATTAGCTCTGTAATGAGGGCACAACTCTGAGCTGCATTGTTGCATCTTGAAAATGGGGGCTCAGACAATTAAAGAGGACAGTGAATTCAAGTTGTGAAGGTACTGAACTGGAGTCCAAAGGCTTTCGGGAAAAGGGAGGGTCTGAATTGGATCTTAAAAGATAAGCAGAATGCAGCCAGGAGTGGCGGCACAAGTCTGTAATTCTGTTGACTCAGGAGGGAGGCTGAGGCTGGTACTGATCTCAAGTTTGAGACCAGCCTGGGCAACTTAGACCCTGTCTCAAAATAAAACTTTAAAGAGCAGAGGGTTGGGGTGGGCTGGGGCTAGGGATGTAACTCAGTGGTAAGGTGCCCTTGGGTTCAACCGCTAGTATGGTTGGGGGGGAGGATGAGTGAGAGAAGAGGAAGGCATGGAGGCTGCTGGGGCATGACAAGCAATGGAGGGTCCTGGTTAACAGCAAAGGCACTGAGCTCAGGCTCAACTCTGTCATTTGCTCACTTGGTGATTTTGGCAATGACTTCATCTTGCTAGGCCTGAGTTTCCTCATTTGGAAAACTGGGGTAGCAATAGAATCTTCCTCAAAAGTTTGTGGTCAAGATAAAATGAGAAAATTCAGGTAAAATTTTTAGAGTAGTACCTGAAACATAAGAGAACAATCTAAGCTTGGTGGGAGGGAGAGAACCTCTATTAGCATCTTTACACTTAGTTGTTAAAGTAATGTTTTGGAGCACCTTCCACATTTATACAAATGTTTCCTGCCCCCTCACTTTTGATGTAATTTAATGTTGCCACTAATCTCATAGGCAGACATGATCATCATCACCCCCATTTTGCAAAAGTGGAAATCAAGGCTTATGGAAATTCAACTTTCCCCAAAACATTAGGTCACATTGCCCACAGTCTCTGACTGCAAATCTTTCCATTCCTCCCTTAATACTAAAAAACGTAACGAAACAAAACAAAACAAAAAAGTCCACAAAATAAAATGAACAAATAAAAATCCCAAGGGGGATTAAACTCTGAATTGCTTAGTGATAAATAGTTTGGCCAAGGATGACTTCCTTATAACTTGTTTTCCAGACTGGAGTAGACTTTCACCAGCTGGATATAGTTAGAGCATGTAGGGAAGGTCTGGAGAGGGAATCAAAAGGAAACTTCTTAGACTTTGTTCCCCTCACACTTGGGCCATGAAAATAATCAGCCAACTATAAATGAATAAGGAATACCGTAGGTCAGCCTTTTACAATCAGGAACCAACCCCAAAGTCTCTTTGACAGAGAGTAAAGATACTAATCTACAGTTCAGTAGGACTGTGATTACCGGAGGTTGTTGGTATCAGATATCTAGAACCCATGCCTGTTCCCACACATCCTCCTGGGACTCTCCATTCCCATCACAAAGCTAGGACTGCCTGTCCACCCACTTCCTCACATGCACATGACCAGTGCTCGCCTCCCTTGGTGTTGTCTGCCAAGGTCGTCAGCTCAGCTCTGCAAGGACTGAGGTGGCCCCCATAGGACTTGGAGGTGCTCTCTTCTCAAGCTCTCTGTAGCACAGCTTCCAGCAGAGCCCTCCAAATTTTAAGAAGGAGAGATGGGAACTAGAGAGGAGGGACTGTGAGAGAAAGACAGAGAGGAGAGAGGGAAGGAGGTGGAGAGAAGGAAAGAATCAGAAAAGGAAAGAAAAGGAGAGAAATTAGAAATAAGCAGAAGATAGGGAAAAAGAATCTCTAATACCAGGGCAAAGAGGTTGTAATTCCTTAGGATTTGCCATATTCTCATTCTTTTTTCCAAGATCAGATAATACTTAGTTGGTTTTTCAATTAGGTGTTTCTAGAAACTTTACACTAGAAAAGCAAGCTATTCAGCATCTGATCATGAAATTGGCCAAGACTGGTGCTGCAAGGTGAAGGGGTATCTACTATCTCCCTCCTCTATTTCCATATCCTTTATACATACACTGTCTCACCACTCCAAAAATAAACTACCCTGTGGGACAAATCTGGTGAAAAACAGACCTGATGCTTCTCACAGGCAAAAATTCAAGAAGCATAGAGTTCCATGAGAAATTGAAAGCATTTCAAAAGATAAACTATAATTGTATATATAAGAAATTATAGCTGAGTGTGGTGGCAGACATCTATAATCCCAATGGCTCAGGAGGTTGGGGCAGTAGGATTGTAAATTTGAGGCCAACCTCAGCAACCTAGCGAGGCCCTATCTCAAAATAAAAAATAAAAAGGACCAGCGATGTGGTTCAATGGTTCAATTGCACCCTGGGTGCAATCCCTGGTATGAAAAAAATAAAATAATAGAAAGGGCTGGGGATGTAGCTCAATGGCTATTCGTACCTGAGTCTTCTTCTGGTAATTCAAATGGCCTGGTATTCAGGGAAAACCATGTCCAAAATTGTGAAGCTGGAGAAATGTGTCTTAAAATGCTTCACTCTTTTTCTCTTTCACCAGCTCTTTCCTAAAGGAATTCCCCCGGGTTAGAGGACACAAAGGCCCAAACCTTAGCTGTACCACAAGATCAGATAGGGAACATCTGCCTGAAGGTCAAGGGAGGGGATTTGAGCTGAAGTGACCTCTGAGAAGGTAGCAGAAAGGTTTTTGTTTGTTCGCTTGCTTTTTGTTTTGGGGTGTGCTGTTTTTGTGAGAAAGGGTCTTGGAGCCTCATCATGTTGCCCAGACTGACTTCAAACTCATGAACTTAAGCAAGCCTCCTACCTCTGCCTCCTGAGTAGCTGTGACTCTAGGTGCCCGCCACTGGGTCCAGCAACAGTAGTTTGTTGTTTAGAACATATTGACTCTGGGATACAAATGGATCATGTAGGTGGAAATGACCTTTAGGTTTTTGCAAAAACAAAGAAGAGGGTGGAAGGTCAGGGTTGGAGAGAGGGACTGGATGCCATGTCCATGAAGTGGGAGTCATGCGATAGGTTTTTGAGGGCCTGTGTGTAGGACCAGCACAGAATACCTGTGACATGTCCACCAGGCACCTGTCTGGGACTTGACCCACAGCCAGTGGAGTCAACAGAGAATATTTGAAGGTCCATTTTGCTCTAAGAATCTGTGTTCCACACCCACAGATGACTGCTATTTTATGATACTGGCTGGGGCCAAGGGCAGTGGAATTGAGCAAGGAAGGGACAGACTGGGCCTCCAAAGGACTCCTCCTTGGTACTTTGATTTTTTTGGTCATCCTTTGTGAAGCAGGATGATTTTCAAATCTGTTCTACTCCTTAGCTGATAACAAGTTAATACGGTATAATACCACCACTTAACATTAGTTCAGCCATTAAGAGTGTTGGAATTTTTGGTTGATTGAGTCTTTCCATTTATTTTAAATACTTCTATTCTCAATAATTTTCTGGGATTTCATCCAAGACTGCTAAATGGCATTATCAGCACTGCATTAGCATTAGAAGACCCTAACTTAGGTCCAAAGAAGGGGTCATCCATGTGGAGACTTTGGGAGGGTCAGGAAGGTCCTGATGTCTAAAGCTACCTAGCTCCTTTTCTTTAGGTTACAGCATGATTTCTTCTGTCTTCAGTGTTCCTTATTCAACAAATATTAACTAATTCCCCTCTTTGCAACAGCTCCAGGAAGCATGCATTTGAGCTGTTGACTGGTTTTTTTGACTGGTTGGTTTGTGTTTTAACTGGGTTACTTGGGCTGCTATCTAGGCTTCCTGTTTTTCTAACAATTGACTGAGGGCATACAGAGAAGATAGGAACTTCACTGTGAGTGAGATGAGGCAGGAACAACTTCATGGGCTTGTGACCTGGGCTGTCACATGGAACCCACTCTTTTTTTTGGTACTGGAGATATAACCAGGGGCACTTAACCACTGAGTCATATCTTCAGTCATTTTTATCTTTTATTTTGAGACAGGGTCTCACTAAGTTGCTGAGGTTGGTCTTGAACTTTGGATCCTCCTGTCTCAGCCTTCCAAGTTGCTGGGATCATAGGCATGTGACACAGTGCCTGGCAGGACCCACTCTTATAAGGGCCCTGTGCTTGGTTTAATGCTCTACTGATGCTGTCTTGAAATTTCTAATACAATTTTGGTGCAGAAGGTCCACATTTCATTTTCCACTGGGCCTGGCAAATTATGTAGCTACTCCTGAACAGAAAGAATTCTTTTGGAGAGACTTCTGAACCTGAGGGTTGAAGACAATAGCAGTAATAACAAACAAACAAACAAACAAAAAAAAAAAAAAAAAAAAGAAAAAGAAAAAGAAAAAAGGAAAAAAAAAGAAAGAAACAAAAAATAGGAATAATAATAGAAATTATATAAGAATGAATAGAATAGAAAGGCATCAAACAACTACCCTGAGATGTGGGTGAGTATGTAAGATTTTGTTGAAACAAAATGAAGGGAAAAGCAGTCCACACTGAACATTGAACTAAATACTACATATGAATTAACTCAACATTTTATTTTCTTAGTAGGGACCTTAGTTACCCAAATTAGCTTTTTTTTTTTGTTTGTTTTTGTTTTTGAGATTGGGCTCACTATGTTGCCTAGGCTGGCCTTGAATTCCTGGGCTCAAGTGATCATCCCACCTCAGGTTCCCTAGTAGCTGGGACTGTAGCCATGCTCAAATTGGTTTTTAAACTAATGCAGTTTTGTTGTTGTTGTTTTGCTAGCCAAATAGCCATTCTATTTACAAAGTGGTAGGCAGTATTTTGTAGGTTTTCCCACATTACACCACCCTCCCCTCCTGTGCAACTGTTTGAGACTACTGTTTTAGATCTAGCAGTTCCCTTTCAAGTGAAAATGAAAATTTTGTAATGTGGCCATCCTACACTATCAGACCCAATACTTGTCTTCAGAGGCTTTTATTTATTTGTTTTAAATTTTTTGTGGTACTAGGGATTGAACCATGGCCTCATGCATGCTAGACAAGTGCTCTACCACTGAGTTACATCCTCAGTCTTTTTAATTTTATTTTTACAGAGGGTTTTATTAAATTGCCCAGGTTGGCCTTAAACCAGTGATCTTCCTGCTTCAGCCTCTCGAATAGCTGGGATTACAGATGTGTGTCACTGCCTTCAGTACAGATGTGTGTTACAGACCAGACTTCCTTAACGTGACTCCCAAAGCACAAGAAATAAAAGGAAGAATCAATAACTAGGAAAGATTCAAACTAAAAAGTTTTTTCTCAGCAAAGGAAACAATCAACAATGTGAAGAGAGAGCCTACAGAGTAGGAGAAAATCTTTGCCATACACACTTCAGATAGAGCACTAATCTCCAGAATCTATAAAGAACAAAAAACTTTACACCGAGAATATAAATAACGCAACCAATAAATGGGCTAAGGAAATGAGCAGACACTTCACAGAAGATCTACAAACAATCAACAAATATATGAAGAAATGTTCAACATCTCTAGTAATAAAATAAATGCAAATCAAAACGACCCTAAGATTTCATCTCATCCTAATTAGAATGACTATTATCAAGAATACAAGCAACAATAGGTGTTGTCGAGGATGTGGGGGAAAAGGTACACTCATACATTGCTGGTTGGGTTGCAAATTGGTTCAGCCACTCTGGAAAGCAGTATGGAGATTCCTTAGAAAACTTGGCTTGGAACCACCATTTGACCCAGCTATCCCACTCCTTGGCCTATACCCAAAGGACTTAAAATCAGCATACTACAGTGACACAGCTACATCAATGTTTATAGCAGCTCAATTCACAATAGCTAGATTGTGGAACCAAGCTAGATGCCCTTCAATAGATGAATGGATAAAGAAACTGTGGTATACATACAGAATGGAATATTATTCAGCCATAAAGAAGAGTAAAATTATGGTATTTGCAGGTAAATGGATGGAGTTGGAGAACATCATCCTAAGTGAAATAAGTCAATCCCAAAAAACCAAAGGCCAAATGATTTCTCTGATAAGTGAATGATAATACTAACGGGGGCAGGGGAGGAAGTAAGGGAAGAATGGAGGAAGGATGGATTGTGTAGAGGTGGGGAGGGGGCGGGGGGAAGGAAAGATAATAGAATGAGACAAACATCATTACCCTGTGTATATGTATGATTACACAAATGGTGTGACTCTACTTCATGTACACCCAGAGAAACGAAAGTCATACCCCATTTGTGTATAATGAATTAAAAAAAAAAAAAAAAAAAAAAAAAAAAAACACTAAAAAAAAAAAAAAAAAAAAGAGAGAGAGAGAACACTATTAGAGATTCTAGAATGTCATTGGGTGTATGTGTAATTTGAATCCCAGAAAAAGAGGTTAGAGAGAGCTGGGCACTGTGGCACTTCCCTGTAATCCCAGTGGCTCAGGAGGCTGAGGCAGGAGAATTGCAAATTCAAAGCCAGCCTTAGCAACTTAGCAAGGCCCCAAGCAACTCAGTGAGACTCTATCTCTAAATAAAATATAAAAGAGGGCTGGGGATGTGGCTCAGTGGTTAAGTGCCCCTGGGTTCAATCCCTGGTACCAACAAAAGAGAGTTTAAGGGGGAAGAAAAAAAATTGAAGATGCACTATTTAAAAAATTTTAAAGTACATTTCCTTGAATTTCATTTTGGGTACAAATATAGTTAATTTTTTTGGTTGTTTTGTTTTTATACTCTTTTGGCAACCATTCCCAGGAGTGGACACAGTTCTAGTTGCCCAGAAAACACACCAGCAATTGGTTGTTTCTTTCTCTCCTCTCTCCCTTCCTTCCTCTCCTCTCTCCCTTCCTTCCTCTCTTGCTTTCTTTTAGGTTAGTCAGTTTTTGAATGGATATGTAATGGTACTCCATTGTGGTTTTGATTTGCCTTTGCCTAATGAGTAATTATATAGCATCCCTTTTTAAAAATTTTGTCATTTGTTAATTTCTTTGGCAAAGTCTGTTCAAGTGTTTTGTTCATTTATTTATCCAGTTGCTTGGTTGCTTACTTTCTTTATATTGAGTTTTCAGAGCTTAAAATTACATTTTAGATAGAAGTACTTGATCAGATATGTAATGTGTAAATATGTTTTATTTATGGTGTTTCTTTTCATTCTCTTTCTGGTGCCTTTTGAAGGGACTTTTATTTTGATGAAACCCTATTTATTAATTCCCGTATGAATTATGCTGTTTGTGCCATTTTTAAAACTTAATCAAACACAATTTTTACTGTTTATCAAGGACATTCTGATGTGAAACAGACTTTTGTAAACTCCAATGTGAGGTAGTGAAGAACATATATATATATATTTACACATATATATTTGAATATATATATTATATATAATATATCACCCTCCCCCCCCCCCCCCCCCAGTATTGGGGATTGAACCCAGGGGTACTTTACCACTGAGCTGAATCCCAAGGCTTTCTTCTTACTATTTTTTAAAAATTTCAAATAGGATCTCACTGTGTTGCCCTGGCTAGCCTTGAACTTGTGGTTCTCCTGCCTCAGGGTTCCAAGTAGCTATGTTTCCTTTTTTTCTTAGTTTGCTAAAAGTTTTTATAGTAAACAAATGTAGAACTTTTAAAAGTATTTTTCTGTATATATGGGTTAATAATAGAATTTTTCCTTTGAAGTTTGTGATGTAAACTGCATTGACTTTCTTTTTTAAAATATTTTTTAGATGTTGATAGACCTTTATTTTATTCATTTATTTATATGTGGTACTAAGAATAGAACCCAGTGCCTCACATATGCTAGGCAAGTGTTCTACCACTGAGCCACAAACCCAGGCCATGCTTTGACTTTCAAATGTTGAACAACCTGTCATTTCTGGTATACGTCCTACTTGGTTATGATATACTTTTATGTATTACTGGGTTTGATTTGCTAGTATTTTGTTGAGAATTTTTTCATTTATGTTCATGTGGGATGTTGGTCTATAGCTTTCTTTTCTTATATGTTACTATCTGGTTTCCCTATTGGGGTAATGCTGGCTTCCTAAATGAGGCATTGGTAATGTTACCTTCTTTTCTATATTTTGGAAGAGTTTATGAAAATTGGTTTCACTTCTTCCTTAACTATTTAGTAGAATTTGAACATTTGAAGCCATCTGGGTATGCGTCTGTTGTAAGTTTTTTGTCGTCATTATTGTTGTTGATGGACCTTTATTTTATTCCTTTCTTTATATGTGGTGCTGAGAATCGAATCCAGTGCCTCATACATGAGAGGCAAGCCCTTCTACCACTGAGCCACCACCCCAGCCCTCTGTCGTAACGTTTTTAAGTATAAATTCCAATTCTTAAATAGATATGGAACTCCAGTGGTTATCCATTTCATGTTCAGTAATGTTGAGTCCCCAGTACCAAAGAAAGAGGGGGAGGGGGGAGGGAGAGAGAGAGAAAGAGAGAGAGAAATGAGAACAACTCTGATGTTTCCTGACAGGCCTTCAGGTGTCGCCTCCACTGCTTGCTCTGCAGTACCATGATGCTGATATTTTATCTAACTTTTTTGTTGTTTTCAGCTATTCTGTTAAGACCACAATTAGTTCTCTCTGCTTGTTTCTATGATCGATCAAAGGAGAGGGAAGAGAAGGAAGGATAAAATAATCTATCATTCATGGCCTAGTTATTTTCCAGATGAGTTTGTGGCAGGTCACCTAGTTTTCCAGGAGTAACCTCTAGTCTTCAGACAGTTATAAGTTCCAGCTCCCATGGAAATGAGCAGAGCTGTCCTTTCATCTTGGCTTTGCCCTAACTAGCTGTATAACTTTAAACAAATTGCTTTTCTTTTTCTTTACCTAAAATAGAATTAGCAGCTAATTTGCTTGCCTTACAGAAATATTATGAGGATGAATAGTGGAAATATAGGAAAATCTTTTGAAAGACTATGAAATGCTGCAGAAACAGAGATATCTCTTATTAACTTTTAACCCTATAGTCCAAAAACAGCCCCAGAACTGGGAATGAGTGTCTCAGGATATGGAATTGGTTGAGCCACAAACTAGCTGTTGATTTGGGGTAAGTCAGTTCTTCCTGATCCATAATTTGAAAGCATTTATCAATCAAATTATATGTGATACCACAAAAGATAAATAAATAAATAATTGAGTCCAAGTCAGTTAATTGAGGGAAAGAACCTGCCAAGTTAATTCTTGGCAGATTGGGAATCAGGATCTCTTGGAAAAATGAGAGAAGTGCTGTGGCCCACTTAGATGATGAAGATGTGCATTCTTACATCTTCTCCAGGGAAGGGAAGAGGGAGGAGGGAGAGACAGAGAAGAGGGAGATGTAGTCATTGGCATCATTTCACTACAAAGAACACTAGCGTCTATGCCTATCGTTATGCCTGGACCTAATTCCAGAACTGGCAATTACCTAAGGTAAAAATGAAAGGGGGTGCTGGGGTTGAGGCTCAATGGTAGAGCACTCACTTAGCATGTGTGAGGCACTGGGATCGATCCTCAGCACCACATAAAAATAAATAAAAATAAAGGTCCATCGACAAGTAAAAAACATTTTTTTTAAATGAAAGGGGGCAGGGATTGAGTGAGAGAGTGTGAGACAGGATGAATAAGGGACACTACATAGTTCACTTGAGATTCAGATATCAGCTTGGAGATATCTGTCAGTGGGCTTACTTACAACACCGTTGCCTTGTTTTCCTGAATATCTGACAGTAAGACTCTACAATTGCTAGAGCTGCCCAAATACTTTCTTCTACTTAAGCTATTTAATTTTCATCACAAACTTATGAGATATTAGTAGGCAGGGCAGGAAAGGCAGAGGGACCCTGAGAGGTGATACGAGTTGCCCTAGTCCCACAATACAACATACATTTACTCTACAGGGGATTGCGTGTGTGTGTGTGTGTGTGTGTGTGTGTGTGTGCACGTGCGCACATGCACACTCGTGCACAGAAATTGGGAAAGATAAATATTATTATTTCTTTTTTGGTACTGGAATTGGACCAAGTGTCTCAGGCATGGTAGGCATGTGCTCTAGCACTGAGCTCCATCCCCAGCCTCTGAACAATTTTGAAGAACTATCTTCCCTCTTTTTCACTCATTCTTTCCATATCTGACCAATCTCCAAGTCCTATAGATTTGTCTCTTTTTAGTCATCCTCTTCTATTGCTTTAATTAGAGCCTCAGTCCAACCTGGTTTTGCCTCCTGACTAGACTCCCTGTCCCCACTGTACACCTTTCAATTCACCCTCTTCCAGCATCCCTGTTTTGCTCAGCATCAGCCTACA
Source organism: Sciurus vulgaris (assembly GCF_902686455.1). Taxonomy (NCBI): domain Eukaryota; kingdom Metazoa; phylum Chordata; class Mammalia; order Rodentia; family Sciuridae; genus Sciurus; species Sciurus vulgaris. The sequence continues at coordinate 94,024,885 of NC_136462.1, forward strand.
CCTTCAGCCTAGCCTACAGAGCCTCCCTCTAGCTGGTATTTGACTACATCTCCAGACCTATGCCTTATAGGCCATCCCAATCCATTCACATTTCCCCTCTCCATTTCTTAGCCAGTTTCTTTCTTTGTTTTATCCTTCCTTAATTAATCAACATTTTCCCTCTATTCTTAAATTCTGTAGCTGCTTTCACTTGTCAGGGAAGGTCTCACCTCTGTGCCGTGGTCAGAGCTTCTCCCCGACATGGTGTACATTTCCCTTTCCTTCTCCATCAGTGATCCACTACTAAATTTTTTTTGTTTTCCCCAGGCTGGCCTCCAACTCCTGGGCTCAAGTGATTTTCCTGCCTCATTCTCACGAGTGCTGGGAATACAGGAGCACCTCTCAGGGCTCCAGACTCAAGACTAGTGTTATCAGCTCTGAGAAGCCTTTCTTGACACACCTGTCTTTCCTCAGTGATGCCTAAGTCCTCTGATGGCAGAGACATTGTCTCATGCATCTTTGTGTCCTCAGCTCCCTAAACGGTTGCCTGTGGGATAGTGGGTACTTAATAAATAAATATTTGATGAATGGGTTAATAAAATAATTCCTTGCCACCTTTGGCACTGAATCATGTGCAGCCCTGATTTCTATTGTTTTCTAGGAAATGTTTTTCCAGTACAAAATGATGTATGTACATTTCTGAGTGCAGAGACTTTTATACCTTTCTTTTACCTAATGTCCAATGTCTTGTCCAGTGCTGAAAGATGTGCCTGTTAGAAGATACTTCAGCAAAGTCGTCTTCAAAATCTATAAATATTGCTGGATGTGTGGTGCAGATCTTTGATTCCACCTACTGGGGAGTCTGAGGCAGAAGGATGGCAAGTTTTTCAGGTCAGCCTGGGTAGCTCAGTTATACCCTGTCTCAAAATAAAATAAAATAAAAAAGATTGGGGATGGGGCTCAGTGGTAGCACATCCCTGGATTCAATCCCCACCCCCCCCCCACATACAGAAAAAAAAAAAAAAGAAAGAAAGAAAGAAAGAAAAAGAAAAAGAAAAAACCCTACAAATATTTAACTTGAGATTTGCAAGTGAGTGAGGGCCTGAGACATGCAAAGAAGGAGGGGCGTCAAACCGACCAATGGCAGGAACTTCCCCTCATTCTAGCTGAGTTTTCCTTTTATTGCTTCACTGAGGAGCCATAAGGAATCCTACAAGCTGGGGTAAGCAAGGGTCTTGGGGGAGGACAGGAGCCTGGTTTGCCAAATTTCATTAATAGTTCATATTTAACACAAAATTTAGGTGCTCCTGTGCCTATACAGGAAGGTCATAATTTACACAATGAAAGGTGATCATAGGTGTTTAATGGAATTGTATTTTACATGCTTGAAGAGTTCACATTTTAAAAAGCAATTCCATGAGGAAGGAAATTTTCTGTAAAGCAAAGACTTATCTCAAAGTGAACCTATATTATATATGTGAATGTTCGTGTATTTGGTTTGCTTATGCTGAGGCTCAAATGTTTAAGTTTCTTGATTCTTTCATTTTGTTTTCAAATTTAATTGGGATCATTGACATTCATGCTGATCATTCTAAATGTGGGCTTCTTTTATTTAACTTGAAGTCTTGTTTAGCTCCTTTTTTCCTCCCCAGCAATATTTGGGATCTGGGATTTTCCAGATCTTTTCTTTCCTCTTTCCTTCTTATACATACAGCTCAGTGGGGCCTCCCCCAGGCAAAAAGGAGGAGTTACCCATGACCCTTTAAGGGACTACGCAGGGTCCTTTCTAGCCCAGGTCCTGTTTTTCTGGGTGACTCACAGATTCATTCCAATCCCCTCTGCCCTTCTTTTTTCTCTTCTTCTGTTTTATTGACCTTTCCTTAGCAAGTCACAAGAAATAGAACTTTATCTTTCATTATTTACTTTAAATTCTGCACCAATCTTCCCAGTTCTCATTCTTAAAGAAATCAACTAACTCTCTAAAGGATTTTAGTTTTGTGTTTCCTGTAACTGGCCTTAGAAATTCTCATCAGCCTCTCATGAGAGAATAACTAATCTTTTAGCTGTGGATCTGAGTTTGCTTTTCAGTTGAGAACAGGAGATGGAGAAAACAAGTGGAAGACAATCCATTGCTCTGTCCACAGTGGAGAATGGCATAGAGAACCCAGGGCTGGAGTTCACGGTAATTCACTAGTTTCTCTTCTGCCGGGTGCTGTGGGCTGCTTTATGACCGCCTTTAGGGGCTACTCTCAATCTCCATTGCCTTTGGCAGGGCTCTGTGACTAACCCCAGTTCTTTTGGTGCTTACAGGAAGGAGTAAGTTCGAAGGCAACCAAAAGGACTGAAGTGCAAGGACACAGCATTGGAGACAGTCTGGAGTCTCCCTCTCACCCAAGGTACAGATATTTTAGAATCTAATTCAGTTACACATATTTGTATTTTACATAATTGTTACATAAACCTGTGCCATAAATAAGTTCATCAGTGTTGGCCGGACTGACAGAAAAAAATAACAGCAATTAGGATATAATAATGGTTAACATGTATTGAGTACTTACTATTCTACAGAGTACCTTACACAATTAATTTTCACAATGGAGGTACTATTTTAATATTTTTCTTTGAATTAGAAAATTGAGGCTTAGAAATTAACTTACCCATATTAATTAAAAACAAAAAGTTTTTCTGGAGTACTTAGATTTACGGATGGGGAGAAAGGGAAACAGGGGAATCCGGGGCAAAACAACTTACTACAAAGGATGATAAAGAAAGACGGAATACAGAGTCTTGGAAGTCCAGAGAAGGAACTAAAGAATGAAGGTACAGTAGGGGGAAAGGAAAAAATAACAGAATGAATCAAACACCATTACCCTATGTAAATGTATGATTACACAAATGGTATGCTTCTACTTCATGTACAAACAGAGAAACAAGATGTATCCCATTTTTACAATAAAATAAATTAAAAAAAAACTAGATCACATAAAAGTGGAATTCACTGTGGTATAGTCATATATGATATCTATCTATCTATCTATTTATCTATAAAGTACCAATTAAAATGAAACAAATAAAAGGAATACCAGTAGAGTAGAGGAAGGGGAACATGGGGAGGGAGGGAAGAAGAGAAAGAGGATGTATTCGAGACTGAAATGAATCAAATCATGGTCCATGCATGTATGATTATGTCAAAATGGACCCCAGTATTATGTATAGCTATAATACACTAATGAAAACATTTAAAAAAATCTGGATTTTTTTAAAAAAAGAATGAAGGTACAATCCAAAGTGTTATGTGAACAGGGTCAAGAAAGGAGAAGTGAGAAAAATCTTTGAATTTGATAATGGATCTGTATTACAAGTAATGTTTTGGAAAGTTGTTTGGGTAAGATGGGTTAGTGGGAAGCCATGTACCATGGCTTGGGAAAGGGTTTGGGTATTATAAACAGTGCAGAAGTCATACCTGGAAAAGGGGAAAGGAGATATGGGATAGTTTGTAAAGAGAATGTATGGCTATTATCCATGGATGCTCCCAAAACAAAAGGTTGTTTTTGTTATTTTTCCCCTTTATTTTTAAGAATTAACTTGGTGACTTCTTCAATCTTTTAATTGTTTTCTTCTCTACAGTTTGCTTAACAATTTAACTTATGTTTATATTTCTTATATCAACTTTACACAATTAATGATTTTTTTTATATCAACATGGACATTACCATTGTTTTTCCCATTTATTTTATGTCTCACCTATCTATGAGTTGATGATAAGCTCCTTGTATATTTTTGTACTTACATAATAGTTCATATTTTGCTTATCAGTATAGTAGTTAGTAATGGGAATTCTAGAGTCAGACAACTTGGAACTATATCCGAACTCTATCCAGTGGTGTGCTGATATACGTTCAAGAATTTGCTCTCTGAGTGTAGTTTTCCCATGAATGTTGATTGATATTTTTGCTGACCTTAATGAGTAAGACCAGGTGTTGGTAAAACCAGGCATTGGTTTCTGTGAAGGAAAAGATAGTAAATATTTTAGGTTTTGTGGGCCATGAGGTCTCTGATGCCTTTATTCAATTCTATCATTTTAGGGGGAAAGAAGCCACGGATGGTGCTGAGCAAATGGGTGTGGCTGTGTTCTAACAAAACTTTATAAAAAGAAGGTAGATGAATTTGGCCTACTGACTACAGTTTGGTGATCCTTAGTCTAGATGAAATAATGAATCATGCCCTAATTTGTAGTATTTTCCAGTAGTGTAAATTATTCCCAACATGGCTGATTCTGAGATACCAAAGGGATATCACTGGACAAGGAGTTGGAAGAGATCCATAATTGCACATCATTATATGAGATTTCCATCATACAACAGATATTAATGACTTCAAGAGTTTAGATGTTAGTAAAATGTGGTAAAAAAATAGGAAATTATGAGTTCTGAATAGTTATTATCTTTGTTGTTTAAGGTCATTTAACTGTAAGTTTATGTGATTTAGTTTTTAGTAAAAACTTTAAAATCCCTAAAAAATTAATAGTCATCTCTCTTGAGTCAGTACAAGCCAACTTACTTTGCACCACTTACCAGATACCAGGTAGGCAAGCTACCTATCTTCTCCAAACCTCAGTTTTTGCCCTGTAAAGCAAGAATGATATTAGCACTTAGCTGGGTCTCTGATGCCTGTTTTTTTTTTTTTTTTTTCCAGATTGTTGTTGGCATCTTAAATTGCTCTAAGATATAATTATTTCCAATTCCTCTCATATCTTGTCAACTTTACATTTCTCATATAAATATGTTAACTAGCTATGTAGTTATGAAATCATGCCTTGAAGTTAAAACTTGCATTTCTTAAATTCTAGTAAAGCTACATGTTTCTCCCATTCTGCATTTCTGTATGTGACTTGACTTTTCTTCATTGACTACAGTAGATGTTGGATTTTGAAACTTATTGTCTCTTTCCTTAATTATTCAAATAGCACCCATACAGATTTTCTTGTTTCCAATTTTCTCCACCTCTTGCCAACCTATCCTATATAGCTTCCACCAGAACTGCCTAAGTCATAACTCTGAACTCCCTTGTACAAAATTTCTGTGGTAGGGCTGGGGATTTAGCTTGGGGTAGAGTGTTTGCCTAGCATGTGTGAAGTTCTGGCTTAAATACCCAGTACTGAAGAAAAAAAAAATCAATCTAACAAAAGAGGTGAAAGACCTTTACAATGAAAATTACAGACCACTAAAGAAAGAAATTGAAGAAGACCTTAGAAGATGGAAAGATCTCCATATTCTTGGATAGGCAGAATTAATATTGTCAAAATGGTCATACTACCAAAAGCACTACACAGAATTAATGCAATTCCTATTAAAATTCCAATGACATTCTTCACAGAAATAGAAAAGCAGTCATGAAATTAATTTGGAAAAATAAGAGGCCCAAAATAGCTAAAGCAGTTCTAATCGAAGAAAAGTCCTTATCCAGACCTTAAATTATACTACAGAGCCATAGTAACAAAAACAGCATGGTATTGGCACAAAAACAGACATGAAGACCAATGAAACAGAATAAAAAACACAGAGACAAACCCGCATAAATACAGTTATCTCATTCTAGACAAAGGCATCATAAACATACATTGGAGAAAAGATAGCCTCTTCAACAAATGGTGCTGGGAAAATTGGAAATCCAGATGTAAAAAAATGAAATTAGATTCCTATCTCTCACCCTGCACAAAACTCAACTCAAAGTGGATCAAGGACCTAGGCATCAGATCAGAGACCCTATGCCTACTATAATAAATTTATTTTTCTTTTGCTTGATTTTTTTTTTTTTCTTTTGCTTGATTAGCTCTGATGATTTGGGATTTTTTTGTGGGATGCAGTACAAAGTGTGCCTTTAAGCTTTTGCTTTTCCACACTGACATCCAGTTAGCTGCTCAGCGATAGGAAGTTGTGAGTTCTTCTATTCTGACATTTCCTCAACTTTGGAATTCATTAAGTTAATATGATAGTTTGAATTTTTATTTTTAGTTTTTAGCTGTTCTGGGGATCAAACTCAGGATCTTGGGCATGCTAAGGCAAACACCACTGAACTACACCCCCAGCTTTTAATCTATATTTGAGCATTTTTTCATTATCATAATTGTTTACAATGCACTTTAAAATTTGGCAGGCCAAATATTTGCATTAGTTTTCCCTTTTAAAAAATATTTCTTGGAGCCAGGTGTGGTGGTGCATACCTATAATCCCAGCAATTCAGGGGAGGAGGATCCCAAGTTTGAGGCCAGCTTCAGCAAGTTAGTGAGACCTCAGCAAGTTAGTGAGATCCTGTCTCAAAATAAAAATAAAAAGAACTGGGAATGTACCTGAGAGGTAAAGCACCCCTGAGTTTAATCCCCAATACCACCCCCCAAAAAAATTCCTTGGAATTCGTTTTTGTTTATTTTTCAAATAATTTGTCTCCTCAAACTGCCAAATTCTAAAAATATTCCCAGGTAGGGGGTATAGCTCATTGGTAGAACATGTATGCTTAGTATGCAGGGGGTCATGGGTGCAATCCCTAACATAAACAAACAAACAAACAAATAAATAATATATCCCTGAGGAGGTAGTAGAATTGTTATTACATTGTATATTAATTTAGATGCTGGGTGTGGTGGCATATGCTGTAATCCCAACATCTCAGGAGGCTGAAGAAGGAGGATCTCAAGTTTAAGGCCAGCCTCAGCAATTTAAGGAGACCCTCAGCAATTTAGTGAGACTCTGTCTCAAAAAAAATAAAAAGGTATTATTAGTTTAGAGATTGTTGTCATCTTTATTCTTTTTGGTCTTCCAAATCAGGACAATAGTTTAACCCTGTTTACTCATTATCATTTCTCCTTTGCCCTCTCCCTCCTCCTCTCCCCTCCCCCTTCTTCTTCTTCTTCCTCTTCCTCCTCCTCCTTCTCCTTCTACTATTCCTCCTCCTTCTCCTTTCTACTCCTTCTTCCCCTTCTCCTTCTTTTTTATTTTATTTATTTATTTATTTTTTTGTTCTAGGAATTGAAACCAAGGGTGATTTACCACTGAACTACATCCCTAGTCCTTTTTCTTTTTTCTTTTGAGACAGAGTCTGGCTAAGTTGTTGAGTCTGACCTGGAACTTGCAATCCTCCTGCCCCAGCCTCACTGGGATTACATTCCCAGTCTACTTGTCTTCTTTATAGCCGCCACTTAAGTTATAATTTTATAAAGCGAATTTCTTTATTTTGATTTATAACATACTTCATTCACTCTAGGTGTATTTTCACATTTTTGTTTGCAAGTGAAATTTGGATATGTATTGTAATTGATTTCATGTCATAGTTTAATTGGCATCATTTGTTGCCTTTTTAGTGTGATTTTTAATAAGGCATAGCATATATACAGAAAAATAAACATAATCATGCACCTTCATGGATTTTCACGAAGTGAATACACCCATATGATCAACACCCAGATAAAGAACTAAAGCACTACCAGTACCTAGGAATCATTTACATCTCCTTTCATTTGATGTCTCTTCCCTAAGGGTAATCACTTTCCTGACTTTTAGTATCATGTATTAATTTTGCCTGTTTTATTCAGAAATTCAAATCTATGTTTTTAATGGAAATATACTATGTTTTCCTTTTATGTCTGATTTCTTTTGTTCAACATCGCATCTAGGAGTGCTTCCATATTGTTGCATGTGTTTTAGTTTGAATCTTCTTTATTACTGTATAGAACCTACCATAATGTACTTGTCCATTTTATCATGGTTGGGGATTTGAGTCATTTCCCTACTTCTGCTATTATGAATAGTGCTACTATGAACATTTTTGTGCATGTCTCTTAGTAAAGAAAGCACCCCTTCCTATTGAGTATGGAATCGTTGTTCCATAGGGTATATATACATTCAGATAGCTTTAGCCCATGCTAAACAAGGTTGTACCAGGATTAGATATTAGAAGGTCTTTTTTTTTTCCTTCATTTTTTCTATTGTATGTGTGTAGTGTTATCACACTATAGTTCTGCTCTGCAATGGAGGCTTCACCTGGGAGGTGACATTTGATTGGATCTTGGGGCATGAATAGGAGGTTATCAGATGGTAATAGAACTTACAAGGCATGGTGTTGTGAAAGATTTTATGTGTCCTGTGAGGGTAAGATAGTTGGTGTGGTGAAACACTTGGTTGTATACAGGGAAAGAGGTAAGCAGTGAGACTGTGAAATGGGAATGTCAGTTGGGGACATGATATAAAGTCCCAAGGAGTCCGATTTTATTCTGGGGAGCTAAAGAGGTTTTAAAGTGGAGAAGGAAAAGAAGGAACCATATTGTTTCTTAGGAAAATAACTCTGACAGCAATATGGAGAAGTATTAGAGTAGGGAAAGAGTGGTAGCAGGAAGCTAGTTAAAAGACTCTTATAGGGCTGGGGATATGGCTCAGTTCAGTCCCCAGCACCGAGAAAATAAATAAATAAATAAGACTCTTGTAGCTGATTCACAAGAAGAGGGGGGGATAGGGAAGAATAGAGTTACTTTTATATTAGGTAGAGGGGAGTGAAGGGAGGGAAGGGGTATGGTGGAAGGAATGATATCAGAGCGAAACAGACATCATTTCCTCATGTACATGTATGGCTGCATGACCGCTGTGATCCTGCAATATGTATAATCAGAAAAATGAGAGATCATACACTCTATTCATGTGTGATCTACCAAAATGTATAAATGCATTCTGCTGTCATGTACAACTAATTAGAACAAATAAAATTTTAAAAAATTTAAAAAAGACTCTTATAACTGGGTGTGGTGGTGCACTCCTGTAATCACAGTGACTCAAGAGGCTGAGGTAGGAGGATTGCAAGTTGGAGGCCAGCCTCAGCAATTTAGCAAGACTGTCTCAAAATAAAAAAGAAAAAGGACTGTGGGTGTAGCACAGTGGTTCAATCCCCAGTACCGAGACACACACACACACACACACACACACATACAGAGAGAGAGAGAGAGAGAGAGAGAGAGAGAGGAGACTCTTGTAATTGTGTTAAGTAAGAAATGAAGAGGGCCTGGGCTAAGGCAGAGTGAGTGGGGATAGGTTACAGAAGTTACATCCTAGAGACACTTTGAATTGACCAGAGTGAATGGTGGAATAAAGGCCAGTTCTCAGATCCTTGCCTTTATGAAGCGCTCTTATTCAGTTGCTCAGGACATCCTAAATCCGGTCCAAAGCAAAATGATTTTATCTTCTTTCTTTTTGTTACTTTTTCTAAACTGACCCATTTCTCTAAAGCAATCTAATAAACATTTTAAGGCAGATTCCTTGTTGTTAGAATTAAAAAAAATTTTGGTGGCAGGAAGGGCTGTTGTTTTTAAGGTGTAGTGAACTGAAGTACATCTGATGATTGAAAGGAGTCAGGAGAGGCAGGGGAAGGGAAGGGGTGGGTGGGAGAAGATGGAAAGAGTGAGTAATGAAATCACTGTGAGAACAAAGCCCTGAGAATTTGTGGGAGGTGGAGCTGAGGTTACAGTTGGAGGATTTGCCTTGGTAATTGAGAAGATCAGTTTTTCCTAAGATGTTAGAGAGAAGCTGTTGGCCAGAGATCCACTGAGGTGAAAATAAAAGAAATCAAGGGAGGTAGGCCAGAGGGGCTGGATTTCTGTAAAGCCATGGGTGTATCTGCTGAAGTAAAAAGCCACAGCTGCTCTTCCTGTCACCCTGTCCTCAGTAATCAGACTGGGTGGTGTCAGAGCCCTGGGGCCGGTTCGACAAGGAAGCCTCCTGTCCTAAATTTTGAGTGTGACTGGGGAAGGGGTAGCAGGGTTGAGAGCTCTGGAAGAAAGTGACACAATTTTTCCTAACTTGTCTTCTAAATCCCACTCCTTCCAGGTTTTTTCTTTCTTTCTTTTTTCTTTCTTTTTTTTTTTTTGTAGTTGGAGGTGGACAGAATGCCTTTATTTTATTTTTTTTATCTTTATGTGATGCTAAGGATTGAACCCAGTGCCTCACACATGTCAGGCAAGCCCTCTGCCACTGAGCTACAGCCCCAGCCCCTCCTTCCAACTTTTGACTTCAGAAATGAAGAGATGTCATGTTAGAATTTTTGTTTACCAGAATTCTTTACCATACAAGCTCATTACCAAGAAAGAGGAACGTGATCCTATACCAGATTAACTCTGTTTTAAACCTTTTTGAATTTCAGCTCCAAGCTCTTTTCAGGTAAGCCTAAACATCCAAACAAGCATAACTCAAAACAATGAAGTGGGACCCTGACCCCAGACTGGATTGCTTGAGCCTTTTTCCCAGGTTAGCACTTGACTTCATCCCTGTGAACTCACCTGTTTATTTCTCTTTAGCAGTTGTCTTAAAACTAATATTCTTTTTCAATTCCTAGCATTGCAAAACGTTAAAATAAAGGCCTGGCATGGTGGCAAATGCTTGTAATCCCAGTGGCTCAGGAGGCTGAGGCTAGAGGATTGCAAATTCAAAGCCAGCCTTAGCAATTTAGCAAGGCCCCAAGCAACTCAGTGAGACTTTGTCTCTGAATAAAATATAAAAAAGGGCTGGGGATGTGACTCAGAGGTCTAGTACTCCTGGGTGAAATTCCTGGTACAAAAAACAAATAAATAAATAAATGCAACAAAACTAATATTCTCAAATTCCTAATTCCACTTAATCTACCAATTTTACTATTTCCACCTATCTCCACTGCTAATTGGTATATTATTATTTCTTTCCAAGAAGATAAAGTATTTTTTGTTAGTAATTTCCTCAATGGCAATACCACCCATAATATTACATTATAATTCACTTTGTCCTATTATTGTTTCTTTCTTTTCTCTGCAAGAGAAAGAATGTTCTCTTTCTTGTGCCAGGTGCAATGGTGTACTCCTGTAATTTCAGTGACTCTGGAGGCTGAGGCAGGAGGATCACAAGTTTGAGGCCAGCCTCGGCAACTTAGTGAGGCCCTAAGCAATTTAGAAAGGCTGTCTTTAAACAAACAAACAAACAAATAAATAAAGAGCTGGGGATGTTACTCAGTGGTCCAGTGCCCTTGAGTTCAATCTCCAGTACAAAAAAAAAAAAAAAAAAAAAAAAAATTGTCTCTTGCCATTTTAAGTCAACCTGCCAGCCAATCTTGCTTTTTAATTTGATTGTTTAGGCTGTTTTGCATTTAATGGATTAGTCCTGTCATCTTGCTATTTTTTTCTATTTGTCTCACACGTTCCTCTTTTTATGCCTTCTTTCAGATTAGCCAAATACTTTAATATGACTTCATTTTAATCTCCTTTGTTGGCCATTGGCTATAATTTTTGCTTCATTGGTGATTGCTTTAGGGTGTATAGTGTACTTATTCAATTTACCACACCTACCTTCGAGTGATATTATACCCGTTTTCATTTAGTATAAGACCCTTGTGGTGGTAACTTCTAGCTCTCCTCTCCCAGCCTTGGTACTGTTGTGGTACATTTCCCTTCTTCTTTCCCTTCCCTTCTTTTCTTCTTTTGGTGCTAGGGATTGGATCCAGGGTCACTCTACCACAGAACCACATCCCCAGTACTTTTCCTTTTTTCTTTTGAGACAGGGTCTTTCTTAGTTGCCAAACCTGGCCTTGAACTTGTGATCCTCCTGCCTCTCGAATTGCTGGGACCATACAAGGAAGTGTCTATATATATATGCCACATTGCATTGTTATTATTTTGTCTAAACAGTATATTATCTTCCCATAAGCTCCAACTTAAAGGTACCTGCACAAACATTCATCTTTTCCCCTCCTTTATGAGAAGACCCACCCTGCCTGAATCTGAAGCAAATCTCTTTACCCATTTTCTTAATGCCATCCATCTCCAACCCCTTCCACAAAGCCCTTCCCCTCACCCCACATCTTCAATCTCTCCTTCTTAGATCATTCTCCAGTCTATAAGCATACGCAAACTTCTTTCTTTTGTAATAAACAAAGGAAATCAACCTTACCTTGTGAAACCTTTTTCTTTCATAGTCAAGTTTTATGTTAATTATAATTTACTTGCTGCTTCTGTTTTGTCATTTGCCATTCACTTTTCAGCCCAGTGCATTTAGTTTTCAGCCCTATTACTGAAATGTTCTCAGTAGGTGACCAATGAAACTTATTTATTATGTTCAGTGTACACCACCTTTCACTGGGTGTCTCTGTCTCTCTGTCTTCTAACCTTTTTTTTTTTTTTTTTCTTTTCTGGTGGTACTGGGGATTGAACCCAGGATTCCACACATGCTAGGCAAGCACTCGACCACTGGTCTACTTCCCCAATCCCTCATTTGCTGACTTTAATGATACACATACCTCTCCTGATGCTCTTTGTCTGTTGGCTTCCAGGAATCTTTCCACAGCCTCCTCTTCATACACCTTCACTTAATTCTTGAAGGCCGTATCTGGAGTCATGACCTTTGTTCTAGGCCTCAACCCATATATATATATAATGATTCACTAATCCATACCTAGGTGCCACATACATACTTCAAGTTACGCATGTCCCAAGCCGATCTGTCAGCATGGGTTGCTGCTTTCCCATTCTGCCGGGCTCGGGCGAGGCTCCAGGCACTCAGAGATGAACACACACTTGTCGCCTCCCCAGACTGGCTCCTCTATTTTGGTAAATGTCGTCAACCCTACCTAGTCACTCACGGAAGGAACATCGTTGGCAGGCAGCCCAAGTTTTCACATCTCTTTTCCCTCCCCTTGCTATGAATCTGTCCTAGACTCCATTCCCCAATCAGCCCTCCCTTGGACCATCACAATTACTTCTTCTTTTTTTTTTTTTTTTTCTTTTGCGGTGCTGGGAATTGAACCCAGGGCCTTGTGCTCACAAGGCGAGCACTCTACCAACTGAGCTATATCCCCAGCCCCACAATTACTTCTTAATTGGCCTCCAGCATACCTCCCACCTGACTGCTACTTGGATGGTTCCCTGTTTTTTGGAGGCCAGGAAACATTTCATTTTATTGTGGTGGTAGGGATTGAACTCAGAGCTTGGTGCGTGGTAAGCCAGTGCTCTACCACTGAGCTAGCCCCAGGAAATATTTTGTTGACAAGGGACATAGCCATAAGAAAGGGAAGCACAGGATTGGAAACTAAAATCCAATGAGCCCTTTGGGTCAGAAACACTGCATCCTGGGGTCCTCACATTGTCCCTCTAGTAGACATGCAAGACTGGGCATCCAGGGGAGTGGGGGGTGTCTCTGGTGTTCCAGAGTAGGACATAAATAACTATGTCTGTCTGTCTGTCTATCTATCTATCTAGATATCTATGTATATATATATATATATATCACTGATTATGAGTGATGGGACAAGGGGGTGAAATGGAGGGAAGACCATCACTGCTTAAGACCATCTCCTCCTCTCAGAGCCAACACCAGGATCCTGAACTCAGATGCTGCCTTCTCACCCTTCATCTGTTTATGACTGTAGATGAGCACTCTTGTTGGGAATTCCCTCTTTCCCCTCCACCCACTATTGATTTGCTCCACCTTGCCTGTGGGTTCAATATGAATTTCTAAACAACTTCTTCACTTAGCATCTTCACCCCAGTTTTGGGCTGCTTGTAAACAGATTACTGCTTCTGCCACTGCAGTTGCTTCCAAGCACTCGGAGTGTGGGAGTCATTTCCTGCTTCTGGGTGCAGGGCCATCTTTCTAGAACATATGCCTGTTCCTGTTATTACCTTGCTGAGATTCTCCAATGGTTTTCTGCTTCCTGCAGTCTAAATTCCCAAGTAGGGCCCATTATGCTTGTGACCTGGTTTCTGACCTTCTTTCCAGGCTTTCTTCCCATCATCCATTCACATGCTCCCCGCTTCCCAGTGCCAGCAAATCCTACTGCTCTTTATAAAATGCTTAGCTCACGCAAGCATGCTTTTCGTGTTCTAGAGGTACTCCAACCTTATCTCTTCATATTCCCTGTAATATATCCACTTGGCAAACATCTCCCCACTTCCTTTTAGATCAGTTCACCTGCCCTTCTTGACATTGACAGACATAGTTATCTGCGTCCTCTTCTCTACCCTCTTAGCAGTCGTAACTTTGGAATTCTGTAGTGGTCCCTCTGGAATTTAGTCCTGCATCTGAACTTTGAAGCAGCTTGGAGTAATGGGCAGATCTGGGTTTTAAATCCTAACTCTGCCACCTGCTGGCATTTCCTTTGCTTATAAACTTTTAATAACCCTGTCGTGTTTTGGAGAGAGAGCTGGTGAGGTTTTGCAATCCCTGCTGAAATAGTATCTGGTTCTTTTTCTGTTCACAGGAAGACTTTGTGAGGTTGTCCATAGGTGCTCCTTCACCTCTTTCCCTCAGTCATTCTCCTGGAAAATAGCTCTCATGAGTAGACCAGTGACCTTCATTGCTAGATCCAGCATCTTCTCATTTGTCCTGCTATCTGATATTCAACATCGTTGAATACCACAAACCTCCCCTCCTTCTTAAAGATCATTTCTCCTTTTGGCCTCGTCCCTAGCTCTTTAGCTGCTCCTATTAAGTCTACTGTTCTGCCTTCCTGGTTGAAAGGCAGTAAGCCTGGCAAGGAGAAATGGGCAAGAGAGGTCAGTGGGTGTAAGATGTTTAAGTTACTGGATGAGAGATCTGGAAGTCTGTCCAGGGTATGGCTATATTGCATATCAATGCAAGTTTCCAAGTAAGGCATTCTTGGCAGCTCATCCTTGTTGGGAGAACTCTGCCCAGTAGCATCACTTTTTTTCATTAGAGTCTGAACTTGCCATTAGCAGTTAAAGGAGCTAGAGTTCATTAATCTTTAAATTCTAAGTGAAATCATTAAAAAATGTGTAATTAGGATCAAATGGCATCTTTACAGGGAGCCTACAATGAGCATTAATTATAAATTGGAAACTTGGAGAAATTTTTGTTGTAGCAGGACTAACCTAAAGGACCTGGCCTGAAAAGGCCATTGGAAGTAATGAGAGAGAGCACCTCATCTGGGAAGTCTTCTGCCTCTCAGGACAACTTCTACCTCTAATTTAGAGAGAGAAGAGTTCTGGAAGGAAGAGTTGAAGGACCAGTAGGAAAGGCCACCATGCAGGTGCTTTCTGTATTTGTGGACCTTTGGCATTGTGTCTCCACATGAGTGTGGGGAAGATCTGATGTCCACTGTCATCTGAAAGGGGCAGAGGCTGGGT
Organism: Sciurus vulgaris; assembly: GCF_902686455.1. Classification (NCBI taxonomy): domain Eukaryota; kingdom Metazoa; phylum Chordata; class Mammalia; order Rodentia; family Sciuridae; genus Sciurus; species Sciurus vulgaris. The sequence continues at coordinate 94,040,006 of NC_136462.1, forward strand.
GCTGTGTGGAGGGGGAGTTCTTTTCCAAGGCAACTTCTATGCCCAACTCAACAGTGGAGCACTTGGCTGAGTTATGGTTTAGGGTCCACTCTTACTCTACTTGGGATGTGGACTCTCAGAATTGACTGTCCCCAGCTGCACAGAGGTTCTGTCTCCAGTTTAACTCTGCTGGTTTCCATCTGGTGTCCCTTTTCTTCCTTTCCACCCCCTATTTTTCTTTCCATCTTGGCTAGTAAACATCTCTCTGCTAAGACTCAGCTGCCATTCTCTCCTGGATACTTTTGACAATTGCTCTCTAGTCTCTGTACATGGCCCTAGCTGTTCTCTAATTCAAAACCAGTTGTATATATACCTTTGAATCTGGCCAAGTGGTACTCAGCACAATACCTAATGACCAATTCAGATCAGCATCAAAATTAAACCTTTGACCCTTCAAAAAAAATTCTGGTCACTTCTGCCTGGAGGTCCTTCTCCCTTACTCATACCACCATTTGGTTCTGGGCTGACTCATTTCCTTTCTTTTAGTTCTTAATTCAAGATAGAGAAGCAAATAGCCAGGGCCACACTGTCAACAGTCACAGGAGCTGAATTCTCTGAAGGCTGTCCCAAGCTTTCCACTCTAACTGGAAAAAGGAAAGCACCACAAATCCTTGCAGCTCCCATAATTTTGTCTCCCTTAGTTTGGAGAGTTTCCATGGCTTGTGAACTGGATCACTGAGAAAATGCACAAACACCCTTGTTCTAGGCCTGACCCATGGTACCCACCAAAGCCATGTGTAGCTAGCTAGTGCTTCCCATCAAGTTTATCTACTCTGTTTTACATTGTCACTTGGGGCTGCAGGCAGTAAACATTTACCTGAGAGGGTTATCAATAAGTCTGTACGTGGAAAGTCTCCCACATACACCTGCAAAACGTATCAGTAGGTGTGTACTTTATAGCAGGTTAGGTGCCAGATATCAAGTTTTGCCTTCTCTCAAATTTCTTCTCAATTCAGTTTCCTGATATAGCACAGATATTAATGCAGTACCATTATGTAAAGTAAAAAGCTTGGTGGCATTAGCAAGAGCCTGGGCCACTTGGGATACCAGGAGGATGGATACCTGCTCATGTGCCTGTATGCACTGCTTCTCAATTGGCTTAAAGGGGGTGAGAAAACTTGCTTTTTCTTTTTCCTTTCAAGTACCTCTCATTTATGGCTTTTCTTTTTTACACCAGAGACCCAGTTCCAACCTGATATTTTAGGATCATGTTAATGAGTTTTGCACAGATAAGTATTCCTAATTGATTTCTTGAAATACCTACTGAATTCTGGTTCCCAGGAAATAGTGGGTTTGTGGTCAGGAGGTGATGGCAGAAATCTTTTCTAATCCTGTGATTCATATCTCTTCTTGGTCTAGTGCATGCTCCTTCTTTTTCTGCAGTAACCTCATTCAGCTGGCATTTATTGGGTACAATTTTAAGCCAGCTTCACCTGGTGTTTCAGTTTGGTTCCCAACAGGAAACAGATGGCATACTCAAATTAGGATAATAAGAGGATTCACAAAGAGGCTGTAACAATGATGTATGTGAGCAGTAGTGGATCCACAAAAACAGTGTAAGGACCTAAAGTTTGAAGCAGTGAACAGTCACTATTCCTATGCCTGACGTGACAAGATGCAAGAGACTGGCAGAAGAGTCAGATTACAATACTCTGGTCTCCATCTTTGCCTACTCTGTTTTCCTCTGGGGTCCCACTGGCTGAACCCATCTTGGTAAGCCAGAGGGGATGGGAGTCTTTTGGTACAGTCTACATGGGTCTGACTCCCAGGGTAAAAAGCAGGGTGCAGCATGGATCTAGAGGGGCAAACCAAAGACCTGGCACACATGGGAAATCTGGGGTTGCAATTAAACTCATTGCTTGGTGTGCTTTGTGAATGATGTTTCAAAGAAAATGCTGTCCTCAGGGACACTGATTTATCTAAGCAAATCTTTTAACTCACTACTTTCTCTACTAGGCATAGAAAAGTAGCAGAGTTCTTGAGATCCTAAATATCCTCCTGAATTGGTCAGATGGTGATAAAGATAAGTTTTCCTCCTTCCTCAGCTTCCCTGTATCTGATAATCCACACTCTGCCCAGCAGACAGGGTTGGGTTCTCTGCAGAAAGGAGACATAAGGAGTATGTGGAGAGAGGAATGAAAAGGAAGGTTCTAGGGCTGGGGATGTGGGTGTGGCAGGTTCAATCCCTCAAAAGAAGATTGTACATGGGGAACAGAGAGTCTGTTAATGGATGAGGCAACAGTAGCGAAAGCCATGGAACTCTGTGGGCCCAGACCCCAGGGCATTAGGGGTTGGTGGTTAGTCCCAGCCCTGCTAAGCTCTCCTGCTTCAACATGATGGCCAGACTGGGACCTTCTTGATGGACTCTCCTTCTTTGGAGCTTCCAAGAGTTTGGAAATCAGATCTTTTTGCTCACATGGTTGTATGTGCTGAGGATACTTATGAGTGGCAGATAGGTGAGCCTGGGATCTACGTAGCATAGGCATTGGATGATGGTTAGGAGCTCAGATTCAGAAGGCAGGCTGCCAGAGTTTATATTATATCTCTGTTTCTTACAACCTTTGTGACTTTGGGAAAGTTATTTAATGTCTCTGGTTTTCAGTTTCCACATCTTTAAAAACGGAATAATAATTATAATTACCTCCAGGGTTCTTAGGAGAAGGTAATTAATTAGTGTTTGCAAAGTTCTTAGAGCCCAAGCTTATGGAAAGTACTGTACAAATGCTGGTTAAATCCAACTTGAATAGCCCTACTTCCTGGGCATCCCTCAGGCCTGCCTGTGCAGATTCTAGAGGTTGGTATTTTCCTTCCTGTCTGTCAATGCACACCTGACTGACTATTAAAGTTCATGGGTTTGTGTGGCTTTTAGAGAGGGATAGTCAAATTGCCTCCAGAAAGAACAGGCCCTGTTCAGAATATAGAAGCTGAGCAGTACCTGCCTTTTGGGAACAAAGGAGAGAGTTGATCTGATATGACCACTATCCACATATGTGGTAAGGAACTATTTAAGGACATTGCTCGTCCAGGCTGACCTGCCATGCACTGGAAAGATTTCATCTGGCTTTTGGGCATGACTGGGACACTCACTTCCTCCTAGCAGAATCAACTTTCTTCATTGACTAAGAGCAAATTATGCCTTGCACCAGGTAGTCTGAATTCTGAAAATCAGCATAAATGGGCTGGAATAATTCTTGTGTCTTAACTTTTGTGTTCTCATCAGGAAGAATCTACAGACTTTCATCAAAGCGAGAAGTTTCTGCAAAAGACATGCCAGCTTGTTCAAGAAGATCCTGTTGGGCCTGTTGTGTTTGGGTGAGATAATGAGAATTTATGGAAGCGAGAAATACAGTCATTTGAAGAATGTTACCTGTGTCAAGATGATTACTAGGTGGAAAGCAATTTGACTCACAAACTGACCTAAAGGCTCTTTGATGTATAGCTCTTAACTACTTGTAGCTGAACCATAATTTATTGAATTGCACCTACAGGAAAAAGTAAAATCTGAGAATAACTTATTTTCAAAACTGTATTATTTGACAGACTTAAAACATTTCAGAGAATATGGGCTTATCTCTTTTTTTTAATGTCTTTATTTGTTGGAAAGCACAATTTCTTTTCGTCGTTGCAAGAGAAACCTGCACTAGACATTACTTATTTGCTGGTTTACAAGTAAAATCAATGATATAAAATGTTTTTAAAAGCCAGTAAACCTCTGTTTAAAATATACTGTCAGTGATCTGTGGGGCTTTGATGTCAAAGGCAGCTGGGATAGTGAAAACAAAAGTTTATATTTTGAGGTGAGTCAGGGATCCATGGGGTGAGGGCCATATGGTTGAATTTCCTAGTGGTAGCTTTGTTTATACATTTAAAGAATTTATTCATTCATTTATTTTTTTGCAATACTGGGGATCAAGCTCAGGGTCTACTGCATGGCTAGGCAAGTGCTCTACCACTGAGCTACGTTCCCAGCCCCATGTTTACATGGTTTTGCTCAAGAGGAAAGTTTAACCTTTAAACATTTTAGTACAACAAAGGTAGTAAGGTTTCAAGAAGAGTGGGTATGGTGGTGCACGCCTGTAATCCCAGGCCCTTGGGAGGCTGAGGTAGGAGGATTACAAGTTTAAGATCAGCCTCAGCAACTTAGCGAGGCACTAAGAAACTGAGTGAGACTGTCTCAAAGCAAAAAATAAGAGGACTGAGGATTTTTCTCAGTGGTTAGGCACCTCTGTAAACCACCATCCCCACCCACCAATGAAAAAGAAAAGAGACAACTGACTTGAAGAGTCTAATGGTGGATGCTGATGAAATATACTCCAAGGGAATATGGGGAGAGGTTAACAGATAAAATAGAGGGGAGTGAGGTTTCATCTGGGACAAGCAAAAATAGGTGATCTTCAAATAAACTGGATTGTTCTTGGGAATTCCAAGAAGAAAGCAGTTAGCCTCTACCCAGCCTTGAAGGGTGGAGTGCAGTCTTATGGTAGGGCTGGGTGGTAAGGTCTCTGGAGGGGCTTTCTTGCTCTAAGTCCCAGGCACTTGTGACTGGAGATTCTTTTACCCCATGGAAGCTCTGTTTCACTGACTTTTACTCTGTGCTTTCTCTTTTTAGCTTACACTGCCTACTTCCTAGCAGCTTGCATCCTGGATTTCCAGAGGGCACTGGCTTTGTTTGTCCTCACCTGTTTAGTGATCTTCGTCCTGGCTCACCACTTTCTGAAAAAATTATTTGGTAAAAAATTAACAAGATGTCTGAAACCCTTTAAAAACTCACGCCTGAGACTTTGGTCAAAATGGTAAGATGAGAATCTCAATATCCTTGGCCCCACATCTTACCACAAGTGCAAGTCTCCTTCTCCTCCTCCTTTTCCTTCTCCCTCCCCTTCCCTTTCCCTTTCTCCTCTTCCTCCTCCTCCTCCTTCTCTTTCTGCTCCTCTTCCTTCTTTCCCTCCCCTGACAGTCCCTGAGTGGTGTCTCAGATTCTTTTCTATACTATACAAAAATAAAGTGCAGAGGACATATAGCAACAGGCCTTTGAGTGCTGAACTCTAATCTGGTTTCTTGTACCCTTGGGTCTCAATATTGCTAGGCACAGGAGGGGTTCAGTTCCAGAGAAGATTTTCAGTCTGTTTCTCATTAGGCCCATGTCAGAAATGAAAACCATGTTCCTCTTCCATGAAGTAATCAGAACAAAGAGGCTTGCAGCTTCAGGAAACTATCCAGTTGAGTTTGTGGTCATCTCCCTTAGTTCCCTGTTACTTTAAAGACTTTCTTCTCTGATCTTTCAGATTTTTTTCACACTGGTGTCTTTTACAACTCCATATAGTTTAAGGAACAAGCGTATTGTTTGGGTATACTGAACTGGATTCCACAGCAGATGCAACTCATCTAGCTATGACATGCATATGTCCTGTGATTACAGGTCAGGAGTGAGACAATAACTTTTGGATCTTCTATAAAGTTCCTCTTTATTTCCATTTTCCAATGGATGCACAGAAAATAGGTGTTAAGCTTGTTTGCAACAGTCATGATTTGGAGAAACCACAACAGACTACCACCTAAATTTTAAATCATTTATTTCACACCGAAAGGATAGAGCTAAAATGACTTTATTTATTAGCAAGATGGATTTTGGAAGCCAGATTTTATTCCCTTGAAGTGAGATGAGTCTACAGTGAGAAGAGATCTGAATTTCAACCCTAATTGTAATGTCTTTTGTTCTTTTGCTCCAGAGGTATCTCAATTGAACAATCTGCTCTTTTTCTTCTATTTTCATCTATGATCTTCCTTCTAATCCTTTTCCTTTGAACTTGAAGGTTTCTAACACTTAGACATGAGGTAACCAGTCTGTGTATTAATCAAATTTGTTTGGTACATGAAAGACCATAAGTAGTTGATTTTTGACTAAGCCTTTACTCTTTCCCTTGGATTGGTTAGAAATTGAGTGGAGACCCATGGTGGAGGTCAATACATACTTTTTCTCCTTTGGTTTTTAGTATTGGGGTAATTCATTAGAACAATATTTAAGAATGAATCTTTGTATCATATGTCATTGATATGGAAACTTGAGGAAAGGGAAGTCGTATGATTTATGTCCTCTAGTTAGAAACTTCATTCTGTAAGTTGTGGGGAAAAGGTGGAAACTAGCGAACTACCAGATGAATGATTCTCCTGATACGTCTCTGTGGCTGGTCAACAATGAACTATTGAGTTATTTCATTTATCCTTGTGGTGAACTTCTATTTTTCAAAGGTAAAGTCAATTGTTATTCATTCACGCAGTGGATGACACAGTTTTGGTGTTCCTTCTTCAGGGTGTTCACAGGAGCCTGTGTGGTTGGACTTATCCTGTGGGTGGCTCTAGACACAGCCCAAAGGCCAGAGCAGCTGATCTCCTTTGCAGGAATCTGCATGTTCATCCTCATCCTCTTTGTCTGCTCCAAACATCACAGTGCAGTGAGTTTGGGGTATTCAGGTTGGACTACCCGCACAGAACTAGGGCCAACTACTAATTACAGAGAACCTGTGTCAAGTGTTCATTACAATGGCATAGAACTAAGTTTGTAACAACCTATAGAATTTCCCTCTTTGACAGTTTTATTCTAAAGAGAAGTTTTAAAGATCTCAAAGGCCCTAGACCACTTATTTTCAAACTGTATGTTGTGATGGTTTCGTGAGTCTTGTACATTTTGTGGGTCTAGGCCAGCATTAAATTAAGAATAAAAGAAAAAAATAAAGGAAGAAAAAAAAAAGAATATAATGGAGAATTGTGCTGAAGTATTGGTTTATAAAAATAATTAGAATGTATGTATGTATTGTAAGTGTCATCTAACTTCTAGACACTCTTTTGAAAACCATATGGAGACATGTGGCTCTTAACATCACTGCCCTATTTCCCCTTACCATCCTCCCTCCTCCCTGTGCCATCTCACTCCAGATTTACTATTAACATCCTAGGTTAGTTCTACCTGGAGTTCATGTGTCCATTTTAAAACTGCAACCAGCAGGCTCTGGAACTCACATTGGAATAATTTTCTTATTAATTCCAGGTGTCTTGGAGGACAGTGTTTTGGGGCCTGGGTCTTCAGTTTGTTTTTGGGGTCATAGTCATCAGAACTGATCCTGGATTTATTGTATTTCAATGGCTGGGGGATCAAATACAGGTATGGGAAATTAGACATAGGGGCTATGTTCTTTTAGAATCCTAGAGAAAGGAGATTTGAGGGAAGTATGGGAAGATTGGGCTGTGTCTAGTTAATGATGGTGGTGGGAGATCTGACTGGGGTACAGCTAAAATGTGAATGATGAGAATCGACCTGCTGAGTCCTCCATCTTTCAGTGAGCAGCTCATGGGGACATAGCCGGCTCACAGGCCATCAAAGAGAGGCAAGGCTCAGTAGCAGCAGTAGGTCCTAAGCATCCATGAGGTGGATTCTAGTTCTGCCTGTGTCCTGCCTGGATTCACTCTTGTTCTTGCATTTTTCTCCCTTTTCAGATTTTCCTGGAATACACTGTGGCTGGCTCCAGTTTTGTCTTTGGAGATACACTGATCCAAAGTGTCTTTGCTTTTCAGGTTGGATCTGTTTTGTGGGCAGGAATGATAGTCAGTGGAGGGGTGGGGGAGTAAAGCAGAGGATGAAAATGAATGTCCAAGAGATCAGCCAGGCTGCGCACCGATTTGACCCTAAGAAGGTGGTTTAATCCCCTCAAAAGGAAACAGCATCCATTTATTGCCCTTTGATCATTACCATCCTGAAAGTAGATGAATTGGGGTAGGGGGCAATTTAGAAAACATCTCCTTTTGCTAGAGTACAGATGGGCTAGTAGATTTGCAATATATTTTGAATTTATTCCTAAATTACACTGTATCAGATTTCCTTGGAATTCAAGAGCTTAATTTAGAGGCCTGAAACACAGTTTATTTATGGTATACATAACACATACAATGTAATATCTTACCAGCTGCCCACCACTCTCATTACAGTCCTTACCAGTCATCCTTTTCTTTGGCTGTGTTACGTCTATTCTCTACTATCTGGGCCTTGTGCAATGGGTAGTTCAGAAGGTGAGTTGTTTTTCTCCACTAGTTGGGAGATGGGTCTTCATGAACCGTCAAGGCCATGAAGATGACACTTTGGAAAAATGTTTATATGTAGGATATAGCATGTTAGAACCAATGTGCAAAGGCAAACTATCCCAAGCATGGTTGATATCAAATGGTGTGTTAGATTTACATCACTGTGACAAAATACCTGAGAAAATCAACTTAAAAAAAGCAAGGTTATTTTGGTTCACAGTTTCAGATGTTTCAGTCCATGGTCTTTTGACTCCATTGTTTTTGGCCTGCGGGAAGGCAGAACCTTATGTCAAGGAGCATTTGGTGAAGCAAAGTTGCTCATCTCATGGTGACCAAAGAGCAAAGAGAAAAAGAGGAAGGAGCCAGAGTTCCAATATCCCTTTCAAGGGCACATCCCCAGTGTTTAATTTCTTCCCACTAGGACCCACTTCTTAAAGATTCCACTATTTCTGGTAGTACCACTGGCTGGTGACCAAGCCTTTAACACATGGACCCTTGGGGAATACTCTAGATGTAAACTGTAGTAGGCCCCATGTCATCTGGGGGGCAGAGCAGGGAGAGAAGATGGGCTGGACCACTCTTCTATACCAAGTTTTAATGTACTTGTTCTTGAGGCCAAAAGTCCTGAGTTCTGGTCTAGGCTGTTTGTAACTTCTCTAGGCCTCAGTTGCCTTATCAGTAGAGTGGAGAAGGAGGGGTTTTGCTGGTCATTCTCCAAGATTCCTGCTAATGCTGATGGTTTAGGTCTCTATGCTTTTAGATCGCCTGGTTTTTGCAGATCACCATGGGAACCACCCCCACAGAGACCCTGGTTGTGGCAGGAAACATCTTTGTGGGGATGGTAAGTACCCTGAGGTCTTCTGGTCTTCTTTTCTCTGGAGAACTGAGAACTTGGGAGAAAACAGGTTCATCAAAGTATTCTTTCCTTATGAAAAGTCAAATGAATGAAGATTGTGGGAGCACCCAATCCCTGATGAAAGAAATCTCAGAAACTAAAAGAGGACTCAGCTCAATGTTTTCACCCTTCAACATCTACTAATAGTTACCTGGGCACACTGAGTCTGAGTGATCCAACTTTTTACACAGGAATTTAGAGGAATGTCATAATCCACATCTTATCCCCCTTCCGGAGCTATGAAGGGTATTTGATCTATATTTTGGTTTCTACCTGTCACTCCCTATGACCTTTATTTTCTGGGTCTCTGTGGAGACAAACGCTTGTCTTACCCAGGGCTAACACCAATCCCCTTCCTTATAATGCTTGCTTAGTACATTTATCTGTGTGGAGTATACGCTCAATATATGTTATTGCCTGTTAGCTCAAAGTTAAGGACAATGGCTTGTCAAATTGACAAGGAATTAGAATTGAGGTCTTTCACTCCAAATGCTTAGGCTGATTACCTGCTTCAGATATGTTCTCAGAGTACTTCTGGATACTTCCACCATAGTCCTCCATGTTTTGTTAAAAGTATCCACAATCAGCTTAGTTTTTCTGTTCTAGACTGTACGAGTAGGAACTTTGCCTTATTCATATTAATATCCTTAGCATCCTAGTACAGCACTAGTTACATGGTTGGTACTCATTAAATTAAGGTTGATGCTAGCTTTAGTTTGCATAATTGGACCTTTGTGTTTCATAAACATCATTTCTTTTGACTCTTTCAGAAAGAGTTGGCTTAGATCTTTTACTTGCAATTTCATTTTATGAATACTTTGTCAGCATCTAATATCAAGACTCAGAAAGTGCTCAGTATTCCACAAGTTCATTCAGGAAGTTCATGGCTTTAGAAATTGAGAACATAACAAAGGAAATATGCCATTTCTTGTCTACAACATATTAAAATGTGAATAGATGAGACACACATGTATGGAAATGGGTAAGAACAATGCTAGTCAGGACCCAATTAGGTGCTAGGGGAGTGAGGCAGATGCTGGGAGGGCCTGAGGCAGAGCTCAGGGATCCCCCTCAGAGGGACCATGTCTCACTGAACAGCTCTCACACTGAGGGGTGTGTGTCTAATGGGTCCAGTCCCTGTACTGGGATGGGCACTCTAGCGGAGTCACAACCTCTTAGCATCTGACTGTCTTCTCCTTGTTTATAGACAGAGGCACCTCTGCTCATCCGTCCCTACCTCGCAGACATGACCCTCTCTGAAATACATGCAGTGATGACTGGAGGGTTTGCCACCATTTCAGGCACGGTGTTGGGAGCCTTCATATCCTTTGGGGTAGGCATGGTCCAGGGGATCACTCCTGGTTGAGCCTGAACTGGGTTCTGCTGAGCCCCTGATTCTGGGTCTGAATTTACAGATTGACGCATCATCCTTGATTTCCGCCTCTGTGATGGCCGCCCCTTGTGCTCTTGCCTTGTCTAAGCTGGTATATCCAGAAGTGGAAGAGTCTAAGTTCAAGAATAATGAGGGGATGAAACTGTCCCGTGGGTGAGTCCAAGGAGGCACATAATTTGGGAGATGGTGAGGTACACACAGAGTCAAGAGAGTCCCTGTGGTGGCAGAGACTTCAAGTCTTCCTGAGGGGAAGGATGTAATTCCATTCCAGCTCTTTCCTATCTCTGCCTTCAGCTAATCATGTTGATTTTCTTCTTTGGTTTAACCCTTCTGCATGCCACTAGTTTTTGCATGCCAGTGTACTGTTTGCCCTCCACTTCAATGTAATTTCATGGCCATTATATCAGATACTGCTTCAGAGTAATTTCCACCTCACCTTTCTCACACTGGCCTTGTCCCCACATCCTGCACTGTAGGGACAGTGGGATTTCTCTTCTCTGAGGGGCTGAGACTGCTCTAGATACCATGTTTTTCCCGTATGTCCAATAAGCACAGGAAGGAGAGGAATATTCTGGAAGCTGCCAGCAATGGAGCCACAGATGCCATAGGCCTTGTTGCTAATGTAGCAGCCAACCTGATTGCCTTTTTGGCAGTGTTGGCCTTCATCAATGCTGTCCTCTCCTGGCTGGGGGAATTGGTGGACATTCATGGGCTCACTTTCCAGGTAAAAGATTATTCTTGTTGAGCTGTCTCTCTGTATTAAATAGTGCTCGAACTGGGCATGTAATTCTGGCCCACAGTAAGCTAAGAGAAAGCATGAATGGGGTGGGGGGTGGGCCAAGGCTTCCGAGAAGGCCCTTGGTGTCTGACCTTTGTTATTTGTTCTTTTCCTGGGGTGTCTCTCTTTCATTCAGGTCATCTGCTCCTATGTCCTGAGGCCCATGGTTTTCATGATGGGTGTAGAGTGGGCAGACTGTCCAATAGTGGCTGAGATAGTTGGAATCAAGTTTTTCACAAATGAGTTTGTGGCCTATCAGCAACTGTCTCAATACAAGAACAAACGTCTCTCTGGAGTGGAAGAATGGATCCAGGGTGAGAAACAGTGGATTTCTGTAAGTGACAATCCAGAAAAGCATAAATAGTGTGAGGTTTCAGCCATGGCTATCTTAGGGTAGACAGAAAGCACTACAAAAAAGTTTACTGCAGACAAACATGTCTTTCTACTGTCACAGGCCTACCTACAAAGCAAGCAGAATCTCTGCTTATCAGCCTCATCTTCAGTACCTGAACTACTTATTATGAGATTGGTGTGCTATTTCTCTCCCCCACACTCTGATCCAACTTCTCTGTGTAATGTAGTTGCTGGGTTTTTACAGTGGGGATAGTCCAGGGAAGACAATTTTATTTTATTGGTACTAGGGATTCACCTCAGGGCCACACACACTGAGCTATATCCCCAGTCCTTTTTGTTTTGAAACAGGGTCTCACTGAGTTGCCTGAGTTGGCCTCAATCTTGTAATCCTCCTGCCTTAGCCTTCCAAATAACTGGGATCATAGATATGTACCACCATACCTGGCAAAAGGAACAGTGGTTTTCTGAGCATCCTTTGTATACCCCTTAGAATAGTATGGGAAAGACTATAGTCTCTAAGTCCCCTGGAACCTCCATCATGATTGTAAGAATGCACATGTGGGACTGAACTTATCTACTTACTTTCTTACTTTTGTTTTTCCTAGGTGAGAGGTGAAATCATTACAACATTTTCACTCTGTGGATTTGCCAATCTTAGTTCCATAGGAATCACACTGGGAGGCTTAAGTGAGTTGTTACTTTTTCCCCAGCACTCCAACAAGCCAGTCAGATCCCAGCTTTTGTAGTGGGTAGTTCCTGGTACTAGTATAAGTTGAGTCTAGATGGAGAAGCTGATGCAAAATGATCCATCTTGGGCTGAAGTTAACTTAGAGCTAAATCAATCATCTACCTGACTATGCATAGGTTCTTTTAAAATCTCAGCTTTCATTGCTTTTTCCCTATCAAGGGCCCCAGAAGTGGATTTTATTTTTATGTTCCTTATGGGGAGAAAATATTACAATGACGTTATTTCTGTTTTGCTCTTAAATGGGCACAGTGCATATGTAAGTGAAGATACTATGTTTTTAAGTCAATAGTGAAGGTACTTTCTGAATTAGGGTGTTCACTAGTTGTCTTCACAAAAGCAGGATTTGCACAAGGAATCAAAAAGACAAATATTAGATACCTAAGGCATGTAGATAGTAAGAGCAAGTGTTGTAAAGTGTTGGATTAAAGGGTGAAAGTCACCAGGTGTGGAAGGAATGAGTATTTGAAGCAGAAACAGATCTATTGAGGTTGCTGGAGATATTGCTGGATGTGGGTGATGGCTGGAGGGACAGCATAAAGAAGGGGGAATGGTCTGGAGGGAAGGGGAATGATTAGCAGATCCTGAGAGTTTGGGAAAGTTCAAGTTAGAAAAGGATCTTAGAAGAAATGGAGTATAAGAAGAAAACAGCTCTGTGTGTCCATTTTTTTTTTTATGGCAAATATATTCTGGCAATCATTTTATTTATTTATTTGGTAGCTGATTGAACATTAGAAGTGAAATAATTTTTCACTTTGACCCTTCTGTTAAACACCTGTCTATATCATTATTATGATGCCTGATTACTATTTGATTATGAGAAGGACATCTAGTAGTGTGATATGTGTGGCTTAGACTTGAGTGAATGTTATCCTCCTTAGTTCTCTGGCTCAAAATGGTCCTTCTAATTCTGGTGCAGGCTTAAGAGTGCAGATCTCAACTGGGAAGCACCAGGCATTTGCACCCGTCTGAAATAATCCAAAGCATTTCTTGATCCAGATATATCTTGGTGTGTTCACAGAACCATTGAAGTCAGTATCAGAACCACAATTCTTAGTTCTAAGTCTGAATTAGGGATTCCATAGGATAGTGTATATATACACTTTGCTGGTCAGCCATAGGTGGTTGGTGGTAAGGGAGCTATTCATCTGCTGTGTTTTGCTCTTCTGCATTCTTCTCAATAGGGGCTCCTGGCATGTAGCTGATTACTATGTTGTTTTGTCTGCAGCATCAATTATACCCCAACGGAAGAGTGACCTGTCCAAGGTTGTGATCAGTGCCCTCTTCACAGGGGCCTGTGTATCCTTTATCAGTGCCTGTGTGGCAGGTAAGCCTCAGTCTGGGCTCTTGGAAGAAATCACTTCTAGATCAAGACAAGATATTTCTCAGAATATTGATCTAACCATTCATCCCACAGATGCATAGACAAGGCATCTAATGTATAGGGTTCCCAGTTTATGACCAAAGAATAAAAGGCATGGAGGAACATGTGTCAAATATTTGCCTTAGTATCTCTGTTTCCTTTACCCAGGAATCCTCTATGTCCCTAGGGGAGCTGAAGCTGACTGTGTTTCCTTCCTAAACACAAGTTTCACCAACAGAACCTATGAGACCTATGTGTGCTGCAGAGAGCTCTTTCAGAGGTGAGCATCAGGACCCCTGCTCACTGAAGGCATTCTCTGAGGGTGGGAGCAAGGTCTTGAGGGCATATCCTAGGGAGCTTGAATACAGTGAATGAGAGGAGACATGGGCATTGGTGATGGACTAGATTTGTGCTTTTTTTCTCTTAAGTGCAGCTTTGGTATTGGCCCTACTATGCCCAGGTGACAGGTTCTATCTATATTAGTGGATACTGAGGGTAGAGGGGTAGGGCAATAAGTAAAGAAGGGTGGTTTCTCTGGTAAGTTACTATATTTATTGTGGTTGGAATATAGATATGTTATAGGTGAAGACTTAACTGTGGTCCTAAGTGGCTAAAAGATTGTGAGCTTCTTTTTTATTTTTTAAAATAGTTTCATTAGTTGTTGATGGACCTTTATTTTATTTACTTATTTATATGCAGTGCTGAGAATTGAACTCAGTGCCTCAAACATGCTAGGCAAGTGCTCTACCACTGAGCCCAACCCTAGCCCTAAGATCATAGGCTTCTTCAGATAGAAATGAGACAACTGAGAGAGGACAAAGTTGAATTTATAAGTCATTATGTGTTCATATAGTATAAAAATGCACTTATTTACCAAATTCTAGAAAATGAAGAGAATATATCATTAAGGTAAAATAATTAATTTTGAGACACACAAAAGGAAGGGTTTATAATTAATATTCTTTAATATTTTACAGCAGTACTTTTTTTTTGTAATGTGAGACTAGATTTTTTTCTTTTGTTCAGATTGGGATGTTTCTGCAGATCTTGTGATATTTGTCTCTCTAGTGTGATATATAAAAGTTTAGTTAAAAGGAAGGATTTGAGGAACTAGAATGTTGGGTATTGTCAAAGCAAAACGTGTATGTATCAGAGGTGACTTCTGGGTGAGTGAGGAGGGTTCTGGGAGCTAAAGCTAAATGATGGCCTTGGATTAAACGCTGGCTTCAATGCCTGTAATCCCACCAGTTTGGGAGGCTGAGGCAGAGGATCACAAGTTCAAAGCCAGCCTCAGCAACTTATTGAGGCTCTAAGCAACTCAGTGAGACCCTGTCTCTAAATAGAATGCAAAAAAGGCTGTGGCTCAGTGGTTAAGTACCCTGAGTTTAATCCCCAGTACCAAACAAACAAACAAACAAACAAACAACAACAACAACAAATGCTAAGGAATTTAGTTTTTGATCTGAAGAATTCTAAACACTGACATGTTCAGGTATGCTTTTCAAAAGATCTTTCTAGTAGACATTTGAGTATCAGGGAAATCAATAAGCACACTGCTGTAATAGACCTAGTAAGAGATGATAAGAACTAATCCTATGTGGTTTTAAGAATGGAGAGGCACTAGACCAAGTGGAATGAACAGGATTGGTCATCAACTAGATAGGAGGAAGAGGTAAGGTAAGGAATACAAAGGACTATAGCTTCTCTGATGTGGAAAAGGAGACCCAAGTGCCAATCATTCACTGAGAGGAAGGGGACCAGTTTCAGATGGGACCTCTTTCCATTTTGGTTGTGTTAACTTGGAAGTACCTGTGTGATCACCATGTAAAACTACTCATAAGCCAAATGGGACTGGGGTTCAGGAGGGAAATCAGAGCTGGAGATGCTTGGAAATTATCATTAAATGTCTTTCATTATCATTAAATTCAGGTAGATATTCGGGTGCTAGCTGCTTAACAAGTTAGTAGACCAAGTTAATGAATGTTGCTCTGCCTATTTGGAGGTTATCATCAGAGAAGGCAACCAATGTCCTCAAAAAAAAAAAATGCCAACCCTTTTGATGAGTATTAATGATCAATTATAAACTGGATAGATTATTGGTCTGACATAATTTTGTTTATCCCTGTGTTCTTATGACAGTGGATTTCCTAGTCACATAGTCACCTAGTCCTGAGGGTCATTAGCAGCTAGAATCTGAAAGAGATGATGTTTCTGTCCAATTAATTTATACTTAGTTAGTCTGAGCTATTTTCCTTTTTAAAGAGGAAAATGTCCTTCGGAAACCACCTTACTTTTTAGATAAATTCAATTCTAGATCATTACTAGGCATAAATTTTAGGAAATTTCTAAATGGACTATGGTTAGGAATTGGACACAGGAGCAGAGACATTGTACAGGGTTCCTTGCTGGTATTCTCTCGAGTACTAATGAGAAAACAAATTTTTTGGATCTAATTTATTTAGTCATGGCTGATGGATACATGTGTAGTTTCTGCTTTTATAACATTTGGGGTAACATTTTGAGCTGCTTGTAAAACTTGACACCTTTTGTTGCCTTGTTTTTATCTCTCTGGCTTTTCATTTTTAGTACTTCTCTGAATGGCACCAACCCACCTTCTTTTTCCGGTTCCTGGGAAGACAAGGAGTTCAGTGCCTCAGCCCTTGCTAACTGCTGTGAACTCTACACCAATGCCATCTGTGCCTAAGGCTGGTTGGTCCATTTCCATAACAGTTCTGATCTTAACAGATGGCAGAGGCTTATACTCAGGTTTCCCATTCTATAAAGAACTCATTAAGATCTATAATAGTAAGGGTAGAAGATTCATTTTGGTTCACTATATCTCAATAATGAAATTAGCGTTCATTTTCTATTATTTAGATGAACCAAATGGGAAATTACTCCTGGGCTCTCTTAAACTTTTATTTCAAAAAATAAATATTTTCATATCAAAAACTTCCTGAAAATCGTGCTCCTTGTCATCTTAAAAATTGTACATTGCCATGTGCTATAAAAATGATTTAGTATGTAATGTGTCCTAGGGCATGGAGTTCTGTGGATCAGTATATTATTAAACTTATATATGAAAGGTACAAGAATATTTAATGATAAGATTTTTCTGGTTGTCACATATTTGTAAACCTGCAAATCATTACATAGTAAACGAAAAATAATTCCTATACACAAACTTCTAAGGAATATTCATTTCCTAAAGGGCCTTAACTTTTAGCGTTCTGCCTTAGTGCCAGCCACATTTGCTTCACGTTAATGGAATCTTTTAGAACAGTGGTTTCCACCAGGCCTCTTTTTCTTCCCAGGGGACATTTGGCGATGTCTCCAGACATCATTGGAGGTTACAAATAGGAGGATGCTACTGACATCTACTGGGTAGAGACCAGGATTGCTGCTAAAATTCCTACAGTGCCGCCTCTTACAACAAAGAATTCTCTAACCCCAAATGTCAACAGTGCTAAGGCTGAAAAAAGAATTCACAATATTTAATATATTTATATAATATCATTTATAATATTAATAATATTATAGCCTTAAGGAAGAGTTTCAAAAGGATATAGGAGTTCCTGAAAAAGTTAAACATGAAATTATCATATGGCCCATTCCACTCCTATCTCTCCCTCTCTCTCAATATATATATGTATATATGTTTATATATAAATTATATGTATTATTTAAATATATATTTAATTTGAAAGAATTAAAAACAGGTATTCAAGAGATGAAAAGCTGACTAAAACAGGCACTCAAACAAGTACATGTACATGAATGTTGTCAGCAGCACTATTTACAATATAAAAATAGAAACGTGCTACTCGTGGTAGTGAGCATCTGTAATCCCAATGACTTGGGAGGCTGAGGCAGAAGGATCATAAGTTTGAGACTAACCTCACTAATGTAGCAAGGCCCTAAAGCAACTTAGTGAGACCCTGTCTTTTTTTTTTTTTAATACCTTGATTTTACTTATTTATTTTTATGTGGTGTTAAGAATTGAACCCAATGCCTCACACATGCTAGGCAAGTGCTCTGCCCCTGAACCACAACCCCAGCCCTGAGACCCTGTCTTAAAATAAAAAATAAAATAAATAAAATAAAATAACTCAGTGGAAAAGCATCGCTATATTCAATCTCCAGTAACTGCCCCCCAAATGAAACAGTCCAAATGTTCATCAACAGATGATTGGATTAAAAAATTGTGGTATATACATGCAATGGCATTTTTTTTCTTTTTTTATTTATTGTAAACAAATGGGATACACGTTGTTTGTTTGTACATGGGTTAAAGGCATACCATTTGTATAATCATAAATTTACATATGGTAATGTTGTTTGATTCATTCTATTATTTTTTCCCTTCCCCCCACCCCTCCCACCCTTCTTTTCCCTCTAAACAGTCCTTTCTTCCTCCATTCTTGTCCCCCTCCCTAACTCTAACCCTAACCCTAACCCTAACACTAACTCCCCCCACCCTCCCCCTTATGTGTCATTATCCACTTATCAGCGAGATCATTCGTCCTTTAATTTTTTAAGATTGGCTTATCTCACTTAGCATGATGGTCTACAATTTCATCCATTTGCCTGTAAAAGCCATAATTTTATCGTTCTTTATGGTAGAGTAATATTCCATTGTATATATATACCACAGTTTCTTTATCCACTCATCAATTGAAGGACATCTAGGTTGGTTCCACAATCTGGCTATTGTGAATTGAGCAGCTATGAACATTGATGTGGCTGTATCTCTGTACTATGCTGATTTTAAGTCCTTGGGGTATAGGCCAAGGAGTGGGATAGCTGGGTCAAATGGTGGTTCCATGCAATGGCATTTTAACCATTAAAAAGATAAAGTGCTGGGCTTGGGCTATAGCTCAGTGGCAGAGCACTTGCCTAGCATGTGTGAGGCACTGGATTTGGTCCTTAGCACCAACTACAAAATACATGAATAAAATCCATCTACAACTACAAAAAAAAAAAAAAAAAAAAAAAAAAGAAGTGCTGATATAAGATGTGTAGGGGAACCTTGAAAACATTATGCTAAATGAAAAAAGTCATACATGAAAGGCTAGCTATAGTATGATTCCATTTATATGAAATACCCAGAATAGATAGAGCCATAGAGACAGGACACAGATTGATGGTTGCCAGGGCCTGGGCGGTGGAGTGTGACTGATTGATTACTACATGGGTGATGGGAATGTTTTGGCACTAGTTAGAGGTGGTGGTTGTGCCACATTGAGAATGTACTAAATGTCACTGAATTGTTTGCTTTAAAAAGGTTGACTTTGTGTTATGTGGATATCACCAAAATTTAAAAAAAATTTTGAAGGATTTAGTTACTTGCATGTTCCCTTAGCTAATCTACCTCCTCCAACTTCCCAATTCTCTGAGCAACTCACTCCCATGTTTTCCAAATTTGACATAAAAGAATAAAGAAAGGGTTTCTTCAACTGTAAAATGAGAATAGTGAGACTAACACAGGTAAAGATGGGAGGTTGTTGTAAAGGGATCAAAACAGCGACTACTCACCATCAGTCCCAGATGAAAAACAATGCTGTCCTTTCCTGGCTGGGGGAGTTGGTGGACATTCATGGGCTCACTTTCCAGGTAAATGATTATCCTTGTTGAACTGTCCCTCTGTCATTAAATAGTGCTTGAACTGGGTCTCACTCCAAAGGCCTTGCTCTTAACCCTGTGTGCAATCTCATGCTGTCTTCTCTTGCTTGCTCCAATCCAGTGTTTCAAGGTCCACTAGTTTAACCCAGGTGATCTCATCAGTTTCTAAACTCAAAGTGTTTTATACTTTCTGTCCTTCCCATGTGCCAATCACGTTATGCTGTGTGACTTCTTTTGTATTTTTGTCTTATGTTGTTATCTGTTCTCTTCTATTGCACGAGTTTAGAAATGGTTGCTATAAAAACTGGCAATGCTCCCAAAGATACAATTATTTTATTTGGCAAGTTACTTTGATCAGCTCTTCAAATATGGAGATGCATAAGGGCAGAGACCTGTTTTGTTGCCAAAGCTTTAGGAGCTAGTGCCCTGCAAAAATAAAAGTAAAATTGTCGAGTGAATAAAAAGATGAAGTTTCAATTGCTTGGGCCTGAAATACCTGGAGCAAAACAAAGGGAGAGAAAATGTCTACTAAATGAAAGAACATACATAAAGCATTTATACTACCTGTTACAGAGTGAACATTTAATCTATGTTTATTATTATTGGTACATAAGTATAATAGGAATTGGGGAGGGGGCTTATGGGTAGCAGGTGGAAAGGGGGAAGGCAAAAGAAAAAAATGGATCACAATAGTCCTGGGATAGGGCTATTTGTGAAGAGTGGCCAATGAGGACTTTTCTGAGGCAGAAATGGGCAAGAGGCATTTAAGAACAGGATACCTCATACTTGTTATAAACCTCACCATCCTTGGTCTCAGATCTTCAGTAAAAGTCTACTGTACTTATGGTCTGGTGCAAGTGCTATTCAGGAGAATTAAAGAATCTAGGAGCTGTCCAGTGTAGGTGGTGTGGCATAGGCCATCAATAAGCAGGGCTCGCATTTGGCAGAGGGAGTTACCTGAAGCCACAGGTTATCAGAAGAGAGGTAGGATGTCCAGGAATATTGGAAACAATGCTGGTTTTTCTCATTATACATAGGATGGGAGCTCAAGACCATTTTTATTAAATCTCAAAGGACAAGAGATTCTCCAGTAGGGTGGAGACTTTATGACGCCATCCAGCGGAGTCAATTTGGCGCGAGAGACAAACCAATAGTGAGGCTCTTGAATTCGGAACGGTTTATTGTTGACTCAGGAAACCCGGGATATAAGTGCTGGAGGACAGCCGGCTTATATCCCCTCCAGGAGGTGAAGGGTAGGGCTGACGCCAATTATGCGAAGATTAGGCGAGGAGCTAGCTGTCCAATCACGGTAAAGGTCAAAAAACGAGCAGGTACGATCAGGAGTACTCGGGAACACCTGTGCACGTGTTGTGTGCGTGGACTTAATTGAATACGGCCAATGATAAATCACCTGAGTGTGCTTATGTTAATCAACCTCCTCACCACCCATGTGATCAAAACAACCTCTGGCTGGCTGCCAGGCGCCATCTTGGCGTAGTCCGCATGGCATGGCCCCCAACAACTTTAGGCACATCAAGATGGTTAAACCTGTGCTATGCTTGTGTGGTTATTGAGTGTAAATCATGTTTATATTGTGTCCTCCCATCTGGATTGTAAATTTTTGGAACTAGAAACTATGACAAGTGAATTCGATTTGTATAGCATTTTTCTATGTATGAATTTCTTTACATTAACTTTTTGGAACCATCAAAACTTTTTGTGGTAAGTATGACAGGCATCACTCCCTCTCTCCCTGTTCTAAAGACAAGGTCCTGCAGAGAGGGGCTGAGTACACTTGCCCTTGGTTATGGAGCTAACAAGGACCTAAACCGAACTCAGAATTATAAGGCTTTTCACCATCTGGGTGAAGTCTAGTGTTCCAATCACTTTCTTGCCATAGTCCTAAGCCACCTGTCCATGTACACACTCACCACACACAATACTGAGTTTCCCTAAGAAATCTACACTTGCCTTTTAAGTGACTTTAACAAAGGTACCCAACCTCTGAGCACCTCTGTTCTCATACTCTTAGCTATACAAATGAGACAATGGCTTCATGAAAGGGTGGTTGTGGGAGATTAACTTAACTTCCAAGCCCTTGGTACACAGAGATGCTTAATGAATGTTCTCTTCTCTTTCTAATCTTCTGACTCAAGTTCAGTACTGCTAGGGTCTGAATGCTTATGTCCACCCCAAAATTCATATGTTGAAATCCTATCCCCCAAGGTAGTACTATTAGGAGGTGAGAACTTTAGAAGGAATTGGGTCATGGGGATGGGACCTTCATGAACAGAATTAGTGCCCTTATAGGAGGCATGGGAACCCCTGATCCTTCGGTCATGTGAGGTTACAGTGAGATGATGGCTGTATATAAGGAAGCATATGCTCACCAAACACCAAATCTATTGGTGCCTTGATCTGGGACTTCCCAGCATCTAGAAATGTGAGAAAAACATTTCTGTTGTTTAAAAATCACTTGGTATAAAGTATTTTGTTAGAATAGCCCAATGGACTGAGACAAATACTTTCTGTATAACTCTACTATAAATTTTTTTTCCCCCATTTTCATGCAGTATTTCAAACATAAAAATAAAGTCAAAGAACAAGTACCTCATGATCTAAATGAACAAATATTACTATCTTATTCAATTCAGGTTTTTAAAAGAACAAAAACATTTCAAGAGTAGTTAAAAGGTTTTGTAGTTCTCCTTGGTCTCACCAAAAATCTCTGCCGACCCTTCCCATCACCAACCAATTACTATTCTGAATCCTTCCCATTCCATTTTTAAAAACTTTTACCACATAAATGTGGATCTGTATAGTTATCAAATGCACATTTGTTTTTAGGATGTACAGTATTTTAGTGTTTTATTTACTTAATTAATTAATTTATTTTGCAGGGTACCTGGACTGAACTCAGGGTCACTCGGTCACTGAGCCATATCCCCAGCCCCATTTTGTATTTTATTTAGAGACAGGGTCTCACTGAGTTGCTTAGTGCCTCGCTTTTGCTGAGATTGGCTTTGAACTTGAGATCCTGCCTCAGCCTCCAGAGCCACTGGGATTACAGGTGTGTGCCACGGTGCCCAGCTTAGTGTTTTATTTTTATATTTTTATTGGTGCCTTATAGTTGTACATAATGATGGGATTTGCTACATATTAGTTGGTGCACATAATATAACAATATAATTTGGCCAATATCACTCCCTAGAACTTTCCCTCTCCCTCCCTACCTCCTACCCCTCGGTCTTGATCTTTTTCCTCTACTCTTCTCCCTTAGATTTTCATGAGACCTGCTCCCACTTCTCTTTTCCTTTTTCCTCTCTAGCTTTTGCATATGATAGAAAACATGTGACCCTTAACCTTCTGAGTTTGACTTATTTTACTTAACATGACAGTCTCTAGTTCCATCTATTTTCCTGTGAATGACATAATTAAATTTTTTTTATGGCTGAACAAAACACTTATCTGTTGATGGATGCCAACATCCAACTATGTCTGGTTCCATAGTTTGGCTATTTTGGATTGTGTTGTTATAAACATAGGTATGCTTGTATCACTGTAGTCCAATGACTAATTGTTTAGGATAAATACTGAGGAGTGGTCCAGCAGTGTAATGATGGTACATGCCTAATTTTTTTTTTTTTTAGTTATAGATAGACACAATACCTTTATTTTTTTAATTTTTATGTGGTGCTGAGGATCAAACCCAGTGCTTCACACATGCTAAGCAAGTGCTCTGCACTGTGCTATAACCCCAGCCCAATGCCTAGTCTTTTGAGAAATCCCCATACTGATTTCCTTAGTAGTTGTACTAATTTACAATCTCACTACCAGTCCTAAAATGTTCCTTTTTCTTCACATCTTCTCCAGCATTTATTATTATTATTATTATTATTATTATTTTTTTTTTTTTACCAGGGAATGGACCTGGGGACACTTAACCACCAAGCCACATCCCCAGTTCAGTCTTTTTTATTTTTTATTTTGAAACAGGGTCTCATTAAGTTGCTGAGGGCCTTGCTAAGTTGCTGAGGCAGGCTGTGAACTTGCCATCCTCTTGCCTCAGCCTTCTGAGCCCCTGGGATTACAGGAGTATACCACTGTGCCTGGTTTATTTGTATTCTTGATGACTGCCATTCTGACTGGGGTGAGCTAAAATCTCAGTGTAGTTTTGATTTGCATTTTCCTAATTATTAATGATGCTGAACGTTTTCCATATATTTCTTGGCTATTTGTATTTCTTTTGAGAACTATATGTTCAATTCATTTGCCCATTTATTAATTGGGTTAATTGATGTTTTGAGTGTAAAGTTTTTTGAGCTCTTTATATATTCTAGATTTTTAAAAAATTCTAGATATTAATCCTTGGTCAGCGGGTAGCTAGCAAAGATTGTCTCCTATTCTGTGGGTTCTCTTTTCATATTCCTAATTGTTTACTGTGCAATTTGATGCCATCCCACTTATTAACTCTTGGCATTATTTCCTGAGCTTCAGGGGTCCTATTGAGAATGTCATTGCCTGTGCCTGTATGCTGGAGTGTTGACTTTATATATATATTTTTTGAGTCTATAGTTTCTTGTAGGAGTTGCTGGTCTAATTTTGAGATCTTTGATTCATTTTGAATTGATTTTTGTGCAGGGTGAGAGATAAGGGTCTAGTTTCATTCTTCTACATATGGATGACCAGTTTTCCCAGCACCATTTGTTACAAAAACTGTCTTATCTCCAATGTATGTTTTTGGCATCTTTGTCAAGGATCAGATGACTGTAGATGTGTGGGTTCATCTCTGTGTCTTCTATTCTGTTCCACTGGTCTATGTATCTGCTTTCATGTCAGTATCATGCCGTGTTTGTTGCTATATTTCTGTAGTATAATTTGAAGTCAGGTATTGTACTGACTGCTCCCATATTGCCTTTGGTTTAAAATTGCTTTGGCTATTCTGGGTCTTTTATTCTTCCAAATGAATTTTAGGACTGTTTTTTCTAGTTCTGTAAGGAAGGTCATTGGTATTTTGGTGGGACATAAATTCCTTAAATTTCTCTTCAGGGCATTTGGTTCCATGCCCTGTGCATGTTTAACTCCTTTCTGAGGGGCCAGAGGTAGGTGAGAATCATGGGATTGGAGGCTAGGTTAGATCCAGCTTGTGTTTGCTGAGGGTGGCCTGAGGGATCCAGATAGAAACCCCCGTGGTATGTTTAAGGTACAGGTCCAAAGATCAGAATTGATGGAGCTAAATCTGCTCTTTGGTAATAAAGGTGTTATAGATCCAGAAACAGGAACAACCCAGTCATTAAATGGCTTCAGTACAAATATGAGTGCTTCAGAAAAACTCAGTCCTTGTGCATGAGAATCAGCTTCCAAAGGTGGAAGGTGCTGAAAGACTGAAGGAAGAAGCAGAAGATCCAGGATTGCACAAAGTGCAATTTATTAGGGCCAGAAGCATGTCTTGGGTGGCAGCAAGACATGGGAATCCTACACCTCAAGGCAGTGGAAGGGGGATTTATATGTTAAGCTAGAAAAAGGTGGGCCTCAGCCCACCAGAATGTACCTGGTCTTTCTCAAAACTACTAACATGTCTAGTGTCAGTTAAGAAACTGTCTGAGCATCAGTGACTGACATAATACACTGGACTGTCTTAACAACTCTGACCTGTAGGGTTTAGGATTTGAGGTAGTATCACCTTGTTGACCTGAGGTAGGGTCAGCTGTTAGGCCAAGATGGCTATAGTCATGTCCAGCTGAATTCCTACAACCAGACACTCATGATAAATTTTTGTTATCAAGAAGAAAATATAGTTAAATAAATTTATTAGGAGACTTTTATTATAGCTTCTATTTTCATTATACCAAATAACTTGGATTCATTTTTATTTTTAAAATCTCAACTCTTGCTTCCAGAAAAGTGAAAGGTATATTTTTTTTAAAGCTTAAAATTCGTTTTGCCACTGTCTCAAGGTTCATGTCTATCACAGTCCTCAGTAGATTTCCCTTGACTATGAAAATTCTTTACCATATATTTGAAGCAGGAAATAAAACAGAATATTGAAGCAGTTTTAACAAATACAGAGTAATTTTTTCCCCCTGAAATCATATTTCCACTTGTCAAGAGCTGTCATTCCCTCAAGGGAGGTAAACATTATGTCTGTGGCATTGAGTGCCTCAAAAGAGAAATTGGAGGCGAAAGCTCTCTTTTCCATGATGACAAGACTCAGATTTGAATTATTCATCAAATGAAGGATATTTCTTCATGGTTTACCAAACTCCAAGGATATTTTAGCAAATTTCCCAAAGAAAATATTATTCTTCATCTATTTGACATTTGAGGGCTCCTGTATTCATGATTTCAAAAGTAAATCTATGGCTCAGTGAATGGGCAGACTATCCTTCAGCTACGTAGCTATAATTTATAGAACAAAAACGAATATCAATATATTTCCTTAGTGGGTTTCAGAGACAAGTCAAATATTTAAAAGAAGGCTTTAAGGTAGCTAGACAATGAAAGGCATTATCATTAGTCATATTTCATAAAAAGTAAAACACTTGACTCCACTGCATAGTTATGGATTATGGTCACCACTATCCTGGATTTGCTGCAAAACCTTTAGGCTGCCTGGCTGCCCCACGCTGCAGTGGACCACTGCCCATGGCATTGTTCAACACTCAGATTTGGCTGGTTTTGCATCAGAGTACTGACTGAGCACAGTGGTGCTTAACAAAGGCTTAGAAAGGATGGGGGGAAGTGCTCCAATCAGTCATGTAACAATCACACACACAAAAATTCACTTACTAGTTAATTTACTAAGTGCTTAATAAATGTCATCACTGGATATTACTTGACTATATCCTCACAAAAAACCCTATAGTGTGTCTTACAGTCATAAAGTCATAGCCACAAACCCCTGCTCATCTAGTCCCCCAAAAACTAAGGGGCCCTCACATATAGTACTGACCAGCAGGAAAGACTGAACCACCTGCTTATTGGCTAGAGTGGCCTGTAGAGGCTCTGGTTTCCTAAGAAGTTACCTGAAGGGGCTGCATTAGTGTCTGGAGTGTAGTGAAGCTCAACCATTGAGAGATGAGACAGAAAGAAACTGGTTCTGCTCACCCTTCTTCCTGTGTGATGGATGTTCTGAGAGGCAATAGCTTCTCTGAGAGATACCCTGAAAGATGGAGCAACCAGCCCTGTTTGCAACAAAGCTATGGCCATCTGGGTAGCACATTGTGCTTGTTTCCACTTGTTCCATACCCCATTTTCCTTTTTCCCCTCACACTTTCTTCCCTGGAATTTCACCAATCAATAAATCAATGATAACAAAAAGTGCATACTTTCCAAACTTTGTTTTCTTGGGACCCTAACATAAAAAAATGATGGTACTGGGAGTGGTCTTTATGAGCAGTACCTCAAAATGGGATTTTGGAGTTGACAAGCTCAATCCCTCCAAAGGCAATAGGAACTGTTTTCTTATTGATAAGTGGAGTAGTAAAAATCCCTGTGTTATGGTTTGGATGTGAGGTGTCCCCCAAAAGCTTACGTGTGAGAAAATGCAAGAAGGTTTGGAGGAGAAACGATTGGGTTATAGCCTTAACATAATCAATGAATTAATCCCCTGATAGGAATTAACTGAGTGGTAACTGAAGTGGTAGGGTGTGGTTGGAGGAGTTGGGAATTGGGGCCTGACTTTGGGTATATATTTGTATCTTGCCAGTGGAGTCTGATTTCTGATCATCATGTGACCTGCTTCCCTCTGCCACACTCTTCTGCCATGATGTTCAGCCCCACCTCAAGCTCTGTGGAATGGAGCCAGCCTTCTATGGACTAAGACCTCTGAAACCATTATCCCTTAAGTGAACTTTCCCTCCTCTATAATTGCGCTGGTCAGGTCCTTTAGTCACAGCAGTGAAAAAGCTGACTAAAACATCCTGCCATGCAGGGATGTGTGTATCACAATTAATACAGTTTTTACCTACAGCTGATTGAAATGATGAGCAGGTGGAAGATAAGGTGTTGGGAAGCCAGGCAGGTGTTGTAGTAGATGGCAGGGGAACAATGATAACTATAAAGATTGGAGAAAAGACTAGATGCTTTTGAAAGCATTGGAAGCCTTGCAAAAAGAAATGATAGTTCAAAACAGCTAATTGCCAATTTAGGAACACTATGAAAAGCTCAAGGGATTCTATATCATCCATAAAGGAGTTGCTCATCTCTTGCAGCAGTAGGCTAGACACTGTTGAATATTCAGTTCAGGATCCAGGAGGCAGAACTGAAAAGAAGATTGACTGCAGAGCTTCAACAGGTCTCCCATGTCAAAGACTATTTATGGCCAGAAATAAATGAGTCCTTAAGACCTGTACAAAAAAAATTGTGGTGGATAGATCTCAGAATTTTGAGCTCCCCAAATCTTCCTGGCTAGCAGAAGCAGCTCTTATTCCCTTGACAGAGGAAAACAGCTTCCCCTGGAATAGGGTCATTGCAAGATGACCCCTGTTTTTCTTAAGATATGTCTCCATTACCTTTTTTTTTTTTTTTTTTTTTTTTTTTTTAATGCCTCCAGTTTGATCGCCAATATCAGAGATCAGTACAGCCTGAGCAGGGAAGTACAGTTTCTGGTCCAGAAGAGATAGCCTTTGTTTCAAGGGATTATAGGACCTGGAGAATATGTGGGAATCAGGAAAATACAGGCGGAGACAGATCTTGAAGACTGGGGAAAGGGCTGTGCCTAATCTAAGGCTTCATAGGAGAGAATTCAAGAGATGAGTTCTTATTCATCTCAAATTCTCAATAAAAATTTTCATGAATTCTTATTCAATGTTCTGGTGAATGGTAAATGTGAGGTCATTTTAATTAGTTTGTTGTGATGGTTCCTTGAAGCTTGGATAGAAGGTTGAAATACCCAGAGACATTTTGACATTTATCAAGGAAGAGATAAAAATGAGAATATTACAGAAGTGAGAATATTAGGAAGGACTTACTAGGTAAGGCCTGACAACCTATCTCCTGACTATATACTCCAGGAGACCCAAAGAACTTCCTTTTACCAAGGAATAAAGAATATGTTGATGAATGGAGTCTTGGCATCTTTTTCTTCTAGAAGTCAGGACCAACAGTGAAGGATGCTGCCATGGAACTGAGATCCCTAATATCAAGGGGGATTATGAGACTCCTGAAGAGCAGAGGGCAAGTCACGGCATGTGATTAACAAAGCAAAGGTACATGTAATTGTAATAGTAGGTATAGCAAGGCCAGAGTGACAAAATGACTTGATCTGCAAGGATTTTTACAATGGTTGATAGATTGGGATACTCCTAGGGTTTATATAGATAGGCAGGCATTTGCAGCATTTCTTGAGTTGAAAATAAACAACTGCAAGCATTGGTAAGAGCAAGGCTGACATCAACTACAGTGTAACATTGTTCTCTCTCACATAGTTTCCAAGTTGAGGTCAATTCGAAAAAATCAGAGCCTGCTAACAGAAGGGGAGGCTGTCTCCCCTTGAGAAGGAAACTCCAACACTACCATAGGATATCTACTGAATATTCCTGTAATCCCTCCCTAAAAAGACTACTGACTTTTCCCAAGATAACTGTGCTGTGTAAAGAAAAATACCTAGATGTTTTGAGAACAAAATTAGGAACCCTGAAATGTCATTATATCTTGCATATTGGGTGTTTACAGAGTCCAAGTGATGGAAGATCACTTGGTGGAAGATTACAACACAATGTGTCCATGGTTGTGCAAACTCTCACCCCTGAGTTTATTCTTCTGGTCCCTGAAGATATAGTGGGGGCGGATATCCTTAAGGTTGGAAAAATCCTCACTTTTGTTTTCTGACCATTAAATATACTTCCTTATGGCAGGAAAAACCAAATAGATGCCTGCAAGCCACCCCACTCCTGGCCTATCTAATAAATCAGAAGTATTACCAAGAGGAATGTATTACTAAGAGGAATTGCCGAAAATAGCATCAACATCAAAGAAAGTGTCTAGGGCTGGATCTATCATATTTCCATTCAATTTGCTTACTTAAACAGACAAAATAAAATAAAAACATACAAATCAATAGTGGAAAACTACCAAAAACCCATCCTTTTGACATATTTGCTTCTGAGGCCTTGCTTCTTCTTTTTGGTTTTAATTGCTAAAAACTACAGTTTTGTAATGACAGACATAGAAATTGGAATCCACGGTTTTTACAGTCAATTACTGCTGTAGTTCTCTGTAACTTTATGTCTTAGCCAGAATTATTTAGAAAACAAAGTCTGAGGCAAATGTTTATGTAGTAATGGCAGAGCCTTGCTAGGGAAGCAAGGGAAAAACAGGCATGGCTGGAGGGAAAGCAAACAAAACCAAGGAGTGCTGGACCCCGTGTATGTGCACTTATCAGTCTTTATTTCATCTGATGACTCTGCAGCATGACCCTTCTTCACACAACCCGTTCCTTCCTGAAATTCATTTCTATATTTCCATTACCCCAGTCTATCTTTTTTCTCTCACCTCTCTGGCTGCCTGTTTTCTGCTCACTTCAGTAGTTTTTCTTTCTCCACTTGCCCCTTGTATGCTGAGTATTTTCAAGGATTTTGTTCATGGCCTGTCTCACTCCCTTATTTATGTCTTGATTCACAAAGTGACTCTACAGGCTCATATTGTTCTCCTAGCTTCAGATTGCCAACATTTCCACCTACATGTTTCAGTGATATCTCAAACTGATTTTTGTGTCCCAAATCAAACTCAGATTGATATATCTTTGTCTGCTTTGTCAGCTCTTAGTTATGTTCTGGGTATAGAAAGACAAATAACTTCATGCTTCCTCCCCAGACATGTTCCTCCTCCTGCATTTCCTATGTTCTATAAATATTGTCAGTACTCCTAGTCACCCTGGAAAAATCCTTTTGGTTGTTCCACATTTCTGTTTTCTCCCCATTCCATTGATTCCTTCCTCCTCTCCTTATCTTTTCTCCCTTGCTTCCTAACTGGCATCTCTAACACTACTGCAACAAGCAGGATCCTTCTGAAAACAAACCTGGTTATGTCGATGCCTTGCTTTAAAGTTTTCAGTAACTCCCCATCTCCCACAGGATAACTGATCTCCTGACCTTGGCAGATAAGGCTCATTATGACATGGCATTTGTATATCTTTCCAGGATTTCCTTTTACCATCTTCATGTTCACCCTGCTTTCTAAAAACATCACATGAAGACTTGGTGTTCAAAACGCTAGTCTCTCAAGCTTCAAAGTCCGCAGCTTTCTTCCATTCTCCTCCTATGTGTCTTCTTAGCAGACTTTTCCTCCTTTTTGACCCCTGCTTCTCAACCTGAAGCAATCACAGCTTCAGACATAACTTACTTGGAGTTCTGGTTCTATTTCTTTAATCCAGGGCAGTGTGGGGTAGCAGCAAGTGGCCCACATTTTAGTCAGAGGCCTGAGATTTTAAATTCCAACTCTGCCACCTGCTGGTGGTATTGTTTTCCTCAATTAGAAAAGAGCATTAATAACACCTGCCTGGCAGGGTGTCTGTGAGGATGAGTAATATCCCACCCATGCAGCACCTGGTAGAAGGTGCAAAAGAAAGGGTAACTTGTTTTGCCTGTTATGAAATTCATTTAGACATGCAAACATCATCTCAAAGTCAATTTTTCTTTTCCTAAAGCAATTCTTCCTCTTGACATCTCTCTTTCCATTAGTACCTGTCATTCTCTCAGTCATCTGACCTGAAAATCTGTCATATTGGATTCTTCCTGGTTCCTTATATTCCCATATTACATCAGCTGCTAGATCGTGTCCTTTTTCTTTCCTTCTGTCACCAGCTTTGTCTTATATTTCAGAATTTCCTTTCTGGATAGCTGCCATTGTCTTTTTGGCTGATCTCAAATACCACTTTACCAGTGTTACTCCTTTGTGCCAAAATCCTGCATGGGTCTATATTAACCATGGAATAAAGTCTCAATTACTTAGCATACATTAAAACTCTCCACAATCTGGCCCTACAGTTGTGGATTTAACAAATAAAAAACATAGTATGCCCAGTTAATTTTGAATTTTAAGTGAACAAATTTTTTTGTTTAATATAAGTATGTTGCATGCAGTATTTGGGACATTAAAATGATAAATTATTTGCTGTTTATCTGAAATTTAAATTTAACTGGGCAAACATACCTATTTCATCTGGCAAACCCATTTGGCCTTGACTTCTCTCTGATCCTATAACTCCACACTCTATGAGTTTTGGCTGTTCATGGTCTATCCTCAAGTCTTATGTTGCTCATTGTTCATATTTTAGCCTCAGGTGCCCAAGAAGAAAAATGTAGCTTTTGGAATGAGAAAGAAGTGAGTTTGAACCTCAGTTCTCTTGCTTACCACTTTACGATGTGGGCAAACAACGTGACTCCTGTAACTTCAGTTTTCTTCTCTATATATGTAAAATAAAAGAGACAGGGCTGGGGGATATAGCTCAGTTGCTAGAGTGCTTGCCTCACAAGCACAAGGACCTGGGTTCAATCCCCAGCACCACACACACAAAAAAAGAGACATATGAAAGTGATTGTGAGAATCAAATGTGTTATGCAAAACCTAGGACAATGGAGATCTATTCAGCTGGGAGTTTACTGTTGTTACTGCTAGGATTTCTGTAAAAGCAGGCCTGTGTCCATCAACTCTTCGGACTCTCCAATGTGCTGTTGATCATGATTTGCCAAGAGACAACGTGAAAGTCAGAGAGACTGGGGTAGAGTCATGGGGCAGTGATCTCTCCTTTGCCTTCCCAGGTCAGGTTTCTAGTTCCTTCTGGCAGCAGGAATGAAACAAGTTCCTGGGGAGAATCCAAGGACACGGGCCCAGGGAGTTTGCCTGTACTGGTCCAGGTTTCCTCTACCCACAAACACCTCTCTCTTTACCTTACTCACTCTGAAGCAGTATACCATTACTCTCCTTATTTGTTTATGGTCAAACATCTTCCAAAGTGGTCACACTTGCTGCTTTCGTGTCTGCATGTGAAGCTCAGTTTATACCCTAGGAACTCTTTCAAACAGTGCTTTCAACCCTCTTTAGTAACCTCCTGTAGTGAGGTACATATTGGGGAAGGGACATTGAGCCCTGCAGATACCGGGAATGCCTCTACTCCAGTGTCATCTGTTACTGAAACCAAATGTGTGGCTCTTACCATGGGTGTCCATGTTCTTGCTGCTAATGCTGCTTCTCTATGCCTGCATATGCTGACAGGTCTCAGGCAAAAAGCTGTATGCCAGTTCCAGGACAGAAGCCCCAGGTGCTTGTCTCCCCAACCCAATTCCCACTATAAGAAGGCCTACTTCTTTCCTACTTCACAGCTCACATGGGAAGCCTCTTCCAGGATATTAATCTGGTTAGGCAATACTGAACCTTGAACTATCTGCTCCTAGGTCATTTTTGGATGTTTCAGTCTGATGAGGGAGTCACTTCCATCCTCAGATGCTGGGCAGCCACCAGCTAGGAGGGAGCCCTCTCAGTCCCCAGTCAACATCCCCCTTCCTTGAAACTGATCTTCTTCCCCTTCCTGTGAGCACATTTGGATTAGGTCTTATTTTTTCTTTTTAAAAATTGTGAGGAAAGTGATACCCAGAGATGTTAAGACAATTACTTATGATTGCCCTGCTAAGATGTGGTGCCGTCAGAACTTAAACACTCTCTGGCTCCACAGCTTGTGCCCTGTATCTCAATCAGGGAAGCATCCGAGGCTCCATACTGGGTGGTAGTTTCCACTCTCTTCTCCTACTAGGCCCCTGTGTCCTCCTCATGGCTGGTTGGTGCTCTGACCCCTGGTGCTTTCATTCTTCTATCCTTGTCCATGCTACTTCCTCTGTCTGGAAAAACCCTTTCCTAGTCCCCATCAGTAGAAATCTTACTTAGCCCAAATGTAAATGATTACATTAGTTAGAACTGTAGAAGACTCAGGAGGGACCATGTTGAAACTAATAGTGTGGAATTGGGTTGGGGGAGACAAGCACCTGTGAGTTTGCACAGAGTAATCATGGACCTACTCGCCAGATTCTATAATGTTAAAACAAGGGTGTATATATGCTGCAACCAGCATGGCTGCTAATTCAGAAACTGGCAAGTGGTGAACGGGGATGAAGAAAAGATAAACAGACACATACAGAGAGAAAAAGCTGGGGCCAGGTGGGTAGTCAAACTCTGATGTTTGATTGACCCAGAGCTAGCTCAGCACATTTATCATGTAGGTCTCGACAAGTGGGACCAAACTTTTGGATCCGGCAAGGGGCGAAGGGGAATTGGAAAATAAAGATTGAAGATTTTGAAGATTAAGCTGGGATCAGGTGGAGCCTCCTCTCTGATGGGGATGCAGGTCTTAAGAATTATGCCAGCAATCTTTATTTATATATGTCTCATTATCAGGTTAAAGACTATGCAATCATTATTCTTTGTGTTCAGAAAAGTTACAGAAACTAGGACATTCTATGTAGCTTTCTACAGTTATAATCCATAGTTGCAAATTGCAATGTTAGGAACTTTGTGTAGCTCTCAAGAAAGTCCATTGTTTAAAGTTACTGTAAGGTGGGCAGGAATGGGAGAAGCGGAGCTGGTGAAATATTGTGATTGTCTAGCACAAGAATTTTTTCCTTCCCAGGAGCTGTGTGCCTGAGATCAAGGTTAGAACTGATAGGGCTCTTGCACAGAGCCTCCTCATGCAGGGCCACAGGAGCTAGGCATCCTGTGCCCTTGCTGAGAAACATTCCCAGGAACTGGGCATGCTACAGCCATGAGGGCATCAGAGACCCCCGATCTCAGTAACTGCTCCCCCATCCTCCGTCACTGCTCTCTACAGGCTTTATCATCAAAAGGTTATTTGTGAGAAAGTTTCAGAAAAGCAGACAGACTTGAAGGTCACAGTGAAACTTGCAAGACATTGAGATCAACTTGTTATGCCCAGAATTCTCCATCCGGGGAGTTGGTGTCTGAGCTCAAGGTTCTGACTTATATAGCTGTGTGCCTTTGCATATATCCTCCTCTGACTGGGCATCACCATAGCAACTGGGCCATCTTGACCTGCACCTTTGTACAGGATGTTCCCAGCACAAGCACAGCCATGAGGTAATCAGAAACCATGGTTCAAATCTCCATATATATACTCACACACATACACACACATACATACACACATGTATGTATACACACATGTATGTATATTACACACACATGTGTGTGTATACATATGTGTGTATATACATGGGTCATCCAGAGACAATTTTGGGGCACTTATAGAAGGATTACATAAAACTCTGATAAACTATTAGAACTTGCTACTAGAAGATTAATGACTAACATTATTGAACACTTACTGATACCAAACCAATCCTGGGGCATAAAATGAGGAGTCTAATTGGAATGATAAGTGATTGAGTATTACAACACATGAACTGGACTTTGGTACTATGAGAGTGCTGACATGGGTCTGGCTGAAGACATCTGGGAATGAGTTATAGGTGACACTTGCTCCTCTGTTGAAGAAAGAAGAGGTATTTCTCAGGAGGGGTAGTGAGAAAGTTTTCTAGGCAGATAGAGCAGCAGTGTAAAGGCATGTGCAACATGGTATGGAGTGTTTGAACTTGTTCTTGCTAGAGTAACAGTGGGTGTGCATGTGTGCAAGTTGTATGTATCTGTGTGTGTGTGTGTGTGTGTGTGTGTGTGTGAATGATACTCATGAAGTGCAGGTGGATGCAAAATATACTAGGAAATACAGCTGAAAGGTCACTGAAGGTCATATCATGAGGTTTTGATGTGACTTGTTAAAGAGTTTAACTTTTATCTTCTGTAATTTTGAGTAACTGCATCATCAAATTTCCTTTTTTTGCCAAGATAACTTTGGTTGCAACATGGAGGGCGAATTAGAAATGCTCAAGTCTAGAGGTTGAGATTCTATCGAGAAGGCTGCTGCAGCAGTTCAGGGGAGAAACGATAAGTTTAGTAGGTGCTGTGGTGCCCTGCCCAGATCTCCTTCTACCTCCCTGGAGCCCCCTTGAGCTCTCCTTTATGGGCTGCCTGGTACCATCTCATCTGACACATCCACCTACACCAACTCCGTGGAGACAGTTGACACTGGTTTATCTGCTACCTTTCTGATGGATTTCCTTCCCTTACTTTCACCCCAGACTACTCATCCCACTTCCATTTAAGAAGCATATCTGTAGACAAGAATGGTAAAGCAAAAATGGGGTTTTGGTGATTCGAGACCCCTCACTTTCAGATTGGAAAACTAAGGCTCAGAAAGTGACATGTTGAGACCTCAGGAAGCACCAGATTCTGTGCATATCTTACACACACAATGATCTTCAAAAACCTAAGCTGCAGGTACTATTCCTATCTCCTTTTTACAATGAGGAGGCAGGCTAAGGGCAATAAACATGCTAAGGATTGGTGGAGCTAGGATTTGATCCCAGGAGGTGTGACTTCAAAACTTACCCACTTAAACCAATTGAGTAAAAAAAAATTACTAGACAGATTCAGGGTAACTTTTTTTTCTTCTTCTTTAAACACACAGTTCCCATTTCTCAAGTCTTAGGCTCTATATTTTTTGGGAAATGCAGTTCTATACCATATATAAATGGCACACATATTTACTTCTCTGTCTCCAACTTATTCCTTCTATTTGATCCTATAGAGCACTTTAATTTAAAAAAATTATATTTGGACATCTCTGTTAAATTAGGAAGGAGTTAGGAATGCTGCTTTCATAGCTCCAACTGTACCAGTAGGTTGTCAAATTGGCATTAGGCAAGGGTGGGAAGAATTTGGGCATAAAGCTGGAAATGACTAGCATAGCAATTACTGGCACATTTGGATTTAATCTGCTGTATTTCCTTCTACTCAAGGACCCCCAAACATTAGGAGTGATGTAGACAACCTTTAAAACCACAAAGAATCATCTTATACTATAGGTACTAACTTCTACTTAAAGTATCTTTTATTCCTTATTTTTTTAAATTTATTTTTATTGTAAACAAATGGGATACATGTTGTTTCTGTTTGTAGATGGAGTAACAGCATACCATTTGCATAATCATACATTTACATAGGGTAATGATGTTTGATTCATTCTGTTATTTTTCCTCCCCCTCACCCCTCCAACCCCTCTTTCCCTCTATACAGTCCCTCCTTCCTCCATTCTTGCCTCCCTCCCACCCCCCATTTTGTGTCATCATCCGCTTATCAGTGAGATCATTCGTCTTTTGGATTTTTGAGATTGGCTTATCTCACTTAACATGATATTCTCCAATTTCATCCATTTGCCTGCAAATGCCATAATTTTATTATTCTTTATAGCGGATTAATATTCCATTGTATATAGATACCACAGTTTCTTTATCCACTCATCAATTGAAGGGCATCTAGGTTGGTTCCACAGTCTGGCTATTGTGAATTGAGCAGCTATGAACATTGATGTGGCTGTATCTCTGTAGTATGCTGATTTTAAGTCCTTTGGGAATAGGCCAAGGAGTGGGACAGCTGGGTCAAATGGTGGGTCCATTCCATGTTTTCTAAGGAATCTCCACACTGCTTTCCAGAGTGGCTGCACTAATTTGCAACCCCACCAGCAATGTATGAGTGTACCTTTTCCCCCACATCCTCTCCAACACCTATTGTTGCTTGTGTTCTTGATAATCGCCATTCTAATTGGGGTGAGATGGAATCTTAGTGTAGTTTTGATTTGCATTTCTCTTATTACTAAAGATGGTGAACATTTTTTCATATGTTCGTAGATCTTCTTTTGTGAAGCGTCTGTTCATATCCTTAGCCCATTTGTTGATTGGGTTATTTGTATTCTTGGTGTAGAGTTTTTTGAGTTCTTTATATATTCTGGAAATTAGTGCTCTATCTGAAGTATGAGTGGCAAAGGTATTCTCCCACTCTGTAGGCTCTCTCTTCACATTGCTGATAGTTTCCTTTGCTGAGAGAAAGCTATTTAGTTTGAATTTATCCCAGTTATTGATTCTTGCTTTTATTTCTTGTGCTATGGGAGTCCTGTTAAGGAAGTCTGATCCTAAGCCAACAAGTTGAAGATTTGGACCTACTTTTTCTTCTATAAGATGCAGGGTCTCTGGTCTGATTTCAAGGTCCTTGATCCATTGTGAGTTGATTTTTGTGCAGGGTGAGATAGGGGTTTAGTTTCATTCTGTTGCATATGGATTTCCAGTTTTCCCAGCACCATTTGTTGAACAGGCTGTCTTTTCTCCATTGCGTATTTTTGGCACCTTTGTCTAGTATGAGAAAATTGTATTTATTTGGGTTTGTGTCCATGTCCTCTGCTCTGTACCATTGATTTACCTGTCTATCTTGGTGCCAATACCATGCCATTTTTGTTACTATTGCTTTGTAGTAGTGGAAGTTCTGGTATTGCGATACCCCCTGTTTCATTCTTCCTGCTAAGGATTGCTTTAGCTATTCTGGGTTTCTTATTCTTCCAGTTTTCCTTATTTTTTATTGGTGCATTATAGTTATACATAATTGTGAGATTTGTTGTCACAAATTTGTACATGCACAAAATTAACAATATAATTTGGTCAATATCACTCTCCAGATCTCCCTCCCACTTTCCCCCTTCTTTATTCTACTGATCTCTTTTCGATTTTCATAGATTTCCCCCAATCTCTAGCTTCCTCATGAAAGAAAACATACCAGCCTTTACCTTCTGAGTTTGACTTATTTTGCTTAATATGATGTTCTCAAATTTCATTCATTTTCCTAAAAATAACATAATTTTATTTTTCTTTATGGCTAAATAAAACTTCATTCTTTATCCATTTATCCACGGATGGACACCTAGATTGGTTCCATAGTTTGGCTATTGTGAATTGTGCTGTTATAAACATGGGTATGCATGTATCACTGTATGATGGTTTTAATTCTTCAGGATAAATACCAAGGAGAGGTGATTCCATGCCTGGTCTTTTGAGGAGCCTCTATGCTGATTTCCACAGTGGTTGTACTAAATTACAATCCCACCAGCAGTGTAAAAGTTCCTTTTTCTCTGCATTCTCCAGCACTTATTATTGTTTGCATTCTTGATGACTGCCATTCTGACTGGAGATGAAATCTCAGTGTTGTATTGATTTGCATTTCCCTAATTGCTCATAATGTTGAACATTTTTTCCCATATAGTTTGTTGGACACTTGTGTTTCTTCTTCTGAGGATTGTAGAGTGAATTTCTTGAACATGGAGTTGTCCATCTTCCATTACATTTTTTAGGCAAGTTCACTTGCTGTTGCAATGAGTGGTGTCATAATTTTTAGCACTTCATGAAAACTTGTAATAACCTGAGGCTCCTATTATATAAAATCTGTCCGTTTTATATTATTTATTGGCTTTTTATAATTTCAAGTTTTCTATGTGTGATTGGACAGTTTAGCTTTCCAAGAGCAACCCTAATCATGAAGCAGTCATTTAACATTTTAATTCCCTAAAGCCGGAACAAAAACTTGATGCATGCATAGGTGGTATTCTCATTCCAAAGTTGATCTCTGGTTAATTTTTCTAAAATAATATATTATTTGTTGTTTTAAATTATATAATCCATGATAAAAAAATTCAAACAAGAGAAGTATACTGGGTTCTTAAAAAATTCTTTTACCTTTACTCTTTCCTGAAATAATTATTAGGAATATTTTGTTATTTTAAAAAAATTTTTTTTAGATGTTGACAGTCCTTTATTTTATTCATTTATTTATATGTGGTGGTGAGAATGGAACCCAGTGCCTCACACATGCTAGGCAAGCTCTCTACCACTGAGCCACAACCCCAGTCCCTAATTTTGTTATATTCCAATTGTGTATACATTCACACAGGTGCAATGGATATATGTCTGGGTCTTTATCTATCTACACTTTTTTTAAAAAAATGCGTGAGATATTTTATCAGCTAGAGTCCTAATTAGGAGACAGAAGCCACACATTAAACAGGGAAATAAAGAATTAATCTATGGCAAGAGGAATGAACTATTAGGTATAAAGAGAATTCTGAGAATACAGAAATAGCTGAAGTAGGGGCAGCCACTACCTCTGGGGCTGAGGCAGAGTATGCAGGAAAGGACACATTTTGAAGAGCCTTCCTACCACAGATAATTAGATATTACAGGAGACCTTGTGACTGACTGTTGATTGATGAAGTTTGTCAATTGCTTCCCAAAGGGCTGGTGAGCAAGAAACTGCAGGCTGAGGAGCTGGGAAGAAAGACACAGAGTACCAACAAAACTCAAGTGGAAGACCCACACCCTGCCCTGCCCTGCCTTGGGGTGTTGTTGAGACTGGGGAGATGCCCAGTGGGATGTTGTTGAAGCTTGATGATAGGAGGCAAGTACCAGCGAGTAATTACCTCTTTTTTTTTTTTTTTTTTTTTTTTTTTTTTTTTTTTTTTTGTGGTGCTAGGGATTAAACCCAGGGCCTGGTGCTTGCAAGGCAAGCACTCTACCAACTGAGCTATCTCCCCAGTCCCTACCTCTCCTTTCCTATCTTATTTGCATGAGATTCTCAAGTTGCAAAGTCTCCAATATCATATCCAATTATGTACCCACTCTTGCCTTAATTAAGACACATTTAAAATCATAGAATCAGAAGTTGGAGGGACCTTAGTAATACAATACAAACTCCTAGTTAAATGTGGTTGAATGAGTACATTTATTTATCTCTGCTGCCTATCCAAAGTCCTCAAAGATGATAATATGTTCAAAATGCACAAACCCACAAGAACAAAAGACACTGGATAGGATGATGACAGTGACCACATTTGCAAGTTGCAAAGCAGATGGAAGAGTGAAAACTGACTTGGCAGAGTGGTAACCGCTAAACTGTTAGTGAGGGGAGGGCAGAGCAAACCAGTTCCCAGAACCCCATAAAAACTTAGGTGGGAGGTCCTAGGTGTCTCTGAGAGGGGAAAGTGACTGAGACAAAGAAAGTGAGGCATAGCTAAGCCCCGGGTACTGTACTGAAAGTGGGAGTTGAGTGGAAGTCAGTGTTAGATGTGATATCCCAGCTCTCTTCTCCAGCTCAGCTCTGAGAATGTTGGCAAGCAGGCCTACCCTTCTCAACCACAGGCGGCTGGAGTGGCCCTCTTGTGAAAACTTACCAGCTCAAGAGGGGAAAAATTCCAATCTTAATAAGATCAACCCAGCCTCCTACACTGCTTACCCCAGGAATCTGTCTCATTGTTCTTTTTTCTGAATTTTTTTTTTATCGTGATAAAAACACAATGAAATCTACCCTCTTAACAAATTAAGCGTATAATACATTTTTTGTCACCTATAGGTACAATGTTGTACAGAAGATTTCTAGAACTTATGCATCTTGTTTAACTGACGCTTTATACCTGTTGATTAGTCTTTGCTCTTAAATGTATGGCTCAAGGTCACCTTCAGACTACTGAGGAGAAAGACAGAATGGACACAATGGACTAATTCAGAGGAAATTCAGGCAATGAAGTTGGGAGGAAAACATGTTTTTAAGAAATCCTATGATCTATTCTTGTCCCTAAGAAAAGGTACACTATTTCCCTACCCCTAAAAGAAAGGAGACTTTAAAAGGAACATTCAAAATAAAAGATTCTGCTGGAAAAAGGAAAATACTATAGTAGAAATTAAAATTTAAGGGACAGGGGCAGGAGTGTAACTCAATGGTAAAGTGCATGCATGAGGTTCAGTCCGTGGCACCAAAAAACCCTAAACCCACCCCAATGAAGAAAAAAAAAAAAACAAAAACAAAACACGCCCCCCCACCCCACCAAAACCAAAACCAAAAGGAAAGTAAGACAAGGAAACCTCTGAAAACTGAAACTATCCACAGCCTTACTGTTTATAAGACTTTATTTCTTTCAAGTTTCATCACTGATATAACTGATCGGTCACAGAGGACCCATAGAGCAATAAAGGACGTAAATAGCTTTCTTTATTCTTGGAAGTACTCCCCTCCCCGCAAAAAAAAAAAAAAATCCCATTAATGTGAACACCAAAATGTCCAATTTACCACCAAGCCACAGTTTACTCCCCCAGACCTTTTGGATCCCTTCCCTCGAAATCTTTGCTTAATGAGTCCACCAACCCCAAACTATGATCCTTGTCCAATCCTGATCGAGTCCTCTTATGGGAAGACCTGCCTTAAACCAGACTGTGAAATGTCATAAATATCTCAGTTTCTCCCCTCCTAGGAGACTACCAAGATGATTATTAGTTCTTCCTTATTTTAGTAAGAATGTTAGTTTTGTTTAATCAACAGGTGGTTTTGGTGATGTTTTAGTGAAGCCCAAATCATTACCTTTCAAAAAATAAGACAAAAAAATAGGGATAAGTGGGAGGGGGAAAAAAACTACAAGAAAGTAATAGATCAATGCAGATCAACATTTAAGTAATAGAAATTCAAACAAGAGAAAATGTGTAGGAGAAAAACATTGAAGAATTCCAGAAAAATTTTCTAAGAATAGAAGGCATGATGGATCAAAGAAAATCCACACCAAGATTAAAATCACTGCCATATTTCAGAAAAATTGAGACCTACAGAAGGATGAGGGGAGTTCTTGGTTTTCTGCAAGTAGGCTTATTGCCACCAGATGGCAGGAATGCTCAGACTCTTTAAAAATTAAACAAGTTAATTCAGCACCCCTATGGGGCAAAGAAAAAAGCTTACATTTGCAGTATCCCTTCTGAGGTGGGTACTTAAGAGTGAAAGATGACAAACCAGAGCATCTTCTACCTTTGTTTTCATAGTCGCTATTTGTCTATACTGTATTCATAAGGCGCAGTCTTGAAGCTTCCGGAAATTGCAAGACCAGTTGTTTTGATTGTTCTTTCTGCATAATAATTAAGGGGGAAATCCCGAGTGTCATTCTGAAATGGCAGAGATGAAAACTTCTGAAGATAGAGATAATATTTTAATATTTATTTAATATTTGCTGAATTTATTCAATATGAAGCTGCTCCATCCGGGGTTTTTTTGTTTTTTGTTTTTCCTAGTTCCTACACTTGATTGAACTCTCCGTATGACTTACTTCCCAAAGAGCTGCTAGGTATAGGCTGAGCACTGGGAGATGCCTCTCCAGATTCATTGGGACTTAGGATCTCATCACTGGGTGGGTTAGGGAAAGACGCTTCTCCTTCCTTTGTCATAAACTCCCTTCTGCAGGGTTATTTTGCCATCATCAACACAGTGTTCAGGCAGAATTTAAAAATCAACTTGACCCTCAACCTCAGAGATTTCATTTGTGACATAGGGTTGAGTAGTTTATTGGAGATTGAACCCAGGGCCTTGTGCATGCTAGGCAAGCACTGAATTACATTTCCAGCCCTTTTTGCTTTTAGACAGGGTCTTGCTAAGTTGCTGAGTGGCTTAGGACTTAGTTGGATTTTTAAAAAAAAAAATTTTATGCAATTTATTTTTCATTTATTTCCAATAAAATT
Organism: Sciurus vulgaris; assembly: GCF_902686455.1. Classification (NCBI taxonomy): domain Eukaryota; kingdom Metazoa; phylum Chordata; class Mammalia; order Rodentia; family Sciuridae; genus Sciurus; species Sciurus vulgaris. Next base: position 94,082,697 of record NC_136462.1, read on the forward strand.
GTATATTTGAAGTTGTACAATATGATGTTTTGCTATACAAAGTGAAATGATTATTACTGTCGAACAAGTTGCTATATCCATCTCTTCACAGTTACTGTATGTGTGTGCATGTGGGAGAAAGGGAGAGAGAAAGAAAGAGGGAGAGAATACCTGATTCTTAACTCTTAAACAGTTCAGAATGGTGCTTTATAGCATTGGTAATAGGAAGAAGTGGCCTGGGAGAGCTTAAGCTCCCTCACCAATTGTCATAAATCCATAATACCCCTCCAGAATAATAATGTATAAATGCAAAAAGCTTATAAATGATAAATAAAAGCAGATTTAGAGAAGGTGTTATTTTTGTTGTTGTGTAACTGTAATCTAAGGAAAAAGTGTGCTTATTATGCAGAAATAGCATTGAGAGAAGTCTCTAGCTCCCCACTCCCACCAGATGGCCACCATTCAGCTTGTCCCAGGTAGTGAGCCTTCTCACTGCTCAGGAGACCTGAACATACTGTTGAAGAACAGGAGCCCCCACCTGAAGAGGCTGCGGAGTTCCTCTGGAAGCTGAGTCCCTAACTCCTTGTCTTTTACTTCTCCTCTGCTAAGGTTGTGTTGTTTTTGTGCTGGTGGCCTATAGTCTGGATTTTCAGAGGACTCTGTCCTTTTTATTAATCTTTATACATATGATTATTATTTTCCTGACCTGAAGTTTATTATTTAGTAAACTCCTTGGGAAAATAGGTCCAAAGTCCTGTGAAAAGTCCCCCTTGAACTTTTGCCTGAGGTGGTAAGAAAAAAGTTGGGCTGCACCTGGAATCTGGACTCTTGTAAATTCTTTCAAGGCAAGGCAGATATGGGGTATTTAAACAAATTACATTTCTGGGAAGCTTTTTAAGTAAACAGTTTCGGTTCAAAGCTTTTGGGAAGGGTAGTTTGAAAATATTACACCACATGTAATGCGTAGAATATTTTCTCTGTTATTTTCCTCTAAATCAAAAGACTTTGTCCTAGTCCCAAGATTTTCTAATAAAAGTTATAACTGCTTGAGAGCATAATCAGTCAAAAGAACAAATAAGAGGTTTAAATATTGAAAAAGGAATGGCAAAATTGTCCTTACTTAAAGGTGACATTATCATAGAGTTGGGAAACCTAAGTGAATCAGCTTAAAGTTGTTAGAAATAATAGTAGTGTTTACCAAGACAGTCAATACAAAACAAATATGTAAAGACTAATAGCATTCATATATTCCAACCAAAACCTGTTAAAAAATATAATAGGTAAAATTATTATAATCACAAATCAAAACAACAGTAACCACAAACCTTAACAGGAAGTATGCAGGACCTAGATGAGTAAAAATTTAAAACAAAAGAGGACACAAAAAGACTTAATCAAAAGATTCCATTCCTTACCCATTTTTTTTTTAATGTTCATCTATGGATTCAAAGAAATTGCAACAAAAACTATATTATTTTCTTTTGTAATATGACCTGATTTTTAGTTTAAGTGGAAGCACAATTAAGTGAAACTGATCAGCAAAAAATTTTCAAAATAGTTGTAAATGAGAACCTGACTCTTCCAGTGCCTGCAGGACAGCTGGTGATGATCTCTGCTGTCTGCTTTCACTCCCTTGTGTGGCCCCTTCCCACACTGTACCAGGATGGGTCTGCCCGATAAAATATAGAATGCCCAATTAAATTTGAATTTCAGATGAATAATGCATAGGTTTTTTTTAGCATAAGTATGTCTCAACTATTGCACAGCATATACTTACACTAAAAAATAAATCATTGTTTATTTGAAAATCAAATTTAACTGTGAATAATATGTTTTTATCACATCTGTCAACATTATTAAGCCAAGTTTGGTCTGTGTAGTTAATGGCATATTATGAAAGTAATGATGTGTTGCTTCTGAGATTTAGGTTGTGAAATTGAAATTGTCTAGATTCTGTCTTGGGCATCTGCTTTCCTTCTTTCTTTCGTCTCTCACTCCGGGGAAGCAAACTGCCATGTTGTGAGCAGCCCTATGGAGAGACACACATGGCAAGGACCCGAAACTTCCAGCCAACATCTGAGTAACTGCCAACAATAAGTGAGTTTAGAAGTGGAATTCTTCAGCCCTTGTCAAGGCTTGAGATGACTGCAGCCCAGCCACCTGCTTAACTGCTGTCTCTGAGAGGCCGATCCAGGACCACTCAGTTAAGCTGCTCCTAGATTTGTGGACCTCAGAAATTGTGTAAGATAATAAATGTTGTTTTAAGTCACTAAATTTTGGAGTAATTCATTATTCAGCAATAGATAACCAATACAATGACCATTTAAACTTTGCCCAAGGAACTGGGATTGTAGCTCAGTGCTAGAGCATTTGCCTAGCATGTGTGAGGCCCTGGGTGTGAGCCTCAACACCACATAAAATAAAATAAAATAAAGGTATTGTGTCCACCTACAACTAAAAATAGCAAAAAAGGAAAAAAGAAAGAAAGAAAGAAAGAAAAAAACCTTGCCCAAAATAAGGAGAGCCTCCTGTCTCTGGACTAGGCTTTTAAATGAAACAAAATGGAAATTTTAGGATATGAAAAAGCAAAAACCTTTTGAATGATTTTTATTGTTCCTTTTTTTTTTTTGGCAGGTGCAGGGGGTACCACAGGTTGAACCCAGAGGCACTTAACCACTGAACCACATCCTTAGCCAATTTTTTAATTTTTTATTTTGAAACAGGGTCTCACTAAGCTGCTTAGGGCCTCACTATATTGCTGAGACTGGCTTTGAACTCACGATCCTCCTGCCTCAGCCTCCCAAACTGCTGGGATTACAGTCATGCACCCCCTGTTCCTTTATTTCCTAAAAGCAGCAATATTTATATATTACCTATGTTAGGGCTCAGAAAATGATACTTCAAAGTGAAGGCCTCAGATGCAACCTTACAAACTGTTTCTCTCTGATCTTCTTCTGTCCCATCTCTCACCCCTCATTTTCTCTAAAGAAAAGCCCAAAACAAACAAACAAAACCTAGAATTCTTCTTTCCCAAAGTAGGCCATAGAAACCACAACCCATCTTCCCTCAAACTAGACATAAAAACCTAAAAATAATATTCTAACTTCCCTCCATCATTCTGTGTAGAGTTGGCCATAAAGAAATTCTGTCACCATCTTGTATTTTTCTTTCTTATTTTTATTTTTGGCAGTACTGGTGATTAAACCCAGAGAGGCTCTATCACTGAGCTACTTCCCCAGCCCTTTTGATTATTTTGTTTTGAGGCAGAATGTCACTAAATTGCTCAGGCTGACCTCAAACTTGCAATCCTCCTGCCTCAGACTCCTGAATAGCTGGGATTATAGGCACATGCCACCGTGCCCCATTCACCTACCTTGTTTCATTATAGCTCATAAGAACCACATTTCAGAAAGGGTCTTGCTCCACACCTGGAAAAGAAGAAATGCTACATGAGAGGTCAACAAGGATCCAGACAGGCCTTTCTGGCCCCCCTCAGTCTTATTACTAGTAACTCACACCCTTTGTAGTCTTCTACATGGTGCCCATGCCTCATGGAACCTAAGTATAAAAATGGATAGCTCACCTGGGTCTTTAGCAGGTGTCCATGTCATGTTAAACTATGATCAAATAAACTGGTTATACTTTTCTCTTGTTAACTTATCTTTTGCTACAGGGATGTTGGGCCATCCCTATGACAGGCAGAAAAGGGATTACTCCCATTTTTGTCCCTACCCTGGCATTGCTGCCTTTTACCTATCTAGGGTGAAAATATCTCAATATTTGTGCAGTCCCAGGCGGATGCAGCTTACATGGTCTTAGAGTTGGACAGAGTCTGCGCACAACCTATGGCCAAATTTCCCGGGCATTACTGACTGACTGCTTCAAGGAAGCAGGGCATGGGTTCTGATCTCTTTTAATATCTTCAATAGGCAAATATTGTGGGTACTTGTTCATAGGGCATCAAAATTCTCTGGAATTGCAAGTTTGAGGTAGTCTTGAACTTGGTAAGACCTATCTCAAAAAAAACCCAAAAACAACAACAACAACAACAACAACAAAAAAAAAAAAAAAAAAAAAAAAAGAGGGGGGAGGCTGGAGATGTAGCTCAGAGGTAAAACACTCCTGGGTTCAAATCCTAGTACCAAAAAAAACAAAACACAAAACTGAAATAAAAACCCTCCCCCTCAAAAAAATTACTAAAGGGCAAGTACATCTCAATTTTCTGGTGGAAACACTAAATGGTAATTACCTGAAGATGATCTGATAATGACAAGCTACATAATAATTTTTAAACAATATTTTTATTGGTTATTGATGAACCTTTATTTATTTATTTGTATGTGGTCTGAGAATTAAAACCCAGTGCTTCACACATGCTAGGCAAGTGCTCTACCACTGAGCCACAATCCCATTTCACACTAAATGATAATTTCAGTTTTAAATTTTTCAGATTTTCAGAAGGCAATTAGAAAGTTCATTGATTGCTCTTTCTGATTTGACAGATTCTTATTTTAGTTCTTTTTATAAACTTATATAAGTGGTTTCCTTATCTGTAAAGCAAAGGAGTGGGCTCTTGCCTATAACTTTAATGCTGTAGAAGCCCTCATTACATATGAAATAACAGACTCCACCACATGCTTGCCTTTAATGGGCAGAGCTTATTTGATAATCAGTAGACTCTAACCTCTAAAGATCCTAGTCTCAGACCTCCAATGACTAAGATTCCAGGTACTTTCCCTCTGCTGGCTTTTCCCATTTGAAATAGGAAGAACTTGTCTCAGTTATTCATGAGGGTAATAGGAATTGTAAATATGTAATTTATTCAGAAGTTACTAAGTATCTTATATGCATCATATACAGTCAACTTTTCTTAAATTCCTATGTGGAAAATAAGAATTACCAAATTGCAAAATTTCTCTTTTGTAGTAGGCTATAAAGAGCTATCATTTGTTCAGGGTCTGCTTAACTTCAACAAAGCATCACATTCACAATAGAAGTGTAGGGGAAGAAAAATGCTTCTTTCTACCTTCCAAATTCTGCAGCTGTGTAAGAATTAAATTGATGTAAGACAGATTAACAGGTGAAAAATAATTTTAATTATGTACATATACATGGAAGTTTCAAAAAAAATATGAGACTCAAGGAAGCAGCCAGAAGATTGAGCTTTATTTATCATCTTGAGCTACAGAGAAGGATCGGGGGACTGGGGAGATAGCTCAGTTGGTAGAATGCTTGACTCGCAAGCACAAGGCCCTGGGTTCAATCCCCAGCACCAGGGGAAAAATAAAAAAAAAAAAAAGACAGAGAAGGATAGGGGTTGGAGACTTCTGAGGGACTGGGAGAGGGAGGCAGAGTGTAGGGAGGGGAGGGGAGGCAATGTTGGGTGAATAAAAGTTGCCTTATTATGCAGGTAGGAATCTTTCAGGTGACACTAATTGTCTGAAAGTGGCTCTCTTTCTGGTACAGGCACATTTACTAGTGGAAATTTCCTTTATAGATGTAAATTTCCTTTACAAAAGGGGAAACTCATGTTTCAAACGGTTGAAGGGGAGGCAAAGGGTTGCCTTTAGCTCCAAATAATCACTATGTCACTCTGAACTCTTCTTCACTCCCATATCAAGTGCGACTGAGATGACATGAAGGTTGGGTGCTGTGGGGCTGTGGACCTGAGAACCTACACGCGACTTTCCTCTGTGGCTTGAGTGTCCCACAGAATGGTGGTCCAAGTTCCAAGAGGGAGTTTCCTGAGAGTGTATATTACAAGAGAACCAGGCAGAAATTGTGTGACCATACGACCAAGTCTCAGAAGTCACATAACAGTACATCTTCCATATTCTATTTCAGAGCCAGTAAACTGTGGTCCAATGACAAACCTAACCTGTCATTTGTTTATATGTTTATTTTTGCAGTACTGAGGTTGAACCCAGGGCCTCACACATGCTGGGCTCTTAAGTGCTCTAACACTGAGCTACATTGGCAGCCCTTTTTGTTTTATTTTGAGACAGGCTCCCTAAGTTGCCAAGGCTGGCCTCAAATATGCAATCCTCCTGCCTCAGCCTTCAGAGTCTCTGGGATGACAGGTGTGTGCACCAACCCTGCCAACTTGCCATGTGTTTTTCTAAGTAAAATTTTATTGAAACATCCTTGTCCATTTTTTTAATGGGCATTACTGTCCGTGACTGCTTTCACTCTACAATAGTAGTTATGATACAGATCACATAGTATGCAAAGCCTAAAATATTTATTATATTACCCTTTACAGAAATAGTTTACTGAAACCTGTATGTTAGTTAAAGCAATCAGAAACCTGCCCAGTGCCAAGGGGAGGAAGAGACTTCTTAGTGGAAGATGTGTCAAAGAAGTTGTGGCCATTTAAAAAATATCATTATACCCCCTGTTTCCTCTTCAGATTTTGAACCTTCATTGGTTTTAAATTTTATAAGCTACTTGAGATAGCTCTTTCAACTGTTTGAGTGTGTACTAAAGTTGCTTCTGTTAGAGAAGTTGAAAAAACTGGAAGTTGTCCTTATTATTGTAAGTTATATTCCTTTGAAACTTTCCTGCCTCAGGTCCTGTGGCCACACAGTTAGGTGATAATTTTTCCAAAGAAGGTTAACTTATGTTCACAGAATTAATATTAAGGACAAAGAAGATCTTTAGTTCCTAAAAAAAAAAAAAAAAAAGTAAATGCTAAACAGTGGTTGAAATAGTAGAGTTTCACTTGGTCAGCAAATTTCGGGTTAAATAAATCATTATGTACTAATGAAATTTTTAATTTAAATATGCAATATTAGTCCCATTTTTAGCCAGGTATGGTGGTGTATGCTTATAATTCCAACTACTTAGGAGGCTGAGACAGAAGGATCAAAGTTTGAGGCCAGTGTCAGCAACTTAATGAGATCTCAAAATAAAAAATAAAAAGGGTTGGGGGTAAGAAACACTCAATATGGAGTGTTTCCTAGCATGTGCAAGGTCCCGAGTTCAGTCTTTGGTACTGCCCACTGTAAAGTACCATTTTTAGCCACCCAAATTCCTTATCTGTAGAATGAGGGGGATTGTTAGTCAGTGTTTCTCAATCCTGGCTGCATATTAAAATTGTGAAGAGCCCAGACCCTTCTCCAGGTAATGAAATCAGAATCTCTGAAGACGGTTTTTAAAACCCTCAAATGATTTTAATTATAGCCAGGGCAGAGAAATATGTGATTTGGTGATTGTAAGTTTTTTGCAGGTAAAATTCTGTTGCCTTGTGACTATAAGAGGGATATGAAAATAGGAAGTTTTCCTGTATTTGCTGTTTATGCCACTAAGAAAATTATTTGGAATGAAAGTTTGTCTGTTTTAATGTGATAGTTCACATGGCTTCAACATTTCATGCTTATATGACCTAGCTGATTTAGGCAAAAGCAAAGTCAAGTGTTTTGATTTTCACATGTCTTTGACCCACTGATTATTATAGTCATTCCACACCATACATCTTTTTGAAGCAGATCTCGTGTTTGTTTGTTTGTTAAGGAACATGCCAGTGTGAAACTCTTCTCTGTATGATATTGACCCATGTCTGCAGATATGTACTAATGTGGTGTTTCTCAAACTTAAGTGTGCACATGAATCACTTGCGAAATCATGTCAAAGTGCAGGTTCTTATTCAATAGGTCTGGGGTGAGACTCTGGTCTAAGAATCTGTGTTTCTAACAAGCTCTTGAATGATGCTCCCGCTATTCATCTATTCACCCATCATCAGTGAACTGTACTTTGAATATCAAGGCATTAACATGTGTACAGAGTGATTTTCAGTACTGATTGGGAAAGATAATTAAATCATAGGAAAAAGAAAAGAGATATTGAGAGATATTAAAATTTATTATGCTAGGCATAATGGTATCTCTTTTTTAATTTTTTAAAGAAATGATCCACCGAGGAAACCATAGGACTTTGTTGCTGGTTCTTCCCACAGCTGCACCCATTATTCTTTTCCCCGGCTGTGTGATATCTGTTGTCTTTAGACTTTATGCAGTGACTAATCCTGAAGGTTAGGTTATCAGCTGAGAATTCATTTCATTAGAGACATATGGTATTTCGCTCATATGGTGTAGTGGGAAAATGTACAGGACTGGAGGGGTAGAAGCCCTAGATTCTCATCTTTATCATCTTTTGACTATGTGAACTTTAGCAGGTTACGTAATCTCATTGAGTCTTAGTCTTGTGTTCAAATCTCTGCTGTGCAGACTACTAAGAGTAGCAAATAAGATGGTTGTGAAAGTACTCTATAAATTACAAAGTAAATTATACATCTAAGTTATTATCATTATTTTTCACGGATATTGACTATAGGCCTACATCCAAAACCACATTGACTTTTGATGCTGTTAACCTTCAACTCTGTTTACCAGCAGAAGCGACAGTAAGAATTAGATGATGCATAAATCACCTGGCATTTCTATCTTTGAAGGTCCTGAAGATGGAGTCTTGAGAGTACCAGGGAAGAAAGACTGAAGAAAGAATCTTCAGGAGAAATGATTATGTATTATCCTAGATACTTGACTACCTCCTTCCCTGTTCCTAATCTGGCACCGTGGAGCATTGGTAATGTCAATGTGAAGACCCACCAACTGATCATGAATAAAAGTTAATTTTGATTTAAAAATAGAAAAAAAAAAAAAAAAAGAAATGGGTTTCTCTGATCCTTTGTAGAGCTCAGTTCAGAGTACCAGGTCTTTCCTTCACTCTCCAGAATACTTGCTACAGACTGATAATCTATTATTAGCTATAAAGCACATAAAAGGGCTTGGCTTTCATTACAATAGGGGGAAAAAAACAATAACTTAGAAAAAGCAACTTCAGCTTGTGTGGTTGGATAAAAAGTTTATGCCATAGGATAGATAGTCTATAATGGACCTCAGGTGATCATCTGCAATTGGAAAATTTGAGTTACTTCCATATGTTAAAAGCAGTGAAGCAGTCAATACCCCTGGAATTTACTTTTATGAAGTTCCTTTCCCAGTCCTTCCTACACTGCCCTGGAACAGAGGTGGCTATTTGAATGAAATGCCATCTTTAACCTAAAATGAGTTCATAAATACATTTCAGAGTCCCCAAAGCTCTGCTCTGTGCAGGTATAGACATCTTTTCAATAATTTACTTATAATAACTTTCCTCAGTGGTAGAAACTCATTCCTGCTATTTGAGTCATTTGAGGCTTTTCTGGTCGTTGACACCCTGATTTTCCAGATTTAGACTTCCCTCCAATAACTTGTTCCTTTGTTTTGGTGTCAATTCATGAGCAGAGTAGCCAGGGTTCTTTAATTTGTGGCTACTCACTACCTCTCCTGATTCTGTCTCTCACTGCAGAAGGGGGCACCTTTCCTGACTGTCCACACGTTATGGATTGATACTCCTAAAATCCTGCCTAATGGTTAGTGACTTGGCTTCTGTGTGGGAAGTGTGATGGGTGCTATGTATCTCTTGGGATAAGAATTACTCATTGACCTACTTGTTGAGTTTGAGCAAAAGTCAGAGCACCAGGTGTTGATCCGCTAACAAAACAGAAACCTCTCCTACCTGTTATAACACATTAGGCATGTGCAATGGTTTTTACCTGTTCCTTCCTAAGCAATGAATCTGGAATGTATATGTAGGTATTTCCTTCCTGGTTTTAGTTTTATTAATTGAAACTTTGGTTCTTTGGAGGAGACCAAGGTCTAGAAGTGTGAGAACCCCAGGGAATTTCCCCCTGAATTTCTAGAACACAAGTTTCCTAATTGTGGTATCTTTTTGGTCCAAATTCATCCCTGGGAATATTGTCTTAGTATCAGTGACTATTCTCAAAAAAGTTCAACTTTCTAGGACAGTATAAGCCAGAAGCCACAGTCATAAGGATGTTAAGGAGTTCCTTCAATATCTTTGGTCTACCTTCTAGTCCTTGGGGTATCTTAGTGTTGGGACTAATGACACGTTAACTAACTCAGGCTGACTCCTTACTCTCTGGAGAGTGAGCAAGATCAATGCCTCAAAGGCAGTTTCAAAGGTTAATGACAATAAATCGGACCACCGTCAGGGATTGGTTAACAATAGTTCCACGAACGTGATCAGCTCGTGCTTACCATATAGTCCTATGGGACTCTTGCCTGTGTGAACCCCCCATGCCTTGCTGACCTTTAAGCTGATTGATTCCCGCCTAGCCCCGACCCTACATAAAAGCTGTGTGATTTCCTCAATAAATGAGTCCCTGCTGTGACTAGGCTCCATGATGCATCTGATTGTCCTTCACCCGGAGGGCTGGGAGCGGGGGTGGGGGGGTGGGGGGGTGGGGTGTCAGTCTGCCCTACCTATCCCGGTCTGACCTTGTTGGGGAGTGTTCCCTTCCCTTGTCACTGGTTGAGAAGAGCAAGGGGGCTTAAGACTCTGACATCTTAGGGAGTGCTAGTCTGTCCACAAGCTTTAGGGTGGCCTAGGATCTCTTATACTTTGAGGAAGACCTAGAAGATCAGCCTTTGGGTGGGAGGTTCTCTTTGGTCTTATATTAGCTACAGAGGAGAATTCCAGCAAGGCAGTATTACTCTAGATCACTTGAGCATTTATTTTTCCTTTAAATAATCCCAGAGCATTCAGTTTGGCTCAGAATATTTACAGTTTAATTGGTGCAAAGTAGACCTTCCCTGGGTAGCTGCAGGCTGGAATAGTCACTCCATCTTCACCCCTGTCATTGTGGAGTCTCCCAAAGTGTCTCTGAGGTTAAAACATGGATTACTCAAGGACCTACGTAGTCCTCAAGGCTGCCAAAAGACACAAATCCTGTTACAGAAGTGCTTATATGAGACAAAAATAGTTATTTCTTTAATTCTACCTCTGTTAAATTTTATTCTATCAAAATGAAGAGAATAACAAGCATCTCTAGATACCATTATTGAAACCAATATTCCCATTGTCTATAATGAAATTTCATCTTGCTTGATCTGCCAATGCTAGGAATGATATGACAAGACTTAGATGTGGTTGTAGGGAACTTCAAGAAAATAGAGTGGAATAATATCATTTGCAGTTTATAAAATAAAATATAATTTATCAACTTTTTTCTTCTCTCATATTTATTGGCCTCAGTCCCAATTTATTTTCAGAAGGCATCCCAGATATAACAGTGGGTGGCAAAGCATTCCCACTAATAGGAATGTTAGCATAATAAACCAAGCGCTGTCCCACAGATGACCCCTCACTCCTGACTGCTGCCTTTAAATTGGCGACAGTGTAGCCCTAATCAAAACTGATCTACCCACAAGTGGTAGAGGACAAATTCAGGTTAAAAGTTAAGCAAACAAGCAGGGCACAATGGCACAGGTCTGTAATTCCAGAGACTGGGGAGGTTGAGGCAGGAGGATCGTGAGTTCAAAGTTGGCCTCAGCAATTTAGCGAGGTCCTAAGCAATTCAGTGAGACCCTGTCTTTAAATAAAATCCAAAAAAGGGTTGGGGATGTGGCTCAGTGATTAAGAACCCCTGAGTTCAATCCCCAGTACCAAAAAACAAAACAAAACAAAACAAGTTAAGCAAACGGCGAAGGAATAGCGTAGCCTCCAGGTTCCACTTTACATTTATATACCTTTGTAATAAAAGTTTCTTTTTATGTTTTTTGTTTTTGTTTTTCCTTTGAGACAGGATTTCTCTTTATTTTCCAGGCTGGCCTTGAATTCCTGGGCTCAAGTGATCCTCCCTGTTTTAGTCAGCTCTTTCACTGTTGCAACCTAAAGACTGAACAAGAACGATGAGGAGGAAAAGTTTATTTTGGAGCTCATGGTTCCAGAGGTCTTTGTCCTTAGATGGCCAACTCCATTCCTGGGGGCCAAGGTGAAGCAGAACATCATGGCAGAAGTGTGTGGAGGAGGGAAGCGGCTCAGGACAAGATGATCATGAAGCAGAGAAAGAGAGAGAGAGCTCTGCTCAACAATAGAAACCCCAAAGTTACCCCACTGCCAAGGACCCACCTCTTCCAGCCACACCCTACCTGCCTATAGTTATCAAGTTAATACCTATCAGGGGATTAATGCACTGATTAGGTTAATGTCTCATAACACAGTCATTTCATCTCTAAACCTTTTTGCGTTGATCACACGTGAGCTTTTGGAGGACACCACATCTAAACCGTAACACTCCTGCCTCAGTTTCCTGAGTAGTTAGGAGTACAGCTGTAGACCACCATACCTAGCAAAAATGTTCTTTCTTGACATAGCCCCTGTGACATTTTACCATACTCATCTTCGGAAGGAGTTCTCTTTCTCTTTTTCATCATTCCTAGAATGATTTTTCTTATCATATACTATGGACAGACACTTGACCCTGAATTCTATAGTTTTTCCCCAACTGACCTTTTTTGAAATATTGCAGGTTTTTCTGACTCATTTATAAACCCATAGAATGTTAGGAATTATCAGAATACATGTAACAAATATAATTTCTGATACTAACAACAGGAAGACACAGAAAGTCTTGAAAACTGCTACCAGTGAAGCATCAGCCCAGTCCCATAGCAGCTAAGATGTTAGTGATTGCATTTCTCTGAATTTTGTGGTCTATTAGCAGCAATGTCAATATAAGAATAAATATCTCTCTGAAACAGAAGAATGAGCGGGAAATGAGTACAGTTTGTTTCAGCCTCTCCTGGAAGTGCTAATCAGCACTAAAATTTCTACAAGTCATAGAAGGCAAAGAGAAGGAGAAACAGGAAGAGCCACAGACTTGGTAGCCAGCCCTGTAGGATTGGCAAGACATTCTTTTCCTAGTCAATCCATCTACCCCCCAGAGAATAAAGGATATTATTGACTCTGAACATGACGCCTAATCATTTTCAAATCCAAAGTGTAGAGAGGCCAGTTTCACTCTCCTGCCAATAAATGATGCTTTGCTTCTCTGCAACAGTTTCCCATCCCTCACTCTGTGTTTTCCACATATAATTAGGGTGAGAAAAAACTTTGATTAGAGGAACAAAACTTCTCATGTGTAGTTTTTCATTCTTGGGTAAGGACAGAAGTAATCACAGTTGTTCTTAGTGGATTTGCCATTCTGGGTTTCCCTGGGATCATTTTCAAGACCAAAAGAACACAGTGTAGACTCCCTACTTCCCTTTTTTCATTAAACTCCAGTAGAATTACAGACAATCTTATAAATGCTATATTTAGTGTAGTGAAGACCTTGGTTGGAGGTTCATTTTTAAAGAATAAAGAGCATGAATAACAAAAATTATCAGGAACCAGGGGAATAGAAAGAGTAATGGTACCAATTCCCTATACACTTGACAAGTAGATGAATATAGGGGTTGTAAAAGGATTTTCCTTAAGAAGACAGTGTTATTCCTCATTGAAACTTTGAAAATGTATAGGAGAGTGACAGTCAGAAGAGAAACAAGCAAGGAAGAGATGGGAGATGGGTGTTTTGAGGGAACACTTTCAGACAACAGGTTTGGACTTTAGCTCTCCCAGGATGGCTTAGATTTGCAAAGGCAGCATTCCAGGGGTTCTTCATTTCTACGGGGTATTAATTAATGATCACCAGGCGCTATTGTCACAGACAGTGGTTAACTGGGTCAAAGACTGACATGGTTTTGATTTTTTAAAAAATAGCACTCTGCTAAAGGATCTAAGCATAAATAATTCTTAGAATAATCCCAAAGTTGAGAAAGTTATACACAATTAGAAGAGGTTTCAAAGAATAAACACCTAGGTATAATTCAGTATATCCCATACTTTCCTGAAATATTACAGATGATTACTTTTTTTGTTTTATCATGCTTTCATCATTAAGGTCCATTCCATACCTTAAGAGGAATGAGCTTTTTAAATCCACCCAGGACTTGGTCTTCTGAGGACTAGTCACAGTTCTGGGACCTTCAGCAGTGTTGTCAGGTATCAAAATCATGTCTCTTCCACTGAGGCCTTAACAGCATTAGGCTTGTATCTGCTCATCTTCAATAGGCTTTAGGCAACTTTTCCCAGGGCGCCTGACTGTGTCCCTGAGTCTCAGAATTGTCCTCCTTCCTCAGCCAACAAAGACATACAGGAACAACACTCCTAATTGGCTACCTTTGTGATGGTTAATTTTTTGTATCAATTTGGCTAGGCTATCGTGCACAGTTGTTTGGTCAAACACCAGTCTAGATGTGACTGAGAAAGTTTTTGTTTGTTTGTTTGTTTGAGTAGACCTTACCTGCTACAATGTCGTTCAGCCTCATGCAACCAGTTGAAGGCCTTGAGAGCAAAGATTGAGATTTCCTGAAGAAGGAATTCTCCTTAAGACTGCACCCCAGAAACCTGCCTGCGTTTGCAGTCTGTCGCCCTGCCCTGAGGATTTTGGACTCAAGACTGCAAAGTCAGCTCTTACCTGGATTTCTAGCCTGCCAGCCTGTCCTACAAATTTTAGATTTGGCAGCCCCCCAAATTGCCTGAGCCAATTTCATAAAATCTCTCTGATTTGTTTCTCCAGAGAACCATCACAAATACAAACTTTCTAATAAAAAAGTAATTCCTCTATTTCTACTTTTAGCATTTTTTTTCCTTTGAAACTAGAATTTGAGTTTCTAATTTGCATCAAATACTTGTATTTATTTGTGAGCATTTCTTCATGGGTACATGAGTTTCCTCAACTCTAACAGATTTCTATTGTGTTTTTTAAAAAGACCTTTATCATTCATTTATCTTTTCTAGGAAAAAATTTCAAAATTACATTTAATGGAGAGTAGTGTTAAAACATAAACACAAAGTGATTTCTCAGTACTTTGTCACATGTTTTCTTCAGGTGGAGCGCTTAAAAACCTTTTAAGTCCTTGAGTCTATTAGATAATACCCATTTCCATTTTATAGAATATAGTTAATGGTATTTGAGGACTATGAATGGGGAAGAAAGTGGTTATTTGAGTGAATTTAAGACACAAAAGACTAAGATTGATAATAATAATGATAAAGAATTCAAATGCCAATTTGCAAAGGAGACAATAGAGATGCTGCTGGTGATACATTAAGTATCCTTTTAGAGTTTCTCCTAGTAAGCTGGTGGCAGGTAGAACAGATAACTACCCTAGTTCCTTTCTCCTAAGCTCACTGTTGCCTGTGGTCTCAGGGACTTCCTCAAGTCGGCCATGGGTGCCTCTTGCACTGGAGCTTGTACATCTCTTATGAATACCTATGGGGTGTGTGGATGGTTGTGTGGCAGGTACATGCATCTTTGAGTGTTGGTGACAGAGACACATAGAAATATGATTTAGTCCTTAAGGAAAAAAGAACCCACTCATCCCTAAGGGGGAGGGAAATTTCAGAATTATCAGTAATGTGTATGAAAGGAAATGCAATGTCCAACTTTGTGTGTTTCCTTCCTTCTTCCTATTGGAACCAGTGTGAATATTTATTACCCAATCAGTAAGGAAGATTGGTGGTCTGAGTAGAAGTTTCTACCACTGGGGTGATTATAACTGGAAGATTGGCATTTCTAGAGAGGAAGAAAAAGTGCCAACTTTTTTGCAATTTTTAGATAGCAGTGAGAATTCTGGCTCTTAGGCATTACATTAATTAGACTTTGTCTTTTTTCTTTAAGTGTTTTATTCAACATTACTAACCTTTTTTCCTTCTTTGGTCCCTGGGGAAATATGGACTTCTGTACAAAAGCTGTGGCATCTTCCCTCACAGTTCCCACTCACCAAAAGAAGGTCAAGTCCTTGAGTTATGAGCCCAAGTTGGTTTATTTTCTATGGTAACACAGATAAGACACCTTTATCCTGCCTCCTGCTTGCTCTGCATTGCCATTTTGATACACCCTATAAGAATGACTCAACCTCTTTCTCCTGAAGTACCTGGTCTTTGAATACCTTTCCTAACTGAAAAGTGAGCATGTGAAGACAGTGCCTCTGATTAAATCTTCAAGTGAAACAAAGGCCCTGATGGAGATTACTGATGCTGGTATACTTTGGATGGATGAGTCTGGGGAATAGATAAAACTATATGAAGATTAGATGTCTTCAGTAGGAGACATCTAGTAACTGGAAATGGAACTTAAAATTGTATGTATGGGCTCAGAGAAAGTAACATGTACCCAGATATAGGAGAAACTTCAGAGTCTTACTGACCTTTGGTCATATGTACAAACACATTTTCTATCTTATAAGAGTCCCTTTGAGGGCTGGGATTGTGGCTCACTGGTAGAGCACTTGACTAGCATGTGTGAGGCACTGGGTTCAATTCTCAGCACCACATATAAAGAAATGAATTAAATAAAGGTCTATTAACATTTAAAATATTTTTTAAAAAGAACCCTTTTGAAATCCTAGCTACATCTCACTCGTGCAACTGAAAACCCAAAATAAATTTTCCTCAGTCATTTCCTGTTAGGATGGTGTTTCTAGTGGTGGTGAGGTGGTGGGTGAAAATTGCATTTTTAAATATAGTAGTCTCCCCTTACCTGCCATTTCACTTTCTGTAGTTTTAGTCACTTGATGTTAACTGTTGTACGCAAATATTAAATGGAAAATTCTATAAATACACAATCATAAGTTTAAAATTGTATATAATTTTCTGAGCAATATGATGAAATCTCAAGCCATTCTGCTACATCCTGCCTGGGACATGAATCATTCCTTTGTCCAGAGTATCCATGCGGTATATACTACCTGTCCACTAGCCACTCAGTTACCATCCTGGTTATTAGATGAACTGTCATGTTATCAGAGTGCTTGTGTTCAAGTAACGCTATTTTACTTAAAAATGGCCCCAAAGTGCAAAAGTAATGATGTTTGTATTTGGATATGCCAAAGAGAAGCTGTAAAGTGCTTTCTTTCAGTGAAAAGGTGAAAGTTTTCCTCTTAAAAAAGGAAAGAAAACAATTCATACCCAAAGAAAACAAACCTATGCTGAGGTTGCTAAGATCAATTGAAGTAATAAAACAGTATATATAGGGTTTGGTGCTATCCAAGTTTTCAGCCTCTTACTGGGTGTTGGAATGTCTTCCCCAAGAATAAAGGGGGACTGCTATAATATGCTTAAGGAAGGACTCACGTTCAAGCAAAGAACTCCATCAAGGGAAAATCCATGGGGATACTGGGACACTTCTTCCAGAAGAGGAAAAGCAAGAACAAAAGTCCTATAGGGAAAATATGTCTGGCATGTTCTGGGCTCAGTGAGGTGGCCAGTGTGGCTTGAGTGAAGTAAGGAAGGGAAAATGGGAGGAGATGAGAAGCAAGAATGGCAGTGGCGTTCAGTTGAGTAGGACTTTGTAAGAACATTGACTTCCCCTGAGCAAGTTTGGAGTTAGAGGAGTGACATGAGCTGACTTTTGTTTTAACAGGATCATCCTAGCTGCTGAGTCGAGAGTAGACTAAAAGGGGACAAGGGCAGAGGCAGAGAGACCTAGAAAATTTTTCAATAACCCAGGTGAGGCATGACTGTGGCTCAGACCAGGATGGTAGCAGAGAAGGTTTCAAGATTGTTAGCCTGTGCCTTCGGAAGGATGGAATTCCCTTAACGAAACAGAGGAAGAGTCTGGGAGAGATGGGTTTTTGGGGGAAGATCAGAAGTTCACTTTGGGACATGCCTATTAGACATACAAGTAGAAACATTGAGTAGGCAGTTGAATACATGAGTGTAGACAAGTCAGGGCTGAAGATACAAGTTTGGGAGTCACACACATAACAAAGAAAGACACAAGACTGGGTGAGAGTCCTAAGGGAGAAAATGTAGACAGAGTCTAAAGAAAACCTGAGCCTCGGTCTGAACCCTGGAGCACTCCTTTGATTAAGTCAGAGGGCAGGAGGATGCTGCTGGTGGGTCACGTGGGAAAGAAGAAGCATCTGTGCCTTAAATTTTGCAATAAGGAAAACTCTAGTAACCCTAACAGAGGCACTTTATGTGGAGAAGTGGGTGTGGAAGCCTGAGCGAGTGGGCTCAGAAGAGGGTAGGAGGGAGGAATTGCAGCAGGACTGAAGGGTTTTTGAGGAACTTTTCTGCAGAGAGAGCAGAAATAGAGTAGTAGGGGTGCAAGTGAGATCAAGAGAGCACTTTTTTTTTTCCTTTTCTCATTTAAGTGGGAGAAATAATACCATGCGATTGTCTAGTAGACAATATACTAATAGGAATGATTAACAGAAAGAAATGTTCATGCATCAGAGAGGGGAGAATTGCTGGAGCACTTCTTTTCCTAGACTGTCTCACAGAACTGAAGACATTTTAACCTGTGCCAAATGTCTTCCATCCTATGTGAAATGAAATGCCCGTGATTCTGGTTATGGAAATAGTTTCTTTTTTTCTTTTTCTTTTTTACAGACTGCATTTTGATTCATCATACACAAATGGTGTACAGCATTTCGTTTCTATGGTTGTGCATGATGTAGATTTAGAGACAGAAATGGGAAGAGTTTTTGAGATCCTTTTGAAAGCCATAATCCCTGTGTTTTGGAGCCTTACGTTGGGTGTATGACAACCTCAGTGTCTCAGCTTTGACCTGAGGATATATTTTTCTGGGTATCCATACAAACCCCAACCCAAAAAACTTTATGTACAATATAATATATAATAATACCTTGTTAAAACAGATTCTACCATTTGTGATTATTGGAATAGATGAAATGGAAGTTTCCCTTTTACCTCAGAGATAATTGTCATCACAGAAAATTAAGACCTTACAAAATTGCATAGCAAATTTTACATAGTTTTTGAAAAGTTTGGGGCATTATCTTCAGTGCATATGCTAATAATAAATTCCAATTCAAGTAGAGATGAATGATAAGACTATGCTTATTTTCTTTCTTTTTTAGTACCAGGAATTGAACCCAAGGGCACTTAACCACTGAATCACATCCCTGGCCCTTTTTATTTTTTATTTTGAGGTAGGGTCTTGCTAGGTTGCTTAGAGCCTCACTAAGTTGCTAAAGTTGGCTTTGAACTTATGATCCTCCTGCCTCAGTCTTCTCAAGTCACAGGAATTACAGGCATGTGCCATCATGTTCTACAGCCCATGCTTCCTTATACCAAATCAAAAAAGTTTTCTCATGCAGTCAGATAGCATGACCGATGTGATCCTACAATACGTACAATCAGAAAAATAAGAAATTACACTCCATTTATGTATGATCTATCAAAATGTATAAATGCATTCTACTGTCATGTACAACTAATTAGAACAAATTAAAAATTAATTTAAGAAAGCAAAGACTAAAAAAAAGTTTTCTGCATTTCACTGAGGTTATGCATTAAGCAATGCTTTCTTATCCAATTTGGAGTGACTACTGCCTTTTATGTAAAAATAGTCTATCAATCTGATTTTAAATAACTGGGAAAAATTTCTAGGTCTGGATTACAGAAGTTTTAAATAACTGGTACCTTCCTAAGCATTCTTTAAAAACAGAAAACCAATTCAATCAGAACTTTTCAATATTTTCCACTAAATTACCCCTGAGCACATAGAAGAACAGATGCATATTCTTAAGAGAATGGGGTTATGGCCAAGTAGGTGATGAAATAATATAATTTCTTTGAAGTCTCCATTTTAAATATTAAAATGCATATGAAATTTTCATTTTATACCATAATAATGCCATGTTTAAAAAATATTACAATGTGCTTATTTACTTACTTATTATTTATTTATTTTTGCATTGCTGGGGATTGAATTCAAGTCCTCCCACCTGCTTAGCATGCTATCTCTGAGCTACATCCCAGCCAATTAAAATGTTTTAAATTATCATTTTTTTGGGAAAAGATATTTTACTTGTCTCATCAATTTAATAAAGAAGCTGCTTCTTGTGGATTCTATCCATGCTAGAAAACTGGGCTGAGCCAAAGGCAACTGACTCCAGATTCATCATTGAGGCAACCTCTCTTCTCCATTTTGGAGAAGTTTTAAACTCAGTGTCTCCAGACACAGACCCACAAATACTAATGAGGTGCCAGCAGGTTTTTGAAGATTTAGTTATAAAATGGTAACTGAGGAAATTATTCTTAGAGTGCTGGTAGGGTGGATGGCACAATATTTTTGGGTTCCTGTGATAGAGAAATTTGATAGTTGTATCCTTCTGGGTACAGACTATGTGATGGTCAGCTTCTTAAACAATTCCATGAAAATTTGTACCAGTTGGAGTGTGTTATGTTCTTTGTTAATACTGTTTTTTTCAAATTATCTGAGACCACCACCACCACCACTAAATTAGAACCTCTGGTTGTCGGGCTTAAGGATCCTCATTTTAGCAAGACTTCCAAGTATTTCTGATGCACATAAAGTGGTTTATATGTTCAAACATTTTCTGGGGGAACACAAAATAAAGAGGTCAATTTCAGTGTAAAGAAACTCAAACAGTAGAGAAGAAAATTAGACCTTTTTTTAAAAGAAAAGAAAAGAAAAGAAAAAACCCTTGCTCTCACTTACTATGACTATCTTGCTGAGGGCTACAGTGGATAAACTGATTCCCTTCCCAGCATCCAACTCCTCTTCTTCCTTCCAACAGAATCTAATTTTCTTCATCCCTCTTTCATGCCCATTAGTGGAGATAATCCCTGTTCTGGTCACCTGGATCCCATCCTAATTACCATTGACTGGTCTGAAATGGGCAGATGAACCAGCAGCCAATGAGACATGCCAGGAGTTATGCTAAGGGGATTCTGGGGAAAGTGTCTGTTCTACAAAAGAGCTTTGCAGAAAAGAAGTGACACTATAATGTGACAGCAGGAAGAGCTGCTTTCATCTTGCTGCCATCCTTTAGGATATACCAACAAGGAAGGGGATAGAATGGAAAGATGAAGAAAAAAACCTTGGTTCTTAATAATGTAGTTGAGTTTCCCTGTCTCTAAATTTTGTATTGTGGGAAATAAGTTTTCCTCTTGATTAAGTTACTTTAGGTTGGCTTTCCATTATGTATAGCCAATAGGAACCTAAATGATCCAGGGTGATCCAGGGTTGATGTTCTCAGAATGTGAATTTGCACATGATATGGTAAAGTGAGTGTGACCACAGGAGGAAAATAGAATGAGACCTAGAAAGAAGTGTTTTATACTCAAAGTTCCAAAGAAGGGACATTGCGTACCATAGAGGGCCATAGGGGAGTCAGATTTGGTGGCAGAAAGGATCATGAGCCTTTTCTGGAGTTTCCTTGGGAAAGGCCTGGCCAGGCAGAGCAAACAGTTCAAAATCGACTAGTTTAAACAATTACAATGAGCTTTTCACTAAATGAGTTTCAGTTGCCTAGTACCTGGCACTGGGTTGTTTTAGAGCAAGGAAATATTGGTGCAATGTCTGAGTTAGATCAGGAATTACTGGGCTGTAGGCTCAGGATTGGTTGGTTTGTTTATGTGAAAAACTTGCTCTTTGCCAAGTCCTTTGCTGACTCTAAAAATTGGCCAGCCCTGGAAAGGGAAGGCTTTCTTTGGCCAGAAAACTTTCTAAGATGTCCAAACATAAAACTCAGAAAATAAAAAACATGATTAACACAATGGGGAATTTTCAAAATAAGGAGTCAAAAGATTCCAGAGTATTAACAAGCACCATTCAACCGTATGGAGAGTCCATTTGAACCAGAGGAGTAGAGTTCTGGGGAGACACTGCTGTCTGAGAAGCACATCTATTAGAGTCAGCTCAGAAAAAGAGGGGGATGAGAGATGGGGGTAGGAAAGGGGAGAGATATTGACAAAAAAAAAAAAAAAAAAAAGCTCAAATCCCTGTGGCAGAAGAGAATGTTGCTCTAGAACAGCAGGAGTGGAGGTAGACTGGCGTAAGATAGGCTGGAGGTAGGCAGGGGCAAGCTCCCGCAGGGTCTTGCCATCCATTTTAAGGATTGGAGACTTCATTTCAGGGGAAAGGAGAATTCCACTGAAAGGCTTTATGAGAATGGGGAGAAGAGGGGGTTGGTGATCTGATCTGACTTCCATATTAAGAGGTCGGTCTGATAGCTGACTATTTGGGAAGCACTGCAGTGTATGGCTCCAGTGAGAGAATGGTAGTGTGGGCTAGGGCAGAGCCAGTGAGCATGAAGGAAATAAGTGGGTTGGTCATGATTGGTTCTAAGCCGAAGATACACATTTGGAAGATTTCCAATAAATGATACTAAAATCATGAAGTATGAAACAGGGGAGGGATCTAATAAAGAGTAAGGAGAATGGGAAATCTTGCATAATTTTTGAAAAGATTGAAGTTATTATATTCAAGGAATGTGAAAATAGTAAAACAGAAAACAAATTTCTATAAAGCCTTTTATTGAAAAAATTCAAAACAACAATTGAGGATGACTTTTTTTGCAATATAAGTCTACTAGTGAGAAAAAAATGAAACTGTCTTTGGAAGATAATATTTTGCTTGATTGGTGTTAAAGTTAGTGTTCCCGATCATCAAGATAAATTGCAAATATTCATCTATAAATGTTGACCTGTAGTGAGGTTTTACATATTTCTATATTTGCTTTTCACACAAATAGGAACTGCCAAATACTGATATCAGTTCGTGAACATATGATTTAAACTGAGCATATTCATTGCTTGGAAAGACATTTGTAGAATTCTTTTAGATCCTTCTTTCAATAGTTGATTTTTTGTTAATCATTACATTGCAAATCATTTCAATTGAGGGTAGATAGGAACTCCCAAATTAAACAGTTAAATGGATTTTGAAATATGGAAATTTCCTTTGTACTTGTGTTTTGGTCAGAAAAACTACTGACACTGTCATTTGAGTTCAGAAACTATATCTGTTGTAAATGGAGATTGGAGATCTTACTTTATGTTTTAACTTGACAGTGTGGGAAGTGCTTGAAGCAACTTGGTATTACCTGTCACTTAAATGACTTTACCATATTATAACTTTTGCATATAAGCACGGTTTTGCCTCATAATCTTAGATTGAATTAAGACACATTATTGACAGGCATGGTGTTGCATCCCTGTAATCCTAGCAGCTTGGGAGGCTGAGGAAGGAGGATGGCAAGTTCAAAGCCAGCCTCAGCAACTTAATGAGGCCCTAAGCATCTTTTTGCCTCATAATCTTAGGCCGAATTAAGAGACAATCTTAAATTGAATTATAGACCCTGTCTATAAATAAAATATAAAAACAGGCTGGGAATGTGGCTCAGTGGTTAAGTGTCCCTGGGTTCAATCCCTGGTACCAAAAAAAAAAAAAAAAAAAAAAAAAAAAGACATTATCAAATCTACCCCAAATATTAATTTCTGCAATTGTTAATAGTGGTTGAGAGCAGTTCTTATCTTTCAGAAAAATCCCAATTTTACTCCTGAGCTCAGAAAATTGCAAGAAAACATAACCATTTCTAAGCCATTAGATGCTGTGTGGGAGGGGAAGTCAATACATTCATACAATTCTCCCATCACTTTAGACTCAGTACTGACTCCTTTAATAATCAACAACTGAGCAGTATTGGTAATATCTGTTGATTTATCAAGGAAAGCCATTCAAATTCATGTGTTAATTGATTGTTGATGTGCTTGCATCATCTCAACTCTTAGAGGAACTCAACACACCGAAAGGCTAATAGCTTTCTAAAAAGTTCGTCTTTTCTGGACACTTTTTAGCTGCTGCAATTGAAGATGATTTAAGAAGCTGGGGTGTAGCTCAGTGGCAGAGCACTTGCATAGAATGTGTAAAGCCCTGGGTTGACCCTTAGCAATGCAAGAGAAGAAAAAAAGAAGCGACTTAATTTCCTCTTAGCAAATGACTTCCCCTGTGGGGCTCACAGACAAGCCAGTAGGATATTTATTGTGGTTGAAGTCTTATTTTCAGTCTTTAAAATTTTTGTGAAGACTTTTTGCTATAATGAGATTGTCCGTTTTAAATTTTCTATATTTTTCTGAGCATTGCTTTCCTGTGAGTTGGGCCGTTGTGGTGACTGCTTCAGGTAACATCAATATGTATTCTATAACATCATTGTACAAGAAAAATAATACTTTGCCATGTAATTTAATCAAAATAATTCACACTCCACTGTGCCTTAGAAGCATGACACTTGATGTTTTGACATATTTTTCTTGTTTTGACATTATAGGTATGGATTGGACATATAAAATAAACTCTCATGAGACTCTTGAAACACTTTCAAGTTAGAACTGTGTCACTGAGATTGTGGTACACCAAGGAACATTGGGAAGCAGTAACAGAACCATATAAAGTCTCTGTCATGTGGGCTGGGAGTGTAATTCAGTGTTAGAGTTCTTACTTAGCATGCATAAGGAGTTGGATTCAATCTCCAGCATAACAAAACATTTTTAGAAAATGAAGTCAACATCTCTGTTGCAACTACTTAACTCTTTCATTGTAGCACAAAAAGCAATCACAGATGTGAAAACATGATTGAACTTCAGTAAAACATTATTATTTTTTTAAAGTCACTTCTCTTATACATCACTTTTTTTTTAGTTGTAGGCAGACATAATGCCTTTATTTTGTTTATTTATTTTTATGTGGTGCTGAGGGTCAAACCCAGTGCCTCACATATGCTAGGCAAGTGCTCTACCACTGACACAGCCACAGCCCAGTAAAACATTATTTATGAACAACGAAATTTGAATTTTGTGTCACAAAATACTATTTTTGGTTTAATTTTTTCATCCATTAAAGAATGAAGTATGATTTTTTTTAATTATTAAAGAACTAGCTCAAAGGATCTGTTAAGAATCGGCAGCAGGCCAGAATTTGCTGAACCTGACTCTAGAGAATGAAGAGTGTTTCAAGATAAAATCTAGAAAGTGGTCATTGGGTTGCTCAGTTCTTCCTTGAATTCAGAGAAAGCAGTTTTTGATGATGTTGGGGGGCAAACTGCAGATGTGAGTGGATTGAACAGTGAGTGGAAGGTAAGGAAATGGATATGGGCAGTACCAGCAACCTTTTCATGAAAATTGGCTCTAAAAAGGAGAAAAAAAAAAAAAAAAAAAAAAAAAAAGATGTGATGTAAGTGAGGATTTGGGGGTCAAAAAGCGAGACACGAACATTAGCACTTAATCTTTATTCCCTTTCTTTTTTAATAAGGAAACTAATATCATCTTGATGTTTCTTAGATGAAATGAGATAAAGTATGTATTGTACCCAGAATGATGCCCAGCATATAGTAGATTCTCTATAACAGGAATTGATTAATGTTCATGTATACCAATTCAGAATCCCTTATCTGAAGTGCCTGGGATAGAGTGTTTGGGATTTCAGATTCTTTAGAGTTTTGTGATATTTGCCTGTACATAATAAGAAATCTTCGGGATGGGACTCCAGTCTAAACATGAAACTCATTTATGTCTTATATATAGGTCCACCTGGTACACATGGCCTGAAGATAATTTTATACAAAATTTAAATAACTTTATATATGAAACACAGTTGGTGTATTGCCACTGAAGGGTCTGGAAAGGTCTGTTTTCCTTGAGGATATTGAACAACCTGTGTGGTGTGCATCTACCTTTTGACTGGGACCCGTCATGGAGGCCAATTTTCTGCTCGTAGTATCAATCAGCACTTGAATGTTTCACACTCTGGAACACTTCTGATTTTGAATTTTTAGATTAGAAGTACTTCACCTGTACTTAGTGCCATCTTTGCTTTGTAAAACAAAACAAAACAAGACAAAAATAGAGTTTATTTGTTCCTGTGTAAATTTGTTATTGGTTCCTGAAGTATCTTCTTTAACATCAATATTGCATCCCCTTATTCTTCTTGAGGTGTTTTGAATGCTGTTAAATAACTTAAAAATTAACCAATTGGCCAAGATATCTTAATTTTGATCATTTTGATTTTGCAACTTCCTCAGCTTTCTTCTAGGTTGAGTTCTAATATCATTAGTCTATCTTCATATAGAAACCATTTTTTATTTTACTCTGAGATCCTTTTCATCGTCTTTTTACAGTCATACTACAACCACATGAATAACTATGAAAACGAGTCATACTGCTCATACCCAGATTTGGTATGTTACCCAGTACTGGAAGCTGAGATCTCATGCCCTAAGAGATAGATAGTAAGCATTGAGCCTGTTCATTCCAGAGAATCCCACAGAAAATGTGTTATTGTCACCAGGGAGAGATAACAATTGGTATTTAGATGGCCTATAATGTACATTATGTGGTCTATAATGTACATTTACAACAACACCTCAAAGATAATTGAACTTTCTAACGTATTGCCACAAAGTGGTCAGGTAAGACCTAGATCAAATACATAATGCACTGTTGATGACATGATTATCTCAAAAACTGAGGCTTAAGCTAAAAGTGACCATTCTAAGCTCATAAATCAGATAATTTGGGATGATTGATTAATTCCTTCCCCCAAAATTCAGGGCCCACAAAGACTGTGAAATTTTGGGGGGTCCTATGAACTGGAGCAACCCATGGCATATTACAGATAACTGGGGACAAATTCTTGCTGCTTTTCACCTTTCAAAACTAAATTAGGGGCTCAACACCCAGTGGGCCTGTTTGGCTCTTAGAGAAATAATATCCTTCTCATAGGTATACTGTTAGCTCCATTCCATAAAGTTACCCAGAAAAAATTAAAAATTATATTTGATTGAAGATCTGAACAGCAAGTTTTCTTAGAATTGCAGAAGGCGGTAGCTTGTCATTTCATTAGGACTATATAATCCCAATGATGGAGTAAAATTAAAATGTCAGCCAGTTGCACTCTTGCCAACAGGAGTTTCTGGCATAAGCCCACAGCCACTGCTTAATAGTGACCTCTGAGATTTGAACTTAGAGAAGTACAAAATTCTACTATTATATTCCTTTTGAAAGACACTTAACATTCTTGCTATTGAGCATTTATGAAGCAACCTCAATAACCAAAGACATTAAGATCTGAAATATTCAGCATAAGATGTGTGATATCAGAGAAGAATCTCAATAATGTGGGCAATGTCCAAAGAATTTCAATTCCAAAATGAAAATGGTATCTACTAAGAGTTTCCAAGGGAGGAATTTACTGTACTTATAAGCAAATGGCCTCTTTTCTCCTAGGACTGACTACAGAGCCTTACCAGGAAGACTTGCCTGCTGTTATCATTGGTGGTTCCCTCCTTCCCACCAATTACTCAAAGATGACTGAAAATCAGCTTGGTTCACAGATTGTGTGGTTCCAGAGTTAAGGATCATGGCTCAGTCTGGAAACAGCTGCCCTAACCTAGCATGTGGCAAAAATCCTCATGGAAGAAGATAGGAATAAGTCAGACTGATGGACTGAATTACCAGCTGTGTTCCTGGCAATGATAAAATTGAACACAAATTAAAACCTGCATGGCATATAATTGGGTATATAATGATTCTAAGGCCACTGACAGTGAAGTTGCTCTAGCAAATGTGCAATAGAAAACTGAACAATAGAAGGGACCTCTTCTGTCCATGTGAAGGGTACTGCTTTTGGAAATAGCTATGGGAATTCTGAAGGTAACTCAAAGCAAGGCATGATGATACTTATGGAATGAACACTATGCTAGGGTCAGAGGTGACTGGAGTCAGCAAGTTGATGTCCTCGCTTGATCTTCATTCTTGAAATGAGTGGACACGGGAAACTCAAGTCATGCAATAATGAACTGACATGTCACTGGCCCCTGCCTATGCTGAAGCTCATAATAAAAACCAACTGATTTACCAATAGAAAGGTAGCATTTGCAGTTATCTTGGAGAAGCATTCCCAGGGGGAAATTTCCATCATATACCTGGCAAGTAAATGACATTGTCCCTTCACTATTTTTGGGGGGGACTTGAATACTGTCAGGACATAATCTAGGTTTGGCTTCATACTCAATGGCTGAAACCAATGTTTCTAATACTTTCAAAGGACTGCAACAATGCTAAGCACAGTGGTTCCTTTCTGTAATTCAGGGTGAGGCGAGAGGATCACAAGTTCAAGGCCAGTTAAGCAATTTAGCAAGACCTCAGCAACTTAGGCCCTGTCTCAAAAAAAAAAAAAATTTTTTTTTTTTTTTAAAGGGTTGGGTGTGTAGTTCAGTGATAGAGCCCCTGGGTTCAAACACCTCCCAACAACATCCTATGTGGTGAAAGTGTGGGCCAGGGCGTGTAAAACTTGGGGATAGTATTTGGGACTAGGATACAAAGTCAGATACAAAGTCAGACACCATGAGTTTGAACACGACTACTACAAGGAGCTATCATATTTTAATGGTCAGATCTCACTCATCCTCACCCTTCTTGTTCCACCAACATTTGCCAAAGTAAAACAGAATGGGGTAAAGGATGCTCTCCCACTCTACCTCTTTGGTAAATGTGCCAAGTACTAAAATGATTGCAGGTATGTTTTAATTTTAGAAATAAATTCACAACCTAAAGTTAAATTGTTTACATAATCAGGTCTTCATTTTTCTGGTCATGGGTTCAATAATAGCATGTATTTCTGAGGCACTGGATTGGAAACTAATGTGATGAGTAATGTGACCTCTGCCTTCATGTTGCTTAGGATTTAGTTTGAAAGATGAAAAAAAAGAAAGAAAGAAAAACCACTACCAGAACAACTAAAAAAGGAAAGAAAAAGAAAAAAAAAAAGACAACGATTTTGAAGGTACTTAGGGGAATGCAGAGGATGTGTCGCAGAACTACCAAGAACAACTTGGGCCTGGGGACGTAGACCCTAAATGTGCCAATCCACACAACTGCACAGATTTCTCAAGAGTGATTCATTCCGTGTGTAGGACTAATGTGTTTCTGTGATGGATAAAAAAGGATATCAGGATTACCAAGGAATTAAAGGAGTCAGCAAGGGAATGATTGAAATACGTGACTCCAACTACACATTCTATGCAGATTTTCATTGAGCAACTCTAAACCAGAGACTGTTTTTCCTTTCTGGGGCCTAGGATTAGTCCTGTTTGCTCACCAGATATTTTTGAATGAGTGAAATAATAAATACACTATATAATTTGATCTTCTTAAACATGTTTGAATACAAGTATTAGGTTTAAGTTGGGGATGAATGTGTTGATTACTTCAGAGCTACATTCCTATAATTTACTTCATTAAAATAATTAGACTGATGCCAAACTAATAAATCCAATCAGGAACACAAAAGTTTATTAGAATAAAAATACGCTTACAGTATCCAACATTAAAATTATTTCACAAGACATGTAGGTTCTTACCTCCATTAGTTTTTTTTTAAATGCCTTTATACTCTATGCTTTAAATAATTTGCATATCTGTAAACAAACCTTAAGATTACCAAAGATGCAATGTATCTAAGAGATATTAAACACTGAAACTGAGGGAAGGGAAATGATAGTTATATCCTATTGCACTAAATATCTCTGTAAATTTTTGGAAAGAAAAGGAAAAGATTAAAATAATTCACTTGAAATGAGGTAAGTTGTATGACAAGGATTTTAGTAGCACTTATCACAGATGTTGAGATGAGAATATTAAAAAATTCATGGAAAATTCACTTTGATGTCTGCATAGTCTAAGTTATTTTTTTAAAGCAAAAATTTTAAAACTGCTCAAATTTCTTATAGAAAAGAAATAATTATCTGGTTCCACTTAGGATCTGGGTATGTTCTAAGTCTTTCATTTAGAAAAAAGAAGTGATACAAACATTCACAAGTCTACCAAAAAGGAAATAAAAATATTTAAGATTAGGACCAACATTTCAAGCTGCCTTTTGGAAAGAAAATTAAAAACAGAGGTAGATGGTTAAATATTAGTGGCCAAGTTACTCAAGTGACTAGTTTTTGTCTTGGTATACATTCACCAAAGTTTTACACTTGAAGCCAAACAGTAAATAACTTTAGGAGAAGAAAGCAATACCTAGCAGAAGTTATCTTCCTTATGTCAAAGAAAAGAAATAAAAGTAAACCAGGCTTGAGACCCCCTGTTAAGGATATGATTGTTTAAAGCACTACGGTTCATGCATTCTGTAAAGCGGGAAAAGAACCTTGCCCCTAAGCTTCTTAGGTGGATCTGAGGCCACACCAAATGCCCCATCAGGTCTGCTCAGTCGAAGTAGGACTGCAGAGTGCCCCGGCGCCGGACATCGCAGGTCCAGCAGTGGAAGCCTCCTCCCAGGGAGTTGGCGTGACGAATGTTGACCTTGATGGTACTGATACCTGCATGGAAGAGAGATGAGGTCAGTTAGATGCGCTCACATGATTCTCTTACAGAAAGCCAGCCTGAAATCTGGTAGGAATCCTGTGGCTCTAATCCTTCAGGCTGGCCCAACCTAGAATGATCTTTTCTCTTTCAATTTTAAGTTCACCAGCTATATTTCATCTCCTCTATTCCACTGCTAATATAAAATCTCCATAAAAAGGTCATCATAGAAGTTTTGCTTTATTGACTGTTCACAAGACAACAGACTGTATAAGCTGACATACCCGCCAAATGTTCAAAAATTATCAAGTACCAAAATTTCAAGTCCTTTTAGGAATATACTTCACTTTGTCAGATTATTTCTAATTGGGTCATGTTAACTTA
This sequence comes from Sciurus vulgaris, assembly GCF_902686455.1. Classification (NCBI taxonomy): domain Eukaryota; kingdom Metazoa; phylum Chordata; class Mammalia; order Rodentia; family Sciuridae; genus Sciurus; species Sciurus vulgaris. Next base: position 94,113,087 of record NC_136462.1, read on the forward strand.
GTAGGAAAAGCATAATTTAGCGAACCTGAAAAGTTGACTAAAGTCACATCTGAGGAGTTTATCTGATACAGTTTAACTTTGCCAGGTCACCTTAAGGAAATAATAAAATAGAGCTGGTATTTTAATGTCTGAGTTTATTGGCTATAGAGATACGAAACCTAATCAGACTACTGGTTTAATCTGGTGTCACCTGTAATGACATGGATACAGTGTGCACAGTGTACTTAAACAACTGTATTTAGGAAGAATCTGTTAGGTTAGACATAGTAGGGTTTTTAAAAGACTGCCTATTTTCTTCCCTCATTATTTTAAAGGGGCAGATAAGTCACAGAGTCATTACAGGGTCCACTGGTATAATCAGGGAAAGAAAGGACGCTCGGGTTGTCCAGACCATTCTGAGAAAATGAGACTGCACAGGGCTTTGATGAATACGAACAAGATTTGGGTAGGGGTAAGAAATGGATGTGGGATAAAAAGTGAGCTTTTAACCATGAGCAAGTTTCCTGATAGGATGACCTGTCTATCTTATTCATATGGCTATAGCCATGCTCATCCTGAATTAGAAGGAATTCAGTTGATTGAGAGAAGTTTGCATTAACAAGTTCCCTGTGTTTAAATAGACTATTTATTTTCTAAACAGAATTTAACTACTAAAAGTAAAATTATAAATCAGATATTTGGTCCTTTATACTATTTAAAAAAAAAACCCTGAAACTGAGCAATTTTTTATTTAACAAAAATTAGAAAAAAAATAGTTTTAGGGGTCAAATTATTAGATTCTGCTTAATCTACAGCTGATAGGAAAATCTTTTAAAATGGATGCTAACTATATTAAGAAGGGATGTGTTAAAGGGGCAAATAATTTCTTCTAAGTAGTATACTTCAAATGTAAGACAAAAAATTTTTTTAAGACAAAATTTTTAAATGACAATTTCAACAAGTAAACTGCTTGGCTATTATTTGACATGCAGGCTATATCAAGTATGATAAGAGTGATAAACACACATCTGTACTTTATATAATAGTTCATATGAAGATCCTTTTCCTTAATATTTTTCTCAATAGTTTTAGAATCATTGGTCTAAATTTAGAATATCAGGATTATCAAACTCCCCCTCAAATAAAACCTAACCTTGCTCTTTAGCTCAAAGCTGATCTACAGACACTTTCTGCTGCATTTCAACACTTTGTTAACTGTCTTGCAGAACACATAAGTCACTTTCTATATGTGTACCCTTAAAAGTCCTTTAAAGTATGTGATGACAATTAAATTACTTTTAAAGTCCTCAAAATTTCTTATTTGGGGAAGTGCTGATGGATCCATATGCTCATCTGCAAAGCTGGTACCTGGTTCTCCACACAGGGGCACCCTGATACTGGTTGAGTCATAGAAGATTGGTAAACTTACTGCTAAGCGGGTGTTTCAGGAGATCAGGAAACATCTCCAACCTTTTGAGAGTATGCTTATTAAAAACAAAAATACTCGCTTTTACAAAATAATAACTTGGTATTTCTAAAAGGACCACAATTGAATTAGATAAGCCATGCATTAGACCTTGCAGGTCATTTCTTCAGTTCTTGTTGAATGCTTTCATGTATGACAGCATGTTGTATGCTTGTACCTACCCAGCTTCTCAAACATCTTTTGAATCGGGACTTCATTGGCATCCACCATAACACGTTTCTCATCTAGCATTAAGACATTCATGGAAAGCCATTTGGATGACATCCAGAGTGGGTGATCTGAAAGGGGTAAATAAATTAAAAAATGTCATTTTTGTTTAAAGTAAGGATTTACAAGTGAAGGATATTAGAGTGACAGCTAAATGCTTTTGGTTATTTGCTTTTCATGTGAAAACTTATTTTAATCATCTTAAAATAATTTATCTATAAACCTTATGAATTAATCCATACTTATCACACATTTGGACTTCATCCTGTTTTCTTTAAGAAGTCATACCTTGCTTTACATGTTGTTTTATTTTGTCCTCTCACTTTCACTCTCTGTGGAAGGAAAACCTGCAAACAGGAGTCCCAGCCTGATTCTAGCACTGGCAGTCACCACGTCACTCCTTACTGGGGAAACATTTTCTCTAATTGGCTAAAATTTGGGCTGCTCTCTATAGGTGAATGATTTTTGTCACTGAAGCAATCATTTTAGTTTCCAAGTATATAAAAGTAAACGTACCATCTGGGATGACCGGTATTGGAGGAGTAACTATGGTCCATCCTGCTTTCTTGAAAAGATCAATCTGTAAGATCAAAATAATCCAAAGAGGCTTAAGCCCATGTTTATCATTCTTATTCTTGCTCTCTGATAGTCCTTATCATTAATAATTATTTTTGGCTAGTTGTCTTCTCAACTGCCAAGATAAGGAAATAAAACTTTTAAAATATTTGTATGACTATTTAAATCAATTTTAATTTAAAATGTGTAACCCCCCACCAAATTAAAATTTAAAAGTCACAGCTTTTAAAAAGCTCTTAAAGCTTTTTAGGTTTCAGAGACTTAAAATACCAAAGATAATTTCCTACAGATACTCTCATTAAAGAAAATTAAATGTTTTTAACTGCTTAGTTAAAAGAAAACAGAAATATGACTATGCTGAACCCATAGTCCATCCACTTCACAGTTCATCACTTTGTAGCTGCAGTATAAAGACAAATGTTATGGATATGTTCTCAGAGAAAACTGTAATTGTCACTAGTTTTCTATCACAAGTCAGTCATCTCTATGTTCACAAGACATACCCACTTAATACATAAATCAATTATATTACAATGAAATGAGTAGGTAATTTTGGTCACTGGGTTTGAAAATAAGGGATAGAAATGAACAATAACATGGTGTAAAAGTGCTTTTAAAAAGTTGTATTGCATCCTTGCAGATAACACAGAATCACTCTGCCCAAATGTAATCAGGGAGCGGGTAGGAAGTACGAGGCTGTGGTGTGGGGAGAGACCAGATGCAGTACAGTGGTTCCACTCCTCCCTGCAGAGGGAGCCTGACCCACTGGAAAGGGAAGATGCCCATAATCCAGTGTTGTTGTCCTGGCCACGCAGGTGTCATCTTGTTTTCAATTCTGCTGCTATGAAATTGCTATTGTAAATGAGATAATAGCACTCTTTTCAATAAAAACACATGAACACACACAAATAACACCTTGATAATATAGGCAGTAAAGTCAAAGTCTGATACTAATACCAATTATCACAGCAATTATGTGTATTTCTGATCATTGGACATCTTGTAATAAACACACCATCAACAATCCAATGTTTGATCATAATATGGCTTAATGTTGCTGAATTTGTCATTTAGAACCATTAGAAACCTTGGAAGTGCTTAAAATAAGTGGCAATTACTTTGGTTGCCAGGCTCTATTGATTTTCCAGCGTTGTAAGAACTCTCTTACCTGGTGACAGGGTCGGTCAGGGTTGGAAAGCACAAGACCAGGTCCAATGATATTGAAGGTGGCATCAATATGCATTGGATTGGGGTCTTTAAAGGAGATGATATGTACTCTGTATTCTGGGGCAAGATGCCTACGCATCCATTCAATGCCCAAGTAGTTTGTAACCTGAAAATAAAAGGAAAACATATAATCTATAAAGATTTAGTTCTATGTTTAGAAACTAAAAATATGTAAGAAGAAAATATTTTAGTTTAGAAAAAACACTAATAACAAAGTATGAAATTTCAGAGGCAGCTTTTATCAACCTGGCTTCTCTGTGCAAAAATATCTCTTCCAGCTCGAATGAAGTCAGCAGCATCAAAGCACGGCTCAAACTCAGTCGTCACAAATTTTCCCTGAGCAGCCAATTTGTGTCTGTCTTCCACAGAATGGATGGGATAATCCTAATAGGAATAAGAATGAACACACATAATACATTGGTTTCATAAGGAACTTACTTACAAGGATACATATTACTAAAAAAATTAATTCAACATCATCCTTTCTCAAAGAACTACTCCTCAGTTCCAAACTAACACATGCAAAGGAAAGATGAAGGTCCATGATAAACACCAAAACAACAAATCCACCACCACCACCACCACCACGACAACAAAAACCCCTAGGCAGTACAGTAATAACCTGATACTTAGAAATGAGTGGTTCAGGGTAGTAATTGATTATGAAAATATTTCATGACCCATACTGCATTTACATAGCTATCTGCAGTACTGCAAGTCACCAGGATGAAGTCATTCTGCTTTTCTTAGAAAAGGAATTTGGTCCTGAGCCTAACTTGTACCATAAAATGAGATATTGTGCTTCCCCTGCCAAATTTGAGTATGGTGGAATTAGTTTATTATTTCTGTTTTTAAACCCCTGGAAGAAATTTTGATTTTTAAAGATTTCCTATAATGATCAAATAGTAAGAGGTTAAATAAGACACAGCTCTCAATATCTATGGGGGGACTGCTTCCAGGACTGCCCCCCACAGATACCAAAATCTGTGGATGCTCAAGTCCCTTATATAAAATGGTAGTTATTCGAATTTACCTATGAACATCCTCCTATATACTTTAAATCATCTATAGATTACTTATAATACCTAATGTAATATAAATGCTATGTAAATAGTTGTGCTAGTCCCTTGTTTAGGGAATAATGTCAAGAAAAAATATATACATGTTCATTTTAGGCACAATTTTTAAAAAAAATGGTTGATCTGCAGTTAGTTGAATCCACAGATATAGAATTTTCAGATAGGAAAGGCTAACTGTGTATTTCATTTTATTGTGAATCTGGCTTGTGTAGACCAAGTTCTCTTTCTAGAAGAAAAGAGACTTCAGCTGAGTGATTTCTGGTCCAACCAATTAATAGCAGTATACCCTCAGGCTGTTTTCCTCCCTGTAATGAAATGATACTACTTTCTCCTACAGTGGTTGTGAAGAATAAACATGATTGAGGAAGTCAATGAAGGGCTAAGCCCAGAACCCAACACAAGATGAACAAAAAATAAATGTTAGCTATTATTATCAGAAGATTACTTACTCGTATTTTCATCTTCAATCATTTTTTTTAAAATTAGGCAAAAATTAGGTTCTCAGTTTCTGAAATGCATAATAGATATCAGAGAACCTCTATCTTATTCTTTGTGGATTATTTAGAAGAGCTATTAAGAAAATGGGCTATAAATAGGACTCACCTGGTCATAAAGCTCATCAGCCATTGTGGGCTTAGGAGCCGTTGTCCACTTGGCACCCCGATGGAAGTAGTCTTTGATAATCGACCTGTATGCTCGATATTCAAAGAAGCGAGCACGCCATGCCATGGGAGCCTCTATAATCTCATTTCCCACCACTATTAGGATGTCTCGAGGCATCGCACTGTATAAACCTATCAGACCAAAAAGTTCCATAAAAAAAAAAATAAAAGTTCTGTATGACTGCCTCAGTGATACACATTTCCAAGACAAAAAGTCTACATAATATGATGCAATCCTTTTTGGTAAAGAAATTATTAAAACCCTTGTACATGTGTATATGCAAGTAATTATATAAAATGGAGAAAAATGAAATAATACATAATAGAATTCTAACACATATTCCAACTAGGGGCAAGGAAGTTAAGCAAAAAAGGAAAAGAAAAAAAAATGAAGCAATAAAGTAGTTGTTCAAAGAGATCTTGAACTACCAAGCATACTCTATTTGTAGGTTCCTTTCTTGCTATACAAAAACAGAGTTCTTAAAGGATTATCAGTAACATGAATATAGACTGGGCCAAGGATCATTCTGGAACTATAAATTATAGTACTCAAGCACAAGAACACTTGTACAGCAAAGTCAATTAAAAGGGAAAAAGGGAATGTTTCTATTACCTTTTTAATTTCTATTATTAAGGAAAACTAAACGGAATTCACTGTTCTTATGTAAGGAGATGACTATAAAGTTTAGGAGAAACCACTTCTTTCAAGGAGACGCCAACAGATTTACAATGGAGTTTAGCATGTGTACATCTTAATCATAACTAACTGAACAAAACTGTTCCTAAATATCTTTAAAGTTTCTGAGGGGTCGACAGAACAAAGAAGTCTCCAAGAAATTCTCAGAGCTTTTTCCTCACATATTTAAGAAAGAAATAAAACATCAAGGAGCTGCACTTACCTGTAGACTCAAAATCAGGAGTTTTATACTTAAACGACCAGTCAATGGGGTCAGGCCTTCTCACTGTCACTCCTTCCATTTTTAAAATATTGCACATTTCTTCAATTTCAGCAACAGCCTTTTTCAAATGATCTTTGGGAAAACAATGGCCTCCATACTTCTGGTAAAATGGCCAGTACTTTTCATATGTGTTGGCCTAGAAGCAGAAGAAAGAAAATGAAATAATTACAGGCAGAAAACACTCTTCGTGGTAGGTTAATGGTGCTGAACAACTCTGTAAAATGTGATCAAATTAAGACTAGAACCACATTTTATACACTGTTGATCCCCAGCACAGAGCCCACTGGCCCTCTGGGCAGACACTCAATATTTGTTGAATGAAGAGTTCTAAAGTATCTTGATATTTGAGGCCTTTTGATCCTTCTGCCTCAGATCTCATGCCCAACCATTCACAGCATGTCTGCCCCCAGACAGGCTTGGAATCTTCTTGGCCATACTTCACAGACAAAGTAGGACTTAGGCACTCCTGTTAGCCTCAAAGAAAATCAACCAGAGAACAACTAAATAAGCATAAGGAAAAAAAAAAAAAACACAACAACAACAAAAAAAACAAAAACAAAAAACAACCTATGGCTATCTACCTATTTCGGAATTCTCTGTGGAAGATAGCACCTCAAGATAAAGGAAAAAAGGATATTTTGCCACTGTTAAAATGAGGGACATACTTTCAAATGCTTTGTTTCTCTTAAAAACATAATATTGACTTTCCTATTCAATCGAATTTGTACTAGGCAAAGTTGTTAGGCAGTGTAAGTCTGGCTTTGGTACTTCCTTGTCAATGTGTCTCATACTAACCACACTCTCCTCTCCCCAATCCATCCAAGTTATCACATCGCTTTGGGTCCTTTTGTCACAGAAGAAAGCAATCTGATAGATGAATTCACAAGTTTTTTTTTTTTTTTTTTTTTTTTTTTTTTGTACCAGTGATTGAACCAGGGGCACTTAACCACTGAGCCACATCCCCAGACCTTTTTATTTTGCATTTTGAGACAGGTCTTGCTAAGTTGCTTGGGGCCTTGCTAAGTTGCTGAGGCTGGCTTTGAATTTGTAATCCTTCTGCCTCAGCCTCCAGAGCCACTGGGATTATAGGCATATACCACTGCATCTGGCAGAATTCACAAGTTTTTAACATGTAGAAAGTTTCCAGAGGTTCTATGCAAAAAAATACGAGTCTAGAAATATTCTGCATTTAGACTGTTTTGCATATCCAAGTTCTCAATTTTAAGAAAAATGTTGGGATATGCACATGATACATCTTATAATTTATCAAGATAGATGAAGCAGGTCTCTAATCAGAGAATTCAGTCTCTAGGAAAAAAATTCAGGTCCTCATTAAAAGATGGGTAAAAACCACATAAATCTACATATCTATATTATCAATTAACTACCCAACTACCAGTTCTGATCATGACCGCTATGAGGTTTCCATCATAAATCTAAATCTGACACTTGTAGATAGTAGTACTAGAAAGAAGAGGCAAAACTGGAAAACTGGATAATGAGTGACAGAGTGTGTCTAGTCTAAGTAGAGAGGCTCTTTTTTTTTTTTTTTGGTACCAGGGATTGAATTCAGGGACACTCAACCACTGAGCCATATCCCCAGCCCTATTTTGCATTTTATTTAGAGATAGGATCTCACTGAGTTCCTTAGTGCCTCAGCAACGATGGCTTTGAACTCACAATCCTCCTGACCCAGCCTCCCAAGCTGCTGGCATTATAGGTGTGCACCACCATGCCCAGCCTATACAGGTTCTCAACTAATACTCCTGACACCCTTACCCAAGAGTCAGAACAGATACACATATGTTCATTTCACATGCAAGGGAAGTGGCTCAGGCAGGTCACCTGCTTGCTTACTACCTGAACAAGCAGGCATAAAATTCCAGTGTTGACTCTTACAGTATTCTGGACATAGTAAGTGGCTTGGCTATGTTCTATTGGTTTGAACATTTTTAACTTGATGTATAAAAACTTTTGGGGTGGGGTGTTACTAGGGATTGAAGCCAGAGATGTTTGGGGACAAGTTACCTCCTCAGTCCTTTTTTTTTTTTATTTTGAGATATGGTCTCATTAAGTTGCTTGGGCCTTGTTAAATTGTTGAGACTGGTCTTGAACTTGCAATTCTCCTGCATCAGCCTCCTGAGAAGTGTACTAAAACTTTTAAAACTGAAATTGCTTATGACAGTTCATAGCATTCCCAGTGGTTTTTACCCATCAAGACTTGACTAAGGGACTGGGGTTTGGCTCAATGGTAGAGCACTTGCCTAGTACGTGTGGGGCATTGGGTTTGATCCTCAGCACCACATATAAATGAATAAAATAAAGGTATTGTGTCCATCTACACCTGAAAATATTTTTTAAAAAAGACTCAACTAAATTTCTACATGTCTGACTTTTTAATGTCAAAGACATTATATTTCTAGGTTTGTATCTATACTTCCATTTTTACCTATCTTTGATAAATATCAAATATATGAATGCAGACTTGCCACTCTATAGTTCAATATTTAGGGTCACATCAGTTAGTCTGGAACCTAGCCTGGAGGAAAAGGAATAAGCTGAAAAACAGATCTTTAGAAAATATTAAGGATACTAGTAAAGGTTAAAAAGGAGGTTGGTAAACTAAGGTCCATAGGCCAAATCTGGCCCACTGCTTGTTTTTATAAATAAAGTTTTATGAGAACACAGGTATATTCATTTGTTTGCAAACTGCCTATTGCTGTTTTTGCATTACAGTAAGAGTGGAAAGTTGAGTGTTTGTAACACAGGCCTATGTTCTGCAAAGACCAATTTATTATCTGGCCCTATTCATAAAAAGTTTGCTGACCCCTGTTCAGAATCATTAACTAGTTCTTTTACTGTGGGACAGCTATAGTCAAATAGCAGGTTCAATTTCTGACCCATGGAAACTATTATCTCAACTATTAAACATTTGGATATTATTAAGGTCAAACCACTGTTTGAAAAAACAAAATAAGCAAAACAAAAGCATTCCAGTGTTTTACCCCTAGGAATTTTTGCAGCAACAACCAGAAAGAGAGGATAATGACTCTTTTTATATTCCTAGTACTACTCATCCATTCGCCATTTCCTCCTTCTCATGCCAGGCACATCTCCTACAATTCACTAAGGCACAAGAAGCCTTTGAAAATTTAACACTTAGTTACAGCAGGCACATAGTTATGTTGTCTTGCCAGACTCATTCCACAGTATCTTGTGTGACTATTTCTGCAGAGTGAAGCTTGCCTTGATAAATATTTAAACTTTCCTGGGAGAAAAAAGTTATTTAAACAAGTGTGAGTCTGTATAGGTTATAATCTGGCAAAGGTTGAACAAAGTGCAAATGATCAGGGCAAATTACATTTTCCAAAAGATAGTTGGAAATTGCTTACACTTGCTTTATAACCCTGCTAAATGAGTTAGCAATCATTTATCAAGTGTCTGCAAGATAATGAACACTCTATTAGATGCACAGCATATGATGTTTTCAACAATCTTTTGCAGGGAGGTGGCTGCATTCCTGGAAACTTTATAGCCCTCCAGAGCCTAAAATTCTTTTTATGGGAGTTTGCCAAATGATTTTTTAAAATACTGTCTTTGGAAAGCTAAGAAATATCAATAGGAACTTACTTTTTATTCACCCAGCAAAAACTCATATTACATTAAACTTAATTAATCTTATAGTTTATAAAAGGTCCTCTATCAAGGGATTTTTTAAAAAATAAAATAGACAAAAGCAAAACAAAAAGCAAGTTTTTACTAAGTTTTGCAGAATAAAAAAACAACTTAGCTTTCAAAAAGTGGCTTCCTGACAATTATGTTCCTGACTGCTTTCCTTAAAACTTCTCTAGAATGTATAACTTCCAACATATCTCGTGCTCTAATTGCCTCTTTTATTTTACTACATTATTGTATCTTATTGTTCTCTAACTGATTAAGGTAACTATGTCATCTTTTCCTACCTTCCAGGGGCCATGAATATCTTTGATTTACTTTCTTCTCTTTCAATACCTAGCTTAGCTTGTCATATTAAATAAAAACAACCAGAAAAATGAATGAAATCAATACTACTCATGCTACTACCATGTACAACCATTCCACTCCTGATGTACTTTTGTAATGTAATTGGCAAATTGGATCCATACAACTATAATGAGTTGTAGTTTTGACCTTTAAAATACTCAACACATACCCTTTTACCTTCAAATTTAATCCTGTTAGGGCAATTAGCAAACCTCTTAATGTGTTCATTAAGTAGGTGCTCAGAATCTTGTGAAATCCTGCACAAGGTCAAATAGTTGATTAACCAAAACTAGTTATCAAGCTTTTATCAAATACCTAATTCAAGCCCAGTCTTCTGACTTTAGCATGGTATACTTTCCACAAACCCATGAAGCTACAAAGTCTAAAGTCATAAATCAAGTGACGATTCAAAATAATGTCTAAGAATTTTAATTCCATAAGATCACATGATATAGAAGTCAATAATTTTAGCCAGGTGCAGTGATGCACAACACTGTCTCAAAATGAAAAAAAAGTAAAAAGGGCTGAGGACTTAGCTCAGTAGTAAAGTGCTCCTGGGTTCAATCACGAGTACAAAAACAAAAATTTTTAAGACAAGTAAAAAGATAAACTATTGTATGAATTTGAACTTTAATTTCACCCAATTAAAATTGTTAGGGGATGAGACAACTTCTTTTCAAGAAAAGACTTCAAAAGACCGTGCTTTTTAGAATATGTAAATTGATATGTTCACTAAATTTCAAAATATCAGATAATCAGAAGAAAGTATTACTTTTTTTTATTGCCCTGACTTCTAGATTTAACTCAAAAGTCACTCCCAGAAGACTTCCAACCATCCAGCACTTGGTCATGTCTTTTCCTTTACTCTCCTGGCACCACCCTGCCAGCAGTGGGCACAAGATACTTAGTGTTTGTTTCTATGTGAACATCTTATTTCGCCAAGTAGTAAGGCAGTTCTGTGTTAATTCCTCTGGAACCCTCTTACATGGTAGACAATATTTCTGATGATGACAATACTGCTTCAGAACTTTTTTCCTCAATATACATTATAGATGTAAAATATGCAGGAAGAACATAAGTACATTGAGGACATATTTGTATCCCATTAATCATGGGACCTTAGGCTTTTCCCACAATGTGGAAGGTACTCCCTGAGATATGGGACCCTTATGCAGTGTATCATCTGAACATGAGCTGTTGGGGTCCCTGGTCATAAGAATATCACAGATAATGAATACTAGGAGTTTTTAAAAAGGGAGATATGCCTTGTTGCCAGGGAAATGCTGGAAGACTTTGGGAAAGGTATCACTGGAGTTAGGAAGTGGAAGGTTTAAATTACATACAAGAGGGTGCAGGACAATAAGTGGGAAAGTTGGGTGGGAAAAAAAGGCATTTTTTCCTTGTTAGGGCTTATATATTTGTTCTAAAAATCTGCTGAAAACCAGGGTGGAATATTAGAAGAGAAAACAACTTATACAGGAAGGAATATCTGCTAAGCTGCCATACTAACACATCTCTCCATGAGGCAGTGATTGAAATGTGGAGTTCTGGAAATGCAGACCTGAGCCAGTCTGAGAAGAGTCCTGAATACATTGAGGACAGTATCTTAAACAATGGAGGACGAGCGAGTCAAGGGAGCAGAATGAGTAATGTGATCAAATTTGGGTTTTTAAAAATCACTATGATAGTAGCTGGAATATGGTCTGGAGAGTAGAGTGAGTGGCAGAGGCAAGTCAGGGATTAACTCTAATTGTTTAGGAGCAGATGAGCTCCTGACTTAAGACAGAGGCAGGGAGATGGAGACAAGATTCATTTTTGACCAAAGACTTGTTAGATCTTGGAGAATGCATGCAAACGATGTGATGGAAGGAGAAACCAAAGATGGTCACTTGGTGTTTTAACTTGATGGAACAGAAATGCCTAAAATTAAAAGCAACGAATGAAGCAGGGTGACTGGTAACTGAACACTGAATGTGCCATTTGAGGTCCTGTGACAGTATCCACTAGGTTTAAAGTATTGATCTAGACAGAGAGCAGGAGTAAAATCTGGACCACAGTACAGGAAGGTCCTGCAGCTGTGAGAATAGCTAAGAGAAGGGGACCAAAAGTTCAATATTATAGACTGTGAAGAGCTCAGAATCAGTGAAAGAATTTATATTCCCAGAAAAGTCTCTCAGGATCATAGGAATGTTTCAAGGAGGAAAGAATTTGTATAAATAGTGTAAAATACCACAGAAGTGTCAAGCAAGATCACTTAAAATGATCACTCCTGCTAAAGTGAAAGCAATTACAGTGGATAGCCAGAGCCTAGGCAGCAGCAGGTGAGGAAAGAACCCACTTTCAAACACACAAAAGTTTCTGTTTACCTTCACCTCCACTGTAAATGGTGGGACACAGGCATTTTCTGCTCTGCCCACTATCACTTCCTCTAAAGGGTCCCATTCGTTGTAAGAGGAGACAGGGCAGTCCTTGGGCAGAGGATCTGTGGCCTTGTCATCAGCTGCACAGGAGTTCCGGGAGGAAGCTGTAGCTGCCTGGGTGCTCTGGAAAGTTCGCTGCACCCATCCTGTGAAGGTTCTTCCAAGCTTCCAAAAACAACAACAAAAAGATTATCACATAGCCCCATTCCATATTTGGAGGTAGGAGGAAGTGGAAATGGGGTGAAGAGTGAAAACCCAGCATAACACAGCCAGACATTTAAAATCCTATAGGACAGCATAAACCAGATGTTAATAGTGTGCAGGTGTGGCAGGATTACAGGTTATTTTTCACCTTCTAGTTTATCCATATATCCTCTTATCTATTATGTTAACTGCTGTAACTTTTAAAAATCCCTCAGATTTTGTCCTCAGTGACCATACTCCCCCATTTAGTCCAGAACAGGTTTCACAATCAATCTTAACCAGCTTTCAGCAGCTCTTCTGCAGGTGATGGGTCACCTTCTTCCCAAAAAGTTGTCCCATAGCTCCCTGCTGGGTTCAGCTGGAGGAGAAAGCCTCCTCCCCTCCCCCAATATCAAAGGTTACCAATATTAGGCTTATTTCCTTTTTTTCCCCAAATAACAATGTGCAAGCATTTGTAAAGACCCTATCTTTCAAAAAAATCAGCTTCAAATCATTTTTTTTTTCATCTCTGACATGCAATTCACATTCTTCAGCACTTCAATTTTGAGAGTGACCAGCTGCCATCTGCACCATTCTACAGATGGTCCCCAGTACCCTAGCCAAGATAAGGGTTAACCCAGGCACAAACTTAAACTAGAAATATCTAAGAATTAAAAACAAAAGAAAACAAAAACAAAAACAAATCTTTTACAAATGAAGGGCCTATAAAATCTAAAGCAGGAAGAGTCCCTCATCCACTGGGCAAACCCCAGGACCCCAAATTTCTCTCCTCCTGTTAAAAAGGAAGAGGGGCAGGAGGGGCCCAGAGGTGGAGACCAAAGCAAGACTGAGAGTGTCAGCTGTTTCCAGTTGCTAGAGGGTGGCTAGTAGCCAGGAGGGACCGCCCGAGCTATTCCTGTCTGAGAGGCAAAGGAGAGTGTGCAGGCTATCGGAGGACTGGGACCGGGTAGAAAGTCTGGGGACTGGATGAACTCATTCCAACTCCTCTGAAGACTCAGGACTCCACGTTACACCTGCAGTGAGCTGTTCGCTTGTTCTCCGCCCTGATACCCACTTGGCCTCTTCTCCCCATCCATCCACCTCATAGCACTTTCCTGACACTCCCCAACTCTATGCCTATGCAAGGTTCTGGACCCCAATAATGCCACCCTTTAACTAAGGAGTCCCTAGTCCCCACCTCTCGCCCCGGGCTGGAAACTCTGCGGAGCAAACTAAGGTCTGTCGGAAGAGGGTGGTGCCTCCTGAGCTGCGGCACAGCCTGCAAAGGCTCCTGAAGCTGAGCTTCCAAGAAGGAACAGGAGGGGCGTTGGCATGCAATTCAGGGTGGGGAAAGCGAGGGAAAGTGGAGGCTCCGGGAGGGAGCTGGGGCTCCGGGAGCGAGTTGGGGCTCCGCTCCCCGCGTCGAACTTAGGGGGAGACACGCGGCCGCCAGGCCAGGCGAGGGGCGCACGCACCCGAGACCCGATGTAGTGCACCGCTTCGGCTCCGCGGCTCCCGCCGCGCAGACACCGCACCCGCAGCATCGCCCCGGCCCTGCTGGTCCACGAGCGGAATGTTCCCGGTGCTCCGCAGCCTTCGCCCGAGCCTTCGGAGAGCACGCCTGGAGCGGGGTGTGAGGCCGCAGGCGGCCGCTCCTTTTGTAGCCGCGCCCCGCCCAGGCCACCCCCAAGGCCCCATTGGCTGTGCGGAACAGGTGGCTGGGGTGGCGGAGCCCGGCGGTGGCCCTGGGCCGCCCCGAATTAGGAGATTTCAGGAACTACCGCTGGCCGGGGTCAAGTCCCCGGGCTTGCCCTTTTTTAGCTTGTGGTCCCATGACGGGCTTCTGCTGCAAGCCGCGGGGCCGCGGCAGGAAGCCCGCTAGTGTGTGGGAAGAAGGGTGGACGCAACTTCCGACCAAGTAAAATGAATGGTATCTACGTCTGTTGTTTGAAATGTACTATAAAAATTTAAGAGGCTGCGGTTGTAGCTCAGCGGTAGAGCGCTTGCCTAGCACACGTGAGACCCTGGGTTCGATCCTCAGTATCACACAGACAAAAGTAAATAAATAAATAAATAAATAAATAAATAAATAAATAAATAAATAAATAAATATAAAGGTATTGTGTCCATCTACAACTAAAAGTAAATATAAAAAAGATATAAATATGCGGAGCTTGAGTACAGTCTTACGTCTAAATTCACATATGGGCACTGACACAGTCCCCTGATTTTACAATGAGCAGAGCCACCTAAAGATTAGACTTCTAGGGATCACTACTGGGTTTGAGTTGGGTGGAAACTAGGTGTGGAATTCAGGTCATCCGCTGCCTGGGTGCTGCACTCTCCACCCACTAGCCTGTTGAGTGTTCTTTGAAAGTCTTATGGTTTCAAATGGTCTTGGCCATGTGCCCCTGGCTTGAGAAACTAAATCGTGAAAATAAAGACAAATGTGAGTCAGAAATAGGGAAGGCTACAGATAGCTTCTTCCCTTCAACTTCATGTGATTCAACTTGATTAGGATGCTATTGTGAAAAAAAAAAAAAAAAAAGAAGTTCCCTCACAGAGCAAAATCTTAATGCTGAATTCATATCAGAGAATGATATTTAACATTTAAGTTCCTAGCAGGAGAAGGGACAAGAGATTAAAACATTTCATTTTCCTACTTATAAATGTATAACTATTCATTTTCAACCACCTGTATTATTAATTCTGGAGTTTCGAACTTGTTTTCCACTGTTCATTGATGGAAGGCACCAAACAAAATGGCATGGTGGGAAGAGCCTTGGAGAAGAAATTGGGAGAACTGGGTTCTAGTCTTGGCTGTCATAGACTCCTGTGTGTCTTCTTGAGTTGTGGTCTTGTTATCTGCAAAATGAGAACAATTGCATTTATTGTCCTAGTACATGGGGTTGTTGGAGGGCCTAAATGAGAGATTGTACATGCAGAAGCTGGTATGGCACTAAGAGTTATGTAAATATGAGGTAATATGTTACCACTCTAACAAATGTCATAATACAATGAAAGGAGCCTGTAAGTCTAGGTTTATACCTTAACTCTGCTACTAATGCTTTGTGAACTAGAACCGAATTTCTAAACATTTCTAATGAAGGCCTTTTAGTGAGGGCTTTGGGAAATCTCTAACATTTCTCAAAATTTAAAAAGTACCTTCTCCCAACAGTGAAATGCAGCCACGTCTGAGGTGTACTTCTCTCAGTGTATTTAGGGTAGCCAGAAATGTGCTTCTCCTCAATGAATGAATTTAAGAGGATGGTAAATATACAGAACAAGGCCTTGACTTCCCCTGTACCATATCTGTCTGAGATGGGAGAAATCCTCATGTCACCCATTAAAGACACTATTTTAATTTTGCAAATATAAGAAATGGGAATACCAGCTAAAAATGAGGCTAGGGTGTTATTAGATTTACATAAAGAAAAACTTTTATAATGGCCACACAGCCACTCTTACTTCTTGGAATCCAGCAGGAAATGTGTGGATAGAGCCACCCAATCAGTCCTACTGTTATAAAAACAACTCAAAGCATTCTCCTTATCCTTTCCCTTTCTCTTATTTTTTTTGTTCTTAAAAGAAATCTGTAACAATTTTCAGAATGACTTCATCAATTGAAAGGTCAAGTTTTCCATATTGAGTAGTTTATCTGATCCTGGGCCAACTTTGCACAGTATCTATAGTGATACTTGACAATAACTTGTTCTTTAGTTGCTGCCTTATTTAAAGAAATGGATGAGTGTGAACTCTTTCCTTCCCCCAATAAAATTGAACTGATAATTTTAGGATCTTGGTGGCCTCATACTTGATTTTTATGCAAGTCAAATAGTAGTGTATCCTTGTAGGTTAATTTAAAGGTATAATTTAGGGTAGTGTGGGATAAGTGAGGATAAAAGGACAAGAAAGAGAAAACACAGCAGAAACATGGGGAAAGATTGTTTTCAATTTTTCTGTCATCACTGTTGCTTAAAATATATGCCCAACTCTACCTGATTCCAACAAAATACAGTTTATGAAATGTGTGCTGAGATTAAAATAATAGAAAAACTAATAGTCATAGGGTCAGCAAAATGAACAATGAAAGAGACTGTTGTAAGATTTTATTTCATTTTATTTCACTATCATGGTTGACATCAGAACCTGTACATAGGGAACAAATGTACAGTGTTAAGTGTTTCTAGAGCTTAGAGATACAGATACTGTGAAACTGTTATATACACACACTCAATGGATGAGATAAGTCATGTGCAGAAGTCAGGAGACAGGATACGCCCAAATTAAACAAGAGAACTAAAATACATCCTCACAACTAGAATATAAATTTTAAAAGATGCACTTTTAAAAAAATATTATTTGGACTGCATTAATAAAATATCTCTGGAAGGATACACAAAATACTAATAACATAGGTTTTCCTGGGGAAGGGACCTGACTGGCTGGGGGACAGGGGTGAAATCTTTTACTGTAAACCTTATTGTACCTTTGACTTTTGAACATTTAAATGATTTGCCTAATAAATAAACAAAATATATTTAATAGACTGCATTATCAGATGTGTGACTATCAATATGGAGAATTTAAAAAGGAAGCCTGAGTGCCCAATCTATCAGTTTATTAATTCAACTCTAAATAAGGCATCAGAATATTCTGGTCCCACGAAAAGTAAAACCCGAGGACAAAAATAATTTCATGGAATTTGATAAAATCTCCCTCAAAATGATTCATTCATCTCCTCCAAATTTTGAGCTCACTATGTAACCTTATTCCTGGGAACCTTGGCATGGGGAAGGATTTATCATGCAGGTCAGATCATAAGTGATCTGGTGGCTGGAAAGATAGGGTCCTCAATTGACAATCAAGTCAGTATTCTAGCTTCTGTCTTAGAATCTGAGGAGTTTGGCAAATGTAGCTCAGTCCTTGCTGTCAAGTATATTTTTCTGTCATCACTGTTGCTTAAAATATATGCCCAACTCTACCTGATTCCAACAAAATACAGAGTTTATGAAATGTGTGCTGAGAGTAAAATAGAAGAAAAACTAATAGTCATAGGGTCAGCAAAATGAACAATGAAAGAGACTGTTGTAAGATTTTATTTCACTATCATGTTTGACATCAGAACCTGTACATAGGGAGCAAATATACAGTGTTAAGTGTACATTAACTTAATGTTCTCTCTTTACTGCCTGCCCAGTCAATTCTGAGTAAATGATAAAATTCACTTTCTGGACCTGAAATGCTGCGGGACTGGTCTGTTCCCACAATACCCTTGTGTTCTAGCTCATAGCACTTATTATACTTTCCTGGAATTGCCTGCTGTTTGTTTGTCTCTCACTAATAGCTAGTCTCTCACTAGGATGTTGGCTCCTTAAGGACCACTCTACCCCTGGCATAGTGCCTGACACAGCAGAGGCCTCAATCAGTCCTTGAGTGCTGCTCTGTAAGCCCAGACCTCCTCTGATATCTTGCTGTCTTTGATTTCAAATGAGTTATAAAATCTTGAGCAGGTGGCCACAGAACTGTCTCCTTACAAATACTTTTAGGATTTTTATTAGCTATGAACAGCTGTGTTTTTACTGACCCAAATTTCCTAACAAGGTAGAGTCTTTCGTCAGAAGACAACGGCAAAAACAGAACCGCTAACTAAATTATTGCACAGTTTTCTCTAGTATTTAAAATAATTTCAGTTTAACTCAGCACTTAAACTGATCTGACTTCAAGAAAACAGGAAGAAACATCTGGAGCCTGCTCCAACAGACCATCTTTCACTTCAGTCTTCATACACCCGTCTGGAATTCAAAAGCAGTAAATATTTTTCTCCTTTTTTAGGTTCTAATTAAACTAAAAGGCCAAGGTCAACTCATCTGATATTGTCTTGATATCAAAGTACATGGCAGGCAATTTTGGTTAATGGAAAAGCAACTATATTTGTTTCAGCCTCACTTCAGTCTTTTTACAAAATCCAGTTTTATTGAGATATAATTCACATAGCATGAAGTTTCCCCTTAAGAATACACAATTCAGTGAGTTTTAGTATATTCACAGAGTTGTGCAGCTAATTTCAGAACATTTTCATTATTTCCCCCAAAGAAACATCATACCTATTAGCAGATTCTCCCCCACCATCCCCTGGCAACCACTAATCAACTTTTTATCAATTAATTTACCTTTTCTGAGCATTTCACATAAATGAAACCATGCAATATGTGGCCTTTTGTGTCTGGCATTTAACTACTGAACCACATCCCTAGTTCTTTTAAAAAATATTTTATTTAGAGACAGGTCTCACTAAGTTTCTTAGGACCTTGCTAAGTTGCTGAGTCTGGCTTTGAACTCGCCATCCTCCTACCTCAGCCTGCCAAACCTTAAGTCACAGCTCCTGGCCTAAAGATTTTTATTTCTCTTGGAGCTTTACCTAGGAAGGGAGTTGCTGTGTCATATTCCATTCCATTTTTGACATTCTGAGGAATTTCTTCACACTGATTTTCAAGGTGGCTTCTCTATTTTTACATGTCTACCAGTGATGTCTTAGGATTCCAATTTTTCTACATCCTAGCATATATTTGTTATTGCCTGTCTTTTTGATTATAATGATTACAGTTATTCTAGTAGATGTATAGTAGTACCTCATATGGTTTTGATTTGCATTTCACTAATGATTAACAATGTTGATAATTTTTTCTGTGCTTATTGGCTATTTGTATGTATTCCTTGGGTTACCTCAATCTTAGGAGAGGGAAAAACTGAAAGATTTTATTTAGGGAGGAACTATTGAATATTTTCAGGAACTAACATCCTTCATTCAAATAAGGCAAAATTAATATTTCTTTCGAAATACAAAAGGAGAATACTCCTTTAAATACATTGCATGGGACACTGGGATTAAATACTGTTTTATTTTAAAAAATTATGAAATGTATCATCAGACCTAAGTGACTGAAGGGAAATTTTTCTTTTAGAATAGATAAAAATGAAGTAAATTAATTCACTCTAAAAGCAACAATGGGCTTGTAAAAGACATTATCACCAATATTCCTGTATTTTGGAGGAGGTTTTGAGACTTGCTTAGAAATCAATCAATAATGTAATAAATCTAAACCACCCTTCTGAAAAAGGTAATATTATCATTTTAATGTAAATTAACCTAAACACAGCATCTCAGTTTACATAAACTTTGAATGTGTGTGTGTGTGGGGGGAGGGGGTGTGGGTATGCGTGCGTGTGCTTGTGCTCGTGCATGAGCAGGGGGTGTTACCACACAGCCCTGCTCCATAATAGTGCTCAATATTTGTTGACCATAATTTTAAATTCACTTCCACCGTACTTAACAATAGACAATCACTGACTGTTAGTGGTTCAATGTACAAATTTTGGACTTTTTAACGGTGTGAGAACAATAGGCACACCCATAGAAACTGTACTTCAGATTTCGAATCGATCTTTTCCTTCTCTAGTGAAATATAGTCTGATACTCTTGGGTGTGCTGGGCAGTGGCAGCAAGCCACACTCCCAGCCACCCATCAGATCCACAGGGGAAACCACTGATACTTGACGGGATACTATAGATATGCTATGATACTTGGTAGGTTAGATGTATTACATGCATTTTTGACTTTCAGCACTTTCAACTTATGGTGGGTTTATCAGAATGTAACCCCATCACAAATGAAAGTGTCTGCACTTGCTATTGTTTACTGGGCACTTTTTATGTGCAGATAAGGACTTCTGTTATGGCTGGCATCTGGAATGACCTTCAAAGGATCATTTCTTGAAGGTTTGCTCGCCAATCAATGTTCAGAGAACATTGGGAAGTGATTGGATCATGGGGACTCTAACTTCATCCAGGGGCTGATCCTTTGATAGTTGAATGGACTACCAGGAGGTGGGTCATGTTTGGGGGAAGTTGGTTACCATATGCCCTGTAGTTATTTCTTGTCCTCTGCCCTACCCCTATTTCTGCTTGCCTGTTGCCATGAGCTGAGCAGTTTTCCTCTGCCACATCCTTCTGCCATTATGTTCTCTTACCTCAAGTCCAAAGCAATGGAGCCAACTGACCATGGACTGAACCTCTGAAACCATAAACTAAAATAAATCTTTATTACTTTTTGGTTGTTTTTCTCAGGCATTTGTCACAGCGATGAAAAGCTGACTAATGTAGCTTCCCAAATGTTAATGCATTTATTCATCTTTGATGTATTCTTATTTAGATGAAGAAACTGCCTTCACAGATTAAATAAATTGTTAAAACTAAACATCTGCTAAGTGGCTGTTAGAGCCCAAATCCAAAAAGCCTGTGCCCTTAACTTCTATGCCACTTGATTCTCCCACAAATTTCTTGAGGAATACCTATTGTGTAATGCACAGTATGTGTTTGTGTGCGTGTGTGTGTATATGTATATATATATATATATAAACATATATGTAGTCCAGCTACTTCCAGTATTAGATACTTTACTGTAAGCTTCATGTTGTATCATATGCTATTGTTTATCTTACAGGATCCCGCTGAGTTTTTCTTCCAGGAGCTATTCATTAAATAATTGTCTTTCTTAGGATAATACTGTACTCATATTATTATTGCATAATAATATCTTTGATAAACTGAACTTATGTAGGTCAGTTATAACTGAATACTAAAGATAGAGAAAGAACAGAACATAGTGTGAAGCCTCTAAGCAAACTCAGGAATGGCCTGGATGCTCTATTGAAATCTCCATGAAGTTAAGAGAAGGTATTTAAGCACAGGTAGTCAAATGACTGCACTGCAGTCAAATAAGGGGGAAAGAAGGATGTTCCAGAAGGGTCTATTCCATTGGGATAGTTCTGAAAATATACTACATATTCACCCCACTTGAGTTCAACCTTAAGACTTTAAGCAGGAGCTAAAATAGCTCCATCTGCCCTGATGAAGACGCTGTGCCCCACATCTCTCCCTAAGTTGGCACACTTCCCTTTCTTAACCCAATACCCTGGCACGGGTAGTGCTGGTCAGGGAAGGTGGGTCAGGTCTAGAGAGCACTTAAGAGTGAGGAAGGTGTATTGTACAATTCCAGAAACATATGGAAATTAGAGAATCACTACCATTATGTCACATACTATCAATGCCACAAAGATGTCTCTACCCACAAACAATTCCTGAATTTGCAGGAAATATTCTTTGGACACCTCAGTGGTGGGAGGACAACTGTCCCTGGACTTTCTCCCTCATTTCATTCGCAAAGCCCAAACTTCTCCCCTAGAATTTTTCAGCCACTTATTTCAAGATAACTTCCTATTTTCACATCTGGTCTAGATCTTTAAAAAAATGCTATAAAATAAGAAACAGATTGATTGACCAATCACAGACAATGGTTAAGGTAATTACAACACATTCAGCATTTGAGAAAGTTCTTGGCTCTTAAATGAATAAATGAATTTTTCTTAATATTTCTCAAGTGAGTGAAAATTTAGGATTTAGGATTTTGAATATGTAAATTTCATCATAGGATGGAACACACAGCTGCTAAAAAGAACATTTACAAAGAATTTTTTAAAATAACCTAGGAAAATTCTTATTGTATTAGGAGAAAAAGAATAGCATGAGAAATTGTATATGTAGTGGTCTCTCAGTCATGTCAAATATACAAGCAAATAAAATTCTGGGAAGAAATTCACCAAAATTTCAATAACAGTGCCTATCTTTGGGTAGGGATGTAATGGGTAATCTTTATGTTCCTTCTTATTTTTCTGAAGCTTGTATACTTTTCTGTATAGACATTATTACATTTGTAATCAGAAAGAAAAAATTACTAAATGCTAACTTTGGTAGCAAAGGGTCTTGTGTCTGCTTAGAAAGAACTTTTGTTGTCACAGATATTTTCCCTTGCAACTCTGCCCCAAGAAAACTGTTGACACTGCTCTGGGAGAAAACCTCCCACAGCCACCTGGCTCCTCTTATGTCCACACAGTGATCTGGCCAGAAAAGGGAGATTAGTGTGGGAAGGCACTTTTGTCTGTGTCTCTGTTGTACACTTTGCCCAGCCTGCTTAGATCTGTGCTTGCTATTTTCCTCTTGTCTATCTCACTTGTTGCTGATGAGGAATTTTTCAGAATTTCCCAACAAAAGGCACTTCTCTTGTTGGGTCCTGGGAAACGGAGAAGCAACATTTGCTAGCAATCAACACCCTCTTTAATAGACCTACTTGTCTTGGGCAACATTCCAACAGAAAGTATTCATCCCCTGCATCCACGATCACTTAAGTGGCAAATTTTTACCACAGTAATGTTCTCCCTGTTAAAGAAAGTCTTGACCAAATAGAATTACTCAGAATTTGTAAGCTTAGGGCCAGAAGAGGAGAAAATTTTAAACTTCTGCTTAGGAGCCCTAAATTTCTATTACTACCATGTTATTCAAAATTTAAAAGCAAAACAAATACCAAGAAGGCATATTGTACAGTCTGGACCAGAAATATCATAAGATGTAAATGGAATAGTTTGAGAAGTGTGAGGGTGTTTTTTTTTTTTTTTTTTTTTTTTTTTAAATGAAGGCCTGATTTAGAAATCACAGCCTACGACAGCCAACACACTGCCTTTTCTAGAAAGCTATGTTGTTCATGTGTCAGCAATTAACTCACCTCGGGGGACAGATTTCATGCCTATCAACATTCTCATAAGAGTATGTCTGCAACCTGAGACACTATGCTTTTCTGGCCCAGTTTGGTAGCAACCAAGTTTCTGACTCAGTCACCAATTCATTGCTGGAAAAATCCAATAGTTACCAAATTTTCATACATGGGCAATTAAGAAATATTTACTACTGTGGAACTGATTCCCCACTGACTCTGGTAGTACTATTTCACATATTTCTAGTTTCTTCAGTTCAAAGCTTCCCTAACCTCTACCTCCTTGTGCACCTGTGCACCTCGTTAATGGCTCTTTTATAGCACTTGGCACATAACCTAACTGCTTGTTTATGGATGTGTCTCTTTCACCAAGCTGAGACTTCTGGAGAGCAAGAGGTATCACCCCTGTTCCTAGTACAGGGATTGTTGCTTTATATGTGTTTGTGGAACTAATCACCTAATCAAATTTTTATTTTTCCTTAGAATTGATATCAGGCTTTAAAACAATATTTAAAATATGTGAGAGAGGTATCGTTTTATAATTTTAGAACTTGAAGGGACCTTGTTTTGTAGATGGAATAACCATGGCCCAGGAAGGCTAAATGACCCATTCAAATTCATCAAACTAATGAGATTAATTTTCAGTGCAGTTCTTCTTTCAAGAGTTACGTGAACTTTGGAAAAATGGACTTTGATTTTACACTCTGAGAATTCAAATCTGAAAACCTTCAACTTCCAGACTTAGCAAAATGGTATTACAGGCCCCCAAGGACTGTTTTAAGTGTGAAAGTCTTACGTAGGCATTTTGCACAAATCTGCCTTCTAAACTTGTGAAAGACAAGATGATGATGATGATGATGATGATGATGGTGATAAACTTGTGGAAACCTATCTGTACTTTAATATTTTCATGAGTATGTGAGAAAATTTATTTTCTACTCAAGTTTTTGGATTTACAGAAATGTTAAAAAGATAGAGCAGAGAGTTCCTCTATACTTGTCAACCTGTTTCAGTTTCCTTTAATGTTATCATCTTACATGACCATGGTAAATTTGTCAAAACTAAGGAAACAGCATTTTAAATTATTATTAACTAAACTCTAAACTTTACTTAATTTTACTAGTCTTTCCACCAATGTTCCTTTTCTATTCTGGGATCCAATCCAGGATTCCACATTACATTTGGTTGTAATGTCTTCTCTCATCATCTCTGTGATAATCTCTTAGTCTTTCTTTGTTTTTCAAGACCTTGACAGTTTTAAGGAGTATTAGTCACATATTTTGCACTGTCCTTCAAACTGGATTTGTTTATGTTATTCTCATAATTAGACTGGCATTGTAGTTTTTTGAAAAGAATATTGCAGAAATAAAGCACCCAGTTAATCACATCATATCAAGAGTGTATAATATCTTGCATTACTAATGACAGTAACCCTGATCATTTGGTTAAGGTAGTGCTTGACACTCTACTGTAAAGTTCTCTAATGTAAAGTTCATTAAGACCAACCTGAAGGAGGAAAGGGTGGGATTCTTTTGTCAGGGAGATTTATCTCTTCTTCCCCATTTATTAATGGCAATTTTAGTTTAATAAATAAGAGTAATGTTTGAGTTTGTGGAAAGTTACACTAAAATTATTATAGCATGAAACAGCAACTTTTGGCAGATATAAAGCATGTGGTGTGGGAATATGAGTTTAAGATAAAAACCTCTCCAGGGTATGCCATCCATCATGGCTCAGATATTTCATATCAATACACTTTCACAATAACTGAACTTATTTAACTACTGAAATTTTTTAAAAATATGTGAACTGCACAGTGGTGCACACCTGTAATCCCAGTGACTCGGGAGTCAGAGGCAGGAGGATTGCAAGTTTGAGGGCAGTCTCAGCAACTTAGCAAGACCCTGCCTCAAAATAAAAAAAAACAAAAATTACTTGGGATGAGGCTCAGTGGTAAAATGCCTCTGGGTTCAATCCTCAGTACCAAAACTAACAAATTTATTCAATTTTTATGCCTGCCTTTCTGAGATGAATCAAATGCTTTTACTTTCTTGAACAGAATATTCTGAACACAATTTTACCTTTTTTAGAGAAAATTTGACCATTTTATTAAAATTCATAGCAGTGATGATGGTTCAATTTGATGACCTCTAACCTTTCTTCCAATTCAAGTTTCTGTGCTTAATAAGTATCAAACAAAATTAATCAAGTGATTTCCCCATGTAATCTAAAACTTCTTGTTCCTAACTTGAGGTATTTACATGGGGTGAGGTGCCACAGTTAGTCCTTCTAGACTATGGAGAAGGTGCTCACACAAAGACATCCAGGATGGCACACATGAATTTGATCTAAATAGGTGAATAGGTGAATAGGGGAGCTTGTTGGGAGGCAGATTCTGATCCAGGTCCAAGAGTCTGCATTTCTAATAGCTGTCCAGGCAATGCCAATGCTGCAAAGTTGCAATTACCCAGGGAACCCAACATACCAAACATTATAGGGTTGGGCTGCTAATAGGTCCAGTGAGTTCCTGAGCAGTGCAGAGCTTTTTTCGTTGGCTGTAAAGTGTTTTGAATAGACATGGATCACTTGGTAATGAACTTAGAAAAAAAAATCTAGGTGACACAAATAAAGAACATATTACTCTAAAAGAAACTAGTGAAAGAAAGCAGAATTATTTTCCTTAAGAGAACTACTATTTAAGGCAAAAATTTCCTTGACTCCATGGTTCCTCTGATGCTAAAATACTTTGATGGTAAAATACTTTATAGACCATATTAAAAAGGTAATAAGCTACTTTTATCATCACTTTGGTGGAGAGAAGGCTCACTTCCAGAAGTCAAAGCTAAATCCTAAAATAACAATTGAGGATTTTAGGACAGCATCAATGAACATTTTATAAGATTGCTTCTGTTACTATTTTCACACACATAGAAGGTGGGTTTGTCAGTCCTTCAGGATTGAAATCACAGCAGCCAAACCCTTAGAGCTGTTTTCAAATTAAGCTAGTATGATGTATACAATCTACATATTTAGATATAAAATGAAGCATATGATTCCTGAGAGAATGGTAGGGCCTTTATTAGGGCAGCTAATGCAAGGTCTTGCAACTGGAAGGAGTCTCACATCACTGTCTCACATCATCATGGCAGCAATCTCTGTGGTAGTTCCGATAGGACAAGCCATGCTGAGGGAAGTGCATCGTGCATGCTGATCTGAATGCCTGAATTCTAGACACTACTTGACCTTAGCTACTTGGATAACCTAGGACAAGTCATGTAACCTCCCAAGCCTAGCTGCATAAATTAGTTCAATCTTACAGTTTCTTTCAGGTCCTAGTTTTTCACCATTCCATTCTGATGCTTTATAAAAGTATTTTTGAGACATTTGAAAATCTCTTTTTATAATGCCATTACTAAGGCTGATTTTGCCAACTTTGTGCCTTACCCTTCAGCAAGTAGCAGCTTGAATGTTATCTTATTACCAAATAACTGGCAGAAGAAAAACAGCTGAGATTTTGACCTCATTTCTTGAATAGATATGTTTGTGGTTGCAAGATATCTAGTGGTTTAGTTAATATTGTGCAGAGTTGTTGCTAAATTATTATTTTGCTCAGATAATTACTAAAAATAAAGTTTCATAGTAAGAATTATACCAGTTGGTAAGATTCGCTGTTTCTCATAACCGATTAACATATATTACATTTTATATTGAAGTTGGTTTTATAAAAAAATATGACTCTGGCTTCAATAATTAAATTGTAAAGGGTAAAGAGGAAAACTGCTGACTGCTGTCTGAAAGGTTTTAGCAAGGAAAATGTGTACTTAAGACCATGGCAGGCTTTGCAGCAGAGTGAAACAGTCCAGTTGAGTAGCCCTGAAGCTAGACTTCTTAGATATGATACCTGACCCTAAAATTTACTAGGTGTATGACCTTGTTTAAGTTATTTAAACCTCAGCTTCCTCAATGTCATAGGAATGAAAATAGTATGTAACTCATAGAGTTGTTTTATTTCTTTGTTACTGGGGATTGAACGCAAGGTTTCTTTACCACTGAGCTACATCCCTAGCATCCCCAACTCTTTTTATTTTTTTCTTTTGAGACAGGGTTTTGCTAAGTTGCTCAGGGCTTTGCTAAATTGCTGAGACTGACCATGAACTTGTAATTCTCCTCTCTCAGCCCTCCAAAGCGCTGGGATTAGAGGCATGCTCCACCATGCCCAATTTACTCAGAGAGTTATGATGAACAAATGAATTGTTACATGTAAAGTGCTTAAAATATCACTCACTACATGTTAGCCATGATTATTATTCTTATTAGGACCTGAAAGGGGGAGACGAGGAACTGGGCAGAACAGGAAGTTACATTAAGAAAAAAAGATGCAGAGTAACTTCAGAAATGGGGAAGAAAGCATTTTCCACATCTGGTTCCTACATTGAGCATTCTCTGTGCATGATGATAATACTCTTGTATGAACCTCTTCATTGTGTGTATGTGTGCATGCTTGTGTATAATGTTTCAAAATAATTTCATATATATCATCTCATTTGATTTTAAGCAATCTAGAAAGGTAAAGTCTCTTATGAGACCTACGAAACACTTTTGACTCTCACAGAATGGGGTTTAAATCAAGCTCATACTCCAAGAGTGCCATAGGCCAGCACAGAAGAGCATCACAGGCCATCCATTTCTCTATGGATTAGGAGATGTGTGATTGCTGGGCTCTTTAATATGCTATAGAAAAGTAATGCGGGGCCCATTTTTGTTTCCTAAGATAACTTTACCAGACAGTTCCTGAAAGCATGATACTTGATCACCTTTGTATCTTCACTTCTACCATATTTGCTTTGAGCTTCTTGGTAGGAAGCATGTTTCACATGACTGGCCTGGTACTTTATACATATAACTATTATTATTTGGTAGTATCTTACATTACATGCCAATTGAGCTTCTACTTTTCAAAATAAATTTCCATAAATTATTTCATAATATCCTTACAAGGTAGGTGATAATTATAATTAATATAAAGTATGTTAACTTATTCTCATAATAATCCATTATTACGGATTATAAGAATCAGGCTCAGAAAGAGTTAAATGAACTGCCCAAGAACACAGAGCAAACCTGTAGCAATGCTATCTCTGGTTGGAAAAAGGTAGAACAAGACATGAGAGATGACTAATATAACTCTTTAAATCAGGAGGGAGTCAAGCCATGACTGATAGGAAAACAACTAACTCAATCAAGGCAGAAGGAAGCCAAGTGCTAAAAGGGGTGTGGGTTACACGCTGAGGAAAACCAGTGGAAGAATTGATGAATTCCATCTGGAGGTGGGATGTTTGCCAAGACTCCAAAACAAAGCAAATCAGACACTAATTCATGGTTCTTGAATATACTGAGTTTACTTGAAGTTATGAAAGCTTGAAGGCCTGGGAGTAGCAACACAGAAAGTGGGACAAAGGAAATTTTTAAAAATGCCTGGGCATTCATAGTCACTCCTACACATTTTTGGGTGTGGGAGAGAAACAGTGACCTTCATTACACGGACAAATGGAGCATTCAGTACCAAGGATAATATGAACAATGTGATTATTCTAAAGAAAGTTTCCTATCTGCTCAGTTTGAGAGGATTCAGAACATGAATCTTCCTCCCCTCATTTTTAGTTTTGCTACTTTGGAAACCATGGGTCAGCTTCTTCTGGAGGTAGCTCTCCCATTTTAAGGCCCAAAGGTCTCCTCCCCCTCCTCTCCCCTTTCCTCATTCTCCCTCTCTCCTCAGGACTGTTCCAGTGAGATCTTGTTAATTGGTGAAATATAATGGTACATCAAAGACTTAATTGTCTCTCCTCTGCTTGATCCTGGTGCTTTAGATTTAGTAGATTTTAAAGATTTCATCCCATTTTTGAGTGGGGTGTAGCAAAGCACTCAAGGAAATTCTGATGAAGTACATATCTGTACATCACTGTGATGCATCAGTCTCTTTCCTTTCTCTAGGCTGACCTTGACTCCAGCTTAGTCTACAAGATCAGACCTTACATAATATTGGGCCAACGACTCCACAAGCCTGAGTTCAAAAGCTCTAGGAGTCATTATAATTGACTAAAATTCTCAACTCTAATTTACCTAGGTATAATATCCAAATCATATTTTCTGAAATTCTTTAAGTTCATCCTCCTAAGTTCAAATAAAACCTAAGCAAATCTCTAGTAATTGAGGAAACAAAGAGATTTAATTATTAAACACTGAGCATTTTGTTCAATGTTGGGGTGGGAAACAAAAATTGTACATTATTAGAAAGGAGGGGTACATTCCCAAATCACTTAAGCTCTCACTGGGGAGAGAATGCAAAGCTACTTTAAATAATCGCCTAATAATATAAACTGAATGTATTTAGATGCATAACTGTTTGGATAGTACTACAGGACCTTGGATTAAGTTAAGAGAAATTTAAACCAAAGATCTGAAGGAAATCTATCTGGAGGAAATTAGATTTGTATTGAGGCTTTGTCAATGAATGGACTACAGTAAAGGTTTTTTTGTTTTGTTTTGTTTTGGTTTGGTTTGGTTTAGTTTTTTGAGTAAATGCTATTAACTCTATCCTCTCAGCCACTTTAGTGCTCTGGATGTCATTTCCTCCCATTTCTCAGCACGTTGCCTGGCATACAGAATGAACAGAATGAAATGGCCCTGAAGCCTTTCCATGACAATCCAGCCTCACCGATATTCACTTATTCACTCAACCGATTTTTATTTTACACCTAACTGCTTTAGGTTCTGTGACAGGTATGGAATATCCAAACAAGAGCAAGACACATTTTCTATCCTTAAGGAGTTTAGATAATAAAGGACATAACAACTATGATACAGTATCAAAATTGCTCTGAGAAGTATGCAGAGTACTGAAGAAATGTAGAGCAGGAACTCTCATCTTGGAGCAAGGAATGGGATCAAGGAAAGTTATTAAACATTTTTTTCAGAACTTAAATAATATTGGATGAACACTTATTATAAGTTTGAGAGTTTGAAATCTCTAGGGTTCTTTAAGATAGAGGGGATGTAGCTCAGTGGTGGAGTAATTGCCGGCCATGTGTGAAGCTCTGGGTTTAATCCCCAGTACTGGAAAAGAAAAAGTACATTTAGAAAGATAGACTACATTTTCACATCTAATATACCTCAGCTATAATCCACAAGTCAGTCAGAGTACAGTAGTTTTCTTGGCTGGATTAATACAGAGGCAATATAAGGAGAGACTGGGGAATGGAGTTTATTTAGGAGGTTTTGCAATAAATAATTCAATTAAAGTGATAAAGATTCCTATTGATAATAAGATTGGAAAAGGCAGATGGATATTTAGATAAGCTGGTAACACATAAGTTTCCAAGTGCATGTCATATTCAACCTTGAACACTAGCAATAATTATGGAGGCGATTCTGAATTTTAACAGACTCCTATGATTGATTTAACCCAAAACTTAACATATACAAAAGAAGAAGGAACAGATGACCAAAGTGGCAGGAGAGATGGGCTGTCAGAATTTTCCTTGAAAATCAACTTTGATGATCAATTCAGTCTACCATGAACAGAGTTTAATGTATCTTGATGAAACAAGATTTAATTCACATGGCATGAGTCACCAGACTCAGTTCCCTGCATTCAATCAAATTTGATTCAACAAGTATTTATTAAGCATCAAATATATTCCAGAATACTACTATATTCATGTAAAGTATGCCATATATATTATAAACATAATGCATATGTATTTATATGTAATATATAAAATTTTAAATATATTTAAAGTTAGTTTCTACCCTTAAACAACTTACTATCTAATCCAAGTAATGATATAGCCATCTCTACGTAACAAAATTGGAAAATATTATTATCAAATAAATGGCCAAAGATGGGTAAAGAAAAAAACTGGCCTCTTTGTATTTCTTTCTGTTTTTGTTGGTGGTGGTTTGTTTTGAGATGGTCTTGTTATGTTGCCCAGGTTGACCTCAAGTGGTCCTCCTGTCTCGGCCTCCTGGGAAGCTGGGACTACAGGTTCATGCCACCGTGCCTAGCTTTTTAAATTTCTTAAGCACACAAAGCATATTACAATCTCAGGGAATTGGCTCAGGATTTTCCCTCTTTCTGTTACACTCTTCTCCCTCAGTCCCTCTGCCTGACTCCTACTCATCCATTTAGATACAGCTGGAATGCCACTTCCTCAGAGAGGACTTCCCTCCTTCCCTGTGGTGAAATAATAAGGAATATACATATCGATTTCTTTCTGTCCCCAGTTCCTGTCACAGAGCTCCTAAATGACTTGAGATTTCTTGGGTCATAGGTAACTTTTCTAATGAGGTGACTCGTGCTGAACTCCTGGATGGGGGCTAATTACCATGATTATAAGCTTGGAGCTTTCAGTTCCTACCCATCATCTAGAGGGGAGGGCTGCAAATGGAGTTAATAATCTGTCGTGCCTATATGATGTAGCCTCCATAAATATCCCTGAACTTGGAGAGCTTTGGGGTTTCGTGAATATATCCACAAGCTCAACTTTGTGAAACGAAGTTACCTGTGCTCAGGACCATTCTAAACCTCATTCTTTTTACTTCTCCATCTGGCTCTTCATCTGCGTCCTTCATTATGTTCTTTGTTACTGAGCTGGTAAATGTAAATAAAGTTTTCCCCCAAGTTCATGAGCTTTCCCAGCAAATTAATAAAACTGGAGAAGAGGGAGGTAGGATATCCAATTTACAGTTGGTGGGTGAGAAGCACAGTTTGCAACCTGGGACTTGTGATTGGCATCTGAAATGGGGGGTAATCTTGAGGGACTGAGCCACTTAATCTGTTGGGTCTAATGCTATCTGCATGTGGACAGTGTCAGAACTGAATTGAATTGGAGGACACCCAGCTGCTTATTGGAGAATTATTTGGTGTGTGAGGAAAACTCCCAGACATCTGGTGTTAGAAGTGTTGTGCTGAGTGAATCAATAGCCTATGAAAGTAGGAAAAACAGTTCATTTTCCCCTCCCAGCCTTAATAACTGTCTAAATTAACACTTTTCTGTTTCCTTCAGAGAATTTTTCATCACGTTTTAATTATCCAGTTTATTTACTTGTTTACTGCTTTTTTATTGTAAACAAATGGGATACATGTTGTTTCTCTGTTTGTACGTGGAGTCAAGGCATACCATTTGTGTAATCATAAATTTACATAGGGTAATGTTGTTTGATTCATTCTGTTATTTTTTCCCTTCCCCCCACCCCTCCCACCCCTCTTTTCCCTCTATACAGTCCTTCCTTCCTCCATTCTTACCACCCTCCTTAACCCTAACCCTAAACCTAACCCTAACCCTAACGCTAACCCCTCCCACCCCCCATTATATGTCCTCATCCGCTTATCAGCGAGATCATTCGTCCTTTAGTTTTTTGAGATTGGCTTATCTCACTTAGCATGATATTCTCCAATTTCATCCATTTGCCTGCAAATGCCATAATTTTATCATTCTTCATGGCAGAGTAATATTCCATTGTGTGTATATATATATATATATATATATATATATATATATATATATATATATGCCACAGTTTCTTTATCAAATCTTCATTTTGTTGGCTTAGGATCAGACTTCCTTAACAGGACTCCCATAGCATAAGAAATAAAAGCAAGAATCAATAACTGGGATAGATTCAAACTAAATAGCTTTCTCTCAGCAAAGGAAACTATCAGTAATGTGAAGAGAGAGTCTACAGAGTGGGAGAATATCTTTGCCACTCATACTTCAGATAGAGTGCTAATTTCCAGAATATATAAAGAACTCAAAAAACTCTACACCAAGAATACAAATAATCCAATCAACAAATGGGCTAAGGAAATGAACAGACACTTCACAGAAGAAGATGTACAAGCAATCAACAGATATATGAAAAAATGTTCAACATCTTTAGTAATAAGAGAAATGCAAATCAAAACTACATTAAGATTCCATCTCACCCCAATTAGAATGGCGATTATCAAGAACACAAGCAACAATAGGTGTTGGCGAGGATGTGGGGCGAAAGGTACACTCATACATTGCTGGTGGGGTTGCAAATTAGTGCAGCCACTCTGGAAAGCAGTATGGAGATTCCTCAGAAAGCTTGGAATGTACCCACCATTTGACCCAGCTGTCCCACTCCTTGGCCTATACCCAAAGGACTTAAAATCAGCATACTACAGCGATACAGCCACATCAATGTTCATTGCTGCTCAATTCACCATAGCCAGATTGTGGAACCAACCTAGATGTTTACTGCTTTTTAATGCTTGACTTCCACATAGACTGTAAGCTGAAGAAGATAAGAACATGTCTTTGCTTTCTGACCATCATATAGTCAGCCTCTGGTACAGAATCTGAAGTAAATGTTCAATAAACATTTAATAAATACACAAATATCATTAGTTGAAAAGTGTGAACCAACATCATAGAAAGAAAACTATCTTAAAATTAACTTTTAGGGTTAGGGATGTGACTCAGTGGTAGAGCACTTGCTTAGCATGCATGAGGCCCTGGGTTTGATCCCTAGCACTGGCAAAAACAAAAGAAAACAAAACAAAGCAAAACAAAAACCTAAAAAAGGATGAAACAAGTAATTTCCTGAAAACTTAAAAGAAATACTTTCTGAATTAGTTCTATCAACTAGAACCTCCAAATCTTTTTTTTTTTTTGGGTGCTGGGGATTGAACCCAGGGCCTTGTGCTTACAAGGCAAGCACTCTACCGACTGAGCTCCCCAAATCTTTTGTAGTACTGCAAATATTTTCATGCCCCATTTCCCCAAATCTATATTCTCTTATGAATATATCTTATATGTTCATATATCTTAGCCTGAATATATGAGAAAGAATAAAGACAGAAAACTCTAAAGAAAATTTAATCATGTTACATGTTGGGGGGTTCATTACATATCTTAAGGACATGCCAAAGAGATGTTGTATAGTAAATCCACATCTGTTTGAACCAGGAACAGTTGCATGTGTCTGTTATCAAAGTTACTTAGGAGACTGAGGCAAGGGGATCAAATTCGAGGCTAGCCTTGGCAATTTAGCAAGATCCTGTCTTGAAATAAGTATTTTAAAAAGGCTGGGGTTATAGCTTAGTGGTAGAGTGCCACTGGGTTTAATCCCCAGTACTTGGGGGGTGGGAAGGAATATCTGTCTGGCATATGAGGCAACTTGGTAAATCATCACAAACATGTTGAGACTGAAGCATTTGCAAATCATGCTTTTTCCAGTGTGCTTAAATGAATCTCTGTATTCATCTATTACAATTTATAATCATTGCTAATGTTCAAGTATATTAGGATTAAATATAACATAATGGAAAAACAGAAAAGATTAGTATTCATTGTTCTACAGATGACTCATGCTAATGGCTTATCTATTTTATTTTTTTCAAAAAGATGTTTCATGTAGTGAAATATATTTAATATGTAATATTATTGATGCTGAAGGAAAAAATTCATGTATAATCATATCCTAAAAGGAAATAAGTTCCATTTTTTTCTGAATTCTAGACATATAATTTAGAATTTTTACCAATTAAATTTATATTACAAAGTTTAGCTTTGGTGTGTGCTTTTTTTAAAAAAGTTAATTTTTTTGGTATAAGAGATCAAACTCAGGAGTGCTTTGCCACTGAACTACATCTCCAGCCCCCCCCCCCCCTTTTTTTTTTAATTTTGAGGCAAGGTCTAACTAAGTGCTCAGGTTAGCCTCAAACTTGTGATTCTCCTGCCTTAGCCTCTGGGATTACTGGTATTGACCACCACCATGGGCTGACAATTGAAACTTTGAATGTAGCAACTGAAGTCAAGAGAAACTATTTCTTACATGTATCTCTTTTGAAAAATCTCAGGAAATATTTTAACAAAGCCATTTGAAACTATTTAAACCTATAGATGTTTCTAGACTATAGCAAGATAAGCTCAGTTTGTCTGGATTTTTATCTGCCACTAAATTTTAGATCTGAGGAGCGTCTCATTTTTATATTTAAAAATATATTTATATTGTTTTAACTTGGAAACTGGGATCTCCATGGGCTGAGACATGCAGAAATTATATGTCAGTTACAGCTGTAATCTGAATGTTTGGACCCACCACACAATTCTAATGTTGCAATTCTCACTATCAAGATGATGGTATTAGGAGGTGGGCCTTTGCAGGTGTTTAGGCCATGAGGGTAGAACCCTCATGAATGAGGTTAGTGCTCTTAAAGATGAGGTTGGAGAACCAGCTATTCCTTTCGACCATGTGAAGATACAGCAACGAGGTGTTGTCTTTGAAATAGACAGTGGATGCTCACTAGACACAGAATTTGCCAGTACATTGATCTTTGACTTCCTAATCTCCCAGAACTGTAAAGAATAAACTGCTGTTGTTTATAACCTACCCAGTTTATGGTATTTTGTTATAGCAGCCAGGACAGACTAAGACACAGAGACAATAGGTTGTTTCTTACACCTGGGAATTCTGGGCAAAAAACCTAGTGGAATTCACAGCTGAGAACATTTTTCCAATCTCCAATCCTGCAGCCTTCAGATTTATTTGGTTCTGGACTCCCTCTAGTGGCTCAACCTTTTTGTGCTTTAACTGATGCTCTTCAAGTCATAGTATTACATATTTAGCGTGATACTGAAAACAAATAAGCAAAAGAACCACTCAACTCCTATTAGAATGGTTTTCCACATGAAGACTATATCGCTGAATGGTATTATAAATGTGGATATATAGACGGTTGAAATAATAGTGTGTTGGAAAAAGGTCTGACCCAAGGGAACAGAAAGAATTTTATTGGTTGACTGAGAAAGCAAGTACAGTTCTGCTGAGGATGAGTGGATAAGAGTGGAAGGCCCAGGAACAGGATCCCTTGTTGATTTTGTTTGAGGCCTAAAGTGAGGACTGGACCTTTTCGGGGAGGGCAAAGTGAATATTTCCTATGAGTCCTGCAAAGTCAGAGAATTCTAGTTTGACTTGTATAAAAACCAATCTATAGACTAACCCAAAAAACGTGCAGTTTCCTCCAATGATATGTCTAATTTCAGAATACTTTAAGGTTGACTTAACTTTATTTACCACCTTACGTTTGTGTCCCTAAATTGGCTTTGGTCATGTCTCTTAACTATCTTCCATGTGTCCATCCTCAAAATACAAGTAGAAAAGATCTTAAAGTTCATGCCACTGAACTTTCATTTCCCGGCTTCTTGTATACTACAAATATTCATAAATATATTGACTCTTTTACATGGCAGCCCTTTACATACTTAAGACAGTATCATGTCCTTATTAAATCTTCATTCCCTTTCCTAGATCCTCACAGTTTCTTGGAACTGGAATTAAAGAATATTCATTGAGGTACAGGCATCATGATGAATAACTTAAGGGCATTTTATTCACACCTGTAGGGGCCGGGGAAAAAGGCTTTTTTGAAAATATGCATGACAGTTATTGAAAAGTCTGGAAGTAGTTGGGCACTGTGGAGCACAAATGTAATCCCAGCAACTAAGGAGGCTGAGGGAGAAGGATCGTAGCTAGTTCCAGGCTAGCCTCAGAAGCTTGGCAAGACTCTGTCCCAAAATAAAAAATGAAAAGGACAGGGGTCAGTGGTACAGCATCCTTGGGTTCAATCCCCAGTGGGGAGGGTGGGTGGAATCTGAAGGCCATAGAGAATAGAGGCCAATGAAATTAAGGGAATATAAGATTTACCCATTTCTGGACCTCCTCCCTGGATGCCTTTTAAGTTGTTTCAGTACTGGCTCTGGGAAAGTACAAAAGAGATAAGTTACAGTGGAGTCTAGAAGTCTTTCATACAGTCTGCCATTAAGTTTAGATAGAATGAGACAAGGAATTAGCATTGGTCCCGTATCCAAGAGTACTTTCTATTGATTTGATAATATATAATCTGGTATTACTTGCACATAGAAACAATAACAACATTCCATAAATGTAGGCACTCTATTTGCAATCAATTTTGTTGTTTCACAAATTTGGGTTGCAGTGAAGGTGGGAAAAATAAGAGGTAGGAAGATGTGAATAGTACTAAAAAAAAGGTATCCTGCCAGGCATGGTGGCACACTCCTGTAATCCCAGCAGCTTGAGACTGAGGCAGGAGGATTACAAGTTCAAAGCCAGTCTCAGCAATTTAGTGAGGCCCTAAGCAACTAAGTAAGACCATGTTTAAGGGCGGGGTGTGGCTTAGTGGTTAAGCGCCCTGGGTTCAATCCCTGGTTGGGAAAAAAAAGGGCATATTTTCTTGACTTTGAATATCTATCATCTTTTTAAATGAGAATTAAAAGGGATAGAAAATGAATATCAAGGATAGAAAATTAAGAGTAATTCCTTGGGAAAAGGCAGAAACCAGGTGGAAAAAGAACAGCAAGCAGTTGTCTCAATAATGTGGGCAGGTATCCTGTACAAGACTTAGTACTACTATGTCCCAAATAGACTTTTGATGAATAAATCAGGAATAAGAACGAAGTTATTGGTATGCTACAGATATATTGGATAGCCTAGCTTTCCTTCTTTACCCTCTCCAAGGGATTTTAAATGCTGCACTGTGCTCTTATCCTGCTATGTTGGTGTTCTTCTGTAGAAAGTTTGTGCGAGGACCGCCCCAAAAGGTTAGAATTTCGGTTATGGAAGGCGCTAAGGCTGTTATTTCAGTTATTTCAAGTCACCCAAGACATAATCACTATGATAGCCCCGAAATACTGTGCTCATGGGGGAACAACTGGAGCTTCTTCACAAAACACCAAGTCTTAGGCTGACAATCCAACAGCGGCAGTAGTAACGCCGCAGTCCGAGGGCCAAGAAAGAGTATGCAGTGCTGGAGACTCCCAACGTACCAAGGCCATACTTAATGGCCTCATGAAGTTAGCTTACGCTGCCTCCCAGACACCTGTAAACACCATCTCCATAAAGCTCTGGGATGCTAAACTTCATCAAAGCGGACCAAATCTTCCCGAGAGCCCAGTCGTAATCTCACTTTCCAATTGGTCCTTTCCCTTTTCACTCAACTGCTAGCAACCCAGCATCATTCCTAGCGCATGCGCGCAGCCTGTTTCCGGCGCGGGAGCGCTGTGTGTCCGGCCTTCCAGGTCCGTGTGGAATTCCTGCCCCAGTTTCCTAGGACTGGTTCTTCCAAGTGCTATGGCCCCGGACTCAGGTCCTTTCTCTGAAGGGCCCCTCTTAAAGCTGCTACCAGTAGATGCCAGGGACCGGGGCACCCAGCGCTGTCGCCTGGGCCCGGCCGCCCTCCGCACGTTGGGTGCGCATTTGGGCTCAGCGGTGAGGATCTCGCTGCCCGATGGCAGTTCCTGCCTCTGCACAGCCTGGCCGCGGCGGGATGGAGCCAATGGTTTTGTGCAGCTGGACCCGCAGTGCGCAAGTCCCGGGGCGGCGGTGGGGAAGCAGGGGTCCCCGGGGACCCTCAGCCTGAGCCGCTTCAGCCTCGTACCCTGCCCACCCCTGCGGCGCCTCTCAGTGTGGCCAGTGTTGCGAGAACCAGCAGGTAGGCCGGGTGCCCCGAGTCCAGCTGCGGTGCTGGAGGCCGCGCAGGAGCTGCTGAGGAACCGACCGGTCTCCCAGGGCCACGTGGTGGCTGCTCCGCCCGGCGACCCAGGCCCAGTGACCGCCCTGCACATCATTGGCGGGGCACCCAACCCGGATCCAGCCGGGCTGGTCACCCCTCGAACCTGCATTGCCCTCAGCCGTGAGCCTCCGTCAGCAGCGGAGCCGCAGGCCGAAGTGCTCCTGGGGGGCCTTTCGGAAGCGGCGGACTCGCTGCGGGAGCTCCTCCGCCTGCCGCTCCGCTACCCCAGCGCCCTGGCCGCGCTGGGGCTGGCTGTGCCCCGTGGGGTGCTCCTGGTGGGTCCTCCCGGAGTGGGCAAGACCCAGCTGGTGCGAGCCGTGGCCCGGGAGGCGGGCGCAGAGCTGCTGGCGGTGAGCGCCCCGGAGCTGCAGGGCTCCCGGCCTGGGGAGACCGAGGAGAACGTGCGCCGGGTATTTCAGTGCGCCCGGGAGCTGGCCAGCCGCGGGCCTAGCCTGCTTTTCCTGGACGAGGTGGACGTCTTGTGTCCGCGCAGGGGCGGCCCACACCGGGCCCCCGAGAGCCGCGTGGTGGCCCAGGTGTTGACACTCTTGGACGGCGTCAGCGGAGACCGCGAGGTGGTGGTTGTGGGAGCCACCAACCGACCAGACGCGCTAGACCCGGCACTTCGCAGACCCGGGAGATTTGACCGAGAGGTGAGCAGGCCGGCCAGGTTAGCTCCTTGTCTCTGGAACCCTGGCCTCTTTTTACCCTGGTTGGCTGCTTCGAGGCATTTGCCTCTTAGGTTTGCGAGTCGGAGGCTCGACTGGGGCATCTTGTAATGAGCCCTGAAGTGATCTGTGAGCCAGGACCTGTTTTTTCCAGAATTAAATCGTTCTGGAAAGCAAGGCCCATTAGCGTTTAGTTTTGCTGCACAACTCCTGATGATCCGTACTGTAATCGGTAATGTTAATTCTTTAAGGGAACTAGGTCTGCTACAAGAGTATAAACGCTAGAACATTTGGAATGACAACCTAAAGGCAGGATAGCCTCAAAAAGTGTGTTGAAATAAAAAGGGCGAAGGCAAAGAAGACCTAAAACAAAGCAGGCATTAACTCGGTAAGGATTTATTCATTCCTTGTAGGACATCAGTATCCTAGCCTACATTTGCTCCCAAAGTTGCCACAAAAGATTGAATATCTAGAGCTGTCCATCTAACAAGCTTTGGTCCTAAGTTGATTTAAAAAAAAAAAAAAAAAAAAAAAAAAAAAATATATATATATATATATATATATATATATATATATATATATATATATATATATTGTACCTGTAGATGGATGTTGGGGGCTGTGCCATGCCTATGGTGCCAGAACAGCACCTGATCACATTGGCAGCGATGAGGTTAATTGACATAAGCACACTTAGGTGATTTATTGTGCACGCACACAGTGTATGCGCATGTGTTCTCAAGCACTCCTAACTGCCTGCTTGGACATCTAGCGTCTGGCCGTAAGAGGCGTGACCCTGCTCTACACCTCCTGGAGGTGATATAAGGGTAGGCTGAGTGAGACAGCACAACACACAGCAGCAGCTAGCAGCGCAGCAGCTAGTAGAAAGAAGAAACACAGCAGCTAGCAGAAAGAAGCGCAGAGAAGCCGTTAGCAGAAAGGAAGTAGAAGCAGCAGCTAGTAGAAAGATAGGGAAGCAGCAGCTAGTAGAAAGAAGCACAACAGCAGCTAGCAGAAAGCGGCAGAAGGCAGATCGCAGAGCAGAGAACTGAGACGCATCACTAAAGCACCTTAGGTAGATGCACCCTTAGTTCACAGGATGCAGGACGCACCAGTAAGAAGCAGCAGAAAACTAAGAAGACAGATATCTCTGAGCAAAGTCTCTCTCTCTCTCTCTCTCTCTCTCTCTCTCTCTCTCTCTCTCTCTCTCTCTCTTTCCTTTCAAAGCAAGTAAACCTCATTTCCTCTATCCTCTATAAACAAGCAAGCAAGGAAGCAGCCCAGAGATAGAAGTAGCTCAGTTTCCAGTCCACCACCCATAAGACCCGTGCAAATTGTTGCTGCAGGCGGTGACAAATATCCGGGGATTTGGTACCGCAAAGAGCCAGCGACAGATGGACAGAATGACTTTATTTTATTTTTAAGTGGTGCTAAGGATCAAACCCAGTGCCTCACACTTGCCAGGCGTGCTGTGCCACTGAGCTACAGCCCCAGCCCTAGTTGATTTTTGGTTTCTAAAAATAGTTTGAGTGGGGTACAGTGGCACTTTCCTGTAATTCCAGCTATTTGGAGGCTGAGACAGGAGGATTGTAGGTTCAAGGCCAGACTCAGCAATTAGTGAGACCTTGTCTCAAAATAAAAAATGAAAAGGGCTGGGGAATGTAGTTCAGCAGTAAGCACCCCTGGGTTCAATCCCTGGGACACTACCAAAGAATTTTGAAGCTTAGGAATTAAGTAGTATTTCAGTGCTGTAGTAGGATTCTAAAGAGGAATAGTAACACTTTTAGCTTAATCTGTTCAGTACCTGAGTGCATTTCTTCCTTGTACTATCTATTAGACATCTCCTAAATAAATACCAGAAGGTCAGGGACCTAGACTGTTTGGATTTCTATTTCATGCCTCACTCCTAGAACTTGGTAGCTTCACTAAAATAACAAAAACTTCTTAAATGACATATATGATTTTCACTGTGTGGCTTTTCAGCTGTTGTACACTGGAAAATTGGGATTTTCATATATTCAGAATCCAAGATATGCTTAAAAGTTCATAGTACTAGTTTGAAAATTGTTCATTAATTATTGTATAAGTTGGTGAAGATAAAAAAATTTGAAGCTGTAAACATAATTTTTTTGTTTTTGTATTGTCTGTAGGTTATCATTGGGACTCCCACACTTAAACAAAGAAGGGAAATTCTGCAAGTGATTACCTCAAAGATGCCCATCTCCAGTCATATTGATTTGGGTCTCCTTGCAGAAATGACAGTTGGCTATGTTGGTGCTGACCTGACAGCACTCTGTAGGGAGGCAGCCATGCATGCTCTCCTTCACAGTGAGAAGGTAAGAAGTATTGCTTACCCTCTACATTTATCTTTTTATATGTTATTAATTTTGGAGTTTAAAAAAAAAAAAAGTGGTGTGTTTTCTAACCTCTTCAGGAAAAAAATGATTTCAGCAGGCTGAAGATTCCTAGAGTTTTCAACTTCAATTGTAACATCAAGATTGTCCTTTGATCTTAAACTATGTAAGGATGATTTAGCATCCTGAATTTTGAGAAACCTTTTTATCTAAATAGTTTGTACCCTTTCTTAATTCCTTTTCCTTTATTTTTACTCTTGTACCAAAAGTGGGAAGAAGTTATGTGAACTTATAGGTTTGTAACCAAAACTACTTGAAGTTTT
Organism: Sciurus vulgaris; assembly: GCF_902686455.1. Taxonomy (NCBI): domain Eukaryota; kingdom Metazoa; phylum Chordata; class Mammalia; order Rodentia; family Sciuridae; genus Sciurus; species Sciurus vulgaris. The sequence goes on from NC_136462.1 coordinate 94,155,459, forward strand.
AATAAATCCCATGTGTAAAGGTGTGAGACTATAAGTCCTTTGAGAGACAGATGACAGTACCAGGGTATGGGAATGGAGATTTACCTTTCAGATTCCCTCTACTTTTAACCCAATTTCTTTGATATAGAAAGAACTCTTTCTTAGAAATCAATAAGCTAAGACCAACAATCCAAGAGGAAATGGGTAATAAGATAGGTAACTGACAATAAAAGGAATACCAATTAACACGAAAAGTCTTCACTCTTAATCTCTGAGTATGTGTGTGTGTATGCGTGCGCACGTGCACACATGCATGTGTCTGTGCACATTTGACCTTAAGCACCTCTGGCATAGGTGGACCAGTCAGCTGCTGTCGTTCTAGGGTGGAGCCCACTGCTACTTCAGGAGGGGCCTATCTAAGCATAGTTACTACAGGTGACGGCTGAGTTCAGAAACAACCCAGGGGAAGTGGAAGGAAGAAAGTCGAAAGGAAGAAGGGACAGAGACATCTGGGAAGGTACTGGCTCCATCTTTTTCTTCTTTCCCCCACTAGGCAGATGAGGGGCTATTAGTGTCTCTGTCTGTGCCAGGGCAGACGAGAGATCTGTTAAACGTGGTTAAAGTTTTGTGGAGTATTTCTATTAAAGGACTAGAAATGTTAAATACAAACTCAGGGAAAAGAAATTATATGCCTGAAAAGGTTATGAAAATCACATGAAATAATACACAAGTGTTCTGAAACTATAAATGAGATTTGCAGATGTTAGTTGGTATTACCTAAAAATTAATTGGTATTCAGGTACCCAACATCTAACACTGCCTTACAGTTAAAAAAAGTATAGTCATGTGCTACAAAGCAATGTTTTGGTCAACAACAGGCTAAGAGTATGTACAATATGTACCATAGATATCATATAGCCTAGGTATGTAGTAGGCTCTACCATCCAGGTTTGTGTAAATATACTCCATGTTGTTCATGTGTTTGTGTAAGTAAACACTATGATATTTGTATAGTGACAAAATTAACTAATGATAATGTTTCTCAAAATATATCCCTATTGTTAAGCAAGGCATAATTGTATTTTTAAAAATTATATAATAGTGTTCTTTATGAGAAATTAAACAAGGTTGAAGATTATAAAGAAGGTAAAAATTACCTGAAACCTCACCTCCTGCAGATTAGAATTGTTAACATTTTTGGATAATACTATTCAGAATAGCTCTATATATGTGTATGGATTCATATAATCTCCAAATGATATAAAATTGTTCTTGAAAAATGGGAATTTGTGAACAATGAAATTTTAGAATTTGATTATGAGGGCAAATTATTTAACAAATATAGATAAAACAAAATAAGGAGTTTTAACAATACAAAATTTATTTCACTAGAATGATCAAGGAAGACTCCAAGCACAATATAAAACCTAACACCTTAAAAGGGATGTTTTGCTAACATGGAAATGGCAAAACATTACTGTAAACACAGTCAAGACTAGGAAAAATACTTTTAACCCAATTTCCTTGATATAGAAAGAACTCTTAGAAATCAATAAACTAAGACCAACAATCCAAGAGAATATGGGTAATAAGAAAAACAGAAAAATAAGAAACTGTTGACAATAAAAGGAATACCAATAAACATGAAATGTCTTCACTTTTAATCTCAGAGAGAGAGAGAGAGAGAGAGAGAGAGTGTGTGTGTGTGTGTGTGTGTGTGTGTGTGTGTGTGTGCACGCATGCTCATATGCATGTGTCTGTGCATCTATTTTTTTTAATTTAGGTGAACCATTTGAGAATGGATTGCATATATCATGACCTTTAATTCCTTAACACGTTACTGTTTCCTTAAGAATAAGAATGTTGCCATACATGATCACAGTATAGTTATATATAGTTAATATTCTCAGGAAGTTTAACATTGATATAAATATTATCAGATTTTTGTCTCATTTGGATAATTCTCCCAATCTTTTTAGCATTTTTTTCCCTCTGAAACAGGATATTTTTTGTATTATTGTATTTTTTTTAGTTTTTTTAAAATCACAGCAGTTTTTTTGTGTGAGACATTTAACATTGACATAAGTGATTCAGGTCCATTATTTTACTGAATAATCAGAATCTGAGTATACTTACCTGTTATCAGCACTACTTAAGCAATGTTGTGTCTTTAAAGTACACGGTGGCCCATGTGTCCATTGGTTCCTCATTGGTGATATTAACTTTGATTAATGGTCAGGGTGGTTCCTAAGTTTCTCCATTGTGTAGCCACCAAGAAATTTGGGGGAGATATTTCAACACATGCAAATATCCTCTCTCTGTCAGACTTTCACATCCCTAGATATAGTATCTTGTTCTTGCCAAAAGAGCCTTTACAATGAAAGTTGCAAAAAAGGTGACTAATTTCATCATTCCCTTACACAGTGTTGAAAGGTAGCAGGAGAGCAATAGCTTCCTATTATTTAAGGAGAATAAATTGATGCATTTTCTTTTGAGAACAGTTTGGTAATAACTATCAAAATTGTACGTGTACATACTCAAACTCAGTAATTCCACTTTGAGGGAATTATTAAATAAAATACTTGAACATGAGCATAAAGATTTTCAGTTGCAACTTTCTTTTTTTTTTTCTTTTTAAATAACAAGTCTAGGAGTGAGCTAATGTTTATCAGAAGAATGATTATGGTGTGTTTATTCAATAGTGTATTATGTGGTTGTCAAAAAGAGTAACAGAACTATATTAGTTGACATGAGAAGATTTCTAAGAAGGGAAAAAGTGCAGATAATATGTTTATGGTATGGTTCAGTTTGCTTATCTGTATAAAAGGATATACATATGCTTATTGTCATAAAACATACTAGAAAAATAAGAAACTGTTGACATTCTCTGGGGATGAATACTAGTGGGAATTGGGGAGACATTCAGTTTTTTGAATTATGTATATAAATTTCTTTCATAATGATAACAAAATAGATTTACATATTCCATAGAGTATTTTTAAAAAAAGAATTGTACTTATCTACCACAAAAAAAGATCACCTAATTTTTAGTTTGATTTTGCTTTTTTGGGTATGTTTCTTCAGAACCAAGACAATCCTTTGATTGATGAAACAGACTTCCTTGAAGCTTTTAAGAAGATTCAACCTTCATCATTTCGAAGTGTCATTGGATTGATGGACATCAAGCCTATTGACTGGGAGCAAATTGGTGGCCTTGAAGATGTAAAACGGAAGTTAAAACAGGTAACAATCTGCTTAAGCTAGTAGAATATTAGAGATTAATATTCTGTGTTTTTACAATGAAAAAAAGACTGCACTGAAACTGTTCTTGCTGTGATCACTAATATGATCCTGACACCTAAATCCAGTGATCACTTTTCAGTCTTTGTTTAACTGGACTTCTATAAACATCAATATAACTTTTTGCTTTCCCACCTCAACCCTCTTTTCATTGTTTTTTACTTTAAAGAGTTTATAATCTATGCATAGGGGAGTGAGGGGAGTTGGTGGGGCAGAGGGGATGGGAAGGACAGTAGAATTAGATACAATATTACCCTATATACATGTGTGAAAATAAAAATTTAAAGTTTATAATCTAGCTGGGTGTGGTGGCTCAGGAGGCTGAGGCTGGATGGGATCACATGTTCAAGGCCAACCCTAGCAATTGAGTAAGGCCCTAAGCAATTTAGCTAGACCCTGTCTCAAAATAAAAAATAAAAAGGACTGGGGATGTGGCTCAGTGGTAGAGTACTCTGAGTTCAATCCTCAGTATCTGCAAAAGCCTTCCCCCAATTTAAAATCTAAAACAGAAGTCAATAGATTTTCTGTAAAAAGCCAGATAGCAAATGTTTTAAGGTTAGTGAGCCAGTCTCTGTCACAATAATTCAATTTCACCATTGTAGTGCAAAAGCAGCCATAGACAATACATAAATGAGTACAGTCAGCCCTCTGTATCCACAGGTTCTGAACCTGTGGATTCAACTACACCACATTAAAAATATTCTGGGGAGGAAGGAATTGTGTCTGTGTTGGACACATATGAACTTTTTCCTTGTCATCATTCCCTAAACAATAAAATATAACAACTATTTACATAGCATTTACATTGTATTAGACATTATAAATAATCTAGAGATGATTTAAAGTACATGGAGGATGTGTGTAGGTTATATACAAATACTATGCTTTCTCTTTTTTGGTGCTGAAGATTGAGCGCAGAGTCTTGGAGTTCTAAGCACTGAACTATACACCCCAGCCAACATCATTTTATATGAGAGACTTGAGCATCCTTAGATTTTGGTATTCAGTCCTCTGCAGATACTATGATTGTATTCTGGTTAAATTTATTTGTGAACACTGAAGCCATAATTTTCACATGTCACAAAATATTATTTTGACTTCCTCAAGATTTATAAATGTAAAAACCATTTTTAGTTTGTGGGTTTTAAAAATACAGGCAGTGGGTATTACTGTCCTCTGACCTCTGATCTAGATGACTGTGAGACAGGAACTGGTAAACACAAAATGGCAATGAACAGTCAGTATGGCATAGATAGCTGCTTGTTACTGATTTTCACTTGTGGATGAAGGATACAACTCTCTAGGTCCTTTTGCGTGTATCAACTAAAGGAACTACTTTTCCCTAGCTACATACATGAAAGACTGACTTAAAAGTATCAGTTTTATTTTATTCATCTTAACTAGGAGATATGTCACCAGTGATTCCTGGAATCCTTGAGTCCATGAATGAGAGCATTTATAATATGCCTCAAGTTTTTCATACTCTTTGTTTCATTTAATCTTCATATGATGAATGAGATAAATTAGCCATATCTTCTTGGAAACTCTCTTCCCTTAGCTTGATTGTTAAACTTTCTGAGCACTCCTCTCCCCTACCTTAAATGATACTCCAAGAGGCTCCTGGGTACTTTCTTTTTGAAGTCTGTGAGTTCATGATCTTCTCAATGTCCAAGGTCTTGTCTATCCCTTGAAACCTGTTAACTTAAAAATCAATCTACCTTCCTTCCTTCCTTTCTTTCCTTCCTTCCTTTCCTTTCCCTCTCTCCTCCTCTCCTCTCCTTTCCTTTCCTTTCTTTTCCCCTCCCCTCTCCTCTCCTCTCCTCCCTTTCCTATCTTTTTTATTTTTCTTATCTTTTTGTCTTTCTAGAAGACATTTCTTCGGTAATCAGGACTATCAACTGACCTGCCTACTATATAACCCTATGACTCTCAAAATCAGTGTGTCCAAAATCCACTTAGTCAGCTCCACCTTGACACCTGAATTTCCTGTCTCAGTGAAAGTAGCCAGAACTAAATGTCAACCAAAAATATAGTTCCTTTTTGTTTTAAATATCCATCTCTTCCTTGCCATTTCTACTTTGATACTTCTAGCCTCGTGATTTTTATAGACAGAATCATTGCAGGATATTTCTAACTGGTCTCCCTGCCTATAACTTTATTTCCTTCCAGTGCTATTCCTTTCTTAGTGTAGACTTTAAACACAAGGACCATTGTGTTCTGACTCCTACCTCCACTTTAACTCCATTGCTCCCGCTTTCTTCCATCCCTGTTTGCTCCTTAGATGTTGGAATAAATTAGATGGTTTCATGCATATCTTTGTAGTAGTGTTCCTTCTCCTTGGAATGCCCTTTTCTGGTTGTTAGTTTATAATCCTGTTTCCCTAACCACAGAGTTCAGAGTTTAGGGGTCTTGTCTTTTTTTTTTTTTCTTTTTATTTGGTAGTGATTATATATTCATAATTAAGAAGGAGAGTGAGTGCTCTGGAGTTACATTCCTGGCATCAGTCTTGTTTCTGCCACATCACTAGCAATAAGAGGTGGGCAAGTTAACTTTTCAAAGCCCAAGTTTCTGCATCTGTAAAGTTATGATAATAAAACCATTTATCTTAGAGATAGTCAGGACTTATTCACTGTTTGGTTAACATTTATTTAGGGCTGGTGTCATTCTAGGTGTTAAGGATTTAGAGGTGAACATTCCAGTAAAAACAGCACAATGGACCCCACATGGAAAAAATAATATCAAATAAGTGTTCTAAAATAAATATGTGTAGCAGCATAGAGAGTAATGAGGAAGAGGTTCTGCTTTGGCTAGGGTGGTTAGAAAAGACCTCTCTGTGGGGAATGGATTTGAGCTGAGACCCAAATAGTAAGGAATGGCCGTACAGAAATCTTCTGGGAGGTTCAATAAGAGAGAATATCAAGTAAAGCCTCTGAGACAGGAGTCAGCCAGGTGTTTGGGAGATAGATTATGTAAGGCCTTCTAGCAGTGCCAAGTAGGGAGTTTGGACATGGATTATATTTCAGTTCTGTGGGAAGTCATTAAAGAGCTTTCAGCAGAAAGTGATGTGACCTGACTTAGTTTCTAAAATCCTTGGCTATTGTGTGGAGAATAGACTGTATTTCAGCTCATAATAAGTGCCTGAGAATTGCTGAGTGAACTGAATGAATTTATTGAAGTATTTGATGTTTTCATGTTATACTAAATTTTTGCATCTCTTTTTTTTTTTTTTTTGCATATTTACAGAGCATTGAGTGGCCTCTGAAATTCCCTCAGGAATTTGTTAGGATGGGCCTGACACAACCAAAGGGCCTTCTCCTCTATGGCCCCCCTGGATGTGCTAAAACTACCTTGGTGAGGGCCCTGGCCACAAGCTGTCACTGCTCTTTTGTTTCAGTGAGTGGAGCTGACCTCTTTTCACCTTTTGTTGGAGATTCAGAAAAAGTTTTGTCTCAGGTTTGTTACTTTTCCCATGTATTTAAGTTTACTTTTAATCTTTTATTTCATATCTCATTAGATAAACCCTTTTAAAAATATTAGTTTTCTTTACAATTATGAAATTTTACATGTTTATTTATAGAAAATTTAGAAAATTCAGAGCAGTTTAAGTAAGATACCTTCTATAATCCCTCTACTTCCTGTTAACATTTTGGTGACTTGCCTTGTCTTTTTTTTTTTTTTTTTAAAGCAAAATGGAAGTCAGGTCTTATCTTTCTATGGCTTTATTCTGCTTTTTTTAATTTAACATATCTCTTTTGAAATTTCATATTAAATATCCTTTCAAAATATGACTTTAAACTCCTATATAGTACTCCATTATTCCTTGATTCATTCATTCACAAATTCTTTGGCATTTAGAATCTTCCTTTTTGTACTTTAAGAATAGTGGGCTGAGGATGTAGCTCAGTGGTAGGATGCTTGCCTAACCTGCTCAAACTCCTGTGTTTAAAATAAAAATAAAAATTATACATAGTAATGCAGAGGATATACATCACATGAATAGTGTATAACATTAGCTTTTTAATATTTTTTTCTCTAACATTAGGTATTTCGACAAGCAAGAGCAAATACTCCAGCAATTGTGTTTTTGGATGAAATTGACTCAATACTGGGATCTCGCTCAGTCAGCAAAACAGGATGTGATGTTCAAGAGCGAGTTCTTTCTGTTCTCCTGAATGAGTTAGATGGTGTGGGATTTAAGACAATAGAAAGAAGAGGAAGTAAATCAAATCCACAGGGTAAATACCAGGAGCTGAAAAAAATGAAGAGGTATTTATTAGCCAGAGCACACCAAAAATCCAGACCAACACTAAATAGAATTCTTACATGCTCTCGCTTTTCCTGTGCTGATTTACTTAGAGGGATTTATGTAATTTCATTTCGACTCTTGGAATTTTTAAAAGGCTGTGGAAATTGTGATTTGGCCAGGAAAGCTGAAGTAAATTTTATAATTATCTTTGATGTGTATGAATATGAATTTTATTTTCCAAGTCTCTTTTCCAGCTACAGTTTGGTTTCTATTCATTATCCCTAGTAGATAATTTTCTAATTAGAAGACACCCATGAGGTTATCAAAATAAATCTTATAATGCAGGTATTCCTTAAATACCATTTGGCAGGTATTCACCCATCCTTTGTTACACTACTTGCAAATACATGGAACTCCTTACTTGGAGGGATTTATGTCACTGAAAAACTGTTCAGATTATTCAGTTCAACAAATGGTTTTGATTGCTTATTGAATATAAGACCTTGCTCTGTCCACTTTTAAACATTTCTTCATCAAGGATATGTTTGCAGCTTAGGTTATTTGTCATTATTTATCTCTCTTTGGGATAACCAAGACTTTTCAGAGCCTTACATTTCTACCTGCTGAGTCATTTGCTTCTGTCTTTTCAGGTAGTCCTTTTGAGTTGTAATTATTCATCGAGTGTTCAGGTACATCAGATCACTAGGTAGGACACTTTTTTGGTGCAGTGAGGCTTTTCATCAGTTCTCACATGGAGAAAAAATTCTCTCAGGACTATCTACTTCCTTCCTGCACACAAAGTAACTCTTTGATGAATGATTTGTTTCTGGAGTACCTTGATGTCAAGGTGGTCTAGATAGGAGGAGGTATAACATTCTGATCCAAAGAAATAGAAATCTCTATTTAAAAACAAATGGACTTTCTGATCCATAACTTGAAAAAAAAAATTTTTATTGATATTACTTTGTGTTATATGTTTTCCCTCAGAGTTTCAAGAAGTTTTTAATCAAAATGTCATGATTGTTGCGGCAACAAATAGACCTGATGTGTTAGATGATGCATTGTTACGACCTGGAAGATTGGATAAGATTATCTATATTCCCCCTCCAGATCAGAAGGTAATCACTGTAGACATTTACACTGTGAACATCTTAACACACATCAACATCTGCACTACAAAAGCTTGGCAGAATTAATTTCCAAACTGGACATAATTGAACATGGGTATCCTCACACTAGACTTCAAGTATTTCCCTTCCTGGTGGCCCTTCATAAAATCATAAACTTGATCTGCTCTCACTAGATACTTGACCCTGTTTTCAGAAAAACAAACCTGAAAGTAAGGTAGTTACCTGATGGCATTGTTGTGGCAGACTGCTGAGTCTCGAGTCTATTCAACATTATTTTGCAACTGCAATGGAGGAGTCCTAGAGAGTTAAAAGAAGATAAAAGGGTTTTGGAGATAATCTGGGTTAGCATCCTCATTTCACAGACGAGAGATTTGAGATTACAGAGATTATGCGTTGTATCTACAGTTAATCCTTTGCCCTTAACATCCAGAACCATTGACAGGGTGTGAGTCAAATGGATTTTTTCTTTCCTTGGGCTTTTGTCAAATTTTGAAGGAAATAAAGACAAAACTTAAATGTCTGTAATACTTTTAAATTTTATCTACTAATTGATGTATTTTCATGATAAATTATTCTAGTAGTACTCTTTGTACCCAAGAGAGATTTGTCTTGTGTCTTAAAGATATATGTCTACAGTAGACTACTTTAAAAATTCATTATAAAAGTATTAAAATTTTTTATGATGTCATTATTTTTACCATTGTCACATGGGTCATTGAAGACTTAATTTTTCTTACTCTTCAAAAGTAAAGATGTGACTTTGTTTTTTTACTGTTTGATTCTCAAATATATATATATATTTGAGTGTATATATATTATATATGCATATATATGTATATATATTATGTATACATGTGTTATATATACATATATATCTGTATATGATAGATAACTCAAACTTAAAATGTTTTAATATATCATCATGTCACTGGAACCGCCATCTTCCAGTAATTCACCACAGTGACGAACACAAAGGGAAAGAGGAGAGGAACCTGATATATGTTCTCTAGGCCTTTTAGAAAACATGGAGTTGTACCTTTGGCTACATATATGTGAATGTACAAAAAGGGTGATTTTGTAGACATTAAGGGAATGGGTACTGTTCAAAAAGGAATGCCCCACAAATGTTATCATGGCAAAACTGGGAGAGTCTATAATTTAGCTAGCATACTGCTGGCATTGTTGTAAATAAGCAAGTTAAGAGCAAGATTCTTGCCAGGAGAATTAATGTGCATATTGAGCATATTAAGCACTCTAAGAGCTGAGACAGCTTCCTGACACATGTGAAGGAAAATGATCAGAAAAAGAAGGAAGCCAGAGAGGAAGGTACCTGGGTTCAGCTGAAGCACCAGCCTGCTCCACCCAGAGAAGCACATTTTGTGAGAACAAATGGAAAGGAGCCTGAGCAACTAGAACCTGTTTCCTATGAATTCATGGCATAATAAATGTAAATGTAAAAAAATAAAAGCCTGTGAACTTAAAAAAAAAAAAAAAATATATATATATATATATATATATATATATAATTGTTTCAAACATAAATGTTAATAAGGTTTTTTATTTTGTTCCAGGGCAGGCTTTCTATTTTAAAAGTCTATACAAAAACCATGCCAATGGGGTCTGATGTTGCCTTAGAAAACCTCGCAGCAGAAACCAGTTTTTTCTCTGGAGCTGATCTTAGAAACCTCTGCAAAGAAGTAAGTTAATTAGCGAAGTAATCAATCTATGGTTCAAAACATTTCATCATTTAAATCTTCATTCACTCAAAAACATTAACTATAAGTCTTCTTTGTAACAAATACCATTCAATGGGACAGACAGGGATGGCCCCTTTCCTTACAGGGTAGATACAGATTAGTCAGGAGGGGGCAGAAACTGAAAATATGTAGAGTTGGGGCAGTCTAGGGTGCGATGGGAGCATGTAGGAAGGACTTTAGCCCAGACTTGGGACTTCAGGGAAGGCTTTTTGAGAGAAGATATGTAAATTGAGGTTGAAAAGCTAATCCAGGGAGCTAGCCAGCTAAGAGTGGAGGGGACTCTTTGAAGCAGTGGAAGTAAAATGTGAAGAGGATTAGAATAAAGAGATGACCTGACATTACTGAATCTTAGAGTGGAGAAAGACAAGAAATAAACCTGAAGAAATGGACCAAAATCAGAGCAGGTGGGCCCTTGTAAGTCTTTAAGGTCTTTAGGTTTCATTTTGAAGACAGAAGACATTGTGGGTTTTTCCTTTTCTGTCAGCTTTTACTAAATATAACATTCAGAAAGCACAGATCATAAAGATATGGTTTATGGAATTAATATAAAGTGGTCACAAGTTTTAACTACCATGCATGTCAAGAAATAGAATAATATCAGCACACCAGAATTTTTCTTTGGGCCCTTTCTACCTCTGTTCCCTGCCACCTCCCAAAAGGGAGCTATTTTCCTGACTTAAAACATTGGGAACTGGTTTGCCTGCTCTTGAACTTTATACAAGTGGAACCTTAACTTATATAGTGTTTTCTGTCTGCTTCTTTAACTCAAGATTGTGTTTGAAGCTCATCTGTAGTTTTGTGTGTAGCTATAATTTGTTTCTTTCCATTGCTTTATAATCTAGTGTATGAACAGTGTACATCTATTCATTCTTAAAATTTTGAACTTCTGGGTTTCTACTTGTTATTATAATTCTGCTGCTATGGATAGTCTTTATAAGTTTATTGGTGCATGTGTGTAGTTATGTCTTTCATGTATGTATATAGTTACAAGGAGAATTTCTGGGTCAGTCTGTATGCTTTTTTTTTGTATGCTTTATCTTTTATTAGCTAAAAGTCTTAAAACTTTCCTACTCCAAGGTTAAGAACTGTCTCATCTTTAAAAATATATATGGGCTCATTATGTATTATTCTACAGCTTGCTTTTTTTTTTTTTTTTTTTTTTCCTCACTAGAGGCTAGAGTTTTAATGTTGGAGAAATTCTGGTCTATTAAGTGGATGTTTTTTTTTTTTTTACAGACTGCATTTTGATTATTGTATACAAATGGGGTATATCATTTTGTTTCTATGTGGTTGTGCATGATGTAGATTCATACCATTCATGTAATCATACATGTACATAGGGTAATGATGTCTGTCTCATTCCACAATTTTTCATACCCCACTCCCTCTCATTTCCCTCTACGTAATGTAAAGTTCCTTTATTCTTCTCTTACCCCCCAACCCCCATCTCCCATTATATATCATTGTCCACTTATCAGGGAAAACATTCGGCCTTTGGTTTTTTGGGATTGGCTTATTTCATTCAGCATGATATTCTCCAATTCCATCCATTTATTTGCAAATGCCATAATATTATTATTATTTATGACAATAATATTCCATTGTTATATATACCACAGTTTCTTTATCCATTCATCTGTTGAAGGGCGTGTAGGTTGGTTCCACAATATAGCTATTGTGAATTGAGCAGCTGTGAACATTGATGTGGCTGCATTACTGTAGTATGCTAATTTTAAGTCCTTTGGGTATAAACTGAGTGGGATAGCTGGATCAAAAGGTGGGTCCATCCCAAGTTTTCTGAGGATTCTCCACACTGCTTTCTAGAGTGGCTGCACCAATTTGCAACTCCACCCACAATGTAAAAGTTTGCCTTTTCCTCCAAATTCATGCCAACATCTATTATTGTTTGTGTTCTTGATAATCGCCATTCTAATTGGAGTAAGATGAAATCTTAGAGTTGTTTTAATTTGCATTTCTCTAAGTACTAGAGATGTTGAACACTTTTTCATATATTTATTAATTGCCTGTGTTTCTTCTGTAAAGTGTCTGTCCAGTTCCTTGGCCCATTTATTGATCAGGTTCTCTGTATTTTTGGTGTAAAGTTTTATAAGTTCTTTATAAATTTTGGAGATAAGTGGTCTATCTGAAGTGGGTGTGGAAAAGATTTTCTCCCACTCTGTAGGCTCTCTTTTCACATTATTGATTGTATCCTTTGCTGAGAAAAAGCTTTTTAGTTTGAGTCCATCCCATTTATTGGTTCTTGCTTTGATTTCTTGTGCTTTGGGAGTCTTGTTGAGGAAGTCTGTTCCTAAGCCAATGTGATGAAGATTTGGGCCTACTTTGTCTTCTATTTGGTGCAGAATCTCTGGTCTAACTCCTAAGTCCTTGATCCATTTTAAGTTGAGTTTTGTTCAGGGTGAGAGAGAGAGGTTTAATTTCATTTTACTGCATATGGATTTCCAGTTTTTTTAAGTGCATTTTTAATCACCTTTAACTTTTTAGCTTAATTTTATAAAATGACATGAATGTTGGAATCCTATGAAGTGAGATGAGGTTTTACATTCAGATTTTAAAGTATCACTGAAGATCATTCATAAAACAACAACAACAACAAAAAGAAATAAAGCAAATTAACAGTTTCCTGTTGGTTGTCTTTTACAGGCTGCTTTGCTGGCTCTACAAGAAAATGGATTGGAAGCAACCTCAGTGAATCAAGAACACTTTCTAAGATCACTTAAGACTGTAAAACCATCCTTAAGTCATAAGGACTTGACTTTATATGAAAACTTATTTAAGAAAGAAGGATTTTCTAATGGGGAAGATATTTAAAAATTACATTATTATTCAGTTGTTCACATTTATAGAAATGTGAGCTTGCCTTTGGTTTCCAACTTCACACTTTGAGTCTGTGTGTATATTTTCTGTAAATAAATAAAAATATAGGTTTAGGGATGTATCTTGGTAATAGAGCTTTCCTAGCATGTGCAATGCCCTGGTTTCTGTCCCTAGCACTGCAAATACAAAATAAAAAATTTATACCTTATAAGCTAAGGCTCATCCTACTTCTAAAAGTTATATTAAAATCCTGTAATTTAGTAAGAAAGCATATGCTTATGTTTGTGTGTATGTTGACTTTGTAAGGGTAGTTATTTTTGGCTAATTGCTTTTTGGTAACTTTGAAATAATTTCATATTTACAAAAAAGTTGCAAGAACAATATAAAGAACTCATATACTCTGTACTCTTAATTTACATTCACCAAATTTTAACATTTTGCCACATTCTTCTCCCTAGTATTTTTCTGAACAATTTGAGAATAGAATATAGGCATGCATCACTTGATTATGGGGATATATACTGAGAAATGTATCATTAGAGGGCTGGGGTTGTAGCTCAGTGGTAGAGTGCTTGCCTAACGTGAGGTACTGGGTTCGATTCTCAACACTACATAAAAATAAACAATTAAAATAAAGGTATTGTATCCATCTACAATTAAAGTTTTTTTAAAATTAAAAAAATGCATCATTAGGCAATTTTGTTATTGTGTGTATCATGGAGTATACTTGCACTAAGATGGCTATAAGATCACCAGGCAATATAATCTAATGAAATTTCCATCATATGTGATCCATCATTGATTGAGAGCTTGCTATGTGATATATGACTATATATACATCATAACCCCTGAAAATATATTTAGATTGTAATTACATTAATTAAATTATAAAACTTTATATTACAATTATAATAAAACATTCCTTACTATTATTTGTAACTATAATTGAACTTTGGAAGTCTCCCAAGAACCTTGACCATGTATCTGCCCTTACTGAAATACCCAATAAATGACAGTCTAATAAGAATTTTTTTGATTCAGTTTTAATCAGATTTGAGGATGGCTCTGGGAAACTTCCAGAACTGTATTCTTAATCTGTGAGACAATGCTTCAGCTTTTAAGCACCTTTCTTCTGGTGAGGTGATGCAGGGCAGGCTGGGGTCCGTGTGTGTGTGTGCGTGTGCGTGTGTGTGTGTGTGTGTGTGTGTGTGTGTGTGAGAGAGAGAGAGAGAGATATCAAGGAGATGGGCTGGTTCCAAAGCCCTTCCCCATCTGCCTAAAGGGAACTGTTCCTCCCAAAATGTTGTCAATGAAGCACCTCCTGGATGGCTCTTTTCCTGCCTGTTGGGCACACATGGAGAGGCACCCCTGGAAGACTTCCTTCTTACTTTTTGGCTCATCTTTTGGGCACTGGTCACGTAGTAGGCAGGATGGGGAGAGGAGAGAAGCAAGATAAGGGGAGAAGGAGTGCATGAGAACAAAGGAACTCTAAAATGTATAAAAGGGACAGGACACCCCCACTTCCTCAGATACCAAGCTCTGGGACTCTTGTCTGTGGAGAAGTCTATCTCAGTTCTATCCTTTAAATAAAACTTGCTTTGTAGGCTTGCCTCAGTGTTTCTTGGGTGTTCAGTCTTGAACATCTGGGGAAACGGAACTCCTCATCACTGATATCACTGGTATGCTGGGAAGTGTGCAATTTTTTCCTATATACTGAGCTCAAACTGCTTTCTGACCACATTAATAGTCTGCCTTAAATAAAATATAGACCATCCCCCGAACACCCCCCTTTTTTCTTTCTTTTCCTTTTCTTCCTTCCTTCCTTCCTTCCTCCCTTTTCTTTTCTTTTTTCTTTTTTTTCCAGCAAATCCAGTATTATAAACCAAAACAGCCACTGAAGGATAGGTGTTCAGGATTAACGTAGTCCACTATCGGGTGGGCAGAAAGAATTTCAACATAAAATATCTTAATAATAGAATATATGCTTTTTATTTATAATAAGTCTGAGCTAGGCTGATTAAGTTCAGATTCTGTGGGAACCAAGCAACATGGCTTGATATGCCTCCACATCTGGGTGGTGGTGACTAGAGAAGGTTCTAGAAGTTTCTGGCAGTTGAGTGCGGGGAGGCAAAGCTCCCTAAGGAATTACAGGTCATTGGAGTAGTTACAAAGAGTGATGCTGGTTAGTATCCCAAATGGACCAAACCTAATTACATATTAGCCTTGAATTTCCCAAAAGTTTAATACACCTAGTCATTAATGGAAAAGGAGAAAAGTGTGGTTTTCTGCATTTAATTCTCATTGCTGCAAATAGAAATAAGCAGATCTTAAAGGTAATATGGGTACATATCTATAACTATTATGTAATTTTTTAAAGTTTTAAAATGTTTTATTCATAACATTTCCAAACATAAAAATGGAAAAGTCTTAGCAATCTCTTACATACCTACACATATACTGAATAATGATTAACATGTTACTGAATTTAGATTTTAGTGTAACTATTATTTTAAAGTAAATTCCAAACATCATGATGTTTCTTCTTTAAATATTTCCACATACAAGCTCTAAAAAGGAGGCAGGAGGCTTCTTAACATGACCACAATACCATTATCACACCTAACAATCCACAATACAGACAGTCCCTAACTTACAGCAGTTTGATCCATGATTTTTTATCTTTATGATGGTGCAAAAGTGATACATTCAGTTGAAATTACCTTGAACTTTGAATTTAGATCCTTTTCCAGAGAATTGATTGATACGTGGTATGATACTCATGCTGGGCAGCAGCTCCCGCCAGCAACCTCATCACCAGGGTGAACAACCCATCTCTACTTTGTATTGTATTGCTAAGCTGTGATATTCAGTAGGTTAGGTGTATTGAGTGCATATTTGACTTGTGGTTTATCCACATATAACCCCATTGTAAGTGAAGGAGCATCTGTATTCCTTTAATAGTATCTCCTGTCTGTGCTTTAAGTTTTCCCCCAAATGTCTTTTTGCAGTTGGTTTGTCTATTTATACTGTTGAAAAGTTTTCTTAGACTCCCCTTAGTCAGAATTAATCACCCGTCTTTGGCACAAAATCATGTCTGGGGTTAGAGTTATTTATAGAGATAGACTGTAAACACCTTGAGGTGCTTATTTTGAGCACCTTATATCTTGTTTTTTAAGTTTTATGGTGCCCATCCCCAAACTAATACCTAGACTGCTACAACACTGCACTACATTTTGAAAAGAAGTGACATTAGTAAAGTGGGGGTCTGAGTTTAAAATCGTCACTAGGCAAGGGCTACACATTTTAATTTTAATTTGGGAGTCATGATTCATTCCCATAAGATTTCTTCCTCTCTTTCCCTCCCTTCCTATGTCTCTATCTTCTCTCCTTCCTTTATTCCTTTCTCCCTCTCTCCCTTCTCTCTGCTTCCTCCCTATTCCTTTCTTCCTTGGAAAACTTCAACAAAACAAAGTTTTTTCTTCTTCTTCTTATGAACCTTCTGACGAAAAGTAGCCTTAGTAATCTTGCAGGAGCCCAGTGGTTGGGGAGTCTGAGGCAGGAGGATCACAAGTTCAAAGTCAGCCTCAGCAATGGCAAAGCACTAAGCAACTCAGTGAGACCCTCTCTCTCTAAATACAATACAAAATTGGGCTGAGGATGTGATTCAGTGGTTGAGTGCCCCTGAGTTCAATCCCTGTCCACCCCCCCCCGCAAAAAAAGGAAAGGAAAAACAAAAGAAATCTCACAGAAGAAGCATTAAAAGACTCCAATTCTATATAACAATACCAGGGAGCTCAACTTCTAATTTTAAGTCTATGGAGTGGATCTAACCAATCAGCAAATGACTATGGTTACAGATCTGGGATTACACAATGAGAAGCCTTGTCAAAGTACATGGTTGAAAAATCACGGCTATGATCTGTCCTATGCAAATCTTTGCAAACAATAAAAACTATTCATTGAACGACCACTACAGGCAGGCAGAATGACACAATCTTTACCAACATTCTAATATTTTTCTGCCACTCTCTCCTAAGTTTGTCCCCATTTTGCAGATACATAAATTGAGACTTATAAAAGTTAAGTAGTTTACTCAAAGTCAGTCGAGAGCTGTATATTCAGGTCTATTTTACTGCAAAGTCAGTATTTACAATCAAAATGAGATTGAAATATAGCTGAAATAGATTGAAATAGAACATTCCCAGGGAACATGAAGGCGTTTTCCTCTAACTTACAGATTTATTTCAAACTTTTTAAATAAACGAGCTTCTGCTCTTGACTTAATCGCTGTAGATAAGAGGGGTGCAGAAAGAGCTCAGGTGTGGGACACCAGATAGAACCACGTTCTGATTACAATTCCACCACGCACTAGCTGTGTAACTTGAACATCTCTGAGTCTTAAGTACCCACCTTGCAAAAATGTCAGAGGAGCAAGACTCAGTGTCTATCACACAGCTCTTGGCTCAGTGGAATCGGTATTATTTCCAAAGTAAATTGGGAGGCGAGGTTGCCATGTTAGTTAGGAAAGAGAGAGGGGCCCCAAAGACGAAGCCAGCTAATGGGTTTTTTTGCAGAAACAGATCGTCTTCGGTTGATTCTTTTTATCCTTCTCCCTTAACCCTGATTTATTTTTATGTTTTAGTTGTAGACAGACACAATACCTTTAATTAATTTATTTGTTATGTGTTTCTGAGGATCGAACCCAGGCCTCACACATACTGGACAAGCGCTCCACTACTACCCCAGCCTACCCTGATTTTCTTTTTTCTTTTTCTTTTTTAATGGAAAAAAACAGGACAACATGGGAATTATTCTGAAATGAACTTCAATTATCTCCATATGTGCGCTGCATCACATTTGGGAGCTTGATTGAATTAACTCTAATTCAATCACATTAAACATTCCCGCCTGCACGTGGGAATCACCCGTGGGACTCAGGGTGGGGAGACAACCCTGGGACACCCAGCTCTGCTCTGCTTTGTTTGGACACCATTTTAGAAGGGTTGGTTTGCTTTCACCCAGACCGTGGCCATCAGCGCCTCCCTTGCTCTCAGGTTCCCCCCTCCTACAGAGAATCACCCCTACCCCGTGCAGGCGCGGGTAGCGGGTGGTTGGCCAAGATCTATTGGCAACCTCAGTGGTGAGTCGCAGCCGCCCGGCACCTGCCTTCTACCCTACCGCATCTGCAGGGGGCGCCCGGGAGTCTAGCACCGAGCGCCCATAGCGGGTCAGCAAATTCCCCGCAGCTCGCGTGACCCGAAAGTCCTGGCCCCGCCCTTCGGAAGCGGTTGTGGTCAGTATATAAGGTGGGGAGACAGACAGCACCCGCTGGGTGCTGGGCGTTAGCATCTTCTGCGCGCGCCGTCCCGCCCTAGGTGAGTCTCCTTTCGGGGAAGGCGCTGCTGAGTCGGCCCTTGGTTGGCCTTTTGAGTGTGTTGGACAGAGTAGTGCTCACCTGCTTGGGTCCTAGTAGCTGAAGTTTTGATCGATAACTTGGATTTTTTTTTTTTTTCTTCTTCTTCTTCTAGATTTAGCATTCTACATTGAAGTCATCATGGGCGTTTTTCAAACCGTGATGAAAAAGAAGGAAGTAAGTTTTTAAAGCAATAGAAAAACGTGACTGAAAGTGGTAATTTTTAAAGATGAAAAGGTGGTGCAGATTTTGAAAAAGAAAAAAAGTGATTTGTAGCAATTTTGTTATATTTTAGAGTTTTCATATTGAATTTACCCCCAACCTGTTGTCTGTTAGCTCATTCCTTTGGTGCTGATCATGACTTTCGCAGCGGGAGGAGCCTCATCTTTTGCCTTATATTCCTTGCGAAAAACCGACGTGATGTAAGTAGGTCTTGTTTATAAAAACGTTTTTGGCAGTGTTTGGTTGACTTTTCATTTCTGAAATGCATGCCATCGGTTTCCCGTGTCCCTCCCACCCCCATGGATAAGAATGTCAAATTGTGGACTTGGGAGTCAGGGCTGAAAAGCATCCTAATATCGGAAGGCTGTTAAGTTATGACATTGGCATTCGTTCATTTATTCCTGTGTCTAAATGTCCTTTCATTCATTGACCCTACTCCAAATCCACTGTCCTGCAGAGAAGTAAAATTTGATTTTTTCAAACTTGAGTTTTTAAATTAAAGTTCTTACGTTATTTGGGGGATACTATATATATATATATATATATGTATATATATATATATTCAAATTTAATAATTTTAATTAAGTTTTTAAATTTCAACTTAGTCTTTCCATACATTCAGTTGTCTTCTATGAACTCTAAACCTCAATTTTTAATATAAGAAGGTTAAAAAAACAAAACAAAACCATGGAATATGAGAAAGAGATAAAGTAGGACCGGTGGTGTCCTCTGCAGGGCTGGAGAGGGCAGTAACTAAGTGCTACCAGGGAGTCCAGGAAGCCTGGAGTTACCACCCACAGAGTTCAAGCCCCGCCCCTCAGCCCCTCCCAGGAACCCCTCTCCAGGTCTCGCAAGAACCTTATGCTTGTCCTTAGTCTGGCAAGTCCACCCCTGTTATGTTGTTTGAGAACCTTCTGCTATCTAGACCAAAAAAGAATACAGACCTTCTACTCTGCAGAGGAATTGAGCTTTAATGTTTGAGCCAAACCATGCAACTCCCTTAATGAATCTCCCATCAATTTTAGTTACTACTGATGGTTTCTAGTAGTTAACTAAAGGATGAATGTCTAAGTATGGAGGTTGGGTCTGTCATCTAGCCTTATTTACACACCCAGTATAAATGTTGGTTTAGATTCACATACTTTGACATTGAATTAGCCTTCTTTTATTTTTAGTCTTGATCGAAAAAGAAATCCAGAACCATGGGAAGCTGTGGATCCTACTGAACCTCAAAAGGTATTGCTAAATTAAAAACAAGTGCTTTACATCTAGCCCAAACCTTCACACCTTTGCCAGCAAAATAGATTTCCTATCTGACAGAGTGCCATTTTATGTATTGTATGCTAAAACAAAAACTCTCCAGAATTCTAGAGATCAAGTTCAAATTCTTGGTCGATTATTCACTGTGATTTTAGACAGCTTGACCTCTGGAGGTTCAGAATCCATAAAATGAGCATGATAATAGTGCTGTACCTCAGAGTTAAGAGGATTAAAGAAAATAAAACACATAGAGCCTTTTACACAGTGTGTGGTCCATTGTAAGCACTCAAATAAAACTTATAATTGCAATACATTATCCCATTTTATCCATTACTCACCTCAAGTTAATATTAGGTCATTGTGATAAATCACAGTTGCTCCTGAAGGACAGGAGAGCATTCTTCTCAAGTGACATTAACTAATATCCACTCATTCTTTTAAGACTATGGCAGAGGTCTCCTAGGTTCTGGGGTAATGGAACACCAGTGAAGATAAATGGGAATGTCTGCATGTGAGGTTTTTGGAAATCAAGAACTGTCCACAGCTCTCTCCCATTTCCCTCGGGGTGTAACTTCTTAGATCACTGGTGCCTTCATTGAGCAATTGCAATGAGGAAATTTTATTCACCTACTGTGTGTTGAGCCCTGTGGGAGGAGCATTGTACATAACTCATGAGGAGCAGACACATTTTGAACTTTAAGTTCTCATACTACCTTGGCAAACTAAAAAATTTGAATGGTGCTAATGAAAGTTGGGCAAATGTGTATGACCTTTCTCTCTGGTCTCATAACACTTAGGTACTCAAGGGCTTTTTGGAGGGGTGGTGTGATAGAAATCAGCTTTGCTGGACTGGGGTTGTAGCTCAGCAGTAAAGCACTTGCCTAGCACATGTGAGGCACTGGGTTTGATTTCCTGTGCCACATAAAAAAAAAAAAAATAAGGTATTTAAAAAAAAAAAGAAAGAAATTGGCCATGTTACTATTTGGTGCATGTTTTAGAGACAGGAAGAGGTGGTTCTTTGACTACAAATGCTACGATGATGCTTTTCCTAAAAGGAGAGTGGACAAATCCCAAAAGGGGAGGAGAGGATGAAGGGCAGATATTTAAAACATTTTTATTTCCTTTGTTAAAGCTTCTAACAATCAACCAACAATGGAAGCCTATTGAAGAGTTGCAGAAGGTCCGAAGGGCAACCAAATGACCAGTCTGTGCTGCTTCTTCCCAAAGAGTACTCTATGAATCTAGTGGAAACATTTCTGCACAAACTAGATTATGGATTCCAGTGTGCGGAAATGCTTCTGCTACATTTTTAGGGTTTGCCTACTTTCTTTGGATTCTGGATAAGGAATTAAAGGTAGTGCAGTGATAACTACATAGTCCAAAAAATAAGTTTCTTGGTTTATTGTTGTAAATTTGAATATTACATATTGAATTTTTATGTTTGTGATGCTAGAATGTTTTCCTTGGCATGTATAGATTTGTAAATTAAATTATTGTAATAAAATATCATTTGTACAAGCTATCTCAAAAGTTAGATGTATATTTAAGTAGAAGAGAACATTTTTATGGGAGAAAACCACTCATACATATATACATATAATATATGCATATATCAGATATGTGTAAACATGTATATAATGTATATTATATGTGTATGTGTGTGTGTGTGTGTATATATTTATATATATATATATATATAAAAAATTTTGGGATATTGGGGATTGAACCCAGGGCCTTGCACATGCTAAGCATACACTGTACCATTGAACTACACCCCCCAGCCCCAGAAAAAACATTTTGAAGCACAAGATTTTATCTTTTAAATAACATACAATGTATATTTCTGTGTAAGCTTGTCTTCCAATTTCATTTGCTCCTCAGAAATTTATTGATAATCTACTGTTTACAGTAGAACAATGAGCAAAACCAAAATTTGGAGGGATATGAATAAGAGATGGTAAACACATGAGGAAAAGTAGTGGTGGTGGGGCATGAGACTCGCATGAGCATTGGCCTTGGAGGAAGTGCTGGATTCTGGCGGTGAACGGGAATGTGAGCATGCTGAGATGGGCCCCAAAGATGCCAATGCAAACTATGGTGCTCTGATGAAGACCAGGGAGGGGAGGCTGGGAGCTTCGCCACCACCCTGCAGAGTATGGACCAGTGGTGACTTGGAGACTGAAGGTACAGTTGAACCCAACATGCCCCTTCACTGTCCTTAAACATAAAGGGATCAAGTAGAAAGTTGCTTTTCATTAACATTTTTAAAAAAAATGAGATATGCTTTATATGTCAGTTTCCATCCATTTAAATTGCACAATTTAGTGGTTTTTATTATATTTACAAAGTTGCACAACCACTTCCACTATCTAATTCCAGAATATTTTCATTGTCCCCAAAAGAACCCTGTACCATGTGCAGTCATTCCTCTGTTCTTGACCCCTCAGCTTCCAGCCCAAGGCAAATACTAATAATAAACTTTGTCTCTATGGATTTGTGTACTTTGGCTAGTTCATATAAATGGAATCATGATAGGAGGCCATTGTGTCTGACTCTGCCTTAGCATAATATTTTCAAGAGTCATTCCTGTTGTGCTACATTATCAATATTCCACCCCTTTTTCTGAGGAATGCTATTCCATTGTATGGATATACCACATATTACTTACCCATTTGTGAGCTGAGGGACATTGGGGTAGCTCTTCCTTTTGGCTGTGGTGAATCTTGTACCAACAACCATGTACGAGCTTTTGTGTGGCCACATATTTCCATTTCTCTTGGTTATGTTCTTAGGTTCACTTACTCTTTTAGATGAAAATGATTAATGCTTCTTTCTTGATTTTCATATGAATGTAATGGGAAAATAAGAGGAGGGCTAAATTCCTGTCACCTTCATAGCAATAAAAAGTAACTAGCTCTTGTATGAGGCTTTGGCAATTCTGAAAGGATTAACCAGACACTACTTCTTCCAACCCTTGTTGCTTACTTATCACCTTGGAATTTCCCAGGTGAAAATCTCGAATGGTTGATCTCCAGGAATTACATGTAGCAATTGGGAGGCACATTTTTATTTGATTAAGTTTCTAAAGTAGAATATGATACCACTTGGATAAATAAAAATGAATAGCCTGGTGATGAATGGCCAACTAGGAGAGCATATTGTAAAGTGCTTTCTGAAGGAAAGCTGTGCCTTTCAATGTTAAAACACAAACCTGAATGGCGGGGAGTGGCTTTATGATGCGGAAATGGCAATGGAAGTTACTGTTTAGCAGGTTTGGGAGGAAGAGAGGTCATGTGCCAAGCTGATACCCTGGGGCAGGAAAGGGAATGATAATGATAATGACGTATTTTAATGCAACTTAAATAGTCAAGAAGTCATACTCTTCTTGAGCACTCACCACGAGCTGGACATTGTGCTGGCCCCACAGTTTGGACAGTGCAGGGAGGGAGACACTCTTATGGGCAAATCAATGCAATATCATGTCAGTGAAGCAAGGGTACAAATGAGTACGTGATACAGAGGAAAGCACCCCAAAGAAGGTGGATTCCTAAAAGACTAAGCAGACTAATTACTTGGAAAACCAAGAATTAGAAGTCAGCGAGGCAACTGAAGCAGAGGCACAGGTTTATCAAGGCAGAGAGGCCTAAAATAGCATGATGTCTTCATGCTTAGACTTAAAAGGCAGTTTAATGCATAGAATTTTGGAGCATGAGGTGGGAGAGGTGGCTGAAAAAAATACTAGGAGAAATGTGTAGGATCTTTTATGCTCTCATCCTACCACTACCAAGGATCCAGAACAGAGTTTTAAGATGGAAAAGGAGATGGTACAGTTTACTTAATGGAGATTTGGCTATAGTGAGGGAGGTGGGGGATTCCCACTGACAGAGATGCTGGTTGGATGCCAGAGACCATTTGCTGCCCATGGTCCAGGGGACGGGTGGTAAGGGCCATGACTAAGCAAAGCAATATCCAGGGGATGCAGTTGAAAGTGATTGAGGAGAAATCAATGAGAAGGTCTCAAGGCTTACTGGATGTAGCTGGGGGATGTCCAAAATGACTCCCAGATTTTTCACCTGTGTAGCCTGGTGGGCAGTGATGCCAAGAGAGGGGTAAGGAGAAAAGAATGCAATGTGGGCGGTGGGGTGGACAAAGAAGAGAATGAGTTAGGACCAGTGTGCTCTGTAGGTAGCTACACTTGGAGACAGGATAAAGGGGTGGTAAGATCAGGGGCATGGATGAGATCACTTGCAGAGAGCTTCTGGAGTGAAATGAAGACTGAACCCAGAGCCACGTCATCATCTAGGATGCAGGCAAAGAGAATCCTGGGAATTGAGGTGAAATGGTTAGAGAAGGAGAAGGAGAACCAGGAGAGACGTGGTGGAGCCCAGAGAGGAAGAAGAACTCTCTCCTGTTGGGAGATTGGTATGGTTTGAAATTAAACCAAAGCCCAGAAACCTTTCAACTTTATGGCTTGAGCCTTAAGCAAACATGATCCCCAGCACCAGAAACAACAACAACAAAACAACCCCCCCACACCTATAATTCTCTTTTTACATACAAATAAAATGCAATTAAGTTTTCCTGATAAAAAAGTTAAGATCACATTCCCATATGACCAAAAACTGGAGTGAGGACCAATTTAATACTCATTTATCATTTTTTATTTTTTTGAAGAAATTCTCTCACATTGTTAATTTCATGGAGTTAAGTCTCCATGAAATTACAAGCTGTGAGTTCAGATTGCTCTACCATTTACAATGCTGGTTTAGAGAAGCCTCAGAGTTCTCCTCCATAAAATTGGGTTAATTAGTACCTCTCAGGTTTGTTATAAAAATTATATGAGATAATAACTGTAAAGTACCTAACATGGTATCTAACGTGCTAGTTGTTCATCATGTATTACCTTCTTTCTTAAATAAGAAAGGATGATTAGCACTATAAAGTAGAAAGCTCTAAAATGTATTTAAGATTATATTCTTGAGAGAGTGAGAGCATTGCTTGTTTGCAATCCACACACACCTACTGGTGGCTCCTGGCCCACCTTTGTTTTACAATGTCGCGATTATAAGCCTTTTAGAGAACATGTACACTGCTGTAGATAAATTCTCCTCACACTCACTCTTATCTACATAGTTACCTTGCAAAATATAAGAAACCCTGTGCATATGCACACATAGATGACCTCACCTGCAGAAGAGACAAAGTAATAAAACTACTATCTATGGATCTGTTTCTACATATATGTCCTTAGAAGCAAATGTCCATGTTTTAGTTATCACTCTACACTGTATTACTTAGCACATCACACATATTCTCAGAATCAATAGGGCTGGTATGTAGTATAAATAAGAAAGGAGAGTGAAATTAAGTGCATGTACTTAAGACAGCAATAAGAGTGGAATTAAAGGTTGGGGATGTGGCTCAGTGGTAGAGTGTTTGCCTGGCATGTACAAGGCCCTGGTTTTGTCCCCAGCACTGAAAAAAAAAATAATGGAGTTAATTTTCCAGTAATTGTCCCTTGTGATATCTTCCCATGCTTAGAGAATTGCCCCAGATAATTAGATATGATTTTTTCCCTATAACTAGGGCTGTTTTTATATTTTGGTAGTGTTTTTACATCATATGCCTATGTGCATACTTAGTTTTAAAATGAAAATTAGAATAAAATTAAGGGTAACCCCAAATTTTATGATAATTCTTATAGACATATTAAAACCAGCTTTCTCATTCACCTGGTATGATTAATACATATGTGTATATATATAGTATATTTTATATTTTATTAGTATATAATAAAATATTGCTCATTTGGAGAGTGGGTATACTCTTTAAAAATTTAAACTCCTCTTTTTGGCACTTACATCAAGTAACATGATTTTTCCTTATCAAGGTATGTAATCACGAAGTTGCTATTATTTCTTGGTGTTCAGTGGGGCAAGTCAACCTGGTGTGTTTTAAAATGCTTTTGCTTATCTGAAATCTCTTTATCAACAAAAAAAGAAATGGAAGAGCTGGGTGCAGTGGGGTAGGCCTGCGATACTAGCAACTGGGGAGGCTGAGGCAGGAGGATCACAAGTTCCAGGCCAGCTTCAACAATTCAGTGAGGCCTTAAGCAACTTAGACCCTGTCTCAAAAAATAAAAAGGACTGGGTATGTCGCTCAGTGGTTACGTGTCCCTGGGTTCAATCCCTGGTACCAAGAGAAAAAATAAATAAATAAAGAATCAGTACAAAATGTGACCTATGTGACAAATGTGACCTATTGTTTTCTTGTCATTTTGAAGACATTTTTGTTGAGTCAACCACTAACCATTTCTCAATTTGTTTCAAATTTCTTTTTAAATTATTGTTTTTAGGATTGAAATGTACTTCAGATACAATAAAATGAACAGATCTTAACGTTTTGGTTCAAAGAAGTGTTTTGATCATTGTGTGTACCCATGAAACCATCATGCAAAACAAATTGTCACAATGAGCATAAGGACTAAGGTAGAGTTTCTCTTGATAAATAATTAACAAATTAGAGAACGCCATCGAATTGCATAATTTAAAAGAGTGAATGTTATGGTCTGTGAATTATATTGCAAAAAAAATGGTACCCTTATTTGGTTGCTATCTTACTTTAAAATAAGTCTCTTATCATTTTCTCCACTATGTAAAGTAACCCCACCCCCTACTTATAATATTTGATTCATTTTTTTCCTCCAAAGCAGGAAATTTGAAAACACTGAACATCATAAGATACACACCAACAAGATCTGTTGAAACTGGTCTTGTCACTGCCAGTGTAGAGTGAATTGCAACAAATAGACTTCCTGAGGCTTTGGGGAGCAGAGTGCAGACACTGGTTTACCTTAAGTTTGAGTATGCAAACATTGCCACCACCAACAGAGGAAGAGCCTGACAGAGTACAAGGTGTACCCCAGCAATAAGACTATCCTGGCCTAAATCCTCTCCAGGGCAAGGCTGTCCCCAGGGGAGGCAGAGAGGTTACTGGTCAATTCTTGCAGAACAGCGATTCCCAGACTTTAACTGGGCTTCAGAATCTCCTGGAAGGCATTCTGGGCCTCAACCAACTTCAAAGTTTCTGTCTAAAGATGTCTGGGGTGGGACCCAGTTATCTGGGTTTCTAATAAGTACAGCTGATGCTGCTGTTTTGGGAGCCACACTTTGAGAATCACTGTTCTAACAGTCTTTTCCTTGTAACATCTGGTAATTAGTTAGGGATTCTCCACCAGTAGGTAATATACTAGCCCAGTCTTGGGCCATTGGTTGTGTTACCAATATCCAGGTCTTGAATCAAAAGTTGTAGGAATGAACACTTGACTTGGACAGAATTTAAGCAGAGCCAGGGCCATATTAATGGGGGCTTCTGCCTGAACCAGAAGGGGGACAGGGACCCCAGACTGACTTGAATAAAAAAAAGGGGGGGGGATAGCTTTAATGGCATCTAAAGGGTAACAGGACCTGGGTTTCTTGATGGCATCACATGTAGAGGTGGGACTTCAGTCATACCTGTGTTACTCTTTCTCATGCTTCTTTGTATGTCCTATGCCTCATTACCATCCTGATTCACCTAGGACTGTGCATTTTACTATGCAATAAGATAAAAGTAACCATGGGTCCCTTTGGTGACTATGCATGTGTTTGCCTCTCACTACCCGGAACTGCCCTTATCATCTGGGAAAGTCTCTGATATTTTCTGAATAGTGCAGACCCTGCTTTGACTGACATTTCTGCTGACCAGATGATCTCAGAAGGCTGAGCTGACTGTCCTAGCCTCCCATCTCCTGGGGTATTACCTCACTGCCCTAGACCTGAAAACTGGAGCACCTTTTAATTCTTAATTTTCTAGTATGGCTGTTAACCCCATAGAACTGAGAGCTAGCTTGGCTTTCTTTATGTCCCCTGAAAGGTGTTACCCCTTAGTCCTAGGGGGTTCTGTTTTTTTGTGGGGGTCCTTGACTATCAGTTATACTCTGGCTCTCTGGAGAGCAGGGTCAGGGCCAGGCATAGAACATCTCTCCTGGCCCTCACTGCCTGTACAGACACACTAATCCCAGCATTATAACCTGAAGGACAGTAGATTCATCAGGTGTGTGGACAGATGCATGTGTGTTGTGAACACTGTCCATTGTACTCAGAGGTGACACTACTGCCCGCCATGTCAGGACAGTGTGATGGTGGTTCTACCAGGGATGATCAAGTCTTATACAAATTCAACTTCACAGTAGTCTCTGTGGGTCAGAAGCAAGCAGTCAGATTTGCATGTGTATCCATATTCTACCAATTAAGAGCCATGTGACCTGGACAAGTTACCTACTTCCTTAGAGCTTTGCTTTTCAATTAAAAATTCATTTCAGGGGCAAACCTGTTGAATACAATGGATGAATGTTGTTATCTTGAGAGTGGGTCCTGGTAAAAGGATAGCTTTGGTCCCCATTCCCTACCACATCCCTGTGCTCTCTTGTTCTGTCTTCTGCTATGGAATGACAAGCAAGAAGAACCTTGACTTTGGACTTCCCAGAGTCAGAAATGTAAAAAGTAAATTTCTTCTCTTTTTTAAATTACAAGCCTCAGGTGTTTTGTTATAGCAACACAATGAATTAACTCAGTAGCAAAAGTCTGAGAAACTCTGGCTCAGAACAAAGAAGTTTTAATGCAGAGGCTTCAAAATCTACAGCTGAGACCACAGTCTGAAATCCAGTGAGGATCTGTTGTGTGCAGAATGTTGAAAGAGATGAGTTTTTGTTTGGAGGGCAGAGCTTGGGAAACTGAGCACTGAGTTTAGGCTGTTGTAGTGTAAGAAGAATTTGTAATGGTGTGATAACCATCTCTGTGCTTAAAAGGAAAAAACAGTTCGGTCAGTAGGGAGGAGAGGAGGAATGGATGGAATGAACAGAGGTGAGATTAGATCTTTGAGGACTTGTAGTGCTTTTACAGTCCCCTTTTCTTTGTCGTTGTCATCTTCTTGTTTTTTCTTTTCTTCTTCTTCTTCTTCTTCTCCTTTTCCTTCTCCTTCTCCTTCTTCTTCCTTTTTTTTTTTTTTTTTTAAAGTGTTGGAGATTGAACCCGGGGCCTGGTGCATGCTAAGTAAGTGCTCTACTACTGAGTCACACCCACAGAGTTTAAATCTCTTTCTCAAAGACCTCATCAGGCCCTCACTTGAGAAGGTTTACTAAGTGAATCAGTCTCTCTCAATAGCTTGAAGTAAGAGACAGACAAGAGGCACATTCAGAGGTTGTGTTTGTCAGCTTTACCTTACTATAACAAGTACCTGTAATAATCAACTTAAAAAGAGAAAAGGTTTATTTTGGTTTACAGTTTTAGAGGTTGTAGTTCATGATCAATTGGCCCCATTACTTGGATGAGGTAGCACATCATGGCAGGAGGGAATGATGGAGCAAAACTGCTCACCTTGCAGCCAGGAACCAAAAAAGAAAAAGGAAGCAGCTAGGATCCTACCATCCCCTACAAGGGCATGCCCTCGATGATCTGAAGACCTCCCTTCTACCCCACATCTTAAAGGTTCTCCCACCTCCCAATAGTGTCATGGGTTGAGGACCATGCCTTCTAGCACATGGGTCTTGGGCCACAGTTATCTAAACTACAGCAGAGGCGACACCTGAGAAGAAAAGGAAGGACTGAGATATTGTCAGAGGGTCATTTGGCATCCCCAAGTTATTGAGGGGGTAAAGTTGGAAAGGAAGCTAGTTGTCAAAGAAAAGGGGAACTGGGAAGAAAACCAGAAAGAAGATGAGGTGAGACAGCACATGTCGGGCCAGTAGGATGAATATTGTGAGCTACGAGCCCTGAAAAGTAGTGAGGTCAGCTCCAGAGACAGAGCACTAGACGGGCCAGAGTCATCACCTTTGTCTCTACTGGTGATAGTTTGGTCCATGTGCCTCATCTGGTCTGTCCTCAGGGTCCTATGGCCTGCTTATGACCTCACCCGGCACTGGCCCTGGGGAGGTTTTGTCTGGGTTTGTCCCCTGGTGACCTTTGGCAATTGAGGAGCTGGTCCTGAGGAGGGGATCCCCTCAGGGTCCCATGACTGAGTAAGGAGCCTGGGAGGCACCTGGTTCCACTGCCCTGCCACGGTTGGGCAACTGGGTGTGTCCCCATGGCTCCCAGAGAATTGGCTCATTGTTTCCCTCCTCCCTGAAAATAGACTCAGACACCCATGGCGAGGTCAGTTTCAGTTGAATACATGTTGCATTACAAAAAAACAAAACAAAACTCCTTCCTCTTGGCCTAAATGCTTTTTGAGTGTGGCATCAAGGACGAGGCAGTCAGAAGTCGTGAGTTTCCTCTTGTCCTTCAGGACCAAAGGGAAATCACTTGAACAGCTAATGTGTCAGGCACTCACTGCATGCCAAGCACCCTCCTGGAACAAATATTTCACGGACATCTCACCCCAGCCCTAGCGGGAGCTGTGTTCTTCCCCAGCTTTTAGATGCTGAGACGTAATCATCCTGCAATCGTGAGAGCTGGGGTCGTGCCTGGGCTCAGGGTGGTCTGAAGTGTTGGGGCAGCTCTGAGCTCTCCCCTAGCGCCCAAACTTCCTGCTTCTAGTTCTGAGTCATGGACCATCTGACTGTGGGAGATCATCACTTAGACCGGCCACACCTGTTCTAATCTTGGGGGTGAGGACGTCCCCATGTCTTCATTCCACTGTGACATGGTGAAAACAGCTTCGCATGCCTCCTGCAACTTCCTTAGCAGGAAGAGTGAGGTAAGATGCATGGCAGAAGCATGGGTCTCATCACCAGCCTGGACTTATTCCCCCTGTGGCAGAGACCCTATTTTTAGTTTTTATTACTGCCCCCCTCATATTACAGAGAACAAGGGACATGTTAGATTCTCCTTAGGTGTTTTCTAATTAAACCCAGTGATGAATACTTTTGCAAAGATTCATACCATAGTCAGGTTCTGGCATTTGTAATCACAGTTTTATTTTTGTGTCATACTCAGGATCAAACCCAGGCCCTTGCACATGCTAAGCAAGTGCTTTACTACTGAGCTACATGCCTAGCCCACAAAAAATTTTAATATCCATTTTTCAACAAATATTTGAATGCTTACTACATACCAGGAACATAAGTGATAACGATTCAGGAGTGAGCAAAAATAACTTTATGGGGCTGCAGTCTTGGGGGGAAGAAAATATTAATTAATTTCTCAAATGCACATTAAATGTCTGCTGTGATAAGGTTATTGAAGGAAAAGAGCATGGATACAGGCCGGAGGACCCACTAGGGTCCAGGGCAGGATTCTCCCATCCACCCACCATCCTCTATGAACCATTTTCTGTAGGGAACTCCTTTTCCACTGGGCAACTGGAACCTCTATTCAATGGTAAGAATTAAATATCAACTCAAACTAGTTTGGGGCTACACAACACACCCATTGGTTATCAAAAGCAAAAATATAAAAATTCTACCATTGATAAAGCTGTAGGTAAATAGGTACAAGTGATATCTTTCTAGCAACACTGTTAGTTCATCTTTTCTGGGGAATAGCCTGGCAGCAGGTATCCAGAGATTCAGATGCTTTACCCAAGAAAGCCCACTCTGGTGAATATTCCAAAAGAAACACAGAGGTGTGTATAACAGGGACGTGTTTTATAAAGGAAACAAGCTATTGTTCAATAAAAAGAGTACATTAGTATAAGAAAGACAATAATACATAAATATATGAAATGCAGTGTAGCCATTAAAAATGTAAAATATCTGAAGGGCCCCGATGTGTCTAAGTGTGTATATAAAAGAAAGCAAAATGCAATAGAGAAAATGCTTGGGAAATATGCCTATCTAAAATTGATTGACTTATATTATGAAAACCTAAAGTTTAAAGAGATATAAAAAGGTAGAGATTTTGTCATTTAAGTATACTTTTGTTTTTAGCTTGTAAACTTTTTTGAAAGAATTTTAAATAGAAAAGTTACAAAGTAGTTTAAAGACTTCTGCATCCCTTGCTCAGATTTCCAACTGTAAAATTTTTATCTTATATCTGTCATCTATGTACCTACCTGTTATCTATCCATCCATTCACCCATCATCCATTCATCCATACAAACACATATTGCTAGGTTATCTTGTCTGTCTTATCATCTATTATCTATCCATCAATCTGATCATTTTTTATTTTTTTCCCAAGCCAATTGACACTAGGTGGAAGCCATGATGATGCCTCATTATCCTTAAGTCCATCAGGGTATATGCCCTAAAAGCCAGAAAAAAATTTTCAATTAAGATTCATTTTTCTCTATCTCTAAGGGTGGAATAATGTGTTTTTCCATCCAAGAGTAGGTGCATCTAGTACCGGGAGGTGTTGATCTCTTCCTTCTCCACCATCTCCAGAAGGCAGAAGACTCTAGGCCATAGGCTAGAGTGTGGACTCTAGGCCATAGAGTGTGAGAGGGACTCAGGTTAATTGAAAGGAAGACCTCCCAAGGGAAAAGGTAATGCTGGAACAGCTTAGCCAGTGGGAAAGCAACTGACCTTGACAATGTGGTACACCCGTCTCTGGTTAGCATATCACTGGCGATGGGTGATCCATCCCCGTGGAAAGAGATTCCTTGTCTAAGGGGAGTCTCCTGCCTCCTTTCCTCAGTGCCTAGATCCTCTCTAGAGTCATAGGAGTAGGGCACCTGACTGAGCTGGCCATGACAGCAGGTGCTAAGGGTTCATGTTCATCTGCCTTCCCTGTTTGTGTACATTACCCTTTTTGAGGTTCACAACACTTCTGTGAGGAACAGGAGGCTTGGGCACCCTGTCAATGAGGGCAAGTATCGTGTGTGGCCTACACGACCCTATGCTGCCAACCTTTGTCCTCTGGGCCCCCAGCTCTGCTCCTGAGAGGGCCTTGGACATGTCATGCTCCCCAGTGGGCCAAGGAGTTGAGGTCACTGTCTGCTTTCGATACCCGTCCCTGAGTTCCTGCCAGGGCCTGAAAAGGGGAAACCCAGTCCCTGTAGACAGTAGCCAGACAGTAGTCTGGCTCTACTGACCCTGTGCGTGGAGCCTACCTCCTGGGATCTCTGGGGGTGTGGTGTTTTTCCAGTCCCTTCCCCTCTGCATCAGGTCTGCAGCCCACAAAGTAACCCACTCATGGTCTTCTGACTTCACTATGGCCCTCAGCTCTTGGCTCCTGTGTGCTGAAAGCTGGGTGGTGCTCCGGAGAACCCACGCCCCCTTACACGGAAACCAAGGAATTTCCCCAGTAAGGAGTCTTTGGCAACTCCAGGCCACAGGAAGTTACAGCTAGTGAGACACAGAAAGAATGAGAGGGAGGAAGCATCAGACCTACCCATACTTTGGAGAGCCTCTCCCAAGAGGCAAGATTGCCCACAAACAGGACCCAGCAGCATGTGGGGAGCACCTTGGCTGCAGAGGGGTTCTGCCTTCCATGCTTTATGCTAGGCCCCCTCCTCCTTTCACTTAAAGCAGTGGATCTTAATCCTGGCTGCACACCAGGACCCTTGATCCCAAGCTACACCCTGGAGCTTACATGGGAATCTCTGGGTAGGACCTGGAGGGCACCAGTAGTTTCTTAAGTTTTGAGTCAAGTATTTGCAGTGGGCAAACAAGGTTGAGGTTTACTAATTAAAAAAATAAAATTCTTAAACCACATCTTCTGTAGTCAAGATTTGCTTATTTGTATAGAAAGCCTTGTCCATCAAGGCACATCTCAGATGTCCCTTCTTCAGTGAAGCCTTCCTTGACACACCTGTTTCCCAAGACAAAGTTAACTGCTCCCTACCCATCATTGATTCTATGAGGTATTGTGCTTGGGCATGTGGGGTCTTGGGGCCACCTGTATTCAAGTCCTGCCTCTCTACTTACTAGTATTCTGAAAGCCTCAATTATCTCATCTGTAATATGAGAAAAATAATAAGACTCCTATTTAAAGGTTTAATGCACAATTAAATGTGACAATCTGCTTATAACAGAGTAGTTAGCAAGTACTAGCCTTTTCCTTATAGCTTGTATTATTTTCTGCCTCACCTGGACCTTCGGAATGTAAACTTGAGGGCAGAGCCCGTGTCTGTCCCGGCTTTGTGTTCCTAGGATGCATGGAGCTTTTTGCATATAGCAACACTCAGTAAATATTTGGTGACTAAATGGCTCAGAAAGGAATCATTGTGTAACATTAAGGCTTGAATCTTAATTTAGCACTAGAACAACTTAGTGCTGGAATAAATAGAATCTGTACACTGATTTGTTTAGCATTTTTTCTTTTTTACTGAGTGTCCCCTATGTGCTGGGTTCTTTAGATTTGAAGATAAAGATACAGTTGCTGTCACTAAGGAGTCGACAGTCTGGTGGGGGACGCAAGTTCATGGCCTTGTTATTTTCTTTATTGTTCTGTGGCTGGTGCACTCCAAGGAGGAGGAGGAGGGAGGAAGGGGGAGGAGAAGTCGTGGCCATCGGCCATCGGCCATCGACACAGAGGGAGTCCTTGAGTAACAGTAAGACTTGCTTCCTAAGTTAGTGCTGGAAGAAGTAGAATCCATATGCTGATTTTTTTAGCAATTTTTTTTCTTTATGGAGTGTCTAAGCTCCTGTGACAGGAGCTTGCCAGGTGGAGAAGCAGGGAAGGGCATTGGAGGCTGAGGGAGCTGCCTCCAATGTGTGGTGAAATCTGAGGTTGGGTGGAAGGGAGGAAGCAGCGCAGGGTCTGGGGCTGTGGGAATAGGAATGGGAAGGCATGGCTGCAGGGCTGGACCCGGAGGGAGGGACCCTGTGAGCTGAGGCTGTAAACAGAGCGCACCTGCACCGGTTTTCTTTAAGCCATCCTGGTGGCCACTCCTTGCCTCGGTGAGTCCTGACTCAGAGACACTGTGCCGTCCTGTGCTGTCTGGGAGAGGTCTGTCCCCAAACTTGATCCAGATGAATGAGCGCGAGTGTGAAAGAGGCAGTATGTGGGAGCAGAGATGGCCTCAGTGAGTTTCATAGGTTGAAAGTGTAACTTTGGGGCTGGAACCAGCTGGAGAAGTTGAGGTAGTCTGTGAGACACGGGGTGTCAGGGTACAGACAAGGGCCCTCTGCTGCCTGACAGGTAGATCTACCATTTGTTTGTTTGTATTAAATCTCAGATCTGCCCTTACTGGTCGTGATGTCGTGGGTCCTTAATCCCTCACAGTTTCGCTTGTAGAATGCAAGGGTGGACCAGGTGATCTTCCAGCTCTGCAATTCCAAGGAAGGAGGAAGTTCAAGGGGCAGCGTGGGACTTCATAGATAAGCTTCCAGGGTGGGGATTCCCAAACAGGACAAAGTCTCTCCTAGAAGGGACTGCAGCCTTTTCAGAACTGAGAATATACAGGAAAAACAAACTCGTTTGCTCATACTAAGCACATAGACCGTTTCTGTGATCCTAAAATGTGCAGGGATTTCTCCCCACCAGCAAGCAAGCCATTCCCCAGTGGACATCAGCTGGGTGTCCTCTAACTTAATTCAGTTCTGACACTATATACTAGAGGTAGTATCAGTTCCCACAAATAGAGGGGATCAAGGGTCCAGTCTCCAAGACTGCCCCTCAGTTCAGACCCAGACCCAAGTCCAGGTCTCTGGAACTTCTGACCAACCAGTTACCAATAGGGGTTCCCACAAACCCCTCTTCAGTCCTGATTGCTAGGATGACTCATAGAATTCAGGGAAACACATTTACCAGTATTATAAAGAATCGTTGACAGAATACAAGGAAGCAGCCAGATGAAGATACCAAGGGCAAGGTTGGGAAGGGTCCTGAGTGCAGGAGCCTCTGACCCCGTGGTGTTGGGGTCTCAAGACACAGATGAGTCTTGTCTACCTTCCTGTGAGCCTCCATGTGTTCAGTTGTCCAGAATCTCCTCCAACCCTGTCCTTGTGAGGTTTTATGGAGTCCTCATCGTGTAGATGCAACTGAAGCACGGACAGCTGTAGAAATGCAATTGAACCAGAGAGGTGCGAGCTCCTGCCGAAGGACCAGATGGGGACAGAGCAAGGCCTGTCTCTCCTGATGCTTCCCAGCCTCTTTGTGCAGCACGTTTACTTGAGAGTATGGGTAGGACCCCTTCTTAAATGGGGGTCTTGTGATCTCTCAGACAAAGTAGGGTTGTGGGTAACAGTGGGAGGTCAGCCAGGGTTCTGGGACCAGAGAAAAGATGGCACCTCGAGGTTGGGCAGTAGGGTCCATGTGGTCCCCTTGGCAACAGCCAACCCTGTGCTGGCCTGGGTGTCCTAGAGACCCACTCTCCTCCACACACCCTTGGTTTCACAAGCACTCTTGTTTTAAGAAATATTTCTCTATACCTTCATTAGCACCCAGCAACAATCTTTTCTGAATGTGTGAAAAAAGAGAGTTTTATAATGAATGAAGACAACGATAAAGGCTCACACATGGACTAAGAGGACCTAGTTGTCCTTCTCACGGCAAACATTTACTGAGCATGGACTGCACCAAACCCTGTGCTGGGCACAGGAGGACCCAGGACCTGGGCGGGAGCAGATCCCCTGAACCACCCAGCAGATTTGGGGAAGACTCCCAGGGGGAGAGAGCCTAGAGCCCTGTGGAGCTGGGGCATCTCAAGCACAGGGAGTAGCTGTGGCTGAAGCAGGGAGCTGACGGGCAATGTTCCTTCTGCACTCATCACAGTTCTAATTCTCTGTATAAGTATTTATTTGATGTCTGTGTACCCTGTTAGACCACAGCCTCCAAGAGGGGAAATGGTGGGCATTATGTTCACAACAGGATCCTGGTACCCAGCACAGCACAGAGTACACAGTAAACATTAGGTTACATTGGCACAGCATGAACAAATAAATGAGAAACAGTTTTGATAAAGTGGGTTAGATCAGAAGGGGTGTGAAGTCATACTAAAGATTTTGAACATCATTTCATTGGCAACAGGGAGCTGCTGAAGGTCTTAAACAAGGAAATAACAGGTACAATAGGCTTTGTGCCCTAAGAATCCCTCTTTTGGATTTGGTTTGGAGAAAGATTGGAGGGAAGAACTTTATTGGAATCCCAGAACCACAGGATTATGTTGTGTTATGGCTCATGTTCCTTTTGTGGTCACAAGAATGCAGATTTCTGAGTCTGTCCCTCTGAGTCTCCACAAGGCCAGCCTCCGGGAAGGCCAGTTTCATTTCTTTAAACTAACCTTGTTACTTTCCTCATAACCTGGAATTTCCCCCTTCACTCCCCCAGATTGGTCCTGCCACCCAAGTGAGCCAGTTCTTCCTGGCTATACCAGTTGTTTCCTGGTTTCTTGGGCATGCCACATTGGCCCAGAGCTGGTGGCAGTGGGTGGAGAACCTGCTGAGAGTCCTTAGCATCCCATCTGGAGTCAGACCCAGGAATTGCAGAGCCTGGATCAGATCCCCTGCCCCCAGCAGACATACCCTTTCCTGGCCTGGACATGTGGGCCCTGTGCCTAACCCTGCCTGGGCCTCTGGACATCTACCCTGGTTGCCCTAGAGCCAGGAAGTTTTCCTGGTGCAATGTCCTTCCCCTTGAGGGTGTGAAATCCTGTAAGGGCTGGAATGTCCACATTGCTGTGATTGCTTAATTATCACCCATGAAGTAAATAAAGGAAGCCAATGCCTCCAAGGGCTGCAAGGGATGGTGCTGGTCTGAATGGAGGTGGACAGAAGAGAACTCTGGGGTGCAGCATGACCCACAGTTGTTTCTGAATGGTGAGAATGATAAGTAGCAATGAATTCTTTCACCAAATTCTAAATGTGCCTTGGGGACATCAGGGGTGGTGAGCCACAGCCGTGAAAACCCTGTCTTGGCTGCTGCAGGAAATGAGTCAAATCTCTGGCTCGTTGCCCCTGTGTTCATTGATGAACCATTTGCTCATGTCCAACACAGTGGTTCCTCCTCAAGGATTGGGAAGTTTGGAGAAAAGGGGTCACCTTATTACCATACCCCAAATATGCCTGGAATCCTGGCTTTTGTCCCTCAGCTAAAGATGACCTCCTTTCCATCATAAGCATGAGCCACCCAGCCCTCTGGGCACTTCCCCAGTCCCACTTGGAAGAGCCTCCTCTGCCTGCAGGGCTCCCCTCTGGAGTCTCTCTTTGAGTGTTGGGTATATGTGCTCTGGTTCCTAAACTCAAGAAGCCTAGGGCCTTGTCATTCATTCATTAGGGCAGGGTGGGTGAGGGGGTGCTGAAGAGGAGAAGGGCGAATGAAAGGAATGTCCAAGCCAAAGTTGGGGGCAGCTTGAGCCAGGCAAGCCTCTGCCCTGCGTGGAGGCAGGAGAGTCAGAGGTAAACCTCAGGATTCAAACATCTTCCTCTACAAGTACCATTTATGGTTTCTCATCAGGTTTCTGAGGCATGCCAAGTCAGTTTTAAGTAATCACAAAGCACGGATGAAAAAAAAAACCAAAAAAGAGGAATAAGCTGGGAAGGAGGTGGAAAACACTTTAAACTTTCTGACCAAGTTCCTAATGGCCCCTGTGCTTGTAGATTTTGCTAAATTGCTGAGACTGGCCTTGAATTTGTGATCCTCCTGCCTCAGCCTCCCAATCTCTGGGATTACAGTCATGGAGCACCACGCCCCGTTCAGAGGGTGTTTCTAGGACTCCTACTCTGCCAGTTTCAGGGCAGCCTCACTCCACCTTTAGGCCAGGTGGTAAAGACCTTTCTATTCCTTTGAGTAGTCACACCCACCCCGGTACAATAATATATTGTTCCATTTCGGAGACGTCCAATTCATCTGTTTTTCATCTCTTTATAATAGTTAAAAGTTTTATCTCTCTTTAGTATTGGTTTACTTGCAAAATATTCTGGGAGGTTAGCTGAAATTCAGGCACCGCGGGTTGAAGGCTCAGGCTCAAGGCTAGGGCGCCATCTACTGGTCTATTCTGAATATGGTAGACTCGAACTTGGCGCCTCCAGTTCACGCAGGTAAAAATTAGCTGATTTAAAAGTTAAGGTCTATGAAGGCCAGCCTCAGCATATCAGTGAGACATGTTTCAAAAATAAAAGAATAAAAAGGACTGGATATGTTCCACAGTGTTAAAGCGCTCCTGGGTTCAATCTCCAGTACAAAAATGGTCAATCTATAACAAGCTCTTACCAGTTGGTATTAAAAAAATTCAGTAAAAAATGAGCAAGAGGGTTAAAGGAGCAACTTACAAAAGAGTATAGCTGAATAAATTTATGAGAGATGGTCAGCATTTTACTTTTAGAGGACCTTGGGGATAAGAGATGGAAGAAAGCAGAGGGAATCTATATACTCTGCAGGGTGGCTACTTAGATGGGCTGAAAAAAATGTCCCTGGTAATTCAGTTCTACCCACTAGGGGGCGTATCTTCACTGCTGTTTTTTTTCCTCATGCTGAGCAGGATTACCATGGCAACATGTCATCCGTAGGGTAAAACAAAACTACAACAGTACATTAGTAGATAAACCCAGTTCATGTTCCCTATTAGTGGGTGAACAATGATATGAAGAACCTACCTTGATGATCAAAAAACAAAGTTGCTATGCATCCTGACTGCCACAAGCCAGTTCTCTCACTTTTCCGATACCTCCTGCTTAAAACCCCAAAGACCAGAAGGCTCATGATGCCACACTTTCATGGTCTCCATTTGTGCTGAAAATCAAAATCAAGGGAGTTTTGCCCTTCTGCTCCATGGGAGGTTTCTGTCCTCTCTGAGTTTGCCTTAGGACACTTATGTTGTCCTTTAACAGGTGTACTTCTCCAAACTCCCCATCTGGCACTATTCCTCGCCAACTTTACTTTTTAATCTGCACTAGATAAATGCAAATCAGAGCCACAATGAGATACCACTGCAGCCCTCCAGAATGGTTAAAATTAAGATTGATCATGGTAAGGTGGTAAAAATGTGGAGCAGCGGATATCTTGTACACTGCTGGAGGGAGTGCAGATTGGTACAACTCTGAAAAATTGTTCTACATTTTCTAAAACAGGTTAAACAGGCATAATCTATGACACAGTGGCTTTGTTCCTTGATATATACCCAACAAAAATGTGTGCACATAAACACCAAGAGGCATATGAAATTGCTTACAACAGCCTTATTGGGAATGGTCAACAAATGGAAATGATTTAATGTCCATGAAGAATAGGCAGCAAAAATAAATTGCAGCACATTGATGCAATGTAAGACCTAACAGAACAAACAAGCAAGTGAAAAACTGCAGCGCTGCTATACGCAGCAACAATGTGGATAAATCCACAAACATGTTTATCAAATGAAGTTGGACATAGAATAAGGCACACTGTATGAAAATTATATAAAGCTCAAAATTAGGCAAAACACTTTATAGTGCTGGATGTCAGAATAACAGTGTTATTAGGCCTGGAAGATGGTGATTCAGATTTCCCCACTAGAGGGTGTGCTTCCCTTTCCCCGCCCTGAGAATGTTTGCCCATGCAAACATTTTGTTTTGACATGTATTTTTTCCTCCTTTGAATTATTTCTATGGGGAAAATTTCCATGAGGGGGAATAATTTGGTCAAGGAATTCAGCTATTTTATGTCCCATTTTCTGAAGTCTGTCAGAAAGTGTACCAATTGATAGCAACCCATGAATGCCCAGAAGTTAACCTCTCAGCGCCTCCCAACACCGACTTTCAACACAGGATTTTAAGAGTTGGTTAATTTAACATTTGCAAAACAACACATAAGTGTATTAACTTACAGTTCTCTAATGAGTAGTGAAAGTAACCATTTTCCTTTAAAGTGCTTGGCAGTAATTTCCCTTTGTATACACACCACCTGCTCAATGTGGCCTTTGCCTATTTGTCCTGTGAGAATTCTGTTCACTTTATGAATCTGCATTTGATCTTTATATAGTTTATCCGTTGGTTTTCACCTGTCACTGTAGTCAAGTTTTCTCTCATTCTGATTGTTATGTTATTTCTAATCTTAATTTTTTTTTTTTTCCATGCTGGAGATTGAACCCAGGGCCTTGTGCTTGCAAGGCGAGCACGCTACCAACTGAGCTATCTCCCCAGCCCTCTAATCTTAATTTTTACTATTTTCTTTTGAAACATATCTGAATGTTCCTGTTGTCACACTTTTCCACAAAGTAGAATCTATGTATGTATATACACACACATACAAAGTTGAGATGAATATGTTTTCACCTAAACAGTGTTTGCCACAACTAGAGTCCTCCTATTTGGGTGTTAAGAATTTTCTGAAGGGGTTGCATGGTTAAGAAGTTGGGGGAAATGTATTAGACAAAGCTAAGTGACATTCTTTATATAGTATTTATCAGACTTTAAATGTGTTAATTTTTTCATTGAACAAAATGTTTATTGAGCACCCAGTATGAGGCACTCTCAGGGCCGAGAATATAGCAGTGAACAAAAGAGACAAATGACTGTTGTGTATTTCCTGGAGAGGGACGTGATATATAGAGCAAAACACTTCTTTGAGCATTATGTATTTAATCTTCTACACTGTGATACGGAATATCTTACTTTAGAATTTGTTGCAGCATGAAGTGAAAGATATAAATTAACTTTCATTATTCCTCATCAATTCATTCACGTTTTTAGGAGAATTTATTAAGTATGATTGTTCTTTGTGTGGTTTTGTTGCCTTCTATTCATTGAACAGAACTTTTGCTAGAATTTGGGGATTTCCAGTATTATTATTTGGTTTTACTGGTTTATATTTCTGAGCTGAATCTTTAAAATGGGTGAACTGTGCTTCCTTCTGCAACAGGAACAAGAACCTCTCACTTTCCCCATGACTCACAGTTGCTTTGACGAAGTAGTGCCCTGGAGCATCAGTTATCCTGTCACCTGCCAGCAAGAGGCGCAAGCTTGAGGGAAAAAATGTGTGAGGTCACCAGAAACACTGGGCCTCCATCACAACCCAAGCCATAGTTGGGGGAGTAGTATTTGGGAGTTGGGGAGGGTGAGGAGTGGGAGGGAGACTGGTGGTTATTGAGAACTTGCTAGGTACCAGTCACGTGGTTTATTACGTTGGACAATAGTCAGAAGCCTGATGTGCAAATGTGGAAACTGAGGTAGTTAGCCCAAGTTAGCACAGAGGCCATGCCACATCCAGCCAGGTCACAGCTGCTGCTGTTGCCCTACACTCCCTGTGTCACCATTTTCACCGTCCTCCTCTACTGCTACCACCACCATCGCCATTGACACCACCCATGTCTGTGGCTGTTTCTCTTTCCTGTACTGTGACTCTTTTGCTTACAGTTAATTGCTGTCATAGTTCGTACTAGCAAAAAAGCAAGGTCTCTGCTTCCCCAAACACAGGGGACATATGAACACCTAACAACACTCATAAAAAAGAGGAGGTGTGAGCTTGTGCTGTGGTTCTCCCTTCTCGGTTCCTTCTTCTCGGTTCTCTCTCTGGTGGCTGCAAAAATGACCACAGCGGCAAGTGTGAAGGTAGATGGCTCAACGTCAACTCATAGCAGCTTGTACTTGATGGGGACTGCCTCACTTCTGCTCTTCTTCTTAAGAACTTCCTCTGGGACTGTCTGAGCTTTCCCAAACTGAGCATGGGGCATGGGAGAAAAGGACAGGACTCTGAAGGGCTCCAATATTTTAGGAACAAGAGGAGGTGTGGGAGCCAGAGGGAGTGGTCAAGAGGAGAACCAGGAGAAGCACAGACATGGAACCAGGAAGGGGAATCTCTAAGAGGCATTGGGCAACTGCAAAACTGGCAGATCTCCAAAAACTCAGGAGACAGAAGCCCAAGGAGGCTTTGCAAGTCTCAATGTGGAAGTTTCCAAGACAACGTTCTAGGGTGGACAGAGCCATACACCTGGGCAGGCGGTGTGTGTATTGCTTATTTGTGCACGTCTATTGCTTCTTTGTGTTTGTGTGTGTGTGTGTGTTGGGGGGGAGGTGGAGACAGGGCAGATAAACTCTGGAAGAAGACATCCAAGAAGCTAATACACATGCTTACTTATTGGGGACAGACAGTGGGGCAGTTGGAGCAGTCTTGCTGAATTTTTATATTGCTTTGATTCTTGAACCATATGAAGGTTTATCTATTGTAGAAACATCTAGTAACTTAATAGGATTGAAAATATAGAAATATCTAGTAACTAAAAAGACGGAAACATATGTAATTGCTTTGTCATTTATAATGGAGTACTGATGACATAAAGATATTTTGGTCAAGTGGAAGCAGTGAAATCCAAAGTGTGATAAATTTAGAGGTGAAAGGGACTTTGCCCATGAAGGGAAGGATGGAAGAAGGGCAGTAGTCAGAGGTAAATTCAGGGGCAGAGTGACTTAGTTTGCTATTCTGTTAGCATGGGTGAGACTTAAGGTATTTAGATGTGAAAAGGAAGGAATTACAGAGGAGAGAAGGTGGATTACAGAGGAGGATTGTGGATGAGTTCAGAGGGTAGAACCTCAGGGCCAGGTAGCCAGGTGAGCCCCTTATGCTGTGGTTCTTGTGCAGATGCATGGTCACAACTTGGGATTTGGGGAGATTTATGTTTGGGAGGAGGATTGTGCAGATAGTTTCTGAGGTCCCTGTGGCTCTGATTTTCTGTCAAACAGAACTTTCTATAGTGATGTTAATGTTCTGTATCCCTGTTGTCCAATATGGTAGCCATCAGTCACATGTGGCTCTTGAGTGTTTGGAATGTGACTAGGGGAAAAACTGAATTTTTAAAATTTATTGGATGTTTTGCTCGGGTTTTTGATTGACACATGAGACCCTACAGATAGTTAAAGGGCAGAACTTGATAAATCTTGGAATATACATATGTAACTGTGAAACTACCACTGTAATCAAGACAATTAACATATTCATGACCCTCAAAAGTAGTTTGCTCCTGCTTTGTAATCCCTGCCTCCATCCATCCTCAGACAACTGCAGACCTACTTTCAGATATAATAGATAAGATTGCATTTCAGCAATTTTATATAAGT
Organism: Sciurus vulgaris; assembly: GCF_902686455.1. Classification (NCBI taxonomy): domain Eukaryota; kingdom Metazoa; phylum Chordata; class Mammalia; order Rodentia; family Sciuridae; genus Sciurus; species Sciurus vulgaris. The sequence continues at coordinate 94,199,491 of NC_136462.1, forward strand.
GAAAACAGACAGTATTCATTCTTTTTGGCCTGCCATTTTTGCCCAGCACAATCATTTAGGATTCATCCATGTTGTATCAATAGTTAATCCGTTGGTTTTTGCCCTGTAGTATTCCATTTTCTGGAAATACCATTGTTTATCCATTCATTTGTGGATAAACACACTTTTTCTATGGAGGCAACCTCAGAAATGAGTACCAGGTCCAGGGATGGGGTGATAGGTTTAGAGGATGGGATGTAGTGGTTGGTGAATTCAGTGTAGGTGGTGGGGGTGGGGGTGGAATTTACTGTGAAAGGGAGAGGAGGGCAAGAACATGTACTATGCACTATGCTAGTACTAGTTGTGCCTGTCCTGGAGACATGGTGGGGGCACAAAGGGTTAGATTCAACTCATTGGAACTTGCAGCAATTGGAGTTCTCATTCTGTCATGGTGACATGACATAGACACATCTCTAGTTATCTCTCTCTCTAGAGAAAAACTATTTTTAGGCCATGACTTATGGGTGTGGGTGGATTGAACCAAGAGGGTTCCTAAGATTTTAGGTTCTTGCCCTGGTGACAGATTGAATTCTGCTTGGGGACACATTCCCCAGAGGTAGCCCCAGTCAGTCACAGGTTTTAGGTGGGAGGACAAGGAAGGGGCTGTGATGGTATATCACTCCAGGGCTGATGGCATGTTCTGTGCTGGAATGGTTATGAATAACGCTTTGTGGAACAGATCCTGTATCCTACTTGTATATTCAAGTTTGTGACTCTGAACCTGTTTGTAGGCTATCTGGAAAGCTTCTGGTGAGGCCAGTAAAGCTCAGGAAACCAAAATGAGAATGACAGCTGCGACCACCATTTTTTGAACACCTAGTGTATGCTACGCATTCTGCATGCTTCATCTCATTCCATTCTCATAAATGGGTGAGGTCAGGCAATATCACAACCCCCACTTAACCAGTGAAAAAACTGAACCCCAAGAGGTTGAGTAACTTACCCAAGGTCACACTCATCAAACTTGGATGCAAACCCAGGGCCAGTTTTTCTCCACCTAGGAGAAACTGGTAAGTATGAAATGACGCATGATACCAGTTGTTTATTTCCTTCCTTAAATTAATGCCTGATGAGGGAAACTACCTGAATTAGATTAAGTTAACTAGATGTGTCTAATAGGGACACTCACAATTTCTCAATCATGATGTAGAGTAGAGGAAAGAGATAATTTATTGAATATCAAACACTGTTAAATGTTTTATGCTTGTTATTTTAGTGAATTTCTAAAGCAATCTGTGAGGTGCAGGGTTCTGTTCTCTTGCACAGTTCAAGAAAAGGACTTAGAGAAGTTTAGAATCCTTGCTAACCTTGCAAGATCACACTGCTCTTAAGAAAGCAGAGATGAAATTGAACCCCCTGCATGCTGGATTCAAACCTTCTCCTTTGCATTGCACCAGGTCTTTCTCTCCTGATTGTCTCACCAAAAAAGTGTTCAGAAGAAGAGGTAGTGAGAACATAATTCCCTCCGGGTCTTTGTTTGAAAAGAAAAGAAAAAAAAGTCATGAAGGCTCTGGCAGTTCTAGTACATCCAGTGGTGCAGTCATTGGTAAAGCAGGTACATTCCTGCCATGCCCCTCCTCCCTCTCATCTGTCCCCACCCACACAGCTGCCCAGGCAGGCAACTTCTTACTGAGACCTGGAGCGGCCTCCAGCATGCCAGTGGCCCTCTGAGAACCTCATGCAACACTGCACTAGATAATTGATAAGGTCAGTCCTGGCTCTAATCTGGTCATAAAGGCAGAGTGTGGATGCTGAAGTCAGACCTTTTGGAATGGAATCCCAGTTCTGCTACTTATTAGCTAACATTGGGTGAGTTAGTTAACCTTTCTCTGCCTCTGTTCCCTCATCTGTATAACTGGGGTAATAATAACTCATAGGACTGTTAGGTAGGAGTCACTGAGTTAATACCCAAAAAGGTTTTAAAACACTGCTCAGCATGTGCAACAAGCCCAATGTTAATGTTGTTGCTATACAGACAGACTATGGCCCTGCAAAGCAGTGTAACTTGTCCAATGAGACACACCTAGTGAAACTGGGACCTGAACCAGTCCTACCTCTTAAACTTCAATATGTTTGTATACACTGGGTTTAAAGTTTCAACAACGAGAATGAAGATTTGTGATTATAAAGTCCATCAATACTTTGAAAATAGTATGAATTGTTTTTCAATTTTGAGCTAAAAATAGTCACTTAAATAGTTTATCTTTTAAAAAGAGTCTTTTATAAAAACAAAAATACTACCACCAGCAAGCTTAAAATTGTCAAGTACCAGCTCAGTGCTACCACTGGGCTCAGAAAGAGGTGATCACTTTGTTTAAGTGATAACTGCCGGGCATTAATACCAATTTAGTTGTAATTCATCATGTAATTGTCTGGGTATTTCAACCAACTATTTAATTTTTGTTGTAGTCTTAAAAAACAAGGAGAAAAAGAGAACAACCATAAAGCTCTAGTACAACTACATATAACCTAAGGACAAAACCCAGTTCTTTGTAATTGGGAAATGGCCAACCTAGAATGTTTTCACAGGAGTGTAGCTATATAATAGGATTTCAGCTACATGATGGGAAAGAGGTCAGGGCATTGACTGTGGTGAACTCACAGGACTCTTTAAAGCAATTCCTGTGTATAGATATTTAATGAATGTATAGTCTTCTACTGTGAGAACATTCACCCATCCATCCTGTTTCTCCCACACTGGAGATTCTAAGACAAGACCAAGGCCCTGCCCCAGGAGGCTTGTTGGGTAATCAGATAGTGGTGGCACTCCATGGTGATCAACTAATAGAGGTGGGCATTGAGCAGGGTTTCCTGATTCACATAAGGAGGGCAAGAAAGCTTTCTTTGAGATGGTGCTTTTGAGTTGAGTCCTTAAGAAGGAGTTGCTTTTAGTGAGCTAAAGAATATGGCGGGGGAAGTGGGGAGTGGATCTTACAGGTAAAGAGTGGGAAAAGAAACAGGATAAAAAGTTTGCGTTGTTCTGGGAGCTGCAAGACTAGCAATGCTCAAATAGTCAAGTAAAAAGTAGTGAGTGCTTTTCAGAAAAAATTAACTTGTAGTAATAATAATGACATTTGAATTTTGTGTATTCTCTGCACTTTATAAATTTTAATCCTTATAAAAGTTATACTAGGTAGGGGCAATTATTGTTTCCATTTTTGGGTGGAGAAATTGAAGCACAGGGAAGTTCAGTAACTTTTCTAAAGTCTTACTGGGGAGGGAGTATCAGGGTGGAGCCCAGGCTTATTCCAAGTCTGTGCCCTTGTGTGCTGTCTCATAAGGAAAACATCCATGTGGTTTGGAGCTATCTCATAACTAACGCAGATATCAACTGGATCTTACCCACTCTCCAACCAAGATGACATCAACTTTAACCTCTAATTCTGTGACTTGTGGGAAGTTTGATACCTTCCCGGATATTTCTGTGAATCACCAGAGGCTTATGTTTTTTTGCTTTGTTTCCTATGGGTTCACATTTTCTATGTAGCATTTATGAGTTGTTTCTTTTTGTCTCTACCCCGTTTAGGTGATGGCCCACTTTTAGGTACAGCCCTATCTTCTTGATATCCTCCCTTCCCTTTACTGAAACTATGTGTGCATTGATTGAAGATTTGGGGAACTGCTACAACCAGTGAGTGCATGGAATGCTGACTGTAATCAAACTGCTCCTCCTCATCACAGACAAGATGAGTGTGGCTGCAACATTCGGGCAGCTTGCAGTGGGCAGCTAAAGAGGAAAGGCTGGGAGGAGCTCAACTCCTGTACTCTGGCTGTGAGGGCTGAATGAAGGGAGGAAAGGATACTAGGACCTGATTTGATACTATTCTGGTGACCCCTCCCTCCACCCAAGACTCAAGAAACTAAACTTTTGGTTCCTTCTTCCGTCTTTTTTTTTTTTCTTCCCAAGCATGCATGTAATTCTGTAATGTTTATTGCATCTAAATCATTACCTTCCATTACTTTTATAAAACTTGGTTCTGATTTTAATTAACTACATGAGTCTATACTGGGCCCCTTTTAAATTACATTACTAATTGTATTTAAGAGTTGTATGTGACCTTCTGTTCCTGCACTACAATTCTATTTATATGACTTTGGCAAGTTACCTAACCTCTCCTGGTGAGGATTATAATGTTCTTTGCAGTACTGTCATCAGAGTTAAATAAAAAAAAGATAAAGTACCCAGCACAGTGTCTAGAATGCAGAAAAGGCTTAGTAAATGCTAACAATTATTTATTTTCAAAAGCTGATTAGAGTTTGGCATGGATGACACATGGGAGGCAGGCTATTGTGGTGGAGGGAATGTAGCTGCCAGGTGGCAGGGTAAGCAGTGACTAGATTAGGACTTTGTACATCATTACCAAGAGAATGGACTTTATCCTACAGGTTAAAGTTCCTGAAGCCAACCCCAATGGGAGAGAATGTGATCTTTTTTATCTATAGGATATGGCCTAGGATGCCCTCCAAAGACATTGTATTATTTCCTGTTTAATTTAAAAAACCCACGCTATTTTGTATTCTATCTCATAGTATGTTCAGGGGCAGGGAGGGAGGTGGCCTTCAAAGGTCAAGTCTTAGTTGAATGATTGTAAAATGGATGACATCTGGAAGTAGTCCCCATCCACTTTAGAAAATAACATTTCCAACAAAGTGAACCTGCTTTTGTGAGATATTCCAATTTCACATGGTAGATAATTTCCAATTATCATGGTAGAGAAATGATTCTAGAACCAAGTATATATCAATGGTCAAGACACTCACTGTATGTTATATAACATTTTGTTTTGGGGTTTTAAAAAAATGTCCTGAGTTTTGGAAATATAAAGAAGCAAAGGGAGGATGAAATGGGCTTGTGTTCTGATAATACTGAAATTCAATTCAAGTCATAAACCAAGTAAGGACTTGTTGGAACTAGGGCTGCAGCCTTCATAGGTGAACACCATAGATAAGTGGATGGGGGGTGGGGCAATGTAGCTTACCTTCACCCAGGCCTTTCTTCATGCCCTGAAGCCAAACATTTACTCTGTTACTGTTCAGAGCCTAGTATCCCTGTCATCATTTAAGCTGTCAGCAGGTTTCTTCTGGAAAGAAAATATGGGAAAGATGACAGAATAGGCAGGGGTCAGATCTGCAAATTCTAGGGAAGTCTAGAGAGCAGAGGCGGTCTGCCTTTCTCTAGGCTAGCCTTGCTTTCAAGAGGTCTCTAAAAATCTTCTACTTAAAAAAAAAAAATTATACTATGTTACCAAGAAATAGCTCAATATATGTTGGGAAAAAAAAAAAAAAAAAAAAACACCCAATGTGTAGAATCTGGCAAGTGAAACGTGGATAATAGGAATTTCAAAATCAAACCAGAATTAATGTTTGAAAAATCTAGGACAGGAGACAGGGAAGCTATTTGGTTACTAAAGTATCATCTTTGTGTTTATTGAGTGATACCCATGGGCCAAACTCTGCAGTTTATAATGTTCTGTAAAAGTCACATGAATCTGTTCGTTAAGCCAGAATGTTGATTGCAAATTATGTCTTTGGTGATATTTCACTGAGGCTGGATTTTTAAACCTCCTAATCTTAAAACATATAGCTCATGTAGAGATTATATTTAGTCACAAGGCTTCAACACTTCCTATTTATGCTTAGTCTCATTTCATAATGTGTAACGATTATAATGCATATATAGTTAAGTTCAAATGATCCCTATATGGTCTGTTAGTATATTAAAGCTGAAAGTCTAGCATGAATAAGAACTTGTAAAACTGTTACCCCAAATTAGAATTTGACACCTGATACAGATCAAAAACCGATACATCAAAATTGAAATAGAACTAGGTAGATAATCAAATAATTTGTAATATGTCAGCATTTACCAGTACAACTTAACTACAATTATATTTTATTATTCTTTTTCAAATATAGTTGACCTTTTTCCTAGGTAACTTGATAACTTGAAATAATACATTAAAAGTCTGACAAGCAATTTAAATCTAATTAAGCATATGGTAGTTTTCATTTGTGAGCTCCAAACTGGCACAAAATATGTAAGATACTCTATATACATTGTTTCCTTTACTTTTTTGTTATAATGTGTGAAAACCTTAAAAATCAAATGATTAACTTTTATGTTGAAAAGTATATTTAGATGATCCTAGTGAGGTGTTCTGAGAAGAAAACTGGTAGTGGATGTTAGAGCACACAGCACATGGACAGTTATTAGTCTTGCTACATTTTTTCTTATATTTCTGCCCCAAACCCAATGGGAGATAAGAAAGAAAATCAGTCAAGGAAAGAAAAAACCTCTGGTGACTCAAATGGCCTCAGATTCACCAGTCTCAGAAAATTCCAAGTGGATTCTAGAATAGTTTGATGCATTCATAAATAATGTTCAAACATTATTAAAATGGTACAACAGTCTACACAGGGGCTAGCATACTTTCCCTATAAAGTTCCAAATAGTAAGTATTTTATATTTGTTACAACTGCTCAACTGAGCCATAGTCACTGAAAGCTGCCATGGACTATATGTAATTGGACAAGTATGCTGTATCCCAATGACACTTTATTACTTAAAGTCAGTTATTTAAAGTTCACATAATTTTCACATCATATTACTCCACATTTAAAAAAAAATTAAAAATATAAAAACCATTTTTAGCTTTTGGGTCACAGGCTGCATGTGAGCCTGTGAATACAAGACTTGGCTTCTGAGGAAGTTTGCTCACCCCTGGACCACACTGTTGGCATCGTTAGGCTTCTCTGCTCAGACTTCTCAAAGGCCCTCACCAATCTGATTTTCACAGTGGCTTTTGTTCTTCCTTTCTGCCAAAGTTTCTGGGATTGGAAGGGCGTTATGAGTGACTAACACCAAGCAAAAGGTTCTTTTAATGTCCATTTTATCCTCTGGAAGATTTTTTTGGGGGTTTATTTCTTAAACATTTAAGAGGGCACTACACTCTGAGATTATAAAATTAGATAAAATATAATCTATTTTCCAATGCTTTTGCTTTGAAGAATATGTTTTAAAGTCTACAAATATTACTTAATCAATGAAAAGAACAAAAATTTAAGGGACTGGATATTTTCAGTTTTTAATAAACCACATGGCAAAACAACACTTTATTTAATAAATGTATAGGAAATTCCAATTTGAAAATTGCAAATACAGTACATATACATATACTTTGATCTTAATTACATGAATAAACCCCAGCTTCAAAATCTTTCTAAAATCAATCATATGCAAAATACCTGGTTTCTGAAGGGGCATATGGAAAAGTATATACAATTTCTTAAAATGTGATATGGCTTATTAAATAACATTTATTTGAGAAGCATAAACTTTCTAAATGTACAGTATCTTTCAGGTGGAAAGCTGACATACTGGCACATTTCAATTTTGTGTTGTATTTCAGAATATTCTGAATTGCACTATTTAAATGGACACTGTCATAGACTGGGAAAGTCTCCATAAATGTATTGCAATCTTAAAAAAAATTAGAAAATGTTTGTTGGTCCTCACAATGTGATTGGAAGAGCAGTTAAAATGTAGGTAGGTGAGAATTCAATGGCTGGCTGGCCTAAGTGCACTCACATAATTCAACACTGAAAAACCCCCATATAATTTCTTCTAATTTTCATGCTCCCACTAACAACAAAAAATATACCTGATTGGCAATCTATAAATCAAATCTGATGCTCTGGCTTGACAGAATTCACATGGTAAATCTGGAGTTAGGGTCTGAAGACAGTATTTTGGCTATAGTGAGATTAAGCTTCATCAGTTATCATGTTCCCTTCATGCAGCACATAATGAGCTGTCACTATTCATTTATGACTATGTTTAGTTCAAAAACAAACTGAACCAAATGAGCTAATCTTATACCTAGGGACACATCCTATAACTTTAAAGTTTACTATGTATAAGGTAGTCAAGAGCAAATTGCCTAAAATGTTATTTCAAAGGGGTTCAATTCTGTAAGAACATCTCATTCATTATGATGAACTAACATAAATGCATACAAAGAAAACAAGTTTAGCTGAATTGTGCTTGTTTCAGAATCAAATGATTATCTCTGAAAATTTTAAGTGGGTGGTTGAGAAACACAACCCAGAGTCTTGTTGGCAATTATCTTCACAGGTGATTGCATGGTGTAGTCTGTCCACTAACACTTACTCAGTAAAAATCGGCTACTAACAAAAGATTCTTTCTCACCTGGAAACACACATTTCTAAGTAGTCCCTCGTCTCTGAAAAAAGTTTTTCCTCACATTATAATGAGAGAGAAGATCAAGTATCAGATCTTGACCATATCTGAGAAGATTCTAATAAAGACAAATACTGTCACCTGCGACACCTGGGTTCAAGAGACAGAACACTGAGACTCATCAGAGTGGGAAACTCAGTTGTGGAGAATGGAAATAAAGCACCCAAAGTTGAAATCAGTAAAATAAGAAATCCAGTGATTTGGCAAACAATACTGACAGGAGCTATAGTTATGAAAAATCTGTGCTCACATTATATAAGGTATAGCTATTGGAAATACATGTAGGAATTAAAACAGCTTCTAGTTCTGCATATCAAAGTCCTCTGAAATATGACTTCTTCAACTGCACTCCCATTATATTTCTTAAAGCAGCAAAATCAGTAGAGAAACAAAAGGTCCTTTCCCAAAATCAAAGGGCTGCATCTGGCCAGAGTTGTGAAATAGATGTTAACATACACAAGTTAACTCAAATTATTTGCAAATATTAATTAGAACATGTAACTCTGAAGAACTGCCAAGTTGTTATGTCGTGATTGTTGTCCCATTGTTATCTATTTTCCCAGTGCAAAATTCCTAATCCTACATGTCTGTTCAACTCAGCCCGTGTTTCAGCTGAGAAGCATAGCTACCCTGTGGCTGTAGCCCAACAGGTGAAGGAGAGGCCAAAACCAAAGCTCTTTGTTAGAAGCTGTGCAGTCCCTGGTCGCAACAACTAAGTTAATATCTTTTTCTGTGGGTGTTGTCAGCTTACAAAATTGAAATCTATCAATTCTCAAATCTTGTAGACCCAGTAAAGTACAAATACAAAGTCTGTAGTTCTTGCTACAAAGACAAAGCACAGGAAACCTTATGTGTACCTTACTTTAAGCAAAACACAGTAATTAAAACTTACAAAAGTTTACAGTGTTTTTGCACTTTACTAAAGGATCCTTTTTCAGTCCTCAAATGGATTTTTTAGACTGTTTTATAAAATAATGTTTTAAGGAACAGACTGATATGAAAAGCCATATAAGATAAAGGAATATTTACAAAAAGCAAGCTCAGTAGATTTGGGAAAATTATTAACATATAATGTGTATTTTTTTTCTTCTAGATACCCAAAGCCCATAAATACCTAGGTGTCCCTGAAATGCCTCTCATTTATTCTTATTTCTATATATGAGAGTATTTTGATTTACAGTTTATATTCTTCTGAAATTTTTGAAGCTCAAATAATTTTAGTAAATGGGTTCACAATAAGAATTCAATTCAACAAGACCTACTGAGTTTTATTAGGTATCATCAACCCTTTTATGATACCATCAATTCCCAACAAACTTTTAGGTAAATACAGGTTTTTTTATTTTAGGTTTACATACAGGTAAGGTACTTGATATGAAGATGAAACTATTTCCTGTTCTTCATTTATATTATGTCACTTGTATACCTATTTAAAATTTCACTTCACAACTTGCTTAGTATGTTGCTACTTTACTTTGATTTTCTGGGAAGCCAAGAACCACAATCATTCTTAATATAAGAAAGTGTCCCTGTTGAAAAATGACTCCCTAATGTGCATAATCTCAAAGCCAATGGCTACAAAATGAAACATGAATATTCACAGTTGCCACTTTAATACATCTGTTGCCAATTACATTGCCTTCAGTTTGGAAACGTTTATGCAGTCTCCTTACAACACAAATTCAGTGTCCATCCCTAACCCAGTGCTTTAACAAACACAGACACACATAAGGTTTTCTTAAAGTAGTATTTCCTCCCAAACCCTCTGGACCTTTCTAGTATGGTATTATTAGAAAACCTCAAAATTATATCTTGGAATTTCTGGATTCCATGGAGAATCTTTAATCTCTGTCATAAACCAGATAGTCTCTCTGGAGTAGTAGTTAATTTACACTGTGGGTATCACAAACTGAATGTTAGCCCTCTAGAGCTACCCTGAAAGGACAGTACATATAACCTGGATTGCGGGCAGGAACCAAGCTACCAAGAAAACTGTACAAAAATGTTGGCAGTCCTTAAAGAGGCAGAGAATCATTACTTAGATTTTGCAGTCTCTTGCTGTTCTTAAGTCAAGTCTATAAACAATAAAAGTGATTTGGGAAGACATAAATCTGAAACTCCACACCCCATCTTTGCTTCTTTGTTTTAAATAATCATATGGTAATCTGAGTTTAAGACTAATTTCAGTCATTCAGAATTCTATTGAAAACATTTCCTAAATAATTTAATGACAGTGATCACAATATGTAAAGATTTGGTTCTAATAAGATTACAAATAATCAAAAACGTTAACTTTGAGATTCAAAACCTGGTAATATCTGGAAAAAGTTGTTTATAAAGTATAACAATAACATTAAGACTTATTTGTGAAATAAAACATTTCTGAAACACTTAGGAATACATGCTTATTCCATTCTGGACAATTATTAGTACTTTCTGAAATCTGTTGAGAAATAATTTCTGTAAAAACAGAGCAGCAATTCTAGAAGCTGGATGTCAAGATTACATAATAAAAAACAAAACAAAACAACAACTTAAGTTTGCTAGCACTGGTTTGATATAAAGTGGCCTTTAAAAAGTATTTTTAAATGCAAATACTGATTTTGAAGGTTCCTTTAAGACATGTACTCTGTCAAATTAATGAAGTATGGTCTTGGATTGTCTTCTATGAGGTATCTGTAGAGTTACATCTCATTCTGTAAACAGTATATTGGAAACATCTTCATCCTAAAATCATGATGAAGTCTCACTGTACCATTAAACAGAGACTCGTATTGTCAGGCTGGAGTGATTATTTTGAGAGACTGGTGCTTGATAGGGACACAGCTGTCAGGGATTCCATTTTCTCATTTAGGTTTGCATTTATTGCTCTCAAGTCTGTGACTGCAGGATAAATAAGGCAGTAAACCTCAAAACACATAAAATCAGGGACTGGAATTCTGACAATCTGCACAAGTTCTGTTCATTTCTTGTCTGTAACTCTGAAGCTGAATAGTACATTTATACATGCCAAATGTGTTCAATAATAAATGCTTTGCTTTGGATTGTACTTCCTCCCATTTAGATGAACTTCCAGGAACTGCAATGTCAAGAAGATATCATTACTATTCATTGTACACAGTTACACATTAGTGAATAAGATACAGGGAAAAAAACAACATTAACATATTTTTACTAGTTTGATTTTTACCCTCTCTAAAGTATTCTGTTAAAGACGTCAGTCAGTTTATATATCCTGAATGGTTTCCAATCTCTCTAGTCCATTCTCAGGTGGAGAAAGAATATCAGACATCAGTTATAAGCTTGACATTAAAAGGTACTTTAAAAAATAAACCACATGCATGTATTATTTTGATATAAAATTAAAGGCATCAATTGTGAAAAGACACATAAAAACCACAGGAACCTAGCTTTTCTGATGTAGAAAGAAAAAGCACGGTAAATATATTTAACACCTATGATCTGAAGGTAATGATCAATAATATGATGTCCTATTCTAAAAAGAGAAAAGAATTCTTGTTCTGCTGTCAATATTGACCTGAAACTTAACCATTTGAAGAGCCTCAACCCTCCCTTCAATCTTTTCACCCCAAAAGTCATCTTAATTTTAAGCTCAGATGTTTAGTTCCAAAGATAGAAGTCCAGTAACCCCAAGCAGGCCCATATTTACATCAACAACATACTTAGCTGCATGTGAACTATGGCAGTGGATTTTCCTGAAGTCAGAGACCAGATATTCAAATCTTCCACAGAATATACATCTTCTATTTTCATCAAGGCTTCTTTGATATAATCTACGTTCAAATGGCTTGGTACCCCTATAAATTCAGAATATATAATTTAATAGTAAAATTAACTTTGGAAGGAAAAAAATCAACTTTCACATTATATTAAAAAATGGCAGTATGAATCTACATCGTGTACAACCATAGAAACAAAATAATGTCCGCCATTTGTATACACTGAATCAAAATGCAGTTTGTTAAAAAAAAAAAAAAAGGCTTGCTAAATCCATGTGTAAACAAATACTTTTTTTTTTTTTTTGGTACTGGGGATTGAACTCAGGAGTACTTAACTACTGAGCCACATTCCCAGCCCTTGTTTGTGTTTTATTTAAAGACAGGGTTTCACTGAGTTGCTTAGGACCTTGCTAAATTGCTGAGGCTGACTTTGAACTTGCAATCCTCCTGCCTCAGCCTCCAGAGCCTCTGGGATTATAGGCCTGTGTGACCACACCCAGCTAAACAAATGCTATTTTAAAGTATTAAAATACATTTTGTTAATGCTTTCAGATAGACTATACACACATTTTTACAAAAGATAAAGGAAATATACACAAGAAGTTAATAATACTTTAAAAATGTTTGTTCCCCCTAAAAAAGAATGCCAATCAAACTAGAATACTTAGTTTAAATAGATAAGCTAGGAGAGACAAAACAAGAAAAATAAAAAAGGAAAGGGAGGTTGAATACCTGATAATGATAAGCTTACTGATGAGAACTTTTAGTTTCAGGATTATATATTATCAGTAAGGCAAGAATATCATAAACAGATGAGATCGGGCGCAATCATGGTGGTATGGCCCTATGTAAATTTATGATTTTTAATTAAAATAAATAAATAAAAAAAAGAATATCATAAACACAACAAAGTCAGTCATGAATTAAATGGGAATTAAGGAATTAAATAAATCACTATCCACAATCACATTATGAATCAAAAGTTACATTCTTGTTCTAATCTACAGTTTATTAGTAGCACATTAAGTTATTTCTCTAAACCTCAATTTTCTTGTTTTCAGATGGGGATAATTTACTCCACTGTATGCCTTACCTACTTTGCTTTGATATTATAAGAGTAAAATGGGTAACAGATGGGAGAATGCATTGATCCTTATATGCTGTATACACATAAGTTGATGTATATAGTCTAATAAGTATTGGTAAAGTGCTACCCAGAAATATGACTGATTCTCAATTTGATTCCCTCTGATTCCCAATCTGTAAGGGAAGGAATAAATCCACAGTGGAGGTTTTAGTAAGACCTTACCTTCCAGTATTATAACTACTGTGTCCCAGATGATTCGAAATGTTGTGAAAGCCACAAGTAATGAAAATACATATGTACAGATGGGATCAGCAATCTTGTATTCTGGCTAAAAGGTAAAAGATCAGAGTTATATTATTAAATATGGAAAGACATAAAACACTGTAAAGAAAAAATAAGGTGTATGTCCCCTATTCTTTGGCTTTCTTTAAGAGGACTGGAGAATACCATTTTGTTTGTTTGTTAACTGGGGATTTGAACCCAGGAGCACTCCATTAGTACTTCGTATTTTTTATTTTGAGATAGGGTCTTACTCAGTTGCCAAGGTTGGTCTCCAATTAGTGATCCTCCTACCTCAGTCTCCCAAGTTACTGGAATTACAGGGGTGTACCACCATGCCTGGCTAGAGAATACCTTAAAACTTATATATTGTTAAGTGAGAAACATCTTCACTCTTTCTTAGATTGTTTAAATAATGTTCCTCATAGGAACTATTTCCAGAAGTTTAATAGCTTGTTCTATTATTCTCCTCTGTGCCTTCTCTAAATCTTCTACCCAGAATCATAAAATAGTGAAGCTGGTGAGGTGGCAACACTGTGTTTACTGCTAATAAAAAGACATATACTACATCATGCTAAGTGAAATAAGCCAGACTCAGAAAGTCAAGGGTCAAATGTTTTCTCTCATATGCAGAAGAGAGGGGAAAAAAAAGGAATAAAAAGGGATCTCATGATAATGGAAAGGAGAGTAATAGAGCAAAGGGAGCAATAAGAAGGAAACTGAGAATAAGGTTTAGGGGAAAGGCATGGGGAAGTAATGAAGAACAAAATCAACTAAATTATGCTATATCTATGTATGAACATACCACAATGAATCCCACTTTTATATATAATTATAATGTAGTAATTAAAAAATAATTATAGAAGGGAGACCAATAGAGTAGACCGAGGGAATCAGAGGGAGGGAGGGTAAGGGGAATTACTGAGGAATGAGATTGATCAAATTGTTATGTGCACATATGAATATGGCATAAAGAATCCTACTTCTGTGTAAAACTATAATGCATCAATTAAAAAGAGGAAGCTAATGTTAGCCCATTAAACTTACACCAATACAAAATAAATAGAACTGGCACTTGGGTCCAGCATGCTGGTAAAAGAAAATCATCTTTAGTTTTAATGCTGAAATTAAATACATTTCAAAATAGGAAAATCAGCAATCATATTACCTTGAATCGTATGATGTATGCAGCTATTAGCACACCAACACTCTGTACCAAATCCCCCAAGGCATGTACAAATGCAGCTCTCACTGCCAGGCTATCCTGCCCATGGCTATGTCCTCCAGAACCTGTGGTAGGAGAATTTGAAGGCAGGGAGTGGGAATGGGAGTGATGGTGACCAGACTGGTTCAACAGAAACCCCATTCTGTTAAAAATAAAAGAAAATGTTATTATTTTTTCCTACAATTATTGAAAAAATATTTGTTACTAGTCAGATACAGATGAGGCAACATGGAACTCATTAATTTAATAAATATTTGAGAACCTATTATTACTGTTCTAAGTGCTGAGGTCAAAACAGTGAATTAACATATCCATGCCCACATGGAGCATGCTCTAGTAAAGAAGCACTGAAGCAAGCAAACACATAATGTACAGCCTGGTGATATGAACTGCCTTAAAGAAATATGAAGCACTGTAAGGGGATGGAAAATGAGTGGGGGAAGTGGTCAGAGAAGGCCTCTTTCAGATTTAATTTGAGTAGAAACCAGAAGGAAGTTAGGGAGTAAATGGTTGAAAAGTGCTCTAGCTGGAAGAATAGTGGGCAAAGATCCTAACATGAAAATGTGCTCCATATACTCAAAGAAAGCACTGTGGCCAGAATAAAGTGAAATAAATGTGCTAGGAGATGAGCTGGATAGTTACACAGGGCAGGGTCTTTTGATTTTATTCTAAGTATGCCGAGAAGCCAGTAGGCAGGCTCTGGTAAACTATGATTAGTAGACCATCTTGTCTGTTTTTGTAAATAATGTTTTATGGGATCACAGCCATGTTCATTTGTTTACACAATCAGTGTGACTACTATTGTTCTGAAACAACAGGGTTGAACAGTTTCTAAAGAGACTGTATAGCTCTCAAAATTTAAAATATTTACTGTCTCACTTTTGTAAAGAAAATTTGCTGACCTCTGGTCTAAATGATTAAGTATATAACTTATAATCTATGGCTTACAGGGGAAAAAGCTGGCAGTCAAGAAAAAAACTAGTTTAACAACTAAGTGTTCTAGAAGTTAAATAATAAAATACTTTGCCCTACTTAAACTCCAGTATACCTGAGCAAGCCAGAGGAATTTGTAATGTTCAAAGTTTTTAAATTAACATTCATAAGAAAAATTAATACACTATATAATTTTAAATATGTGAAAATATCACTTCACAATCTGAATGCACATTTAATAGCCTCTAAGTTCATAGTACTTGAAAATATTAATGTGAACAAAAACCAAGCTTACATTATATTAATTGCAACTCCAACAGCAGCAGTAATGAGCATTATATCTCCATTTATTTCATAGTTCATATGGATAGTTCTTTGCACAGCTTCATATAAGAGGAATCCCATAAGTACATATACCAACAGCACACTAATCATAGCTGACAAAACCTCTAGAAGGAAAAATACATAAAACAAATATATTCTCAGCATTTATTACACTTCAACTAACTAAGTATTATACATTTTAATGTTTTCTTTTCTCTAGGGAGGTAAGAGCACTTTGTAATATCTGTCATAAAATTTTTCTTTTTTAAAAACATTTAGCATTTGAATGATCTGATCCTCCACTAATTCACCCCCAACTTCCCACCCTCTACTCATTATCTCTTTAGTGTCAAATTACGCATATTTACAGAGTGTATGCAAGGTAAAAAAAAAATGACAAAGTGGAAAAAGTATTTGTAACCACAGATTAATTCCCTAACACTAAAAAAAATGCCCAAAAATGAAACCAGAAAACCAGTAAGGAATACAAACAGTAAATCACAGCAAATAGAAATGGCCAAATTCTCAAAATCAGTCATAAAAAAAGAAATTAAAATAAGTACAAGATCTCCTCCCCCCACCCAACTTAATTGGCAAATATCGAAAAGCTTGATAATATCCAGAGTTAGCAAAGCTATAGGGAAGGAAATATTGTGTGGTTTTACCTTTTTTGAAAGCACAACTAATTAAAATTTAAAGTGCATATATATTCCTTGATTTGGCAATTCTACTTCTAGGAATCTACTAGTATACTAGCATATTTTGTACACGTCAATTTGTACAAAAATATCTACAGAGTTTTTGACTGTAGCATTGTCTGTAGTATAAAAAAAATTGGATATGTTAAATGTCCATCAGAGGAATTTAATGAATAAATTTTGATACATTCACAGACAGTGGGGATACCAGAGAGTCATTTGTTTAAGAAAAAAAGGATCAAACAAAAATCAGGAAAATTGATAATCATAAGACAGACAAGAAAGTATTGCATATAGGAAATGGATCTAGAAGCTTAGGGGATTTACTTCATATTTTATTCTTTTTTGATAGTGTTTGAAATGTTTTAAATATTTACCACAAACATATGTTAACAGACTAAAGAAAAACAGAATTTTTAAGTATGCTGTATTCAGTGTACCTTGATTCAGGCCTTTTCTTCTAGAATGATATACACATGCCAACTGAGTTGTACATGTGCAAAATAAGGTATGCTCTGAGTCTATTCATCAAACATTGTATATAATAGCAAATGATCAGTAGGCCTTGTAACACAATACTACGTAGTTGTGGAAATAAGAAAGCAGGTTGGAGATGTAACTCAGTGGTAGAGCATTTGCCTATTGTATGCAAGGCCCTAAGTCTCATCCCCAGCACAGCAAAGGAAAAAAAAAAAAAAATAAGAGTAAGAAAGCTTATTCTGATGTCCAAGGCACAGTGTTATATGAAAAAAAGTAAAGTACACAACACTGTGTATAATATGTTACCATTTGTATAACAGAAAATATAATCATCTAAAAATGCAATCTCTGTAAGGATTATACAAAATACTGGGTTCCTTGGGTGAGGAGAATTGTTGGCTGGGAGACACGGATGACTTTATACTATATATGCTTTTGTACCATTTGAATTTTATTCCATGTCAATGTAAAGTAAATAATCCGTATCTTTTCAAAATAACAAAGTATGGTAATGCAGAGTACATTTTAAAATAATTAATATTATATAAATTAAGTGCTGAATGCAAAACAATAAAGCAGGAAAATATTTTTAACTTTTCCTTTTTTGGGTACTGGGGATTGAACCCAAGGGCTTCTACCACTGAGCTATATCTCCAGACATTTTTATTTATTTTGAGATGGGGTGTTGCTAAATTGCTGAGTTGGCCTCAAACTTCCCATCCTCCTGCCTCAGCCTCCTAGGTGGCAGGGATTACAGGTGTGCACCACCACACCTGGCTAGGAAAATACTTTTTTGGGGTATAGTGGTAAGAGGGATTGAACTCAGGAGTGCTTAACTACTGAGTCACATTGCCAGCCCTTTTTATTTTCAGACAGGGTCTTGCTAAATTGCTTAGGGCCTCGCTGAGGATGGCTTTGAACTTGTGATCATCCTGACTCAGCCTCCTGAACTGCAGGGATTACCGGCTTATGCCTCCATGTCTGGTTTCCATTTCTCTCTCTGTTTCTTTCTTTTTTTATTTTGCGCCTGGCCAAGAAAATTCTTTCCCCCATATTTTTTATTGGTACATTATACTGTACATATTGGTGGAATTTATTGTTACATATTCATACACTCACATAATATAACAATATAATTTGGCCAATATCACTCCCCAGGACATTCCCCCTCCCTACCCAACTCCCACCCCTTGGTCACTTTTCTCTGCTGATTTCCCTTCGATTTTTAGGAGATTCACCCCACCTTTCTTTTCCTTTTTCCTCTCTAGCTTCCACATGAGAGAAAACAGATAGCCCTTGACCTTCTGAGTTTGACTTATTTCACTTAACATGATGGTTTCTAATTTCATCCATTTCAGGAAAATACTTTTAAAGAAAAATTTTCCTGCAAAGAAAATAGGACATTAATCCTATTAAGTGTTAAAAAATAAAACAATATAAAAAACTGTTATCTGAGATGACTCATTGTTCAAAGGTTCCAGGTAGTTCAAGTATTTTGGACTTTGATACACTTTCATTCCAATTCATAATTTATAATGCTGGGAAAATTAGCATTACAGACTTTTCCCCAAAGACAAATAATTAATTAGTAGCCAAAACTTCTATAAAATCCTGTGTATCAACAGAACAGATGTTGCAATAAGACAAAAAAAAACAAAAAACAAAAAACAAAAAACAAAAAACAAAACCCGTACAAACCCTATTCAAAATCATGGTACACCTATTCCTGATCTTCATACTGATCTTCATACTTTGAATGGGATATAAGAGCTGTAGAAGACAGGAAAAAGTCAACTGAAATATAGAGCTAGTGCAGTGCACTCCTGTAATCCAGTGGCTTGGGAGACTGAGGCAGGAGGACTGCAAGTTAGAGGCCAGCCTCAGCAAGTTAGCAAGGTCCTAAGCAACTTAGGGAGGCCATGCCTTAAAATAAAACTAAAAAATACTAAAGGTCTGGGATGTAACTAAGTGGTCTCTGGATGTAGCTTTGTCTCTGGGTTCAATCCCCAGTAACAGCCTCCCTCACCAAAATATATAAAACTGTGAAGAGACTTCCATATTAAGCACAGGCATAAACTCTTTGAGGATACAGATGAAGTCTTATTAAAGTCATATTTACTATAGTACTTAGCAGAGAGATTTGTATGTAGCAGGTACTCAAATGTTTATGGATGAATTTGTAGAATGAAGGTAGTCAAAGGCTGAGCAAGGGCAGATGATAAAAGGCTATCCAATTTACAAGGTTAAGCTAAATATGAATAATAGGTTATATACTAAATCCTTCCAAACAAAGAGTAAACAGGTTAAAAGAAGTTTTAAGCCAAATAAAAGGTAGAAAACACATGGACTTTCTTGTCAAGTTATAACTGCTTATGGTAAAGTACATCTATATAAATAATATGAAGAATGAAGACAATTTTAAAAACCTAAACAGTAAAATTCCACACACTAGTGATAGGGGATTCCCTACCAGCAGGAGAACCTCAGTCAGGTAGCAAGGCTGAAGTTAGCAATTAGGCTACACAGTTTTTAAGGAAGACAGTGGATACAGTCCTGCAGGGCTAAAATGGAGGGAAGGGTGGGAGGCCAGCTTGGATTCCTCATCTAATCAGAGTGGGGCTAGGGCAGAATCAGGGATGGGGGCCTACTATAGAACTTATGAGTGCCTGGTTCTGAGTAGAAAGGCCAGTCTGGTCCAGAGTGAGAGCTGCAGCAGCTCAGAGACCACCTTACTCTAGATTTAAAGTTTTTACATCTTTTTTTTTAAATTTATTTTTATTGTAAACAAATGGGATACATCTTGTTTGCCTGTACATGAAGTAGAGGCGTACCATTTGTGTAATCATACATTTACATAAGGTAATGGTGTTTGATTCATTCTGTTACTTTTTCCTTCCCCCACCCCTCCCACCCCTCTTTTCCCTCTCTACAGTCCCTCCTTCCTCCATTCTTGCCTCCCTCCCACCCTAGATCTTTCTTTTAGTCAAGATGAGTGATAAGCCAGACTTGTCTGAAAGGAAGAAGTTGGACAAATCAAAACTGAAGAAAACTAATACTGAAGAAAACAAAAAACAAAACAAAATAACAAAACCCAAAAACTCTTCCCTCAAAGGAAACTATCCAGCAGGAGAAAAGTGTGTCCAAATATCATAAAATGGGGATCTCCTCCCAAGACCAAATTTCTTCAGCCATGCATGAATCTTGGTTTTAGGATTTTTTTGTAAACCTGGGTAAAGAAATTTCAGGCACTGTATGGCTTCTCAGCTGTACTCCCAGGCTAAGTGGTCAATAGTAGTCAATGTTCCCTTAAATTTATTTTTAAATTTCCCACTGGTACACAAATAAGTTGCCAATGGAAGATGCTAAGATGCTATCAATAATCTCACCATTGATGACTTTTGTCTGTGTAGTTCTTGCCCACCTCCCACCCCTAAAGGCAAGCCAATTTTAACTAAGAATGGGTGCATCCACCGTATCTATCTTTTTTTTTTTTATACTGGAGATTGAACCCAAGAGTGCTTAACCACTACTGAGTCACATCCCCAGCCCTTTTTTTAGACATTTTTTAATTTTTATTGTAAACAAATGGGTACATCTTGTTTCTCTGTACATGAAGTAGAGGCATACTATTTGTGTAATCATACATTTACATAGGCTAATGGTGTTTGTTTCATTCTGTTATTTTTTCCTTCCCCCACCTCTCCCACCCCTCTTTTCCCTCTTTACAGTCCCTCCTTCCTCCATTCTTGCCCCTCTCCCAGCCCTCATTATGTAGCATCATCTACTTATCAGCGAGATCATTTGTCCTTTAGTTTTTTGAGATTGGCTTATCTCACTTAGCATGATGTTCTCCAATTTCATCAATTTGCCTGCAAATGCCATAATTTTATTATTCTTTATGGTTGAGTAATATTCCATTTTGTGTGTGTGTATGTGTATATGTATATATATATATATCACAGTTTCTTTTTTTTATTGTAAACAAATGGGATACATGTTGTTCCTCTGTACATGGCGTAAAGGCATACCATTTGTGTAATCATAAATTTACATAGAGTAATGTTGTTTGATTCATTCTGTTATTTTTTCCCTTCCCCCCTCAATCACAGTTTCTTTATCCATTCATCAATTGAAGGGCATCTAGGTTGGTTCCACAATCTGGTTATTGTGAATTGAGCAGCTATGAACATTGATGTGGCTGCATCACTGCAGCTGATTTTAAGTCCTTTGGGTATAGGCCAAGGAGTGGGATAGCTGGGTCAAATGGTGATTCCATTCCAAGTTTTCTAAGGAATCTCTATTAGTGCTTTCCAGAATGGCTGTACTAATTTTCAACTCCACCAGCAATGTATGACTGTACCTTTCATTTAGAGACAGGGTCTTGCTGAGTTGCTTAGTCCTCACTAAGATGCTGCTGCTGGCTTTGAACTTGTGATCCTTCTGCCTCAGCCTCCCAATTATAAGCAAGCACCACTGCACCTGGCAACTCCACCTCCACTGCTTTTTTTTTTTTTTTTTTGGTACCGGGGATTGAACTCAGGGGCACTCAACCACTGAGTCACATTCCCAGCCCTATTTTGTATTTTATTTAGTGACAGGGTCTAACTGAGTTGCTTAGTGCCTTCCTGCTGCTGAGGTTGGTGTTGAACTTATGATATTCCTGCCTTAGCCTCCTGAGCCACTCCACTGCTTCTTAAACTTCATGAAGTTGCATGCCTTTGCAGATTCTCAGTTTATTTTCATTTCTAATGTATCAATAATTTTTTTAAAAAGCATAAACAGAGTTCCCTGGCAGAAGGATGTCCACTTTCATAAGACCCACTTTACCTCTGCTGCTGAGAATTCAGCTCTCCACATCAGTTTCCACCAATGTGAGTTGCATAAAAAGGATCTTGATACCTGGCCAAAGTTAACATTATGGAATTCGGCAGATCCCTAGAAGTTTCCAAAATGGCCTATTAGGGTATGCGATCAATGGTATCACCTTTCCAGTAATTAATAAGGAATGTGCCTCATAGTCTATGTTCCTCAGTGAAAAGCAAAGACATTTATTTGCTATATTTTATTCTAATCACCTGTCAAAATATCTTCTAGGCAGAATACTGGTAAAAGAAAAAAAATTAAATAGACTTTTAGGTTTGAGATTTATAACTGAGAAGTGTAGTGTTCTAGCTAAAAATGCTAATAGTAGTAATGTGATCATTCATTCTGCTAAAACAGACAAAAAGCTCTTTCACTATGAATATATTAAACTTTGGTGAAATACCATGAACAGGACTAATTAGTGTTTCATAGTATATTTAATGTGATAGAATGCAGATAAGGATAGGCAGGTTCCCTTTCCCCAGCAACATTTAAGAGAAGGAAACTTTCAATCAACAACCAAATTATGACCTGTTTCAATTTTCTCATTCTTGTTCTAGGTTGGTCCCCAGACACATAACTTAAAGCTTTCCAAGACAAAAGGAGTGCCTGTCAGATGGATTTTTTTGTTTTCTTAAATGAAACCTAAGAAATCTCACAACTGAATTCTAGATTTTGTAGTTATTACCCCATTACCTTTAGATAAATTTGAAAGGTCATATTTCAATCTAACTGGAAATTTAACATAAGTTTAAAACAATGGAAAGAGATTTTTATTGAAATGCTATTACAGTAGTTATATTTGCCACTTTATACATATGTAATTAAAGATCACTACATCTGGCTGAACTGTGGCATTAGCGAAGGAAGTAGGATGAGCAAATGTGTTTGTGCTACAAGATCACTTGGATCTTTTCAATCGGCTGAAATGTACACAAATATTTATGGCCAAAGATCTAATAAAGACTATTTCATTCTGAATTTCACATACAGAGGATAAATAGTTTTGGTTTTAAGGGCTAACAAATACTAAAAGAAAAATATTAAACGGAAGAAGACAAAATGATTGTCAAGTTTTGATAGTATTAAAACACATGAAAACTGTTTACATTTAAAAACAATAGTAAAATGCCAAAGCTAGAGGTTTTCAAGGTTCATATGAAAACTACTGGAGTCCTTCTTTAATATTTTCCATAGTAGTACATTATTCTTTCCATAACATTTCCTATAATTTGTGATTATATTTGTGTTTATGTACATTCATTACTTTTTGTCTCCCCATCCAATTATTCATTCATTCAACAGGAACTGTTAGGCAATAATTCAGTGAATGAATAATAATTTGCCTCAACTATGTACACTGCATACAACTGAAGCATGTTTTCATGGGTGTTGCATAAATGTACTGGACTATCACAACTATTAGTTTTGCTAATGCTACGATGCCAATAACAAGTATATTTCACTTAAATTACATTAACACTTGTCTTTCTATTGCGTCAAAGAACTATATACACTATTGCAAACATATAAAGTTGTGTTTCAGAGGTCTATAAAAATGAATAGAGAATAGAGATGCATCCTCTCTTCCATTTCCTTTTATGGTATTTCTATTCTCTACCTTCCAATGGAAGACAGGAAGAAAACAAGGAAAAAGAGTGGGTTCTACTGGATTTGCCTAAGACTTCCAAACTAGCATTTGCATTTCAACTTAGTCACAGAGGTCTCTCCTGCCCTTAGACTGACGACATGCCCTTAGACTGACGACATACAGGATTTTTGGTGGTCCACTGTCACTACCAAAGGGCCAAGCTAAACACCAGAGTCTGTCTTTGGATCCTCTCACTTTTTATTCTAAATAGTATCTTCTACTCCTGCCTTCTTACCATTCTCCCTACACCACACCCATGGTGCCAAGTATCCTCAAGTTGATGATGGCTAGTCGATGTTGACCAATTCAGTTATGTCTTCCTTCTGCTTCAATAAAAACTCCCATTTCTAGGAAGATCTAGAACTATTCTTTTCTTATAAAAGTTCATATGATGTGGTTAAAGTTCCAATAAGATATGAATAATTAGTAGACATAACTCTTCTCATGGGTAGGAGGAAGCTGTTAAAATGAATCACGACTAGGAAGAAGAGATTATGAGTTTTTTTTTTTTTTTTTTTTTTTTTGGCTGTGGGTATGAGGGAAGTTTTTTAGCTGAATATTTTCTGCTCCTTTAACATTAGGGGATAAAATAACAAATTGTGTGGGACTAGCAATGCAACCTTATACCTGCTCTGAGATGACACGTTATCTAGCCAGATCTGTCCAAGGTCTTTGGCTCAGTACACACTGCTATAAAAGACTTCTATACTGTCACTGCCATTAACCTAGGTTGATGAGCTCCATTACCATAGCACAGATATTGCATTTTATTCCAAATATAAAACAACTCTGCTTACTACAGTCCTCACATGATCACAATCTTTAATCAGTGCAATATCTTCAGCCCAAGATCTGGAAGAAAAGTCACATAAATTAAGTCAAATTACTTTCATAATCCACAAAGGACAGAAGCAGAAAGCAAGAAAGCAAGCAAAGGAAAGGGGCTGTTCTCTTCAGAATGCTATTTCTCCTATTCCTATTTCTATTCCTCCTGAAGATTTATGAGATTCCTCCTATTGTGATTTCATTAAGTTCTAAGTTTTATTAGCTCCCAAAAAAAGATGGCATAAAATAAATTGGATCAAATAAATCCAGACACTTAGAAATAACTCATATTTGGCTCCTATCCTGGCTCCTATCCTATAAAAACTGCTATTACAGTTCATTGAAAAGAAATAAAAAAGAATTTTACATCATCTGTGATTCACATGAAGAAAAAAAGAGAAGCAATGAAATAAAACTGACTCCTAGAGCAGCCTACAAATCTAAAAATATCTCTCCACCTTGAATGAATGATTTTTGTTAAAATAAATTTTGTTACATTGCCAAAAAGTTCAAAGATGTAAGAGTAAAAAAAAACACATCTTTAAAACTGTTATTTAATCGTCAGGGTGAATCATCTTACTTCTCTCCTACAACCTTGCTGAGATAATTATGTGGAGACAGTAAGCACTCTGATAAGAGGGAGAAGGGAGGGGAGGCCATTTTGGAACAGGACATTTTGAGATATGAAAAACCTAGCAGGTAAAAGTGGGAAGGAAACGTAGAAGACTAGAACTTTTACTGGGAATTTAGTGCCACATTAGCTGCTTTATAAACCTTACCACTCATTTATTATTCATAATTCTGCAATATGGGCATTATCAACCCTATTTTACAGAGTAAACTCCTACTTAGATAACTCACTCTCCAAAAGGACATATAGATTTCAGATATTAACCAAAGTCGTGACTACAAAGTTCAAAAGTGATAAGTACCAAATGAACAAATAGGACTAGCATCTCACTGAGATAAGACAAAAATTCCCTTCTGATTAAATCCTTCCTGTACCCAAAAGGACCTACAAGTCAGGTTGTACCATCTAGCTATTGTATGCCAACAATTAAAAGTTTATAATTAGTCTGTGAACATGGCCAGTTTTAGAATTAGAGATTTAATTTACATCAACACAAATTACTTTTGAGGATCGGAAACTATTTGTTCCATAGCTTTCATGGTCTTATTTACTCAGCTTGAATATGCAATGATTTGATTAATAATCTCCTATAAAGAACTTATTATTACCAGACTCACAGTGTTATTACCTCTTCCTGTCCCTGCTTAACTTGTGGTCTAGAAGGAGACATATTTTCATAAAAAGAGAAAAGAAATAAGAAATGCTGTCAGGGCTGGGTGCAGTGGTGCACACCTGTAATCCCAGTGGTTCGGCAGGCTGAGATAGGAGGATCCTAAGTTCAAAGCCAGCCTAAGCAATGGTGAGGCACTAAGCAAATCAGTGGGACCCTGTCTCTAAGTAAAATAAAAAAAAAAAAAAAATAGGGCTGAGGATGTGGCTCAATAGTTGAGTGACCCTGAGTTCAATCTGTGGCACCCTGCCTACCCCCCCACCAAAAAGAAATGCTGTTAGGCATGTATGAACTGTTATAACACAAAAAGGAAACAAACTAAGAGATTGATATTACCATATCTATCATTCACAGACCCAAACTCTTCTTTGTATAAATCCAAAATCAGTAAATAAAATAGGGGCAATTTCATTATAAAACCAATTCTTCATTACATATTATATATTACTTGCTTTACAAGACTTCATTCATTGATAATTTATACATTAATTTCAGGAAATATATCTATATGTCTATCACAGCTTCTATATACCTTTACATGTATACTATGCTTTTAATAAATATCACTAGCTAGTCTGAATTAGATGTATCAGTTGTAATTTGACAGTATTATAAGTGAATATTAAAAACTCTTAGCTGGGCACGGTGATGCATCTCTGTAATCCCAAGGACTTGGGAGGCTGAGACAGGAGGAGTGCAAGTTCAAAGTCAGCCTCAGCAACACAGTAAGCCCTAACGAAGCAACTTAGTGAGAACCTGTCTTAAAATAAAAAAAATAAAAAGGGCTTAGAATGTAACTCAGTGGTAAAGTACTTCTGGGTTAATCCAAACAGACCAACCCTCCCTTTATTACAGAAGGAGAACTGATGTCATGGTAAAACTAGTTACTCTATATCAACTAAACAAAAGAAGACCAGAAACTGAATCTCCAGTTCCTCATTTTAGTATTTTATGTAATAAAAGCTATCTTTGGGTTACTAAAGAAACAAATTTTTTTCTTCCTCACTCCAGACCATTTGAAGGAGCTGGAAGTCTACTGTAAGCAGTACTTAATCCTATGAAGCTAATTCTCTGTAAAGAAAATTCCAGATTCAGTTTCTAAACTGCACAAGGAACTGATGCAGAAGAGAGAAAACAAATGTAACAACATGTGTCACTGTCACTGTTTTACTATCAAGTAAAACAGTACTACCAAGAACTGTCTCTTCAATTTCCTTCATTTCTACCTTCATAAGAAACATTCTAATCATTCTTATGTGGGCGAGAACCCATTATCTTTTTACTTAAAAACTATTCACAGGCATAAATCAGTAGCAGAATGTTTAGGAACTTAAAAGAAACCAAAGTTAAGAGTAGAGGCCAACAGGAAGTTCTCTTGCTTGCTTCCATTGGGCTCACAGCATTTCTGTTCTCAACCTATTTTGTCCCATCATCCCAGATGTGGAACACCTATAAAAAACTTAAATTGAGCAACAGATATACCACTTAAGGTAATTTGGAAATGATTATTGTTTTTAGAAATCTACTCTTGAGAAAAGTAACAGGTGAATGATTAGAAAAAAATAAATTTCATATATATGAAAAATATTTACATATGACATATAAATGTTAAGGATATATAAATATATATAAAGGATATAAACTTTACATTTTGATTCCAACCTATTTTAATGCACTTGTGTCAATTTTTTTGAATTAGTCACAAAATTAAAAACTTGGGATCTAATGAATTAATAAAAAACATAAACTCCATCTTATCTCTAGCACCTAAAATCATGAATGTGATTTGTAACCATATTATGATGAAATTTAACCCAAAATTTAAAGATTGGATAATCTATAGTTTATAATAGCCTTTCTATACATATATATATTTCTTGTAAGTCTTGAATTCACTTTATTTTCTTCCAGAGAAGAATAAATGAAGCTGATTAAAGAATAAATGAAGGTTGCTTTTGAAGTGCTAGGCACTATTCTAAGTGCTTTACAAATATCAACTCATTTAATAACTTAATAACTCTATGAGATAGGCACTATTATTACTCTCCTCTTATAAATAGGAAATAGAGACACAAAGATGTTAGGTAACTAGCCCAAAGTTACACTGGTAGAAAGCAAGGGAGCCAAGACTTGAGTCAAACCAGTGGTCTCTTTGTTGCCTTTTATGGGTACTTGTAACTGATTGTAACGATACAATCAGTTGGGTACAATGGTGTTTGCCTGCATGTAATCCCAGTAATTCAGGAGGCTGAAGCAGGAGGACTGTAAATCTAAGCCAGCCTCTGTAACTTAGTGAGACCCTCTCTCAAAATGAAAAATAAAAAAGGCTGGAATTTAGTTTAGTGAAAGAGCCTCTGGGTTTAACTACTAATACTGGGACATAAGTATAATCCAATCAAAAGCCTGCAAGAGAAAGTGATCTTTTAAAGTGAAAAATATACCCATATAACAGAACTAAAATGATAATTACAATTAAACTATGCCTTGATAATTACTAATGTATAATGTCAAGAGTGAATTTGGTTCTTCGATACAGAAATAACTTTCTAAAAAATCTAGTTTAATTTTCTGCTTCCTCATGTAGAATCCCAAGGTAATATATTGTATGTGATTATTAGTCAAAAGAAGCAAAAGAATTCTAATTTTATCTGAATAATTAAGTGGTCATTCTTTCTATAAGTTCTGAACTTTTAAGTCAGAAGTTTCTATGCACTTCTGAGTATAAAGTGATCTTCAGGAGGTAGAGCTCTAAAGATATATTGCCTCCAGGTCTGAAACTGGGGATACAGCATGTTCCTTTTTTCATAAGAAGGAGCACTGAGGAGCAGAATATGAACACATAAAATTATATGCTTATATTTTCCAAAGGAAATGTTGAAAGGACAGGCCAAAAATGAATCCAAATGGCTTACTAACATGGAGTGGGGCAGGAGGATAGGGTGGAAGGGACAGAATGATACTGTCTTCCCTTAGTAAATTTTGTATGGTTTACATATTTAACAAGAATAATTTAACAACAAAAAAATCCCAACCTCTTTTCAACCCTTCATGTCATTCAAAACAAAAAACAATTCAGTCACAATAACAACAAATCAGGAGTTTCTCAGGGGTACTTTCTGCAGTGTTCTTCTGGACCTAAATCTCAAAGCACTGGAATTAGAGGTCACAAGAGCTGCACTGTTTAACTGTGTGCAATGTAAGCATACTCCCCTTCCCAGAGCTTCAAATTATTAATGACATAACTGTGTTTTGTGAAACTCAGAACACCAACTGCTTTTTTTAAATAATGATTTTTTAGTTGTAGGTGGATACAATATTTTTATTTTATTTATTTATTTTTATGTGGTGCTGAGGATCAAGCCCAGTGCTTCATACATGCGAGGCAAAAGCTCTACCACTGAGCTACCACCCCAGTCCATACGCCAATTGCTTTTGTTTATATCTTTGTTCATCAAATTCTATATATCTCTGTGTCTTCTGAGTCCCCCCACCACAATCAACATACTTATTTTCTTCCATTATTTCCACCATTACTTTATAGAACAGAATAAGTGAAATAAGGTCTATATCTAGATATAGACTCATAAGCATTTGTAATACAAAAAGAAGACCCCAAAAGTGCTCTTTTAGTGTGAAGCTTGAGTACCTTCCTACCTCTGGAAAATACTTACCTATCTATATCTTTCATAATTCTTTAATTATTTTTAGATGATTTTGAAAAATTGAGATAAAATTCATAAAGCATAAAATTCACTATTTTAAATATTTAAACTATTTCAATAGTTTTAAATACCTGTATGAGGTTATGTAACATCACCATTATCTAATTCTAAAACATGCTCATCACCCCTATAAGAAATCCCATCCCACAGTTACTCCCTTTTATTTATTTATGTAGTTTTTTTTCTGAGCTGGGGACTGAATCCAGGGCCCCACACATACTAGTGCTCTATCACTGAGAAACATTCCCAGTCCTTTCTATTTTTTATTTTGAGATAGGGTTTCACTAAGTTGTCTGGGCTAGCCTTGAATTTGTAATCCTCCTGTCTTAGCTTCCAGAGTAGCTGAGATTACAGGTGTGCATCACAGTGACTGGCTCCCTTTTATTTTTGAATATGTATTTTCTGAGATTCTTAATAGCAGGCTGGCTTGTGGACCTTGCACACTCTTATAGTTTTAAATGTTCTTCTTCTATTTCCATCCTTTCTATATTCTGGAGACTTTCTTGACTTTATTTTCTGTCTTACTACTGAAAAACATTCTGAGTATGTTAATAAGATAATTTTGTACAGTAGCTGACAGTGCTGAGGGTGGGATGCCAGGTAACTTCCCAACCTGAAGACCTAGATAGCTTCTTGAATATCATTATTCAGGTACAGTATCAAGTTTTGCACTAGAAGACAGAATGACTAAATAAGAACTAGATACTGAGTGAAGATTAGGCTAAAAAGCAACAAAGATGATGATGGACTGATTGATCTATTAACCAAGAGTATAGGGGTCCCTACAAAATAAAACTACCAGATATTAACTCTGGTTCTTTAAGACAGTTTTTGCTGAATATAAAGTTAATGGCAACTTTTGAATTCTATGCAAATGATATCTGTATATAATAGTTCAGGCAATAATTTTATACATATGTTCAAAATAAGTAAAAAATGGTAAAAAGGCAGAGCTGTATAGATAACAATGTATGATACTGAGTCCTCTTAAACATTAATATCTATTCAAATTGGCAATAAAAATGAGTACATTTTCAGGATTATGTTGACACATGGCTGAAACAAAGGTCAGAAACAGTGTATATTGTACTTATTATAATAATGCTCAAAATCTAGGCTTCAGTAGCTTTGGCTGAAATTCCTAAAGTGAAAGGGAAAAGCTAATGCTCATTAGTGAGTTAAACTTATATCGTTATTTATTTTTTTTAACCCATATGGCTTTTCTTGGCTCAATAAAATAAAAGTGAATTTTTTTTCAACATCTTCAAGACAGAGGGAACAACATTTGAAAATTAACGATCACCCTATAATTTTAAATGTGTGTAGCTGACTGGGATAAATATACTTTGGAAAATAAGGTTTTTTTGTTGTTCCATTTTTTTGGGGGATGGGTACTGGGGATTGAACTCAGGGGCACTTGACCACTGAACCACATCCCAGCCTTATTTTGTATTTTATTTAGATACAGGGTCTCACTGAGTTGCTTAGCTCTTCGCTTTTGCTGAGGCTGGCTTTGAACTCGTGCTCCTACTGTCTCAGTCTCCTGAGCTGCTGGGATTATAGGAGTGCACCAGGAAGATAAGTTTTTGAATAAGTATCACTGATCTATTTTCATTTGCTTTGTTCAAACAATATATCACTGTAAAGATTTTGATTAAGCAGGGTTACAGTTTGTTGTGGTTTTACCATAAAATCTTATACCAAAAGAAACACCAGTTACCTACCTAAGCGATGAAACCCAAAGGTGAATCTTCTGGTTGGTGACTTTGAAGAGAGCCACAAAGCAAGCAGGGTAAGTATGATGGCACTTAGATCAGTTAACATATGTAGCGCATCTGTCATAATTGCTAGGCTATTTGCAATGTATCCACCTTAGAATAAAGGAGAAATGAAGAAACAAGTTAATTAAAAAATGTAAGTAAAACTGAATTATTTAACATCCTACAATACAAACTGTGAACTAAAATCTTTATCCTGTACAATTAAATCAATGTATCCTGAATTTTATACAAAACATTAAATACATATACAGTTGTTCTTTGGTATCATGGAGGACTGGTTTCAGTACCCCTTGTTTATAAAATCTGTGCATGTTTAAGTCCCTTATATAAAATGATGTAGCATTTGCATATAACTTACACATATTCTCCTGTATGCTTTAAATCATCTCTAAATTATTTATAACACCTAATACAATGTAAAAGCTATGTACATAATTACACTGTAGTTGGGTATGGTGGCCCACACCTGCAAATCCAGCAACTTGGGAGGCCAAGGTAGGAGGATCACAAGTTTGAGGTCAGCCTCAGCAATTTAGTGAAGTCCTGAGCAACTTAGTAAGACTGTTTTAAAATTTTAAAAAACTGAAAGGTCTTGGGGATGCAGCTCAGTGGTAAAGTGCCTTTAGGTTCAATCCCAGTACCAAAGACAAGAGAAAAAAAAATTAGTTATATTGTATTGTTTACAAAGTAATGACAAGGAAAAAAGTCTGTATTCAGTAGAGATACAACTAAAAAATTACGTTAAATTCACAGTTGGTTGGATGGGAACCCATGGATACAGAGGCCCCCTATACAGATTTCTATTGATAAAGTTCAGTTGTATTAACAGATTCTCCAAGGAGTCCATGACATTAAAAAAGTTAAGAACCACTAAATTGGCAGCAAACATATAAGGAAAAAGTCTTTTAGCAACGCAGCTTTTGCTCATTCTACTAATTCTACTATTAGTGAATTAATAACTGTAATGTATAAATATCACAATAAAGCTGAAGAAAAGGTATCATGTTACTTTGTTCAGGAAGTTGAACATTAAATGAAACTGAAGAAACCCACAAAATATACAACACAAAAGATAAAAATTAACTGATTCCTGTCAGGCATGGTGGCACATGCCTATAACCCAAGCAACTTGAGAGGCTGCAGTAGGAAGATCTCAAGTTTGAGGTAAGCTACCTCAACAACTTAGCAACATCCTGTCTCAAAAAATAAAATAAAATAAATTTTAAAAAAGGGCTAGCATATAGCCCAGTGGTTAAGTGCCATTCGATTAAACCCCTAGAACCACCCTCCCAAATGAACTGATTCCCTTGAATATGGATAGAAATGTCTCAAAACAGAGGAAGAAAAGGTAGTATTTAGAAAACATATTCTAATTGATGGAATGTACAGGCAAAACATTGTTTCCATGTACGGTTTGAATATCCCCACCAAAGCTTATGTTGAAATTTATTCCCCATTGGGAGGTATTAAGAGGTGGGGAACTTAACTTGACCTTTGGGAGGTTGTTATGGTTAAATGAATACAGAAATGGGTCCCTATTTCAAAATGAGTATGGATTTTATAAGAGGAAAAATCTGAGGACTCTATGTCTCACCAAGTGATACCTGGCACTGCTCTATGACTTTGAAAAGAAGGACATTATCAGATGTGGCCAACTGGTCTTGAATTTCCCAGTCTTCAACATATGAACCTTTATTCTTTAGAAATTTGCCTGTGGTTTCAGTGATAGCAACAGAAAATGAATTAAAATCCTAATAGATAATAGGTTTGGTACTATCTGAAGTTTCAGACAGCATACAACCCTCTTGGATAAGGGGAGATTACTATATTTGAGTTTTACTGTATTTTAATCTTTTTTTTTTTTAACTTTTCTCTCCTATTATCCATCATTTTTACCTTACTCTGACAGAGTACCTTAATTCATCTCCTATGAAGTTTATAAAGTTCTATTATATTTTTATTGCTCAAAACCTCTTTTCCTTATCCTCAATTTCTTCATTAAAGCAGCCTGTTCTTGTTTCTTGGACACATGTGCTTCTGATATCTTTGAGGATACTAATTATATAATTATACAACTATAACTGAATGGTTCTTGAACAGGTTTTAACTGGCTTTCCTTATTTTAGCCACCTTGACACACACTTCCAGATATCTAGTACAACCAATTCTGGGCCTACTTAGGTTTCTCTAGCATAGTAGTTCTCAAATGTGGTCTTTCAAATGTGGGTAGGAAAAGCATTCCCTGGGATTTGATAGAAATTCAAATGCTCCCAGGCCCCTCTGAGGATGGGGCCCAGTATTGTATACCCCAAGTTCTTTGTGTGATTCTGATGTACAGTAAAGCTTGAGAAACCATTAACCCAAGAGTAAACTGGGCTGGTTCTCAGCCTTCCCCACTGCAGGCTTTCTTGGGTCTCTTATGTCAGTTACCTTTTTATGTGTTTCCTTCCCAGGTTCCAAAATTTTTGTTGCCATTTTCTCCTTTCCAGTATTCGCCCTCTGTGTGGATTTATACTTTTTTTTTTTTTTTCCAAATCCCTTTATTGCAGTTTAAGAGAGGCTTTGGGATGGAGCAAAATTAAAAGAATGAGTTCAATTTGCTATCTTTATCTGGGAGTTTATTTGTGTTCACTATGGTGTTTTCATTTTTAATAAAAATTCTGTTGTAAAAATAACAACTCTCTTACCAAATCCTGTAGATATCTTAGTCCTCATCTAATTAGACAATTTCAATCTATTTATTTTCTCTATGATTTATGGCAATCCACTCTTATCCTCTCAAGGGATATATTCCAAGATTCCCAGTGGATGCCTGAAACCTTGGATAGTGCCAAATCCTACATACACTGGTTTTTAAATACATATGCATAATAAAGCTTATAATTTAGAAAAAAAAGATGAGCAATAACTCATAATAAAATAGAACAATAACAATGTAGTATAATAAAAAGTTACATGTGGATACACTAGACAAAGGGATGATTCACATTCTGGGCAGGACAGAGCAACACTGCATGAGATTTCATCACAATACCCAGAACAGTGAGCAATTTAAAACTTATGAATTGTTTATTTCTGGAATTTTCCATGTAAATATTTTTGGACTGTGGTTGTAGTTAATTAAAATCATGGAAAGCAAAACCACAGAAAGTGAAACTGAGGACAAGGGGTGACTACAGTGTTCTCTTCTTGTGGATTTTGGGATACTTCTTTGCCTCTATCTCACTTCTAAGTTAGAGTATCCTCAAGATTTGGACTCTCTAGGTAACTTTACTCATTTCTGTGGCATCATATACTGCATCTCTCTCTACTTTGACCTCTCTTCTGAACCAGACTCATATTCAATAGCCCACTAGACATCTCCACTTGGCTATTCCAATACATATGAAGATGAACGTATCTAAAACAAACCTTGAGCCCATGCCCAAATCCTGCTCTGCATTTTATTCCTGTTTCGTAAATGATGCCTTTCCATACACTGAACTGCTTAGGTGAGAAACTTCAGAATCACTTTCTGACACTTCTTTCTCTTTAACCCCCACATCAAATCATCAGCCAGTTCTGTCAATGTTCCCTCTGGACTGTTTCTCAATCAGTACATTTTTTCTATATGTACTCTAGTCTAAACTGCTTATCTGGACCTCTGATAACAGTTTACTTACACCCATTCTTGTACCCTCCAATCCATTCTCCACATAACAGAGTAATCTTTTGAAAAAGTAAATACCATCATGTTGCTCTCCCACTCAAGCCCTTCACTGGCTTCCCATTGCATTTAGAATAAGAGCTATACTCATCTCATTCAAGGTGGCCTATCAGGACCTGCTTATCTGGTCCTGCTGCCTCTTTCCCACATGCTCACTACATTCCAGCCATACTGGCTCTCTTTTTAAGTTTCCCCTAAAGAAGTGAAGACTTTAGGACCTTTGTACATGCTGTTCTCTTTGCCTGGATAACTCCTACTATTCTTTTTTGGTTTAAATGTTACTTGGCTCATGCATAAACTATGTCCCACTGGTTACTATGTCTTATAGTACGTTGTTCTTTTTCTCCAGAGCACTTAAGACAATTTAATTTAAAATTTAGTCATGTTTATTCATTTAATGCTTCTCTTCTTCATTACATTAAATGCTTTAGATAGCAGAAGTTCTGATAGGTTTTCTGTCCATTATATATCTAGAACATGTAGCAGTGCCTGGTGTATAGTATATATTTAAAAAATACTTGCTGAATGAAGAAAGAATGGATGTTGCCCAGTGGCTTAGAGCAAGCTAGTAGCAAAGCCAAGATTCAAAATCAAGTCACCTCTTTCAGATCTTCAAATTACTTCATTTTTCATTATCACATACTTCCTACATGAGATGCTTTATTTCTAAGTTCTTTGAACACACTTTAATAAATTCCCTATTATAAAAACTTCTAAACAATATTCTGAATAGTTAATGTCTATCTTAAATATTATCATCGTTATTATTTAATAAGAGTCTCATATTTGAAAATCAAATCAGTATTTAAAAGGAAATACTGTGGCTTTCACTAAATTATAATTACCAAATTAGAGAGTTTCAAAATGGGAAGTCAGGCCAATTATATCTTAATGACTTTCACTTAGGTGAAATAAACTCTAAATTAATTTAAGGGGGGAAATTGTGGTTAATTATTTTAACTTCAAACATTAAATATTAACTTCAAAAATCACAAAGTTTGACTGTTTCAATATTCTTGTGTGAATTTGGGCAAATTACCAAATCTTAGTCTTTTGAGACTATGCCCCATCTGGCCACAGTTTCCCCTTATTTTTGAATTTCTTTTATAGCTTAAGCATTTATAATTATCTAACAGAGGAAAATTAATTCAACAAAAATTTAATTATTGAATGTCTGTGCCCATCACTGTTCTAGGTTCTGGGAATTCAGCCTGTATTTTAGTGTAGGTAGAGATATACTAAACAAGTAAATACACAAGATAATCTCAGATGCTGAGGGCTTGGAAGGCTGGAGATGATGAAGAAGACAAAGAATGATTTCCTTTAGTTTGTCAGAAAAAAGTCTCTCAGATGTTTTCTGAGATGAGTCAAGAATAATAAGAAATTAGTCAAGAAAAGATCTGGGAAAAGGAAATCCATATAAAGTTCTGATCTATTAATGGACCATGAAATTAGTTTAGCCTGCTGGGGCATAACTGAACAAATATTAGGACACATCACCTAAAATAAAATTTTTGTTTCAATTATACAAGTGTTTATATGCATGTGTATGTGTACATGTACATACGTACATATGTATGCATGCATGCCTCCACAAATCACAATGTTAAGTGGATTTCTTACTATTGAGAGGTCAGGAAAAAAGTCACTGAGGTATAGGATCCAACCAGTGTGAAGGCATTAAGGGTAGGGAAGAGCTATGTGAGTTCTGAGAAAAAAAAGATCAGTATGCCTGACGTTAACACTTTGGAGGAGTGGAATACAATGAGGTAGGAAATATATACAATTTTTCTATGTAGAGCTTTCAGCCAAGTGTTTTAAATCTGGACTACTAATTCTGTTCTCATCATGGTTCATCATAGGAGATAACATGAGAAGATCAGTTCCTTGCTTTAATGTCATTTTGTAAAAACTGTCACTAGGAGAAGTTGGCAATTACAGTTGGCCCTTCCTATCTGTAGGTTCTGTATCCTTAGATTCAACCAACAATGGATGGAAAGTATCTGAAAAAAAACAAAAGCAAACCTAACACTGCATCTGTACTCAACATGCACAGACTTTTTTCTTTTTTGTTAAGTATTCCATAAACAATATAGTATAACGTATATTTATATAGTATTTACATTGTACTTGGTACTATAAGTAAATTAGAGATGATTTAAAGTGTATGGGAGAATGTATGTAGGTTATATGCAAATAACTGCATCTTTTTATATAAGGGACTTGAGCATCTTCAGATTTAGGTGTTCAAGAGCAGTCCTGGAACCAATCTCCCTTGGAAATGGAGGGATGGCTATACACTACCCTGACAGTGAAAATAATCTCTTAAAAATTTATCTTATAGTGAAAATGTATTATTTGCAGTAATTAAACAAAAGAAGAAGAAAATCAAATTCATAGAATTGGTGGAGCACTCTGGTTCATTTCAGAGTATCCTTATAATGAAAAACTTTGTTAGTTGGTAATACTGAATTTTACAAATCCATTGGCTATAAATTAAAAAAGAAATGGTATAAAGAGACTGAGTAAGTCAAATGTGAAGAAAAAAAATCAAAAGTCTGGGATTGTGGATGCGGCTCTTCCATTAGCTACCAAAGTAGCCTCACAATTTATTCAATCCCTCTAGGCTTTCAGAATTTGTATGTGTGATTAAAAAGCTACAGCAGGTGTTCAATAACGTCCCTTAACACTGTAAAATTCTATGATCTTAAACATTTTATGATTCATTTGCTACTTTTAACGGTGCAAAAATTAACCTGGTGTTTTATCATTTTTTTTTTTTTTAAAGAGGAAGTTACACGATATACAATGAAGATAATGTCAACTTTACAGTAAATGGCATGGTGTCTGAAGAACTGGAAGATAAAGGCACAGTTAATTTGGGAGGTTTATGTTCTACTTAAGGCTGAACTGCCCTTTGGAATCCTGCCGCCTTTTCACATCATAAGATCAGTATCTTGATACATAGGAAACTTCCTGAAAAGAAAGTTTAAACCTCAGATCATGTGTAACCACCTACAGCCTGATAAAGACTCTCGAGGCAAAGTAAACAGAAAGTGAGTTGGCAACACAACTCACCTACAAGTTCTCCAATCATGAAAAGCAAGTAAAGGACGGCGGCAATGGTCAACCTGATTTTCACCTTTCTCTGCTTCAGTAACTCTCTCCGTTTGCTGCAGTTGTCACAGGGGTCCACCTTCAAACTCAGCTGACTGTTGGTCAAAGGTAAGTCCTGGTCCAATAAGGAATCATCGTCGGCCTGGAGGGCCGGGTGCGCCCCATTGATAGGCCTTTCTGGGGCTTCGGAGTCATCGTCGGCCACCACCACGCGAAGTTTATTAAACCGAGAAAGCCCCTGGTCGCCCACCTCGTCCGAGAAGTCAAAGGCGCTGGTGTCATTTAAGAACAGCGGCGCGTCGTCCTTCCTCAGCAGAGATTTGAGGCGCTTCCACGCGCCGGAGCCGGCCATGGCAGAGGCTGAGCGGAACGGCTGGGTGCAGGCGGCCGGCCGGCAGCCCCTACTTCACGGGCGCGCCGGTTCCCGAGGGCAGTGCCGCGCGTACCTCCCCATCCTGTGGAAAACGAAACACGTTACCAATTAAAGGCGCCCCAACACTGCCCACAAGTTCCGAAGCCGCGGACGACGGGGCGCAGGGCCGGTCCCCAGGCGCGGCCGGGGATCCGCGAGGGGGCGGCGCACCTACCTGGGGCGCCGCCGCGGGGCCGCTGCTCATCTCCCCGCCCCCGGCCGGCTCCGCGGGGCCGGCTCGCTCGGTTCCGAGCGGAGCCGTGCTCGCGCCTGCCGCGCCAGCCGCTCGAGACCAGCTCCCGGGTCCGACAGGCTCGGGGCCCGGCGCCGCGGCCGCCGCCTCTCTCCGCCCTGCGCGAGGCCGCGCGCGTGCGCCGGGAGAGGCGCGCGAGGGAGGGGTCGGCGCGAGGACACGCAGGCCCGCCGTGCAGCGCGGGGCGCCCGCGGGGGCGGGGCGGGACCCGCGCGCTCCGTGGCCCCTGCGCCTAGCGGCTCGCGCTGACAGGCTCCTGGTCTTTTGCGCTGCCTGAGCCCGGGCGGCAGTTCCCTGAGAGACCGCACTCTGGCCGCCCTTCCACTCCTGGAGGCTTGTGCGCACGGAGCTGGGGTCCGCAGGCCAAGAGGGTGGGTTCGAAAGATCCTGCCCGGAGCTGGGCGTTCCTACCTAGGGGTTCCACCCAAAATGTGTCTCAGGAGTCTCTGCTCCGATCTTGTCGTGGATGCTCCCCAGAAAACAAATTTAGTGCTCTCTTATTGGGTGGGAAGCCAAGCAGCTTTCCTCTCCTCGAGTTGTTTCCTTTCTGGCAAATTGACAAAATTTGCTGCACGGCCAGGTCAACTAGGCAAGCCTATATGGTCAACAGTTCTGTGCCCTGCCCTATGTTTACTATTATTTTTTTTTTTCCAGCAAATATGTGTTGTTCTCTTGTGTAATCTCTGCCACGTTCCTTTTGCCATTCAGATATTACAATATGTACAAAACCCAAGCCCAGATCTAGTAGCTGTTTGGCTTTTGGTTCTGTTTAACGAATAAAATAATAAATTCTGAGTAGTAGTTTCTGATTTAAACCTCACTTTTAAGGGCAAAATGGAAGGACAGTGATCTCCTCTTTCCCCCACAAAGTCTTGAAGATTCATAATCTAGGTTTTCTGTGTGGATTCTAGGGGGTTCAGTAGATCTTTAAAAGCTAAAATTTTTGAGTGTATTTTCCTTAGGGTTTTTTTTTTTTTTTAGGGAGGGCACTGGGGATTGAAGCCAGCGGTGCTTAACCACTGAGCCACACCACCAGCCCTTTTAATATTTCATCTGGAGTCAGGTTCTCGCTGAGTTGCTTAGGGCCTGGCTAAATTGGTAAGCCTGGCTTTGAACTCTGATCGTTCTTTCTCCGCCTCCAGAGCTGCTAGGA
The DNA here is from genome assembly GCF_902686455.1 of Sciurus vulgaris. NCBI lineage: Eukaryota > Metazoa > Chordata > Mammalia > Rodentia > Sciuridae > Sciurus > Sciurus vulgaris. The sequence goes on from NC_136462.1 coordinate 94,239,340, forward strand.
TTATAGGCATGTGCTACCAGTGCCCTGCTTTTCCTTAGCTTTAATCATATTCTCAAGTAGACCTAAGACTTAAGTTTAAAACACTGCCAGGAGAATTCATTTTTTAGGTCAAGTTTCTAGCTTCTACTTGGAGTGGAATTGTAAGACCAACAACTCCTGTGTTTATGAATGTTGTGTTTTTACGATTGTCTATGTGTCTTTCCAAATTACAAGTCAGAAAAAATAAAGTCATATGAAACATTTTCCTCTGAAGGGTCAGTCAGATGACACCTTAGAATCTTCTGTGGCTCAAGAGCATGAGCACCAACTGCTTCTAAACTCCAGAGCAATCTCTCACTTTTTGAATGCTCAGTATATTCCCACAGAGCTATGATTATGGACTTAAGTCCATATGAAACCTGGACAGACACTCCATGATTCCAAAATCAGGAAGGAAAGAGTATTGCCAGAAATTTCACTAACCAGGATACTCTGATCTTAATCAGCTGAAGGAGGAGAGCTTTTTGGGGATGCTTTCCTAGCCCCAAATATCTTAATCCACCCAATTTTGGGAATAGGATTTTTAAAAAGAATTTCACTTTGTTTTTACTGTCTGAAATAGAGATGAATAAAGTAAAGATTTCAGGAGTGTTCTCATATTCTTTTCAGTATAACTTCTTCAAATGAGATTTCATTTAAGGGGATGGATGATTTCAAGAAAAGTTGAGGCAAGAGCATAAGTTGTTTTGTGTATTTAGTAAGTTTATTGAGGAGGGCTGCAGTTCTATATCCCACTGGGTTTTTACTATTTTGTCCACTGGGTCCTGGAGAGAGGGCTGGGAGGACAACAAAACTGTATGTGGTGATCCACAAATTCTGTGATAGCTCTACACCTCAACAAATGAAGCTTAATTCCTTTCATCTTGTTTGTGTGCTTCACTTAATAATAGTATATGACTTATAATGAATAGAATATGGCAAAAGTGACGGAGACTTACAAGACTAGGTCATAAAAGACATTGCAACTGCCTCCTTCTTCTCATTCTTGGATCACTTAAACTGGAAGAACTGGCTACCATATCTTAAGGAACTCAAACGGTACCATGAAAAAGCCCAGGTAAGGGGGAGCTGAGGCCTCCTACCAAGAGCCATATGAGTGAACCATATTGGAGGTGGACCCTTCAGCCCCAGCAAGGTTTTCAGAAAACTTGATTCACCCTGGGCAATGTTGACTGAAACCTCATGTGAGATCCTAGGCCAGAACCACCTGGTTATACTACTCTCAGATGACCCAAAGAAACTGCCTGATATAATAAAATGTTTATTGTTTTAAAATGATAAGTTCTGTAGTAATTTGATATACAGAAGTAGATAACTAATACACTATATATCAATCTTCCTCTACACTAGAAAAGACACTTATTATTTAATAACATGGGCTCTTGTTTCTAGTCCCACCCTGAGACTAATGACATGATTTTTATCCTTGAGCTTTAAAATAGGCTAAACAGACTCCTGTGAATAGACTTGGAAGGTAACCACCATTTGCAACCTTATTTCTATATATTTAGAGTTTGTCACAATAGACAAATGAATTTCTGAAACATGACCCCCACGTAATTTCAGTACTGACTGCAATTTAGCTAGCTATTACTCAGTATGCATTTTTATGGGAGACTCCATACTTCTTCAGTTTGAAGAACTTTTTGCATGGAAGATAAAAAAATTGACCAACCATTTAGTGCATCTCTTAACCAGGTGACCCATAATCTTCAGATTGCTTAAGTAATAGAGGCCTCTGAGTGCAGTTGAAAGATATTCCTTGGGGCAGTTAACTGGGATAGACATAAAATATTCTATGTCAAAATCCATTTTCTGGCCCAGATATCTCTTGTTAAAAAGCAGACAACACTAAACACAATACCACAGCTAACATTTACTTAAGGCTTGTTTATGTACCAGGCACCATGCAGGGAACCTGACTTATGTGAGCTCATTTAGTTCTTACAACATCTCTAGGAAGAAGTTAGCACTTGAAGTTCTTGGAGTCAGACTGCTTGTGTTTGAATTCTGGCTTCACCCTTCACTGTCATATGATCTCTGGCAAACAAATCTCTTTGTGCTTCAGTTTTTTTTAAGTCTCAAATGGGAATGATAATAGTATCCACTTTATAGTGCTGTGAAAAAGACTAAATAAGATAACACATGTAAAGCATGTAAGTAGGACACAGTTCCTAGCACAAAGTAAGTGCTCAGTCAACGCAGACTATTACTGTTACATAGATGAAGATAGTCTCAGGGAGGACAGAGCAGGAACTCAATTCCAAATGAGTTTAGTTTTAGAGTTTGAGCTCTAAATACTTTTCTACACTGTTTCCTTCTCTTTCTTTTTTGCACATAAATGCAAAAAATCATCTAGATTTCTGAAAGCAAACAAGCATACTAGGAGAAATCCCTGTTTCATATATGAAGAATTTGCCAGCAATTGGAGACCTCAGTGTCATTCTATGAAACCCTCCTTAGAAATGAGTGAAAAAAAGTAAAAGAAAAAATTTTTTAAATTGAAATATGGGAAAAGGTGCCTCTTGGTTGACAAATTCAAGTGTTGCATGTTCTGTAGCCCGAGAATGTCTTTCTCTATTGAAGTATGTGGCTGTGGGAAGATCCATAGGATGCTTTGGACTATGTCTTCCTATCTTTTCCAGGAGGGGATGGAAACTGCTGGACATATATGAACAAGGGTTAGTGATGTGATACCAAACTATGGTGAGTGTATCTGTGGGTTACTTACTGTTAACGGAATGGCTGGAGTTTCAATTTAACCCATCCTTCAAGTGAGGAGCCAGCAGAGCCCCAGAAAAGATTAAAAAAAAAAAAAAATTGCCCAAGGACAGAAAGCCCCTGTCCAAGACAGGTAGGAGACAAAGGAGAGAGTACTTGGCCCAAGGGCCCATCAAACTTGTCAAGCAAACCAATATGTAAGCCAAAACTCTCAATAAAGTTCATTGCTTTCATACTTTTGCATTTTCCCACCTTAGTTTTAAAAGTAAACATTCCTATGATTTTTTTCTAACCAAGTCTGGCTGAAATTAGATGGAACAGAGGTCCCAGAGGTGATGGGAGCTTAGGGAGTAAACAAAAACCCCTGGAGTCTGGAGGTGGTGGCTGGGCTGGGGAGCTTGAAGATGAGGATGGAAGACAGAGTTTGGACTGCTTTGCTATAGATAAAAGCATCACACAAGAACTTGGAGAACCTGGAAGCTTCTAATTTTGTCATCCATTTGCTATGATCTATAGCAACATAATATTACTGAGCTCATTTTCTTGTTTGTAAAAGTGGAAAATTATATTTGTCCTACCTGTTTCACAGGGACACTGTAATAATCAAATAAGATTTTTTACGTGAATGCATTCCTTGCCAACTTTATTATAGAAGAGTTATTAGAGATCATGCCACCTGAACTAAACTACAAAGCAGGGAAGGTTTAGGGCGATGCTAGCTGTCAAGAATCCTCCACTTAAGACTGTGAACCTCAGTCCTTGGTTTATTAATGACACATTCTGACTCCTTTAGATGGTCACCACATATTACTGTTACCAATACCTCATTTCTATTCTGAGTTGTTTTTGTATCCGTAGCACCTAATATCATACTCTTAGCAGAAGTATTGCAAATGCTCATAGATTAATATATGAAATATTTTGACCTCAGAACTTTCATTCATAACTTTAAATTTCTTTCTAACATAAAAGCTTCTTTTTTTTTAAAAAAAGTTTGTATGTAAAGGTCATTTCTAACAATTTTTTTGTGGTGAGATCAATGTGTGTCATAATGATTGGTAATTATGAATTTGTTAGTAGTTTATATTTATACCTGATCTGTTTCAAAGAACATTATATCATTTGTGAATTAAGCTTAGACAAAGAAGCAACTGCAGACAAAGTGACTCTTTTGTGGCTTCTAACAACTGGTGGTTTTAAACAATGAAGGCCATTGTGTTAATTCACTCATGAGGTTTTTGTAAGGATTAATTAGATTAAAATCTGCAAAGTGCTTTGAGATTTTCCCAGAATTCTTTTATAAATAAAGGTGGCATTAATTTTTTTTCAAACAAGTATCTTTATGTTGATCCTCTCAGAATCAAATGTAACAAGTTCAGCAGCTGCCTGTGTTCCCTAAAGCAAAAACAAAAGTAACCTAAGCTGAAACCTAACCTAAGTTACCTTTAATGGTTTTAAGATGACTACAGGTGCACACATGACTGAGCAGAATTTACTACCTTAATCACAGAGATCTTAACGTATGATTTACAATACACAGTAATGCCTCATAATCACTTTGCCAGGTGGTAATTAGATATAAATTCCTGTAATTATTACAACCATTTTAAACAAAACAAAGTTTTGTTTTCCTCTGTTATTTATAGTTTACCAATTTACAATCTGTTCACTTACAAATAGGTTTTATGGCAGCCTTTCCTTTAGTAGTTTTCCCTATCTCTATTCAGTGAAAATACTGAAAATTTTTCCTCGTACCAGGTACTGTGTAATCCTTGATGTATGCACAGAAACACATGCAGACACCAGATTAAAGATGGAAGGTAGAGTTAAGATCCAACAGCTGAGGTTCCTTGGGACTACTTCCTTAAGTCTAATGCTCTCCTCTAATCTTCATCCTGTCCCCAGTGACCTACCCAACCCATGGTGTCCCTTCTTCCCTTCACTCAGAAGAAGCAGCTCTGAATATTCTGAGTAGTAGGCTTGAGGCAGCAGAAACTCTGGAGCAGGCCAAGGAGAGGCCTGGGGAACAGTAGGATAAGAGGTCCATTGTCTATACAATGGAACCTATCTGGCAGGTGGCCAACCAGGTTTGCTTGGGGCTGACAGGGTTCCTGGGACTTGTGATTTTCAATTTATTGAGATGAGTTTACCTGGCAATAAGAATAGATTCTGGAACCCTGACATTGGCTGAGTTTTTGCTAGGTGGGGAGAAAATTTACCTGGGAAAGACAACTTGTTCCTTTTGAACCCTGTAGCACTGGGCTGGATGTCCTCAGGACATGAATTCTGTTACATTGAATGGAAGAGATTACAGGTGTCTAAGAAAGAGGCCAGCCCTGCTCAGGTAGCATGCGCATGGCACATGGGTCCTGATAGAGCCTTCAAGGTTCCCAGTCAGTTTTGCAACTTTGCAGGAATGTTATCAGCACTTGTGGACAGACTGGGAAAACCAATTCACACTAAACAGTAAACTGCTATTATAGCTGGTATCTTATTTGTCCTGGGGGATATAATTTTCCTGTTGCCCTGGAAGCTGCCTTCAAGGAACAAGTGATATGCGAAGCCAAATTACCTTAGAGATAGAACAAAGGTGACCAGGAGTTTTAAAGGACATTCCTATTGTGCCATATCCCTGTAGGCACACTCAGCATCGCCCTCTGCATCTGGCCAGTTCCTGTTCAACCTTCAAGTCTTAACCCCAACACCTGTGGATTCTGCTCAGTCCCTCTCTTCTCTCCCTGTCTTCCCTCCCTCATTCCGTCTTTCCTTCTCCTTTCCTCCTCCCTTCCTTCTCTCCTTCTCCCTTCCTCTCTTCTTTTCTTCAAACAATATTATTTTAATGCCTCACATACATGTGGAGAGCAAGCTGTGCCCTGCTCTGAGTCAGTCCATGTTGTATAGAGCAGCAACTTTCAAGCTTGAGCAGCCCTGAGATCCTCCATTTTATAAAGCTGCAGTTTTCCTAGAATTTCATTGTAAGTACTAAGGAGAATGAATTGATAAAGTGTCTGGGTGATAGATAACCAACAGATGTTTGACAAATAGAGTTTATCAAAAAGAATAACCTTCAGCTTCAAGGCACAATCATAAGGCACAAACTGATAAATAATTGTGCTAATAATAAATGACCACCTGTGAACTTAAATCAGAAGCTCATGAATTCAAGGGCATATCAAAACCACATCAGGGAAACTGAGGCTAGCATAACTTTCAGATACGCTAGACCTCTAAATCATGCAACCCCTCATCTGAAATGTAAAAAGAAAGATACCCAAGATGGTGGTACAGCAACACACATGAACCTATCCTTTTACAGACCATCTGGTGAATCTGTAACAAACACCAAACTCTGTACTTCAGTTTAGCTCAATCCTCCCACTTTGAAACTATCTGCTGTCTGGACCCTTGCTTAGAACAAGTTCTAACCCTGAACAGCTCTGTGCTCTGAACAGGTTCTTCAAGTCTGGTTCATAATCTCATCTGATCACTTGCAGTGACACTTTTGCATTTATATCTGCTTTCTGCCTTTGTACTGAGTGCAGCCTCTGGAAACCCTGTGATCACTGTTAACCCTTTCTTAGCCATTCTATCACCTCTGTGTCATTGTGTAAAGTATGATGTGTGACTTGAGTGTTATAGGTATAAGTAATTAAGATTGGAATAGGATAAAGGAACTGTGATTGTCTTGGTCACGACAACAAGTAAGCCATTGAATATTGAAGTGAACTAAAACTGATGAAAGGAATATAACTTGTTAATTTATAAGTATTAAACAAATCTGACCTTTTGCAAAGACCTGAATGGAGCTTGTACACAATACTCTGTCAGTCATTAAAACTATCACTGAATCTATAGAGAATAAGGGAAAGCTTGATGACATTTTACCCCTCAGTGACTCTGCATATACATCACAAATTCTAAATTTTATTATGAAATTTTTCCTAGACTAAATGTAGACTGTTGTTATCTACATGTAATTTTTTTTTTTTTGAGATGGGTTCTCACAATGTTCCCCAGGCTGCCCTTGAACTCCTGGACTAAAGAGAACTTCCTACTTCAGGCTCCCCAATAGCTGGGACTTTAGGTGCTTTCCATTGCCTGACAATCTATATGTAATTTTAAAAGTGAAAGTAGAAAATAATGTATCCTTTATTCTCAGTTGACTTTGTCTAGTCTTCCCAGAAAATTACTTCCAATACCCCATTAGATGACATCTGCAGATAACCATCCCCATCCATTGTATTCCAGTTGTTATAATCTAGGGCAGCAAATTCACTTAATACTGCTTTAATGGCCTTTAGTCCTGCAGTCATGTTTAGTCCTGAATTGTGACCTCACAGCTCACAGTTCTATCTTCAATTTATAAATAGTTCAGATATTTTTGTCCAAAAGTGCATTACTTGGCACTGGTTCCCATGAAAGCTCATTTGTCAGCTATTGGATCACACAGTCAGATCTCTAGGCTCTTTTGATTATCTAAGGATTGGCAAACTTTTTCTGTAAAATGATGACAGATAATGAATAATTTCGGTTTTGTGACAGTACCTTCTGTTGGTGATAGTTTCTCTGCCATTGTAGTATGAAAGCAGCCATTGGAGATAGTAAACCGATGGGGAACCCTTAGTTCCAAATAAAACCTTCTTCATAGAAACTAAAGTGTAATTTTCACTTTTTTCATAAACTATTATTTTGCCTTCTAATTTTCCCCAACCATTTAAAAACATAAAAACCATTCATAGTTTTCAGGGTGTATAAAACAGGCAGAGGCTGTATTTGGCTCCAGTATAGTTTGCTGACCCTGATTGAGACTTGTCACTATTTAGAAGTGTCAGTAGAAATCTTACTGCTACTCTCTCCTCCAGATCATTTACACCTGTGTCAGTGAGCCCCTTCCTACACAGACCTCTGAAGATTCAGGCTTTTTATTTGGTTCCATTAATTCAGACTTCCCAAAATACTATGAAGGCAGCAGTGTTTAGACTGCCAATGTCACTTGGGTGGCATAGTAGATGGGGTCCCACAACCCACCAGAATGCCTGAGCTCTGAGTGCCTCCTGTTAAATACGTTGGATCTTTCAAAATGGAGAAGGTTGTGTCTCCCTCCTCCCCTGCCCTCCACTCCTCCTCAGGCATCATCCTCTGCCCTGTGAGTTTTAGACACACTGAACTTGGGACCCTTACTGTAGCCTTCTTCATGTGCAGCTTATTTATTTGGAATGCTCCTCTTTACATTATCTGTTTAACTAGGTACATTCTAGAGCCTCTCTTCCCCTACGGCATTCTTTACACCCCATATCTAACTGAACCCCTTGGTTACATGCACTCATGTCTCACTTTGTAATTTTATCTTCATTAGTGGCATTGTTTGACTAATGGCTGCCTCTAACTCCCTGGTTGGTCTCTAAGCTCCATGGGGGTAGGGGACTGTTCATCTTTGCTTGCTACTCTATCTCCTACATCTGGCATTGTGCTTGGCACATGGCAGGTGCTCAAGAAGCAGCCAGCAGGTCTCAGCCTATTGGCTGCGGCATTGTTGCTCATGACAGACAGTCTCTTACCTTACTAGCACAATGAACGAGGGTGAATTATAAGATCTCTTCAAGTCTCAGTTTCTTTCTATGTAAAATGGAGGTAATGACCAATGTCATTAGGTTATGGTGATTTAAATGAGGTGACATGCCTGACACATGGCTTGGTCAGACACTACTGCACTGATGTTAGTCCCCTTTCTTACACTTCCTGTCATGGATGCCAAATTCATGGTTTCTTGATGACTAAGTACAAATTGCTCAGATTCCCCAGCGCACAGGACTCCACCTTCCTGATGAGAACTGCACTGTTTCCACTCAGAAATGCAGAAATAGAAATGTGACTACCATACTCTTATACGTCTGCTGCCTTCCAAAGAGCAGTCACTTGTGTCCTCTAGAACTCTGGCACCACTGTAATCAGTAGATACCACTCATTGTTTTTGCTTCTGAGTTAGTTCCTTATTGCCTCACAAAACACCCCAATCTCATGCAGCTTTTTAATTGTCAGCCTCTCCTTCGGAAACCTGCCAAAGGCTTTCTTGAGATCTCTAGGAGAATAATGTTAAGCACATCTTTATTTACATATTCTTTACTTCTTAAAAATTAATTTAATTTGTTGAATTTACCCCTTAACAATATCATGGCGGGGGCGGCAGTAAGGGAAGAATGGAGGAACTTTGGATTGTGCAGAGGGAGATGAGGGGAGGGGAAAGATGGTGGAATGAGACAGACATCACTACTCTATGTACATGTATGATTACACAAATGGTGTGACTACATCATGTACAACCAGAGAAATAAACAGTTGGTTTATTTGTACTCCATTGGTGTACAATGAGTCAAAATGCATTCTGCTGTCATGTATAACTAAAGAGAAAAAAACGATCAAAAAAGATTCAGTTTTTCTCAGTAATAGCTTTTGTTAGATTTATACCAGGTATTTGATGACCTCCTTTTTTTTTTTTGTTATTTTAGGTGATATTTAAAAAATTCTTTTTCTTTTAATTTTCTTTAAATGATATATTAAAAAATTTTACAATTATAGCTGGTAAACAGAAACAATATATTTCTATATTTTTAAAAAGATATTATTCCTTTCTGATGTTAATTTTATTTAAAAGGTTATGCTTATTTCATAAGTGAACTGTAACTTCCCAGGTTCCCTTTAGTTTTAAAAATAACTATAAAAATTGTCATGTAATAATTTGTACTCACTATGCTAAGAATTTTGCATACATTATGTAAGTTAAACCTTATAAAAATCCGCAGAATAGACACTATTATTGAAATTTTGTACATGGGACAAATAAAATTAAAAAAAATTTGTTTCAAGTCATGCAATTAGAAAATATTTGCATCAAGATTTACAAGTTCATCTATCAAGTGCCCATTGTCTTTCCACTTGTCCTTTCTTAGGCTTGATGGTGGGGAGAATATGCATGTCATCTTTTCTTTCATAATCTGGACAAGCAGTCAGTTGCTATAACTGGTTACCCATTTTGGCCAATGGCCTCTCAATATCTTGTTGGACTTCCAAAAAAAACAAAAAAAAAAAAAAAACCAAAAAAAAAAAAAACCGCAGGTGTTATCCTTGCCTATAAACCAATCATCATCCATTTATCCTTCCATCCATCCATCCATCCAGTATTCCTAAAGAGTCTTTATTCAAAACATTGTGCTGAACATGCTTGAGGCCAAAGAAATATGTTCCCAGTTTTTGAAAATAAGACATGAGGGAGTTAGTGGGGAGGGGAGTAGGATAGGGAAGATGGAAATAAAAGGAGAGAAGAGGAAAGACTTCCTATGAAGAGTTGCCCTGGGACCATGGGTATCATGGAGAAAGATTACAGAGATTCTTATACACTAAAAAGTGAGAAATAGGTGAAACTAGCAGAATTTTGCCCTGGCAGGAAATACTCTCTTTTTGGTACCTTGTGACTTTTAATTCCCTTTCTAACAACAGGTACTTTCGTAGTTCTCTATTGTTCTCATTTACTTTTTTCAAAGTCAATTTTTGAAAATTTCCAGCATAGCTGTTACCTGTGTTTTCTGTTTTAAGTAGCATCCCCACTTATCTAAATAGTCTACCAGGATTGCTACAGTAGATTCAAACTATACTTTTTAAAGAAATGGACTGTTTTGCTTTTAGAATGTGTTTACCTCATTTTCTCCCTTAGCTTTGAATGTGCATGTGTTGGTGTGTGCTTATACACAAAGTGTGTGTAGACTTGTATATGTGAGGAGAACAGGAACCTGATTATTGTTGGTCAATCATTTAAACATGTTCAAATAGAGGAATCCTGTTGACTAGAAAAGTCCTCACAAAGTGGCCTTTACCTTGGCAAGTTCATTGAGCATCAGAGTCAGATATGTGATTTTATTGATACCCCAAGAATGTATTCATCTCCCATTAACCTAGTTTACAAAAACTAATAAATACAAAGCAGAATATTGTGGTATGTAAGGAAATATCCATGTTTAAGAGATCAATACTAGAGTAAATGAATGTCTTGGGCAGTGCTGGTTGCTACTTCAAAATATCATAGATTTGGTGACTTACAAACAACAGAAATTTATTTCTGACAGCTCTGGAGGCTAGGAAATCCAAGATCAAGGTGTTGGCATATTCCGTGACTGGTGAGGACCCACTTCCTGGTTCATACATGGTCATCTTCTTGCTGTCTACCCTCTTCACATGGTAGAAGAGGCCAGGGAGATCTCTGGGATCTCTTTTGTAAGGGCACAAATTCCATGAGGACTGTTCTGACTGCACACTGTCTGAACCTCTTTTATAAAGGCTTTATTCCCATGCATGAAGGAGGAGCCCTTATGGTCTAGTCTCCTCTTAAAGGCCTCACCTCTTAATACTATCCCATTGGCAACCTGAATTTTGGACATATTCAAAGCACAGTACCTTCTTACCATACAAAACGACTTACCCATTCAATTTTTCCCAAATTTTCATCTTTCACTATTTCATCATTTTTCATCTTTCACCAAAAATAATTTATTTGATCTCTGTTTACTAAATTACAACTTAAAATACAGTTCTCCCTCTCCAAGAATACTTCTAGAGTGCTCCCCCAATTCCTCAATTCTTCATTTATAGCTTCTTAGTGCACTCCAACAAATGGCTGATTCCCTTTTATATTTAACTCTTGTAGCATAACTCTGAGAGGTGGCTTATTCTCTCATCTTCAGATCTGAAGGGGTACCTCATATTTGTTTATTCCCCACCCCAAACATGTGTCAGATAGCACTATATATTGTCTAGCACACAGCACAGTGGAAACCAAATCGGCCCAAGACACCACCAACAAGTTTGTAGTCTGACAGACTGACTAGCAGCAAGGGGATATATTCCAGGACTGTAAAAGTCTGCCCTTAATAAGAGCGCTCTACCAACTGTGTTCTCAAGGTAATGTTTAGATTACTTAGGGAGCAAATTTTCCTTGGGTGTCTAGGAATTAGATTTTTTTTTTTTAACAGAATAAAAGCTAGATTCAAGAGTGGAGAGAGGGCCCAGAGACTTGGGTCTGAGCCCTCCCACAGGACTCCTGCACTCTGGACTATGGTGGCTATCCAGGGGTATTACATTCCCAGCTGCAGCCAGAAGGACTCCTCTCTCCCCTTCTGCTCATCTTCTGTCCCAGGATCTTGTTCTAGGAACTGCCACACAAAACTTAGGTATATCTGATACCCACACACATAGGCTTCTCCCATCACATTCTCTGGCCCACGCCAGGCAATTACATCCTGCTGCAGGCCAAGTGAGTGGTGCTTCTATTGCTTCCACCAATGGAAGCAGGCATCCATTCTTCCTGCTTCCAACTTCTGCTTTTGCTTTAGGGACTCTCATTCTTGGGATACATGAGAAAGCCTGTGAACCCTACTGCTGGTTCAGTTTCTGCTCCTGCTGACCTCTCCATTCCAGCAGATCTCTTAGGGGCTGAAACCTGAGAAAAAGTAGAGCCCTGTGGGGATTCCTGAGCTAGTGGCCCAAACTTTTTGCCCTGTTCGACCAGTACCAGCCTCCTGGAATGACAGATGGTTGAAGTAAAACCACCTCCATGGTTTGCAAATAATTTTCAAAGGCATTATTTAATATGATCCACTTTCAGATCTGTGAGTTATTTCTGTTTGAAGAGATAATAAGCCAGGGCACAGAGAGCTTAAGTGGTGTTCAGAGTCATGGTTGGCAGCAGGGCCTCAATGTGAATTGAAGTATTCCATCTCCTGGAGGAGTCCATTTGCAACTAAATTCAATTTATCACTAAACAACTATATTTGTATAATTAAAATATTATTTTTAGCAACCATGTTGTGTTATCACAACCAATGACTCACAATTAAAACAGGAGAAAGCAAGAAAAAGTTATATACACAGATTTAATGGTAATCAACAGTAGAACTTGAAAACAGAAACTATTACTATAACCTAGGTAGGCTGGGCACAGTGGCCATATGTAATCCCAACAGCTCAGAAGGCTGAGGCAGGAGGATGGCAAGTTTAAAGCCAGCCTCAGCAACTTAGCGACATCTTGTCTGAAAATAAAAAATAAAATGGGTTGGGGATGTGACTCAGTGGTTAAGTGACATTGGGTTCAGTCCATGGTACAAATAAATCAAACCTGGACAGGCCTAGAGATGTAGCTCAGTGTTATTGTATTTGCCTTGCATGAGCAAGGCCCTGGGTACAATACAAAATAAAACAACACAACAAACTTCTGGGTAATAAATGTGGAAGTGGTGAAGGTAGTGGAGATGGGTGATGAAAGATTTTTGTATTTCATTTAGATATGCTGTACAGTCTTAATTTTTAAAACATGTGCAAGTATTACTTATAAAAATTGAATATAGAAAAAAGAAATGTCATGAAATAAATGTCTCACCAATGAATGATTGCTCAGTCATATTTAAGAACAGCAAATTGTGGAATGATATTGTTAGGAAAATACTATTTATTTTAATGGGTGTGTGTGTGTGTGTGTGTGTGTGTGTGTGTGTGTGAATAGGTATACTTGTACACCAGTCTGGAAGGATATATACCAAAGTTTAGGGATGAGAGGTGAGAAAGACTTTACTTACTTTCTACACCTCTGTATATTACTTGATTTTTAAGAGGCATGCATTGAATGTATAAATATGGAATGTTCTGTGTGCTCAAAGTTAAAACTATTCTGAATGTTTCCTTTTGTTTTTAGCCATGAAGGAGCTGTATTGTCTCTATTGTCTTATGTATGAGTCAGGATCTTACACCAACTTGTAGTAAGGAAATGGTTCTCTGCCCCATGGTATTGTTGCAGAAAGGAAGTTGGTAAATGGAATCACTCTGCTCACGTGACTTAATGTGACCACAGAGCTGGCCAAAAGTGATTCATGTTTCTTTTTTTTATTGTTAGATTTCCTTTCTCTGCTTGGTTTGAGCATATTTCATCAAAAGTAGAGAGGATTTAAATCCACAAATTCAGTATTTGATGATTGTAATAATATTTGTCCCAACTTTGGAGTTTTGGACTTCGTTTTGCACTTTACCACTGAGCTACATCCTCAGATGTTTTTATTTTTTTATTTTTTATTTATTTATTTATTTATTTTTTGGCGGTACTGGGGATCGAACTCGGGGCCTTGCGCTTGCACAGCAAGCACTCTACCAGCGGAGTTATCTCCCCAGCCCAGATGTTTTTAATTTTGAGACAGGGTCTCACCAAGTTGCTGAGACTGACCTTGAACTTGTGATTCTCTAGCCTCAGCCTCTTGAGTTACTGGGATTACAGGTGTGTAGATTTAGGATCCTGATTAACTCAATACTTTTTTAGAATCTCTTTTGTAACCTTGGTAATTAAGTTATTAATTGTGAGGCTGGATATATTCACTTGAGTGGTAGGGATGCTCATAATTTTCCCATGGGGTTATTATCAAGATCAAATGAGATAATCTACATGAAAGCTTTTTGAAATTATAAGCACTATACAAATAAATAAAGATTACTATTTTATCAGCCCCAGTAACAAAAACACACTTAATTCCCACTGACTACAAAGGGTTAGTTAGGATTAGAAAATAGAGACTCCCTGCCTTACTTCCTGCATACAAAGGGTTAGAGTTAGGGTTAAAAAAAATGCACTCTCTGCCTTACTTCCTCTTTCCATCCTTTGCAAGCCATTACTATCCCCCTTCAAAAAAAATTTCCTTGGCAGGACATTTTTGATTGTTGTGTTTTCAGAATGGTGTACTAGGATTCACAGGCAAGTCTAGGAACTTGTAGCAAAAATATTTCCTTTTTCTACCTCCAGCCCAGATTTGATCCCAGCAGCATCAGTTCATTTGTACCCTTTCTTCCTTTTATTCAGGTTCCAACTACAGCTAGGGCCCACTGACCGTACAGTGTTTATTAAAGGATCTTCCAAAAGGATTATAGAGATTTAAAAAGATTATAACAAATAATTTGACATTCTTCTCATGAGAGTTGGATCTATATTTCTTCCTTTTTAATTTGGGGTGCATTCTTGATTGCTTTGACCAACAGAATAGGGCAAAATTCTTGCTGTGTGAAATTCAAGGGTAGGTCACGGAAGACTGTGCAGCCTCTGGTCTGTTCCCTAAGACATAGGCTCATGTAGCCCTATTACCATAGAGAAGACAAGATATCTTGAGTTACTATGCTAGGGAGGCTGGGTGTAGATGCTCTATTCAACAGTCACTGTTCAGCCTAGTCTTCTAGCCAAGAAATCTGAGGGAAGCTGTTTTGTACCATCTATATCACCTTACCTTCCAGATGAATGTGAGTTGTCTTTCACCAACACCTCATGGAACAGAATTATACAGCCAAGCCCTGCTTAAATACATGACCCACAGATTTGTTTTTTAGGGTAGTTAGTTGCACAGCAATTGCTAACCAGAACAGAAACTTCTGTTACCACCATTTCAACTCAACATTTGGGCCGATTTAGCATAATTATGGGGTCAATTTATCTTCTTTTTTTCTTTTCACATATAGATTATCTCATTTGATCTTGATCATGGGATCAAGAAAACCCCATGGGAAAATTATGAGCATCCCTACCACACAAGTGAATATATCCAGCCTCACAGTCAATAACTTAATTACCAAGGTTACAAAAGAGATTCTAAAAAAAGTATTGTTAATCAAATATAAAAAGAATTCTAGTTCTTTTAATTACACACACATTTTAATCTAATATTACTTCATTTATACCTATTATTTTCTTCTCCTTTGTAATTTAATTTTTATTATAACAATAATTATCCAGACTGTTTTAAACAGCTATACTGTATTCTAGATGTCATAGTAGGCTTCTTTCTTTGGACTTTAACATTCCCCCTCCCCCATTTAGGGATGTGGCTGCTCATTCTTGTTGATATCCATGTTCTCCTCCTTGGGACCTTCTTCCTGCAGTTAGTACGGTTTTTTGGCTGAGTTCTGCCAACGAAACAAGCAATGTGATATGTGCCACTTTTTTTTTTTTTTTTAAATGAGGCCTGGCCCATTGAGAAGTATGAATAATCTTCTTTTTCTTTCGAGTCCACCTGGTAAATGGAAAGAACGCTGAAGATCCAGAGGAAGGCACACTGATACAACAGAAGGATCCTGGGTCCCTGAATGTGGAGCAGTGTCCAGATCTTGCTGATCTACGTGGGAAAGTATGGTGAAAGATAAATAAGCATTTATATGGTAAACCTTAGAGATGGTAGAGTACATCTTCTCCACCAGCATCTGTTATCTACCAAAACTAACACAGATTATTTTGAATGCTTCTGCTACCATCATGTGAATTTACCCAGATGAAAGAATCAGGCAGTAATTACTACTGGCACCTCTAGTAATTACTACATTTTTGTTTGCTTTTGTTTTCAGTAAATTAACTTTAGGGATCCTTCAAGCATTTAAGAATTTTGAAAAAAAAAATCCACTAGCTTTTAAAACTAAATCTTTATAGGTATCTATAAAACCAAACCTTGATTTATAAATTTGTATCTTAGAAATAGGAGTATTAGTTAAACTTAGTATAGAATATTGTTGTGATATCCTCTGAGGCTGGATGGTCAAGTCTTTCTACTAAGTCAAGTATTACTACTAAGTATTCATTAGTTCATTCACTCATTTATGCATTCCACATATGCTAGACATTGAAAATCAAAAGATAAATGAGGCAGATTCATTTCTTTGAATCATAATATGTACAGTCATGTATTACCTGACTGACCATGAGAGAATTGCTAACCTCTGTGAAATTTAGTAACTCCATCTGTAAAATGAGGATAATGTTATGTTGTATTCACTTCTAGGGTTCTGGTATGTTTTATTTATTTTTTTATTTTTTATTGTAAACAAATGGGATACATGTTGTTTCTCTGTTTGTACATGGCGTAAAGGCATACCATTTGTGTAATCATAAATTTACATACAGTGATGTTGTTTGATTCATTCTGTTATTTTTTCCCTTCCCCCACCCCTCCCACCCCTCTTTACCCTCTATACAGTACTTTCTTCCTCCACACTTGCCCCCCTCCCTAACCCTAACTCTAACCCTAACATTAACCCTTCCCTCCCGCCCTTTATGTGTCATCCTCCACTTATTAGTGATATCATTCGTCCTTTGGCTTTTTGAGATTGGCTTATCTCACTTAGCATGATATTCTCCAATTTCATCCATTTGCCTGCAAATGCCATAATTTTGTCATTCTTTATGGCTGAGTAATATTCCATTGTGTATATATACCACAGTTTCTTTATCCACTCATCAATTGAAGGGCATCTAGGTTGGTTCCATAGTCTGGCTATTGTGAATTGAGCAGCTATGAACATTGATGCTGTATCTCTGTAGTATGCTGATTTTAAGTCCTTTGGGTATAGGCCAAGGAGTGGGATAGCTGGGTCAAATGGAGGGTCCATTCCAAGTTTTCTAAGGAATCTCCACACTGCTTTCCAGAGTGGCTGCACTAATTTGCAGCCCCACCAGCAATGTATGAGTGTACCTTTCTCTCCACATCCTCGCCAACACCTGTTGCTTGTATTTTTGATAATCGCCATTCTAATTGGGGTGAGATGGAATCTTAGGGTGGTTTTGATTTGCATTTCTCTTATTACTAGAGATGTTGAACATTTTTTCATATGTTTATTGATTGCTTGTACATCTTCTTCTGTGAAGTGTCTGTTCATTTCCTTAGCCCATTTGTCGATTGGATTATTTGTATTGTTGGTGTAGAGTTTTTTGAGTTCTTTATAGATTCTGGAGATTTGTGCTGTATCTGAAGTATGATTGGCAAAGATATTCTCCCACTTTGTAGGCTCTTTCTTCACATTACTGATAGTTTCCTTTGCTGAGAGAAAGCTTTTTAGTTTGAATCTATCCCAGTTATTGATTCTTGCTTTTATTTCTTGTGCTATGGGAGTCCTGTTGAGGAAGTCTGGTCCTAGCCCGACATGTTGAAGATCGGGACCTACTTTTTCTTCTATAATCTGCAGAGTCTCTGGTCTGATTCCAAGGTCCTTAATCCATTTTGAGTTGAGTTTTGTGCAGGGTGAGAGATATGGGTTTAGTTTCATTCTGTTGCATATGGATTTCCAATTCTCCCAGCACCATTTGTTGAAGAGGCTATCTTTTCTCCATTGCATATTTTTGGCGCCTTTGTCTAGTATTAGAAAGTTGTATTTATTTGGGTTTGTGTCCGTGTCCTCTATTCTGTACCATTGATCTACCTGTCTATTTTGGTACCAGTACCATGCCGTCTTTGTTACTATTGCTTTGTAATAAAGTTGAAGTTCGGGTATTGCGATACCCCCTGCTTCATTTTTCCTGCGAAGGATTGCTTTAGCTATTCTGGGTTTCTTATTCTTCCAGATGAATTTCATGATTGCTTGCTCTATTTCTGTAAGGTACGTCATTGGGATTTTAATTGGGATTGCATTGAATCTGTATAGCACTTTTGGTAGTATGGCCATTTTGACAATATTAATTCGGCCTATCCAAGAACATGGGAGATCTTTCCATCTTCTAAGGTTTTCTTTAATATCTTTCTTTAGTGTTCTGTAGTTCTCATTGTAGAGGTCTTTCACCTCTTTTGTGAGATTGATTCCCAAGTATTTTATTTTTTTCGATGCTATGGTGAATGGGGTAGTTTTCATAATTTCTCTTTCTGAGGATTCATCACTTATGTATAAAAATGCATTGGATTTATGAGTATTGATCTTGTAACCTGCCACTTTACTGAATTCACTTATGAGTTCTAACAGTTTTCTGGTGGAATTTCCTGGTTCCTCTAAGTATATAATCATATCATCCGCAAATAGGGATAGTTTGAGTTCTTCTTTTCCTATTCGTATTCCTTTAATTTCCTTGGTCTGTCTAATTGCTCTGGCTAGAGTCTCAAGAACAATATTGAATAGGAGTGGTGAAAGAGGGCATCCCTGTCTTGTTCCAGTTTTTAGGGGGAATGCTTTCAGTTTTTCACCGTTTAGAATGATATTAGCCATGGGCTTAGCATAGATGGCCTTTACAATGTTAAGGAATGTTCCCACTATCCCTATTTTTTCTAGTGTTTTGAGCATGAAGGGGTGTTGTATTTTATCAAACGCTTTTTCTGCATCTATTGAAATAATCATGTGATTCTTGACTTTAAGTCTATTGATATGGTGAATTACATTTATTGATTTCCGGATGTTGAACCAACCTTGCATCCCTGGGATAAAACCCACTTGATCGTGGTGCACTATCTTTTTAATATATTTTTGTATGCGATTTGCTAAAATTTTATTGAGAATTTTTGCGTGAATGTTCATTAATGATATCGGTCTGAAATTTTCTTTCCTCGATTTGTCTCTGTCTGGCTTGGGTATCAGGGTAATATTGGTTTCATAGAATGAGTTTGGGAGGGTACCCTCCTCTTCTATTTCATGGAATACTTTGAGAAGTATTGGAATGAGCTCTTCTTTAAAGGTTTTGTAGGACTCGGCTGAGAACCCATCTGGTCCTGGACTTTTCTTTGTTGGTAGGCTTTTGATGACCTCTTCTACTTCATTACTTGAAATTGTTCTATTTAAATTGTGTATGTCCTCCTCGTTCAATTTAGGCAATTCATATGTCTCTAGAAACCTGTTGATGTCTTCGAAATTTTCTATTTGGTTAGAATAAAGATTTTCAAAATAGTTTCTAATTATGTTTTGTATTTCAATTGTGTCTGTTGTGATATTTCCTTGTTCATTCCGAATTTTGGTGATTTGGGTTTTCTCTCATCTTCTCTTTGTTAGAGTGGCTAAGGGTTTATCAATTTTGTTTATTTTTTCAAAGAACCAACTATTTATTTTGTCAATTTTTTGTATAGTTTCTTTTGTTTCAATTTCGTTGATTTCAGCTCTGAGTTTAACTATTTCCTGTCTTCTACTACTTTTGGTGTTGGTCTTTCTTCTTTTTCTAGGGCTTTGAGCTGTAGTGTTAGGTTGTTTATTTGTTGATTTTTACTTCTTTTATTGAATGCGCTCCATGAAATAAATTTTCCTCTAAGTACTGCTTTCATAGTGTCCCAAAGATTTTGATATGATGTTTCTTTGTTCTCATTTACCTCTAAGAATTTTTTAATTTCCTTCCTAATATCTTCTATTATCCATTCATCATGTAATAGCATATTGTTTAATCTCCAGGTGTTGGAGTAGCTTTTGTTTTTTACTCTTTCATTTATTTCTAACTTCAATCCATTATGATCTGATAGAATACAAGGTAGTGTCTCTATCTTCTTGTATTTGCTAACATTAGCTTTGTGGCATAATATATGGTCTATTTTAGAGAAGGATCCATGTGCTGCTGAGAAGAAAGTGTATTCGCTCTTGGTTGGATGGTATATTCTATAAATGTCCGTTAAGTCTAAATTATTGATTGTGTTATTGAGATCTATGGTTTCTTTGTTCAATTTTTGTTTGGAAGATCTGTCCAGTGGTGAGAGAGGCGTGTTAAAATCACCTAGTATTATTGTGTTATGGTCTATTTGGTTTCTGAAATTGAGAAGGATTTGTTTGACATACATGGATGAGCCACTGTTTGGGGCATAGATGTTTATGATTGTTATGTCTTGCTGATTTATGGTTCCCTTAAGCAGTATGTAATGTCCTTCTTTATCCCTTCTGACTAGTTTTGACTTGAAGTCCACCTTATCTGTAATGAGGATGGATACCCCAGCTTTTTTGCTGAGTCCATGTGCATGGTATGTTTTCCCCCATCCTTTCACCTTTAGTCTGTGGGTATCTCTTTCTACGAGGTGAATCTCTTGCAGGCAACATATTGTTGGATCTTTCTTTTTGATCCAATCTGCCAGTCTATGTCTTTTGATTGATGAGTTCAGGCCATTAATATTCAGGGTTATTATTGAGATATGATTAGTATTCCCGGTCATTTGGTTCATTTTATTTATTTATTTATTTATTTATTTTGAGACGACTTGGTTCTTCCTTTATTTGACAATTCCTTTAGGATAGTTCCTCCCATTGCTGATTTGTTTGTTTTTCATCTCTTCCTCGTGGAATATTTTGCTGAGAATGTTCTGTAATGCTGGCTTTCTTTTTGTAAATTCTTTTAGCTTTTGTTTATCATGGAAGGATTTTATTTCATCATCAAATTTGAAGGTAAGTTTTGCTGGGTATAAGATTCTTGGTTGGCATCCATTTTCTTTCAGGGCTTGAAAAATGTTGTTCCAGGCCCTTCTAGCTTTTAGGATCTGGATTGAAAAATCTGCTGATATCCGTATTGGTTTCCCCCTGAATGTAATTTGATTCCTCTCTCTTGCGGCCTTTAAAATTCTGTCTTTATTTTGTATGTTGGGCATTTTCATTATAATGTGCCTTGGTGTGGGTCTGTTGTAATTTTGTATATTTGGAGTCCTATAAGCCTCTTGTACTTGGTCTTCCATTTCATTCTTCAGATTTGGGAAATTTTCTGATAGTATTTCATTGGAGAGATTGTTCATTCCTTTGGTCTGTTTCTCTAAGCCTTCCTCAATTCCAATAATTCTTAAATTTGGCCTCTTCATGATATCCCATAGTTCTTGGAGATTCTGTTCATGATTTCTTACCATCTTCTCTGTTTGTTCAACTTTGTTTTCAAGGTTAAATATTTTATCTTCAATGTCTGATGTTCTGTCTTCCAGGTGTTCTATTCTATTGGTTATGCTTTCTATGGAGTTCTTAATTTGGTTTATTGTTTCCTTCATTTCAAGGATTTCTGTTTGGTTTTTTTTCAATATCTAACTCTTTATTGAAATGATCTTTTGCTTCCTGTATTTGCTCTTTTAACTGTCGATTGGTGCGATCATTCAGTGCCTGCATTTGCTCTTTCATCTCGTCATTTGCTTCCCTGAGCATTTTAATTATGTACATTCTGAACTCCCTTTCTGTCATTTCTTCTGCCATGCTGTCGTTGGGTTTCATTGATGTAACATCTAGATTTGTTTGCAGCATTTTCTTTCCTTGTTTTCTCATATTGTTCAGGTATCAGTTGACCGCTGTGATATTGCCGATTTCCTCTATTGTCTTATAATATCCCTGAAAATTTCTATTATATCCCCTCTTAGTCTTCAGTAGCCTGAAGTCTTGGAGGAAGTTGATAATGCAGTACTCCACAAGGGAGCTGACTCCCTAGGGGTGGTGGCCTTCCGGTGGGGTATATTCCCTGCTAGTGGGCAGAGGTACCTTCACTTGATGATGAATGGTCATCCAAAAGGGAAGTAGGATGTGGGCTGATGCAAGACCAGTTTGGGCCTGTGTCTCTGATTTTACAATCCTTTTGGGAGAACCTCACCCGACAGGGAGGAGTCACCCGGTGGGGAGGTCTCGCTGGTCGGTTTTCCTCCCAGAGGTTCCGTTCAATTCACAACTACCGCCTGGGCTGGGCAGCCGCCTTCTGCAATGTTCCCAGGGACCTGGACCTACCTCCTGGGCCTGGAAGCCTCACCCTTCGCAAACGAATCTCCTTAGGCTGCCTCTCCTCAGAGAAGCTGCCTGCAGTCCTGGAGCCTTCGCTCCGCCCCTCAGTTTGTCTGTGGGGCTCTTCCACCAAGAAGCCGTCTAGGACCCTGCTCTGCACTTTTCGCCTGGCTATGCGGCCCCTCCTCTGAGCAGCCACCTGGAGCCCCTTACAATCCCTCCGAGTCCCAGTGACCCGCCACACGCCTTTTCCTCCGGTAGCCACCTGTTGTTCCGTGCAGTCGCTCTAAATCCAAGTGACCCACCACGCACCTCTTTCTCCACCAGGCAGTCACCCAGAGATCTGGTGCGTCACGAGTCCCAAGAACTCACTGTGCACCTTCTTGTCCCGACTGCCACCCGTAGCCCTGGTGCAGTCACTTCGAGCCCAAGCACCCTGCCGCGCTCCTCCTCCTTCTCCAGACAACCCCCCTGTGTTCAGGAGCGGATGCTCTGGGACCAAACCACTCACCACGCTGTTCCACTGGATAGCCGCCCAGAGCCCTGGCGCAGCTGCTCCAATTCCAAGCGACGTGCCGAGCCCGTATTTCTCCTTCTCCTCTGGGCAGCCCCCCGGCTGCTTTGAGTTGGTCCCAAGTCTCTCAATATCTCCTCTTCTTGAGTCCTGAGTCCACGCTGCTCCTCCGGATACCCGGAGCCCTGGCGCAGCTGCTCCAAGTCCAAGCGACGTGCCGAGCCCGTATTTCTCCTTCTCCTCTGGGCAGCCCCCTGTGTTCAGGGGTGGTCGCTTTCAGTCCAAACAGCTCACCAAGCACCTACTCCTTTGGGCAGCCTCCCAGAGCCCGGGTGGGTTGCGCCGAGTCCAAACGCTGTGGTGAACAGCCACCTCTCCAATGCTCACAGTTGTCTGCGATCACTGCTCCGGTGGGGGGAGGGGCGCCTCGCCGGCAGCTCTACTTCGCAAAGATTCCTGCTTTCGGGGCTACCGCCCCGTCCGGGACGCCTGCCCAGTGGGAGACGCTCCCCCGGCTGCTTTGAGTTGGTCCCAAGACTCTCTATATCTCCTCTTCTTGAGTCCTGTGTCCTGGAGCAACACGAAACGCAGCCACCCTCTAGTCCGCCATCTTGTATCCCCCCTCTCTGGTATGTTTTAAATGAGATTAACCATGTAACACAATGCCTGTCATATACTAAGTATCAATAAATATGTTTCCATTTAAAAATCTTTTACTTCTCATTCTTGGTAGCTGGGTTAAAGATAAAAATTTCCCAAGACAAAATCTAAGTTTTAACTCTGCCCCCAAATAGGAAGCATCAGAATTTCTATGCTGTCATCTTGCCTGAGGAATTTCCTTGTACTGGGGCTACTGAGTCAATGTGATGGTTTAGATATTAGGTATCCCCCAAAAGCTCATGTGTGGGACAATGGAAGAAGGTTCAGACATGAAATGATTAGATGATGAGAGTTGTAACCCAACCAGTAGATTGATTCCCTGATAGGGATTAACTGGGTGTAACTGAAGGCAGGTAGTGTGGCTGGAGGAGGTGTGTGACTTCAGGGTTTATATTTTGTCCCTGGCGAGCAGAGCTCACTCTCTGTGCTTCCTGATCTCCATGTTCTGAGCTGTTTTCCTTCTCCACACTGGTCTGCTATGATGTTCTGCCTCACCTCAGGCCTCGAGCAGTAGAGTCGGCTGTCTATGGATAGAGACCTCAAATTGTGAGCCCCAAATAAATATTTCCCTTTCTAAAATTGTTCTCATCAGTCTTTTGGTCAGAGTGGTGAAAAATCTGACTAAAGCAGTCAACAATATTCTTTGAAACAAGAAGTTTATGAGACTATCCATAGGTATTTGACATTCCTCTTAGGTAAATACCTAGGAGTGGAATTGCTGGGTTATAGAACAGATATGTGTTTAACTTGTTAAGAAACTGCCAGTTTTCCAAGTGCTTTTGCAATTTTACATCTCCATTAGGAAATTATGTGAGATCACCCCTCATTTCATCAACATTTGGTATTTTATTAGTTTGTTTTCTGTTTCTGTATCAAAATTCTTGAGGTTGGGTACTTTTACAGAAAAGAAGATTTTTTTCAAAATGAACCCAACTACTCTGTATAACTATAATGCTCTCATTATAAAAGAAAAGAGTTTTATTTAGCTCACAGTTTTGGAAACTGAAAGTCCAAGATGGGGAGGCTCTATCAATTTGGTTCTGGTGAGGGTCTTCTGGCTGATGGCATCATAATGGTGGGAGTACTTATAAAAGAGATTACATTGCAAGACAAGAAGCCAGAGAGAGCCAAGGACTAGGCTTGCTAGTTTTTTTTTTTTTTTTTTTTTTTTTTTTTAGTAACAAACCCCTCTCTCTTGGATCCCATGAGTGCTGAATTAATCCCTTCCAAGGGCAGTGACTTCAGTGTCCTAATTACCTTCCACTAGATTCTACCTCTTAAGTTCACCATCTCAACACTGCCATACTGGAGACTAAACTTCCAGCCCATGAATCTTTGTGGGGGATACACTCAAGCCATAACCAAACCATACCACAAATGGTCAGATATTTTTTCATTTAATTTTGATGAAGTCCAGTTTATCTATTTTTTTTCTTCTGTTGCTTGTGTTTTTGGTATGCATCTTAAAAAATCATTGCTTAGTCCAACCCATATTTAGGACTATGATCCCCTTTTAGTTAATTATTGTATATGGAATGAGGTAATAGTCCAAACCAATTCTTTTGCATATTGATTGATATCCAGAGATCTGAGCACCGTTTGTTGAAAAGATTATTCTTTCCTCATTGGATTGTTGTGTCCCTTTTGTAGAAAATCAATTGACCCAAAATGAATGCATATATTTTTAGATTCTCAAATCCTATTGATCTATATAGCTGTCCTTGTGCATAGTTTTCACTGCAACAATTCATTATGGTTTGAATTGTTCTTTCCCTGATGACTAATGATTGCCCTGGTATTCCAGTCACTCTCTCCCTACCCATGTTTCAATGAGTTTCCATTATAGATTAGCTTTACCTTCTCTAGAACTTTATTTAAAGGAAATCACAAGATTCACTTTTTTGTGTAGTTTTCTTTAACTTGGAATAATGTTTCTGAGATTCATCTGTGCATAGTGGATCAACTATAGTGTTTCATTATAGTTTATTTATCTGTGTATCATAGCTTCTCCTTTCAGAAGAAATTTTTACCAAGACTTCCAACTTATTTCAACTTACTTATTTTTCATGTAATTACTATGTGGAAAATTCTAGTCTATTGTACATTTATCATCCAGTTGCTGATTAATTTTTGTATGGTTTTAGATCTGTACAGTTTAGGATATTAAACTTTTTACTTAGTCCTGATTTTTATTGTGCCTATGTAGTTTCTTCTTATAGTCTCTTGAAGACTGTACCAGAATCAAAGATCCTTTTCTTCTTTGTAAGTGCTGCATGGTAACTGATGGCAACACTGGAGCTCTAGCTTCTTTCATTCTATGCTCATATACATTGCAATCTTTTTTTTTATTCTCAAAAACACTTAATTTTTAATTTTTTTAAATTGTAAACATGTTTCTGTTTGTACATGGAGTAACGGCATACCATTTGCGTAATCATACATTTACATAGGGTAATGGTGTTTGATTCATTCTGTTATTTTTTCCTTCCCCCCCTCCCACCCCTCTTTTCCTTCTATACAGTCCCTCCTTCCTCCATTCTTGCCCCCCTCCCACCACCCCCATTATGTAGCATCATCCGCTTGTCAGCGAGATCATTCATCCTTTGGTTTTTTGAGATGGCTTATCTCACTTAGCATGATAGTCTTCAATTTCATCCATTTGCCTGCAAATGCCATAATTTTATTATTCTTTATAGCTGAGTAATATTCCATTGTGTGTGTGTGTGTATGTGTGTGTATATATATATATATATATATATATATATATATATATATATATCACAGTTTCTTTATCCATTCATCAATTGAAGGACATCTAGGTTGGTTCCACAACCTGGCTATTGTGAATTGAGCAGCTATGAACATTGATGTGGCTGTCTCTCTGTAGTATGCTGATTTTAAGTCCTTTGGGTATAGGCCAAGGTGTGGGATAGCTGGGTCAAATGGTGGGTCCATTCCATGTTTTCTGAGGAATCTCCACACTGCTTTCCAGAGTGGCTGCACTAATTTGCAGCCCCACCAGCAACGTATGAGTGTACCTTTTCCCCCACATCCTCTCCAACACCTATTGTTGCTTGTATTCTTGATAATCACCATTCTAATTGAGGTGAGATGGAATTTTAGGGTAGTTTTGATTTGCATTTCTCTTATTACTAAAGATGGTGAACATTTTTTCATATGTTTGTTGATTGCTTGTAGATCTTCTGTGAAGTGTCTATTCATATCCTTAGCCCATTTGTTGATTGGGTTATTTGTATTCTTTGTGTAGAGTTTTTTGAGTTCTTTATAGATTCTGGAAATTAGTGCTGTATCTGAAGTATGAGTGGCAAAGATATTCTCCCACTCTGTAGGCTCTCTTTGCATTGCTGATAGTTTTCTTCGCTGAGAGAAAGCTATTTAGTTTGAATCTGTCCCAGTTATTGATTCTTGCTTTTATTTCTTGTGCTATGGGAGTCCTGTTAAGGAAGTCTGATCCTAAGCCAACAAGTTGAAGATCTGGACCTACTTTTTCTTCTATAAGATGCAGGGTCCCTGGGTCTGAGTTCAAGGTCCTTGATCCATTGTGAGTTGATTTTTGTGCAGGGAGAGAGATAGGGGTTTAGTTTCACTCTGTTGCATATGGATTTCCAGTTTTCCCAGCACCATTTGTTGAAGAGGATATCTTTTCTCCATTGCATATTTTTGGCACCTTTGTCTAGGTCATTTTGTTTTCTGGGTTTGTGTCCATGTCCTCTATTCTGTACTATTGATCTTCCTGTCTATTTTGGTGCCAATACCATGCCGTTTTTGTTACTATTGCTTTGTAGTATAGTTAAAGTTCTGGTATTGCAATACCCCCTATTTCATTCTTCCTGCTAAGAATTGCTTTAGCTATTCTGGGTTTCTTATTCTTCCAGATGAATTTCATGATTGCTTGCTCTATTTCTGTAAGGTACATCATTGGGATTTTAATTGGAATTGCATTGAATCTGTATAGCACTTTTGGTAGTATGGTCATTTTGACAATGTTAATTCTGCCTATCCAAGAACATGGGAGATCTTTCCATCTTCTAAGGTCTTCCTCAGTTTCTTTCTTCAATGTTTTGTAGTTTTCATTGTAGAGATCTTTTACGTGTTTGGTTAGATTGATTCACAAGTATTTTATTTTTTTTGAGGCTATTGTGAATGGAGTTGTTTTCCTCATTTCCCTTTCAGATGTTTCATCATTGTGTATAAAAATGCTTTAGATTTATGCATGTTGATTTTATATCCTGCTAGTCTGCTGAATTCATTGATGAGGTCTAGAAGTTTTCTCGAGGAGTTTTTTGGATCCTCTAAATAGAGAATCATGTCATCAGCAAATAGTGACAGCTTGAGTTCCTCTTTTCCTATTTGTATCCCTTTAATTTCTTTAGTCTGTCTAAGTGCTCTGGCTAGAGTTTTGAGGACAATGTTGAATAGAAGTGGTGAAAGAGAGGACATCCCTGTCTTATTTTTAAAGGTTATGCTTTCTAAAGGGTTTTTAAAGGGAATGCTTTCAGTTTTTCTCCATTAAGAATGATGTTGGCCAAGGGCTTAGCATAAATAGCCTTTACAATGTTCAGGTATGTTCCTACTATCCCTATTTTTTCTAGTGTTTTGAGCATGAAGGAGTGTTTTATTTTGTTGAATGCTTTTTCTGCATCAATTGAAATAACCATATGATTCTTATCCTTAAGTCTATTGACATGATGGATTACGTTTATTGATTTACGGATGTTAAACCATCCTTGTATTCCAGGGATGAACCCCTCTTGATTGTGGTGCACAATTTTCTTAATATGTTTTTGAATACGGTTTGCCAATATTTTGTTAAGGATCTTTGCATCTATATTCATCAAGGATATTGGTCTAAAATTTTCTTTCCTTGATGTGTCTTTGCCTGGTTTGGGTATGAGCATGATATTAGCTTCATAGAATGAGTTTGGTAGGGTACCCTCCTTTTCTATTTCCTGGAATACTTTGAGAAGTATTGGAATGAGTTCTTCTTCAAAGGTCTTGTAGAACTCAGCTGAGAATCCATCTGGTCCTGGGCTTTTCTTGGATGGTAGGTTTTTAATGGCTTCTTCTATTTCATTGCTTGATATTGATCTGTTTAAATTGGTTCAGTCTTCCTGGTTCAGTTTGGGAGGATCATAGGTCTCTAGAAATTTGTCAATGTCTTTGGTATTTTCTATTTGGTTGGAATATAGATTTTCAAAGTAGCTTCTCATTATTTTATGTATTTCAGTGGTGTCTGTTGTGATATTTCCTTTTTCATCACGAATTTTAGTAATTTGAGTTTTCTCTCTTCTTCTCTTAGTGTGGCTAAGGGTTTGTCTATTTTGTTTACTCTTTCAAAGAACTGACTTTTTATTTTGTCAATTTTTTGAATTGTTTCTTTTGTTTCAATTTCACTGATTTCAGCTCTGATTTTAATTATTTCCTATCTTCTACTTTTGGTGTTGTTCTGTTCTTCTTTTTCTAGGGCTTTGAGCTGTAATGTTAGGTCATTTAGTTGTTGACTTTTTATTCTTTTCTTGAATGTGCTCCATTCAATGAATTTTCCTCTTAGTACTGCTTTCACAGTGTCCCAGAGATTTTGATATGTTGTATCGTCATTCTCATTGACCTCGAAGAATTTTTTTTATCTCCTCCCTGATGTTTTCTGTTATCCATGCTTCATTCAATAGCATATTAGTTAGTCTCCAGGTGTTGGAGTAATTTCTGTTTTTTATTTTGTCATTGATTTCTAATTTCATTCCATTATGATCTGATAGAACACAAGGTATTTTTTTGCATTTACTAAGGGCTGCTTTGTGGCATAGCATATGGTCTATTTTTGAGAAGTTTCCATGTGCTGCTGAGAAGAAAGTGAATTCACTCATTGATGGATGGAATATTCTATATATTTCTATTAAGTCTAAGTTATTGATTGTGTTATTGAGTTCTATGGTTTCTTTGGTTGGATTTGTTTGGAAGATCTATCTAGTGGTGACAGTGGTGTGTTAAAGTCACCCAGAATTATTGTGTTGTGATTCTTTTGATTCCTGAAATTGAGAAGGATTTGTTTCATGTACAGGGATGCACCATTGTTTGGGGCATAAATATTTGCGATTGTATTTCTTCCTGATTTATGGTTCCCTTAAGAAGTATGAAATGTCCTTCTTTATCCCTTCTGACTAACTTTAGCTTGAAGTCCTCTTTATCTGATATAAGGATGGAAACCTCCACTTTTTTACTGAGTCCATGTATGTGGTAGATTTTTTCCCATCCTTTCACCTTTAGTCTGTGGATGTCTTTTTCTATGAGATGAGTCTCTTGCAGGCAGCATATTGTTGGTTCTTTCTTTTTAATCCATTCTGCCAGTCTATGTCTTTTTTTTTTTTTTTGTGGTACTGGGGATCGAACTCAGGGCCTTGTGGTTGTGAGGCAAGCACTCTACCAGCTAAGCTATCTCCCCAGCCCAGTCTATGTCTTTTGATTGATGAGTTTAGACCATTAACATTCAGGGTTATTATTGAGATGTGATTTATATTCCCAGTCATTTGGCTTATTTTTGGTTTTTAACTTGGCTTGGCTTCTCCTTTGAGTGGTTTTTCTCTAAGGTAGTTCCTCCCTTTGCTGATCTACATTGTTGTTTTTCATTTCCTCCTCATGGAATATTTTGTTGAGAACATTTTGTTGTGCAGGCTTTCTATTTGTAAATTCTTTTAACTTTTGTTTAACATGGAAGGATTTTATTTCATCTTCAAATCTGAAGGTTAGTTTTGTTGGGTATAGGATTCTTGGTCGGCAACCATGTTCTTTCAGAGCTTGAAATACATTGTTCCATGCCCTTCTAACTTTTAGAGTCTAGTTTGAGAAGTCTGCTGCTATCTGTATTGTTTTCTCCCATATGTAATCTGATGCTTTTTTCCTTGGCCTTCAAAATCCTATCTTTATTTTGAATGTTAGGCATTTTCATTATAATGTGCCTTGGTGTGGATCTGTTGTGATTTTGTGCATTTGGTGTTCTGTAGGCCTCTTGTATTTGATTTTCCATTTCATTCTTCAGGTTTGGGAAATTTTCTGCTATTAGTTCATTGAATAGGTTGTTCATTCCTTTGGTATGTATCTCTGTGCCTTCCTTAATCCTAATAATTCTTAACTTTGGTCTTTTCATGATGTCCCATAGTTCTTGGAGGTTCTGTTCATGATTTCTTACCATCTTCTCTGTTTGGGCAACTTTATTTTCAAGATTAAATATTTTGTCTCCATTGAGGTTCTGTCTTCCAAGTGGTCTAGTCTGTTGGTGATGATTTCCATTGAGTTTTTTATTTGGTTTATTGTTTCCTTCATTTCAAGGATTTCCATTTTTTTTTGAGATTATCTCTTTGTTGAAATGATTTTTGCTTCCTGCAGTTGCTCTTTCAACTGCTTATTGGTATTATCATTCATTGCCTGCATTTGCTCTCTTAACTCATCCTTTGCTTCATGAATCATTTTAATTATGTATAATCTGAACTCCTTTTCTGACATTTCTTCTACCACACTGTCACTAGATTCTATTAATATAGAATCTAGGTTTGTTTGGATCATTTTCTTTCCTTGTTTTTTCATGTTGTTCATGTATCTTCTGCTCTAGCAGTGCAGATCTGGGGTACTGCAGTTTCCCCACTGTAGCCTTATAGTGACCCTATAGGTTTCCAACATCTTTTATTTAGTGGGGAGATCAATATTAGCAGTGCCCAGTTCAGACAATATGACCCTAACCCAAATAGCCCCTATGAGGACGTTAACAATATTGTCATAATAAACAGAATTAGTTTAATTATTATCTTCAGTATAACAAATAGATTTGCAATAAGGTCTGCAGTTTCTAATGGAGGACAAAAAGAATGGGGAGGGGTGTAGGATGTAGCTGTTAATGGGATAAGAAAAGATTATATAGAAGTTCTAGATCATAGAAAGAGTGAGAGCATAATTAAAAGAAGTTGGTTGTTAACATGAGAACAGGGAGAAAGGGACTCTGAGGAAGCAGATTAACAAAAGGAAAAGAGAGTGAGAAAAGTAAAGAAATAAGAACTTAAAATTTTTCAATAAGGAGAAAAAAAAATCTGCACTATAACAGTCATATAGTATTCAAATCTCCCAGTCTTCAGTAGCCTGATGTATGAGAGGTACCTGACAATGAGATTCCAGTCTCCAGCAGGTGTCTTAGGATGAGATTTGCCCCACGTAAAGATGGGAGATTTGGTTTCCAGTATTATCCAAGATGGCCACTCTGGCTTCCAAATGTTTTGGCAAATGAGGAGCTGCAGCACAGGGTGTGGGCATGGTCAGCTGGAGGTCCTGATGGTAGGGTGCAGTCAGTTGATCTGAGGGCCCTTGAGGCAGGGAGTGGTCAGTCAGGCTGAGGGGTTCTGTAGATGGGGCTCAGTCAGTCTGGCCAGGGGTCCTACAGGTCCTGGATGTTGTCTCAAAATGGTGGCAGTTACATGTAACCAAACCTGCAGGTACTGTGACAGTGAACTTCCAGGCAACAGCAGGCAGCTGGCGCTCCACTGGCAGTCTGCAGTCATTGTGCTCGTTGCTGTCAGACAATTGGCAGGTGTACCTCGGGCGGTGGGTGATGGGTAGGTGAAAGGCAGGCGATGGACAGGCAAGAGGCAGGCAAATGGCAAATGGTAGGTGCCAGACAGTGAGCAATCTGCATTCAAAAAGTAGTTGATATGCTGGCAGACTGCAGGTGATCGCAGTAGATAAATGGAGTAAATAGCAGGGATTGATAAGCAGCAAAAACTGCCTCATCAAGAAACAGATATCCTCTGCCTGAAACCCGAGTTATGGAGCGACAAGGAATGCAGCCTACCTCTAGTCTGCCATCTTGGATCTCCTGTTGTTTGTCTTCCTGATAATTGCCATTCTGACTGGGATGACATGGAATCTTAGTTTTGATTTGCATTTCGATAATTGTTAAAGATGTTGAATATTTTTTCTTCTATTTGTTGATTGATTGTATATCTTCTTCTGTGAAGTATCTGTTTAGTTCCTTAGTCCATTTATTGATTGGGTTATTTGTTTTTTTGGTGTAAGTTCTTTGAGTTCTTAATCTTTGAGTAATTAATCTGGAGATTAATGCTCTACCTGGGGTGAATGTGGTAAAGATTTTCTCCCATGCTGCAGGCTCTTTCTTTACAGTATTGATTGTTTCCTTTGCTGAGAAGTTTTTTAGTTTGAATCATTTTTGTTACTATGGCTCGGTAGTATAGTTTAAGGTCTGGTATTGTGAAGGCTTCCTGCTTTACTCTTCTTTCTAAGGATTGCTTTGGTTATTCTGGGTCTCTCATTTTTCCAAATGACTTTCCTGATTGCTTTTTCTATTTCTATGAAGAATGTCATTGGCATTTTAATTGGAATTGTATTGAATCTGTATAGTTTTTGGTAGTATGGCCATTTTGACAATAGTAGTTCTGCCTGTCCAGGAACATGTGAGATCTTTCCATCTTCCAAGGTCTTCTTCAATTTATTTCTCTAGTGTTCTGTAGTGTTCATTGTAGAGGTCTTTCACCTCTTTTGTTAGATTGATTCCCAAGTATTTCATTCTTTTGGAGGCTGCTGTGAATGGAATAGCTTTCCTAATTTCTTTCAGTATATTCATCACTGATGTAGAGGAGCATGCTTGCTTTATGGGTGTTGATTTTATATCCTGCTACTTTGCTGAGTTAATTTATTAGTTCTAGAAGTTTTTTGGTGGAATTTTTTTGGATCCTTTAAATATAGAATCATGTTATTGGGGAATAGTGATAGTTTGAGTTCTTTTCCTATTTGTATCATTTTAATTTCTTTGGACTGTCTAATTGCTCTGGCTAGAGTTTGAAGGACAATGTTGAATAAAAGAGGTGAAAATGGGCATCCCGGTCTTATTCCAGTTTTTAGAGGGAATGCTTTCAGTTTTTCTCCATTTAGAATGATGTTGAGCTTGGGTTTAGCATATATTAGCTTTTATGATGTTGAGGTTTGTTCCTACTATCCCTGGTATTTTGAACATGAAAGGGTGCTGAATTTTGTCAAATGCTTTTCTGCATCTATTGAGATGATCATATGATTCTTGTTTTTAAGTCTATTGATGTGATGAATTATGTTTATTGATTTCTGTATGTTGAACCAACCTTGCACCCCTGGGATGAACCCTACTTGATCTTGGTGCACTATCTTTTAAATATGTTTTTATATGTGATTTGCCAGAATTTTACTGAGAATTTTTGAGTCTATGTTCATCAGGGATATTGACGTTTTCTTTCTTTGATGTGCCCTTGTCTGGTTTTGGTATCAGGGTGATATTAGCCTCATAGAATGAGTTTGGAAGGGTTCCCTCCTTTTCTATTTCATGGAATACTTTGAGGAGTATTGGTGTTAATTCTTCTTGGAAGGTCTTGTAGAACTCAGCTGAGAATCCCTCTGGTTCTGGACTTTTCTTAGTTGATAGGCTTTTGATGGCATTTTCTATTTCATTCCTTGAAACTGGTCTGTTTAAATTGTGTACATCCTCCTGATTCAGTTTGGGTGGATCATATGTCTCTAGAAATTTGTCGATGTCTTCAAGATTTCCTATTTTATTGGAGCATAAATTTTCAAAATAGTTTCTAATTATCTTCTGTACTTAAGTCATGTCTGTTGTAATATTCTCTTTTTTCATCATGTATTTTAGTAATCTGAGTTTTCTCTTTTTTTCTTCATTAGCATGGCTAGGGGTTTATCAATTTTATTTCTTTTTCAAAGAACCAACTTTTTGTTTTGTCAATTTTTTGAATTGTTTCTTTTGTTTCAATTTCATTGATTTCAGCTCTGATTTTAATTTTTTCCTGTCTTCTACTGTTTTTGCTGTTTATTTGTTCTTTTTCTAGGGCCTTGAGATTTAAAGTTAGGCCATTTATTTGTTGACTTTTTATTCTTTTATTGAATGAGCTCAGTGCAACGAATCTTCCTCAGTATTGCTTTCATAGCACCCCAGAGATTTTGATATGTTGGTTATACTTTCTATTGAATTCACAATTTGGCTTATTGATTCCTTCATTTCAAGGATTTCTGCTTGTTTTTTTTTTTTCATAGTATCTCTTTATTGCAGTGATCTTTCACTTCATGTATTTTCTCCTTTATTTCACTCTTTATACTATCCTTTATTTTGCAGATCAGTTTAACTGTGTACATCCTAAACTCATTTTCTGACATTTCTTCTACTGTGTTGTCAGTGGATTCTGTAATTGAAGCATCTTGGTTTGCCTGAGGCACTTTAATTCCCTTGTTTTTTCATGTTGTTTGTGTGTTTTCCCATCTAGCAGTGTGAATCTGAGGCAGCACAGATTCTATACTGCAGACTTATAGTGTCCCTGAAGGATTCCAGTACCTCACTTTTAAAGGGGAAGACCAATATCAACAGCATCCAATGCAAACAAGATACAGTCACAAACCCAGTAGATCCTATTAAGACTTCCACTGTTTTCTAGTAATAAACAGAAATGATGAGTGCAGTATATATAACTTAATTGCTAAAAGGATTTACAATTTCAAATGTTGGACAAAGAATAGAAATGGTATAGTACATGATGTTCATGACGGAGGCTGAGAGGAGCCAGAAGTAAAATTCTATATGAGGAGTGGAAGAGAAATTGATAGAGATTGGCTGTTGGTGGGAGAAAAGATAGAAAATCCAGAAAAACAGATAAATGAGAGGAAAAATATATACAATAAAAATTAAAAATATAAGAATACACAATAAAACTGCAAAATACTATTCATATATCACAGTCTTCAATAAACTGACACATGAAAAATACCTGGTTTCAAATATGGTAGAAGTGGTAGAGAAGAAAAAGACATTGAAAAAAAGAACAAATTAGCAAACAAAAAAACAAAAAACTCAATGAGAAATTGAACAACTGTTTACGTTGGCATTCAAAGGTTTGTCAGTCCTGTCTCTGACTTTTTATGGGATTGCCATGCCCAGACTGGCCCCCGCAGACCCCGTCACTATCCCACAGATCTGGTTTCAGATACCCTAGGCTTGGCCACATTGTAGTCCCAAGATCTCAATGCTATTCCAATTTGCAGAGAGACCACTAGGGATGTGCTCACAAAGAGGAGCAACCCTGAGAAGAAGCTGCAAAATGGTAGTCACCAGTATGCCCAACAGGAAGACTCCAGGCAAGCCATCCCAGCAGGCACCCCAACACTGGACTCTAGGTACTGGCTGGTATCCCCAGACAGAGGCAGCTGTGCCCTGCCTCCCCAGGCACTGACAAGTGGCCCAAGATGGAGGTGGCTGCGTGCAACCGAACCTGCAGGTACTCTGGCAATGGACCTTGGCAGCAGCAGTGGCAGTGGTGCAGGGTCAGAAGCAGTGGCGGTCAGTGGGTTGCAGGCAGCAGCGCTTGGAGAAAAGACCCCCAGGCAATGGCAGTGGCGTCTGATGTTTGTTTTTAAGGGTAAATTTTTTTAAAGCAAGAAGCCATGCATCCTGTGGTAAGACTGGTAGCTGCTTTCCAACATCCTTTCTTCCCTTCCTCATAGTGTTTTGCCTGTGCACATGGCTGTCAGTGAATGACAGCATCTCCTAACCTCTCCTGCAGCTAAGGGATGCCTGTGTGGTGTTTGACTAAGTTTGAGTCAGTGGAATTTGAGTGGAAGTGATATGTACGATTCCAAGTCATGGCATGGAGACATGATCTGTTAATATGCTGGTGCATCTGGTTTCTACACAGATGAGGCCAACACCCAAGGAATAACAAAGCTAAAAACAACAAGGAACTTGGGTCTGTGTAGAAAGATAGATTTCTTTTTTGTTTGAGCCACTATTACCTTGGTCTTTGTTTCAGCAACTAAATATATACCCTATCTAATATAAATCCTACCATGGTTGGATTTACCGTGTCTAAATATGAATGGAACAGCTTAGTGCAAGTCCTAAGAGAATTCACGACTTAGTGGGAGAGATTAATGCAAACTCAGTAACTATAACACAGAGTATACTATGGTAAATGTTTTATTTGAGATTTAAATCTTGGAAAGATTTTTTGAAAGAGATTAAAGTTGATTAAGATACTAGAAGGACTTCTGAAATAAAGTGATATATGACTTGAGGTTTAAACAATGAATTGAATTCTGATAGGAAGAGGAGGGTAAATAGGGCATTCCAGGCAGAAGGAACAGAATGTGTTCAAAGGTACAAAGGCACAGAAGTACACAGTGTATCCAGAGAATAACCAGAAGACAGAATGCCAGTGAATTTAAAGGCATAGTCTACTAAGGTGGGTACCCAATTGTAATGGACCCTGCATGTTGTATCAAGGAATTTGGTTTTGGGCAAGTTAAATCTGAGGTGTTTATGGAAGAGATCATTAGCAGGTGGCAGGAATTTAGATTCTGGAGCTCAGAAGTGAGGAGCTTAGAAGTGAGTTGAGAGCTGGAAATGTAGGCTTGTACATCATTTGCATTTAAGAAACAAAGTGAAATAGACAAGAAAGTGCAGAGTGAGAAGAGCGATGGGGAGGAAACAGGCCACCTGTTCAGGTGGGTGGGAAGGGGAAGATAACAGAAAAGGAGTCTGAAGGAAATCAGTAGTCTCTATTTGAGACAACTTGAAGGGTCTTTGCAGCTCCAAAACTTTTCACAGGATAGCTAGGGTCTCCAATGCAACTCCTAATGGTTAACTCTTCTATTACCCTGTCCTACTTCTTTCACTTCCTTATAGGTGTTGTTCCTGAAGTAACCTTAATAAATCTTCTGCATGCAAATCCCTGCCTCAGAATTGGTTTCCTGGGAAATTCTATCTAGGACAGTTGGTCTCATGCTGTGCTAGCAATGACAGTCCTCTGGCTGGCTAGCAATAGAGATTCCATCACTGGTAGGAGGTAGAATACTAATAGTGCCTCCAATTCTACAGTTGTGTAATTATTAATACATTCACTGGCAGTAAACTGGGATAGGGCACCAGTGGAAGGGAATGGTACAATAACTCAGGTGTTTGAGATGTTTGAAGAAGGTAGTAATTAAAAGGATCATGGAATTCAATGTTCTTGCTATATACTATTGAGGTGTCTGAGAAAAAATAATGAAAGACAGAGAGTGATTAATGTCCAATTCAAGATGAAATGTGAAAGCCAGACAGCCTTCTTGGCAGCATGTAAGTGGATTCTCAATTCTTACAGCCAGATGGCAAAAAAATGTTGATGATCAGACCCAGGGTTATAATAGTAACAAAGCTCCACAGAATAGTGAATTCTCAGCCATTCAAGGACTGTGGGTTACACTAAAATCAAGTTCTTCCCTGGGGCAGAGTGGTAGCCTGAAACTTTAAGTGGGGAAAACTGGGTTGGTAAATTTGAAATTCTTGAATCCTCAGATTCCCTTGGACCCTCTGGACTTGAAAAAGCATACAAGTACTTCCTGTAAAAGCCCAAAGATCCCATTTTACTTGAAGTTGATGTAGAGCCTTTATCTTAGAAGATACATGTACCATTTCCCTCATCAAACCTCATCTCCCTACCTGGCCACCAGACTAATTACTAAGATCAGGTAACAGTGTAACCCAGCACTTCCTTTAGTTATTAAGGGAGGAAATGAGCCACAGGCCAAAGGAGTTGCAGGATCTAGCCATTATGTATTGGCAGGAGCTGGGAGAATATAAGTAGGACTGAATTCTAAAGATGCTGGATCAATGTGGATGAAATATAAGGTTGGATAAAGAAGAATTTATGAATAAGGGAGCATTCTATAACACAGGATTTAACACATTGGGAATTTGAGTTAACTTCCTGCAGGGATGGGTTAAAGAAAATTTAAAAGAGCACAATAGAACATCAGACTGTTTTGGAAGATAGTAAAGGATTAAAAGACTCAAATATGTGCTTTATAAAGTGAATGTGGAGAAGGATCCAGATGATACTATATTTATTAAACTGATAAGGAATGTGCTGGTAAAAGGGAAGCCAAATCACTGAGAAATCAGTGGTGACTATCTTCTGTAGGCCAGGGTTACAGAAGTAAGATATGCTGTTATAAACTGGGCTCCCTCATGGTCAGGATCCTAAAGTAACAGAAGTCAAATAGTAGCACATAAGCCATCAAAAGAAAAGTGTGTGCAATTATCATAATAGGCATTAAGGATGGAGTCTGACACATAAAGAGCTGCTCAAGAGAACATAGATCTAGGGGGAAGATGGAGGGACAACGAGTGTTCTGATGATTGCTTATGTTGGAAAATAAGAGATAAATCATAAATGAATGATCAGGAGACTGAGGGCAGCTGCACAGTAAGAAAGTCATGGGTTCTTGTTCAGCTTCTGTATCTGTCAGTTCTCAGATCCACAGTCCAGTGGATGAAGTCTGCTACACCAGATGCAATCTTACCAGAGAAGTTTAGCATGGTCACATGTACAGAATGATAAATCTATTCTTTCCCATACTTGTAAAGAATAAGAATCAGTTTGCATTCATGTGGTAATGGACACAGTAAGTATAAATGTATGTTTCTGCTCTAAGGCTATATTAACTTTTCCAGATCCTTTCATATAATATAATAGAAAGGGGTTTGATCACCAGATGTGGAATATCACCTTGGTTTATTATAAGTATGATTTCAAATAGACTGAACAAGTGAAGTCTGCAGTATGTTAGTGCCTTACAACACCTATGCTTTAGAGGGTGGGAAATAAACCCTATGAAGACTCAGTGTTCTACAACATCTGTAAAGTTTTTAGAGGTTTAGAAGTCTGGGCACGTCAGGACATTCTCTTTAAAAGAAAGGATGAATAATTGTGTCTGTACCTTCCACTGAGAAGGAAGCACAATACCAGGAAGATCTCTTTGGGTCATGGAAGCAGCATATGTCACACTCAGCCCATTTACTGAGTAATTACAGAAAGTTTCCCAGACCTGGACATGGCTCTGTGGCAGGTCCAGTCCATGGTGCAAGCAGCACTGTTGCTTGGGCCTTCACACCTGGAAGACCCTATGGTGTTGGAAGGTATTGGTGGTAGGAATAGAAGCCTTGAGCAAATTATGGCAAGCCCCTACAGGAGAATCACCACATAGACCTTAAAATTTGGAACAATCTGCCCCAAACTTACAAACCTGCAAATCAGTTCCTGGTATGCTACTGTGCCTTGCTAGAAAAAGAGCAGCTATTATGTGACATCACATATCCTTGTGGCCAACACTGCTTATTAGGGGCTCTTTTCTGAATTCTGTAAGACCCACCAAGTCATAAGATCAGGCAGGTCTAACAGCAACTCACAAGTGGTACATCTGGATTGGGTATAAACAGGGGCAGAGGACCTAAGCAAGTAGTTCAGACCCTCATTACATTTACAAACATTGCCACTTTTATGGTTTTAACCCATGTTGCTTGGGTATAAAGATACCAGCAAAACTTTGTGTTAGTAATGGTTTAATTAGAAAGACAGAAATAATTCTCAGTGTTTTAAAGAACGAATTTATTATTGGGAATTGTTAAACATAGATGATGAAAGAATCAATAAATCAACAGGGGTGGGTGCAGTGGTGCACGCCTGTAATCCCAGCAGCTCAGGAGGCTGAGGCAGGAGGACTGCGAGTTCAAAGCCAGCCTCAAAAGTGAGGCACTGAGCAATTCATTGAGACCCTGTCTCTAAATAAAATACAAAAATAGGGCTGGGATATGGCTCAGTGGTTGAGTGCTCCTGAGTTTAATCCCTGGTACCTTCTCTCCCCCTCAAAAATCAACAAGGACTGGTGAGGCAACCCAGGGGTTAGTGATGACAGGCAGTCTTCCCCTTGGCTGGAACCTAGGGGCTAAGGTTACCTGGTGTGCCAGCTGTCAGTATATTGCTTCTCCATGCCCCATTCATTCTTTATCGTCAGTAGGTATGATTCTCTCCTCTGGAATTCATGTCTTGTGCAGTCCCTTTCTCTTGAAAGTAGGTAGAACTGTGAAGCTGACATATTTTGCTCCTGTGATGGAGAAGATATCCCAAGTCAGCTGACTCTGAGCTAATCATAAGGGTGATTTCCCTGGATGGGTCTGCCTGAAGCAGGTGCTTGCTTAAATTAAGAGAGGAGATTCAGAATTTAAGAGGGCCCGTGGAAGGGGCCACATGGCAGAGTGACCTGTAGTTGAGCATGGTTCCAAGTCAGAAATTATCAAGAAAATGGGGACTTCAGTCCTATGCTTGAAGGAACAGAATTCTGCTATCGACCAGAATGAGCTTGGAAGAGAATCATTTCCTAGTTGAACCTCCAGATGAGGATGTATCCAGCTGATACCTTGATTTCAGCCTTATGAGACTTCCACAGAGGACCAAGACAAAATATTCCAGATTTCCAAGCCACAGAATCTGCGAAATAATAAATTTGTGTTTTTTAAACCATTAAGTTAGTGGTAATATGTTACACAGCAATAGAAAACATAGTCCCTGTTAATATTTGTCGGTTGGCAAGATGTTAAACTTTGTCACTAGAGGGCGCTGAAGAAACACTGTGGGAGGAAGGATTTTGTTACCATTCTTTTCCTCATTTGGATGTGTTCCTCTCAACAATGCTCCTGCAGTAGCATCTGCAGCACTCTGGCTCCTGCAACACTCATGACTTCTGCAGTGCCCAAGCTCTGAAGTACATGTGGCATCTGTAGAATTCCCTAGCCCATGGCACACAGTACCTCCCTATGGGCAGCTTCCCTGAGCAACCCTTAGGGTAACTTAACTGTGAGTCAATTTGAGGCATGGCATCATCCTGTAGATGGCTTTCCTCAGTACCTAGCAAGGCATGGCATTTCAGAAAACTTCTCCACTTTCCAGAGAACCATGGCTATTCCATCTCCAACAAGATTAGGATCTTGGTCTTGGTGGGATTGGAGAGGATCTTACTTGGATGCTCTATCTCAGTCCCAGTATTGTGACTGCTCCTCATATCTGCGATTCTGTAGAGTTCTCTTTATTTCTTACTGGCCATTCTGCATTACTCCACTGTCTGTTATAGTAAATAATTATTTATATTAAACTCTCCCTGTTCAAATCATTGTGAGGGTTTTCTTTCCTGGTTGGACCCTGGCTTATACATGACAAAGCTGGAATCATAATGAGACTTTCAGTAAGGAGCTGGGAACTGGCAGGAGACAGTCATGGCTTCAGTTGCCTCATGAGGCAAAAACAAAGACCTTGATTTCTCCTTTATGCTCTGCTTGCAACCTCCTAGCCTCCAGTCTCTACCAATGTTTCCATTGACCTAAGCTAGTTGGAGGCTAGTTGGCAAAGGGAATGGGGAATAATGGCCCTTGTGATGGACAGTGGTGCAGGGGAGGATTCGAGAATGGGACTGAGGGCAACCAGGACTGACAAAATCCTGCAGCAGTTATTGACATTAAGTAATTAATTTTATTGAGATTATGATGAAAAGCAGGTAGACTGTATTTATCTATTTAGTAAATTAAAAGTCTATTCTTTTCTTTGGGCACACATTATAGAGACTTTCTTGGCTGAAACTTTTCTTAGAAGGAAAAAATGGCATTCTGAAATCATTAACTGTTTACAGAAATTAATGCTTATAAATATGCCCTTTCATCTAGTAAATTAAATAAGTAGTTTAGGAAACAGGTTTTAAAATGAAGGTAAGTGACCAATTTTAAAGATAGAACTTTCATAGAGTAATTCAAAACATGTTGACAAGAAATTTATAGGAAGGCCAAAGACTGGGGCAATAATTTAGAAATTACTTGATCCACTGGCATTTTTAAATTAAAAAAGAAATTGGAGACTCTGAACTCTTATCTTTATTGACCTCATTATGTTATAAAGAAATTGAATTTTTATATATCATCTTAAAGCTGATGAATGGGTTAACTTGCTCCTGGAACCAGTGAGTCTGTTTTTCACTGTTTCCTCTCACTTCCTTATGCCTCACTCTCAAATAATTAACCAGGAAAGCCAGCCTTGCCTGAAAGGAAGAATAAGGGAAAACATCAAAGAACAATACCAGTCATATGACCTCTTTAGGTTTACAGGGACCTGGAATGCCTGAAACACCTGGTGACCTGTTGACAACATCAAAACTGTGTCAGAAGAGTTGATTACATCAAGAACAAATGACCATTCCAGTGTTCCCTGGCATTGGTTAAAATTAGATCCCCAGAAGCCCTATATAAGCTTTAGGGTCTATGACCCATGGAAAGATGGAATTTGGGTAAAAGTCCTCCATCTTCCAGCTGCCAGTTTAATCCCAATAGCTCGCTCTTCTGTCACTGTCTTTCAAGTCACTGACCTCATGGGACAGTAGAACTGGTCTTTTCAGTTACAAACGTGGCTGACTTGCCTCAGATTGGGGAATATTGGGGTAAATCCCTGTGGGCACTGGGAAATTTTGGCGGGAGGATGGTTCCTTATTTTTCCCACCCTGATCCTGGTTATGTCTCATGCCATTCGTGATAGGGTGAAGAAATGGCTCCTGGATAGGTCGACAGATTGTCTCCGGAGTAGGGTTAGTTGTCTCAAGGTGCATGCTGAAGAGTTCTAATCCCCTCCATCTGGCATTCTTTCTCCTTTCCCAGCAGGAGAGGAGTGAGGGTAATTGAAGAGAGTGCTCCTCAAGAGGGGGAATAATTATGGGACTTTATCCACAATCTGTTTGTGGTTTGGATTTCTGGTTTTGTTTGTTTGCTCTGTGTATCTGTTTCTGCTCTGTCATTGCCTCTATGTTGCTACACTATGGGAAATGTTCCCTCAGTTCCTAAAAAAGCCACTCTGGGTTTAATTTTGAATAAATGGTTGACTACAGCTATAGTACCATGACAAAGAAAGCGATTTTTTACTGCAATACTACGTGGCTTCAATATGCATTGGGGTCAGAGGAGGAATGACTGATAAATGGCTCCCTTAACTATTATACCACTTTTGCTGTTAGACATTCTGCAAAAAGGAAGGAAAGAAATATGAGGTCCTTTATGTGCAGGCTTTCATCTTTTTATCAGGATAAGAGAGGAGGTAAGCAGGATTTTGTTTTGGTTCAAAGAACAGAGCAGGAAAAACTGTTATTACCTGATAGTAAAACAGATAATGAGGAAAAAGATTCAGTACTGGTTCAGTCCTTAAGCTCCTGCCCATTGGGAGCCCTTTGTCCTAACCACCCCACAGCACCTCCACAGGTTATGGGGGTCATTAGCTCAGTTTCCCACAGGACAAAACATACAACCCTCATATGGAACAGGATCTGAAATGTACTCTGTGGTTGTTGGAACACCAGACGGGATTTCTCCCTAATGGACCAGACAAGGAACACGGTTCAGAAAGGGAATTATACCTAAAACTGAGCAATTTCCATTATTCCAGTGTCCTATAGGATCTGTGCCCCTATAGGAGCAACCAGCTGGGTATATTTGAATGCATACTGTTTTCTATTTCTAACATTCTTATTTGGAAAAAAGTAATACTCAATATCAAAAAGATCCCTCATGGATGACTGAACTCTTTTGTCCATTTTTCCTATGTATCACCCACCCTGGGGCGATTTCCATACCTGATGA
This sequence comes from Sciurus vulgaris, assembly GCF_902686455.1. Classification (NCBI taxonomy): domain Eukaryota; kingdom Metazoa; phylum Chordata; class Mammalia; order Rodentia; family Sciuridae; genus Sciurus; species Sciurus vulgaris. The sequence goes on from NC_136462.1 coordinate 94,283,265, forward strand.
ATGTTATGCTTATAGGGGATGAAAAGAGGATGGTAATAAACACACAGAGAGAAGGCTCAAAAATTTTATATGGAGGCCCCTGATATGACTTTAGTAACTAAGGAGATTGTCCCCCACCACCAAGCCTGCTTGGAACCCCAGTGATGAAGATCCAACAGCATTTTCTACAGAGAATATAACATGCCTACAGGTGCTATACAAATGCAGACCCTGAAGACTGAAAATTTATGTTGGTCAATTTAACGTTCAAAGGACAAAGCGCTCTGGACATTCAAAAAGAATTACAAAACATGGAAGGGGCTCGGGGTGTGAATCAGTTTGCAGATAATTACTTTTACTAGCAGGAACAACACATGAAACAAGAAGATGCCAGACAAAACTTTGCTTTTTCTGGTAGTAGCCCTGGGCGGTAGAGCAGGGCCCATCAGGAGAAGGGGACAATCTGTAAGAGGTAAGCACCCCTTAAGGAAAAATCAGTGTACCTATTATAAGGAGGAAGATTATTGGAAAAAATAAATGTCCAAACAAAGCAAAAAACCACAAACAAACAAACAAACAAACTAAAAACCAAGAACAAGACAAGGATATGAGGAAATCAGCTCTCCAGATGGTGAGGAGGGATGGATGTTCTATTGAGGACTGAAGGGGCCTGGTGGCTCCCATGGATCTTATACACTCAATCTGCATTTTCCCACAGGAGTTCCCAATACAACTGATAGTGGGTAATTTGCTTCTTAACTTCCATGTGAACTCACTTTATGAGGCTGCCTAATATGTGCTAAAAACAAAATAAATACCACCGATGATGGGAACTCAATACTAAGGAGAATTCCCTAGTGAGGACTGGCAGATAGAATTTACACAAATGCCCTGTGAGCCTCAGTTAACTTTTATTACTTATTGTTTTTGGTAGATACTTTATCTGGGTGGGTGGAGGCCAGAAATGCAAAGGGAAGAGAGGTGGCCCAGATTTTGCTAAAAACGTAACACCAAAATATGAATTGCCAAAAAGCATAGAGTGACAATGTGTGTAGTTTTGTTTCACAAGTCATAGCAGGTGTCCAAGGAAATTTCATTTATTCTGGAGGCTATAATCAACTGAAAAAAAACCATACTTAAAAAAAGACTGTTGCTAACGTCTATCAAGAAACACATATGACATAGGATAAAGTTTGGCCAATTGCCCCACTGCACAAAGATGTGGCTTCTTGAAGTCAAGTCAAATTATGAACTTCCAAAATTTTGTATGGTAGACTATTTCAAGCCTCATCTATGGGACACAAGTCAGATTTATGCTTTAAAAAAATAATTTATTAAAGCCAATATCCAATCTTTGGTTGTCACACTAACCTCTATGCACAATTTTGTTTCTCATAGGTTGCCAGACCCATGAGATATCTCACCCTCCAGATTCTACCCTGGAGACCAAGTGCTTCTGAAGACTTAGACCCTGAATAATCTGATCTCTATCAACAGAGCCTTATGATATTCTACTGTTAATGCATCTGTTAAATGGACAGGTGTCAAGTCTTGGATACATCACAGGAAGATCAAAGCAGCAAGTGACAAGGTCCTCCAAGAACTTGGCTCCTCTGACCATGATTCAAAGTAAAGCGAGCCTTAGAAAAGAAGTCAATCACAAACAACTCTCAATATTCCCATGAACTGATCATGGGCCTAAGCTGCTATTCAAAAAGAAAAAAGTAATTCTCAAATGCTAAGTAGATTTCTTTCAAACAATGAACCTACTTGGATTAGCATTTCTTATTATTACAATGGGAGACCTGATGCAGGGAGAAGTAAATTTGATTTCAGATTGGGCCCAACAGTATGCCAGCAGCTTACCAAAGAATGTTGGATGTGTGAGTTACTACCATTTTCCAGCACCATGCATTTGTTAGAAAATACCTCTCATGCTGATATTACTCAATGGCCCATAAGTGAAACTCTGAAACAAGCTGGTCACAGAAAAATATTTCTCCTTAGAACAGACCAACTCCAAGGCTTAGTCTATTGATAAACCCCAATTAGATTATTTCACGCCAAGTCTCCCTACAGTCCTAGCAAACAACCATAAATACAAAGAAAGGTATTTCCAAATCTGGGATGAATTTATCTGGCTTACACCTACCGCAGGATATTGAAACCAGAAAGCCCCTATCTGTTGGGACAATGTAACCACTCATACAATAAATGGCCCAATTCCACATGGGAGTTAGGATGGATCCCTGATTATCAAAGGCATCGTGTTGTGATTTTACAGGCCCATGACTGGCATATGATTGATCAGGTACTCAGGCCAGGAGTTAGATGATGGGCACCCAATGGCACTCAATTGGCTACTTGTGACAGATTTATGGCCCTGATGTTCTCCAGGTTGTTTGGGGAGATGTAACATAGGATATCCTTGGATGCAAGGGATATGGGTAAAGGAAACAGATCAACATGCAAATCTTCCCAACCTCTTATATGGATAGACTTCACCTGTTTTTCACTGGTATGATTATCTGGCATCAATACCTGTCCTTCAGATTTGGCTGGAAGATGTAATGTGGCACATGGAAGCACTAACTAATTTCATCCAGAGAGCCCTAAATGATACTACTAGAGGGATCTCTTTACTCAGTCAGAAGGATCTCTAATGAGAATAGCTGTTCTATAAAATTGAATAGCATTAGATATTTTAACCACAGCTCAGGAGAAGGGGGAACACACACCATTATAAAAGTTGAATGTTGTTTGTATACTCCAGCTAACTCAAGAATTGTCTCTTTGGCTCTGCAAGACATGCATACCCAAAGTAAGGCTATCACTGATGACTCAGCTTTTAATCTAAGTGGATGGTTTGCACCATGGTTCTGGAGAAGCTCTTGGTGGCAAAAACTCTTAATAGGTTTGGAAGGAATCATTTGTATAGGACTGATGTAGTACTGTGGGATGACGTCCCACCTATAGGACAAAATTATACAAAGGGCTATACCAGGGTCCAATGTCAGGAGATATTAGAATAGGAAGCTTCATCCCCTAATTAGGGACCAAAACAGGGAACTAAAATTTTTTTGCTGTCACCCTTACTATGGCCCTGTCCAGCAGGAAGTAGCCAGATCAAGTTGACACCCTCATCTCTCACATCACATAGGATTATGTGATGGAACAAACTGACAGTGGGGAACTGAGGCTAATGAACTGGTTAACTTGCTCCTGGAACCAGTGAGTCTGTTTTTCACTGTTTTCCCCCACTCCTTTATGCCTCACTCTCAAATAATTAACCAGGGAAGCCAGCCTTACTTGAAAGGAAGAATAAGGGAAAATATTAAAGAACAATACCAGTCATATGACCTCTTTATCAGTAATCTTTCTTTAGGTTCACAGGGACCTGGAATGCCTGAAACACCTGGTGACCTGCTGACAACATCAAAACTGTGTCAAAAGAGTTGATTACAGCAAGAACAAATGACCATTCCAGTGTTGCCTGGCATTGGTTAAAAATTTGACTCCTAGAAATCCCATGTAAGCTTTAAGGTCTGTGACGGATGGCAAGATGGAATCTGGGTGAAAGCCCTCTATTTTCCACATGCTCCCTTGTGGCCGGCAAAGCTCACTCTTCTCCCTCCACTCTGTGTCTCAAGTTGTTTGCTTTACTGGTCAGCAGTAGAACCAGACTTTTCACAATTACAGTCTCATCCTTTGGTCTGAGGATATTTGGAAATTATTCCTAGGCAGCAACTGAAAGCCTTCAAAGAGGACATTTCAAGTAAGAAATAAGGACTATTTGGCAAAGCTAATGCAAATGCCAATTTTAGCTCTTTTAAATAAAGCACAATTAATATATGCTAGCTAATTTAAATAAATTTATCTTAAAAGGAAAGCTGAGTACTGAAATAATGTTTGATACCTATTGTTATTAAAAATTATGCCTTCTGAATAATAGAGGAAAAAGCAAAAATAACGGTGGCTACTTTGATATATATATGTAAGATTAACAAATGAGTCCTGTGAAAGACTCCAAAGTGAAAGAATCACCATCTTTTGAACAATATAAACAGGTGAAAAGAGAATTTTAAGACTAAGCTCTCTGAATGAGTAAACATTTGCCACTGGTTTTACTAGTAGTCCCAAAATGTAGGTGATATTTCAAATGATTATCACTCAGTTGTATGGATATAAATTTACTGTTGGACATGATAATATTAAAAATAAGAAAAAGGGCAAATGAGACACTCTGTTTTCCCCTCCTCCCATAGAAGCTATGCAGTGAAGGTGGACCTGATGGTGAGGAGGACCACCGTGTCAGTGTTGTTCTTCTAACTCTGCAAGTCTGGAATCCTCAGTTCCTGGCTTAGTCAGTGGAGATTTACACTCCTAAACTAGTTTACTGTATGAGATCAATCTGAACAAGAGAAGTGAATATATAGAAAAACATAATTTCCTGGTCCTCTGATATTCATTTAAATCATTTAGACTTTAAAAAAAAAATTTCAATAGGAAAATCTACTTAAAAAATCCAAATTAAATTGAGAGGTTACTTAAGAAATCTAGACTCTATATAGGAAATCACATTGTTTGGTAAATATATGTCACCATAGTACAAGAAGAGTTTTTTTCTTCTGATGCATAATAAGTGATCCTTTAGGGGCTGCTATTATTGCAGTAGTGCTTTACGATCTCACAAGAACGATGGCAAGTAATGAGTCTGATGTTAGCATTATCATGCTCTTTTACTGATCAAAAAACAGAGACTCAGAGAGTAAGTGACTTGACTAAAATCTCATAACTAATATAGTGGATATCTGTGGTTTTGGTTGGGCAATTTTCTTCCTCCTTTTAGTAACAGGACTCATCTTTTCCTTTAAGAAATTAACATTGTTCCCCTCCCCATCCCCACCTTTCCATAACTCCTAGCAGGACTTTCAATCATGGAGTTCTGCTTCTTTCTGTTATATGAGGCCCATACTTGCCCACCACGGTCTTTTATATTCCTCCTCCAGATGTAGAGATTGGTATATGGGTGAATATGTGATTCAAGTAATTTTAAAAAATTGAATGCTAGGAGGGAATTGGTCTCATTGGGAGTCAAAAGCACCATGAAATCCAGGGGCTATTCTCCCAACACACTGAGAGAGCTGCTGGAGTGAAGCCTATAGATAGGAAATCAGATAGATAATTAAAGAAAGAGATAGCAAGAGATTTCTGGTTTTGTTTGAGAGAATGCATACAGCAATCCCTGAAGCCAGATCAATCCCTCAATTGATCTGACTCTCAATTTCAGTGAATCAATAAATCCCTTTTTTTGCTTAGGCACATTTGAACTTCTCTACTGCAACCAAAAAATCCTAATTAATATAGTTAATAATGATCTTAACTGGGCTTGAGACAGATTTTTTTGACATAACACCCTTTGCTATTTCCACCACTACATACTGCAAATATGAGCTAACTATAAATGTCCAAACTGATCAACTGCTCTTATGGGAGATTTGAGAATGTGCCTTCTTTTCATGGAGATAAAGTCCTAAGTTCCCTTCACATTTGCATTTAAAAAATTCAGTCAACAGAATGAGAAGGCAGGCCCTAAACAAGAAGAAAATGTTTGCAAAAGACATGTCTAGTAAAGGGCTATTATTCTAAAAGCTCAACAACAAAACCAATCTGATTAAAAAAATAGGCAAAAGATCTAAACTGATACCTCATCAAAATAGATGAAAAGATGCTCATCATCATGTCATTATGGTACCACAAATTAAAACAATGAAGTAACATTACACAACACAAAATGGGCAAAATCCAAAATTCTGATGACACCACATGCTAGGGAGGATGTAGGGCAACAGGAACCCTTATTCATCACAGATGGTAATGCAAAATGGCACCATCACTTTGGAAGATGGTTTGGCAGCTTCTTAGGAAACTTTATGTGCTCTTATCCTACAATGCAGAAACCTCATGTCTTTGTACTTACCCAACTGATTTGAAAACTTATGTTTATACCAAAACCTGCACACAAGCGTTTATAGCAGCTTTATTCATAATTGCCAAAACTTGGAAGCAATAAAGTTGTCAATAAGTAAATGTGTAAACCGGTCATTCATATAATTCATTAGCACTAAAAATGTATGAGCTATCAAGTCATGATAAGATATGAGGGAAAACTAAATGCATATGCTCCATGGAAGTAGCCAGTATGAAAAGACAATGTACTGTATGACTCCAACTATATGGCATTCTGGAAAAGGCAAAACTATGGAGACAGTGAAAAGATCCTGGTCAAGCTGGGCAAGGTGGTGCATGCCTGTAATCCCAGTAACTCAGGAGGCTGAGGCAGGACGATTGCAAGTTCAAAGTCAGCCTCAGCAAATTAGCTAGGCCCTAGGAAATTTAGGAGGATGCTGTCTCAAAAAATAAAGAGGGTTGGGGATATGGCTCAGAGGTTATGTGCCCCTTGGTTCAATCCCTGTTACCAAAGTAGATAGATGGATAGATAAATAAATAAATGAGAAAAGATCCCTGGTTGCCAGAGTTTAGCAGGGAGAGATGGATATAAAGGAGAAGCAGAGAAGAATTTTAGAGCAGCAAAACTATTCTGAATGATAACATAACGAAGGATTCATGCAATTATACATTTGTCAAAACCCATAGAAAATATAAGAAAGAACCTAAAGTTAACAACAGACTTTGGTTGCTAATGGTGAATAATGTCAGTTCATTGATTCTAACAAATATATCACGGTGGGGAGGAAAGTTGATAGTGAGGGAAGTGTGTGTGTGGCAGGGTAGGGGAACTATATGGAACTTTGTACTTCCTGTTCAATTTATTGTGAATTTAGAACTGCCCTTAAATTATACCATAGTGCCCCTTATTCCCCCACAGATTGTCTCCAGAATTTGTTCTAATCACTGGCACCTGTGATAGTCATCAGTGTTCTCCCATTCTGGTTTTCCTCCTTTCTAAACTCATGGTAGGATTATACTTCCTGAATGCCATGTTGGGTGTGGCCATGTGACTGGTGTGAACAATGAAATTTGACACCTCACCCCTCACCCTGGGTTGAAGTCTTCAAGAATTAGTGTGGGATTTGCCATGTTTCTTCCCATAACAATGACCAAGGTTGTTCTTTAAGGTGGAGGTTGTGAGATGGGTCTCTGAGTGAAGTGTTTGTGCAGCAGAACTCTTCATAAAATGAACACATGTGTTAAGATTCTGACATGTGACAGTTTTTACTGCAGTATACTCTAGCCTGCCCTGACTGACACAGCACCTGATATGGTACCTGTAGTGACCTTTAAGTAACATAAAAAAGGTAAAGGAAGTTGAATTTCAATAAACTACATTATTTAAAAATTGAAGTTTGAATAATACTTAACATATTTTCATATGTAAAATGTTTCTAGTTATTGTGTTCAATTTCTAAAAATTTCAAAAGCCACTGCTTTTGATTTCTTCAGGTATTTTACAAAACTTTTTGGTGGCAGAGTTAGGAGAAGGTATTAGTGTAACAATCCACGGAAACTATGTTTGTTACATAATGCAAGGAAGAGATGATGGAAAGTGCAGCAGGGTTGCAGTGGTGGAAGTATTTTAGCACTTTGCTAATGTCAAAGAATAGTTCTCTTGTAGGGAAATATTGCTTGAGAAAATATCTTTTCAGATTGTTTAACCAGAGACAATGGCAAACTGTTTTTTTTTCTTTTAGTGCCCAATCTCTTTGATTTTCTACCTATTCCTTCTTTTCTGTTTATTATTTTGAAAGGGCATCACCCTGTATGTGTTCATATTTTCAACACTTTAATCCCCTGGAAGCATTAAAGGCATGGGCTGCAACATATTTTGCCTGTATATCTTCCCCACTTCCCATCTCTTTTCTCTGCAGTTCTAGTCCTTAGGTCTCACTCAAATCTTTTGCCTCTGCCCACATTCTTTCGTCAGTTTTTGGGAAAAGAAGGGGAGGGTGGAGAAGTACGTCAGAATAGGAGATTTAGAAATAGAAAATATTAACATATTAATGTTTCTTTATTTAAATCTCCTACCTGCCTTCTCCCTTTAGGTTACTAGAAATAATACAGGAAAATGTAAAGAAAACAGCAATGCTAAAAGGTGGATAAAAAATTTCAATGCATTTATTGTATTACATTTGCTCTTCCTTACTTGAATTTCAACGTCCTTAAAATTCAATGGCCTTAATTTTGCTATGAATAGTCTTCAACTATTCCATCGTTTCTTTGAACTTATTTAGAGCTATATGACATTTAGTGCTATCTTTTGTCCTTTTATTTTGGTTTCACAGACTATATATCATGATCCTCTATTTTATCTGTGTTGCTTTTACCTTCCCCAAAAGTCAGTGCCCCAGACCCTTGAACTTAACTACACTTAGTGTTTCCAACCCCCAACACTTTAACTTTTCCTCTGCAGACTACTTTTTTATAAAACATAATTTTAGATGTTGATGGGCCTTTTTTAAAAAAAATCCATTTATTTATATGTGGTGCTGAAAATTGAATCCAGTGCCTCACACATGCTAGGCAAGGGTCTACCACTGACCCATAACCCCAGCCTTGCAGATTACTTTCCACCGGCTCTTCAAGGCCTTCCCCCTTTACATTTTTCTCTAGTTCCCCCTCTCCCCCAATTGTGTACTACACGAAAATGCATCTATGATAGGCTGAATAATGCCCTCACCTCAAGATGTCCGTTTTTGCTATAATTTGGCTCTTAAATGTCCCCCTGAGGCTCATATGTTGAAGGTTTGGTCTTCAGCTTGGTGCCCTGGGAGGTGGCAGAAACTTTAAAAAGTGGAGCCTTGTGGGTCTCATGGAAGACTGGGCCCAAATAGCTTAGCACTTTAATGTCATGTTCATCTACATGAATAAATGGTAGACTATAAATTCTTGGTAAAATGCAACAAGGACTTTTTTTTTTTTTAAACTCTCCATAGTGCCTAGTTCACTCTTAGGCATTCAGACGTCTGGGGTGAATTATAACATAATTATAGCTGAAAACCAGGAACCGATTTTTTTTTTTTTTTTGATGGTCCAAACCGCAGGAAATACACGCAGTCCCTATTTTTAACGTTCTTCCTTAATGTATGCACAACGCTGAAATACCTTCAGCGAAGGGCGAAGTACCTTCTACCAAACCTCAGTGAACAAAGCCCGACTGTTCTCTTGCGTCTAACAAGGGCAAAGCTCTTCCGGTCTTCGTGATCTACCCAGGAAAAATCCCAGATCCGCCACTGCCTTCCCAAGTCCCCCACCAATAGCACCGCGTGACCTCGTAGCCCTAACCTTGCGTCTACAGCTCCGCGTCCTGGGCCGGAGTGCTACGTCAATGCCAACATGGGGTGGGGGCGTGGAAGCCGCGGTCACATGTCGGACACCACCGTCTTCCACTTCCGTCACTTCCGTGTGCGACTGCCGGTTCTGTCCGCTCGGTGCTAGAGTTGCTGGGTTCCTACTTGTATCTGATCGTCCACTCGACTGCCCCTTCCCTTTTCCCAGCGGGAGGGACATGAGTGTCCCTGGGCCACCGCCCCCTGAAGGGGTACTGACCGGGCCCCCTGACATCTTGAAGTCCGGCGAACCGACGCCGGGTACGTGCTATCAGCTGGACTAGCTGCTCCAGTGAGTCCGAGGAGCCGGGACCCAAGTGGGTGGGACTCCGGAGCCTCTCGGAGGGCATCTACTGCTGTCGGCATTTGCGGGCGGGAGGGATCTGGCCCGGCAGCCTGGCGGAATGGGCGGAACCGAAATCTGGAGCGGAAGCTGTATGTTGGGGTGCAGCTGATGGGTGGTTGATGGCGAAATCATTCAGTTTGTGTTGACTCCAGCACATATTGGTTATTCGTCGTAAGGCTAGTGTTTAGGAGTGAGTTTGTCACAAAGGTGATCGATTTATTATTATTCAATATTGGCCGCTTATGAATACTCCGCCTTGCTTGGTGACGTTATTTATCTCCATTCCTCCAGCAGCCTTTTTAACCGGAGGTCCAGGAGAGAGTTAAGCATAAATACCCGAAGGTAAACTTTGAATAAAATAAACTTGCTGTGCATCCAGACTGGTGCTATTTATGTATCGTCATCCTTGGGAGAATTGAGAAAATAGTCACTCAAAGCACTTTGTGTTCTTTGGTTCATATGAGAAACCCTAGATGAGAAAGGTGTAAGGGGTTTGGATCTACCTTTGAAAAATAACCTCTTGTTCCAGAAATGAGGGAATTGCCCCAAGGTAGTGATCTTGGCACTTTCCTGTTTAGACATTTCCTCAGTGATATACTACTCTTCACACCTTCATAAGTTACTTCTATAAATAGGATTTTTGTAGTATATGTTTGCACCTTGGGCCTCTTTCCTAACTCGCTTTTCTCTGTGCTGAATATTTTGATATGTTTGTTTTACACTGATCTCACATATAACATATGTATAAACAATGTGCATGTTACATGTCTGATCCTGTTAGTGGTGCCAGGTTACTATCGCTTGAAATTTTGAAATGGCCCTCAACTCTTTGCTTTCTTGTCCGCCCCCCACTCCTTAATATAGGGGATTCTACTATACAATTTCCATTTCCTCTGTATTTTCATTTTTATTCAGTAGTTGTAAGGCTAGTCATTACGATTTCAACCTGTATTCCCCAGTACTGTTGCATCACTGCCCCAAGATAAAGCTCCAATCATGTCATTCCCATGCTCAGAATCTTTTTTTTTAAATATTTTTTAGTTGTCAAGGGATCTTTTAATTTTATTTATTTATTTATATGTGGTGCTGAGCATCAAACCCAGAGCCTCACATATGCCAGGTAAGTGCTCTACCACTGAGCGACAACTCCTTCACCACTTATTAAACAAGAAGTCCAGACATTTACTTGGCATTTAAGGACCCTCACAGGCTGGCCACACTGAGAGCTGACCTAAGCTGTGTAGATCTCTTTTCTTGACACCTCACACTATCTCCCTTTTCCAGAGCAATCCTTTATTCCCACCTTTCCTTTACCCATATTGCATTCCTTCTAACTGTTATAGAATTCTTACCATTTAGAAATAGTTCACCAATAGATTAATTGTTGGTGGGAGTGTAAATTAATGTCATCTCCGAGGACGGGTTTTACATTGGTTGTTTCAAGAGTGCATAAATCTTTGTTTCAACTGTCTGCTTCTAAAAATTTATCCTACAGAAACTATGACACAATTATGCAGATTAGCTGGAAGCTCACTGCAGTAGTTGTTTGAAACAGCAAAAAAGTAAAAAATAACCTAAATAATCCATCTATAAAGAACTGGTTAAACAAACTATGGAAGAATTCTGTTCTGTTAAAAGGAATATGTTGCTATAGAAAGATACCTAAGATATATATATTAAGAGAAAAGTAGAACAGTTTGAGTTGTATTTTGTTCATGATAGAAAGACTAATATGCATGCTAAGTAAGAAACTTTGGAGTGATATCCATTCTTTAAGCCTCAGATCAATTGCCCATACTTCCTTTAGGAATCATTCCCAGCTTCTCTAATGGCACTAATCATATGCTATGATTTCCCTGTATTATGCCCTTTCAGGAAAGGGGAATTATCTTATTTGTTGTTGTAATCTCAGAAGGTAGTACATGGCATAGACATTCAGCAAATATTTCTTGTATAAATAGGTAAGGACCCTTTCTTTAATTTCTCAAAATAAAATACCTAGAACTTAGTGGCTAAATATGTATAAAAACACGAATAACAGATTCATCCATAAGTAATCAGAAGATTGGGGTGTAGTAGTAGGCCTATGAGTTAATGTGTAAATTGTAAGGGAAGTGAATTAGTTCTTATGCCTTAAACTTGAAACATCTTTATTTGAATGTTTTTGTCTGTTCATCTGTAATATTGATATTTCAGTATTTACTGAAAGAAAGTTACTGTTTGTTCTGTTATTGTCATCAAACCTTAAGCAGTGTAACTATTTTCTGGATATAATTGATTCATTTTTGCATCCAAAGGTACATAAGTGGTACTATATGCCTAAGTGTTCCTCTTTTCCCACTAGATGTATATATATAGATAAATGTGTGTTTTTCAACTTCAATTTAGTTCTTTCTGTTATTTTCTTGCAGTATTGAGAATTCTAAAATTTGTTCATGTGTTTCTTAGGATTAAAGTAAAAACCATACAAATTTATTTTGATTTTCTAAAAGCTTATTTCGACTATGACAGTATGTGGTTTTCCTTTGTCTTGCCAACATTCCAATCTGGTAAAAACTATACCTAGAAATATGCAACAAGCAACATGTTATAATAAATGTATTCTAGATCTATTACTGATTGTTTATAGACTGTTATTGAAGAAAGATGTTTTAGCGTTTAATATTAATTTATAAATGCTTTTAGAGTACAGTTTGAATGAAGTGGTCCTTTTACTTTTTCTCCTCATCCTAAACCAATGATTTCTAAGAGGAAAGCAGAACATCTTGTGTTAAGGAGAATGGGTATGTGCTCTCAGCTCCACAGTAGGCCTCTTTCCCTCCTTAATCTGTGATACTTCAACCTCTTTTAGAACTGTGGCAATTTAAAAGTTTCCTAAGTTTGAATTTTGCTTGGGCACAGGTTTAAGTGACACTTCTCCAGATGAAGGGTTAATAGAGGACTTGACTGTGGAAGACAAAGCAGTGGAACAACTGGCAGAAGGATTGCTTTCTCACTACTTGCCAGATCTGCAGAGATCAAAACAAGCTCTCCAGGAACTCACGTAAGCTAATGGGAAACCAGATATGCACCTATTTCCTCTCTGGCATAGGCATAATTTATATTTGCATACTGTATTAAGGTCTAATGTTTTGTAAAATTTAATAATAATTGAGTATTTCTGTATCTTTCAAATAGAGGTAGAGGAGTACATAGTAATCTGAATGTAAAAAGTGAAATGAATACTCTGAGAATGTTTCATTTCCTCTAAGAAGTACTCCTAAATCTTATCTAACCTCTGATTAGTTTTGGTGTAAAGTATTGCCTAATGGGGATTGTTGTGGGGTGGGTATACACCAGTTTCTGAGTACAGTAGAAAAATTGTGTCCACAAAAGTCCTAATTTTGTCATTCTGATATTTTCAGTTGCTGGTTTGAATGAGTTTTCAGAGATCCTTAAATATCTTTTCTGAGATGACCTGTTTTATTCCTAGTAAATTACTCTATAAATAAAGGATTGCAGTATATGCTAAAGAAGATCAGAATAATGTAGAATAGAACCCATAGAGTGCAATTAGTATACAAAAATATACACTCTTGACTTTATCTACTCTCACCCAGAAATGACAAACTTAACTAGCCTCATCCTGGGTCAGAATCTCTCTGGATTGACTGGGCTGGCTTGTCTGTCATTTTTTTCTTTGGTGGTTAACTTTAAGTTCACTATGAACTGCTTATGCTGTAAGACCTACCCTTTTTTTTGAGGGGATGGTGGTGCTGGGGATTGAACCCAGGGCCTTGTGCTTACAAGGTAAGCACTCTACCAACTGAGCTATCCCCAGCCTAAGACCTACTGACCTACCCTTTTAAAAATTATTTCAGAGGACTTTATTTTGGCAGAAGAAGAGGAATAATCAACTCTGCCTGTTTTATAATTTTTAATAAATAATGTTGATTCATGACTTTATGGTGGTAAATGGATATAAAAGTGTGTTCTATGACATGTAGCATGCTGCTATAGTTAGGAAGTTGGCAATATTCTCAGTTTTCTGCTAATCTCAAGGGAAATTTTTTATCCCTTGTGCATGGTATGCTTTGTATTTTGATGCCAGTCAAGCCTTATTTTAAACAGTCATAAATTGTATAAATTGTGATGAATTGAAGGGAAGATTAGGATACTGTGCAAGCAAAATATGTCTAGATAACATTTTACTTACAGGAAGCTGGTATGAAGGTTTAATTGCAGAGTTTAATTGATAACATTGACTAAAGTACAGTGTTTAGAATAACCCCACTTATGTTCATAGCCACCCAGAAGATGATGATGATGATGATGAAAATCAGCTACTCTATTACTACTGTATGTGTTCTATACGCCCAGCACTTGTTTTTTACCATGTCTTAATTCTCACATCAACTTTATGAAGTATTTAATATTATCCCCACTTAGGATTGAGGAATCTGAGGCTCAGAAAGGTTAAATAACTTGAAAAAGATTACACAGATAGTGGTAGAGTTAACTATTGAATATGATGAGTTAGTAGTTGTTAAACTCATTGAGTATTACAGAATGGTAAGCAAATTTAAGAGAAAAGGAAAAGAGAAATGTTTTCTAGTAATTGCTTCTTTCTCCTACATCTTCTTAAGTAGTGAAATTTGTACCATCAGACCTTTGCTAAGCCATGTCACCATAGAAAGAGAAGCCCAGAGAGGTGAGGGAGAAGGTAGTAGTTGATAAGAATTTATTTTGTAGCTAAAAACCATAGTACAATTTTGAGTGGCCTTTGGAGAGCTTCATTTGAGATAATGCATGCTTGGACCTTCAATAAAAATAGGTTTTCTCTCAAAGAATTCTTCCTTAGACACTGCATCAAGGCATCACAGTCATTTCCAGCATATTTACCAGATTGTACAAAGCTTCAAAGGAATGGAAGTTCAGTCATCTTTTCTGCCCTATTGTATTTCAGCTAAACACTCTCTGGAACCACCACTTCCTCCTTTTTTTCCCCTTTTATTGGTGTATTATAGTTATATATAATAGCTGGGTTAATTTTGACATGATTATACATGCATGTAGTTTAATTTACTCCATTTGAGTCCCTGATGCCCCCACCCCTTCCTCCTCTTTTCCTCCTTTCTCTTCCTCTACTGTGACACCTCTTTGAGTGCTTTGATTTGTGGATCCAGAAAGCACTGTACTTACTGTTACAGTATTATCATAAAGGATGCAGATCAGGGAGATGCATAGGGCCAGGTCTGGGTAGGATCCAAACACAACTTCTGTGCCTTTTCCCAGTGAAATTAGGGCATTTCAAGAACTGCCCCCACCATGGCCACCCAAGGCACATCTGTGTTCACTAACTAGGAATCTCTATTGAGCCTTACTGTTATAAGTTTTTTTTTTTTTTTTTTTTTTTACGTAGGCATGATTGACTGAATCATTGACAACTTAAACTCATCTCCAGTTTCCTCCCTTCTTTGGGCTGATATCACATGGCTCAAAGCTCCAACCCTCTAATCGCATGGTTGGTCTTTCCATCATGTCCAGCCCCCATCCTGAAGCTCTAGAGGTCCACCATAAAGCCACCTACCTCATTGGCATAAAATGAGGTATGATTCAAGGAACTCATGGATAACAAAGATATTGTTATCGCTTGGGGAATTTCAAGGATTTTAGAAACTGTGCTCAGAACTTGGGACAAAGGTCAGACAAATTCTTATTATACAACAGTTGTCTCTATATCTTTGTTAAAAATTTTTCTTTCTTATTGTTGAGTTTTTAGTTCTTTGTTTATTTTTGATACCAGTTCTTTATGTTTCAAATAGTTTCTTCAAGTGCATGGTTCATCTTTTTGTTTTCTTAACAGTTTCTTTGGCAGAGCAGAATTTTTAAATTTGAATAAAGTCTGACATCAGTTTTTCCTTTCATGGATCATGCTTTTGGTATTATATTTAAAAACTTATCACTGGACCTCTGTTTTCTTCTAGAAGTTTTAGTTTTGCATTTTACATTTAGATCTGTGATCCATTTTGAGTTAATTTTTGTGAAGGGTTTAAAATCTGTGACCAGATTCATTTCTTTACATGTGATCATTCTATTGATCCAGCAACATTTATTGAAAAGACCATATTCTTTCTTCATTGTATTATAATTGTTCATTTGTCAAAGAGCAGTTGATTATATTTATTTGGGTCAATATAAGAGCTTTTTATTCTGATCCATCTGTCAGTAGTCTGTTGTTTGCAATACCATGCTGTCTTGATTTCTGTAGCTCTATAGTAAATCTTGAGATTGAATAGGGTAAATCTTCCAACTTTTTTTTTTCAATATTGTGCTATTCTTTGCCTTTCCATGTGAAATGTAGAATTGGTTGCTACCTCCTAAATAACTTTGTTTGGGATTTTATTGACTCTCTAGATCAACTTGGGAAGAATTGACATCTTAAAAATAATTTGTTTAATCTGTGTACTTGGAATATTTCTCCATTATTTGAATATTTTGTTTTTATCAAGAGAGTTTTATGCTTTTTTTGCATCCTCTACATGTTTTTTAAGATTTATACCTAAGTATTTCACTGTGGAGAGAGGATATTTTATAAGTGGTATAGCTTTTTAAGTTTCTCAAATTCATTGCTGGTACCTAGGCAAGCAACTGACTTTGTGTATTAGCCTCATGTCCTGAAATCTTACTTTAATTGTTTGGTAGAAATCACCAATGAATCTGTCTGGTCTTGGTACTTTTATTTTATTTTTTTTGGAGTCAGTATTGATTTGGCTTGTCTAATAAATACAGACCGATTTAGATTTTCTGTTTCTACTGATGTGAGTTTTGGTAGTTTATGTCTTTGAAAGACTTGGTCTACACCATCCATGTTATTAAATTTGTGGGCACAGCATTGTTGGAAGTATTCCTTCATTATCCTTTTAATGTCATGGGATTACCAGTGACCCTTTTATGAATGATATCAGTAATTTCTGTCTTTTTTCCTGGTTGATCTGGCTAGAGGCTTATCAGTTTTATTGCTACGGAAGCTTTTGGTTATGTTGATTTTTCCTTTATTGTTTTTCAGTTGTTACATCCTGTTTTTGCTGTTCTACTTATCTAATATGATTGACTTACTGAGTTTTCCTGTCCTGTGTTCTGTATTTCATCTTCTGCGACCTCTGGCCTGAACTGTAGGGAGAAACTTGTGACCTGTGCAGTGTCCAAACTCAGTGCTAAATGATGGACATGTTGTAATTATCCTTCTCATAGCTATATCTCTTTTTCATTACTGCTATTCAGCACAGTTTTGCAGGCAAATCATATTTCTTTTTAAAATATCATTTAATGTCACTTATTCCTGTGACTCTTCCATAGACCAATTTGGAGAAGAATATCAGAGAAGTTGGCTGCTCTTCCTCAACAGGATTTGAATCAGAATTTTAATGAGGAACCTTAGAAGTCACCTGGTCTGACCTCTCTTTAGAAATGAGATGTTTTAGGTTCAGAGAAATAAACTGATTCCCCAAAGCCACACAACTAGCGTTGGTAGGGGGAAGGTTGTGATTCCTAGTTCTATTTTTTTTTTTTTTAACTTGCTGCTTATTTATCGTCTTGAACTTACTATCCCTTGATACTGCATCCTTCCCAATTCTAATCAGAAAGTCAGTGCTCATCATTTCCTTTATAGGAAGATTGCTGTTTTAAAGTATATAAGACATTGAGTTTTTAGGGAAAATATTGTACAAAGCTTTTTTTGGGGATAATACGTAGAATTGAAAATACTTTTAATTGATTTGATTATTTTAGTTGTTAGAGTCTGAAGTTGAAGCAAGAATGTAAGACACGTTAGTTATCAGTGTGCCTTTATAGTATTATTTTGAAAAAGATTATGCTAAACTAAATAAACCTTGGAGGAAATACATTTCCAACTCAATTTCTAATCTTTAGCATTAGCCAATATGAATGTGATTCCTTTTGAAGAACTACCACTTAAAATATGTAAAGTTTCTTTTGGCTATGTGCTTTTGTTTCAGACAGAACCAAGTTGTGTTATTAGATACACTGGAACAAGAGATTTCAAAATTTAGAGAATGTCATTCTATGTTGGATATTAATGCTTTGGTAAGTATGATTTCATTGATATAACTCAATGATACATTGTTTTAGAAATAGCTAGGGCCCTTGCAGCGGTGCAAACCTGTGGAGTAATATATCCCCATTGGTGCAAAATACAAAACCCTCAAATGATTGGTGGTTCTAGGAGACTAAATGATTGGTGGTTTCGAGTGGTGTGATGTGCTGATTGACGCACTGATTGGATAGGAACCAAACAAAAGAGTGTGCTGTTTCCGTAATAAAGGAGTCAGCAGCTACAAGCTTGCCTGCTCTTACGGGGCTCCCAGTGTCTATGTGGTTATTGACACTGCACCCTTCACCCCCCATTACACAAGCCGCCATGATAAACAATATACACCTGTGCATGACTATAATCTCAGTGACTTGGGGGACTGAGGCAGGAGGATTGCAAATTCAAAGGCAGCCTCATCAACTTAGTAAGGCCACTTACTGAGACTGTCTCAAAAAAAAAAAAAACAAAAAAAAAAAACACAAAAACTAAGTTTATCCTCTCAGCTATGTACTTAGAATGTCACTTATATATGTTTAGGATATTAACATCTGCATTTTTAAAATTTATAATTTGGGCTTCGTAGCTTATCTGGTTGAAGCACCTATACAGTAGAGTTTAGAATTTAAAAAAAAATTTTTTATGTGTTCTTTTTTAGTTATACATAACAATAGAATGTATTTTGACATATCATATATACATGGAGTATAACTTCCCATTTTTGTGGTTGTACATGATGTGGAGTTACCCTGGTCACGTATTCACATATGAACATAGGAAAGTTATGTCTGATTAGTGTCTTTCCCATTCACATCCCTCTCCCTTCTCTGCACTCTACCCTGTCTAATCCAGTGAACTCCCCCACCCACCACATCTATGGTGAGTCAGCATCCACACATCAGAGAGAACATTTGGCCTTTGGTTTTTTAGGATCAGCTTATTTCACTTAACATGATAGTCTCTAGTTTCATCCATTTACCAGCAAGTGCCATAATTTCATTCTTCTTTATGACTGAGTAATATTCCATTGTATATATGTACCACATTTTCTTTATCATTTATCTAACTGAAGAGCTGCTATAAACATTAATGTGTCCACATTACTATAGTATGCTGATTTTAAGTCCTTTGGGTATATAGCAAGGAGTGGGATAATTGGGTCAAATGGTGTTTCCATTCCAAGTTTTCTGAGGAATCTCCAGAGTGGTTGCACCAATTTGCAGTCCCACCAAATGAATGTACCTTTTCCCACATCCTCGCCCACATTTATTGTTACTTGTATTATTTATAATTGCCATTCTGACTGGAGTGAGATGAAATGTGGTTTTAATTTGCATTTCTCTAACTGCTAGTGATGTTGAATATTTTTTCATATATCTGTTGATAAATTATATTCTTCTGTGAAGTATCTGTTCAGTTCCTTAGCCCATTTATTGATTGGGTTATTTGTTTTTTTGGTGTTAAGTTTTTTGAATTCTTTATATATCCTGGAGATTAATGCTCTATCTGAGGTGCGTGTTGTAAAGATTTTATCCCATTCTGTAGCCTCTCTGTTCACATTATTGAGTGTTTCCTTTGCTGTGAAGAAACTTTTTAGTTTGATACCATTCCATTTATTGATTCTTGATTTTACTTCTTGTGGTTTAGGATTCTTGTTGAAGAATTCAGTTCCTAAGGTGACATATTAGAGATTTTGGCCTACTTTTTCTTCTGTTCGGCACAGGATCTCTGATCTAATTCCTAGGTCCTTGTTCCACCTTGAGTTGATTTTTGTGCAGGGTGAGAGATAGGGGTCTAAATTCATTTTGCTACATACGGATTTCCAGTTTTCACAGTACCATTTATTGAAGAGGCTATCTTTTTTCCAAAGTATGTTTTTGATGCCTTTGTTATGAGATAACTGTATTTATGTGCATTTGTCTCCTTTTTTCTATTCTGCACCATTGGTCTATGTATCTGTCTTGGTGCCAGTACCATGTTATTTTTGTTACCATGGCTCTGTAGTATAATTTAAGGTCTGGTATTGTGATGCCTCCTGCTTCACTTTTCTTGCTAAGGATTCCTTTAGCTATTCTGGGTCTCTTATTTTTCCAAATGAATTTCATGATTGCTTTTTCTAGTTCTGTGAAGAATGTTATCAGAACTTTTAATAGGAATTGCTTTAAATCTGTGTAGTGCGTTTGGTATTATGGCCAGTTTGACATTGTTAATTCTGCCTATCCAAGAACGTGGGAGATCTTTCCATCTTCTAAGGTATTTTTCAGTTTCTTTCTTTAGTGTTCTCTAGTTTTTATTGTAGAGGTCTCTTCTTTTGTTAGATTGATTCCCAAATATTTTATTTTTTTCTGAAGCTATTGTCTTTGGGATAGTTTTCCTAATTTCTCTTTCAGTGGATTCATAACTTATGAATAGAAATGCATTAGATTTATGCATATTGGTTTTATATCCTGCTACATTGCTGAATTTATTTACAAGTTCTAGAAGTTTTCTAGTGGAGTTTTTTGGGTCTTCTAAATATAGAATCATGTCATCAGCAAATAGGATAAGATAGGGCCTCCTTGTCTTATTCTGGTTTTTAAAGGGAATGCTTTCAATTTTTCTCCATTTGAAATGATGTTGGCCTTGGGTTTAGCATATATAGCTTTTGTGATGTTGAGGTATGTTTCTACTATCTCTAGTTTTTCTAGTGCTTTGAACGTGAATGGATGTATTTTGTCAAATGCTTTATCTGCATCTATTGAAATAATCTTGTGCTTCTTGTCTTTTTCTAGTGATGTGATGAATTACATTTATTGATTTCCAAATGTTGAACCAAACCTTGCATCCCTGGGATGAACCCCATTTTATCATGGAGCACTATCTTTTTAATATGTTTTTTGTATGTAATTCACCAGTGTTAAAATTTTTTCCTTTTATGTTCATCAGGGATATTAGTCTGAAATTTTCTTTCCTTGATGTATCTTTAGAATTTTTCTTTTTAACAGGAAACTTTAATATGCTCTGCTGGAATTTTCATGCCTCATTATCTTTTGTATGTTGAACTTGTGAAATTGAACTTATTTTTAAGTCGTAATTATATCTGCTCATTGTTGTGATCGGCACGACAGTTTATTCAAGCTAACTGAACAGTGGATGAGGGAATGGAGAAAAGACAAACACACAAATAGAGAAAAATCCAGGGTCCTGATGAAGACTGACCATGAGCAAGCTTGGCATATTTATTACATAGGTTTAAATATCCAAAGGATTTATTGTAGCCAGGTGTGGTGACTCATGCTGTAATCCCAGTGGCTTGGGAGGCTGAGGCAGGAGGATCACAAGTTCAAAGCCAGCCTCAGCAAAAGTGAGGCACTAAGCAACTCAGTGAGACCCTGTCTCTAAATAACATACAAAATAGGGCTGGGGATGTGACTCAGTGGTCAAGTGTCCCTAAGTCTTAATCCCTGGTACAAAAAAAAAAAAAAAAAAAAAAAAAAGAAAGAATTTCTTGTGAGAAAATTTCTTTAAGATAAACAGAACTGAAGTTGAAGGTATAAACAGCCCAATTAAAACTTATCAGCTTGTGCCCATAATTCTCTAATCCCAGGCAGCTGGCATTTGAACCCACGGTTAAGAATGAGAAATTGTGTGGCTGGCACAGAATCTTCCTTTGACAGTTCATAACCATAGCAGCTGGACAATCTTAATTCAACACCTTGGTGCTGAGTTCTCCAGAGAGGGATCGCCTCTATCACAGGACAGTTCAAACCGATGATTCAGTCACCACTCCTGACAGCTCATAATTGAAGACTTAGAAAATTCAAAGTAAGGAACTGTTAGGGTACTCTTTTTCCCATTAAGGAAAGTACAGTCTCTATCAATGACTTGGTTTCTTAAATTAGCATTTGTTTAATTATATGGCATATGTATAATGCTATAATAAATTAATGCTATGGCTGAAATGAACACTTTGAGAATGATCTGTTAGATCTTTCAAATAGTTCAGTAATTGAATTTCATCAGCAACTCTAGTTTTTTGATAAGGAGAACTGATATTCTTTTTTTAAGAAAAGATAGTTAGCAAAAACAAGAAACTACCTTTCTTTTCCCCTTGAACATTAGTAATAGCTTGGTTTGCATGTTTTATATTTGTGGTAGGGATCCATACATACCTCAAAAAGTCGACTTTTCTTTGTGAAGATGAAGTTTACTAATGTTTTCCTTACAGAACAATCAAAAACAGAGTCCATATTCTCTAACCTGGGACAGAGAGAGACTCGTATTAAATATAACGTCTTCTGTTCAGTAGTTCCTGATGTCTTGTGAAGGGGTGAGACAGGTTACACTGATCAACTTTTGTGTTCTTCACTGAGTTCATGTTGTAGTAGAGTATTTGTTGCACTAATGAACTAAGCAGATGCAATACCATTACCTCAATCTGAAGAGATAGAAACTGAGTTTTCTTCTTTTTTCCTCTCTCATCCAAGAGTAGTTCTGATTATCATCTAGAAATTGAAAAGAGGAAGGAACTGAGAGAGGTTGGTCTGGAAGCTGTAGATCTTGTCAGATTATGACTTTTATTTGCAGCTACATTAAAGTTGCAAATTTCTCTATGGATGCTTTTCTCTTCTGGTTCTGTTGCATTACCTGAGAATAAGGTGTTCTCCCTTCCCCTTTTCTCCCACCTATGTAGGCCTACATCATCCTCTTACTCCTGTCATAAGACTTAGCTTAGGCTCTGCAGGCTGGCTGAGATGTAAAGCATGTGCTTATAACTCCTGGGGAAGCACAGTATCCTTGTAGAGGCTCTTCTGCTTGGTTTGACCTCAAAAGCCCAAGGAACATGACCAAACTTGTCCACAGTTCTCCCAGTGATCTCTGGTCACAGCTTGGGTTTTCCTGATGAGCAGTGCATCAATTAAACTGCCCTGTATATCCTGGTTTGCTCCCTCTTTTTTTTTTTTTTTTTTTTTTTTTTAAATAAAGAATGTTTACATTTCTTAAACTGATAGCTTTTGGATAGTCTACTTAAATAAAAGAATTATTTAATGCTTTCAAAGCAAAATGCTAGCTGTACACAGTTAAATATAAAGGTCTTTTTTTTGTCACTCTGAACTGAATCAAGTATTTTTCAAATCCAGCTAATGTTTTAAATAAAATTCGTGTTTTGGAACTCGAAATGTGGACATAATTAAGACTCTAAAAAACTGACCTATTTAGGAAGAATGAACTATGGTTTGGGCATTGCTATATTTATCCATTTTGATATTTTACTGTGTTTTAACTTTTCATTTACTTTTCCATGTTAAGTTCACTGAAGCTAAACACTATCATGCCAAATTGGTGAACATAAGGAAAGAGATGCTGATGCTTCATGAAAAGACATCAAAGTTAAAGGTGAGTTGAAAAATTCTTTATACAAGTTGAAGTTTATTTTTCTTCGGTATTCATGTTTTGACTTTTTATTGCTCCATGTACAGTAATACACTTAAATCACAGTACATTGTTTTCTTTTAATACTTGTCATTTTTTAAATCCCTCCCTGAGCTTCTTTACTAATAACTTGGAAGATAGGTTCATATTCTTGAATATGCAGCTGCAATTATCATTTAATAAGAACTTGTAGTAACTTTTTTATTTTTAGTTCAGAGGACCTTGAATACCCAGAATAAATTTTAAAGTTAAATTTGAAATGTATTAGTATGTATTGATTATGTCAAATTATAGTTTCATTATTTTTGAATTAGACCATAACCTATAACCCTTGATTGTTCTCTTTTCTCTGACATAGAAAAGGGCACTTAAACTGCAGCAGAAGAGGCAGAAAGAAGAGTTGGAAAGGGAGCAGCAACGAGAAAAAGAATTTGAAAGAGAAAAGCAGTTAACAGCCAAACCAGCTAAAAGGGCATGAAAAGTTGTTTTTGTGTGTTTTCTTCATGTGTCCTATACTCTTTGGATTTAAGATGACCTAAGTGTGAAGTGAGGTTCAGATAGTGCCTTATACTTTTGTGTTATGTTTTGAAATCTTCATCCCAGGATTGCCCTGTCTTCATATCTTACTTAAGCCATTTAAGAAGCCTTTCTTTTTTAGTAGTAGACATAATGTCACTTGGTTTTGATATTTATGTGTAAGTTTTTCAACTTTTGTTTCACTAATTTTATGATTCACTACTTTTGACTTCCTGTCATTTGTAAACTGAAAAATGCTTTGATTATTATGAGAGTCTAGACTCTTCAGTAGTTCAAAATTAGTATGAATTTTTAAGTTTATTGATTGTAGATTTAAAAGTTACAGTTGCTTATTTTATGAGATGACTTGCCTTTCTGGCATTGAAATACTGATTTTGATAATTGCCTTTTCATTGCTTAGTTAAGAAAAATTGCCAGTTTTTTAATCACATACGCCCCTGGAAAAGAGATAGCGTAAGCCTTTCTGAAGAACATAATGGGAAAGTATATACACCGGAAATAACAGCACCTTCAGCATAGATTAGGTGAGCAAGATGCCAGATAGATTCTTCTAACCATATATTCTTGCTTCTTATTTTTGTTACTTATGTACCTTTGGGGTTCAAAGTAGATGACATCATTCCTTAAGTTTGACAGGGGTGATGGAGCTATCATATACTCAAATGCCCCTATGGATTTATACTTAGTCATTAGGCAGTGAGATACAGTTTCTGTGCTTTTAAATCTCAAAGTATAAAGAAAAGTACCAACTACCTACTTTATAGATAATGATAAGATTGGTGGAAAAATTGGTAAATAGCTTCAAAAAAGAGGCAACATGATGCCTTTAGTGTTCTCTAGAATTTTTTTTTCTGATATTATATGTAGGAACTTATGTGAGGGAAATAATATGAAGTTTCATTGTTTGAAATTGAAATTGTATTATACCTTTATTTTAGTATTATTTAACATTCAACTGGTCTCCAATCAAAGAATGTGTATCTTTTATAATCCACATTACATTTTTGGTAAGCTGGAACCACTACCTCTGATCACATATTAGGCTAATGATATAGAAAGCAATAGATTTAAGTTAGGTGCTAAGAACTGGTGTTTAGAGGTTTAAGTAATTTGTTTGAAGGAGCCTTCTTTAATGAATGAATTATAGTCTCACAATTCACTTGACTTTAACTTAAGAATATAAATATATTTGAAAAGGCTAAGTGTTGCCATCCATCACTTGCAAAATTGCCTATGGAATTATTCACTAGGGCTTGGAGGACAATGTCACCTAAATTGCTGAATGTACTCTTTTATAATACGATATCTGATAAAGACTGTGCATTGTTTTTCAGAGTGGTTTTGACCAGTTGTAATGGTGGTTTAAAATGCTGGTTCCTGGTCACCACTCAATCTACTGAAGCAAATCTATTTGTTTGGTTTGTTTGTTTTACTTTATTTTTAAAGTTTTCCCCAGTGATTCTCCTACATCTTGAAAGATAAGAATCACAGTTGTAGTGGCTAAGGTCATGGTTTCCCATACTAAGCTGCGTATTGTTTTTGCCTGGGAACTTAAAAAATACATTTTGAGTTCTTACAGATTAGTTTTGATAAGAGCCAATGTATTTTTAGGGCACTCCTCAGATAATTATGATGCAAGGAACCACTGGTATAGACTATCTAGTGATTTATGTTTATAAGCAGTGAAATAGTTTAAAAGCTCTCTAGTGAATTTTGCGGTGCTGGGGATTGAACTCAGGACCTTCTGCTTGCAAGGCAAGCACTTTACCAACTGAGCTATATCCCCAGCCCTGAATTGTTGTTTTTAATATATAGTCAGATTTAAAACTGAACCGTAGAAGACAGGAAATAAATACAGAATTCTAGTTAATTAATTGAATTTCTGTGTTAAATCATGTTTATTGAATGAATGTTAAGGCACATAAGCTTCTTTTAGAATTGTACTATTAAGTTTTGAAGACTTTTAAACATAGCAAAACAAATATATATCAGCATCCTTTATTTGAGGTAAATGGTAAATCAAAAGTACTGTTATCTTGGTAATTAAAATCTAAAATAATTGTACTTCAATAACAAATATATCTTGCTAACTAAACATATAAACCTTATAATTAATCTTGCTGTATTTTTCACAAAATGGGGTTGGTTGAAAAAAGTTACCTTTGTTTTGAACTATCAAATATGTACTGAACTGAAAGATGCAAATTCATTGTGTTTACTCTGCGATAAGTATCATGTAAATATGCAGTTGCTGAATGTAATATAGATGTGCCCACAGTGAGTGTTTGGGTGGATAGTGTATAAGTTATAAGTGTACTAATTATATGCCCTCATACATTTGTCTAATTTTGAACTTGTAAACTTGTAAAGTGAGGATTTTTATGCATTTAATTAAAAAATCTCTAAATTATCCACTGTTCATCTGTAATACTTACATTTTCTGTATTTACTTAAAGATAGTTGCTGTTTATGCAGTTATTGTAATCAGTGATTTTTAATCATTAAAGCTCCTAACATCATTGCTCATACTTAACAAGTTAGTTTCTAGATGTTTCTTTGGAGAAGATAGTTCCTATATAAACATATATTTAAGATTTCTGTTGCTCACTTATTCATGTTGTTTTAGATGAGTGAGATGAGTTGTTAGGTGGGTGAGACCAGGTTTATTTTCAAATTCAATAAGAGAAGCTGGTAGTCAGAAGAGACATTTCTAATGACTTTAATTTGAAAAGCACTTAAGCAAAAATTCCTTAGTAGAAACAGTGTAAAGGAAGAGTAATCAAAGAAAGTTGGGTACAATTTGGAGCATGGTGGGGATGGTAATCTAGGAGAAAGGGGAAGACCAAGACCAAAGTGAAAGGTTAAAGTATTCTATCTTTAACCTGTGTTTCCTGAATAAGGAGGCTTATGTGCATATAGAGAAGAATTAATAAAATTCACCTATTTTAGGATAAAAGTAGTAAAATGTTGCCCCCTACTGTCTCTTCATTGCAAACTGAGGAAAATCTTGTAGCTGTTCATTCTGGTTTTGACCATAAACATATCCCTAATGCATTCCAGGAAATCTGTGATGCTTAAATCTGAATAAGGATGGGACTAACAAATCACTCTGAGAATGTGTGGATGCTGAACACTCTTAATTTTTAGGTTTGGATTTAATTATTGCATTAGAAAAGACAGTTAAGTGCAGGGAATACTAAGCAATATGTGTATAGATCTAGATTCCTGCTTTGATTATAATATTTAAAATTTTAAAACATATAGGAACTAAGTAGTTTAGTGGACTCCTGAAGTCAGATTGTCTTGGTTCATATTCCTGCTTGACTTGGGGTGTTGGACAACTTGCTTAAACTCTGTACCTCAGGGTCTCTGTCAGTGTGGGATAATCAGAGTTTCTAGCTTCATTAGGGTCCAGAGTTTTACATTTATATAAAAGCCCTTAACAAAATAGTAAAAGTCCAAATGTTGGATGTCATATACACTTGAAGTCACATATACACTTGGAGGAACTTACTTTGCTCCTTTTTGCACATCTAGTTTTTTTGTGAGGTATAGGGCATTGAACCCAGGAGTGCTTTACCACTGAGCTACATCCCTAACCCTTTTCATTTTGTGACAGTTTCTCCCTAATTTTCTTAGAGCCTCTCTAAGCTGCTGAGGCTGACTTTGAACTTGCGATCCTCCTGCCTCAGCTTTCCAAGTTGGTGTGTATCACTGTGCCCAGCTTACACATCTATTTTTGTTTGAGTTCCCATTGCCTAGAATCCTTCACTGTAATGTCTGCCTGTTGGATCCCTATTCATTCTTTATAACTCAAATGCCACTTCTTTCTGGTTTTTCTCCCCACCTCCCAAAGAATTTAATACTTTCATAATACATTTGCCTCAGTGCTTACAGTATTGGTTATCCATTCATGTGTTTCTCAAAATCAAAGATATTTATTAATCATCTTTTTTATTCTATCCTATAGTTGGTGTGTTAGTATTCTCCAGAGAAACACAGAACCAATATATGTTTACATATTTATACATTGTAGAGATGTGCATGCATAATACATATGTATGTAGAAGAGAGAGAAAATTCCAGGAATTGGTTTATTGGATTGTGGAGGTGCTGACAGATCTGAAATTTGCAGGACTGGCTGGCAGGCTGGAGACCCTGGGGAGGAATTGATGTTGCAGTGTGAGTCCAAAGGTTGGCAGAATTCCTTCTTCCTTGGGGTTCTCAGTCTTTTTCAAGAGAATAAGACCTTCTGCTGAGTGGGTAAGTCCTCTACCAGCTGCTTCTACTTTATGAACTGATTTGCTGATTCAGGGAATCTGGTAACATCTGAACCAGGGCAGGAAAGTCTCTAGTGATCCCTGAGAAGTTCCAGCACATTTTGTGTGTACTCACCTTCGATGGGTGGCAAAAAATAGCCTTTGTCATTACTACCATTAAGGGTGTGGGTTCATGTGATATTGAAGAATACAGACACTGACTTTTTAGCTAGAGGGCAGGAGAAATTAGTGATGCAGTGGAATGTGTGATCACATTATGCAGAATCCATACCAGTGCAAGATCTCAGGTTTTTCTTGTTGTTCTGGTGATCAAACCCAGGGTCTCACTCGTGCTGAGCATGTGCTTTATCACTGAGCTACAGCCCCAACCCATCAGAATGGTTCTTGAACAGACAGAGGGATATAAAGATTGGAAAATACATCCAGGTTCTGTCCAATGATTTGTATAACAAGCTCCCCAATGAAGACTTAGAGCAACTGAGGAAGATTGTGTCCACAGAGAGCTGTGCCACTTCTGGGGCCTTTGTGTCTGAAGCCAGCACACTAAAACCACTAGCCACCGAGTCTGCCGTGTGGATATATCCAGGAAGAAATGTATCTGTAGGCTTTTTTGGGTTAACATTTATACCCAAAAAAGGTACTGCTTTAAATTTAATCTCATTTTAAAAATATCTTCACAGCCCCATATAGACTGCTGTTTGACCAAATATCTAGATACCATAGCTTAGTCAGGTTGCTATGTAAAATTAACTACCACAGTTGGTTTTCAATATATATTTTGGGACTGAATTGAATCTAGTAGGAGAGAGATGCACACATTAAAGAAGGCTATAATAAAAACTGGATTATGTAAATGCAAGTAAAGAACATTATAACAAAAGAGCCAATTCCCACAATTCAGATATGACCAGGGAGCTTGTAGTGCTTGGATAATTCAAGTCACTGCTTCCATACCAAATTACATATTAGATTAAAAATAATAATAGTTCTCAACATCTTGGGAATGATATGAACTCAGAGATAATAAGTGGACTGGAGGGAATAAAAATAAATGTGACATTTACTGTTTAAATTTATAACTTCCCTATGAAGTAGGGGCTGCTCAGTTCTCTTTAAAAATAACTGCAGGGAGGAGGTGGGCAGTTAGTGCAAGCTCTGTAGATGAGCCACTTTCAACCAGAGAAAACTCAGATGGGATAATGCTGCCATCTTGTGGTGCTATTGCCTCCCCAAATTTTAGTGGTGTATTTTCTGAATTGGTTTCATGAAGTTTGGCCTAAGCCCTTTAAACTATGATTTTTAAATGGCCTTTATTTAAGCAGTGAGATATTTGAAAACCATCTATATGAAACACTTAAAAGATTTAAAATCACATTTTTAAAAATTTTTTGAGTCTTCTAGTTTGATATTGGTCTTGAGGGGTTTTGCCCCCCACCTTTTCTTCCAGTCGTGGTCAATTAATTTATTATCACCTATGTGTTGTCAAACATGCTCAGAATCCTCTCTGAAGAAAAACATCTCAAAATCTTGCTGTGGGTCAAGGTCCTGGGATTTCCCTGTTTTTTATTTTATTTATTTTATTTTTTATTTTTCTACTGATTTGATCTGGGGTGGGCACCTGACTAGTCAGTGATGAACTGACTTGACAGGAGAAACTGCCTAGCTGGGGATTATAACAAATATCACTCATTTAGTCAATTACCATTTGGGGAATATGTACTAAAACCCACCCAGAGAATCAGTCTTTAGTAATGGAAGGAAAAGTGAGTGGACACACAGAAGCAGAGAATAGCTGAGTGTTACATGGCAAGGAGTCAGGATCCATAAACTTCTACTTCTGAAGGGGGACAAAATAATCAGATCCCTCAAAAGTGACTTGGATCCTGAGAAATTTTCCTGGAGGAGGCTTCATGAGACCTGGGTGCTAGACCGATCTTAGAACTCTGTGGGAGTCAATTACTGGGCTAAGTTTCCTCTTTGCAATATTTCCACAAATAGTTGTCCACTGCTTCTCTTATTTATGAGATGATCTTAACAAATCTCTATTATACTACAATAATCTAATATTTTCATTGTAATTTTAGGTTGATATAGCATATTATATTTTTCAAAGTGTTTTACTATGCACTATTTAACTACTAACAAGAGTGCCCCCCAGGGACTTATCCTTCTTGCTAATCCAGTAATTCAGAGAAGTAGAGATCAACATGCTGCATCCAGGTTCTATCCTGCTGTCGGTCACACACCTGTCTTCATTATTGGCTGGGTGTTTTTCTTATTTTGTCCACTTCTTATTCTCACCTCTGGCTGAATTTCTAATCTAAGCACTACTTCCAGTTCATTTCCAAACTTAAGATTCTGAGCCTGGCTCTGTTGAGCATATGTTATATGCCAAGTGCCATACAAGTATTACCTTCTAACAGTGACTTTAGGAGGTTATCACCATTTTACAGACGAGGAAGCTGAGATACATTGAGTAACTGTTCAAGATCAGATGTAAATGGTGGGTCTAGGATTTGATTCTCAAAAAAACCTCAAGCTACCACACAACAGGGGGGTATTCTTAAGCTGGTAACCCTGGGAGCTGAACCTAAGAGCAGAGACAGAGGTCGACCTCAGGAGTTTTACTTTAAATCTCTCGATAAATTGTACCCATGATGGGAAATTATAGGGATATGCCATTGCATCTGATAATTCTCTGAATATAATGTGATAATATTTAAGAACAGAAGAGGAAGGCATGAGCTTCCCTTTGAGGATGAACCTTGTAGAAGAGGACACAGCATTCCCTCTGATTTTCCTGCAAGGCTGCTTTAATTCTCGACAGAACCCAAAGCTCCATGCCTCCCAGGGTATAAGCAAACAACAGTGAGACTGGTTCTTTGGGTGAGATGTGGCTCAAGAGCCTTCCCTTGAGATGATATCATGACTGGACCAGGCCTGTTTTGTCCTCCGTTTTGCCCACAGTGTGGTAAGTCAATGACAAAAACGTTTTGCAAAAGAAAGAGTTGATTCACAAGGTGACCATGTGTGGATATGGAAGAGCAGTCTCAAATACTTCTCCCTGAGGATAGGGTTCGAGGATATTTATGGGTGTAGGTGTGGGGAAAGGTGATTGGAGGTTAACTAAGAGTAGATGAAGTGGGTCAAGTCTAGAAGTTTATTCAGAAACTAAGAGAAATGAGTATCATTAAATCCACACATCAGAAGTGTTATATCTATAGTAAAATGAAAGCAAGTTACCAGTGAAGTCTGGAGAGTTTACTCAGGGACTAAGAGCACGTGGTTTATTTAGGTTTTCCCTTGGTTTCAACAGTGGTAATGGAACAGATAGAAAGATGATACTGCTAGAGAAATAAAGCAATTGCAGAATGGTGGGGACATTTCATCAAGGCAAGGACATTGGGGGACATTTAATCACCCCAAGAAAGCCATTTTTGATGATGCTTCCTGGGCCTGCATTTCTGGGTCTGCTGCCCGTCGCTCAACTCCATCTCTTTTGCACCTTTGTACTCTTTGGGCAGAGCATAGCTTGGACTAGACACCAGGTTTTTATAGCTGGAGCAAGTTAGTTTCTCTCAAGGATAAATGTGCAGGGAGGAGTTGATCCCTAAGACTCTTCCAAGCATTCATGTTCTGAGATGCCTTGGATCCCATGCTCTCAAGGAGATCTGGGTGATGGGCTATCTTCACTCAATAGGAGCATCAAGACATCCTCTGGGTGTTCTGGCAGCATCCATGCAAAAGTGTTCATCTCAGAAGGATTGTTCTGGCTCTTAAACCACCCTGTAGCTTGGGGCCTGCAATGATGAATCCTGAGGTCCACAATTTCATTCTCTAAAAAAGGAGGAAAAACAAAGAGATTACTTTAGAGTGAAGGCAAGTATTCCTTTCCTGTTTTGATAGAAAGTGTAATAGTAAGGATGTAAGAGGTGAGGCACCCATGAGTCACTTTGCCTCTGTAGTCCTCTTCAGAAGCCCTTCTCCAACTGATCTGCCCTTCCCTCTGCAAAGAGAGGTGTCATCCTCAGCAACAGTGTGTAGCTATTATTAAAGCTATAGACAGGCATTTAAGGCAAGCTTGTTACACCCATCCTAATTTTAGTTCCCTCCAGCTAGAGGGAATATAACTTCCCAAGGCAATGCTGTGTGCAGAGAATTATCTGTAAGGGACATTTTCTGCAGGCTGCTCCCAGCAAAGGGTTGAATATGGCATGGATGCTAGGGCAGGTCTGCTGCTGGGGCACATGGGACTTCTGTGATGATCGACTCTGAATTTCCCACTGACTTTGCTGAAACTCTGGTTGGCATTTCAGGATGTTGTCCTCAACCTTCCTTCTCTTTTTCACTCAGGCAGACAGTAGAGGAAAGAATTAAGAGATTGAAGGAAGTGAGCATGTTGGAAGGCCTGTATTATATACAGACAAAAGACTCACCAAAAGATATGTCCCAGAGAAGGCACATGGGTCACCATTCACTGAGCTATTGAAATGTACTTGTAAGGAGGGTACCAACATCACTAATAAGTTCTGTAGGTAGAGCTTGTCAGCATCCATGGGCATGATAGAGACCAGGAGGCTTTAATTACCTTACCCACCAAAAGTCAGGGTTTGAAGGGCAGTCAGTGGGCTTTATTTGCAGGGGACTGGGGAAGTGGTTAGTGGAGCATGGTGTCTGTTTTTTGCATTTTGTGGTAAAATAGGTAAACAGTCATAAAGAGTGCTGTTCAGCAATAAAAGGGATTAGCAAGCTTTTAGGTAAAGGGCTCTGGCCTACATAGTTTAGGATTTGTAGAGCATATAATCACTGTTATGCTTCTCAACTCAACTATAGAAAATTTGAAAATAAGTGAGTGGAGCTGTGTTTCAGTAAAACTTAATTTTTTAAATAGATGTTAAATAAATAATTATTATATTAAATAAACATTTTAATAAATGTTGCAGTCCCTGCTCTTTTTCTTTTTAGTAAAACTTATTTATAATAACAGTAGTTATTACAAATATAATGTGGTTGACTGGATTTGGCTCATGGCTCCATTCCCAATTTTGAGTTAGTTTTCAGATCTAGAACTCACTGAGTGAAGAGGTGGCTGAAAGAAGAACCCTCAAACACTATGGCAAGTACATACTATGATTTTCCCCCCCAGTGCTTCCCCCAAAGGACCTGTGGTCATTTCCTTGGGTGTCTGTACCCAAGGAAAGGGGGAATAATCAATTTCTAGGACTTCTGGATCAAGGGTCTGAGTTGGCATTAACACTGAGAGATTCGAAGTAGCACCAGGGCCCTCCTCTTAGAGGGGAGGCACATCTAGACCAAGTAAGAAATTAGGTATGGGTAAAGCCCAGTTCACCACGGGCCCCTGGGCCTGCAGATCCATCCAGGGGTTATGCCACATCTTTTTGTACTCCTGACATCTCCAGCTCCACAGGGGCTGACTGCACCTTGGCTTGGACCTGATGCAATACCCTTTCCTGTTCTTGCCCCACTTAAAGCTCCTATATCATCCAATAAATGGGCAAAAAAAATATATATCTATATCTATATCTATATCTATCTATATATATATATCAAGAGTGGAAGGTGTCACCTCCAGGATATAAAGAGGCCTACAAAGGATCATATTCCTTCTTTGTGACATGGTTAGAAGATGTGGCAATTTCCCCTTTACTTTAAGGAGATATCCCAGAATACCTCGACCATTGGACCTCTATAGTGTCACTGAAATAGCCTGTTCTAGAAGTTCTATAGGGTTTACTCCCAGCCTCGGAAGTGTATGCATCGGATCAAGGCATACTAGCCCTCTGGTTTGTCCTGTCCAATAAGCTTGATGTTATGTGAGCATAAAGGATCAGTATATTTTGGATGTTTAAGAGGTCCTGATCTCTCAGACTATATTATGATAGAAGGTAGAAGAGTTAAAATAACATTAAGTCAAACAATAAATAAATATTGTCTGTTTTTCCTGCCCACAGATTCTTTTTTTTGAATTATATGTTTTTAAAAAATATTTGTTCTAATTAGTCATACATGACACAAGAATGCATCTTGACATCTTACATAAATGGAGTATAACTTCTCATTCTTCTGATTGTACATGATGTAGAGTTATACGGGTAATGTAATCATATATGCACATAGTATAATAATATCTGATTCATTCTACTATCATTCTACCTTTATACCCCCTCCAATCCCTTCTCTCCCCTCTACCTAATCTAAAGTAACTCTATTCTTTCCCAGGCTCGCCTCTTGTTGTAAATTAGCATCTGCATATCAGAGAAAACATTTGACCTTTGGTTCTTTGGGATTGACTTATTTCTCTTATCATGATATTCTCTAGTTCCATTTGCCGACAAATGCTATATTTTCATTCTTCTTTAAGGCTGAGTAATATCCCATTGTGTATATATACCAAATTTCTTTATCCATTCATTTGTTGAAGGGCACCTAGAATGGTTCCATAGTTTAACTATTGTGAGTTGAGCTGCTATAAACATTGATGTGGCTGGGTCATTGTAGTATTTTGATGTTAGGTCCTTTCGGTATAAACCAAGGAGTGGTTTATAATTGGATCAAATGGTGGTTCCAGCTGGGCATGGTGGTGCATGGCTGTAATCCTAGTGGCTTGGGAGGCTCAGGCAGGAGGATCTCGAGTTCAAAGCCAACTTAAACAAAAGTGAGGTACTAAACAATTCAGTGAGACCCTGCCTCTAAATAAAATACAAAATAGGGCTGGGAATGTGGCTCAGTGACCAAGTGTCCCTGTACCCACTCTCCAAAATATGGTGGTTCCATTCCAAGTTTCCTGAGGAATCTTCATACTGCTTTCCAAAGTGGTTGTACCAATTTGTATTTCCCATCATGCATGTCTGAGTGTACCTTTTCTCCCACATCCTCACCGACATTTCTTGTTGCTTATATTCTTGATAATTGCCATTCTGACTGGAGTGAGATGGAATCTCAGTGAAGTTTTGATTGCATTTCTCTAATTGCTAAAGAGGTTGAACATTTTTCATGTATTTGTTGATAAATTGTGTTTATTCTGTGAAGTATCTGTTCAGTTCCTTAACCCATTTATTGATTTGGGCTATTTGATTTTTGGGGGTTAAGTTTTTTGAATTCTTTATATATCCTGGAAATTAATGCTCTGAGGTGCATGTGGTAAAGATTTTCTCCTATTCTGTAGGCTCTCTGTTCACATTATTGATTGTTTCCTTTTCTATGAAGAAGCTTTTTAGTTTGAATCCATCCCATTTATTGATTTTAAATTTTACTTCTTGTGCTTTAGGAGTCTTGTTGAGGAATTCAGCTTCTAAAGCGATATGTTGGAGATTTGGGCCTAGGTTTTTTTCTATTAGGCACAGGGTCTCTGATCTAATGCCTAGGTTCTTGAACCACTTTGAGTTGATTTTTGTGCAGGGTGAGAGGGGTTTAATGGTTCTGCTTGGGAAATATGGGGCTTCTCTAGTGGGTGGCTATAGCTCAAGGACTCTTTGATGGTTTTGCTAAACCTTCCTTGAACTACACAGCCATCTAGAAACTTCCACTCAACCTTCCTTTCTTGTCTTCTTCCTTGGGATCAAGCTTGCACGGTAGTCTGATGACCATCCCAAACTTCTTGGTCTCTTTCATTTTCTCTCCCAAGAGTTTGCTCATAAAATCCTTGCACATTTAGTTCGGCCTTGCTGTATGCTTCTCAGAGAAGCAGATGAACA
This sequence comes from Sciurus vulgaris, assembly GCF_902686455.1. NCBI lineage: Eukaryota > Metazoa > Chordata > Mammalia > Rodentia > Sciuridae > Sciurus > Sciurus vulgaris. The sequence goes on from NC_136462.1 coordinate 94,318,970, forward strand.
TGGCCCCTTAATCCTGTTATTCTATCACATGCATATGTAACAAATGCTACAACATGCCTTTGAGTTTCTTCTTCCCAATGACAAAAACAATTTAGGCTGCCTATCACCCGAGTCTTGCCTGAATCCTGCTTATTGATAAAATGATTTAATCTGTATGTAGGCTCCTCAAAAGACTAGGCATAGAACCACCACACAACTATACTACTTCTTAGTATTTATCCTGAAGAATTAAAGTCAGCATACTATAGTGATACAAGCATACCCATGTTTATAGCAGCACAATTCACAATAGTCAAACTATAGAATTAGTGTAGGTGTCCATCAGTAAATGAATGGGTAAAAAAATGTGGTTTGTATATACAATGGAGTTTTATTTAGCTATAAAGAAAAGAGAAATTAGGTCATTTGCAGGAAAGTGGATGGTGATAGAGACCATCATGTTAAGTCAAATTCAGAAGATCAAGGGTTGTATGTTTCTCTCATATGCAGAAGTTATAGGTGAAAAAGGAAAAGAAAAGGTAGGGGTGGATGAGATGAAAATCAAAGGGAGAGGAAAGGGACCAGGGGAGTGAGGTGGAGGGTGGGGGAAAGTCCTGGGGAGTGGTATTGGTCCAAATATATTGCTAATTGTGTACATATACAAATATGTAACTACAAATCCCATCAGTATGTACAAATAGAATGTACCAATAAAAAATGTGTGTGTCGGGGGAGAATCTCAAACGGGGGGAAAATGACCTGATTTAAAATGTACAGTGCTGGTCACAAGGAGATTAAACTTCTTTTATAATTACATTTTTATCATCACTTCTCCCTTGGCAAGGCTGACTGTATTTGGGGCATGCGATTGTAGTAGAGTGTCCTGGGAGAAGAAGAAACATCTGGGAACAAAGTGAGAAATCACTGAGAGGAAAGGTAACAGAAATAAGAAAAAGGGAAAAGTAAAGGGTAAAAGGAAGGATGAGAGGAAACAAAGAAGCCTAAAGTGGCATTTCTTAAAGGCCTTGGACCTTTCTAAACCTTGAAGTGGGCAGTCCCAGGGCAAATGCCATTGACTGGCAGATTTTGACTAATTGTGTCTACTCACTTGTTACTTTTTTTTGGCTTCCAGTAAGTGTTTCAGAGTTTGCCCATTGCCCAAGTACAATAGAGTTATCAAGACCAGGTCCAAGTTCCTCCAATTCTTAATGCTCCACTCGGAGCTAAGGGAGTCCCTGGGCCCTCCAGAGCAATGATCACTGCTCAGAACCTTGACCATGGACGCACAGCCACCTAGAGTTCCCTTCCAGACTGACTTTCCCTGCCTTCAAAACATGCATAGAAAAGGAATAGATGAACTACTAGGAGAATCGCTGCCTCCTCCAGGGGTCAGGAAGGTCTTACATCCTCTTACTTGACCCCACTGCAGAATTTTTCATTGACTACTCACCCTCCAGGTGCCTGTCAAATATGAGTTATAAATTTACTGGATTTTTAATAGTCTGCTGAGGCAGACTATTTTAGCTTCCTTTTAGTCCTTTACTCCTACCTCAGGACTGTTCTGTGAACTCAAAACACTTTTATCAGTGTCAAGTCCTTGGGGCCAAGGATAAAGAAAACACAGTTCCTGCTGTTGATGGCTTTAGATTTTTCTTGGAGAGACAGAATTTATCATTATCATGCATAACTTTATTAAAGGACATAATGAGTAACCATAATATGAAGAACCAAGAGAACTGAGACTGGGAATTTTCTAAGATTCACTGCTGGAATTGAAACAGGTTTGGGAAGAAAGAAGTACCTTGAAGGAACTGACACAGATAAAGTCAAACATCAGCTTCAAAGGAACCCCGCCTACTCACTACCTCTTGCTCTTGAAGAAGAGGGAATGCCCACTTGTGTTATTTGCCTGAAGGAGTCTGAAGGGTAGATTGAGGCCTCCTCCACTTTTTGCTTCATCCCTTATATTGCCCCCACTCTTAGATTTGCTCCCCCCCCCATGGTACTGGGATGCTCTACCACTGAGCTACATCCCCAACCTTTCTCATTTTTATTTTAAGACAGAGTCTCACTAAATTGCCAAGGCTGACCTCCAACTTAACAATCTTCTTGCCTCAACCTCCCAAGTTGCTGGAATTACTGGTGTGCACCACCACCACTGGTCAATTTTTTTGACCTTTATTTTTATTTTGGTAAAATACACATAACTTAAAATTTACAACCTTAACCATTTTTAAGTGTACAAAATGATATTAAATATATTCATTATCTTGTACAACCATCACTCTCATCTACATCCAAAACTATTTTTGTTTTGTAAAACTAAAATTCTTATGACCATTGAACAATAATTCCTTATTACCTTATCCCCAAAGCTCCTGGAAACTACCACTATTTCTCCAAATTTGTTTACTTTGACCACCTTATGTAATGGAATTGCATAGTATTTGTATTTTTGTAAGTGGCTTATTTCACTTAACACAATGTACTCAAGGTTCATCCATGTTGTTGCATATGTCAGAATTTCCTTCCCTTTTAAGGTTGAATAATATTCCATTGTATGGATGTATCATAATTTGCTTATCCATTTATCCCTCCATAAGCTCTTGGGTTGCTTCCACAGTTAAGCTACTGTGAACAATGCTACTATAAATATGGATATACAAATATCTTTTTTGAGATCCTGGAAAGGGTTCCTTCCTGTTTAGGTTTCTGGAAAAATTTGAGAAAAAGTGGAATTAGTTATTTACATATTCAGTAGAAATCATCTGGAAAGCCATCAGGTCAAGGGATTTTCTTTACTGGGAGATTTTTGATAACTGATTCAGTCTTCTTACTTGTTATTAGTCAATTCATATTTTCTATATCTTCATGATTTAGTGTTGGTAGGTTTCATGTTTCTAGGAATTTGTCCACTTCATCTAGTGAATTTATTGGCATACTATTATTCATAGTACTTTGTATTTCTGTAGAATTGGTAGTAATGTTCCCATTTTCATTCCTTTTTTTTTTTTTTAGCAATTTTAGTGTTTTCTTTTTCATAGTCTATCTAGCTAAAGGTTTGTCAATTTTGTTGATCTTTTCAAAAAGACAACTTTTGATTTAATTCATTTTCTCTATCATTTTCCTGTTTTTATTCTATTCATCTCTGATTTAGTCTTTATTATTTCTTTCCTTCTGCTAGCTTCAGACTTAGCTTGTTATTTTTTTCTAGGTCTTAAGTTGTAAAGTTAGGTTGTTGATTTCAGATCTTTCTTGTTTTTTTCCCCCTTCATGAAGTCTTTAATTTTTAATGATTATCAGTACACCAATTAATAACATGTACCCAATTCTTGAATTCTATCATTTAGTAATTTTTATTAAGAGAAATAAACTAAAGTCCAAACAACTATACTAGTATTCATTGTCTAAGCCTTAGTCACAATGAATTACTTTAAAGTTGGCTTCTGCTTCACACTCATTACAAATAACTACTTACTACTTTGAGTTAAGCTTCTTGTATGTTTATGTTCATGTCTTTCATCATATTTGTGAAGATTTTTTTAGCCATTATGTCTTTAAATGTTTTCTCTCTTTTGCTTCTGAAACCCCCATAATAAATATATTGGCTTGCCTGATGGTATCCCACAAGTTTCTCAGGATTTGTTAACTTTTCTTTGTCATTTTTCTTTCTGTTCCTCAAATTTGATAATTTCCATTGTCCTATTTTTCAAGTTCACTGATTCTTTTGTCTGCTCAAATCTGCCTTTGAATTTTTCTTTTCAGTTATTATACTTTTGAGCTCAGAATTTCCCTCTGGATTCATTTTAGGTTTTCTAACTTTTATTGATTTTCCCTTTTTGTCCATATATTGATGACTTTCTCTGCATCTTCCTTTGGTTTTGCTGAATATATTTAAGATAGTTGTATTACTATTCTCGTCCAGTAGGTCTTCCATCAGGTCATTTTCAGGTTGATTTTTTTTCTCCTTCGAATGATCCACACTTTACTGTTTCTTTGTATAACTTATTTTTGTTGAAAACTGGACATTTGAATCTAATAATTTGAATCTAATAATAACTCTAGAAGTCAGATTATATCTCCCTTCTCCAGGCTTTGTTGTTTTTTTATTATTATTTTTGTTCATTACTTTTTTTTTTTTTTTTGGTACTGGGGATTGAACTCAGGGATACTTAACCACTGAGCCACATCCCCAACCCTTTTGGTATATATTTTTTAAAATTTAGAGACAGGATCACACTGAGTTGCTTGGAAAGGCAAAAAGGAAAAAAAATAAGGGGAGGGTAGTATTGGTCCTTTAAATCATGTGGCAGTCACTTTAGCTGGAGGAAGGTGTGTGCTTGCAACAAAGGGAAGTCCAACCATGGCCATTTGTCATTTCATCCACACCTTTATGATCAGAAGCATCAATTTGGTGACCAGAACACATATCCCTAATATTTGGACAGTGACCTTTCTGCCCGCCCTGTTTCCCACAAACTATGCAAATTGCTCCTGGACCATATGTGTAGCTTCTCATGGTGGGGTTGATAGGCGAGGGCTGGGTAGCTGGAATTGACCAAAATTAACCACGAATTATGGTCCAAGACTTCCCCTGAGTTGCAGGCTTTTAGTAGATTCCAGAATTCCAAAATGGTCATATCAGACAGATTTGGCCAATGGAATTGTCTTCTTAAAGAGACAGATTCCTACACTTTGCCTTCTCATAATTCTATTCTTAGTTCAATTTTACTAAAATTGTTAAATGGGTACTTTGCAACAGAGTATACCTGTCTATACAATATGAAGTTATCTTTCCCACATCTTAATCCCCTTTTTGAGAATTTGGACCCAATGCTCATATACAGCCCAGAGGTTCATACTATTCCTTTTGTCTCAAGGCAGGGAGGTTAATCTTCTTTCTTTTTTCTCTAGTAAAAATACCTACTGGAACATTTGATAACTGCAACTTCAATTGTTTTTTTTGATTACCCTAACAATACCTAAGTCTGGGTAATTTATAATGAACAGAAATTTTTTAAAGTGTAGTTCCTAAGGTTGGAAAGTACATTATCAAGGTGCTGGTACCTGGTGAGGGCCTTCTTGATGTGTCACCACATAGTAGAATGTAGGAGGGCAAGAGAGGACAAGAAGAGCTAAACTTGTGCTTTTATAATAGTGTAAATCTCACCCATGAGGCTGGAACCCTTATGGTCTAATCACCTCCCAAAGGCCCCACATCCTAATACTGTTGCAATGGCAATGGAGTTTCAACATGAGTTTTGGAGGGGACAAGTGTTCAATAAAAATAACATAATAAGTACAGTACTAGCACCTACCACTGAGTGAATACTTATTCTAAAGGTGATAGTTCCAATCACCTTTATGTCTTAAATCATTTCAGTTTTACAAGGATCCTATGAAATAGATATTTTTAAAATTACCCATGTATTGATGCAGTTAAGTGAGGTAAATTAGTATATTATCATTGAGAGTGGTGGTGTGCAAACACAAAAATTAACTTTGAACTTCATAGTCTCATAAACTCTGTGGTATTTATGGCACAAGAGAGAGTGTTTATTCTTCTAGCATATCCTTGAGGTAAGAAGACCAATTTTATCTCTATTTTATAGATGAGAAAATTCAGGTGAAAAGAATTGCCCCAAACTGAGTTTGAGGCTAAATTTCTGATAAAGACTTGGTTCCAGATCCAGTATTCTTCTGACACCTATGAGATCCCTCTGGATGGAGTGTCTAAAGAAGCCTGAGTTATACTCCTGCTCTATAGCACTCTAAAATATTTGTATTTAATTGAACACTTTGGGTTCTAGGACTGAAGATTTTCATCCTTATACCACCTTGCTTATACATGCAGAAGATGATATATGGTAATGTGATCTTGCATTTATGGAGCCCATAGTAGACATCTTGCACCCTCATTGCCAAGCATTCAACTCCCTCCCCCATTCTGGAGGAGCACCCATCACAGTAGTCCTGGAGGAAGTCAGAGGGGCCAGGTGTGCTGTCTCCCTGCTCTGACAGCTATGATGCTGGCTTGTGACATGCAGTTGGTCAATTGGACACTCCCACTGAGGACTTGAATTCTCACTCCCTTAGTATATCTGTCACTCACTCTAGAGTCATTTGTGATGGCGGAGTGTGATGTGGAGTGTCTTATGAGTAGTGAGTCTGTACCTGCTAAAAGGTGGTATTATGCTTTCTACTTTTTGATTCTCCAGAGCTTTCCTAATTCCTATCCACTTTTCCTGCCACCATTACTTGATGGTTCTGTGAATCCAGGAGTCATTTAATATCCCTTTTGTACTTAAGGTCAAAAAGCTGGTTTCTTGCTTGCAACCAAGAATATCAATTGATATAGAGTGCTTTGTATCTGTGAAACACCTCCATGTGTATTGGTAATTCTGGTCTAAAAAACAACTTGATCTTCTATGACATAGATGAGGAAACTCTAACCTGTAGGCTGATAGCAATTTTAGTTATTTGATAAGCAGATTAGTTCTGAGGAAAATAGCACTTTGGGAGGCACCGGAGCTGCCTTTTAAAAGGTAGACATAAAATACAATCATTATCTTCGGTACCACTGCCCATTTTCTCCTTGTTCTTATACACTTTATCCTGGTACAGAGCAGAAGCCCATCCCTTACTTCCATACAGCTGTCATTGTAGCTCATCAGAAGCTGTCACAGTCCATTGCTGTGACAAAATAACTGAGCTAATCAACTTATAAGGAGGAAACATTTATTTTGGTCTATGGTTTCTTGGTGCTGGCTTTGGGCCTGGGATGGCACAGTACATCATGGCAACAGCACATAGTAAAAGAGGCCTGTTTACCTCATGGCAGCCAGGAAGCAAAGGAAGCAGCCAGTGGGGTGGGAGGAAGGGGCTGGGGGTTTCGTATCCCTTTCAAGTACACAGCTCCAATGACCTAACTTCTTTCCCCTAGGCCCTACCTCCTAATGGTGCCACAGACTGTTGATCAAGCCTTTAGCAAGTGGACCTTTGGGGGACATTTAAGATCCAAACTACAGAGCTAGGCATGGTGGCGTATGCCAGTAATCCCAGTGACTCCAGAGGCTGAGGCAGGAGGATTGCAAATTTGAGGCTAGCCTCAGCAACTTAGCAAGGCCTTAAGTAACTTAGTGGGACCCTGTCTCAAAATAAAACATAAAAAGGACTGGAGATGTGGCTTAGTGGTTAAGGCCCCTTAGGTTTAATCCCTGGTACAAAAAAAAAAAAAAAAAAATTCAAACTATGACACTGTGTTGCCTTGGCTGGGTTTCTGTCCCAGATAGGGAGGGTTTGCTGGGGTCAGGGTAAAGCCGCTTATTTAGCTACTCACTCATCCAAGGAAGCATTTGCTGCAGGGAAGGGATAAGAGTGAGGCTTGCTGAATGTGCAGCAGACAGGTACTATTTAAAGCTACATGCTGGTAGAATCAGCCTCTTTGTAGGATCAGCCTCTCTGCCTTGCTCTTTCTTGCATGACTCCCCTTTCTTGTGATACTGAGGCTTCCTTTCTTGGTTCCATTTTTTATTCCTGCCTGTTCCTGTTGCCAGCCTTTTCTACCCTGAACCTGAATGTCTTCCCAGAGCCCTGTTGGTTTGCTTTTCCTTCTCCTGTATGTTCTTCAATTAGAATGTGTTCCTCTTGCTGGAAAAACTGTAAATCCACATGTAGTAGAATAAAATAGAACTTCTATCTCTCGCCCTGCACAAAACTCAACTCAAAATGGATAAAGGACCTAGGCATTAGACCAGAGATCCTACACCTACTAGAAGAAAAGTAAGCTCAATTCCCCATCATGTCAGTTTAGGAACTGACTTCCTCAATAAGACTACTAAAGTTCAAGAAGTAAAAATCAAGAATCAATAAATGGAATGGTATCAAACTAAAAAGCTTCTTCACAGCAAAGGAAACAATCAAGAATGTGAACAGAGAGCCTACAGAATGGGAGAAAATTTTTACCTCCTGTAACTCAGATAGAGCATTGATCTCTAGGATATACAAAGAACTCAAAAAACTTAACATAAAAAAAAAATCACTCAATTGATAAATGGGCAAAGGAACAAAACAGGCACTTCACAGAAGAAGAAATATGAATGGTCAAAAAATATATGTAAAGGTTCAACATCACTAGCAATTAGAGAAATGCAAATTAAAATTATGAGATTCCATCTCACTGCAGTCAGAATGGCAATTATGAAAAATATAAGTAACAATAAATATTGGTAAGGACGTGAGGAAAAAGGTACAATCATACATTGCTCGTGGGACTACAAATTGGTGTAACCACTGTGGAAAGTGGTATGGAGATTCTGTAGAAAACTTGGAATGGAACCACCATTTGACCCAGTTATCCTACCCTTGTTTTATACCCAAAGGACTTAAAATCAGTGTACTATAGTGACATAGCTACGTCAATGTTTATAGCAGCTCAATTTACAACAGCTAAGCTATGGAACCAACCTAGGTGCACTTCAACAGATGAATGGATAAAGAAAATGTGGTACACATACACAATGGAATATTACTCAGTCATAAAGATGAATAAAATTATGGCATTTGCCATAAATGGATAGAACTGGAGAATATCATGCTAAATGAAATAAGCTGGCCCCCAAAACCCAAAGGCTCAATGGTCTCTCTGATATGTGGATGCTAACCCACAGCAAGGGAGGGTGGGGAGGGGGAGAATAGAAGTCCATTGGATTAGACAAAGGAAAATGAAGGGGAGGAGTGGGGGAATGGAAGTAGGAAAGACAGTAGAATAAATTGGATATAACTTTCCTATCCTTATGTATGAATACATGACCAGTGTAACATCACATTATGTACAACGAGAATGGGATTCTAATGAGAAGAATTTATACTCCATGTATGTATAATATGCCAAAGTATACTCTACTATCATATATATCTAAAAAGAACAAATAATAATAAAAAAAAAAAGAATGTGTTCCTCTTAGTGCTCCCCCTCCTGTCATGTCCACTTCCTACCCTTTAATGGTGCTTCTATTAGTTTCTCACCTCCCTAAGGGCACTTTCACTACTCTGCAAACTTCACGTGGATAGGAATCAAGTCTTACTTTTTCAAGGGTATGTCCAGATAGCAGGCACAGGGCTTGCTTGATCCAGAGCAAGAAAGGACTCAGAGAGTATCCATCAAATGAAAGAATAACTACCTGGTGAGTACATTCTCAATTTTCTTCCTCACTGTCTAATGAGCAAGTTACAGCCTCTGTTCTCTTTTGAAGTATTGTCTTTTGTAGAAGAAGGAGGTGCCTTGGGTAAGATGATAGAATGAATAAATGTGAAACCCCTATGTAGTGGGATCTGCTCTGGACACATTCTTAACTCTGCATTTGATTCCACAGTCAGATCTGAAATTACCCAGCAAGCATACATTTCCTGTGATTCCTTTCTACCTGCATCCTGCTGATTCCACCCAGAACTTTGTAACTCAGATGGGGAGGATGGTGGAGCTGGGAGGTAGGATAAAGCATTTTAGAAATGTAAGAAGGGGCATTTTCATTTGGCAACAAATTGGGACACAATTTATTGACATTTAGAGGGTGGGAAGCAAGGAGATCAACTGTTTGTGCTATGTAGACAATGCCATACAAAAATGAACTGTTCTAAGTCCTGCACAATTTTTGGTGCCCCATCCCTTGCCCCAACATTCAAGTATGCAAAAAATGCTTTTGTTTGTAAAAATAAATTCAGTTTTAGTTCAAGTAAGTACAAACACTAAGTATTTGTGTGTGGTTTTAATATATTGAAATTTCCAGGAATGGATTTCCTAGAAAACTCCAGAGCTCCTTTACCAGAGTGGCTCAGCATTGCATAAAGTCATGTCACCCAAGTGATGCTTTCTGCAGGTGGACTTGTGTTGCTAGTAAGAGTCTACAGTCTACATTTGTAGCTGTGGTGGTCATGGTGATTTTACCATGGATGCAATCGGTCCTTCTGACTGAAGATAGAAAATTGTTGATTGAAATAAAATGTTTAAAAATTATTAAAATTCATAAAACTAAATAAGTGTACAAGAAACGTAAGTAAAATTTCAAGAGATTTAATAAAAGAGTTTAGCATTTGGCATTTCTGAAGTTATTAAAATTTAAAATTGCAGTAAGACTTTTGGGAAACTATCATAAAAAGTGTTCATTGGATATGATATAGTGGAGAACCACTCATCTACACTTTGCTTTCACCTAGAAAGAATAGCTCATTGAAAATGTCCAGGCGAGCCAGCGTGGTGGTGTACACCTGCAATCCCAGCGACTCCAGAGGTCGAGGCAGGAGGATTCCAAGTTGGAGAGGAGCTTTGGCAAAAAAATAAAAAGTGTTGGGGATGTAGCTCAGTGGTAGATCGCTCGTGGGTTCAAACCACATGAAACAACAACAAATCACAAAACCGAAACAACAACAAAATAGAACAAAGCAAAATGAAAATGTCTAGTCAAGAAAATGGAACGGAACAGGATGCAGTGGCCAGTGGCTGGAAGCCAGCTGACCCCGGCCTGCACCCTCAGACCAAAAGTCGCTGAGCTGGAAAAGCTGTCTCTCTGGGTTGTGGTGAGAACCAGGTGAGAAATCAGCGCACACCGAATGATCCCACGCAAACTGCCAAGGCCTCTATCCACAGTGCCCCGCCTCCGCCTTTGCCAGTCACAACTGGGTTGGCACCCAGGAGGGTCAGGTGGCCTTGGTATTCTCCGCTGCCAAACGCAGATGGGACTGCACTCCTGGGCACTCTGGGGGACAGGGGCGAGTCTGCCCTTGGGGCCGCCCAGCGGGCAGCGCCCGGGTGGACTAGATCCCCTGGTGGCTCTGTCCTCGGTTCTTGCTCAAAGCCCAGTTTGGTCTGCCCCAGTCGCGGTGACCCGGCTGCGGCTCCAGGCGTGGTCTGGGAGAGACCTTTCTTTTCCTGGGGGGAGGCTCTCTCTCCCCGCCCCCGGGCGGCCGGGCGGGGCCCCAGCTCAGCCCCAGCTCAGCCCCAGCAGGGAGCGGCAGTTTTTGCTGCGCCAACGCTGTGGCCCCAGGCTTCGAGGCTTCGCTCACCCTTGGGTAAGAGGCATCCGGTGGCCTTTGGATCTCCCGCCCTCGGCCAGGGGAGGGGTGCGGGAGGGGACAGAAGTCACTCCTGGAGCTGGTGTTGGCCTTACTTTGCCCCATCAGCTGGGAGTTCGCAAAGCCGGTGCCCCGCACTCCGAACGGCTTCTCTTCCCCTCCCCATCCCCCGACACTCGCTGCGTTTGTCTGGAACTTAGCTCCTGGGACTCTGGTTTCTTTCCTACAGTGTCGGAATCTCCGGGTCGCGGGAGAGGCTGACCTGCGAGGGGTAGTTTAAAACCGAGGTGTAGCTCTTAGCTGAACCCGCACCCCCACACTCCGAGGTATCTCCGAGGTGTTCTTGGTGCGTGGGAATTTCTGGTGCCTTCCACTTGTTGACTCAGCACCATCCCGGGTCGGGAGTTGGTGCTCAGCCTCGGATGGTCACGGATCCATCGATGCCCGCAGGTCTGACGCATTTCTGACACTGCCAGCGGGACAGAGGGCGCTCAAGGGGCGGCTGCCTGCGACCGGCAGAGGAGGGAATTTAGGTCACGAGCTGAACAGGAAATTGATGGAAAGGGGGCAAAGGGTCTTCTGGTAGAATTGGGGCTCCTTCTTTTCCTCTTCATTTTCTTTTAATTAGCAAAATTCTAACCTTCTTTCTTAAAGACACAATGAGCAGAAAGCCTCTGGATATGCCAATTTCTATAATGCTGGGTTCTGATCCATTTTGTGTCACTAGTCCTTGGATAGTTCTGGGAAGAATAAGGATCTTTTCTCAGAACAATACTTTTAAAGATATAAAATAAAGGCAGAGTATTATAAAAGAAACCAGTTGCAATACCCTTGTCAAACTATTAAAAGAATTTATGATAAAATATATGCTTTAAAATTAATGCATTATTAAATAATAAGGTAAGTTTTGGGTCTAATAGTTTGTAAAGAATGTGAACAATATTCCAGAATACAGGCAACATCTGTAATAAAAGAAAATATCAAATTTCTGTTGGTGACAAAGTTATAGATACTGCTATTACTGCTGTGGCTTGCCTTGCATACATAATTGAAAAAATGTTAAATTTCAATTAGGTATTAGTGAAAATGCAGGCGTATTTTTTTTTTTTTTTTCTATTCAGTTAATAGGTCCCAGGTTGAGATCCCCTGGTAGTAGAAAGGGCATTACCCCAAAAGTTAGGTAACTTGGCTTCTGGCCTTGACACCTCCATTAACCAGCATCTTGATCTTAGTTTTGAACTTCTTTGAGCCTTAGCTCCTTCACTGTACAAAAGAAATTATAACACTGAGCACTACCTGTCACAGAGGTGTGAACTAAGTCTAGTTTTTAGAATCTGTCTCCTTCCCAACTTTGACCATCACCATTGTATCTCCAAACCTGGTACTTGGAAGATACTCAATAAATATTTATTAAATGTGTTGCTTGTGACTACAGCTAAAAAGAAAATTCATCAAGGAGACAGCTGGTGGTTGGGGAATTGACCCTGTTTAAACTGCAAGATTCTGCTTCTTTAATTTGTTGAATAAATATTTACATAAACACACCTGGAACTGGAGTGCTTGAAATGTCAACCAGAGCCCATGGGTCTTTGTGTGGATCTGTGTGGCTGGTGTTCTGCCAGAGAAAATGAAATTGAGTGTTGATTGAAACCAGGATTCTTTTGCAGAAGTTTCTTCTCCATCTTGATTGCATCTAGGCTTGTTAATCTGATGTGTTGTAATACAGGAAATGTCTTACAAGAAATGGAAACAGACCCATGAAGAGATGTTTCTGGACCTAATTAATTTTTCTTTCCTCTGTTCTTTTTCACCTTTCTCTACTCAATACCCACCACAAAATTCCTCTCTGATTCTGGAGAGTTGGTAAATAGGAACAGGTTGGGTACCTTGCTAAAAGCTGTCTAGGCTAGGCCTAAAGCCAATTAGTTGTTCTTTTTTTTTTTTTTTTTAATTTTGGTTGTGGTTGTATTAGAATTTGAACCCAGGGGCACTCTACCACAGAGCTACATCCCCAAACTTTTGTACTTTTAATTTTGAGACAGGGTCTGGCTAAGTTGCTGAGGCTGGGCTTCAACATGTGATCCTCCTGCCTCAGCTATCCCAGGCAGTGGGATCACAGGTATGTGATACCACAACTGGCCCAAGTAGTTGCTTCTTAATTCCTAACCTTTAAAGTGTATATAACCCAATAAATATAGATGGTATTAAAACTACAGAAAAGTGGACCCAGCCACATCTCTGTGATTTACTCTGTGAAAGTACTAAATTGGAGTAGAAGGTGGGGAGAAAACTTTGTGAAGAATAGGAAATTTAGAACACATTGGGGCTAGGTATGCCTATAACTTTGTGAAGGGCAAATGGTGATGTTATGTACTGAATTGTGTCCCTCCTCCAAATTTATATGTTGATAATCCTAACCCCTAGTATTTAAGAATGTGACTGTATTTGGATAGGGCCTTGTTTAGGGCCTATAGAGAGGTAAGTAGGCTAAATGAGGTCATTAGGGTGGGGTCCTAATCCAATATGAATGGTGTTCATGTAAGAAGAAGAGACATCAGGAGCATGTGTGTACTAATATAAAGGGGACACAGGAAGGTGGCAAGTCAAGAAGAGGGGCCTCAGGAGAAACTTGTCCTGTAGGTACCTTGATCTTGGACTTTTGGTCTCTAGAACTCTGAGAGTTTGAACCACCCAGTCTGGGGTATTTTGTTATGGATTCCTAGCAAATGAATACAAGTCACTGGTCACCCTCTCTTCTGAGTTATGACCCTGACACCTCTGTCACTTGTTCTAGGCTGCCTTATCTACTAACTCAGAAGAGTCTAGTACAACTGACTCTCTGTAGTTGCAGGTTCCACATCCATGCATCAACCAAACAAACATAGGTTGAAAATATTCAGAAAAAAAATTGTGTGTGTAATAAATACATACAGACTTCTCCCCTTGTCATTATTCCTTCAATAGTACAGGATAATAACCATCTACATAAACATATTATATTAGTTATTATAAGTAAATCCAGAGATGATTGAATATATGGAAAGTAGTGTGTAGGTTATATGTAAATTCCATGCCATTTTATATAAAGGACTTGAACATTAACTGATTTTTCTATCAGTGGGTGTTTCCTGGAACCAGTCCCAGGACACAAAGGGATGACTTTACTCTCTACAGACACTTTGTATGGTCCCTTAGATCCTGTCTGGTATCATTAAAGCCTTATTCACCTTCATGATTCTGTTAGGAAAAGAACTTGGCACCTTCAGTGAATGACTCAAGCTAGCTGTTGTGCTCTGTACATAATAGGTGCTTTATAAATGCATGGTGGGTTCTGGGGTGATGGTGTTAATGACCATTCTTAACTACCAGAAGGAAACTCCCTCCTACTCATAATGAATTTCCAAGCCTAGTTCAGCCCTCAGGGAGCTTTCATTTGGTCTATATGGGAACCAGCAGCCCCAGCTCTATCTACATCAATGGAGAGGAAATACCTGTGTCATCATCCTGGGAGCAACCCCTGCCCTCTGGAAGGGAGGCCTCCAACATGGGGCCTGTGGTGGTTGCATTCTATGATACTTTCTAGTTTCCTTGACTCTTTGTTCCAAGGTGGCTCCTGGTGTCTCCATAGGAAAACAATGTGTCTTAATAACCACTATGTGTAGAGTTTGGATTCCAAGTGTGCCCCAAGGAAGCACTATGATCTTGTTTGTGCTTCTGTGAGTGCCTTCTGATGCTTCAGATGCACAAGAGGCCATCTCATTTTCTGGCCATCTGTTTTGTATGATAATCATGGGACTTTCAAGGTCTAGGTGATCAAATCTAAGCTTGTTTTGAATCACAGAGCAAGAAGGGCCTTTAAAATCAAGTAGACACATCCACTTATTTTATACTCAAGGAAATGAACTCAGTGTGGTTAAGTGATTGCTTATGATCTCACAACCTCCCTTTCCTCACTTATAAAATGGTGATAATAGCTGGGTGTGGTGGCACACACCTGTAATCCCAGGACCTTGGAAGGCTGAGGCAGGAGGATTGTAAGTTCAAGGCCAGCCTGGCCAATTTAGGGAGACCATTTCAAAAAATAAAAACATATAAAGGGCTAAGGATGTAGCTTAGTGATAGAGTACCCCTGGGTTCATGCCTAGTACCACCACCACCAAAAAAAAAAAAAAGGTTGTTGTGAGAAATTATGTTAAGTGCGCAGTAAAATGCCAGTCATGTAGCAAAGCTTCCACAGATGATTTTTTCCTGTTGTTTTGATTATGCCTGGGATCAAATACCTATCTATAGCAGCTTCCCAGTGAATCATAGTGGATCATGGGGCAGGTGTGGAACTTGGGCAAAGAGACTAGGAGGTATGGTTCCCATTCTGATTATGTTGCAGGCTTCATAACCCCTGACATTCTTTGCCATAAAAATTCACAGCTCTAATGAATATAAGGAGTTACTAGAACAAATATATTTGTTACTAGTATTTGAATACCTGCCTATGAACCTCCATTTCCCTTTTCTCCTCCTTGAGAGGCACACAAGTTTTAGAGGAGGGAACTTTCAAAGTCACCCAGCTCAATTCTTTCTCCCATTGATAAAGATAGCATGGCCCAGAATGGCGAAGGATGAGCCCTGCCCGGAACTACCCGGAGTGTAACTTGGGTCTCCTGACTCCTGACACACCCTCAGACAAAGCTGCACCACAAACAGAAAACCGTGTCATCTAGTTGGACATAGGAAAGGTGTGAGTTGTTAGGGAACCTGACACACCTGTTGCCTGTGTACATCTCACTCTGTCCAAACCAGTAAAGGATTGAACTTAGCGTCTCTCCAACTATGTTCAAACAACAAATGTATAATTTGTAATTAAAGAGTCTTTTCTCATTGTGGTAAGACCTCACACACTGCATTCAAGGGAATGATATGCTTGAGGACTTGTCCTGTTCCTGTTTACAATGACTCCACCCTTCAAAGCGTCCTTATGTGTGAGACTCTGAGCGGGAATTCTAATGCTCCTCAGGCCGATGAATAATTTTACTGTGATCATTTAACAGATTGAGAAAACCAAGGCATAAGCTGATCCTTGCGGTGTGACTGGGAGCAAATTAATTTCACAACAGGCCTCTCTGGCAAGTCTGCACATGGGCACACATAGGCTTTTACAGAGCTTGCAAAGAAACCGGAAATACACTTGCCTAGAAGCCAGCTGTGCATGACAGAGCTGAAAGGGACCCAAGGTGTACTTATTCACACACTAGAACATGAGAAGTCAAGCTCCCACAGCAAACAGAAAACAGGCTTTCTTTCTCTATTTAATTCCGTCAAAACCCTTAACTTTCAAATAAAATAATCCAATTCACTAACTTATTTTTTCCTTTTTGGGAGTCTTGAATTTGAGCTTTCCTTATGAAAATATAATTTTTGTTTTCTGCTTAGCAATTGTATCTTGGTTGGGTGAAATTGTCAGTCCTCCCATTATGATGCTTTATCTGATTATAAAATGGCATAAGTATAGTCTAAGGAAACTGGCAGGAAATTTCTCAGCAGCAAAGGGAGTCACTGCTTCATTGCAAAGTCCTCATTAGTAATTCTTAATCAGTAATTCTTTGAAGAAAATTCTTAGTTTGTCCCTAAAGAGTTAGGAAACTAAAGAAGCCCAATGTAGCTCCAAGCCTTTAATCATCAGAGAGCTGTGTACAATTGTTTCTCTTTCCTAGGTGATTTAGTCCTGGTCAACCACTCTTCACAGCTTAATATTTAAACAAATGTTTGGATTGGTAACAGCTCTAGAGGAAGAGCTCCATAGTGGCATTGAAGGACTAAGTGAAGATTGCTTCATTTTCTTTATTTGCTAACAATATAGTAATCCAGTTCCTGAACTCACAGGCAAGAACAGCACTGTGGTGCTCAAGGGGAGGTGAGCCAAGAGGAAGGATGCAACTTGCATAATACTTTCAAGATTTTCAGGGTGGGTCCTTTCCTTCTCTCTCACCATACTTTGGACCTTTACTGCACTTTGAGTAATCCAGTATTACTGCCTCCTATACTCATTGTATCCACCTGAACAGGTAGGTATAGTGTCATAGTTCACATTCTTTCTTCTTTTTTATTTTTTGCAGTACTGGAGTTTGAACCTGAGGCCTCAAGCATGCTGGGCAAACGCTCTACCTCTGAGCTACATCTCCAGCCCCCCCCCCTTTTTTTTTGAGACAGGATCTTGCTGAATTGCCCAGTCTGGCCTCAAACTTGAGATCCTCATTCCTCAGCCTCCCAAGTAGCTGGGATTACAGGTGTGTGTCACCGCACTGGGCTTTCTTCCTTCTTCTTTATTCCCAATAACTTGCAAATTTTCTTCAACATGTGTCTCATATTTATTTTCATTTCTGTTCCCATTGCCTAGACCCAGTCTTCACTGGTGCCTGCATTTCTGAAACAGCCACTTAACAGATCTTCATATTCTTTTAGATTGTTTCTTTTAGACAGACTCTTCTTTATTTTTGGGTGTCAGGGATGGAACCCTGGGGCACTTAACCACTGAGCTCTATCCAGCCCTTTAAAATTTTTTAAAATTTTGAGACAGGGTCTCACTAAGTTGCTTAGGGTATTGCTAAGTTGCTGAGGCTGGCTTTAATTTGTAATTCTCCTGCCTCAGCCTCCCGAGTTGCTGGGATTACAGGCATGTACCATTACATCTGGAAGATCTACTTTTCTTACCACTGACTCTACAGTGCCTAGCATAATGCCCGGCATATGATAAACATGCAAAATGCTGAACTCAATCAAATCGTTCCAAGTCATTCCTTGATTTTTCCAAGGGTATCTTTCTAAATTAATTTCATTAAGAAATTACAAGAATTTTCACTGCCATTAGAGGTACCACAGGCTCAAATCCACACCAGGGCTAAGCAGGAAATTTCCATGAGTCATTTAGGTTGTGTGGGGCTGGTGTGAACGGGAACCTTGGGCAGGGTAAAGATGGCTAGTGACTACTTAGCTCCAGCCAAGTGTTTCCATGTGCAAATGTGGGACTATTGTTGTCAAAGAGGTCAAAAAATGTGAAAATTTGGGGATAATAGCTCCCAATTTTTTAATCCTAGCAGCTAATTCAAGATTTAAGAAAACACTGTGGGCCAAACAAAACACAACTTGGTGTGCAGGTTTGGCCTGGAGGTTGCTGCTCTGTGAGCCCTATGTGGGAATATGATTGTGTAGTAGTGAGCTCTCAAGTCTAACTTTAAAAAAAATATATACTTATTTTTTTATTTTTTACAGACTGCATTTTGATTCATTGTACACAAATGGGGTACATCATTTCATTTCTATGGTTGTACACGATGTGAATTCATACCTTTCGTGTAACCATACATGTACATAGGGTAATGATGTCTGTCTTATTCCACCACTTGTCATACCCCCTCCCTCTCATTTCCTTCTAGTAACATGTGTCTATCCAAACTTACTTCTCCCTCTTCCCAGTATGCACCTGCCCTAGGATGTCCTCCTCCTCCTCGTTCACAGGCAATTTCCATGCCAATGGATTCTGCTTCCTAAATCTTTAAGTCAGTGGTGTAAAACGGCCTAAGGCAGGCCCTTGCCTTAATGCCCCTATCTCTGCTCACATAATTCTCTTCTCTTCAGCTGCCTGTTTATCTCCCAGAGGCCCTTCCCACTTCTTACCAATCATTTTCCAAGTCTTTTTTGTCTGCTCCTTCACCTGCATTTCTAATGCTGGCACACACTTATCACTCATGTTCACCATTGCAATAGACTCTTAACTGATTTACAGAACTAGTTAACTGGTTTTGTTTCTCCTCCTAAATAATTTTGCTCTGAGATCAGATTTGTCTTCTCTAAGCTGCCTTCTGTTCTATCACTTCTAAGAATTTTGTCTTTTCCATGTGAGGTCTCAGTTCCCTAGCACATCCCTTTATAATCTGGTTAAGATATTTCTCTCTTGTCTAGTCATCTCAGTGTCACTCAAATCTGGTTGGCCTGCCATTGCTCAAACACATTCTGGCCCTTCCCACTGTATCAGTCAAGGTCTCTGGGAAACAGCTGGCACACTCGGTATTTAATGAAATAACTATTTACGAAGGTGCGAGCAGGCTCAAGGGAAACCACCAAGAGCGGAGAAGCAGTTATATTGGTTTGGGACCTGAAGATACAAGTAGAGGGAGCAGCTAAAAGTTAG